>NC_080086.1:127670068-128911689 GCF_950005125.1 Chionomys nivalis | reverse complement strand
GACTTAGTGAAAATAACTGAAGAGATCATGGGACTATTTTAAGAGACAGGGGATCCAAATTTTTGATGCAAAATAATGTCTTTAGACATGACAGGAAAACTCCAACTATAAAATGTCAACAATATGACGTCCTGAACGAGAATTACATAATGAAAACACTGATTTATATGCCCCTGTGGACAGGGCAATTCTATAAGGTTCTACACCTAAAGCTAGACCTAAAGTGGGTCAATGGATGTGGAGTGGGAGAATCAGCACTCTCCAGGGAAGACCTCCCACATGTTTGTGTAAACTCATGTTGCCTATTCATGTGTATGTATATGTGCATATGTATGTGTAATTGCATGCATATGTGTTCTCTGTATGTGTGTACGCATATACAAGCATATATATACAAAAGTATATACAAGCCGGGCCATGGTGGCGCACGCCTTTAATCCCAGCACTTGGGAGGCAGAGGCAGGTGAATCTGTGAGTTCGAGACCAGCCTGGTCTACAAGAGCTATCTCCAGGACAGGCTCCAAAGCCACAGAAAAACCCTGTCTCGAAAAACCAAAAAAAAAAAAAAAAGTATATACACTTATATGTATCAATGCTAATTAAAGAAAAGGTCACAAATTTAGGGGTCATGGGGGTATCAAAGGGGCAAGGATGGCAGGAGGGATGTAGATTCACTGCTCATGTATGAAATTAAACAAAATAGCAGCAGGAAGAATAGAAGGAAGAAACTGAAGACAATGGTATTTCTGGTTGTCTGCCCTCACTGCTCAAGTTAGTTACTGCAGTTTCCCCTCTCTCTTTTCAGGTGTTTCGAAAGTTGTTTTCAACTGAGTTCTGTCTCCTTAGGGGAAGTTTCCTGATACATTTCTCCTGATGGGCTGTTGCCAGTGGGTCAGATTTACACGCTTTATCTGAAGCAGAGTAGATAGCACCGTTGGGGAAGTGGAAGGTATTTGTTTCTTGCTAAGGTGCGCTGCACTTCTCCCATCTGGAAAGAAGCTATGGGCAAAAGCCAGAGAATTATCATGTGCACACAGATTAAAGTCCAGGTAGGAAGGGCAGATATGAAAGCAGCTGTGCTTTGCATATCAAAGAGGTTCGATTACCAGTGTTCTTACAGCTCTAAAATAAATTGAATTTGCCTATTATCTGAAATGAGGTACAGCAATTGATAGCCTAACTGATAAATGTCTGTTATACAACTAGTAAAAACATGATGAGCATATGGACAGCTAATAAAATGTTTTCAAAAAGTAACACTTTACAGAGTTTATAAATATCTCTCTGAAATTTTACTCTACTCAGGCATCAACTGCCTGTTCTTTTCACAGCTCCTGTTACTGGAAATAATCAAGTTATGGATTTTCATAAGTATTCTATCAACCCAGGCTTGATAGACCTATATTTCTATTCTACCAAGGCAATTAGTTAGTTTTCTGTCATCTTTCACTTTGAATCTAATGGTTTCTAAACAGAAAATAAGATAATGGTAATAATTTATATATGTATGTATGCATACATAAAATTTAATTATAGAAAACATACACAGAGTCAATTTTTTATAGTCTGCCTTGTGCCCACTATATTTCCAACTTTCTCTAACAAACTATTATTTGTTTTATAGCTGATTTCAACCTCAGATTACTTTCTAAAAATTTTTATCAGTTTTTAATTGGATTTCTTAAATAGTTTAATATGAAGACAGTGCTCTACTTAGAAAAATGCAAATTGCAATATCTTTCTTTGTATATAAAAACATTAACCTATGTTTGCACATATGCATATATATCAAATTCCACATATTATATTTATGTGTATATATGAATATGTATACATATATATTATGGCATTACTGGACCAGAAAACTTGCAGAAAAAGCACAGGTAAGACTATGAAGACATAGTAATAAAAAATTACTGTGATAATATTTCTCTAGTGTTTTTGATTTCTTATGTTCTAGATTCCAAGTATCACCTAATATTTCACTGCTGAAATAACCCTGCTACGGCCAGGAAAACTTCAATCCATAGGCTATCGGAGGCAGAGGACCTTGTAGACTGTAGACATGGGTCAAACAGAATAGTTAGAACATAGTCTCTCTCTCTCTCTCTCTCTCTCTCTCTCTCTCTCTCTCTCTCTTTCTCTCTCTCTCTTTCTCTTTCTCTCTCTCCTCTTTTCTTTTCTTGATTTGCTACTCCAAAGGTTAAATATTATACTTTTTTATTTAATTATATCACAACCCATACCCCTTGTTTTAACCTATCTTACCCTCCCATTCTTCTGCTCCCTAGCAAATTAATATGCTATTTTTAAATTAATGTTGTCACATATATGTCAGTTAATATAAATAAACAGAAAACCTAAGAATTAAATTATGTCACAAATCAAATGGACCCAACAAATAGCTGCAGAATAATCAACACAAAGAATATGCATTCTACTCTGAAGCTCCCAGAGACTTCCCTCTTTTGACATTGATTTGTTCAAGTCGTTGGAAATTCTATCACTGACTATTCCAAGTCTAGAACTGTCAAACAAGAATGAACATCATGGGACACACCCACATTCTTGTTTCAAGGCTTTAGAAAATAGAATCAATTTCATAGTCTACAAGCCACCAATATCTCAATATGTTTCTTCTTATCCAAATGGCTTTAAAAAATTCTTCCCTATTGTATTGTTAGTTTTTCATTATTATAAAAATTCTAACTCCTAAAATTCCTCTTTGATTGGGTTCCATAATTAATAATTATATCATAATGATAGTTTAAATTCTGTAGAAAGGGACTGGTTCTTCAGGCAAGTGGTATGTTTGCTTCATTAAGAATAATTTTATATATTGTTTAGAACATTTTGACAAAATATAAAATAAATTTATCCAATGTCACTTTGGTGATGATTGAACTTTGTAGGTAGGGTATTATCATCTTTTATAGGACTATCTTAGAGCATATTATTTTGTCTGAAAATATTTACATGTCATAAATAACATTCATTCATTTTATAGTAAACAACCTTTATCATAATTTGTCTTATTGCTCCAAAGCTATATGCAATTTTGACACTTTCCACAAAAATTAAATAGTACAAAAGAAGAATGAGGCCCTTCAGTTATCAAATACAATAAAGAATAGCTTAATAGAAAATTTGCCCTATATATAGTGAGAGTAATTATACAAATGCTGATATGATCATAAGTAAATGGCACCAAATATGGGGCATAATTAGGCCAATTCCTACTACACTAATAGTGCTAACATGAATGAATCCTGTGCCGTAAATGATAACCTGTTTGCTTCTATTGGATAATAAGGTTTTCTCTATCTAGTAAGAAAGGGCTGGTATGGCTTTCAGAGTTAATCGCTGCAGTTTCTGAGTCTTTTTTTCCCAGTTACCAAAAGTTATAAATAGGTGAGAATGAAACAGCAGAGAGATGTCATAACTGCCTCAGGTACTGCTATACCAAAAGTGGCAGGGCAATGAAAAATAATTTGTACTGAATCATAGAAAGACAAAGGAATGACTGAAAAAATATAAGACATTGGAAGGATGAGTCTTAACAACTGCATGGCAACACCCTTTGTATCACACTTGTTACCACACACTGAGGAGACACTGCCCATGTACAGAACAAGTCTTGCCCAGCAGATGGGTAAAAATGTGAAGAATGAATCTGTCTATTTTAACTGCTCTTCAATTCATTTCCCATTATCGAGTGTCCAGATTTCAGCTATCGTCATCCAAAGGAGTGGTTAGAGTATTGGGACATCTGTTCAAAGATATACTCACTCAGAAAACTGTATCATCAGGACGAGATTGTAGGAAAAAATGGTTCAGATGGATGGACAGAAAGTTAACTGTAAGGTAAGACTGCAGTCTTTTCAAGGTATGTATAATATAGCTCAATGTCATTGTGCAGAAGCAGAATATAAGAAGGCAAAGAAATAGTCACAGAGAACATTACTAAATAAAGCAGAGGTTGGCATGACACTAAGCCTGTGTTGTCTTGCTTTCCATGGCTTATTCTTGAGTGTTTTCTATTAGAACACTCAATGAAGCCTCACAATTTCTGTTTATGGACATGTTTAGTTTCCCACTCAGTGGTAAGCTGTTTTGAGATGAGCTATTGCTCTTTTATGAATTCATCTATAGTAGTCTTCCCAGGAAATTGCAGCACACCCATGACCAGCTTCCATTCTGCTTTCCCGGCCTCTCTAACTATTTCTACTTTGAGACATACAGGATATGGTATTCTGGGCTTTGGTCATATACCACTGAGTCACACAAACCTGCTCCTGTGTAATCTTGCAGCCGTGTCCATTTAAAATCTACTTTTCTTTTCCAATAAAAGTCACATTCCTAAAAAAGAAACTGTCACTTCATTATTTTTAAATTATTAATCTTTAGAAATCCCCGTTAATGAAAATAGCTCAAGCTACTTAGGATGAATGTAGAACCCTTAATGCCCATTCTCTTAGGTCAACACCCTGCCTACTGGATGGCACTTCCTTATTTGTGCCATTATGTCATCATCCTTCTTATCTGGAAATGCCATTTTCACTTAGCAAGTTCATGATCACTTTCACCATATTTCCAGTGGCTGTGACTCTCCAGATTTATCCATGTGCCAGACACAGTAATGAGCAACTACCATATTTCAACTTATAAGAAATATCCATTTTCTGTGCATTTAAAGGAAGGCATGGGCAAGAGATTGCTGTGGAAATATACTGTGGAGAAAAGTGACCCATGGAAAAGAAATTGTCAATGCCCAACTCCCCGTTTCTTATTCTTCTCTACTGAGATGAGAATAGTAGTCTACCTTACACTGATAAAGAATCAAAATCTGAAGGACAAATGCCTTGAGAGTGAATGGGACCTACTGCTGAGCAAATACAGATACAAAGGGTGTGAAACTCTTTGTTTGCTATTACCTCCTAAATGGAGCCAATCATTTTCATTTCTTATTTCTACCCTCAGCTGTGAAACATGTGAAAGTACTGTGTGCATGATGTTTTGGTACAAATAATTAACCAAAAAGGAAGGAGAAGATGTGTGTGAGAGAGAGAGCGAGAGCGAGAGCGAGAGAGAAGAAGAAGAGGAGGAGGAGGAGGAGGAGGAGGAGGAAGAAGAGGAAGAAGAGGAAGAAGAGGAAGAAGAGGAAGAAGAGGAAGAAGAAAGAGAGAAAGAGAGGGAGAGAGAACAAGAAAGTAACTGGATGTGACCATCTAAGCATGAATATTAGACATTTAATGCCTGCCATTCTATGAGCTACAAACCACTTGTAGTTGTTTTCTTTTCTGACTGAATGTGTTCTTAAAAATGTAAAGTCAGTCTGACCCAAGGCAAAGTACACCACAGCTTTTCATCCCCTTAACTTTAATGTTAGGGTATTATGCTATTATAAAACAGGTACATGAAGAACCAATTCCTCAAGACTAACTGTAGCAATGTGTATGTGTTCTAGAAGAATAATCAAGAGAAAATTGAATTCATTTTCCATAAAAATTTCATGTGCAACTTTTGGAGAAAAAAAGAAATCTCTCACAGAGGTATCTTAAAGGAAAAAATAACATACAGGTTTAAGTAATTTAAATGCTAAATGCTTTGGTTAACTCATGTTGAAGGTGAAATTTATGCTTTCAGGACTAAAAATATATTAGAGATATTTTTCACTCCTCTTTATGTGTGAGAGATACTGGTCAGCCTTGTTGGAAAATTTTGAAATGTCACTGATAAACATGATCAATACCACATGTAGTCCATGACGTAAAAGGCAATTGATACATATGTTCACTGACACACATAATCATGAACATGCATAATCACCATGACCCGTGTGCAATGTTGATTCATTCTCCTGTGCTTTGCTCAGCTCAAAACTCTAGACTTAGTCTCTCCAAACACTTTTAGGTCTGAAGTCGAGACATGTAAAGATGTTTACTAGGCCATTTGTGATATTTTCTAGACCCATAAATATAAAACATCAACATTATACCTTATTTAGAACCTTGACTGTGTAACTTTGAAGAAATTAAGAGAGACTTAAATAGACAGTAAATACCTATACATAAAAAATGAGGAAATTTTTGCTTAATTTGCATTTAATAACTTAATTTAATACATTTAAGATTGATGTATTAATACAATATATTGAAATCTCAATTTAAGATCATATAGCTGGTATTTTGTATATGTAAATTTAAAACTATATCTAATTTTTTCCTAATGATGTACATAACACAATTTTCATTTCCTTAATGTAAAAAAATCAGACTAATTTAATTTTATTGTAATCTATTAAGATTCCTCTTGAAAGTAACATTGGATTTATCAAAATAAATGTTGAGATGGCTTAATGTAAGTATAATATCAAAGATTGTTTCAAAGATGTCACTGTATTTTTTATTTTAAGTATATGCATGAAATAGTCATACTACAATTTAAAAGAATTACTGATATACAAAAGCAGATATTAATAGTATAATTTGAAAATGGTATCCTTTAGAGAGGAACTGCAGTACATTTAAATTCTTACTAATTTTAACTGCCAATATTATGTACATGTATCTAGCCAACATTATATAGTTCCTTTAGTCATGAAACCTTATAGCTAAAGATGATTTGAACTGACCAGCCCTTGGATATGTACATATATACAGCTTCAGGTTGATTTGAGAGAGTGCTCTTGGTTGCATTTATATTTCAAATGACATTTTATCATCTTTCAAGAAGGAATATGTATCCTCTTTAAGGGCAAAATGGAAAGTATACTTTGACAAGCATAGAAATTTTCAATAGCTTGAGCCAGGCAGTAGGGGTCCATTCCTTTAATCTTAGCACTTGGGAGGCAGAGACAGGTAGATTTTTGTAAGTTTGAGACCAGCCTGATCTACAAGATCGAGTTCTAAGACAAGCTTCAAAGCTACAGAGAAACCTTGCCTCAAAGGAAAAAAAAAATGCTAGCTTGATTTAAATGACGTTTCTTTGTCTTAAGTTTAATTAGACATTTTCTGTGGGTTATTGATAGTGAAATTAAACTCAGAAAGCACAGCATAATCAATTTGTTTTTCAGAAGTCTAGGTAAAGTAAATATACCTATTCTTGCATCTTTTTTTTTTCTTGAATTCTAGGTCTACTAAAGTTTTTTGTAGCTTCATAGAGAAAAGCTGCTACTCAGGTAAATACTTGGGCCATCAATTATTAATTGTCCATCTAATATGATATTCTATGTATTGAATGTCAAGTCTACATGTATGAACCAAGTTACATAACTCCAAGTTATATAAAATTGAAAATTTCTTCCTGCTCAGAGCTACTTGAAACATATTATTTCTTAAGAATATACCATAAGTTTGTTTATGGAAAAAGACGGTGAATATGTCATTTGGTCTGGTCGTAACTGAAAGCAGCAAATACCCCTCACTGTCCATGACAATTTGAATAAATTACGAGGGGATGTTTGGAGTGCTGTAAGAATAAATGTTCTGGAATTAAGAAAATAACACCATGACTGACAAATAACTGGTATCTAAGGATCATCTATGATAAATCATGAAAGAAGGGACATGTAATGCTGGGTGTCATTTGAGGAGGTATAAACATAGGGTACCCAGCTGTAATCATCTCTCAGCAGTACACAGTGTTAACAGAACATAGTCCTAGTATTTTCACTGGGAATTTTGAAAATCTACCTCTAGAATTCAAAATTAAATTCAGAGATGATATAATCACTCTACATTATAATTCAAAAGCTATCAAGAGAAAATCCTGTGCATAATAAATAAAAAGTAAGTAATTTACAATAAAAATAAATGGAGACCCCATAATTGATCAGTGGTACATATTGAGTGTAGTACCAAGAGTTGTGGAGAAAGGGAGAACTGAAAATATAGACTGAGGTAGGGGAGGTGTGCTTTGATTTTAAGCACCATTCCACAAACAATATAGTCATGTCTTGCTTTATTCCGTCATTTCATTCCTGGAAAGTCCAGAGTTTCTATACTAAAGCTAAGCAAGCAACTCTTTCTGATTCTCTATAAGCCAAAATCTAAGCTTATGATGAATAGATTATTCTTCCACTTATATAAACACTCGATACCTCTTTTAAATGAGCAATATTTAAGACAGTTGTTACTAAGTGGACATGTGTCCTTCCACGCAGAAAGTTTCTGGCTGTACTAATAAGTAGAGGTTTATTAAAAAACAATCATTTCCCAGGAAAAACAGCTTCATAAATAAAATCATTCCAAATTTTTCTCTCATTTGTCACATTATTTATGTGTCATTATTTTGTTTATATTCATAATTTATTTGTACTTTGGAAATTCTTATATGGATGCTTTAAATCTTTAAATTCTATATTTCTGCTATCTACTAAGTTTTATCATTCAAAATCACAAAATTAGTATTTCACTTGGTAAATGATGATCCTATTTGATTGACTTCCACTTCCCTCTTCCCAGCTCCTAGCACAATTAGATTTTCTTTTGATTAAATTACAGTCAGATCATCCAGGATTACACCTCTGCAATATTGTTCACTGAATAATTTTTGTTATTTTTTCCTTAGATTTAATTATAGTTTCATTTTACTTTTGCATTTATTTAATATTCTTTGGATGTTTAAATAAGTCTGCTTGCTTCAGCTAACAGTTTTATAAAAAGTCTGGTGGTAATTAGCAATTCCAACTTTCTATTTTATCCTTTTAGGAACTACCTTAACTCTCACGTTTTGGTGTGGGCTGTTTGCTGTCAGGACTTTCAAAACAAGTATTACCATGTTCTTCCTGTTCCATTATAGGGAATTTATTTAGTCCCTCTTTTGAATTTTTTCTTGTTTTCTTTTCTTGTACATGAATCAACAGCCTTACTATAGTAAAACACCACGTATAGGGTTTTCCAAGAAATAATAAAGAGGACCGAAAGTTCAATATATACCATCTGAATTCTTAGCTGAACTTAGAACTTATAATTTTGACACGACTTTATGTTTTACCATGAAGAATTCAATGACAATCTAAATCCACATGCTTTACACACAGTGTAAAGGCAGATTTATCTTACCTGTCATCTGTTTTTCCTGCAGAACTTTTAGGATGACCTTGATATTTTAAAATTCCACGACTACTAATGACTTATTGCTCTTTCCGTGGGACACTGCATCCCTTAAGACCCATCCAAAAAGCTTCTTCTAGCAGGAGATGCCACTGACTGATCAACATGTGGAGAAGAGTCCACGAAGTGCACAACCTCAACAGACTTCGGTATCCGATCTCTCCATTCAGCCTCAGGGAACCTCACACAAGAGACAGAAAGACTGTGAAAGCCAGAGGGAGAGTATGGTTTCCCCTCCCCCCCTCAAAAAAATCCAATGTTTTCTGGAAAAAACAGGAAAGATGCACATCTTAATTCACAATGATTGTGACGACATTCTTTCACAAGATCTATGTAAGTTCAAGTGAGAACAAATCTTAGAATGAAGGATGGTGTCAAATTTGCATTTAGATTTCTTATTTACTTATACACTTATTTATTTATCTATTTCTTTATTTTGAGATGAGTTTCTGTGTAGCCCATATCTTACAACAAGCCTTCTGTTTGATTTTGTACTTTCAGCGATTATAAGTATGTGCCCCAACACCTTGGAGTTTGTTCCTTTCCTAGTTCCCTGAAGTGTAATGTCACTCTGTGCGGGCTCTTCTATGTGGTTCATAACTGGAGTATTTCTTCTTGCAACTACTTTTGCCATAGCACCCATTTTACGAGAGGAATGATCTTGTACTTTCCTTATTTTTTATATCCTCATCATAATTTTGTACGAATGTTATGATAGCCCTTTAAAATGATATATAAAGGTTTCCTGCTCTTCTTTGCTCAAGAACATTGTTTCATATGAGGTTGTTGTTATAACTTTGTTCAGTGTTTGAGAATATTCTTCATGAAGATAAATAGCTGAAATTTTAGTCAATGTAATATAAAGTGATGAGGTATATTTTTATTCCTTTTCCCTCAGCTTTAGAATATTGCATCCTCATAGCTGATTATGCATTCCACATACTGCTTTAAATTTATCATTGAAATATGGTTTACTAGATACTCATATCCTATAACTGTACAGTCTTTCTGACTGAGGCTTCTTGTCACGGTGAAATAGCAACAAAGGTGTAGAATGTATAAAAGATAGACTAGTGGATTCAATGAGAAATGACACATTGAGATTATAGTGAGAAACAGTCAGAGACTCTGAAGGACTGATTTCTTGTAATGCTAATGTGTTTTTCCTCCTCCTCCTTTCTCTTATTGATTTCACTTTATTCCTCTGTCTTGGCATGAACAAATTAATCATATATGCTTCGAAAGAACAGCCTTTGATATACTTTAATTGTTCCTCTTTGATTTTAGCTCTGTTTTATCTCACAAGGATTATTCTTATATTATCTCCTCCCTTCTACATTCCATAGATTTAATTTCTCCATCTAATCTCTCATGATGGAAATCTACATGGAATGGATACCTACATATATTGCTTTTTTATAAACTTTCATTTAATAAGTGAATTTTTAGATAAAATTTTCCTAATCACAGCATTACTGACATTTTGCAATTTTAGATATGTGATAGTTTAATAAATGTTGACTTACAGACGTTTATAGTTAAATTTTCTCTTTCTAAGCAATAAGTAAATGCAAAAATATTTTAATGGCTCATTGAATATTTTTTAAGTTGCATCCATCTATATTTTTTATTTTCTTAAGAATTGATTACAATCTGTCATTAATGTAAACAGAAAGGTTTAATAAGCTCCTGATTTATCATAATATATATATCCTCCATATTTATTGACTTGGTGTGCATTCTTAGGTTATCAACCACTGAGGGTTCAGTTACTGTTTCTTAGTGTATCTTCCAATATATAATTTCTCATTGAATCTATTAGTCTATATTTTATACATTCTACGTTAAGTTGCCAGTTTTCTCATATGTACCGCTGGGATATATTTCTGTTCCATTGACCCTTAAATCACTGTGTGCTGCTACTAATTTTCTCTTGACATGTTTCCTGTCAGTTAGTCTATTATGCTTCTACTGAGAGAGAGACTCACTGCTGTTGTTGTTTTGTGTGCTTGTGTGTTTAAGGGCATGATCTCTTTTTCCAAACTTAAAGCTTTACCTTTACTTCATATAACTGTATTTAAAGTGCTTTTGGATGTAAGCATTTTTAAATACATTCTTAGTTTTCATTTCATTTAGATCCTTTTGTCCATTTTTTCTAAATGCATTTTTGATAAATCAGGCTCTGTATATAACTCTTTCTCTGGGTTTGTGTTTGTACCATACATATTATGTTTTTTCCTTATCTTTTTGAGAAACATATTGCAGATATATTTCAGTGATTTAATATGCATCTTTGAATTATATTCAGCATTTACATTTTTACCTCATGTTTAATATGAAGATTTTATGATTCATTACTTCAATGGCTCCTCTTCATTTAGTGTTGTTTTGTGGCACTTTTCAAGTGTACATGAATTTTTTATCTCTAGTGAATTACTATTACTGTTTTGTACAATTAATAGTATCCTGTATAACTAATTTTCTAGACCATTTATTCAGACATATGTTTTATGGTTTCAAAATGTGATAAATCAATACTTTGTTACAAATTCCTATCTGGTATACTTTTCTTTAAGTGTGTGACTACTAAGATTATTTGCTTAGTTTATTTTGCATGGAAATACATCTGTTCTAACTTTTAAAATACATTTTGGTCTCAGTGAGTATGATTTGACTACAAAAACATTTGTTGTCAAGCCTGCGGGAAGAGGGCCAATAATGTGGAAAGAGAGAACCATCTTCTGCAAGCTGTCCTCTGACCTTCACACATTCATATACATGCAAATTACATAAATGATATTTTTAAAATTAAAAGATATTTTTAAGACTAGGAGAGGATAGGGCTCAGTGAGTAAAGTAATTGTTGGGCAAACATGAAAACCAGAGCTCACCAACCAACACCCATGCAAAAAGAAAGGAAGGAAGGAAGGAAGGAAGGAAGGAAGGAAGGAAGGAAGGAAGGAAGGAAGGAAGGAAGAAAGGAAAAAGAAAGGCCAATGTGGTACAGACAAGAGGATTCCACAGACATCTGACCAGCTAATATTGACAAATTAGTGATCTTCTGGTACATTAAGAGATACCACCTCAAAAAATAAATTGAGAAGGGTGATAGAAGATACTGTCCTTGACCTTCGACTCTCTTCTCCACAAGTACATACACACATATGCAGTTGCACTCACACAAGTTTACTTTCATATGGAATTTCAATTCTATGCCACTAAAAACCATCATCCTGTTTTTTCCTTTAAAGTTAGTTCTCAAACTCATTGTTCTACCATTTTATGAGGGTACCAGCCCCATGTGCTTTCGAAGATAATTATGCTGCACTCAAGCTAGCTATGAAGTTTTCATAACTAACGAACCTGTGATCGATAGTCCTTATTCATGGTGTTTGAAAAGTTACAGGAAGTAATACTTTGCTGTGTCTTCAAACTCTGTCTCTACCTTTGCACACCCATCTCTCTGGCATATGATTCAAAAGCATGTCTATCATCTCCTCAGTGTCTAGTGTGTCTCTTCCATTGTTTGTACTGTCTGTGCATGTCTCTATCCTTTCTTAGACCAACATCTCTTACATGGTTATTTTAATCACTTGCTCATTATTGCCCTGTCCATTGTCTGTTAAGTCAGTTTTTCTTATTGTTGTTTTTACCTCAATAACTCCCATTTGTTTCTTTCCAAGTTCTTAGCAGGTTATTTATGATAAAATTATTCACATTATCGTGGATGTTTTCAGAACTGTCATTTACAAATGTAAGCCTAGTCTCTTAACTACATAAATATCAACTGTGTTTTGAATGTATTTATGTATTTGTTTTTTTCTATGTAGACATTTTTCTTCTTTGTTTTTTCTTTTGGTTTTTCGAGACAGGGTTTCTCTGTGGTTTTGGAGCCTGTCCTGGAGCTAGCTCTTGTAGACCAGGCTGGTCTCGAACTCCCAGAGATCCGCCTGCTTCTGCCTCCCGAGTGCTGGGATTAAAGGCGTGCGCCACCACCGCCCGGCTCTATGTAGACATTTTTAAATTGATGCATTTTATATATTAAATTTTTTTAAATACAAATAACTATGAAGAAACATTGAAAGGTTTTGATGAACAGTGTTATCTTCTTTCAAATAGAATGAATCCCGTTCCTTATTAGGAAAAAGACCACTTTATCAATCACTGAATGAATTAATTTGAGAGTGCACTAAAATTTGGGGAAATTGCATATGCCTGTCTCACTTTGACCCAACTCGTCAATTTAACTCTCGATACCATCAACTTGCATTTTCTGCTGCCCCTGCCTTCGGCAGCCCCCACACTTGTGCTTTCCTCACTTTTCTGCCAAGAGACTCACAATAACGCTATTGATTTTCAAAAATCCTTTCAATTTCTAAGAATATTTTACCAAATACTCAGGGCTTTCAATAAATGCTGAAAAGGTGAATTTTGTATACGCTTGTGTACATGATTCTTGGCATTTTTTTCTTGCTGCTCAATTTTTTTCTTGATTTTTATATCCTGACAACAGCCCTCTGCCTGTCCTGTCCACATCTGACTCAACACCATTATCTCCAGAAATGAACTGCAGTAAAAAACTGGAAACCTCACTGTGGCTTCGACTTTTCAGAATCTTGGACTCTTAAGGTCAAGTTCCCTCAGTAACTCAGACAATTTCTGGTAGAGTCTCATTTCTATGCTTTCATTAAGCAAAGAGCCTGGGCAATTCTAACTTTGTTACTCAATATTAATTTACTATTATACTTTCATTCACAGGGTAGCAAACTAAAACCACACTTTATCAGTCCTACCTTTTTTAGTAAGTGGGATTTTTTTTTAAAAATATGGAACGCTTCACAAATTTGCGTGTCATTTTTTTAATGTCAGTTATAGATAGTATTTGGATTGTTCTTGTGACTCAGAGCAACCAATCAGCTGGGTTCTTTGTTTTTGTACAGCACAGATCTGTACATTCAGTTCTTTAATTTGTCTATTTATTTATGGACAAATGACATATAGTTGAATTCAAAATTTCAATAGTAACAGACACGAGAATTAAATAGTTCATGTGTTTTGTTTATAATAATACCAGCAGTGACACAGTACTGAGAAGAGAATCCTTTGCCCCCTGGTGACTTTTGGTCAGCATAGTAAGTGACAAATTTATACCTTTACAACAACAGAACACAGTTATTCAGGATTAGGATTTTATTAAAAGTCAAGATCAATTTCTGCAGTGCTTTTTAGTAAAGTAATATGTTTAGAAGTTTCAAGAGCGGTGGTTCTCAAACTTCCTAGTGCTATGACCCTTTATTGCAGTTCATGTTGTGGTGACCACAAGTTTATGCTACTTCATAAACTATACTTTAGCTACTTTTATAAATCACAATGTAAATATTTGATATGCAGGATACATAATATGTGACCCACAAAGGGACTGAACCACAGGTTGAGAGCTGCTACTCTAGAGTTTGATAGTATTAGAAAAAATAAGACAATAAATTTCATACATCAGCAAAAGTTCAAAATTGCTGCATAAACAGTGTAACATTGCATAAAAAGAAACGACAAAAATGGCAAAATAGTAACTACTTCAGGAGTACTTTAGGTATAGACAAAGCCTCTATCGTACTTTGAGATAAACCTCAATACTACTCTAGAGGAGTTAACAGGTCTCATACCCATAGATATAAGGTGAAAAGAGTAGATTTAATCAGTCATCCTGACTACATTTTGGATTTTCAATGACCATTACTAACATGTTTCTCATTAAATCATAAGAAAGTGAAGTAGCTGGATGGCCAACATGACATGCAGGGGATAGAGGATAAAGGAAATTATCTACATGAAGCTGGACAGGAAAATTGCATATTATGTGAAATAGTTTCTTTAATTTTGAAAATGTCCATAATAAATGATGTTTTGCAGGAAACAAAATAAGCAGGCAGTGTAGGATGCTAAATAATGGATTTCTTGATGATGAGACACTCTCTAGTCTTTAGAAAGAATGTATTAGATTGCGTTCTTAAGAGATACAGCAGACATTTACTTGCAGAATGCAGTGTGCAGAATGTCAGGCACCAGTTTTCAGATGCTAAACCCTAGTCAATAGATATGTCATTTCAATATACATTTGTCTTAAAAAATTTTAATGATGTCATTTAAAGTTGATGGTTTCTTGTATATCTTGTATATCTTCTCCAGATACACCTTGCTGAAAACAGAAACATAGTGGGTTACTTTGAACTAAAGTCAAATGAAAACTAAATCCATGATTTACACATAAGAAATTCACAGAGAAATCACAAGAAAGATTCTGTAAAACATGTCTGCTTACATCTGAGCCACTAAAACATGCATGAGTTACAAGTGACTTCTTGGGAAAAGTGACTCTAATTCAAACTGATGCATAACTCACTATCCAAGTAAACATGAAAAATCTGTCAAATATGGCTGCAAGTCCCAAAGATCCTATCATCTGCATTAAAAATGAATGAAATGATAGAAAAGGAAAAACTCTCTGCAATTTAGATTTGGCATTATTTTGTTATCTTTATACATTCTGGAATAAAGGAGCTGGCAACTTGCACAAAACTCTACAGGAAGAAGAGTCAAGGCTCCAATTTAATATTTTAGAATAATCCACATATTGTATGAGACAGCCATAAAAAATCCATTGTTCTCCAATAGTCATTTCTCTACAAGTTAAAACTCATGTTTACTTAAGCCACGAAATAAAACATAATAAGGCACTCAAATTATATACTATGGATAAGAAAAGAAATAGAAAGAAAAGCCCATGATCATTAGTCACATAGCCTTGATCATGCTCCTGCTGAGTTTCAACTTGTTTCCTTGAAATTTTGTTAAGACTAGCATCTTCTGAAGTAGCTGGAAGAGAACATTTGGTTTATCTTCAAGCAAAGCTCAACCAGACCCCCTGTGCTCAACACTCTTCAATTGTTTCCTAGAAAATTCTTCTGCTATAAAAGAAATACCTTAGGCCTTAGGTACTTTATAAGATTTGTGAAATAGTAATATGACCCTTAAAAGAAAAACTATCCTATAGACATGAGAGTATTTAATTGTATGTCTAATTGGAACATAAGAATCAAACCAATGATTCAACAAAGGGTATGAGTTAACTTTGTAAATAAAATTAACAACTCTTGAATCTAATTAGAGAGAGAGAGAGAGAGAGAGAGAGAGAGAGAAAGAGAGAACCCTTGTACCAGTGTTTTCATGTTTTTAAGATTATGGTAGCTACTGAAAACTTGATTACATTCAGTTTTGATTCAGAGAATGTGTGTTTAACAATTGTCTTGGGTATAAAAAGAAGTACAAGTAATCCTGTAAAGAGCTTGATTCATACCTGTGAGCCATTGCAAACTCTGTCACCACATACCCACAGATGACAATAATGTAAAAAGTATTCATTATATCAATCCAGGAAACAGACAATCGGATGAAATGTATGTACAAATATAGCTTAATGGCAGGTTAAAACACAGCGATATTCCTGAGCAGTATGATATGTTTTGACAGATTATAAACATACCTATGACTACTCCTTATATATATAATAATACCTATCTCTTTCCAATTGGAACTGGAAAGTTAAATACTGCAGTAATTATTCTTTCAAACATAAAAAGAAGATATTAAGGGTGTCAGTGAAAAACAGAAGTCTTCTGTTTCAAGAATTTACAGACCCAAGTCTATTTGCCTCTGATCAGACAAAATTTCTCCACCAAAAAACTTTGAAAGCTTGTAAAAGCTTTCAGCAAAGTAGCAGGGTGTAAAGTTAACATTCAAAAGTCAGTATTTCTTATATGCAAACTGACTAGGAAAGAAATCTAAGAAATAATACCCATTTCAGTACCCTCAAAATATATCTTTTGATAACTCCAAACAAAAGAGTGAAAGACTTGTATACTAAAAACTTTAAAATATTGAAGAAAAAATTTGAAGATAAAAGAAAGTGAAAAGATCTCCCATGTTCATAAATTGCTAGGATTAATATTTTACAAATGACAAACCCGCCAAAAGAAATCTATAGATTCACAACAATTCACAGGAAAATCCTAACATAATTCTTTACAGAAATATAAAACAATTTTAAACTTCATACAGAAAGACAAAAATATCAAGGATATCTAAGTAAGTTTGAATAATAAATGAACTATTGGAGATGTGATCATCGCAGCTGCCAGGTTGTACAACAGGACTATGGAAATCAAAAGAGCATGGTATTGCCATACGAATAGATAACTTGATTACGTGAATCAAATAGATGTCACATACATGATTCCGTACACCTATGGAATCCAGACATTTTACCAAAAAGTACACACTGGAGAAAAACAGCATCTCCATCAAATGGGACTGGACAAACTACATAGCTACAAGTAAAAGAATGCAAATAGAGCCATACTGATCACTCTAAAAAATGCTCAACTTCAGATGAATCGAGGAGCTCACTATAATGCCAAGTACTCTGAACATTGTAGAAAAAAGTGGTAAATAGTGTTGAAGTCAAATAGGACACTGATAAGTATAGACACTATGAACAAAAAAATGAATAAATAGGAGCTCATGAAGCTGAAAGATTTTGTATATCAAAGATGTAATCATTCCACATAATAATGAGAAATGATCTTTGCCAATTACATGTCTGATAGAGGGTTAATATCTAAAATATATTAAGTACAAAGAAACCTGAACACCAAAAAAGCAAATAACTCATTTTGAGACACAAAATTTAACAAATACAAATGAGATATGGAATTTAACAGAGAGATCTCAAAAGATGAAGCACAAATGGATGAGAAACAGGAATAGAAATATCCAACAACCTGAGTCATCAGGAAAAATGTAAATTAAAGCTACTGTTGAGATTTCATCTTATACCTGCCATTATGGTCAAGCTCAATAAAAGTATGACAGCTCACTATGGGGAGAATTTGGAGTAAGGGGACACTCATCCACTGCAGATGGGACTGCAAACTGATACAGTCTCTAAGAAAATCAGTGTGGTTTTTCCTATAGAAGCTGGGAAGAGATCCACCCCAAGATCCAGCCTCACCACTCTGGTGCATATACCAAAAGGACTTTATATTCTACTACAGAGACACTTGTTCATCCATGTCCACTGCTGCCCTATTATTAGTAGACAGAAATTGGAAACAGCCAAGATATCCATCAAATAATAAAAGGAAAATGAAAATGTTGTGTATTTACCCAATGGAATATTATTCAACTGTTAAGAAGAGTAAAATCATAAAATTCACTGATACACTGATAAATGAGTGAGGGTAGAAAAATGATCTTGAGAGAGATGTGGTGGTTTGAATAGGTTATGGCCTCCATGGTCTCATGTGATTGAATGATTTTTCCATAAAGAATATCACTATTAAGAGTTGTTGCCTTGGAATAGGTTTGACCTTGTTGGAGGAAGTGTGTTCCACTGTAGAAGTGGGCTTTAAAGTTTTATATATGCTCAAACAACATCCAGAGTGAATCTCTCCTTGTTACTTGTGGATAAAGATGTAGAACTTTCAGTTCATTCTCCAGCAACTTGTCTGCCTGCACATTGTCATATGTTGCACTATGATGACAACGGCCTAAACCTCTGAAACTGTAAGCCATCCCAATTAAATGTTTTCCATTATGAGAGTTGCTGTGGTTATGGTGTTTCTTCACAGCAATAGAAACCCCAACTGAAACAAGAGGTAGTTCAGTTCCAAAAGATGAATACCATAATTAGGTTTTAAATATTTTCAAATTATTTAAATACAAAATCCTTGCATAATATGAATAATCAAAGAAGTTAGGTACCTAGTAACACACTAGGAAGGAGGTAAAACTTCCACAGAAAGGGTTAATAGAATACAGTATTATAGAGAGACAGAGAAAACTAGAATAAGAAGTTTAAATGGGGTGTGGGGGAGAACAGAATAAAAGAAGTGTGGGAGGGACCACTAACAAAACTAGCCAATTAAGGAACCCTGACTGCTCTTCAGACTGGAGAGGAAGGGGGAAAGGAGTGGGGGGAGGGGGAGAGGAGTGGGAGGAGGGGGAGGGAAATGGGAGGCTGGGAGGAGGCGAGAATTTTTTTTCAATAAAAAATTAAAAAAATTAAAAAAAGAAATCAAATGGAAACCTACTAGTGTAGGAGCATCCTGAAATATATGTATATATAAGCAGAATATGAAAGGAGTCATTAAATCACAGGTGAGGCAATGCTTCAACCGATATCTCATGCCACCAAGTAAAGCCTCTAGTGACAAGAATGAGTTTTATCTTGTTGAACTGTTGCTCTAAGGGGCCCATAGAAACCCTCAGACATCATGCACTGTTGCCAAGGCTACTGGTTACTCTCCAGCACCTGTTAATAAGATCCAGTACTTCCTTACTCATGGGAATATTGTGCTTCTAGTTTTCATTTTCACTATTGTTGCTTTGTCTGTTTTTATTTCTTGGGCATTTTTTGTTTTGTTTGCTTTGGGTCTATTTGAAAGAGTGAGAAACAAACAAAAAAACAACCTTAGATGAGTAGAAAGGTGAGGAGGATTTGGGCAGGATTTGGAGAAGGCAAAAAATATGATCAAAATATATTATAAATACACTTTTTCCAATTTAAAACAGAAATTTCTCCCTCCCAGGGAAACTTAATGCCAAGATCAGCCATAACACTACAATAAAACACCAAGACAGATCTGGACTCTTGATTATGAGAAACTGATGCCGATAAGTTGCTCATCGATGAGATAATTTAAAGGCAATAAAAATGAATTCCAGAGTAGCAAAGAACAACAATTATGATATTTATAAGTAGAATAAGTGTTTATATTACTCTTAAATGGAGCACCAAGCAATAAATCTGCAGATAGATATTCATTTACTATGAAAGCTATAGGATATTCAGTCAATGTACCAGACCATTTTATCCATGTTATTAGTTCATTGCAAAAAATAAAGGATAATGAATCTTCAGCATCCTAGTAGATTAAACTGAAGTTATAGATAACATCCATAGAAAACAGATACTTTATCAGAAACATCTTACCTATTATTTTTGTTAGACAAGTATCTACTCACAGAAATGAGGTACTTTGTAACTATAAAGATGCTGTGTCCATTTAGAAAAGAAGTATAGGAATTTTAAGTATGAGAAGCAAGTAGAGATTTGGGATTGGGGCATAATGGGAATATATTTTAAAAGAGTCCCAGTGAGTGCTCTCAGCCGAAAATTCTGAGGTGACTTTTATCTCCTAGTGGACAGTTGAAAATATCTGAAAATTTTTGCTAATACAAAAATTAAAGAGAGAGAGATGTGGATTTGATTCGGAAAGGAAATCCAATGTCACTGATAGATGATATCTTTCAATGTACAGGAAGCAAAGCAAAACAAAGTAAATATCAGTAACAAAGCAAATAAACACAGTCTCACCTACAAAGCTAAGTAGAGAATCACCTTTAATTGAAAAGTTTGTTTTAAAATATACCCTGTAGTGTTCCATATCTAGAGACTTTACGAGGTATTTACTTTTCTATTTATTTTGTGTTGTGCTCTTCCATGGGTTCAATACAAAATTTTGACAACAATAAACAATCCCTCACCCACAAAATTGACTTTCTCGTGGCTAAAACAAATGCAATTAGGACTAAGGACACCCAGAGCTCTGCTAGAGGTTTAACTTGAAGAGAGTGGTAGTTGCAAAAGAAGAATACTTTTTAGCAGTGCGTGTGCCTACTTCTTCTGTCAGAATAAAGACTTCCTGTGGGTAGAGTATCTATAAATGTAGTTAGTTGTGTTTTGACTAGCATCTAGTAACACCCATGATACCCCATAGCCACCAAATAAACGCATGGCAAATTAATGAAAGAGGGAATCAGCAGCATGGTAGCAGGACTCTGGATGACTTGACTTGGAGGAGGAATAATAAATAATAAATAAGAAACAGGTTCAATGGAGACCCAAATGCCAGTGTCTAAACATTTCAGAAATTAAGGTGAAAAGCCAATGCTTAAAATGTAGAGCAAGATATAAATATTTTAGTATATGAATTTAAAAGAAACTGCAATTTACTTACAGGGAAATTATTCTCATATTCAAATTAATTAATCTATCCATTTTCTGTTACTATCATTTTAGTGTGATAAACAGCATATCAAATGTATTTTCTTAGCAATTTTCACTGCATCATATATTACTAACTATACCATATATTACCTTAAACGAGCTGCTTTTGTTGTTCCACATTTAGACTTTGATTTCTTTGCTTTCAATTCATCTAATTGACATTTCTTTTCATATGTTTTGCTTTTGACTACCTAAACATAAAAATACATATTTTTGCTTCTTTACAACCAACACAATGCCTGAATTGAATGTATTTTTGCTCTAAGTTTTCAAAGAACATTAAATTCTTATCCTTTTTCTAAGAGGAATTAATGAGTAATTCAAGCCGCCATGCTGGTCATAACACTGCCAATAGATCAAGTCACAAAATTTATTTAATTTCAGAAGCTAAATACAGTATTTTAAAAGTATATTGCTAGGTTTAAGTAATAAATATACCCTACTATTAAAAGACAATTGCAAAATCATTGTTTGACCTATTTTATTTAAAATATACTCTTTATGATTTTTTTGGAAATAACGCGGAGACAAGAAACCTTGTATTATTTAAAGTCAGCATCAAATCTGCTTGGCAAGCAAGCAAAGAAAGGTATGTGCACACTAGTCATGGAGGAACCTGAACTCACAATGTCATGTGAGGACTGTTTCAAATCACCTGTTCTTTCCCTAATCATGATCTGTAAACAGAGATGCTTAGATGTGGGAAGAGGAGAAAGATTTTGAGTGAATGTGTAATTTTTGACAAGGGCAAGGACACCACTTCCTCACAGAGGCATGAGTGTCAATGCTGTCCACTGGCAAGTGATGAGTGGGGGGTGGGCATTGTAGAGCCTTTCTGTGGTCCTGTCATGAATACTGACAGTGTATGTAAAAACTATAAAGTGCACTTTTCTCCTCCATAAAGACTATAGACAATTCCCCTACAGACCTCCTACCAAGACTAGATAAACCCTCCTCCTTCTTAAGTTGTAACCCATAAACGTACCTCCTCGACTCTGATGTATGCCAAGTTTCCAGGTTGCCTCCAAAGTTTGTGTTTTCTAACACAGTCAGCACAGCCCCTCTCATACCACCATCTCTGTGTGTCTGAATGCCACTTCTTTTTTTATTCCCTCAGCTGTGTCCATCTCTGCAACCTAGCCCAGCACACCATATAGGCATTTATATTTACATCATTCTATATCACAGTTTGAATATTGATAGCCATCAAAGTTTATAAGGTTATATTCTGATCCCCAATGTGATGATAGTTGGCATTTAAACCTTTTGAAAGGCATTAAATAATGCAAGTGGAGTCAAAACAAAGAGGTAGTAGTTTAAATGAGAATGTCCCCCACATGCTCATCTGCTTAAATGTTTGGTTGCATGTTTGTGAAAATGTTTAGTTAGGATTAGAAAGTGTTACCTTCTTGGAGCAGGTGTGGCCTTAATGAAGGAAGTGCAACATTGTGGGTAGGTGGGCATTTAGGTTTCAAAAGTTACTCCAGGTTCAGTCTCTCTCTACCTGTTGCCTGCAGATCAGAAAGCAAAACTTTCACTGATTGATCTAGGACCATGTCTGCAGGCACCATGCTTCCTGCCATGATAATCATAAACTAACCTTAGGAAACTGTAAGCAAGCCCCCAAATTAAATACATGTTTTAGAAAATATCTTGGTCATGGTTTCTCCTCAAGGCAATAGTAAGCTTAACTAAGACCGAAGCTGTTACCAAGAACTGGCTTATTATCATGACTATGCTGTTGTTCAGAAGAACATGGAAGATATGGGGACTTTCAACTAGAAAGGTGGTTGAAGGGCTGGAGAGATGGCTCAGCGGTTAAGAAGCATTCCCTGCTCTTCCAAAGGTCCTGAGGTCACATGGTGTCCCACAACCATCTGTAATGAGGTCTGGTGCCCTCTTGTGGCCTGCAGGCACACACAGAGTCAGAATATTGTATATACATAATAAATAAATAAGTTTTTTTAAAAAAGAAAAGTGGTTGAAACCATTAAGTGGGGGCTTAATAGGCTATTTAAGTAGGAAAATAGAAGACAGTAGTGCTGAGGGTGATTTGGACTATGGCAAAAAAGAGGTTTCAGAAAGGAATAGTATAGAAGACCATTCCTGTGAAATTTTGGCAAAAAATGTGTCTGATTTTGCTATTGTTTTAAATATGCTAGAGGTCAAATTGAAGAGTCTTTGAGTGATGTCATTGGCAGAGGAGATTTCAAGAAAGCCTAGTATTGAGTGGGTCACATGGTTATTAATGATAACTCATGCAGATCTGCAATCAAATGGAACCAAAGGAGCAAACAGAAATAACAAATGTACTGTATGAAGACAAAATGGAAACAAAGAGATGTAATGTTGAAACTGAGTCCTGTGTTCAGGCAGATGACAATCTTGAGAAAGGCCTGATACTTGATGGAACAAAGGAGCGGTAACCTCAGGGCAGGACCCCACCCAGCTAGCCTTCAACTTATGAAAAGGAATACCTGGGAAGCAATGAAAAACATCAACAACTGAAGGCTCATA
The DNA here is from genome assembly GCF_950005125.1 of Chionomys nivalis. Classification (NCBI taxonomy): domain Eukaryota; kingdom Metazoa; phylum Chordata; class Mammalia; order Rodentia; family Cricetidae; genus Chionomys; species Chionomys nivalis. Next base: position 128,887,929 of record NC_080086.1, on the reverse strand, counting down.
TAAATATAAATCAAGCAGGGAACTCAGGTCTAACAAAACAAGCAAAACTTGTCAGCTTTAGCCACATGGTTCAGTGTTTGTAAATCATGCAGTAAAGAAGTGGTAGATTCAACCTTAGAAATTAAGGAAAGTCACCGAGGCAAGGTATGTAGAGGGGAGTACCTGCATGATGACCAGGGATAGCCATTGTGGGAAAATTTTAAAGTCTAGATTACATTGGAAACCACAATGCAGTAGTGATGTCACAGATATAGAATATCTGTCAAGGAGAGCTCAGACATGGTGAGGAGTGTGTTACAGTCAGCAAATATGGAAAATAAAAGCAATCTAATATACCCTTTACCATTAGATATATAGTTGCAGAATTTAGAATTTGTCCTTCTGGGTTTCAACTACCTTTGCTCCAGTATTTCCTCATTATTTCCCCTTTCCTCCCACTTAGAATAGTAATATATATCCTGTATCACTGCATGTTTTTATTATGTAATTTGCTTTTGGAGATTTAGAGGGTTATATTTAAGAGAATTCCTGAAATCTCAAAAGAGATTTTAAAGTTTTAAACAGGATTGAGACTGTAGAAGATAATACTTTTGATAATAGAATAAAAGCATTTTGGATCATGATATGGCTACAAATCTACATGGGTCAGAGAGTGAGATGTGGTGGCCCCCAAAGGGTCATATATTTGAATGTTTGGTCTCAAGTTAATTGGAATGTTTAGGGAGGTTTAGAAGTTGTGATCTTGTTGAAGGAGGTATATTACTGGGGGTAAACTTTGAGATCTTAAATGCTCATGTCAGTCCCAGCTTCCAACAATAATGAGAGAAGACTAAGGGATCAATCCTCTAAAACTGTAAGCTTTCTGCCAATTAATTAATTTCTTTGATAAGAGTTGTCTTGGAGTCTTTTCACAACAAGATATTGGTAACTAATATAATAGGAATATTGGTCTTATTTTAAAAAGACAACAACAAACAAAAACAAAACAAAACAAAAAACCAGAGCCTTCCCATCTATCCATTCCAATGGCTGGTGCCTGGATGCTGGCTGATCAATTATCATGAAAAATGTTGGATCACTTAAGTCAATCAACCTACAAGTTAACACTAAATGTCTCCATGATTGACTTGATGTAGCCCAAATGAACTCAATTCAAGTGTGCCAGAAATACTTTCAAAAAAACTTCTAGAGAGGCTTTTAAGTAACAAGTCACAACTGGAGCTAGAGCTATAGCCTGATGGAGAACTCAAATTAGAAACAAAGCCAAATATCAATAGAAGCAAGAGTCAGAACACTATCTAGAGCCATCACTGGAACCACATCAGAGCAAGTGCTTCATCTAGTCTACAGACATAGACTCTAGGGAAAATAGAAGGTAAGAAAGCTAGAATGTGCTGCTGAGGAACTCATAGTGATGATGCAGAGTCATGGGAACATATACATGAATGTTCTAAGTTTTAGAACATTTGTATTTGTCACATCCACAAAATCAGTTGTGGTGGTGTGCTTAATGTATTTATTTTGCCCACATCAGAACCATTTTCTCTGCTGTTTAATCATTTCAGCTTAGTTTTCTTCTCCAAATGCTTCTTGTTTTCAAACTTCCCATTAGAACTGGATGATTTAACATTGGGTACCATCATAACTTTTCTACTTATGAGACTTAAGTTAAAACAAATAATTTATCAGAAAAAATCAGCTGAGAATAAGACAAAATAAATTGACATGATTTTAATTATATGCTTAGGAAAGAGCTTCATTTTTTTTTTACTTTCAGAAAGTACAAATATTTATTTAAGTTCTTGACAAGGGTATGAAGAGATACAAAAGTTCTTATACACACTTACTGGCGACATAAATTGATACAAGTTTTACAGGAATAAGTCTGAAAAACTTCAAATAAGTATGCTCTCTTGTAAGAGCTTCTCTTAAAAATATTGGTACTTGAATAAAAGGATATATTAAACTATCATTTCTATTAGTATAAAATTATAAATTACCTTTTAATCCCTAAGTAAAAGAATAATTAGCTGCTTGTACAGATATTATAAACAATACTATGTATCTATTAAAATACAAGACATATCAGTAAGTATCACTTTATGGTATTTTTACTTGTTTTAAAAATAAGCAAGTAATACCTTTTAGGGCACAGGATTCCAAAGAGAAGAATGCCTGCTCTATAAGCATAAGGACCTGAGCTGAGATCCTCAGCACCCATGGACAAATACTGCACGTACTGGCTTTGTGGGAGCCTAGGCAGTTTGGATGCTCACCTTACTAGACCTGGATGGAGGTGGGTGGTCCTTGGACTTCCCACAGGGCAGGGAACCCTGATTGCTCTTAGGGCTGACGAGGAAGGGGGACTTGATTGGGGGAGGGGGAGGGAAATGGGAGGTGGTGGAGGGGAGGAGGAGGCAGAAATCTTTAATAAATAAATAAATTTTAAAAAAGAAATTAAAAAAACAAACAAAAAGAAAAGTAAAATAGAAGTTTAACTTGAACTAAGAGCTTCAATTTTTAAGAGAATCCGTAAATGGGCCTTTCATATAGACACACTGACAAGCGCTATTTGCAAGTTTACAGTCAATGTAGACTTTTGTTACACATAATTTTCTTCTCATAATTTTCTATCCTTTTTCATTTCTGATTTTATATTTTTGTAATCTCATTACAGAATAATATGAAAAAAATTGGTATGAGAGAAATAATTTAAACTCCACTTTGAATAAATTTTCTAAGCTACGAAATTCTTTAAAATTTTTCCTGTGAGATTTATTTTGCTTTTAAAATAAATCAAATAAAAAACTTATTAATTAAAAAAGACCCATCTATCTTCAAATTACTGTAGCAATTCCATTCCTCTTATTGATCACAAATTATTATGTTGCACTATAGCTTTAAAAAAATAAAGAACCATCTTTCTTTCTAATTATGCTGTAATCTAATCATGAGGTCTGCTTTGCCTTTCACCAGTATTGATCTCAGTGTAATGAGCTCATCCTTAAATCATTCTGATTTTAAAACTTGATCACAAAACTAACTGAAAACAATGTGACCTTGCACATTCTCTTATTGTTTGTTTTATGTTTGCTGTTAATGTTTTACTCATTTGCAATTCTGATGATCAAATACATAACCTTGTGTATTTAGGGTAAGTACACAATCATTGACCTACATCTCTGTGCTCCTTAATTCTATTCTGCCTCATCTTCCTTAGAACAAATTTCCACTTTTAGTAACTAACTGTCTTCCATTTCTTACCTACATCTTTCTTTTTGCTACATTCTATGATTCATAAAACTCTTTAAACCCTCAAAACTCTTTAAAACTTTGTGAAAATTGCTTGGTTCAATACTTTAAAGAAAAGCATATTTACAAACTTTTAAGTAATATTATACAGAAAAATCATCTGTGTCAACTATCTCAAAATTCTGTGACTCCCACATTTATCTTCTATTTGATATCTTACACTATAATCAACAAAATGTAGAACATTGTGTTGTTATTTTTTTATTTTTTATTTTTGGTGTGATTTGATTTTTTTTTTTTTTTTTTTTTTGTATTTCATTCTACCTCACAATTCTGTGTGTCATAATTTTACCAGACTGGCAATGGAATGTGCTTAAGTAAGTGGAAGTCATCTAAGAAAACAGCACATATTTACTTAGTTGACTTTAGTAGATGTGAGTGACATAGTATATCATGAGCTACAAATTAGCTTGTTTTTAAAATGAACTTGAAAATATCTTATTACCTTTAAAGTCTTGGGAATGAAGAGCCAGGGATAGGGTTCTACAATTAAGATCATGTACTGCTCTTGTAGAGAACCCAAGCTCAGTTCTCAGAACTCTCATCAGGCAGGTTATAACACCTGAAATTCCAGTAGAGAATCTGATGCCCTCTTCTGGACACACACACACATGCACACACACACACACACACACACATTAAAAATAAAATATCTACTTTAGTGTAATAAAATGGTTTATCCTGTTGGAAGGAGACAGCAAGACCTGGGCTGGGAGTATTGGATCAGGCTCAACAGATCCCGGCAGTCATTCCTGCTAGCAGTGCATATGGTCCAGGGAAGTGATAACTTTCAAAGACTGCAGTTATGAAGGGGAAGTCAATCCATATTCTAGAATTTTCCGTGGCAATGAGTTAGAATTAGTTTGTATTTCCAGAGAAAACAAAGAGCACTCATAGAGTCAGGGAGCAGTCAAGGTCAAGAGCAATCTCAGACACCTCAGTGAGAACAAAAGCTGCCATGTACCATTTGTCAGAGGCAACAGATACCCAGCAAGGCTGACACATGAGCACAAGCCTACCAGTTTATGGGTGTTCTCCTATTATAATATAGCACAAAACAAAAAGTGCTTTGGATTTCTTTCCTCACTGTTCTTTCTTCTATGAAGCTCCTTTCTCAGTCCTGGCTCCTAAGATGTTGCTTGTCAAATACTAATTAACAGTTTAATTTATCACTAATGAATATGTTATATTTTATTTTAATTGTCTCAGAGTTATGGTACACATTCCTGCCAAGTCAATGAGAAAACTGTTCATGTGTGATTTTTGCTACAGTTAAAAACTTCATTCATTTTGTGCCTTAGAAATCTCTTCTTCCTGTAGAGTAAATTTGTTTTCAATTTTACCTGTGTGTCCGTTTTAATCAAAGCAGGTAGTTCAAGAAATAAAGCCCCTCATGTTAAACTCTGGCTCATATCTGACCTCTGTTATCTGTAGTAGCTGGTAGGTTTGTCTTAGTCCTTCTCCTTTGTAACAGTCTGAACTCTGATGCATAAAACAAATCACATTTTTCAAAAATTCTTAAACTAGTACATTAATGGACTGTCATAAGCCTTAATACACAAGAACTTCAGAGAGCTTAGAAATTTGAAATTTTCCTTACACTTTAATAATAAAAAAACTAAATCACCTGGGATATTGAATTTTTTCAACAGGTTGTAAATGACAAATTGCAGGTAAAAATGCTTACTTTTTCACAATATTTGTTTGTAATTTAGTTCTTTACAGAATAAGAATATAATTTATAACTTAAATCTGGCCAGGAAGAATCTCAGTAATTTGTGATGGTATAAAACTGTTGCCATGGTTTAGCTTTTAAATGTCCTTCATAAGCTCACATGTTAGCATGTAGTCTCTAGCTGGTGGCACTCTTTTGAATATAATATGAGGGAAACTTTAGGAGATTGCCTCCAGTTGAAGGAACTAAGTCATCAGGAAAATGCCTTTGATCTCCAGATTCACACACTCCTCTCTCTCTCTCTCTCTCTCTCTCTCTCTCTCTCTCTCTCTCTCTCTCTCCACACACACACACACACACACATATGTATATATCACTCTGTCTCTCCGTATGTTTTTGTCTGTCTGTCTTTCTCCCCATCCCTCTATCTACATCCATCCTTTTTGGTTTTTTGTTTGTTTGTTTGTTTTTCGTGAGTCCCCACTGTCATAGTGTTTTGATTACATAATGAATTATTTTATTATTACTTTAGAAATAGGCAACCAAAGACTAAAACTCTTGACACTGTGTAGTAGGGAGCTGCGGGCCTCTTTCCACAGCCCGGCTCATGGTTGTCTGGCTAGCTTATGCCCCAAAATAACAACACACAAACTCTATTTTTTTAAACACTGCTTGGCCCATTTCTGTTTATGTATGTAGCACCCCAAGGAGCGCTTACCGGGAAGATTCTAGCCTACGTCCATCCTGGGTCAGAGCTTCATACTGTGAACCAAAATCAATATCCCCTCATTTTAACTTACCTTTATTTTCTGATTGGATGTGACCTTCATTATGATCTAATAATTATATTATATTACTGTGATAAAAAAGTTAGGGTTACATAATTGCCTTATGTGTCCAATAGCAAAAGTTTTACCATACCAACTCACCATGAAAAGTTAGCAATGTATTTGATATTAGTAATATCTCGTCTATCTTAGAGAAAGTCTCTAGAGCAGTGGTTCTCAACCTTCCTAATGCTCGGATCTTTTAACACAGTTCCTGATGTGGTGACCCCAACCATAAAATTATTTTATTGCCACAACATAACTGCAATTTTGCTACTGTTATAAATCATATTGTTAATATCTGTTATGTGACCTCCAAAGGGGTCACAACTCATAAGTTGAGAACCAGTACAATAGACTGTGTTCTTCCAGTGATATGGGATTTCCCTCTGTATGCTGTGATTACCACTAATGAATAAAGAGACTGCTTTGGACCTATAGCAGGGCAGAACTTAGCTAGGCAGGGAAAACTAAGATGAATGCTTGGAGGAAGCAGGGCAGATTCAGAGAAAAGCCATGGAGCGGCTGCCAGAGACAGATGTGCTGAAACTTTGCTGGTAGGCCACAACCTCATGGTGATGCATAGAATAATGGAGATGGGGTAAATTAAGATGTAAGAGTTAGCCAATAAGATACTACAGCTAATGGGACAAGCAGAGATTTAATTAATGTAGTTTCTGCGTGATTATTTCGGTTCTGGGTGGCCCGGATGATAAGCAGCTCCTTTCAAGAAATTGGCACCCAACGTGAGGCAACTAAAATTATTTTGGGTCTGGGAAGCTGGGACAAACAAATGGCCTTCCTCCAACACTCCCAGAGTTATGTGCAATTGAACTTTATAAAAAGCATTCTCTAAGGAAACACTTAAGAATGTAATTTCTCAGGATAATAAGAAGGACATTTGAAAGAAAGAATATTTTGTATATGCAAATATTAAATACAAATGATAAAATTGTACTTTATTGACACCCATTTAGGAAGCAAGGTGTTTCAGTTTTAAAAGTTATCTGGTGTATTGTGTATATGTACACACATATATGTATACATATATACATACAGTAAATGGGAAACATCATTAAACTCCCTGCTCCTAGATACAGTTCTGTGTATTTCCCCAGAAACCAGCCAAGGCTGTAGGGAAAAATATTTGAAAGAAAGATTACAGGTGCTTAGCATGGAAGAGTACAGGAAAGTGTGTTGCCTATTTTACAATGTCCATAAGAAGTGACAGTGTGCCCCAGAAATTAAGGCTTAGCAGTCATGAATTAAATCCATCACTAAGGAAACTTTAGTTGATTAAAATTGATCAGCTTTCCTTTAAGGTTGTAATTTACATCTTCTAATTTGATAACAAAAGACAAAATGTGAATCAATCTGGGCATACTTCATGTCATACGCCCTGTATTGCTCAGCGTCTCACAGTCTCCTGTGTGCCTAGGAAACTATCTTCAAGGCAGAGTGAAAGCTGAAGTCAATCTCTACAGATCAGGCTGAAAAGCAGTGTTGTATCTGCTATTTACTAACTGTGTGGAACAAGTCATTAAATCTAGCTTTACCTCAGTATCTTCGCTAATATAATACAAGGTATAATACCCACCTTCTGAGATTGATCATTTGCTAACATGCTTAGAACTGCATAGATACAAGTAGTAAATATTAATTACTACTGCTTTGCATAAAGTTGCATGTAATAAAGCTTTATTTTTAACTATCATAATAATGAAAACTCCCTACCATAGAATTGCCACTTTCTTCCAAAATGTATTCTGACTTCTCTGATGTAAAATGTTTCCTTGTGAACATTACATAGCTTTTATAGACCGTAACAAAGAATATATTCTATGATACTTTGTTTTTAAGGTCTGTGATCATTGACCAGATCTAGAATTATCTAAGGGGCAAACCTTTTTGTATATCTATAATAGAGTTTCTAGACTGAAAACTATTGGGTGTTTAAGTACTAAGTATTTTCATTAGAAAATTGTGCACAGTCATTTACAAAATTATTTTTCTAACTCTGGATATAATATATTTTCATTACAAGCGACACTAGAAAACTATTAAAATAATTGTATTTGTTAGATACAATATAGCTTATCATGTTTATATATTTCTAATTGAAAATTTGCACCCAAACTTTTGATTACATGTCTTCCTTTTCTTCCAAACAAGTTGTTGGCCAAACTTTATTCCTACTATCTAATCTAATATATAATTTCCTCAGTTGTGAAATTCCAACTAGCTAATAATTATTCTGTTCTTGACTTTTCTCCCTTTTCTTTTTTCTCATTTTTTAAAAAAATAAGCATTTTTCAGGCATATGAACAATTTTACATGATGTATTAGTACAGGTTAAATTCTCTCTCTCTTTTTTTTTTTTTTTTGAGGCTCTCTTTACAATGACCCTCATCAGGAATTAGTGTAAAATATTTAGTGTAAAATAGAATATTAAGTCAACAAAATCCTAGCATGGATGGGAAAGGGACTCATGAAGTCCTATCCACGGTTAAGGAGCGATTGGCAACTGATGGTTGCCAGAGTAGGAAGAGTCAATTTGCTTCAGGAATACAGTATTGATAGGTTGGCTACCCATGGTTCAGTAGCCTGTCATCAAGCCATGTACATACTGGTAATACTGGGCAGACTCGGAGGGTTTAGCAAAGTGTGCATTAAATTGGGAGAGAAAAGTGGAGAGGAGTACCAGACAAGAATTGGAAAGGAAAAAAGAGAGTACTAGATTCGATCAAAACACGTTGTATGTATGCATGAAATTCTCAAACAATAAAAATTAGTACAAAAAGTGAAGAGCAAATAAAGTTATAATTGACAAACATTAGAATAATTCATTTGGGTTCCAGAGAAGAAAGGAAAAGCAATTCTACTGTGGCATACTTAGCATAATGTCTACAGGGAGATTCCTGTGCAATTTGTAAAATATTGTAAAAACGAATAAAATCCAGGCACATTACAGAAAGTACTGGGAAGCTACTAAGAGTATAAAATGTAAAACAGCTTATTCACGTTCCATATGTATAAAGATATGTAAAAGGAGGTGAGCAAGCCTGCTTTTTGTCCTGCCCGGCTCCCCACATGGCTAGCTTAACACTCGAAATAACAACACACAAATTGTATTCTTTTAAATACTGTCTGGCCCATTATATCTAGCCTCTTCTTGGCTAACTCTCATATTTTGATTAACCCATTTCTATTAATGTGTGTAGCACCACAAGGTGGTGGCTTACAGGGTAGATTCTAACCTGCATCCATCTCAGAGAGGAGAGCTATGGTGTCTGCCTCACTGCCTTCTTCTCCCAGAATTTAGTTCTGTCTACCCCACCCACCAAAGGGTTGGCCTATCAAAGGCCAAGGCAGTTTCTTTATTAACCAATGAAAGTAACACATAGACAGATGACCCTCCTACATCAAAGATATATACATTTACATCTGTGTAAAGATAAATGCATTTATTAACCTATAGAAATGATTCTCATTCTGAAGTTATTCAAGTAATATATCAAAACTTTGGATTTTCACTGTAACTGAGGCTTGTAATAATGTTTCTTCCTGTTGATAATTTTTTCTAACTCATGATATTGGATATTTAAGTACAATTTGAAATATAGGAGTATGACCATAAGTAATTTATTTTTTTAATGTCCTGTATACCTTCACTGGTGAACTTCAATGTAGAAGTGTAAGCAAAGTAAACCTTTCCAAATTGCTTTTGGGCATGGTGTTTCATCACAGCATTAGAAATCCTAATTAAGACTGAAGTTGACACCAGGATGGTGGATTATTGTTGTGAGATATCTGACATGGGTTTTAGGAAGGACAGTGGGATCAATCTGGAATTTTGGTCTAGAAAAGATATTGAGTGTTGAGGTGTCAGTGGGATGTTGATTAGGAGCTTGGAAGATTAGAATGTTGAGAACAATGCAGAAATGGAGGCCTGGCTTGTGAAGTTTTAGCAGGAGGTTTTAGGTCTCTATCTGTTACATTTGTTATTCTTAATTTAGGTTTTATTGTTCTGGGTAGCTGGACCTTTGTTCTGATGGGGTACTGATGTTGGTCACCTGGAGCTGAGAAATTAGTGGTAATTAACAAGAGACCATCATCATTAAGGCAAAATTTTCTGGGAAGTGTTTCCTGAGAGTCATCACACAGAAGCTATGTTCCACACATGGCCAAGGTTGTATTTTGTACTGACAGCTAAACTTGTAATATAGGAGTCCTCCAGGTTATTCTGGTTCTAAAGGTATGAAGAAGAGTGAGTGGCTAAGGCTTGGCACTGCGTGGCAGGGCTAGAATTTCTGAAGAGAAGCTATTGGTGAAAGTGCAGCCCAATGGCATCAAGGGACCCAGCAGTCTGAGAGCTGCCAATGCTATGGGATAACCACCAAGAACAGCAGCAGCAGTAGAGTGGAGTGAGCAGGACCTAGAGCCAAGCTCTGTGCGCTGTAGACCTCAGAGCTAGAAAAGTGAACGAACCCAAAAGACTTTGAATGAATCTTAGATAATTGGACATTGAGTTATTTATACTGTTAGAATTTGGCTTTGTTTTGGTTTAGTTATGATTATGCCCTGGTTCTTCCCTCTTGGAGTAAGAAAGTAATTTATTTTTTATTTTACAGGAGCCTACAGCTGAACTACTTTGGATTTTAAAAGAGACTATTTCAAAGAGACTGAATTTTTAAGTGTTTAAATTTCTAAAGACTGGACTTTTTAAAATTTGGAACTTTAAAAATTTTGAATGTTATTTTTGTAATGTTGATATAGATGATCTTGGGGGAGAACAGGAAAGGAAAGGAAAGGAAAGGAAAGGAAAGGAAAGGAAAGGAAAGGAAAGACAAGGCAAGGAAAGACAAGGCAAGGAAAGACAAGGCAAGGCTAGGGCTTAACAGTGATGTGTTTGTGTGTCAAACTGACAAAGCATGAATTGTTCTGGCTAGTGTTATGTCAAGTTGACACACAAGATTTGACTGTATAGCATATTTTTAAGTCATAGTTAATGAGAAAAATCTTAATTCAGTCCACTGTGGGTGGTGCTATCCTTGGATTGGTTATCCTAGGTTGCATTAAAAAAAAAGCTTGATGAGAAAGCCATGAGGGGAAAACTGGTAAGTAGCACACCCCTGGTTTCTGCATTAGATACTGCCTCCAGGTTCCTACCCTTTTAAGTTCCTACCCCAACTTCCTTCAATAATGCACTATAATGTTTAAACCAAATAACCCCTTACATCCCCTTGTTGCTTTGGGTCTTGGTGTTTCCTCGCAGCAATAGGACAGAGACTAAGACTCTATTGTTTTCAACTACCATAACTTGAATGTAAGGCCATATTGCTGAAGGCACCATGTTTAAGTCATAAAACATAATTAAATAAAGCTTGAACTCACCTGGAAACTTCATACCTACTGGTTAGCTTTCACTGTGCTGGAAGGTTCTATGCAAGCTACAAGAAAAGTAATCATTAGTCATGCCCAGCTATGAGCCCGTTATCTCAAATAATGAATGAAAAGGAAAGATGTAACCACTGATGAAATATTGGCACAGATATCATGTGAGTAACCAAGAGTTTTTAAATCATGTTTAAGTCCTACTCCACAAGATGAAACATATAGCTGAAATGATTATCAGACTAAGAATATGTAGCTAGATAGGTTACAAAAATCTACTATTGTTTATAAATTGACATTGTATTAAATCAACTAATAACTTATTGCCACACCCCTAAATCAATGCAGTTTAAATCCTTATTGGTATTTTGAATTTAATTGGCCTCAATTAGCTCACAAGAAAGTGGCACTATTAGAAGGCATGGCTTTACTGGGCCTTTTTGAAGGAAGTATGTCAGTGTGGGGGCAAATTTTGAGGATTCCTATCCTCAAGATACTGCCCAGGATCACAATCTATTTCCTTTTGTCTTCTGATCAAGATATAGTCAATACCATATCTACCAGCATGCTGTCATGCTGTCATGCTTCCCATCATGATGATAATAGACTCAACCTCTGAAACTGTAAGGGAGCCACCTCAATTAAATGTTTCCCTTTATAAGAGTTGCCATGGTCATGGTGTCTCTTCATTGCAATAGAAACTGTAGCATATTCCTCATCTGAGAATCTTCTGTTTGTATTAGATTATGATTTACACAATAGCCCACTAACAGCCAAGTTACAGAGAATAAGAGACAAAGAATAATAAGCCCTAAAGGGAGCCTATATAACATTCACATTTCTTCCCTGCTCAGGAATTATTGCGGAAGAGAGATGGAAAGAATATGAGAGGCAGTACATGACTATAACAAAACTCTTCTGGACAAAGTGAGACACCTGTATGTGTGGACTCACAGAAACTGGAAGAAGATGTATATAATCAAATCATATTCACCGGGCAGTGATGGTGCATGCCATTCATTTCAGCACTGTGAAGGCAGAGGCAGGGAGAACTCTGTGAGTTCAATTCCAGTCTGGTCTACAGAGTGAGTTGCAGGACAGGCGCCAAAGCTACAGAGAAACCTTGTCTCGAAAAACAAAACAAAACAAAAATGTATTATATGAAAATCTCATGGAAATAATTAAAAAATATAGAAAAGATTCAAGAAAAAATTCTCATAAATAAAAGCTAGAGCTTAGGAAACAGACTTCATAATTATAAAAGTACAAGCTATATATTGATCTCCCTAAAATTATATCTTAAAAGAAATAACATCTCATCTAAATTATACTATTTATGTCCTGAGAACATATTTTTAAAGGATTGTTCTTTATTAAACAATATTCAATTCTACCTGTAGTACAAAAAAGACATCATTGATTTAATACAACACAAAAAGTACAGAGACAATATGAAAAATCAGCATTTAAATAATAAAGATAATTTAGAATGTAATTTGGTATAATGTGCATTTCATGGGAATCATCCAAGTATTTTAAAAGTACTTGAGATGAATTTTACTACCTTGCTAGGAAGACAATATGTAAGTACCTGGGAATCCAATTTTGGGTGTGCAAACACATAAAATGTTTTCTCACACATTGTATAGTTACAGACATTGATTTTCTTATTATTTGAGCAGTTCCTCATGTACATTGACAAAATCAGTAAGGAAAAAATCCTGAAGAGTTGACTACAATGCTAACCTTATTCTGCTGATGTTCTTGATAAGCATGAAAACCTCAAAATCGTATTGTAAAACATCAAGTTTTGCAATTCTTTTGTGGGCCTTAAAGTAAAACACATATATTTCCATTATTGCATCCAGACAGGACAACCAAGCATGAAAGGAAAAATAAGATCAAAATTTATTGGCCTTTTCTGTTTCACAAATATCTGTAGGTATTCATCATTGATCCTGTAGATTCTGGAGATACCTAAAGTGCAATAAGAAATAAAACAATCAGATTAAATTTTTCTTAACTTTCATGTATTTAACAAACTTCCTAAAGTCACCCATATTAGTCACAAGCAACAGGGTCTGATTTACACCAAAAACATAGATTAATTAAGCTAACTAACTAACTAATTAACTAATACAGAGAAATCTCTGATTATAAATACTCAAATGCTGTCAGTTGGGGCATTACAAAGTGCAGTCTTCTCAACAAAATTGTGCATCATATTTAATTTTGTCACTTGGCCAAACTTCTTATGCCCATTTCTTCGGCCAATACAAGGATGTCAAAGTTTATTTTCTAGCCTTCCATATCAATGAGCACTTAGATGCATCAAGAGGAGAGGCTGGGAACTTTATTCTTCATCTGTTCTTTTCAGCAGAAGTCTGGATCGCACTGCTTAGAGCATCAGAAGAATGGTTTCCAGCTGTCTTCACATCTCTAGGCAGTATCAGCTAAGTGGTAGAAGACTGACCTAAACAAGTAAAGCACTTCTATTGGTTCAGAATGCTCCCATGTTAAAGAAGAAAACTCCTCACACTGGCTGAGCTTCCAGGGTGAAAATTAAAACACACAATGTAGGTGGAACATATGAATTAGTAATTGGGATTTGGAAACCTGTGCAAACATGTAAAAGTTCTTTGTGAAAGACCATCTCAACTGGGACAATATCAAGTATCAAAATAAAATAATAAAATATAATGTTAAATTAAGCCACTAAAGAAATGTTACAAAAATGAACAGCACACATTGCTCTTGTTGAGGACTCAGGTTTGGTTCACAACAACCATGTAAGACAGTTCACAACTACTTATAACTTCAGTTCCTGAAAGACATAACCCTGGCCTTCAGGAGTACTTGTAAAGTGGGCATACCCTCCCCACGCATACATATAATTAAACACTTAAAATCTTTATTTTTTCAATAATTCCTTTATCCTTAAAATTTTCATACATGTAACTATGTAGGAAAGTAAAATATCACATACTTTCAATTTCCTCTACAAATCTCCCCTTATCCCCTCCAACATGTGCCCATTCCAACTTTATCTTAATTTGTTCAGATAGTGGGGTCCATATGTGCTCAAATGTGGGTCCATCCACTGGAGCACGGGGATCCTCCTAATGGCACATGCTGAGAAAAGAATGATTCCTCCCTGCTACCTCAGCAACTATTCACTGCCCACAGCTTTTGCCCTCCTCCTGGAGATTCCCCCTCCATCATACTAAATACATACATAGACAAACAATATCAGCATTCTTCTGCAGGCCTGGAAGTTTTCACCATCCTTCTGAAGAACAAGCAAGCATGTACAGGGGAACCTGGAAAGAAAAATGAAAAGAAAATGAAACAGGAAAAAGAATCATATGATGAATTCAGTGGGTGGAAGCAGCCAAATATCCCAAGGGCCTATATGCTCCATTACAACTTTGCTGGAAGGACATAACAGAGCTTTTTTCCAGTCAAGAATGCTTTTGCTTTTACAGCATCCCTTCACTTTTACCATCATGTAGTTCAGAATACTTTTTCTTCTTAACTCTTTTTAAGCTAACATCATCACACATTGTTACACCATGCAAATGGGGAAAACAGTGACAAAGTATGAAAAGGCTATGCATGCGCCCATTAAAATATTGTCATAAAGCAGTAAGAAAAAAATGTTTCCAGTAAACACACTGACAGATGAAAATTTTATTGAAAACATCCCTCAGAACTGATCTCCTCTTTAATTTTAATGTATGGAGAAAATAGACCATGTACTGCTTGAGAAAAGGATTGTGGTGAAAAGGGGAATAAAGCAACAAAAGCATAGCTCTTACCCTTAACTTAGACCACAGGTCTTACCCTTAACTTACACCACAGGTCAATGCATGAGAATTCTTCTTTTGCCGGGGGGGGGGGGGTCTTCATTTCCCATCTGCATAAGGAAAAAATAGCCTAGAATTCTCTGGCAAAGAATCTTTCAATATTGGATTCAGTCATACTTTTTGATTCAGCCAATGATCATGAAGGATTAGTTTGCAACCATGTCTAAATGGTACTCATGGCTTTGTAGAATAAGAATGGAAGTAAATGTCAAACCCAGTTTGTAGAGGAGATTTGATGATTCTGTACCATTTCAAAGTATGAATTGTCTCTGAAATCTTTCTGTCTATTTGAGTTCACGGAGTTTCTATTTGTTTTAACCAAAATCCAATAACTTTTGATTGTCATGATGTAATCATTCTTCAATCTAATGTACTTTTCTCTCAGATTACTGATACTAAAACACAGACTTAGCTAGCACTATTAATACACTTACTAATTCTTACAGGAAAGTGGAATTGAAGTATAATTCAATATGTCCATCATTATCTGGAAGGAATTTGTATATAATACATTTTCACATCAGCATATGCATGAATCTTTGTGCTTATTATCTGTATTATCAAATTCACAGCATGAGATGGGGGAGAGAATGTTCTTTGAGGTTCTATCACTCTCTGATCTCACACAGCAATGAAAAGGTGTCAACCTCAGCTTGCTCTTATCACATCTATAACATAATAATTTTATCAACCAAGTAAATTTAGTGACACTTGGTAGACATATTATTATGTAATTTATTAAACCAGGCCACTTTATTACAGTGAGCAATCAAAACAAAGAAATTATAGAACTTAAAGATAAATATAAAAGTACAGATATACAAGTAAAGAAATTTTGTCTTCAACTGGTTACTCATAAGCCACAACTTCTCATATTTCTTTTTTTCACATAATTCTGTATGATGGATTGTCAGGCCTTCTGGGCAAGTCTTCTGTACCAGATAAGTTTGCAATGTCATTTTCTGGCTTATTATTCCTCGCTATACAAAATACCTGGGGTTCTCTCTACCTCTGATATCCAAACCACTGCTTCCTTGGTGTTTTCTTCTTCAAAAAACACTATATCATCTGGTCATAAGTTTCCAAATGATATTTTTAATCAGTGAAGTTCATGGCAACCTGTACTAGTTTGAAATTGTCTTTGGACTTCAAGAATAATTTATTTATAATTTGTATTCTTAACATTATTGTGTTGGTGGATTTTGTTCCATTAGCTGTATAATTCCCAGGTCATTTTGTGCAGATCTCTTAGAAATCATGATTGATCAAATGTACAAATGAATTAACTGTGTTCCTTTAGGTTCTGATTTTTCTGGCCATGTATTTTAAAATAAATGTCAAATGGAAACAGTCTTCTAATGTAATTCTGTGTCTTTGCCTCCTCTTTTGAGTTTGGATGTCTACTGGGGTAGTTTGGATTAATGACACATTTTTTACTTCGGTCACCTAGCAAAGGACATTGAGAGTAATGCTCACTCATAGTGAACCCCCAGTGTGGGTGGTTAGCAAAGCCAAAAGCATCAACCTAATTTAGCCATCCTGGCTCCAGGCTACAAATTTAATCTTCTCCTATTTGTTGTGATATAATTAGGAGACAGCAAAACCCAAAGATAATTAAAATTGTAATGGGTTCATTTTTCAGGTGTGTGTGTGTGTGTGTGAATTTGTACATATTATAGTCTACTTAAGGTATCCTTCTTTGCTTTGTCTGAGTAAAGTTAAATAAGAAATTAATGTGATTTCTGCTCATTTTTAATTGAATACTTTTGACTGTAAAAGCATTACAGGACAGAAATAGCTTTACTATTTTCTTCTAAACCCTACCAGTTCTTTTATGCCCATCAAGGTGATGTCAATCACCACATTTCTGCTATTCCAGTTGTTTGCATTTTCTTTTTAATGGCAACACATATTTTAATATTTCCTTTTGAACTCATTGACAAGGCAAGAAAGTTCTGATAAATCTGTTTCTCCAGCTAAGAGCAGCATTGCTAACAGACAGATCCCCCAAGTGTATATAGTTTCTAATAAATCCACTCCTTCTAATTTAATTTTCCTCAAGAATTCATTTGCCTTCTATGTTGTTTTAGAATGGATCCCTCAATCACCTGCCAGCGTGTGTTCCAGCATGGCATTTCTCAAGTAAGAAAAGTAGAATTTTAAACGGGAAAATAAATCTTAATGACTGCATTTAGCCTGAAAATCTGTCTGGTACATTTCTGAATATCTATGTGGATATGATAAGGTTAGTACCAGAAGATGTAAAAAGACATAATTCAGGGAATCTTGGCATCGTGCTAGGTAGAGCGTCAGTCAGAATATATTTAGATTTTAACAAAAAAAATGTTTCCAATAACTTTTACATTGTATTTTGTACTTAAAAGTACATGTTTTCATATATGGTTCTCATATAATCTCTGAGCTAATCATTATGCCCACTTTACAGATGATAACACTAAAATTCAAGGTCTGTTTACCAAATATACACAGATTTACATGCTATCAGCAGGTCTAAAAGCCAACTAGAGATGTTTTGGGGGGGATTGGGGGCTGAAATAAACTTGCCATTAAAATATTCTTCATTGCTGAGAAGCCCCAGGCCAAAGACAAAGTGAAACCACTCAATGATGTTTGATTCTCCCTACAATTTTTAGCTGGTAATTTTTTCATATCTGTGTGTACATGCATATATATGTATGTGTATATATATATATATATATACATATATATCAGTATTTATATAGCATGGACATTCTACTCACAAGCTTTACATGGGTCATAGAAAATTAAAATAATTTTCAACTTGAATACAGATTCATTAGAACATGCCAAAGAACAATGTGTCTACAATTACAAATTAACTTACCAGCCGAGTAGGAATTAGTCAAAACATTCAGACCATGGCTCTCTGACTCTCATTCAGTTCTGTAATATGCAGAAGACTTAGGAAATCACCACAACTGGTTATTTCTAATGAGTTTAAGGAATTCCAATGACCTAAAAAGTAAAATGCAAACACATTTGAGAAATTTGCAACATTTTCACTTGTGCATGATTAATAATGGCTTCAATTAATTTCTTTATTAGAGTGAATCTCAAAATAGCTGCTATTGCTGCCAATGATAAATATTTCATTTTAAAATAATTGGGTTTTTTTAGCTTCCTAGATTCATTAATATTACATCAGAAGTCATTAAAAATTCTATACCTTTTCTATAAGTAATACTTTCTCAATCAAAGGATATTCTAGAAATAGCAACAATCTAAGTTCCCAAAGAGTATAACATAAAGGGAGAATAGAAGTATAGAATGATTTGTCCGTGCTATTTCAAATATAGACAGGGTCACACCTGTCAGAAAACAAGGTAGGCTGCTTACAGATCTTTTCTTTTCTCTCTGTTCTTCCAGACCCCAGCTCCCGGTTTTGTCTATACAGCTGCAACAGAATGCCAATTGCAACATTCCCTACCCCTGCCCATACCTTCTGAGGATCCTACAGGCCATCCCTTTTTTTTTTCCAGCTTTTAAGTTTTTTCTATGTGTGTGCTTTTTTTTTCATTTATTTTATTCTTTTTTAATTAAAATTTCTGCCTACTCCCCGTTTCCCATTTCCCTCCCCCCTCCTCCCACACATTGCCCCCTCCTCCCACTCCCCTCCGCCTCTCCCCATTCCTTTCCCCCTCCCCCCACTCCATTCCCCCTCCCTCTCAATACTGAAGAGCAGTCCAAATTCCCTGCCCTGCAGGAAGACCAAGGTCCTCCCACTTCTATCTAGGTCCAGGAAGGTGAGCATCCAAACAGGCTAGGCTCCCACAAAGCCAGTTCATGTATTAGGATCGAAACCTAGTGCCATTGTCCTTGACTTCTCATCAGCCTTCATTGTCCATCATGTTCAGAGAGTCAGGTTTCATCCCATGCTTATTCAGTCCCAGTCCAGCTGGCCTTGGTGGGCTCCCAATAGATCAGTCTGAACACACTGTACCTGATAGAAGAAAAAGTGGGAAGTACTCTACAACATATGGGTACAGGAGATCACTTCCTACGTATATCCCCAGCAGCACAGACATTAAGGACAACATTGAATTAATGGGACCTCCTGAAACTGAGAAGCATCTGTAAAGCAAAGGACACTGTCACTAAGACAAAAAGGCAACACACTGACTGGGAGAAGATCTTCACCAACACTACAACAGACAAAGGTCTGATCTCCAAAATATATAAAGAACACCAGAAACTAGACTTTAAAATGCTAATCAACCCAATTAAAAAATGGGGCACTGATCTGAACAGAGAACTGTCAACAGAAAAATTCAAATGGCCAAAAGACACTTAAGGTCATGCTCAACCTCCTTAGCGATAAGGGAAATGCAAATTAAAACAACTTTGAGATACCATCTTACACCTGTCAGAATGGCTAAAATCAAAAACACCAATGATAGCCTTTGCTGGAGAGGTTCTGGAGTAAGGGGCACACTCATCCACTGCTGGTGGGAATGCAAACTTGTGCTACCACTTTGGAAATCAATGTGGTGATTTCTCAGGAAATTTGGGATCAACCTACCCCAAGATCCAGTAATACCACTCTTGGGAATATACCCAAGAGATGCCCTATCATATGACAAAAGTATTTGTTCAACTATGTTCATAACAGCATTGTTTGTAATAGTCAGAACCTGGAAACAACCTAGATGCCCTTCAATGGAAGAATGGATGAAGAAAGTGTGGAATATATACATATTAGAGTACTACTCAGCAGTAAAAAACAATGACATCGTGAATTTTGCATACAAATGGATGGAAATAGAAAACACTATCCTGAGTGAGGTATCCCAGACCCAAAAAGAGGAACATGGGATGTACTCACTCATAATTGGTTTCTAACCATAAATAAAGGACATTGAGCATATAATTTGTGATCCTGGAGAAGCTAAATAAGAAGGTGAACCCAAAGAAAAACGCATAGTCATCCGCCTGGATAGGGAAAGTAGACAAGATTGCTGGGCAAAAACTGGGAACTTGCGGGTGAGGTGGCATGGGGCTAAGGGAAAATGGGGTGAGAAACGTGAGAAGGGGCGGATGGGGGGAGCTTGGGGAAATGGGATGGTTGGGATATAGGAAGGGTGAATACGGGAGCAGAGAAATATATATCCTAATTAAGGGAGCCATTTTAGGGTTGGCAAGAGACTTGACTCTAGAGGGGCTCGCAGGTGTCCAGGGAGAAGTCCCCAGCTAGTACCTTGGGCAACTGAGGAGAGGGAACCTGAAATGACCCTATCCTATACTGATGAATATCTTGCATATCACCTTAGAACTTTCATCTGGCGATGGATCGAGATAGAGACAGAGACCCAATTTGGAGCAACGGACTGAGCTCTTAAGGTCCAAATGAGGAGCAGAAGGAGGGAGAACATGAGCAAGGAAGTCAGGACCACGAAGGGTGCACCCACCCACTGTGACAGGCCATCCCTTTTTAAACTCTCTCTCCCAGCATTTCCTCTAGGGTCAACAAATAAGCTGAAGGCAGAAACACACATCTGCCACTGCTCCTGATATCTAATCCCTCAGTCTCATCATCAGCTCTGTAGCAGAAAATCTGCTATGGCCTCCAATTCCTGCCTGGTCCCACACCCAATAGATCACAAATACTCCAATGTTTCTTCCCCTAACTCCTTCCAGTATCCCAGCCTTGAACACCAGAAGGCATTTCCCATGAAAACAACTGATCAGGCCATGAGAACAAGCAACATACAACCATCATACTCTCCAAAAATTCAGAGATGAATAAGAAACCAAGGAACTAAATACCCACCCATCAAAGACAAGTCCATAAATGAGCACCTAGACTTAGAGTCATTCGGAAACTAGATGCTGATATGCCAGTGTAATAACACAGGCAACAATGGTCAGGGCAACATGTCACACTAGAGCGAGCAAACCTATCATAGCATGCCCTGAATATTCCAATATAGCTTAAGTATAAAAAAAATTCTAAAATAACCCCTATGAATCTGATAGGAGTCATTCCTATGTCATTCATTCCTTAAAGAGGAAATTTAAAAAAACCCTTAAAGTAATTCATGTTTCTACTTACAACCTGAAATTGGAAATAGAAGCAATAAAGAAGGTCAAAACTGGAGGAATTCTGAAAATAAAAAGTAATTAGGAATTTCAACAGAACCTACAGAAACAAGCTTCACCAACAGAATATAAGAGATGGAGGAGACAATTGCGGACATTGAAGATATTTTAGGAAAAAAGAATATTTCAGTCAAAAAAAAATGTTCAGTCTAAAATCCCTTAACACAAGACGTCTAGGAAATCTGATAAAATATAAAAAACCAAATCTAAGAAGAATAAGAATAATAGGTATAGAAGAAAGGAGACAAAGACTAAGAAAGAAAATACTGGAGTTAACAGACATTATGAACCAAATGCACCTAATGCGTATTTACAGAACACTTCTCCAAACACAAAACAATGTACCTTTTACTCTACATGTTATAGAAGTTTTCCAAAACTGACCACATGTTTGGATGCAAAGTCTCAAAAGATGAAAGAAAATAGGAAGAAACTTCTTGTATTCTGTCAGAAGATCTCAGATTAAAGCTGGATATCAGCAATTCAAACATCAGAAAGCTTAAAGAGTCATGAAAACCAAACAATGAAAAATGGGTCAAAAAAGAAATAAGGAAGAAATTTAAAGACTTTCTAGAATTCAGTGAAAATTAATATATAGCATACCCAAACTTATGGGACACAATGGTGCTAAGAGGAAAACTCATAGCAAAGTTGAAGAAATCTCACAACAGCAACTTAACAGCACACCTGAAAGAGCTAGAAGAAAAATAAGCACACCCAAGAGGAGTAGACAGCATCAAAATCCCAATAAATACTTGACAGATTATGAAAGGACAATTCTCTTTTTCATATGGGGGAAAACATTCACAGATAGCTAAAGCCATTCTGAACAATCAAAGAGCTTCTGGATATCCCATCATTTCCAATTCAAGTTGTACTACAGAGCTATAGTATAAAAAACAAACCAAACAAATAAACAAACAAAAATAAGACAAAAACAGCTACATGGTATTGGCACAAAAAAAAAAGATACATTGATCAATGGAATCAAATTGAAGATACATACATAAATTCACACACTTATGTGACCTGATTTTTTATTAAGAGGCCAGATATACACAGTAAACAAAGAAAGCATCTTCAGCAAGTGGTGCCAGTCAAACTAGATGGTTGCATGCAGAAGAAGGAAAATATATCCACATTTATCACCATACATAAAGTTCAAGTTCAAGTATATCAAAAGCCTTGACAATCTATCAGACACACTAGACTTGGTAGAAGAGTAAGTGGGAAATAGTTTTAAATGAGTTGGCACAGGTGACAGCTTTCCTTTTTAATTTTTAAATGATTTTATTGAGCTATACATTTTTCTCTGTTCCCCTCCCTGCCTCACTCCTCAGGATATTTTGTCTGTTACTACTTCCCATGTAGATTAGATCCATGTATGTTTCTCTTAGGGTCCTCATTATTGTCTAGGTGCTCTGGGATTGTGATTTGTAGGCAGGTTTTCTTTGTTTTATATTTAAAAACCATTTATGAGTGAATACATATGATAAGTAACTTACAGTCCACAGGGCAGGTCTCCACAGCTTTCTAAGGCTTATTTGCCTTAGAAAGACACAGTAGTAGTGGTGAGGTTGAGAAAACATGTTACACACAAGCAAAAGAAATAAAAAAAAAAGCATCAAAAGGATGAGAGAAAATGCTCTTCATTATGAAGTATTCTGGACCATATTTAGGCCAGTTTTTAAACTGGAACATATTGGCTAAGTAGGGTCTTAAATTTGGCAAGCTTATTATGATAGAGACATGCAATTGTTAGTATTCTTATGTTCCAAACTGAAATGGGTAACTACAGTGATGAATGAATAACTTCAACCATTGTCATATCTCAAGGGCTTGAATGATATAGCAGGCTATTAAGGATCCTTCCCTAATACACAATAATGTTTAACTAGTCATTCTTCAATGAGACTCATTTTTGTTTATTTATGTTATTATATACCTGGTTACATCTAGTTTTATTTTTTTAAGTCCATGAAAGATAGATATGATTATATACTAGTCCTTAAGAAAGAGAAGTTGACCTATTTTTTGGCTGTTTTCTTGTTTGTTTGTTTATTAATGTTCCCTCTCATAAAGTGATGCATATAGATTTCAGATTATAAATAGAATTTGAACCCGAGTTCTGTTCCACTCAGGTCCACAGAGTCCATGGAAGAGTAGGGGAGCCCTTTATTTTTTTTACAAAATGAATGATGTAATAGAAATTCATAGTAGTTGTCAGAAATCTCATATTCGTTCATAGTTATTATAGTTTGACTCTGGCATGCCCCACAAGTTCACATATTTCTATATTTGGTCTTGGCTGTTGATCCCATTTTAAAATTACATAGAAGTTTTAGGAAATGGAGTTTCCTAAAAAGAGGAAATAAGTTTTTAGAAAGTAAGACTTTTCAATTACATACAGGCCACAAATAAGGTCAGAGTTCTTTCTTTCTTTCTTTCTTTCTTTTTTTTTTGATTCCTTTTGTGTAGCGAGATGTGAGCAGTTGACCTCACTCACTTTACATTGCTAGTAAGCTGAAGACAGTAGTCAAAAACACATATTCAAAAGAGTAAAAATCTCAGACAGAATGCAAGACACCAGTATTTCATATATACCTACAGAAGGAGGTAATAGGAACCGTTACAAGTAAGTTTCCTATATACTGAGTATGCTTTGCCAATAAATATAATTCAAATTGTGTACACAACAGCAGCTGAGATCAACTGTACAATCACTGTTTTGCTATCAGGACAATTAGGAAATAAAACAACCCAGGAACAGGGAAAACTCAAATCCTAGAAGGGAGGAACCAAGACTATAAAAGCTTAGTTGACCTTTAAATACTCTTATTTAAGAAACTCATAGCAACTCAGTTAAGAGATAAAAATGACAACTTGGAATGGATGTAACCAAAGGATATTGCTTATAGCCTACCCTACAAAATCACCTGCTACTGCAAACAAACTAACATTTATTAAAGAAAACTAGGAAACTTAATTAATGGACATAACCTTCAATTTGATGTCCATGATAGATTTCAAAATTTCCTATTTTTAAGAGCCTAAATATTTTAACAAATTATCAATGTGAAATAAACCCATTAAGTTTGGCTTCTAAAAAGGCAGCTTTCGGAACTAAGTGAGAAGGATTTAAACACATCACCAAAAGAATGGGAAGATCCATAGAAACACAAAGTAAAATGGAAATTCTAGAGTTGAAACAATTGAAAAAACCAGATAAAAATATTTGTAAAGTAAAATCCACTGGATGATTTTAACAGCTAAATTTATGCATTCATTATTCTCCAACAGCAAAATAAAGATAATAGTAATGCAGAATACAGGAAATTAACTAAGAGGAAGAGTAGCAAGAACAGGAAGAGAAAAAAACTTGAAAAGACTATTATCAAAATATAAAGCACATGGTATACTGAAATACAAGACATACAGAAGGACAAAGAAGAAGAACAAACTTATAAAAGTAATTACAATTACTCCCAAAATTTTGACTAAAGACAAATATGGAGACTTAATTTAACAAGAGAGCACCACATATAATAAGCACGCATGGAGAGAGAGAGAGAGAGAGAGAGAGAGAGAGAGAGAGAGAGAGAGAGAGAGAGAGGAAGAGAGAGAGATTTTATTCTGTGGCATAATACAAATCAAGTTATTGAAAGCTTAAGATAAAGGACAAATACTGAAAGCAAACACAGAACAATGGCCAGATATCAGTGTGTGGGAAGGTGGAGGTGTTTCAGGAGATGTTGGCATTATGGTCACTATACTGAGTAAACAAGAATTCCCACTCTGCTTTGGATAAGCATTATTAAACAGTCTGCTGAGGGTCCAATCTGCCCTCTCCTTCCCTTGGTTATTGGCACTCCTGGTTCTCAAATTTTAGACATTGGCTTAATGGTGTAAGTTAAACCACTGAGTTACCTTGGAAGTCAGATTGCAGATAGCTTCTTAGCCTCAATATTAACATAATCCATTCTCATAATTCGTGTTACACATGACATATGCAATCTATTCCATTTGTCTGCAGAACCAGTCACAATACACTTTCAACATTAAACTGTAGATGAATAGATACAATGTAATGAGTTCATGGCTATTTCCCACTTTCTCTTGTATTGGTTCAGTGCATCTTGTTTTATACTTATGTCTTTGACACATTTGAAGTTGAGTTTTCTGCAGAGTAAATAAGTATGAATCTTTGGATTCTTCTATATGCAGCCAACCTGTTTAACACATATCATAGGTATGTGTATTTCTGGGCTTTTAAAATCAAAACTCAGGTGTCTGTAGGTGTGTAAATTTTGTCTGGATCTTGAATCTCACTCCATTGATTAAAGTGTCTGTTTTTATGCCAATACCATACTGGTTTTAGTATTGTACCTCTGAAGCACAATTTGAGGCCAGGGATGGTGATACTTTGTGCAGTTATTTTATTATTAAGGATTGCTTTAGCTAACCTACTAAAGAGACATTTGCTCATTGTTGCCTTATTCATGATTGTCAGAAACTTGAAACAGACTAGAAATCTGTAAATGGATGAATGAATAAAGAAAATGTGGTACATTTAGACATAATTAGTCAGCTGTTACAAAAATTAAATCATAAAATTCACAGGAAAAATTGATAGAGTGAGAAAAATTATTCTGAGTGAGAAACCACAAATTCAAAATGATAAATATGATATCTATTCATTGATATATAGCTGTTAACTGCTAGCCAATTAGCAGGCAGGTTACAATCTATAAAACCACAGAGGTTAGTTTTAGAGTAAGGAACTTGGGGGAGGACTTGATCACCCCAGGAAGGCCAAATAGAATATATAGTTATGGATTCAAGAGGGTGGGTACTGGAACAAGAAGAACAAACAGGAAGGAAGGGGGAAGAGGATGGGGAGAAAGTGAATAAATGGAGGGATAACTAAAAAGTTAAGGGTTATTTGAGGAGTTGTATAAAAATTAATACAGTAGAAAGTTTCCTAAAATAAATATAAATTGAAATGTTATCTAAATGAAATTACCAAATCACAGGGGAGAGGGAGTCCCAGCTGGACATATCTAGTTGGCAAATAAAGAATCCAGTACTGGGAGTAAGTTACATCTAATCAAATTGTTGGTCAAAAGGGCCAATGAAAACCCCCAAACAATGCAGGTTATTGCCAAGATTATTTATTGATTTATCTCCAAAAAACAATTATAAAGCCCTATGCATGAAGATAACACCTGCACATTAAAAACCGAGATTGTGAGTTGACAACGTCTCAGAGCCTTCACTCCTCCTAACTAGTGTAAAAGATACTAGAAGGGGCTCTGCATGCTGTCAAGGGTGAATAGTAACCACAAACCCAACTACAAAACCTTTGATCTACAACAGTGGCCTCATGCAAGATGTAGTAGTGCAATGGCACAAATATTGTAAGAGTAACAAATTACTCAGTGAAATGGAACCTATCCCTCACAGTGTTTGGATGTTCAGGAACCTGACACTATATAGACCAGGAACCTAAACGGGAAAAAAGAGATGTTCTGCTAACGGAATATAGCAACAAAATGATTCATAAAAAAAATTCACTAGACTCAGAGATCCATGTCTTGCTCAGCCATGATCAGAGAAGCTTCCTCTTGCAGTAGATGGGAATAGAAACAGAGACCAATAGCTGTATGATGTGTAGAGAACAGGAGATCTTAGAATAGTCCATCCTAAATGGGATGTCTCTATCAATTTCTTCTCCTCCAGCTCATGGAACAATAGGGAAAAGGAGGTGAGAAGATTGCAAGGCCATGGGGGATGGAGAACACCTAGCAAACAAGGCCCTCTAAACACAGCAGCTCTTATATTTTGGATTGTGAGGCTACCCTTAAATGTCTGAACCATCTCTCCAGCCCAACTATGCACATATGATCTCACAGAGACAGTGGCAGCATGAACAAGGCCCGTGCAGGTCCGGACTATAGTAGAAGCAGATAAAAGCCCACGTCCCTAACCCATTTGATAATCATTCACAAATAAATGAAAAATTAGCCTGTTCAGTTTTGTCTCAGTGAATATATAAACCACTATTAAGACCAGGCCATAGTACAATTATTAAAAACCAAGAGACATGAATTGTGGTTCAACCTGGATGTCAGAAAAGCAAAACAGTTAGTCACTGGCTCTTACCTCTACCTCAATCTGAAATGGTGATTCTGCCTCTGTAATCTTTTTTTTTCTTTTTCTTTATTTTATACTTTTTTAATTAAAATTTCCTCCTCCTTCCCGTTTCCCATTCCCTACCCCTCCTCCCACACATTGCCCCCTCCCCCCATTCCTCTCCCATTCTCCTCACTCCTCTCCTCCTCCTCCCACTCCATTCCCCCTCCCTCTCAATACTGAAGAGCAGTCCAAATTCCCTGCCCTGCGGGAAGTCCAAGGTCCTCCCACTTCTATCTAGGTCCAGGAAGGTGAGCATCCAAACAGGCTAGGCTCCCACAAAGCCAGTTCATGTATTAGGGTCGAAACCTAGTGCCATTGTCCTTGGCTTCTCATCAGCCTACATTGTCCCCCATGTTCAGAGAGTCCAGTTTCATCCCATGCTTATTCAGTCCCAGTCCAGCTGGCCTTGGTGGGCTCCCAATAGATCAGTTCCACTGTCACAGTGGGTGGGTGCACCTCGTGGTCCTGACTTCCTTGCTCATGTTCTCCCTCCTTCTGCTCCTCATTTGGACCTTAAGAGCTCAGTCCATTGCTCCAAATTGGGTCTCTGTCTCTATCTCGATCCATTGCCAGATGAAGGTTCTAAGGTGATATGCAAGATATTCATCAGTATAGGATAGGGTCACTTCAGGTTCCCTCTCCTCAGTTGCCCAAGGTACTAGCTGGGGACATTTCCCTGGACACCTGCGAGCCCCTCTAGAGTCAAGTCTTTTGCCAACCCTAAGATGGCTCCCTTAATTAGGATATATATTTCTCTGCTCCCGTATTCACCCTTCCTATATCCCAACCATCCCATTTCCCCAAGCTCCCCCCATCCGCCCCTTCTCACGTTTCTCATCCCATTTTCCCTTAGCCCCATGCCACCTCACCCGCAAGTTCCCAGTTTTTGCCCAGCAATCTTGTCTACTTTCCCTATCCAGGCGGATGACTATGCGTTTTTCTTTGGGTTCACCTTCTTATTTAGCTTCTCTAGGATCACAAATTATATGCTCAATGTCCTTTATTTAAGGCTAGAAACCAATTATGAGTGAGTACATCCCATGTTCCTTTTTTGGGGTCTGGGATACCTCACTCAGGATAGTGTTTTCTATTTCCATTCATTTGTATGCAAAATTCACGATGTCATTGTTTTTTACTGCTGAGTAGTACTCTAATATGTATATATTCCACACTTTCTTCATCCATTTTTCCATGGAAGGGCATCTAGGTTGTTTCCAGGTTCTGGCTATTACAAACAATGCTGTTATGAACATAGTTGAACAAATGCTTTTGTCATATGATAGGGCATCTCTTGGGTATATGACTCAAGTTCAAATGGATTAAAGACCTCAATATCAGTCTGAACACACTGTACCTGATAGAAGAAAAAGTGGGAAGTACTCTACAACATATGGGCACAGGAGATCACTTCCTACGTATATCCCCAGCAGCACAGACATTAAGGACAACATTGAATAAATGGGACCTCCTGAAACTGAGAAGCTTCTGTAAAGCAAAGGACGCTGTCACTAAGACAAAACGGCAACACACTGACTGGGAGAAGATCTTCACCAACCCTACAACAGACAAAGGTCTGATCTCCAAAATATATAAAGATCTCAAGAAACTATACTTTAAAATGCTAATTAACCCAATTAAAAAATGGGGCACTGAACTGAACAGAGAATTCTCAACAGAAGAAATTCGAATGGCCAAAAGACACTTAAGATCATGCTCAACCTCCTTAGCGATAAGGGAAATGCAAATTAAAACAACTTTGAGATACCATCTTACACCTGTCAGAATGGCTAAAATCAAAAACACCAATGATAGCCTTTGCTGGAGAGGTTGTGGAGTAAGGGGCACACTCATCCATTGCTGGTGGAAATGCAAACTTGTGCCTCTGTAATCTTAAAAAGAGACTATGTCTAAGAGATGTCTCTTCTCATATTATAGTCCTCTCTGGAACAGGGATTAAAGGCATTCACCACTATTGCCCAGTTTCTATGGCAAACTAGTGTGACTACAGGGATTAAAGGTGTTTGTCACCACTGCCTGGTCTGTAAGGCTAATTAGTGCAGCTGTTTTTCTCTATGAACTTCAGGGAAGCTTCACTTACTAAAATACAGAGGAAATATCACTACACCAGGCCTATTACACATATTCAAAATAAAATGAACTCAATGGAATAATTGATTTATTTTGGTTGTTCTAAAGTTTTTTGGTCTCATAATGCTTCATATAGGCATTATCCTATAGGTTTTTTGGTTATGTATAGTTTCTGATTTTGTGTTTTTACAGAATGTCCATGTTTGCCAATATATGTGTCTGCATGTTTAAATGTTTCTTGTCCTGGTTGTTTGTTTGCTTGTTTGTTTTCCTATTCAAGTTTGTTGGTTTTTATTTTATCTTACGTCATTGTTTCTTTTCTTTTTTTAGGATTCATGTCTGTTTTCTAATGAGAAAGAACATGAAAAAAAGTGGGATGGAGTGAGGGGGAACCAGGATCTAGGAGTGGGAAAGATAAAGGTGATTAGTATATATTATATGAAACAATCTATTTTCAATAAAATTATAGTTTAAAAATTAATTGAAAACACATAGAAAACTCAATATTATCTAATTTCACAGCTTCGCTAATGAAGGGAAAAGTAGAAAATGTATTTAGGACAATGATAATAGAATCCAGAAATAGATCCCCACTCCTATGGTCTATTGATTTCTACAGAAATAGCAAAAGTGTTCAACAAGAGGAAGCTCTTCTTTTAAATAAAAGGTACAAGAATAACTGGGCATCTATATAAAAGTGAAAACCATGTAAGATAGTACAATAAAATGAAGTTAAAGTAGGTTGTAGATGCCATAGGCTTGATTTGTTTAAAGTAGAAACCAAGTGATTACAAAGCAAGGGGCTTTAAGTCAGTATGAAAAAGAAGCAATAACAATCCCCAACACATATGCAACACTGCCATGTGAGAGTTGGACAAACTCCTCGATTAGATCCAATAAGCACAGCTACGGAGAGAAGTGGTGAACTGAAATTGAGCACTAAAGAAAGTAACAGGCATATAGTACAGAGATAGAAAGCCAAATTAAGACAGAAGGCTTAAGTGATTTGAAACATATAATTAGAAGGCTTAAAGACTGTCAATCACAGTCCAAAGATGATAGAAATTAGAAATAAGAGGACTGACAATATTAGACATGATAGATTAAACATAACAGAATTAAATTTATGATTACAAATAATATACGATGCAAAAGCACATGCTTAAACACATTCCAGTTAAACTGTAAAAAGCAATAAAGAAAGACTTAATCACCCAAAACAGACATGGAAATCTGAGATAAATGGCAGGTGGACTGTTCAAAGCACTGAGAGGAAATAGGCATTACCCTGTATTTGTGTACCGTCACACCTCCTTTGTGAGAGCACGTCCGTGGTTAGATACAATTAATGTGCGTATATTGTTTCTGTTGTCTTCTCATAGGCTTAAAGAACAATCCCAACCCCCATCTAATTCTATCAACCTTAACTAATCTCATAACTATTCTGCCAATATATGCTTGCCAAATAGTTTCCTAACATTCTTTTTTCATTTCACACTATGATAAAACAATACCGAGGCTTGATTAATTTATAAAGAAGACATATTTCTTTCTGTATAGAGAGCTGGAATTCCAAAATCAAGGTGCCAGCATACTTGGACTCTAGTGTGGGCTGCTCCCTGCTTTCGACTCTACTGAATGCTATGGGTTCTGGTAGAGACAATGGATGTGTCATTGCATAATAGTAGGATGAGGGGGATAATGTCCCTCTGTAAAACCATCATATAACATCACTAATTCTCTGGTTCGCATGGGAACTTTGTGACCTAAGTACCTCCAGAACAGCTGAGCCTCTCGGTGCATTACACTAGGGTTTAAGTTGTCAACATACCTCTTTTAGAGAACCACGCATACTCCAGTGAGGGTCTCATCGCAGCAGTGTATCTTTTCTGCCAAAGACCGAGAGGATTAAACTGAGAAATACGATCTAGTAAAGTTAGTCCTTTTATATGATGACCTGTGTTACCCACAACTTAAACTCCTCAACTACTTTTTTTTTTTCCTCAAAGAATTCTCAGATCCAGAATGTTGTTATTCTAAAGTCCATGCCTTTGGGAGGAAATACAGCTAGAGGCTTTCCACCTTACCTGATTTTACTCATCCCCTAAAGCAGCAGTTCTCAACCTTCCTAACGCTCTCTTTAAAACAGTTCCACATGTTGTGCTGGCCCCCATCATAAAATTGTTTTTCTTGCTACTTCATAATTGTAATTATACTACTGTGATGAATGATAATGTAAATATCTGTGTGTTCCTGTGGTCTAAGGGGTCACGACCCACAGATTGGGAACTGCTGCTGTAGAGCTTTTGTTGCATGAGGCTGCTTGTTTGTTCCCAGCTTCTCAGCCCTAAAATAATCACACGGAAGCCATATTATTTGTAATACTGTTTAGTCAATAGCTTTAGTGTATTTCTGGCTAACTCATATCTTAACCCATCTGCATTAATTTGTGTATTGCCACCACAAGATTGTGGCTTACTGGGTAAAGTTCCAGTGTCTGTCTCTGGCAGGACTACAAGGCTTCTGCCTGACTCTGCCTTCTTTCTCCCAACATTCAGTTTAGTTTTCCCCGACTACCTCTGTTCTGCCATGCTATAGGTCCAAAGAAGTTTCTTTATTAATCAATGGTAATCACAGAATACAGAGAGGAATTCCACATCAAGCTTTCACTTCTGTATTAGAATCAGGAATACCGTATAGTTCTGTTTCAATATATTGAAGAAATTCTTAACATGTCCTTGCCTCTCCTTGGTAGACAAAAGGTAACCTTTATAGCCATGGAATTGCTTAAATTACCTTCTCCACACATTTTCTCTTTTGCTCACAAATTTAGCAAACTAGGAAATAATATGCTATCAGTAAGTCATTTCTTAAAATTCATTTACTTTTTGGGCATGTTGTATGTATGTGTACCACATTTGCACCTGCTGCTCACAGAGGCCAAAAGAAAGCAGCAGCTCCCTGGAACTGAAGTTACACATGGCTACCACAACCCACATGCTTTCTGGAGAACAAATGCAGATCCTCTGCAAGAGCAGCAACTCTTTTTAACCACTGAGATGATTATCCAGCTTGAGTAATCAAAATTCTTAGAAGCCAGAAAAAATTAAGAAATCATCTTAATATACGTTTGGTTTTTTGCTTTTATTCAAAGGCTACCTAATATATGAAGGTGAGATTAGTAGAAACCCTCATGATAAATTGAGTTATAGCTTATAATTATTTAAAACACTATTTTCCCATGATGAGTATTTTCAGAATTTGTCCTCATAAACCAAATGTGACTTAAAGAGGAAGAGTGAAATTATTTGGGTCTAAATTAATTAATTAAATAGCAAGTCCTACACCATTCTCAAACCGAATGAAAGCTACTATGTGCCTGTAATGGGTTAAGTCAGGAAGCCTATGTGTAAATTGATGGCAGTTTTCCCAGCAGACAACAAATAAATTAATTTGAGTTTTGGCAAGATTCTCTCCCATTTTCTCATTTAGGTGTATCATATCTATCATGGGGAAATAAGGAACCATACCAAACAGGAGGACCACACCAAATACATATAGGAATTTTAGACATGATAAGGACTTGTGAACTGAAGAAATAACTGGTTTCCCACATGTTTCTTCAACTGGTCTGCTAAAGAAAGTTATATGTAGACCAAGATCAATAATAATAGATGACATAGATTATAGATCAATAGAAATAGATCAATAATAGATAGATAGATAGATAGATAGATAGATAGATAGATAGATAGATAGATAGATAGATAGAGATAGATGATGGATGAAGGAGAGACAGAACATAATACTCTTCAGTCCCCTAGTGAATTCAGAGCCACCTATTACTTGATGTGAAACTGAAGTGACAAAATTCTAGCTAGAAACCGTTTGAAGAATTTCTACGATGAAATTGAATATAGATACTTTACGATGAAATGTGTTATTATGGCATTAAGATATACTAATTATGCATTCCCTAAGCCATCCAAAATCTACTTCAAGAACTCTGTAATCCATAATTTTAATGAATGCTACCTCTGAGTAACTAACAAAGTCTGGATGGAGTTTCACTGCTAACCCCACATTAGCCAATGTCCAAACACATGTCTTTGAACAAAAAATGCCATTCTATATTTTATTAGCATGAAAATTATCAAATTATGAGATATCTACATTAATGTGTATGTTTTGCTTTGAGTGAAAACAGCCTCCATAGGCTAACTTATTTGAATGCTTAGTAACCATGGAGTAGAATTGTTTGGGAGGATTTGAAGGATTAGACTGTGTGGACTTGGAGGTTGTGTATCACTGGAAGTAGGCTTTGAGGTTTCAAAAGTTTATGCCAGGCCCCAGTCTTATTTCTCTCTCTCTCTCTCTCTCTCTCTCTCTCTCTCTCTCTCTCCCTCTCTCCCTCCCTCTGTCCCTCCCTCCCTCCCTCCCCCCCCCTCTCTCTCTCTCTCTCTCTCTCTCTCCCTCTCCCTCTCTCTCTCTCTCCTGTCTGTAGATGAGGATATAGAACTCTCTTCTACTTCTCTATCACAATGACTGCCTGTGTGTCACCATACAACCCACCATGATAATATTGGACTAAACCTCTAAAACTCTAAGTAAGCTCCAATTAAAAGCATTTGTTTTGCGAGAGTTGCCTTGGTCATCTTGTCTCTTCATAGCAAGAGAACAGTGGCTAAAACAATGTGCTTATCACTTAATCCACCAACATTATCTCTTTATTCATTATAATCCTGTACTGCATTAAGTCCTGAAAGCAAAGAAATAAATAATATTTGCCCTTATATGTTTAAATTATACTAGAGAATTTAGAGAAAATCACAACAGTAGTGTAAAGTTCAATTAAAATCAATATCAAATTATAATTAGTCATTTTCAGTTGGTTTTACAATTTTCTAACTCTGGCACATAATCTATGTCTTGGGTTTTGTACTCACAGATGGTAACAATGAGAAAATCTAATCTAACAGTTACTCAATTCAAAGAAAGATTTTGTTGAAACTTCTATGCTCATTTAGCAAAGTAATTTAACATTCATTTAGCTTTAATACTTCCAATGAATAAATCATTAGTATATAACATTTTCTGATGACTGAAGGCTTTTCATTCTGTCAATATGTTCTACAATGAAAAAACTAAAGTAAATAATTAGAAGACTAGTCTAACTCAAATCTTTGTAGTTCCTTCTTAAGTTTCAACAACATTAACTGAGTTAGAGTGAATCTGTTAGATACCGTTCCAATTCATACAAATACCATGGATCCATGACCATCACCACATCCATAAATTGTCACAAATCTTTTCTGAGAAATGTTCATTATTAGTCACAGTTTCTTTACGTACATATTGTATACAGACATATAACATTTAAAAAAAAGACAGATTTGCAAATAATAAGGCATTGACACAAAGGGCATGGCATTTCTTTGATATGAGAAAAATGTGTCAAATAAAAGGAGGCATTTGAAGGAAAAACATCAACAATTAATAGTCTCCATATACATATAGTAAAGCTTAAATTTATTAGAAGGACCATTCAGCTACGCTACAAACAAGTTTGTTGTAGTTTTACCTCAGGAGTGACATATTGTGAATGAGTTTTATTAAACAGCACCTTTTAAAATCGTGCATTAAAACACTACTACTATGGTGATATTCGAGATAATCACCCACGTGATACTGGGGCAAGGACCGTTCAGGTACCCTCTCCTCTGCTGTCCAAGGACCTAGCTGGGGACATCTCCGTGGACACCTGGGATCCCCTCTAGAGCCAAGTCTCTTGCCAACCCTAAAATGGATCCCTTAATGTAGGTATCTTCTTCCCTGCTCCTATATCCACCCTTCCTCCTTCTCCACCCTCCCACTCCCCCAAGCTGTTGCCAGTCCTTTCCTTCTCCCTTCCCTCTCCCCCTCTCCACTTTCCCCCAACCTCATCCCCACCCCCATGCTCACAACTTTTGCCCTGCAATCTTGTTTGCTTCCAATTTCCCAGAGGATCTATAAATGTTTTTCTTTGGGTTCACCTTGTTATTTGGCTTCTCTGGGCTTGTGAACTATAGACTCATGACCTTGGTTTATGGCTAGAGTCAACAAATGAATGAGTACATACCATATTCATCTTTTGGGGTCTGGGGAACGGACTGAGCTCCCAAGGTCCAGTTGAAGAGCAGAAGGAGGGAGAAGACAAGCAAAGAAGTCAGGACTGCGAGGAATTGGTCCACCAACTGAGGCAGTGTGCCTGTTCCAATGGGAGCTCACCAAATCCAGCTGGACCGGGTCTGAATGAGCATTTGATCAAACCGGACACTCTGATTGTGGCTGACAGTGGGGGCTGACTGAGAAGCCATTGATAAAAGCACTGGGACTTGTTTTTACGGCATGTTCTGGCTTTTGGGGACCCTAATCTATATGGATGCACAGTTCCATACGCCTGGATGTGGGGGGGGGCGGGGCTTGAACTTTTCACAGGGCAGGATTCCCTGCCCTCTCTCAAGCCGGGTGGAAGAGGGAGGAGGGAGTGTGGGGAGCAGGGGGGGATTGGTAAGAGAGAAGGAAATGTAAATAATTGAATGGAAAAATAATAATAATAAAAAGGAAGAAAAAAAAGAAAACACTACTATTATATATACCAGGGAATCATAAGATTCTATAACTTTTGAATCCTTGCATGTTGACAGTTAACTGAATTACCCTAAAATGATAAATGAATCTAGATTCTAGTGCCATCAAAGATTTTTTTTTCTAGTTGTTATCAAGGATTCTCTTCCATTTAACCCACTCATCTAGGATTAGTACAATATGTTAATATCAAATATCTTTCCTCTGTTCTGACATGTCTCACCACACCTCCAAATTGTTACTCAATTTACTCAATTTCTATAGAACAATGTGAATAATTTGTTTCCATCTCCATTCTGTCATCGTGATTTAATTTCACAAGCTGTATAACATGATGGAAGTAGAGAATGTCGCTTCTATTTCTACTAGCTGCTACTGAGAGTACAGGAGAAAATCAATGATCTGTCTTGGTTTTAAAGGGCAGTGAATGGCAATCGAGAAAATAATCTTATTCTATTGCCTATTAGTATGAAACAGACCCACAGTGAAAATGATAGGAATTAAGAAACACATTTTGTACTAATACAAGGAACATACGACACCTGAATCTCACTTTTCACACAACTCCGGTGTGAGGAAAAACTTAGCAATGTCATTCCACTGGGACAGGATATGAGTATACCAATAATAATATTTGATTTATAGATGTCCATTTACACTTTAAGGCTCATTTCCATTCCTAGAAATTAATTTCAAGGCAACTTGTCATATCATAACAATAATATAATGATCTGTTATTGCCACTGCAATAAAATCTATGCCAGCTTCATATAGATTTATAAATCCATTTTAATTATGCACTGTCTTCAAACTTGGAATATATTTAATTAAACAGAAGAGTAGGAAATAGTAGGAGGAGATTTAATCATGCAAATGTTGTGATTATATCCTTATATCTGTTGGATATAAACAAAGCATTTATTTTCAATTACACTTAAACTTCCTAAGTATTGCTTAATACCTACCAGGTGTCATACACTGCATTATAAACCATGAACTTGCAAAATCAAATGTTAAGGTTCTTACTAAGAAACTTAAAATCTTCCAAAGACATGATGCATCATATACATACCCACAAGGTACACAAAAGATTCAGAAAAATATGTCAATGGACCTACTAACTAAGTGAAATTTACTTTTCTTTCATGAAAAGAAGCTGCTACCGTCTTCTATATATTACAAATTTGAAGAAAGTCCCACAAACACTTATGTTGCACCTTTTCTACAAGGAAACATCCATTTTGATATTGTCATCAAAGATTATTTTGATTTTTAACAGCATTTAGTGCCATTTCATTATTATTTTTCACCCAGTGATAAGAAGACGTGAGACCAACCATTAGTAAAAATAGTCACACAGAAATGGAGTCAGATGGGCTAATCGATTTCCTAACAGTACATTTTGCTCCTCAGACTGATTTTGCATTTTAAATGACCTATTTAAAATATGATGGCATAAATACCTTAGTCATCTCAGGATGCATGTCTTAGATAAGATAAGGAATGCACTGGAAAGATTGGTATGGAAAAGTCATATGGTTAAAGCCAGTAAATCATCAAAACCAAAACAGCTAAGATATTTGGTAGGGCAGGAAATCAGAGTATACTATTTGACTTAACAATTCATACTAACGTTCTTAGGCATAGTGATAAAATTCAGCACTTTAATCGTATCTTGTGTTATAATGTATTTGGGGAGTTATCCAGAGGGTAGCAGTGAATACTATTCTCAATTAATTTACTCTATAGAGCAACCTATACATGATCATCTCTAACTTCAAAGAGTAATCTTCAGGTTGTCTAGTTTATAATTTTGTGCATAGAAACCTTGATTCAATATGTAACTATGTGAAGTAACTTTGAATTAGTATAACTCCTTCAAACTTTATATTAGTTACTTATTTCTAAGACATTTAGATATTTTATAACAATGCATTGTTCCAAACACATTGTGAACACCACATATTGGTTTTTCCTTTTAAAAAGGCAATGAAAGGATCAAAAGCCTGATCATTCTACAACCAAACTATTCTTCCTTTTTGGCTCTGAAGTGCTCAGTGCACTGCTCTCTTCACATATCCCCTTCATATACTATAGTCTCTCTAGACAAAAAAAGACACAGTTGCCGGGCGGTGGTGGCGCACACCTTTAATCCCAGCACTTGGGAGGCAGAGGTAGGCGGATCTCTGTGAGTTCGAGACCAGCCTGGTCTACAAGAGCTAGTTCCAGGACAGGCTCCAAAACCACAGAGAAACCCTGTCTCGAAAAACCAAAAAAAAAAAAAAAAAAAAAAAAAAGACACAGTTGATATTAAGTTATTATTTAAATCTGTAATCTGTCAAAATTACATCCTGCCTTTCCTACTTGGCATAGTTGAACTTGTACTTAGAACACACACACAAAACAACTCTGTGTATGAACTATAATTAATATAACATAATATAATATAATACAATAAAGCAACAATGATATCCCTGAGATGGAGTATGAATTTTGATCAGTGGAGAGCGGTCTACAATTTGATTTCATTTTTATAAAAAAGAGTTTGTACTTATTCTTTGAGAACTTCATACATGTATATAAAATATTTTGATTTGACTTGAATTTCTTCATTTTTATTCTTGGCTTTTATCCAAGGGTGGCTATGATATTCTCATATCTGCCTACATAATGAGAACAGTAGTATTCTTAGAAAAGTTTCTGCTCTAGTTTCTCTCCTCTTATCCTAGTCTAATCCTGCCCCCAACATCATCCTCAAGCACGGACCTATATTATTAAAGCCAAATGTAAAATTCCAAGAGAAAACCCATCTTTCTGGGTGGATGAGCTGGGAAAATGAGTGCATACGATTCAAAGAATATGAAGAGAATTCTCATGGATCTTCCTCTGTATTCTTATTGTTAGCCTCGTATTTGACCCTGATCATGCAGAATGATATTACATGGAAATAAAACTCACAGCAAAACATCTTTCTGTCCAGAAAAACTAAAGCAAGAACTACTAGGTGGCAGAAATATTTAAAGTGCAGAGAAAGTGGTCCCTTGACTCTTTGAAATCACTGATAAAAGCTAAACATACCTACTGGCTAGAAAAGGGTGAAAACAAAAACTATAGCAAAAGATTTAAGAATTGAACTGTAATATAATCCATTGGCCAAGGCCAATGGATCCTGAGTGGTCTGCACATGGGGCAGATTCAAATAGGGTGAAAAAGGATAAAATTAATTGATATTGGAACAGAAGTTGACACAGAATTAACATTTGGTTATAATTAAGTAAAATGAACTGACCATTCTACTGATTTTAATACAACCAGAAGTTACATAACATAAAATTAAAATCACTTCACAAAACAATCTAAATATTCTACATTTGAAGAGTTGGGAAAATATAGTCATTTTACATAGAAAACAATATTCGGAGTAGATTTAAAGTAGGTAACATAACCACACAACACTAGACTACAGCAAATTACCTGTGTGATGGTCAGTTCTCATTGTCAATTTGACACACCCTATGGACCACTAGGAAGAGAGGTCAGATTAGCCTGTGGGCACATCTGCAGGATGTTATGTTGTTTCCTTTCATTAATCAGGAAGATCTACCCTCTGGGAGTGATGTCATGCCCTTGCTAAGAAATCCTAGATTTTGTAAGTAGAGAAAGAAAACAGCATTGGCAAGCAGTTGTTTATTGCTTTGGTTTTTGTTGTTGCTGTTGTTTGTGTGTTATTTTTTATTTATTTATTTTTTTTTGGCAGGTGAGGCTCATAGCAGAATAGAGATGACAGAAAAGGAACT
Source organism: Chionomys nivalis (assembly GCF_950005125.1). NCBI lineage: Eukaryota > Metazoa > Chordata > Mammalia > Rodentia > Cricetidae > Chionomys > Chionomys nivalis. Next base: position 128,848,010 of record NC_080086.1, on the reverse strand, counting down.
TTATAAACTTCAAAGTGAAACGACAGAAATTATCTGGTCTGTAGTCTTAGCGTTACACACCCTTAAGCCAGAGGCTGTGGTAGAAACATCGTGTGATTTAGACTAGTGAGAGTTACAGAAGAAGGGAGAGTGGGAGACAGGGAGGGAGAAGGAAAGAAGAATTTATCCAGCCCAAAGAAGAGAAAGCAATAATAACTCAAAGGCAAAGAAAGAAAGAAAGAAAGAAAGAAAGAAAGAAAGAAAGAAAGAAAGAAAGAAAGAAAGACCTCAAAGGCTCATAGGATAAAAACATAAGACCTATAAAACATGACATAAATGAGGACAAAATTCCTGCTCTAAATTTCATATTAGAATCTATTCAAACCAGAAAATAGTGAAATAATAATATAATATGCCAAATGATAGAAAAATATCAACTAAAATCCTATATCTAATGAATTTTTTAATGAATGTTTAATATAAAGATAATTTCAGGTCATTAAAATTTTCTAACAGATCATCTATTTAAAACATAATTATATAAATTCTTCAGGTTTATCTGAAGTATTAAGAAAATAAGTATCCAGACATTTCAGGAATAAGTGAATATAGTAAGTATTTGTTCAAATTTTCTCTTTTAAATTCTTAAAAAACACGTGATTATTCAATGACATACATAAATAGGAAAAATTTCATGTGATAGTTGTTACTATACATGGGGTAACTATAAAGTAATGCAGAAAATACGATTGATACAGTTTGGAATTTTCTATGCTTTCATAAAAGTGATGAAATATTAAGCAGTCTGTTAATGTTAAGTATTTTATAATCTCTAAGATAGTATTAAAAATCTACAGAAAGAAAAGCAAGAAAACAAGTAGACAAATGAAAGTGGAGTACTAAGTATATCAAAGAGCAGAAGATAGTGAACATAAGAGAAGTAATGCTGAATCTTTCTTAGCTCAGTTTTATATTTCCTTTGTCAACTCCAAGCTCTAGATTATTTTTTTAGAGAAACATATCCTTTATTAATATTCTTTAAAATGTGTGTGTATACAGTTACACTACATGGATGATGAGGTACCACCCAATAGTTATGCATTATTTGACAAAACACAGTAACAGGCATGAGAAAGTTCTCCTTGAGTTGTTGGTCAGAGGAATATAAACATCTCCTAACACAAAGTAGTCTATTACTATTTCCCTTGGTGGACTCCTCCCAAAACTTGAAGGTAGGATTATTTTACTAAAGACACCATACCCTTCAGACACAGGAAAAACAATATTTAAGCTCATATTGAATCACAAATGATTTCAAGTAGCCAGTGTGACTTGAAAAAAAAAGGACAGATTCTTATATGTTCATAGAGGCCTCCTTTCTGATTGATTTCTCTAATTTTTGTTTTGTTTTGTTTCATTTTGTTTTTCTGTGTCTTTGGAGCCTGTCCTGGAACTAGCTCTTGTAGTCCAGGAAAGCCTTGAACTCTCAGACATCTGGCTATCTCTGCCTCCCGAGTGCTGGGACGAAAGGTGTGCACAACCACCACTCAGTGTTTGTTTTCATATAATGCCTTTTCATCTAGCTTAAGATTCTGAAACACTGGTAGATTTGTGTCCACTTCCACAAACTATCAGTTACTATTTTTAAATGTGTGTTTTCACACTGTTGCTTAAGCCTCTAATGTCTTCACTTCCCCAGCCGGAGGCACCCATCCCCTTTGATAACATCCACTCCTGAGTCCACCACCATGCATGTTACAAAATATCTCTCCTAATATTTTCTGCAGTCTGAATGTATTGCCCTTTTAACATACTCTCACATCCTTTGAAACTCCCTCCATAGTCTTTATCATAACTCTTCATTATGTAATGAAAGACACCTCCAAAACTTATGTATATAATGGAATTAAATTATAAATCTAACTGGAACAGGGCTTAGGCAAATTTATTGAAGATAAACTTTCACACTTTCATTTATGAAAACATTGCAAAACTGACAATAGCAGCGGATCATTACGTCATTAGCATGTCTCTGCTAGAACTGATGTTAGGCAGGTAGAAAATAAGGTTAAAAATTTTGAAACAGAAACACATGAAAATAGTGATGTGTGCATGCTATGTCGTGTGTGTGTGAATAAGGGAGATTCATGAGTTTTATCCTAGCTTCAAGAGTCCAATTACAATGTCCTGCACAGTGCTACAAAATAATTATTTTCCACTAGAAAAAAACAGTTTCATTTTAAACTTTCTCAAACAATGTAAAGGGAAACAGAGACCTATACCCCATTCTATGAGTAGAAAAGCAAGAGAGAGTAAAACATGTACACCAGAATATCATTCTTACTCCCTGTCTCATTCATTAAAATGTAACCTTCCTAGTAGGAAAGATTTGTGCATGTTTGTTATTTACGACATTTGAGTATTACATGGTATAGGTGTTAGCTGCAATTGCTGAATGAACAGCTGCTCTGAGTGGGAGGTTGTTCCCCTCAATTTCCACTATATTCCCAGTGTACAACATGTTGTACACAAGTAACAACTATTTGATTGAATCAAGCTTATTGTTTTTTCCTGGGTTTTAGTTTTCTCATAATTATCAGGATTATGAGAAAGGGAAATGACTCAAAATCTTTCAGTATAGATAATAAGTTTTCCTCCATATGTCTCAAGGGCATAGTCAGGAAAATGAAAGATCTGAATGTGTCTTAGACAATACGTTGCTTCAGGTCATGTCCTAAATTCTTTATATGTGTTATTTTTTTAATCCTCAAAACAATACAATGAAATCATTACCACTGTCATTTCCCCATTGAGAAATCCAAGACAATTTAGCAATTTGTTCAAGTTAAATGATAAATAAATGGTAAAATGGATCCAAGGTTCTCTCTAATATCCTTTTATTTATCATTTAATCAGACACAATTATTTACTTACACAGAAAATGAAGAATATTTGCTCCAAAACTGAAAAAAATAGGGCCCCATTTGCTTCTGGAACATATATAACCTCTGTAAAACCAGGGGTGAGAAGGGGCTCAAGATATTTACTTATTTAAAAAATATTTACTTACTCATAGTTAATCAATAGGCCCCCGGATGTGTGGGATAACACCACAATTTATCTCCTCTAAAATATCCTGGGAAGTAACCAGTGAGATACCTGCACTGGTGGATAATCATTCTACTCAAATCCATAGTATGTAAATGAAAATCAGAGTGCCAGATGTGGAGTGCTACCCTGTGTGCTATTAGTTATAAAGGGGCCAAAAAAAATATCCACAATGATACAAACTACTGTTGTTGCTCTTGGTTGTCCACCAGAGCTAGAGAGTAAGATTTCACTCCTTATTCTTAGGTTACATGACATGAAAAGATCAATCAAAATTGTGTGGGAATCTTCTTCCCTCCAGTTAGCTTTCATACTGCTAGAAGATATTTGTAGACTACTGGTAAAGAAAAATCATTAACAATTTTACCAAGCCATGAACTATGAAAACTACTATACAAAACTTCTAGGGAAGATGTACCCACTGCTACAATAAGGACATAATTCTTCAAAGATTATCAACTACTTTCAGATTGTGTTTGAGGACAAATTTCATGCCTAAAGTGTAATACTCTTCAAAACACATGGCTGGGGATATCATTGACCCTATTGGGGAAAGTACATTTTTTGATAAGTTGACACGGTGTCAAACTGTTTTGTAATTGTTTATTAATTTTACATTAATACTACTTGCTTTGGTCAGAGAAGTTTCTATTTGAACTTGGCAAAAATTACAGTAGAGATTAATAATAACTGATAAAATAAAGAGAGTGTGCAACCATAAATTGGAAATCATTTTAATGACCTTTAAGATTGAAAGAACTAACTTCTTTATTTTTTTCTAAATTGATTTTTATTGAGCTCTAAATTTTTCTCTGCTCCCCTCCCTGCCTCTCCTCTCCAACTTCCACCTTTCTGCAAGGTTCCCATGATCCCAGTTTACTCAGGAGATCTTGGCTTTTTATACTTTTCATGTAGATTAGATCTATGTAAGTCTCTCTTAGTGCCTTCATTGTTGTCTAGATTTTCTGGAATTCTGGTTTTTAGGGTGATTTTCTTTGCTTTATGTTTGTTTAAAAACCACCTATGAGAAAAAACATACAGTTATCCTCCTGGATATTGGAAGTAGACAATATCACCGGGAAAAAATTGGGAACTTGGGGGTGAGATGGGATGGGGAAATGGGGAGATGGGGAGAGAAAAGTGATAAGGGGAGGATGGGGGGAGCTTGGGGGAATGGGATGGTTGGGATAAAGGAAGGGTGTATATGGGAGCAGGGAAGTATATATCTTAATTAATGGAGCCATTTTAGGGTTGGCAAGAGTCTTGACTCTAGAAGGGTTCCCAGAGGTCCAGGGAAATGTCCCCAGCTAGATCCTTGGGCAGCTGAGGAGAGGGAGCCTGAAATGGCCCTATCCTATAGCCATACTGATGAATATCTTGAATATCACCATAGAACCTTCATCTGGCGATGGATGGAGATAGAGGCAGAGACCCACATTGGAGCACTGGAATGAGCTCCCAAGGTCCAAATGAGGAGCAGAAGGAGGGAGAACATGAGCAAGAAAGTCAGGACCGTGAGGGGTGCACCCACCCACTGAGACAGTGGGGCTGATCTAATGGGAACTCACCCAGGCCAGCTGAACTGGGACTGAAAAAGCATGGGATAAAACCGCAGGCTCTGAACATGGTGGACAGACAATGAGGGCTGATGAGAAGCCAAGGACTATTGCACTGGGTTTTGATCCTACTGCATGTACTGTCTTTGTGGGAGCCTAGCCTGTTTGGATGCTCACCTTCCTAGACCTGGATGAAGTAGGGAGGACCTTGGACTTCCCACAGAGCAGGGAACCCTGACTGCTCTTAGGACTGCAGAAGAATGGGGAAGGGAGTAGAGGGAAGGGAGGGAAATAGGAGACGGGGAGGAGGCAGAAATTTTTAATAAAAAATATAAATTAAATAAATAAATAAATATCATCTATGAATGAGTACATGTGATAATTGTCTTTTTGTGTCTGGGTTACCTCACTCAAAATAATGTTTTCTAGCTCCATACATTTTTCTGCAAAATTCAAAATGTTGTTATTTTTTTCTGCTGTGTAGTACTTCATTGTGTAAATGTACCACATTTTCTTTATTTGGGCTGGAGAGAGGGCCATATTATAATCAAAACACAAAATATACAGATTAAAGAAAGAATATTAAGAGCTGCAAAGGAAAAAGGGCAAGTTACTTATAAAGGTAAACCGATCAGACTTACACCTGACTTCTCTATGGAAACCATGAAAGCCAGAAGGTCCTGGATAGAAGTACTGCAGAAACTAAGAGACCATGGATGCAAACCCAAACTACTATACCCAGCCAAGCTATCATTCACTATAAATGGAGAAAACAAGACATTCCAGGATAAGAACAAATTTAAACAATACGTAGCCACAAATCCAGCCCTACAGAAAGTAATAGAAGGAAAATCACAACACAAGGAATCCAACATAGCCAACACTGCCTACAATAACTCAGGCATCTAGCAACCCTTCACCAGCACGACTCAAAGAAGGGAGACATACAAACTCTACTACCAAAAACAATAGGAATAACCAGAGTAAACGATCACTGGTCATTAATATCACTTAATATTAATGGTCTCAATTCACCTATAAAAAGACACAGACTAAAAGATTGAATACAAAAACAGGATCCAACATTCTGCTGTTTGCAAGAAACGCATCTCAACCACAAAGACAGGCATCTACTCAGAGTAAAGGGTTGGAAAAAGGTGTTTCAAGCAAATGGTCCTAAGAAAAAAGCAGGTGTGGCCATACTAATTTCTAACAAAACGGACTTCAAACTAAAATCAATCAGAAGAGATCAAGATGGACACTTTATACTCATAACAGGAACAATGCATCAGGTTGAAGTCTCAATCCTGAATATCTACGCCCCTAATATAAAAGCACCCACTTATGTAAAAGAAATATTACTAAAACTCAAGGCAGACATCAAACCACACACACTAGTAGTAGGAGACTTCAACACACCTCTCTCACCAATGGACAGGTCAATTAGACAAAAACCTAATAGAGAATTAAGAGAATTGTTGGAGGTAATGAAGCATATGGACTTAACCGACATCTATAGAACACTCCACCCAAATAGGAAAGAATATACCTTCTTCTCTGCAGCTCATGGAACCTTCTCGAAAATTGACCACATACTTGGAAACAAAGGAAACCTCCACAGATACAAAAAAAATCAGTGTCCACCTCTGTCTTATCAGATCACCACGGATTAAAGTTAGAAGGCAACAACAATGCTACCCCCAAAGGGATGACAAACTCATGGAAACTCAACAGTCAACTACTGAACCACACCTGGGTCAAGGAAGAAATTAAGAAAGAAATTAAAGTCTTCCTTGAATTTATTAATGAAAATAAAGAGACAACATACTCATACCTATGGGACACGATGAAAGCAGTGCTCAAAGGAAAGTTCATAGCACTAAGTGCCCACTTAAAGAAAACGGAGAAAGCATACATTGGGGACCTAAGAGCACACCCGAAAACTCTAGAAAAAAAAGAAGCAGAAGCACCCAGGAGGAGTAGAAGACTGGAAATAATCAAACTGAGGGCTGAAATCAACAAAATAGAAACAAAGAAAACAGTCCAAAGAATCAATGAAACAAAAAGTTGGTTCATGGAGAAAATCAACAAGATCGACAAACCCCTATCCAAACTAATTAAACGACAGAGAGAGAAAACGCAAATAAATAAGATCAGAAATGAAAAGGGGGACATAACCACAGACACAGAGGAAATTCAGAGAATCATTAGATCTTACTACAAAAGACTGTATGCCACAAAACTGAAAAATGCAAAAGAAATGTACATTTTTTTGGATAAGTACCATATACCAAAGCTAAACCAAGAACAGGTGAACGATCTAAATAGACCAGTTAGTCGTGAAGAATTAGAAACGGTTATCAAAAATCTCCCTTCCAAAAAAAGCCCAGGACCAGATGGTTTCAATGCAGAATTCTACCAGACCTTCCAAGAAGAGATAATACTTATACTTCTTAATATATCTCACAATATAGAGACAGAAGAGTCATTGCCAAATTCCTTTTATGAAGCTACAGTTACCCTGATACCAAAACCACACAAAGACCCAACCAAGAAAGAAAATTACAGGCCTATCTCACTCATGAACATCGATGCAAAAATCCTCAATAAAATACTGGCAAACTGAATCCAAGAACACATCAGAAAACTTATCCATTATGATCAAGTAGGCTTCATCCCAGAGATGCAGGGCTGGTTCAACATATGCAAATCTATCAATGTAATCCACCATATAAATAAAATGAAAGAAAAAAACCATATGATCATTTCATTAGATGCTGAAAAAGCATTTGACAAAATTCAACACCCCTTTATGATGAAGGTCTTGGAGAGATTAGGGAATAAAGGATAATACCTAAATATAATAAAAGCTATTTACAGCAAGCCGCCAGCCAATATTAAATTAAAAGGAGAAAAACTCAAAGCCATCCCACTAAAATCACGATCACAACAAGGATGTCCACTCTCTCCATACCTCTTCAATATAGTGCTTGAAGTTCTAGCAATAGCGATAAGACAACATAAGGGGATCAAGGGGATTCGTATTGGAAAGGAAGAAGTTAAGCTTTCGTTATTTGCAGATGATATGATAGTATACATAAGCGACCCCAAAAACTCTACCAAAGAACTCCTACAGCTGATAAACACCTTTGGGAATGTGGCAGGATACAAGATCAACTCCAAAAAATCAGTTGCTTTCCTATACATTAAGGATAAGGAAGCAGAGAGGGAAATCAGAGAAACATCACCTTTCACGATAGCCACAAATAGCATAAAATATCTTGGGGTAACTCTGACCAAGGAAGTGAAAGATCTATTTAACAAGAACTTTAAGTCTTTGAAGAAAGAAATCGATGAGGACACCTGAAAATGGAAGGATCTCCCTTGCTCTTGGATTGGGAGGATCAACATAGTAAAAATGGCAATTCTACCAAAAGCAATCTATAGATTCAACGCAATGAGGACTACTGAGAACTCAAGAACAATGGCAATGGACTTTTTATCCTACTGCATGTACTGGCTTTGTGGGAGCCTAGGAAGTTTGGATGCTCGCCTTACTAGACCTGGATGGAGGTGGGTGGTCCTTGGACTTCCCACAGGGCAGGGAACCTGGATTACTCTTAGGGATGACGAGGGAGGGGGACTTGATGGGGGAGGGTGAGGGAAATGGGAGGCGGTGGTGGGGAGAAGGCAGAAATCTTTAATGAATAAATAAATAAATAAAAATATAAGAATTAAGATTTTAATAAAAATTAATAGTTTTAGTTTGCAAACAATGTATAAAATGTCTAAGCCAACAAAATAACTTAGGTACATGGTAACTTTAATTGCCCTGGTTTTAAATGTTTGAATTACAAAATTTGGATTTAAACCTAAGATAATCTCTTTGTACAACACTTAAATGTAAAAGCCATCTACAACATGATGACCACATCTATTCAGCATCATTAAAAACCTGGAAAGCTAAACATTCTGATTTTAGAGAAAAACCTCTGAGCTAAAATATTTTATCTCAATAGTTCATTGGTAAATATTATAGGACTAAATGATTGTGTTTTTGTTAAATATAATTTTAAAACAAAAAATACCAACAAAAACAAAAGCAGTAGATATGTTATAGTCTCATGGTTTGAAGCTTGATTTTTTCCCAAATTAAGTATTAGTGTTTGTAAACATATGGTGGAATGACTTCACCCCAAGTCTTGAAGTCAAGTGATATTTACTGCACAATAATGCCTTGTGCTTCTGAATAGAAATCTAGCACTAAAATTATGCCTTTATCATAGTCTTAATGTAGAATAAGTATAAATGTCACCAAACACCTTCTACTGAGTTTCATGCTTCAGTCCAAAGATAATAACAATATTATTTTTTCTGTAGCAACATAATGGAAACTGGGAAAGTATGAAATTTATCACAAGGGCAACATTGAATAAATGGAACCTCCTAGAACTGAGAAGCTTCTGTAAAGCAAAGGACACTGTCATTAAGACAAAAAGGCAACTTACTGATTGGGAGAAGATCTTCACCAACCTCTCAGCAGACAAAGATCTGATCTCCAAAATATATAAAGAACTAAAGAAACTAGAATTTAAAATGCTAATTAAGCCAATTAAAAAATGGGGTACTGATCTGGACAGAGAATTCTCAACTGAAGAAGTTCAAATGGCCAAAAGACACTTAAGATCATGCTCAACCTCCTTAGCAATCAGGGAAATGCAAATCAAAACAACTTTGAGATACCATCTTACACTTGTCAGAATGGCTAAAATCAAAAACACCAATGATAGCCTTTGCTGGGGAGGATATGGAGTAAGGGAAATACTCATCCATTGCCGATGGGATTGCAAACTTGTGCAACCACTTTGGAAATCAGTGTGGTGGTTTCTCAGGAAATTCGGGATCAACCTACCCCAGGATCCAGCAATACCACTCTTGGGAATATACCCAAGAGATGCCCTATCATATTACAAAAGCATTTGTTCAACTATGTTCATAGCAGCATTATTTGTAATAGCCAGAACCTGGAAACAACCTAGATGCCCTTCCATGGAACAGTGAATGAAGAAAGTGTGGAATATATACATATTAGAGTACTACTCAGCGGTAAAAAAATAATGATATCTTGAATTTTTCATGCAAATGGATGGAAATAGAGAATACTATCCTGAGTGAGGTAACTCAGACCCAAAAAAGATGAATATGGTATGTACTCACACATTAATGGTTTCTAGCCATAAATAAAAGACATTGAGCCTATAATTTATGATCCTAGAGAAGCTAAATAGGAAGGTGAACCCCCCAAAACAACCGTATAGTTATTCTCCTGGATATTGGAAGTAGACAAGATTTCCAGGCAAAAATTGAGAGCTTGGGGGTGGGAGTGGGATGGGAGTAAAGGGAGATGGGGAGACAGAAGTGAGAAGGGGAGGATGGGGAGAGCTTGGGGGAATGGGACAGCTGGGATGGAGGAGGAGTGGATATGGGAGCAGGGAAATATAGATCTTAATTAAGAGAGCCATCTGAGGGTTGGCAAGAGACTGGACTCTAGAGGGGTTCCCAGGTGTCCAAGGAGATGTCCCCAGCTTGTTCCTTGAGCAGCTGAGGAGAGGGAGGCTGAACTGGCCCTATACTATAGCCACTCTGATGAATATCTTGCATATCACCATAGAACCTTCATCTGGCGATGGATGGAGATAGAGACAGAGACCCACATTGGAGTACTGGACTGAGTGCCCAAGATCCAAATGAGGAGCAGAAGGAGGGAGAACACGAGCAAGGAAGTCAGGACCGTGAGGGGTGTGTCCACCCACTGTGAAGTTGGGGCCGATTTAATGGGAACTCACCAAGGCCAGCTGAACTGGGACTGATAGAGCATGTGATCAAATCGGACTCTCTGAATGTGGCTGATGTGGAGGGATGACTGAGAAACCAAGGACAATGGCACTGGGTTTTGATCCTACTGCATGTACTGTCTTTGTGGGAGCCTAGCCTGTTTGGATGCTCACCCCCCCTGTGTATAAAGAACCTTGTGGTTCACCTGAGTCATGTAAGCCACTGACTACCTAGCTCTTGGGCCATATAATCTGGATCAGGTCACCTTTCTTGATGGACACAACTTGGGCAAAGCTAGAATAAGGCACAGAAAAAATGTAAGAGCCTGAGAATAGAGAATAATAAATGAAATTCTCTCCTTTTGCTATGCCATAGCTATCACGCCGTAAGTGGTGTGGTGGTTACCTGCAACAGACAAGACCTATATCAAGGTACAATACAGAAAGAATATGAAGGGCCAAGCTACTAACAGTGTGTAACATAGTAAAGTGAGCCTATATTAGCCCTTCATCCCATAAGCACATTTTCTGTAAGCTATACATACTGTTTTAAAAGGAAAGAAAGCACTGGAAACACCTCAAAGTTAAAAGCCTAATCAGAAATAAAAGCATTCCCACTGGGCCAGAAAACACAACTTTGAGCTTGAAGAACCTCGTACAGATTGTTGTAAGAATTGAAGAAGGATTTGGAAAGATTTCTGAGCTGCTAAAATGCATGCAGGATGAAGGTTGGGGTCCTAAGCTCTTTGTTGAGAACCCACATATAAAAAACTTGAATATGGCCTAGTTAGTGCTTTTGATTCAACACTGAGGAAGTAGACCTAGATAGAGCTCTGAAACTCACTGACCAACTACCTACCCTACTTGGTAAACCCCTGACCACTGAGAGAGCCTATCTCAAAAATGTAAATAAATAAAAGGAAGGAAGCGCTTGAAGACCCGTACCCATGTTTGATTTCTGCTCTCCACAAGCCCATACAACCCATACTCTGAAACACTAGAATATAAACAAATGAAAGAACTGATTGAAAGTCAGGTGTGGTAGCATAAACCTGTGATTCCAGAAGTGGAGAGATAAGAGGAGGTGACCCCTAAGGTCATCCTTAGCTCTAGAGACAGTCTAACACTTGCTTGTCCACTCTCACACCCAAAACAAAAAAACAAATATGCAAAATTAAATGGCAGGGTACACACAAAGCCTAGACAGGGAAGTAGAAAGCATCCTTGAATGTCTGGAGAGCCAAGGACAGGTTCACTCATTATTATCTTGGATGATAACAAGAATGGTTCTTCCCATAGAGAAGAAAGGCCTTAAGGCCCCCATTACAAAACTATTAAGAACAATAGTGAAAATGAATGTGTTCTAGTCCAGGAAATTGAGAGTTTGGGGTAAGAATGGCCAATAAAGTCATTCAGCCAGAAAATTCATAGTTAGGGGTGAATAGAACCATACATAGGAAGAACAAACCATTCTCAAAGGGACTTCTAATTAAAAATACACCATTTGCGTCTATGTTTAAGTGTGGGTGTATGTGTTCATATGTAGTGTGTGTGTTCATGTGTAATGTGTGTGTGTATGTGTTCACGTGTAGTGTGTGCGGGGGGGTGTGGGTGTACTGATCTGTGAAACCTCAGGTGTGCTTGTTTGGTGACATGTGGAGTTCAGAGTACTTGCCCTCAGTTCTTCCCAACAACCTTAGGTAAGCCTAGTGAACTCTGAGTTTCTGGAAATGTTTCTGTTCCTCACATTTTCCCATAGATTTCTGGAAGGATTACACATGCTTGGGCTACTGTGTCTGGCTTATGTGTGGTTCCTAACCATCCAAAGTCACGTGGTCAGTATTTCATGACCATTTGTACCACTGAGCCATTTCCCTAAACCAAGATTATGTATTTTAATATGAATTACTGATCCATTGAAAATATTTAACTATTATGAACTTACTAGATAAAAGATTAAATATACTTAGATATTTTTTCATCTGAAGAAGAGGTATACTTAAAATTGAGTCAAAAATGTGCACCTTTCCTAATAAAGGATAAAATATCTAACAAAAATCTCCAAGTATTACCTCCCCATGTTATAGTTTAAAAATAATTTCTACAATGTACATATACTACCTTTGCAATGAAAAATAGAGGTGTACCCAGGGGAAGGTTTTGGAACATCCTGTAGTGGCTACCTTTTACCAGAATATTATATATTTTCTGAGTTTTCCAACATTAAAAAGTATAAATGGTAACTAAAAAAAAGCTTCCATTTTAGCTTACAAAAGATGTCTTTCCCAAAGAACTGTAAAAAGCATATGCATGTATTTTCTTGCCTGGATTAATTTTCACAGAAAGTAAATGTATCATGATCAAAGACACAGATCTGTGACTCTGAAATGACATTGCCACATTCAAGTAAACAAAACAGAATCCTAAGAATACATTCTTCCACGGATGCATGCTTACTTCATTTTTATTTTAGCTCATAGAGAACTAAGAGCAGTTTTCCTTTAGCAGAACATAGACAAATTTTGTTAATATGTTAATCAAAGAGACACAAACACAGTCAAATAATTAAAGCATATTAATAGTGACAATGCTAACAATTGACATGGAAAAGCTAACTAAATGTCCTAAATAACTTTGTGGAAACAATTATACAATATTAATAAGCCTTGATTAGACTCAGTGTTCTGAAATTTGCCATGCTATATGCAAACAGTGTACTGGAAGCTGTTCCCTCTTTTAAAAAATGATCACAAGGAAAATGAATGCAGAAATAAATAAATAGCAAGAAAAAAACAAGTCAGAAGACAACCCAAGTCAATTTCAGTACATTTGAAGATAACACGCATGAGACCTTCTGTGTTTTAAATCTGTCTTTTCAATACTTTAAAATAGAGGAGGTTTTTTTTTACTAGACTTAGAAAAACTGTAATTATCAGTACTATTTCTGCTAGTTGGAAGAGGGTATTAGTATTTATTTTGTGAACTACATAGACAAGTTTAATTCATAGAACCATTTTAGTATCTTTACTTCTGGGATTAAGCCAAAACCTCATCATTTTAATATAATTTCAAATATTTTTTCTCTTTTGTTTTAACACATTCCCCCTTTTCCTTAGGTCTGAGTAGTATCCCACCAAATGAAGAACACCTTAATCTTCTTACAGAAATGTCTTCTTCTCCTGTGTTCTATCTATACAGTTTGTCCGCAGGCTGCCATAGCCTCCCTGGTGCTGGCTCCTTCTCTATGCTTACTTGCATCAGTAGCCCAAACCTGCATTCTCATTGAAGGCATTAGTCATTTGTGTATCCCTCTCCCGCCCTCTGCACTTGCTTCACCATTGTGCTTTCTATGTGTCAGGAGCTGATCTGAAGTCCTAAGAACACATTTGTGACTCAATTACACCTCATGGCTTCAGCTGTTCTCAGAGCAGAATACCGGGAAAAAATGTGCCACAGGATAACCAATATCCAGAATAATGATAAAACTATTGCTACAAATAAGAAGGCATACATTGCTTCTACCTTTAGATAGTGACTAAAATGTCACAGGCAGATTCCATAGCCTCAAGGTATGAGGAAATTCAAATCCCATGAAAATATTTGGATAAAAGTCATCCAATCATACCCTATGCTGTAAAATAGTCTTTCCAGTTTCTACAGATGTGAACATTCCCAACGGCTTTGAAACTACTTATCTTTGGTACTAACCAGCATCTTCATATCTTCAGTTCACTAGCAAAGGTTTAATTACTATATACAAGTACTATTCATTGTTATCAAGCCCACTTCTATATAAGCCCAGCCCCTTTCCCTCATGCTACCACCAAGGAAGGATATGTCATGTTCTGTAACTCAGAAATCTAAGAACAGCAAACAGACAAGTGAAGATTCTAACCCAAGGTCAAACAGGCCTGAACAAATGCTGTGGACAGGGAGCTGTGTGATTTATCTCACAGACATTATCTCTCTTCTCTCACTTTATAAATGAACTACAAGGAGGTTTTGGCAACTATAGTGAAACAGAGCTAGGAAAATGCTGTGAGAAATGGCTCAAGAACTAGGCAGGTCAGAGCCGTGTATGAGGTATGGAGAAGCTAAAAGTTTGCATTGGGCAAGTACTTATTCCCTTGCCTGATTTAGAGAATGAAGTGATCATCTTGTTCTTGTATATAAGGTTTTAAAGAGCCTGTGAGTTGTCATTTCAGCTCCACTGTTTCCAAGAGTCTACCTGTGTCTTTATAAGAAGATTTTTGTAAAACACAAAGGCAAGTTTCTCTACTATGGTTCCACAAAGGCTAGCAGTGTGTTTTCTGCATATGTGAGAGATTGTACATGTGCATGTCACAGTGTTTGTGTGAACACACACACACACACACCTACTTAATAAATGAATATGAAGCTTCTGAGATCCAAGATCAAAATACCAAGTGAGATGTTACCACAGAAGAATCCTGGTCCTAACTAGAAATTACCAAAGTGGACATAAAGATTCAGGAGTCCAAAGAAACAATGCAAAATAAGTATTGGAAATCATAAATGTTAAAAGCAAATTCAAGACACACTATGGATGTAGTGGTATGCCATGCTAGTCAATCAACTAGAGTTGTGGAGAATATGGAAAACCATGCTGTAAGTCCGTAGGAGAGAAGGAGAGATAGGGAAAGAGAGAAGACAAAATTGATGAGGAAGACAGCAGTGTGAATTCGCTTGATAATTTCCTAGATTTGCTAGTGTTTCTAAATTATTTCTAGCAGTTCTGAAACTATTTACCACTAGTTTCACTCTGAACACAACCAGGATTTCTAAAATTTTAAGTATGAGTAGATGTCAAGCTTACAAGACGTTCTTCAGATCATTCTAATGAACTCGGAATTTGCTTAGAGAATCACTAATTAGGAGAAAGAAATAATGGTCTTGTTTGGAGCATCAATTGATTAAATTTCTTCTTTCAAATAGTTTTACATGATTGCTGACAGAGACAAAGTGCTGGTTAAATCACCAGTAAAATACATTTTAAAAGCGGGGTTTTGTTAGAAATGGTACATGAAAAATGAGTGCTTTTTAATAAAAAACTTAAATGAAAATGACTTTGTGAGCTAATTTGTAACTGAATGTGCCCCATGATAGAAATCAATTTAGATCCTAAATGAAAACTTAAAGTATTTGAAATCCCACCCTGACCTAACGTTTCATCATGAATTCTTATTAAGAGAATTAATTATTAATTAATTAATTCCTAATTAGTAAGGGCTTTATTAAGACCCCTACCATGGTAATGATTTTTATATGTACATCTCTAGAAAGAAAGACAATTACCAAAAGTAAAAATGGAGATAATAAATCTTTCTAGCAAGTGTCACTGCACAGCCATGACTGTCATGATGAGCTTTCTGATCCTTAATCCTGTATATAGCTCCAGCACACTGGCCAGAAACAGATGCACACATACTCAATTCTAGTGTTGGCATCTTTATTCTAATACTTTTTCCTCTTAAAAAGATATACCACCAGGAGAATGTCTCCGCCAGGTTCTCATTTAAAAGGGAGATGATATTTAAAGCATTTAAAAAAAATTCCATCTCACTCTCTTCAGAATAGAGAGCATCAAGAAAACAAATGATGGATATTATTATGATCCACACTGTAATTACAGGACTTAAGAGGCTGAGACAAGAAGAACATGAGTTTAAGACCAGCTGGGGCTACATTGTCAGCTCGAGGTCAATTCATGCTAGCTTAGACACTGTTGTAAACTTGTACAAACTATAAACCTGTGCAGTCACTATCAACCTCAGCATGGAGGTTCTTCAAAAACTAAAACAAGAGCTTCCATATAAGCCATGCACCACTACTGATAACTCTAAATCAATTAGCATAGAGATATTTGCATATCCATGCTGATTGATGCACAAATGAATGAAGAAAGGAAATAGAGTGGAACAATCAGCAGTGAAGAAGGATGAAATGCCATTGTGAGGAAAGTAGTTGCAGCTAGGAACCTTGCCCTCTCCGATGCTGGCCAGTTTCATGTCAACATAACACAATCTATTTAGTCATTGGCAAGGCGGGAACCTCAGTTGAGATAACACCCAAGTAAGACCAGTTTGTAGGCAAGCCTGTGAGGAATTTTCTTAATTACTGTTTACATTTCTTGTAGAAATAGGTAGTATAAAATAGAAAATAAGGGGAGGCCATGTTTAGAAAAACAGGCAATAAGCAAAGTTTAAGATTTAGTTAACACATACCATTTTTAATTTTCTCATTTGTGCAAATAAATAATAGTGTTAGATCCTAACACTATGGAAAGTGAGTGGGACATAAATGGGAACACTTTGTACATTGTATAATATCCCTTTAAATCAAAAATTACCCCCAAATAAAAAACGTTATCAAAATTATATCTAAATATTTTGTATTTTGTTAACTGTTTAAATTTTAATTTGTTTAGTAGTAGCAATTTTTAAAGTACAGAGACAAAGATATTTTGATTATTTTATGTTTATAGCTGTTTTCTACTACTAACTTAACTCTCAACATCAGTTTTCTGACATGGAACCTATTAAAGCATTATAGGCTAGGCAAGGTCAATAACAGGGATAAACATGATAAATTTAGACTCTACAGGAACCAAAATGTGCATTGCCCATCAACGTCATGGGAGCCCATGTCTCCCATCTACATCTTGGAAGTTCAGGCTATGACAAAGCCAAGGTTTCTAAAGTTCCATAAACATAATCTTTTTGTGTCTTTGTGATGAGTACATTTTAAAAGATAATTTACAGTTTGTAATTACAGACCATACCTATGCTTCTGTGTGTACCTCTATCAATGTCCTTTATTATTTGCTGGCATGCTTGTTTTTATGTGTATGACTGTTTTGCCTGCATGTATGTACATGTACTGCAGGTTTATCTGGTACCCATGAAGCCAGAGAGGGTACAGGTTAGTTGGAATCCGCTATATGGTTGCTAGAAACCAAGATGGCTTCTTTGCGAGAGTAGAAAGCATGATTAGCCACCAAGCCACCTCTCCAGCCCCTTTTCTGTACTGTTTTCACATAAAAGCAGTTTTTCAACAAAATACTCTTGCAAAGACAAACTTTTACAAACTAAAATCTATGTTCTGTGATTAGCATTCCCAACTAGTATCTTTTGCTTTGAAAGATTCCATGCCACACATTTAATTCTGGAGAGGCTGTCCACCTGAAAGTTGGTAGCCAGAAATCCCACGGTTATCTGTCATAAGATGTCCTCTTTCTTGCTATTCTTGTTACATTGGGGTACCCATAAGGAATGACATACTCTATTATGTGTTATAGTTTGGACAAATTCAATGTTTACTCCAAAACAAAATCCGGCCAGAAAATTCATACTCACACATTGAAACTGCATATATCAGCACCAGAAAACTTGGTAAGTGTACCTCTAACACTGTGACAACTTCAATTCTTTCTTCCCTTTCCCCTTACAATTTACTCTCTAAAGAAACTGGGTCACTTGTACCACAGGTTTTATATAGTCTGGGTTTTTCGAGTTTCATCCTCTAGTGTTGTTGAACATGTCCTTTTGAACCTTCCAGTCAACTTAACTATTACAGAATGACAACCCTTCACATCCTATTATGATTACCCTGAGCTAGAATATGTGCAGTAAAGGACAGCTAAATTTGTGATCCTTTCTTATCATTTAATTAAGCTCCCAAAGATAATTGGTTTCTAGCATCTGTCACATGTGTTTAATAACCTTTTAAAACATTTTAAAGTATCTCTATGGAACCCATTGATTAAAATACATTTCAAGTGTTTTAATCAATTTCTATTATTATATTCATGTTTAAATTAACCCAATTTTGGTCACTGGAGCTTAAATAAGTTGAATTCTTGGTCCTCTGACCTTGATTCAGAGTTCTTTAATACAATCTATATTTCTGACTAACATTTTTCCAGGTGTATTTTAGACATTTCTATATCTAGGTTTCACTATTTCTCCAAAAACAAGGTATGTAATTTTCATGGGATGATTTGTGCAAACAATAATCTGACAACCATGATTTGTTATTATTTCTAAATATCTTCACTGAAAGAGGAAAACTATCGAGTTTCCTGCCCTTTCACTAAGGCTACCAACCCAGAGCAGTGAGGGCCTGACTAGAGGGCAGGCCTCAAGGTACCCGACAGGGAAAGCGGGCCCCCGCTGCTGGGGCTGCAGTCTCTGCTGTGATCTCCTGGACCTGCTCTGCCTGTGCCCTACTTCCCTTTGTCCCTGGCTCATTGGGGCATCCAGGAGTTCCTGTGTAGGTGCCGAGAAGTTTCATCGGGAAGGGTGAGTGTGTGCTATCCTGGGGCAGACGGTCCCGGTAGAGAGCACAAACGCCCCTCCCCCAGCTCCTGCTGCAGGGCTTTCTCTCCTACACACCCGCCCCCACCCCCACCCCCAAGCCTGCCTTGTCTGCAAGGTCCTTAGCTGTGGAACAGTTTCCTGCCCTTTCACTAAGGCTACCAACCCAGAGCAGTGAGGGCCTGACTAGAGGGCAGGCCTCAAGGTCCCCGCCAGGGAAAGCGGGCCCGCTGCTGGGGCTGCAGTCTCTGCTGTGATCTCCTGGACCTGCTCTGCCTGCGCCCTACTTCCCTTAGTCCCTGGCTCATTGGGGCATCCAGGAGTTCCTGTGTAGGTGCCGAGAAGTTTCATCGGGACGGGTGAGTGTGTACTATCCTGGGGCGGACGGTCCCGGTAGAGAGCACAAACGCCCCTACACTAAGGCTACCCAACCAAAGCAGTGAGTGCCTGCCTAGCGGGCAGGCCTCAGCAACCCCCGAAAGGGAGTGCAGGCACCTCCAGCTTGTACTGCAGTGTCGCCTGTGTTCTACTCGACCCCGCCCGACCCCTTGCATTCGGCCTTCTTTACGCGGGTCATTGGAATACCACGCATCCATGTTTTGGTGTTGAGGAGTTCATCTGGAAGGGAACGGTTCCTGCCCCTACACTGAGGAGATACACCTAGAGAGTTAGTCACAGCAAAGACTGGTCCAAGACATCAGGCCTCTCCTGGCTCCATTTGAAGGAAAAGATGGGCAGGCGCCAATGCAAGAATTCCCCCAACAACTTGAAAGGCAACGTGACATCACCAGGATCCAGGAATCCCGAAATGAGAAGTGTACACCCAAATCCAGAAGAATTAGAAGAATTCGACTCAAAAGTGAATTTTATGAAAATAATAGAGGACCTTAAACAGGAGGTGAAAAACTGCCACAACCAATTAGAGATTGCAAACAAAAAGGTAGAGGAAATGAATAAATCTCTCAAAGATACCCAAGAAAACCAAGAGAAACAAGAAAAAGTAATCAAACAGGTAAGGGAAACGGTTCAAGACTTGAAGAATGAAGTGGAAGTAATAAAGAAAACACAAACCGAGGGAAGGATGGAGATGGAAAATTTGAATAAATGAACAGGAACTACAGAGACAAGTACCACCAACAGATTACAAGAGATAGAAGAAAGAATCTCAGACACTGAAGATACCATAGAGAAAATAAACACTCTCATCAAAGAAAACAGCATAACCAACAAATTCTCATCACAAAACATTCAGGAAATCTGGGACACAATAAAAAGACCAAACCTAAGAATAATAGGGATAGAAGAAGGAGAAGATCTACAGCTCAATGGTCCAGAAAATATATTTAATAAAATTATAGAAGAAAACTTTCCCAACCTTAAGAAAGATATTCCTTTGAAGGTCCAAGAAGCATACAGAACACCAAATCGACTGGATCAAAAAAAAACATCTCCTCGTCATATAATAATCAAAACACAAAACATACAGAATAAAGAAAGAATATTAAGAGCTGCAAAGGAAAAAGGTCAAGTTACCTATAAAGTTAAACCTATCAGACTTACACCTGATTTCTCTATGGAAACCATGAAAGCCAAAAGGTCCTGGATAGATATACTGCAGAAACTACGAGACCATGGATGCAAGCCCAGACTACTATACCCAGCCAAGCTTTCGTTCACTATAAAGGGAGAAAACAAAATTTTCCAGGATAAAAACAAATTATACAATACGTAGCCACAAATCCAGCCCTTCAGAAAGTAATTGAAGGAAAATCACAAACCAAGGAGTCCAAAAATGCCCACAATAACTCAGACATCTAATGACCCTTCACCAGCACAACTTGAAGAAGGGAAACACACAAACTCTACTACCAAAAGAAAGAAAGAAAGAAAGGAAAAATGACCGGAGTTAACAACCACTGGTCATTAATATCACTTAATATCAATGGACTCAACTCACCTATAAAGAGGCACAGGCTAAGAGATTGTATACGAAAACAGGATCCAACATTCTGCTGCTTACAAGAAACACACCTCAACCACAAAGACAGACATCTACTCAGAGTAAAGGGCTGGGAAAAGGTTTATCAAGCAAATGGACCTAAGAAACAAGCAGGAAAGGAAGAAGTTAAACTTTCATTATTTGCAGACGATATGATAGTGTACATAAGCAACCCCAAAAACTCCAGCAAAGAACTCCTTCAGCTGATAAACACCTTTAGTAGCGTTGCAGGATACAAGATCAATTCCAAAAAATCAGTTGCCCTCCTATACACAAAGGATAAGGAAGCAGAGATGGAAATCAGAGAAGCATCACCCTTCACGATAGCCACAAATAGCATAAAATATCTTGGGGTAACCCTAACCAAGGAAGTAAAGGATCTATTTGACAAGAACTTTAAGTCAATGAAGAAAGAAATTGAGGAGGATACCAGAAAATGGAAGGATCTCCCTTGCTCTTGGATAGGGAGGATCAACATAGTAAAAATGGCAATTCTACAAAGGGCAATTTATAGATTCAATGCAATCCCCATTAAAATCCCATCAAAATTCTTCACAGATCTTGAGAGGACAATAATCAACTTTATATGGAGAAACAAAAAACCCAGGATAGCCAAAACAATCTTATATAATAAAGGATCGTCTGGAGGCATTACCATCCCTGACCTCAAACTCTATTACAGAGCCTCAGTATTGAAAACAGCTTGGTATTGGCATAAAAACAGAGAAGTCGATCAATGGAACCGAGTAGAAGACCCTGATTTTAACCCACAAACTTATGAACACCTAATTTTTGATAAAGGAGCTAAAAGTATTCAATGGAAAAAAGAGAGCATCTTCAACAAATGGTGCTGGCAGAACTGGTTGTCAACCTGTAGAAGAATGAAAATAGATCCATATCTATCACCATGCACAAAACTCAAGTCCAAATGGATTAAAGACCTCAATATTAGTCTGAACACACTGAACCTGATAGAAGAAAAAGTTGGAAGTACTCTACAACATATGGGTACAGGAGATCACTTCCTACGTTTATCCCCAGCAGCACAGACATTAAGGGCAACATTGAATAAATGGGACCTCCTGAAACTGAGTAGCTTCTGTAAAGCAAAGGACACTGTCACTAAGACAAAAAGGCAACCCACTGACTGGGAGAAGATCTTCACCAACCCTGGAACAGACAAAGGTCTGATCACCAAAATATATAAAGAACTCAAGAAACTAAACTTTAAAATGCTAATGAACCCAATAAAAAAATGGGGCACTGAACTGAACAGAGAATTCTCAACAGAAGAAATTCAAATGGCCAAAAGACACCTAAGGTCATGCTCAACCTCCTTAGCGATAAGGGAAATGCAAATTAAAACAACTTTGAGATACCATCTTACACCTGTCAGAATGGCTAAAATCAAAAACACCAATGATAGCCTTTGCTGGAGAGGTTGTGGAGAAAGAGGCACACTCATTCATTGCTGGTGGGAATGCAAACTTGTGCAACCACTTTGGAAATCAGTGTGGCGATTTCTCAGGAAATTTGGGATCAACCTACCCCAAGATCCAGTAATACCACTATTGGGAATATACCCAAGAGATGCCACATCAAATGACAAAAGTATCTGTTCAACTATGTTCATAGCAGCATTGTTTGTAATAGCCAAAACCTGGAAACAACCTAGATGCCCTTCAATGGAGGAATGGATGAAGAAAATGTGGAATATATACATATTAGAGTACTACTCAGCAGTAAAAAACAATGACTTCTCGAATTTTGCGTGCAAATGGATGGAAATAGAAAACACTATCCTGAGTGAGGTATCCCAGACCCAAAAAGAGGAACATGGGATGTACTCACTCATAATCGGTTTCTAGCCATAAATAAAAGACATTAAGCATATAATGTGTGATCCTATAGAAGTTAAATAAGAAAGTGAACCCAAAGAAAATCATATAGTCATCCGCATGGAGAGGGGGAAGTAGACAAGATTGCAGGGCAAAAACTGGGAACTTGCGGGTGAGGTGGCATGGGGCAAAGGGGAAATGGGATGAGAAATATGAGAAGGGGAGGATGGGAGGAGCTCGGGGGATTGGGATGGTTGGGATATAGGAAGGATGGATACGGGAGCAGCGAAGTATATATCCTATCTAAGGGAGCCATCTTAGGGTTGGCAAGAGACTTGACTCTAGAGGGGTTCGCAGGTGTCCAGGAATATGTCCCCAGCTGGTACCTTGGGCAACTAAGGAGAGGGAACCTGAAATGACCCTATCCTATACTGATGAATATCTTGCATATCACCTTAGAACCTTCATCTGGCGATGGATCGAGGTAGAGACAGATTCTCAATTTGGAGCAACAGTCTGAGCACTTAAGGTCCAAATGAGGAGCAGAAGGAGGGAGAACAAGAGCAAAAAATCAGGACCACGAGGGATGCACCCACCCACTGTGACAGTGGAACTGATTTATTGGGAGCCCACCAAGGCCAGCTGGTCTGGGACTGAATAAGCATGGGTTGATTCCGGACTCTCTGAGCATGGCGGTCAATGAAGACTGATGAGAAGCCAAGGACAATGGCACTAGGTTTCAATCCTAATACATGAACTGGCTTTGTGGGAGCTTAGCCTGTTTAGAAGCTCACCTTCCTGGACGTAGATAGAAGACCTTCGTCTTCCCGCAGGGCAGAGAATTTGGACTGCTCTTCAGTATCGAGAGGGAGGGGGAATGGTGTGGGGGGAGGAGAAGAGGAGTGGGGATAGGGGGAGGGGATTGGGGGGAGGGGGCAATATTTGGGAGGAGGGGAGGGAAATGGGAAACGGGGAGCAGGTGGAAATTTTAATTAAAAAAGAATAAAAAATAAATAAAAGAAAAAAAAAGAGGAAAACTATCGCTTGATAAATGTAGTTCATACGAGTAGGAAACTTAGAACATCCAAGATTTTAAATTCTTTAATCTTGTGCATATTTCTGGTTTTACTCAATTCTAGATTCCCCACTTTTCTACTGTGCCATTCTAGTTTACTTTTGCCTCATGGCATACTATAAACATCAAGTTAAAATAACAATAAAAATATTAAACCAATATATTCATAGGTGAAAACGTTTTGAAATGTTTGTTTTAAACTTTGTATTATCCTTAAGTATGCATTATCTGTAATGTGGCAATAAAAATAATTTACAGAGATATTTTAATAGAAATATTATTCTGTGGAAGAGATATTTACAGTGTGAGGGAAGGGGAGAGAGAGGGGAAAGAGGGAGAGAGAGAGAGAGAGACAGAAAGACAGAGAGACAAAGAGAGACAGAGACAGAGAATGGCAATATCTGTATTAGACACCAAAACCAAAGCCTAAGGAATGAAAAGCTCAGTGCCAGGGATGGATTACTTCTAAGATTCCCTAGAGCACAAAGTTTTCTGGTTCTTTCCAATGTTCTTGATTTCTTTCCTGATATCCAGTAAGCTTGAGTGCTTCAGGTAACTCTTTGGAATGCAAGTTAGCTTAAGTCACACATCTTCTGTTCTGGCCCTGTCTATGAAATGGCAAGATTATCACATCAGACACACAACCAAAGAAAGAAGTTCACATGTATATGCCAAATGCAAAACATAAAACAACACAAATGGTCAAGACAGCATACTGCCTTCTTAGTCCTATAAAATCTTCTCTAACGCCCAGTCTTAATGCATGGGGACGTGCTTAGTCTTACTGCAACTTAATATGTCGTGTTTTGTTGACACTCATGGGAGGAATGCCTTTCCTAAACAGAAATGAAGGAGGAGTGGATTTGTGTGTCAGGACAATAGGTAGCTAGGGGAAGAACTGAGATAGGAGGAGGGAATTGAAACTGTACCAGGGATATGAAATTAATTAATTAATCAACTAATTATAAAATGAATTACCCCTATGAACCCTGGAATGCAAAATTTAAAGGAACTATTATCAATTTTATCAAGGAATTTAAGGAATTTAAAGAATCTAAACTTCACTGACTTTCAAGAAGATAACAAGGGTACCAGGAGAGCCATCATTGGGGTGAGTTTGTGACCCGCTGCAGCACCCCCGGACAGGGAACTCAGAAGTTCCTCACCCCCCCATCCCTCCTGGGCTCCCTGCAGAGACTCTACTCCCTGCAGACTGCCTCTCTGTTCCTATCCCACCCAGCTTGCCTCCAGAACCCCGCTTCCTTCTGCCCCCTTCCTTCTTTGGGCACATAACACCACCTAGCTCAGCCTGTCTGGGCACTGGGGGCGAATCCTCAGGGCAAACAGGCGGGCGGGAGTTCCTTTGTTTCACTGGCCTGCCTGCACCAAGCAAGGTAGGGGCTTTGTTTACGAACTACCCAACCAGCATGGAGATCTGAGCTCGGTCCCAGGAGAGCCATCATTGGGGTGAGTTTGCGACCCGCTGCAGCACCCCCGGACAGGGAACTCAGAATTTCCTCACCCCCCCATCCCTCCTGGGCTCCCTGCAGAGACTCTACTCCCTGCAGACTGCCTCTCTGTTCCTATCCCACCCAGCTTGCATCCAGAACCCTTCTTCCTTCTGCCCCCTTCCTTCTTTGGGCACATAACACCACCTAGCTCAGCCTGTCTGGGCGCTGGGGGCGAATCCTCAGGGTAAACAGGCGGGCGGGAGTTCCTTTGTTTCACTGGCCTGCCTGCACCAAGGAAGGTAGGCGCTTTGTTTACGAACTACCCAACCAGCACAGACAGCTGATCTCGGCACCAAGAGAGTCATCATTGGGCACGGAGATCTGATATTGGAACCAGGAGAGACATCACTTGAGCACCAGGAGAACCATCACTGGGGAGTACCATCATTGGGAAGGTACAACAGTAGGCAAGGAGACCTGATCCTGTAAAAGAAGATCCATAGGAGAGCATTCGGAGGAAGAGATGGGCAGGCGCCAATGCAAGAATTCACCCAACAATCTGAAAAATAAAATGAAACCACCAGAACCCAGGGACTTCATAACAGGAGGACATGAACACCTTAATCATGAAGAAGTAGAAAAAATTGACTTTATGAAAGTGATTGACACCCTTAAACAGCATGTAAAAAATGCCCTTATAGAAATGGATGAGAAGTATAACAGAAAGTTTGAAGAATTGAGTAAATCAGTGAATGATACCCTAGGAAACCAAGGAAAAACAATCAAACAGATAATGGAAAGAGTTCAAGTCTTGAAAACTGAAATGGAGGCAAAGAAGAAAACACAAACAGAAGACTGGCTGGACATGGAAAATTTAGGTAAATGAATAGAGTCTACAGAAACAAGCATAACCAACAGAATGCAAGAGATAGAAGAAAGATCTCAGATTCTGAAGATACCATAGAGAAAATAAACATGCTGATCAAAGAAAACAGCAAGGCCAACAAACTCTCATCACAAAACATTCAGGAAATATGGGACACAATTAAAAGACCAAACATGAGAATAATAGGAGTAGAAGAAGGGGAAGAAGCACAGCTCAACTGTCCAGAAAATATATTTAATAAAATTATAGAAGAAAACTTTCCCAACCTAAAGAAAGATATACATACGAAGGTTCAAGAAGCATACAGAAGACCGAATAAGCTGGATCAAAAAAAAAAATCCCCTCGCCATATAATAATCAAAACACAAAGCATACAGAACAAAGAAAGAATATTAAGAACTGCAAAGGAAAAAGGCCAAGTTACTTATAAAGGTAAACCTATCAGAATTACACCTGACTTCTCTATGGAAACAATGAAAGCCAGAAAGTCCTAGATAGATGTACTGCAGAAACTAAGAGACTGTGGATGCAAGCCCAGACTACTATACCCAGCCAAACTTTCGTTCACTATAAATGGAGAAAACAAAATTTTCCAGGATAAAAACAAATTTAAACAATACGTAGCCACAAATCCAGCCTTACAGAAAGTAATAGAAGGAAAATCACTAACCAAGGAGTCCAACAATGACCACAATATCTCAGACAACTAGAGACCCTTCACCAGCGCAACTCGAAGAAGGGAAACAAACAAAATTTACTACTAAAAAAATGACTGGAGTTAACAACAACTGGTCATTAATATCACTTAATGTCAATGGACTCAACTCACCCATAAAAAGACACAGACTAAGAGATTGGATACGAAAACAGGATCCAACATTCTGCTGTTTACAAGAAACACACCTCAACCACAAAGACAGACACCTACTCAGAGTAAGGGTTGGGATAAGGCTTATCAAGTAAATGGACCTAAGAAACAAGCAGGTGTGGCCATACTAATTTCTAACAAAGTTGACTTCAAACTTAAATCAATCAGAAGAGATGGAGAAGGACATTTTCTACTCATAACAGGAACAGTTCATCAGGATGAAGTCTCAATCCTGAATATCTGTGCCCCTAATATAAAAGCACCCACGTACGTAAAAGAAACATTGCTAAAACTCAAGGCAGCAATCAAACCGGACACATTAATAGTAGGAGACTTTAACACTCCTCTCTCACCAATGGACAGGTCAATTAGATAGAAACCTAACAGAGAAATAAGAGAATTAATGGAGGTAATGAATCAAATGGACTTAACAGACATCTATAGAATATTCCACCCAAATAGGAAAGAATATACCTTCTTCTCTGCAGCTCATGGAACCTTCTCAAAAATTGACCACATACTCGGTAACAAAGCAAACATCCACAGTTACAAAAAAATATCTGTAACAACCTGTATCTTATCAGATCACCATGGATTAAAGCTAGAATTCAACAACAATGCTACCCCCAGATAGCCTACAAACTCATGGAAACTGAACAGTCAACTACTGAACCATACCTGGATTAAGGAAGAAATAAAAAAAAAATTAAAGTCTTCCTTGAATTCAATGAAAATAAAAAAACAACATACTCAAACTTATGGGACACTATGAAAGCAGTCCTGAGAGGAAAGTTCATAGCACTAAGTGCCCACTTAAAGAAAACAGAGAAAGCACACATTGGAGACTTAACAGCCCACCTGAAAGCTCTAGAAAAAAAAGAAGCAGACTCACCTAGAAGGAGTAGAAGACTGGAAATAATCAAACTAAGGGCTGAAATCAACAAAATAGAAACACAGAAAACAATTGAAAGAATCAATGAAACAAAAAGCTGGTTCCTGGAGAAAATCAACAAGATTGATAAACCCCTATCTAAACTAATCAAATGGCAGAGAGAGAATTTGCAAATTAATAAAATCAGAAATGAAAAGGGGAACATAACCACAGACACAGAGGAAATTCAGAGAATCATTAGATCTTACTACAAAAGCCTGTATGCCACAAAACTAGAAAATGTTAAAGAAATGGACACTTTTTTAGATAAATACCATATACCAAAGTTAAACCAGGACCAGGTAAACAACCTAAATAGACCTGTTAGTCGCGAAGAATTAGAAGCTATTATCAAAAACCTCCCTTCCAAAAAAAGTCCAGGACCAGATGGTTTCAATGCGGAATTCTACCAAAACTTCCAAGAAGAGCTAATACCTATACTCCTAAATGTATTTCACAATATAGAAACAGAAGAGTCATTGCCAAATTCGTTTTATGAAGCTACAGTAACTCTGATACCAAAACCACAAAAAGACTCAACCAAGAAAGAGAATTACAGGCCAATCTCACTCATGAACATCGACGCAAAAATTCTCAATAAAATACTAGCAAACCGAATCCAAGAACACATTAGAAAAATTATCCATTATAATCAAGTAAGCTTCATCCCAGAGATGCAGGGCTGGTTCAACATACGCAAATCTATCAATGTAATCCACCATATAAATAAAATGAAAGAAAAAAAAACATATGATCGTTTCATTAGATGCTGAAAAAACATTCGACAAAATTCAACACCCCTTTATGATAAAGGTCTTGGAGAGATTAGGGATACAAGGGACATACCTAAATATAATTAAAGCTATTTACAGCAAGCCGACAGCTAACATCAAATTAAACGGAGAGAAACTTAAAGCCATCCCATTAAAATCAGGAACACACCAAGGCTGTCCACTCTCCCCATACCTCTTCAATATAGTTCTTGAAGTCTTAGCGATAGCAATAAGACAACATAAGGGGATCAAGGGGATTCGAATTGGAAAGGAAGAAGTTAAACTTGCATTATTTGCAGATGATATGATAGTGTACTTAAGCGACCCCAAAAACTCCACCAAAGAACTTCTACAGCTGATAAATACCTTTAGTAACGTGGCAGGATACAAGATCAACTCCAAAAAATCAGTCTCCCTCTTATACACAAAGGATATGGAAGCAGAGAGGGAAATAAAAGAATCATCACCTTTCACGATAGCCACAAACAGCATAAAATATCTTGGGGTAACTCTAACCAAGGAAGTGAAAGATCTATTTGACAAGAACTTTAAGTCTTTGATGAAAGAAATTGAAGAGGATACCAGAAAATGGAAGGATCTCCCTTGCTCTTGGATTGGGAGGACCAACATAGTAAAAATGGCAATTCTACCAAAGGCAATCTATAGATTCAATGCAATCCCCATCAAGGTCCCATCAAAATTCTTCACAGATCTTGAGAGGAAAATAATCAACTTTATATGGAAAAACAAAAAAACCAGGATAGCCAAAACAATCTTATACAATAAAGGAACTTCTGGAGGCATTACCATCCCTGACTTCAAACTCTACTACAGAGCTACAGTAATGAAAACAGCGTGGTACTGGCATAAAAACAGAGAATTCGACCAATGGAATAGTATAGAAGACCCGGATTTTAACCCACAAACCTATGAACACCTCATTTTCGATAAAGGAGCTAAAAGTGTACAATGGAAGAAAGAAAGCATCTTCAACAAATGGTGTTGGCACAACTGGATGTCAACCTGTAGAAGAATGAAAATAGACCCATATCTATCACCATGCACAAAACTCAAGTCCAAATGGATCAAAGACCTCAATATCAATCTGAACACACTCAACCTGATAGAAGAGAAAATGGGAAGTACCCTACAACATATGGGCACAGGAGATCGCTTCCTATGTATAACCCCAGCAGCACAGACATTAATGACAACATTGAATAAATGGGACCTCCTGAAACTGAGAAGCTTCTGTAAAGCAAATGACACTGTCACTAAGACAAAAAGGCACCCTACTGACTGGGAGAAGATCTTCACCAACCCCGCAACAGACAAAGGTCTGATCTCCAAAATATATAAAGAACTCAAGAAACTAGACGTTAAAATGATAATTAACCCAATTAAAAAATGGGTACTGAACTGAACAGAGAATTCTCAACAGAAGAAGTTCAAATGGCCAAAAGATACTTAAGGTCATGCTCAACCTCCTTAGCGATCAGAGAGATGCAAATCAAAACAACTTTGAGATATCATCTTACACCTGTCAGAATGGCTAAAATCAAAAACACCAAGGATAGCCTTTGCTGGAGAGGTTGTGGAGAAAGGGGTACCCTCATCCATTGCTGGTGGGACTGCAAACTTGTGCAACCACTTTGGAAATCAGTGTGGCGGATTCTCAGAAAAATTGGCATCAACCTAACCCTGGACCCAGCAATACCACTCTTGGGAATATACCCAAGAGATCCCTTATCATATGACAAAAGCATTTGTTCAACTATGTTCATAGCAGCATTATTTGTAATAGCCAGAACCTGGAAGCATCCTAGGTGTCCTTCAATGGAAGAATGGATGAAGAAAGTGTGGAATATATACACATTAGAGTACTACTCTGCAGTAAAAAACAATGACTTCTCGAATTTTGCATGCAAATAGATGGAAATAGAAAATATTATCCTGAGTGAGGTAACCCAGACCCAAAAAGAAGATCATGGGATGTACTCACTCATAATTGGTTTCTAGCCATGGATAGGGGGCCACTGAGTCTATAATTTGTGGTCCTAAAGAAGCTAAACAAGAGGGCAAACCCAAGGAAAAACATATAGTTATCCTCCTGGCTATGGGAAATAGACAAGATTGCCGGGCAAAAAACTGGAATCTTGGGAGTAGGGTGGGATGGGGGTAAGGGGAGATGGAGAGAGAAAAGTGTGAAGGAGAGGATGAGGGGAACTTGGGGAAATGGGATGATTGGGGATATAGGAAGTTTGGATAGGGGAGCAGGGAAACTCATATCTTAGTTAAGGGAACCACCTAAGGGTTGGCAAGAGACTTGAACTTGGGGTGGCTACCAGATGCCCAGGGCAATGTCCCTAGTTAGTTCCTTGGGCACCTGAGGATAGGGAACCTGAAATGAACCTATCCTATAGCCATACTGATGAATATCTTGCATATCACCATAGAACCTTCATCTAGCGATGGATGGAGATAGAGACAGAGACCCACACTGGAGCACCGGACTGAGCTCCCAAGGTCCTAATGAGGAACAGAAGGAGGGAGAACATGTACAACGAACTCAGGACCACGAGGGGTGTACCCACCCACTGAGACAGTGGGGCCGATCTATTGGGAGCTCACCAAGGCCAGCTGGACTGTGACTGAAAAAGCATGGGATAAAACCGGACTCTCTGAACATGGTGGACAATGAGAGCTGACGAGAGGCCAAGGACAATGGCACGGGGTTTTGAGCCTACTTCAGGTTCTGGCTTTGTGGGAGCCTAGACAGTTTGGATGTTCACCTTCCTAGATCTGGATGGAGGGGGGAGGACCTTGGACTTTCCACAGGGCAGGGAACCCTGACTGCTCCTGCGACTGGAGAGGGAGGAGAAGAGTGGGGGGAGGGGGAGAGGGGCAGGAGGAGGGGGAGGGAAATGGGAGGTGGGGAGGAGGCGGAAAATTTTTTTTCAATAAAAAAAAGAAGATAACAATAAATGCTAGACTGATATCTAGGAAAATACAAATGAATGAAATGTTAAAGATAATTCGGAATTTAAAAATTGAATTCATTTAAGCAATAGAAATATTGAAGATGTGTTGTGTAGTTTTATGACAACCTGATGAGTTAGGAGTCAGTTGGAAAGAGAGGCCCTCATCTAAGAAAATGCATCCACAATATTGGCTTGTGACAAGCCTCTGAGGAATTTTCTTGATTAATGATTAACGTTGAGGGCCAAGCTCACTTGGGCAGTGCCAGTCTTGGAGAGATAATCCTGGGTGCTGCAGGAGAGCAGAATCAGCAAGCTATGAGGAGAAAAGCCATAGGCAGCCTTCTTCCCAGCCTCTGTACCAGCACCAGGTTCCTGCCTTGAGTTCCTTCCCTGACTTGTTTGGATGCTGTACTACAATCTGTAAACTAAAATAAACCTTTTCACCTTCAAGGTTTTGGGTCATTGCATTTAATCACAGCAATAAAAGCTCTAATTAAGAAAAAAGTGAACACTTGAGTGGATCATAAGTACAATTAGAGAACTCTTTGTGGTTGACGGTGTCACTACCGCATAGCACTATTTTTCTTTACCTAACAGATTTCATTTTGTGTGATTGCTCATACAATAATTGCTCATCCAAATAATCTTAATGCATTTAGTGATTTGTTCCTTTTTCTGCATTACTCTGGGGATTATTTTTGAAGTAGACTTACTGTTTTTTTTTTCTTATAAAAGCAAGTTTTTAATTTGGGGCTTATGGTTTCAGAGGGTTAGAGTCCATGCCGACAGAGCAAAAGTGTAGCAGCAGGAACAACCGAAAGCTAATTAATGTCTTCATATCCAAGTTGGAGGCAGAGAGACTTAACTCAGACCGACCCCTAGTCTTTTGATTTTTGGAATTTCTTATTGGAACATTTTTCATTTTACTTTTGCAAATTTTTTAACAAAACTGTGATTTTTGGAAGTGAGGGGAAACCAGAAAGATTAAAACTTAACTATGTCTGCCACCTTTTCAAATCTTCACATTTAGTTTTAATTTCAGTATGATATAGAGTAAAATATAAAATATTTATTTTGCACCAACTTAGAATAAATTAGACTGAATTCCTTACTTTCAGTCTTTATTTTTAAAAAAGAAGAAGAACATTGAGAAGTAGGAAGCATGAATAGCTGGTATATATGTGTCAAAAATGCCGGTTTAGAAAGTTATTCACAGATCTTCTAAGAAATTTTGTTATAGCAAGATGCTTCAGCTAATTAAAATACTTGACACCAAGTCATAGGTCCTGAGTTTATCCCAAGGAAACACAGGGTGGAAAGAGAGAAACAGTTTTAAGTTGTTCTTTGACCTCAATACATACTTTTGACATGCATGTACCGATACACTTACACTTAATTAACTAATTCATGTAATAAAAACTTGTTTTATATGAAGCAATAGATAAATATCTATAAATTAAAAGATGGGTTGCTGGAGAGATAACACAGCAGTTAAAAGTGTCCACTACTCTTCCAGAGGACAACAGTTCCCCCAACTTATGGTCACAACTGCCTGTGACTTCAGCTCCTGGAGATCTGATGCCCTCTTCTGGACTCTCACGGCACTGCAGACAAATGCACATACCCGCACAGACACACAAGTGCACATAATGAGAAGTAAAGATGAAAAATAAACTGAGAAGATTATTTAACAGCTTTACTTAAGGATGGTATATGCTTTCTTGATGTTCATCATAAAACATGTCCATTCTGTTCTCACTGTAAGGTCCATTCTACAAAGCTTGGAATAGCCAGTCATTTGCTAACCAGAAAGTCATTCCTGGCATTTTTATTTCATTTTTTAAATTCTTCTCTCGTGTGTTACATCCTGAGCAAAATTTTTCCTTCCTTCTCTCCATTTACCCTCTCCCCCAGGCCCTTTCCTCTTCCATTTCCCTTTGCAAAGATGCCTTGTTTTTAAGCAAACTGAGCTAATTCTAAAACTATATTCAAAATAAAGACATCTCTGAAGACACACTTATTATGAATTTATAAAGTCCCATTATGTGTTAAAAGAATTTGGTGCAGGTTGGAAAAGAATAAGTATGTCATGAATCACTTAGTGATGAGAGCTCAAACTGAGCCTTTCATTGCTTCTTAGCTTCTGTTTCCTCTTCTCTGCTTAGCTATGTCACTTTCACCCCACTTGCTTGGTGAGCTGTATTTGAATGTGAACACCAGAATTGATAGAATGGAAATTCCATTTCCTTCAGAATAAATGAAATTATTGTTTGTCCAGAGCCAAAGGATAAGATTTTCTTTTCTCCATCATTTCCATAAAAATAAAACCATCACAATTGTACCACTAAAAAATAAGAAACTCCATCCCTTTAAACAAATAAAACTAGAAGAAATTCCTCAGCTATCACATTGAAAGCAACAAATAACATATTATAAAGTTTTATCTTCTAATTTGATTTAAATTATTATCAAGATGAAAATACTAATGACCCACACATTCTAAAACCCACGGAAGAAAATGTGTGTAATATTGTACTAGGCAAACATTTATTATTTAAAACATAAGAAAATAGTAACCATTAAAATCAGTGTGAAATGGCTGCAAACAAAATCAAAATTCCTATTTTGACACTGTTTTTGGTCTCTTTCTTTTATTGAAAATAGGTTGTTTCCCTCACACAATATATCCTGATTACAGTTTCAGCTCCCTTTACTCCTCCCAGTTCCTCACACCTCCACTCCCATCCAGATTACACTTCCTTCTGTCTCATGAGAAAACAGACTTCTAAGGGGTAATAATAAAATAAAACATATAGAATAAGACAACACAAAAAAAAACAGTTTTGGAATAGCATCAAATATACAAACAGAAGGGAAAGAATCCAAGGAAAGGTACATGAAACTGATACAGACACAGAGACCTACTGAATTGCACATTCAGAAATCCCATAAAAACATCAATCTGAAAGCCATAAGACAAATTCAAAGGATCATAGGATATATATCTTAAATTTATGCATATAATTTTTTATATAAAGTTACATTATGAAATAAGGAAACTCTAATGGTGCCATTTTTTTATTTCTGTTAACCATCAACTTCTTGCAATGCTACCTACCCTTAAGAGTAGTTTACTTGCCCAATGGGAGTCCCTTGGAGAAAATTAACTTGCATTTGCAAGTGGCTATCTGTCTGGGTTATGGATGGGGACATATGTCCACTTCTCCTTTTAGCTCAGGGTCCCATCTGGTGCAGCCCTGTGCAGGCCCTGTGCATGCTGCTTCAGTCTCAGTGAACTCACAAGTGCATTAGTTGTACTCCATTTAGAAGGCCTTGTTTCCATGGTGCCTTCTATCCCATCTGGCTATTACACTCTTTCAACCTTCTCTCCTGCAGTGTTTCCTGAATCCTGAGGGGAGGGATTTGATGGAGACAACATGTTTAGTCCCAAAACTTTAGGGTCTCTCTTTCACTGCATGACTGGCTGTGAGTCTCTTTGTTTTCATCTGCTATAGGAGGAAGTTTCGCTGATGATGACTGAGCAAGGCATTGATTTATGAGTATAGGATAACATTATCAGGAGTCATTTCACTTTTTATGGTCTTGTTGTTATTGTTGTTGTCTTTGCTTGTTTTAAGAACAATAGTATTTGGTTTTATTTTTTTTTTGTTTTTGTTTTTTAATTTTTTTTATTTTTTTTTATTCTTTTTTACTTAAAATTTCCAACTGCTCCCCGTTTCCCATTTCCCTCCCCCTCCTCCCACATATTGCCCCCTCCCCCCTAGTATTTGGTTTTACACAAGGTCCTTGGGTTATCTAGTCTTAGGTTCTTGGTCACCCAACGAGTGTCTGGTATGGTTTCCACCTCATGGAGTGGTTTGGTGTCACATGTTGGCAGGAATTCATCATGGCACTGTTTTAAAAAACACAAAGGAAAAACTACAGATTTAGACAATGTGTTCTCCATCCATAATCAGACAAAGAATATGCATAACACATGAACATGCAAAGCAAAGGACAAGCGTTCTTGTCACCAGCTGGCAGGAGACTCAAGCAGACATTTCATAAAGAAGTATAAACAGCCAATGGGACTAAGACAAGTACTTTTCACCAGTAATCAAGAACACGTAACTAAAAATCACAGATGAAGGGACTGGAGATACATTCAGTGGTCTGCCTGAGTGCATGCTACACTTCCTAGAAAACACAAGTTCTCTTCTGAGTACCCGATTCAGGCAGCTCACATCCGTCTGCAGCCATAGCTCCAGGGGATCTGCCACCCTTTTCTGGACTCTTTAGTACCCCCACACATATGCATATGCACACACAGACTCACATATGTACACATATATAAGGATAAATTATAAAATAAGAACACAGAAAGAGCTCCTCCCTTCTTCCTCCCTTCTGCGGGGCCACAGGATCACCCAGCTCAGCCTGTTTGGGTGCTGGGACAGGGTGCTGAGGAAAACGGGGCCAGCAGGAATTGCTTTGCTTCAATAGCCTGTCTGCAGCAAGGTAGGACCTTTCTTAGCGAGGTTCCTGGCCACTAAGGGAACCTGATCCTGTTCCGGGGGACCCATCAGAGTGGTTGGTGAGTGTGCTCTTGACACGAAGCAGGAGCCCGGAAACAGAACAGGGACATTCCCCGACCTCCTTCACTACCCGGTCATTCAGCAGGGACTGCTCCCCTCTGCTGGGGCCTCTCTCTCCCTAACTTATCCCAGTTTGCACCCAGGAACCTCCTCCCTTCTTCCTCCCTTCTGCGAGGGCTACAGGATCCCCCAGCTCAGCCTGTTTGGGCAATGGGACAGGGTGCTGAGGGCAAAGGGGCCCTCGGGAATTGCTTTGTTTCAATAGCCTGTCTGCAGCAAAGTAGGCCCTTTGTTAATGAGGATCCTGGCCACCAAGGGAACCTGATCCTGCTCCATAAGATCCATAGGATAGCATTTGAAGGAAGAGATGGGCAGGTGCCAAGGCAAGCATTCCTCCACCAATCTGAAAAACAACATGAAAACACCAGAAGCCAGTGATCAGACAACAGAAGGTCTTGAACACCCTAATCCAGAAGAAGGGAAAAAAATTGACATTACAAAAGCGATAGAGTCCCTTAAACAGCATGTAAAAAATGCCCTTATAGAAATGGATGAGAAGTATAACAAAAAGTTTGAAGAAATGAATATGCTGGGAAACCAAGAAAAAAACAATCAAACAGGTAATGGAAACAGTTCAAGAATTGAAAACTGAAATGGAGGCAAGGAAGAAAACACAAACCGAGGGCGGACTGGATATGGAAAATCTAGGGCAATGAACAGAAACTACAGAAACAAGCATAATTAATAGAATACAAGATATAGAAGAAAGAATGTCAGACGCTGAAGACACCATTGAGAAAATAAACGCACTGATCAAAGAAAACAGCAAATCCAACAAATTCTCATCACAAAACATTCGGGAAATATGGGACACAATAAAAAGACCAAATCTAAGAATAATACAGATAGAAGAAGGGGAAAAATTACAGCTCAAAGGCCCAGAAATTTTATTTAACAAAATTATGGAAGAGAACTTTCCCAACATAAAGAAAGATATTCCTATGAATATTCAAGAAGCATACAGAACACCAAATAGACTGGATGAAAAAAAATCCCCTCGCCATATAATAATAAAAACACAAAACATACAGATTAAAGAAAGAATATTAAGAGCTACAAAGGAAAAGGTCAAGTAACTTATAAAGGTAAACCTAACAGACTTACACCTGTCTTCTCTATGGAAACCATGAAAGCCATAAGGTCCTGGACAGAGGTACTGCTGAAACTAAGAGACCATGGATGCAAGCCCAGACTACTATACCCAGCCAAGCTATCATTCACTATCAATGGAGAAAACAAAATATTCCAGGATAAGAACAAATTTAAACAATACGTAGCCATAAACCCAGTCTTACAGAAAGTAATTGAAGGAAAACCACAACCCAAGGAATCCAACATTGCCAACACTGCCTATCATAACTCAGACAACTAGCGACCCTTCACCAGCACAACTCAAAGAAGGGAAACACACAAACTCTACTACTAAAAAAAAAAATAACAACTAGAGTCAACAACCACTGGTCATTAATATCACTTAATATTAATGGACTCAATTCACCTATAAAAAGGCCCAGGCTAAGAGACTGGATACAAAAACAGGATCCAACATTCTGCTGTTTACAAGAAACACACCTCAACCACAAAGATAGACATCTACTCAGAGTAAAGGGTTGGGAAAAGGTTTTTCAAGCAAACGGACCTAAGAAACAAGTGGGTGTGGCCATACCAATTTCTAACAAAGCTGACTTCAAACTAAAATCAATCAAAAGAGATAGAGATGGTCATTTTATACTCATAACAGGAACAATTCATCAAGATGAAGTCTCAATCCTGAATATCTATGCCCCTAATATGAAAGCACCCACTTATGTAAAAGAAACATTGCTAGAACTCAAGGCAGACATCAAATCACACACACTAATATTAGGAGACTTCAACACACCTCTCTCATCAATGGACAGGTCAATCAGACAGAAACCTAATAAAAAAATAAGAGAATTAATGGAGGTAAGGAAGCAAATGGACTTAACAGACATCTATAGGACATTCCACCAAAATAGGAAAGAATATACCTTCTTCTCTGCAGCTCATGGAACCTTCTTGAAAATTGACCACATACTCGGTAACAAAGCAAACCTCCACAGATACAAAAAAATTTTAGTGACCACATGTGTATTAGCAGATCACCATGAATTAAAGTTAGAATTCAACAACAATGCTACCCCCAGAAAGCTGACAAACTCATGGAAACTGAACAGTCAACTACTGAACCACACCTGGTTCAATGAAGAAATAAAGAAAGAAATTAAAGTCTTCCTTGAATTTAATGAAAATAAAGAGACAACCTACTCAAACCTATGGGACACATTGAAAGCAGTGCTAAGAGGAAAGTTCATAGCACTAAGTGCCCACGTTTAAAAAAAAAATAGAGAAAGCACACATTGGAGACTTAACAGCACACCTGAAAGCTCTAGAAAAAAAAGCAGACTCACCCAGAAGGAGTAGAAGACTGGAAATAATCAAACTGAGGGCTGAAATCAACAAAATAGAAACACAGAAAACAATCCAAAGAATCAATGAAACAAAAAGTTGGTTCTTAGAGAAAATCAACAAGATCAACAAAACCCTGTCCAAACTAATTAAACGACAGAGAGAAAACACGCAAATAAATAAGATCAGAAATGAAAAGGGGGACATAACTACAGACACAGAGGAAATTCAGAGAATCTTTAGATCTTACTACAAAAGCCTGTATGCCACAAAAGTGAAAAATGTAAAAGAAATGGACATCTTTTTAGATAAGTACCATATACCAAAGTTAAACCAAGACCAGGTGAACAATCTAAATAGACCTGTTAGTCGCGAAGAATTAGAAACTGTTATCAAAAACCTCCCTTCCAAAAAAAGCCCAGGACCAGATGGTTTCAATACAGAATTCTACCAGAACTTCAAGAAGAGATAATACCTATACTCCTTAATGTATTTCACAATTTAGAAACAGAAGATTCGTTGCTACACTAATCCATTGCTGGTGGGAATGCAAACTTGTGCAACCACTTTGGAAAGCAGTGTGGCGGTTTCTTAGGAAATTCGGGATCAACCTACCCCTGGACCCAGCAATACCACTCTTGAGAATATACCCAAGAGATGCCATATCATACAACAAAAGTATATGCTCAACTATGTTCATAGCAGCATTGTTTGTAATAGCCATAACCTGGAAACAACCTAGATGCCCTTCAATGGAAGAATGGATGAAGAAAGTACGGAATATATACATATTAGAGTACTACTCAACAGTAAAAAACAACGACTTCTTGAATTTTGCATGCAAATGTACGGAAATAGAAAACACTATCCTGAGTGAGGTAAGCCAGACCCAAAAAGAGGAACATGGGATGTACTCACTCATATTTGGTTTCTAGCCATAAATAAAGGACATTGAGACTATAATTCGTGATCCTAGAGAAGCTAAATAAGAAGGTGAACCCAAAGAAAAACATATAGGCATCCTCCTGAATATTAACCTTCATCAGGCGATGAAAGGAGACAAAGACAGAGACCCACATTGGAGCACCGGACTGAAATCTCAAGGTCCAAATCAGGAGCAGAAGGAGAGAGAGCACAAGCAAAGAACTCAGGACCGCGAGGGGTGCACCCACACACTGAGACAATGGGGATGTTCTATCGGGAACTCACCAAAACCAGCTGGCCTGGGTCTGAAAAAGCATGGGATAAAACCGGACTCACTGAACATAGTGGACAATGAGGACTACTGAGAACTCAAGAACAATGGCAATGGACTTTTGATCCTACTTCACGTACTGGCTTTGTGGGAGCCTAGGCAGTTTGGATGCTCACCTTACTAGACCAGGATGGAGGTGGGTGGTCCTTGGTCTTTGCACAGGGCAGGGAACCCTGATTGCTCTTAGGGCTGACAAAGGAGGGGGACTTGATTGGGGGAGGGAGATGGGAGGTGGTGGTGGGGAGGAGGCAGAAATATTTAATAAATAAATAAATAATAAAAAATCATTGCCAAATTCCTTTTATGAAGCTACTGGGAGGGGGAGGGGAGGGGGGCGTGGGGAGTCGGGGGAGAGAGGGGAAAGGAGTTGGGGAGGAGGCAGAAATTTTTAATAAAAAAAATTAATAAAAAAAGAACACAGAAAGATACCCCTGGACACAGTTTAGAACAAATGGGGTTCAGGAGCCTTACAATGTCAAGGAAAGAGTCTGTAGTCAGTGGTTCTATACCCAGTCTCACAACTTAGATCACACTGCAGTAGTAGGGATCTCAGTACTTATTTTAGAATTAAAAAAAAAAACAATAAAATGAGAATGATACAAAGAATGATAAACTTGATATCTAATTTTCAAACACGCTTAATATAAGGAAATTACCCACTTCATAAGGAAATTTCCCACTTCTAACTTTGGATAATATTTTTATGCCACAAGACACCAAAAGATTTTCCTATATTTGGTGACAACTGTAAAAATGAAGGATTTTTTTTATTTATTTATTTATTTTATTCTTTTTTAATTAAAATTTCCAACTGCTCCCCGTTTCCCATTTCCCTCCCCTCCTCCCACACATTGCCCCCTCCCCCCACTCCCCTCCCCCATCCCCACTCCTCTTCTCCTCCCCCCACACCATTCCCCCTCCCTCTCGATACTGAAGAGCAGTCCAAATTCCCTGCCCTATAGGAAGACCAAGGTCCTCCCACTTCCATCCAGGCCCAGGAAGGTGAGCGTCCAAACAGGCTAAGCTCCCACAAAGCCAGTTCATGTATTAGGATCGAAACCTAGTGCCATTGTCCTTGGCTTCTCATCAGCTTTCATTTTTTTTAAAAAAATTAAATGAACAATTCTTAAGGCAGGATAGTAAGAAAAGTCCCTTTTTGTATATAGAACCTTTCCTTTCATTGATCACCTGGGAACTTTGGTTAACTCTCTTTAAGAAGTGAGCATATTTCCTCAATGAGAGTCAAATTGTACACACAGAGAGAAAATATAAAATAAGTACAGTCAGAGTGAATAGTCAAGGGCTTCTTGGGAAAGGCTGTAGATTTCCTGAGAAGTAATGGCAACTATTTACCATGGGGAAAATATTTTATGGATAACAAATGTATGTATCCTAATCCATAACAATCTAGAAAAACACCAAAAGATGTTTACAAAAACAAAGACATACAACACAAAACTAATTTAAGAGACTTATGAATCTGTTATATTGATTATGGTAGTTGCTTGGTGAAATTATAAAACAATGGAAGCATACATGTTGAGCAAATACACACCTGCAAAATTTTTAGTGGCTTATGAGGGACTTATATAAGTAAATTCAAACTAAATGATGCATGGATGTGCACACTTCCCAGAGTCTCCTTGATGCTTCTTGAAAGAGTTCCTTGCAAAGAGAAGTAGCTTATTAAATATTCACTGTGTGAATTAACGGTTTGTGTTTAAATTCAAATAGATAAATTTTGAAGGACAGATACAGGATAATGATATGCAGGGGAGATTAATACCTTTGACGTTTATAGCTTCGATGACAGGTTCAATTGCCACATGTCCCACTAAGTCAGAAAAATTAATTAGAATAGAAACTTATCTCTGTATACTTCATGAATGAGTAATAGAGAGAAGAAACAACCCGGTAACAATTACTGATTCTGGTTTGTGTAACAAATAAAAATTAATTAATCTGATAATCAGACTCACTTTATGTTTAAATCTTGGCCCAGAATGTATTGTCTCCCTCCCAAAAACGCAAAACAAAGCATACTTCTACTATCTGAAGTCCATATTGCCATTCACGAATATTACTATGCATTTGGACATTGATTGGTTAAACAGATTTAGAGAATCACTTCTTCATCTCATTTTGGCATTAAATCCATTATCTTACTTATTACTTTTACATTTGAAATTATAATAAATTAGATCGTTCCTCCTTCTCTTTCTTCCTTTCAAACCCTTTTATAACCCTCCCTTTTATTCTCTTTCAGATTCTGGGCCTCTTTCTGCTGTGATTATTGGTGTATGTGTATGTGTGTGTGTATTCTTATGTACATAAATGCAACATGATCATTCTACATAATGTAATTATGTTTTATGTAATAATGTAATGTATATTTTCATTGAAGTAACTGTTGTAGGTTTCTCCAAGATCCATGACTTCACAAGCTTGGGTGGTTGACTGTGCTTACTGTAAGGAGTAATTTCCCTTTTGTTGAGAACTTCCTAAGTCCTAGTAAAGAACAGTTGGTTACCACCAAGGTGTGTTTGCCACTATATTACTTTTAGGGTTATTGTGCCATGTTGGGTCATGGTTCACAGTGGTCATATCTGGGTTGGATTGCCGATTGTTTCCCTCCTTTAGAAGCTAACATGATGTCATCTGGTGCCTTGAAAGCTGGTCCTCAGGGACAAGACTTTCAGACCAGGTCCAACTCAGGGGACTCTAGAGCCTGTGTCCAAATCACATGGTGTCTTCAGCAATATGGATTTACCTTCCACATCTGGGAGATAACCAAGAGCACATGTAGACCATCAGAGAAAACCACAAACAACCCATTATCTTTTAAATATCATCCTAAATATGAAAAACAAACATAATGACTTTATTTATTTATTTAGTGCAAAGATTTATATATTAAACTTTTGCAGGCATGTAAAATACATTTTCTTTAATTCTTTGGATTCACACTCATTATTTTTATAAAATGATAAAACAAAATGTTTAAGAAATTCAAATCTATTATCTTATATTTAAATATATTTAACTGCTCTATAATAAATTAGAAGGACACAACATTTCATTCAACTTCATTTCAAAGCATTTTTTATAAAGATACCATAAATCTTAGGAAAAGGGACTCTCATTTCTGTGTGGTTACTTAGTATACAGGTGGATTTCTTTTTATGTTACTTTGATCATTTGATGTAATGAACTGTTCAATTTTTCCAGTAATGGAGTATTTTCATATTGAAACCTACAAATAATTTTCTAAACAAATAATTTACAAAACTAAAATAAAGTTATTTTTTAAGTTTTATACACATATATATTGTAAAATCTTCTTGCATGATCCAAAATTGAATTCAAAGAACATTTTACAACCTACCTGAACTTTCAGAATTGTATATTAGGATATCACTAACATTATAGAGTTCATTAGTTATGAGTGTACAAAAGCTATTTCAGCATTCAGAGGGCAAAATTATTTCCATGTCTCAGTGATGAAGTTCAGAAATGTTTAGTATTAGTTCTATAAATTGCCCAAATTTATTTTACTGAATCTTTTTAAATTAAAATTTCTCTCACTCCTGTCTCATTTCCTAAAACAGAAGCATTACAGTGTTTGGGAGTCTCAAACAAACTATACAGGGATATGTGACATTTTCTTCAATAATAAGTTTCTCTTTCACTTGTCTATATCTACTACCCTCTCTTCCTGCCCAATAGGTGTTTGAAGCCTGTATGGTTTAGCAGCAGAACTGTATAACAGCCTTTCTCTCATGTGGATAATTAAGGACATTTGCTACTTTAGTCTTGATTAGTCTTGATATAATCCCATCCTAAACATCACTGCTGGTCCCACAGGTTAGGCAGCCTGAATGGCTCTAGTCTGTTTGTGCATCTACATGACTTATCAGTGCCATCTGAGGGCAGAATGACAGAACACTAAGTGGAGAAAATAGGCAAGCAAATAACCAGAAAAGAGTCACATGCTCTGCAAAATAAGGTTATCTTTTTTTCATTCTTTTGCTGAACTATGAAGTGGCAGGTTTTCCCTAGTTCTCTGATGCCCTGATCTATTCAGCCAT
Source organism: Chionomys nivalis (assembly GCF_950005125.1). Classification (NCBI taxonomy): domain Eukaryota; kingdom Metazoa; phylum Chordata; class Mammalia; order Rodentia; family Cricetidae; genus Chionomys; species Chionomys nivalis. The sequence continues at coordinate 128,803,967 of NC_080086.1, read as the reverse complement.
GAGGTTCTATCTTTTCCTGGTGTTCTATAATATAAATCATCACGAAAATTCTTCTTCTCATTGATTTTGTTTTCCCCTTGAAATCAGACATCATGAGACTTCAAGTACTGCAATTTAAACCTCTCTTAGTCATTTTCAGTGCTACAGATTATATGAGTACTGAATAATTGACTAAATTTGACTCTTTCTGTGATGTGTGTATGTGTGTGTGTGTGTGTTTGTGTGTATGTTTTCTGCGTTCTTTTCCCCTTTTCCTGGGGTTAATTAGATGAATTGAACTGATCTGAAAATTGTTTACTCCATACTCATTCTCATAAATGCACATGAATGCTCTCTCCCATCTCTTTTCTGAATGGCTGGTTGTTCTGTTCCTTTGAGATCCACTTATCTTTGTTTGGCTCTTAAGATTAAGATGGGGATTACTGATTGTAATTTTTTGTCTTGATGTTTGAGGTGCAATCTTCAAGAGAATCAAGGCTGTCAGTTACCTGATGCTGTGAACTGTTATAGTATAATAAAAATTGCCGCATGCATATGTATGCCAGACAACAAGTTGGGTATTGTGGACATATTTGTGTTACCTTACATACCTACAGTCAGGATCCGACTTTTTGTCAAACCACTTCATTGCCATGCTACAGGTCTGCTGAAGATATTTCAAGGAAGCAAGCTGAGATCCACAATACACTCTACCAGAGAGTGTGGCTGAGCAGTAATAAGCTTCAATGTCTGGAGGTAGCAAGAAATAAAAGGAAATGATGTTTGAGAATAGAAATATCAGAAAGAAAGATGCAACTGTATAAAAGAGGTTGCCAAAGAACTGTTCCAAGTTCTTCTTATAATTTGTGCCACTACAACTAACTTTAGATTTCTGGTAAACAGATACTATGTAAGAGTCTAATAGATATTGCTGAAACTCAGAACCATGTTCCTTGTCAAGAAATGTATACCCTCAAAAGTAGCTGCTTGAGTCTCAAAAGAATCCTGTCATAAAACATTTACTCCCCAGTAACCACATCATAAACTAAGACAATGTGTAGAACTTACAATCATAATTTTATCTAGAAAAGTAATATTCAAATCCTGATTTTCTAATAACTATGTGTAAGAAGTTTGGATTATCTCGTCAAGCCTCAACTTGTGTAGACACTCATCTGTAAACTACGGGGGGACTTACAACTAACTCTCAGGACTGTTTGTTTTAACATCCACTCAAGACACAAACAAAGAAAAAGGAACAGCTTAAAAGTCTACAACCATGCCGGGCGGTAGTGGCGCATGCCTTTAATCCCAGCACTCGGGAGGTAGAGGCAGGCAGATCTCTGGGAGTTCGAGGCCAGCCTGGTCTACAAGAGCTAGTTCCGGGACAGGCTCCAAAACCACAGAGAAACCCTGTCTTGAAAAACCAAAAAAAAAAAAAAAAAAAAAAAAAGAGGCTAAAAAAGGCTACTGACCATGCTTAACAGAAATTCTAGAGAAAAATGGTAAAAGCTTTGTGGACCTTTGTAGAGCAAATGGTTCTTATAGTAAAAAGACTAACTGACCTCTACAAATTTACTTATCTTCTATAACATCGCAGCATCATTAAATTCTAATTTGTGGTTGTTTTAACATTCATACAGACTCCTTCCATCAAACATAGAATCTACAAATAAAATGCCCTTTCCACTCATCGTTATGTGCAGGTGAATGACCCAACTTTATTTTTCTTGCCTTATTTCATGGCTAGACCACAAGTATAAATTCAAATAGCAACTGTAAAACAATGAACACTTTTGGTTGTTTTTTTAAATCTTATCAGTGAATTGATACAATGTTAAATAATAACATTTCACAGATATTACTGTGCAATTTGACATTTTGGTTGCAATTGTTCAAGGGTAATTTTTGAGTGAACTGTGAACTGCATAAGGTTATTTGATGATAAATGTAAAACCCAGGTGTTTAGCCATTTTCATCATAGTCTATTTTGAGAATACTCTTAATTTTTCAGTTTTAATGGGATGTAGTACAATGTCTCTGTTTCTGTTTGCATTCTTAAATGCTTAGATGAGGAAAAAATAAACACCTATTTTTAAAACCCAACAGTAGGAAAAGAAACAATATGATTAAAATGGATAAACAAATAGACAAATAAAAATGTTCCTGTACAGCAGAAGAAACTATCAATAGATCAAAGAAACAAAACAGGTTACAGAAGGCAAAGAAAATATTTGTCAAATAGACTTCAGACATGGTGTTAACACTCAGACTTTATAAAGAACTGCAAATATTAAATATGATCTAAAAAAAATCTGCCACTCAACAAATGGGCAAATGAGTTGAGCAGAGAGCTCTTGGAGAAGAAGCACAAATGGACAATTGCTAATCAAAATGTATTCAGTATCCCAGTCATCAGAGAAAGGCAAATTAAAATGACCTTAAGACACCTATTCCCCATGCTGGGTTGCTTTGCCCAACACTGGTGCAGGGGACGGGTGGGGGGGGGGTGGTCCTGCCTAAACTTGATGTGCCATGCCTCTATCCATTATAAAAGGAAAAGGAAAATCTATGGTAAGATGCAAACTAAAAACCAAAAAGTGTTATGTCCTTTTGCACATCTCATGTGCTTTTTGCATACAGTCCAACCTTCAGCATCACCTAAAATTATCCTTTTTTGGCCTTCTTTCTAAATTTTACACTGTACCCATGTATACAACTCCATAGATATATATTTGTGTACATGTATCTCAGTGTTCTATTGCTGAGAAGAGACACCATGACCAAAGAAATTATCATAACTGGGGCTTCCTGGCAGTTTAATAATCTTAGACCATTGTCCTCACTACAGGGAGCATGGCGCCACTTAGGCAGGCATGGTGCTTTACATCCCTATCCTCAGGCAGCAGGTGGAAAGTCACTTCACCTGGCGTGGGCTTGGAAACCTCCCAGTCCACTCCCAGTGACACAGCTCATCCAACAAGGCCACACACCCTCCAACAGGGTTACAACTCTTAATTCTTCCCAGACAGCTTACAAACTGGGCAGCAGTTCTCAACCTACAGGTCGCCACCCTTTTGGATGTTGAAGGAGCCTTTCACAAGGGTCACATATCAGATATCTTACATATCAGATCTTTACATTATAATTCATAACAGTAGCAAAACTACAGTTATGAAGTAGCAACAAAAATAATTTTATGGTTAGAATTCACCACAACATGAGAAACTGTGTCAAAGGGGTCACAGCATTAGGAAGGTTGAGGATCACTGAACTGGGAAGTAAGCATGAAAATACATGAGCCTATGGGGGTGATCTCATTCAAACCACAATATTTTAAGGCAAAGAACCACATATAATAAACAAGTTATTTTTTCTCCCTCAATTTGGGTGATGTTGCTAAATATTATTGCTTTTAAGTCCATTAATCCCACAAATGTCATGGTTTTATTTTATTCTCAGTGGTTGAATGATATTTAATTTTGTATATGTACCTTATTTTCCATAGCTATTCCTCTGATGATGGACACTGATGAACATCTAGCTTGGTTTCATTTCCTTGCTCTTTTATAGAATAGATATAAGGATGGGCATAAAAATATCTTTATGTAAGGTAAGGGCTTTTTTACATTATGCCCAGGAATGAAATGGCACAGAAGACTTCATGCAGGGGTTTCCACCAGCATTTACAAAGGAAACACAGAGTTCTTTACAAAAAACTGTTTTGGGTTAATTATAGTTTTAATGTCTAGTTTCTTGAGTTCTTTCTATATTTTGGAGATCAGACCTTTGTCTGATACAGGATTGGTGAAGATCTTCTTCCATTCAGTAGGTTGTCTTTTTGTCTTAATGACAGTGTCCTTTGAACTACAGAAGCTTCTCAGTTTCAGGAGGTCTTATTTATTCATTGTTGCTCTTATTGTCTGCTCTACTGAGGTTATACGTAGGAATTGGTCTCCTGTGCCCATGGGGTACCGAACTGAACTGAGAATCCTCAACAGAAGAAATTCAAATGGCCAAAAGACACTTAAGATCATGCTCAACCTTAGCAACCAGGGAAATGTAAATCAAAACAGCTTTGAGATACCATCTTACACCTGTCAGAATGGCTAAAATCAAAAACAGCAATAATAGCCTCTGCTGGAGAGGATGTGTAGTAAGGAGGAACGCTCATCCATTGCTGGTTGGAATGCAAACTGGTGCAACCACTTTGGAAATCAGTGTGGCAGTTTCTCAGGAAACTGGGAGTCAACCTACCTCCAGATCCAGCCATTCCACTCTTGGGAATATACCCAAGAGATGCCCAATCATACTACAAAAGCATTTATTCAAGTATGTTCATAGCAGCACTATTTGGAATAGCCAGAATCTGGAAACAACCTAGGTGCCCCTCAATAGATGAATGGATACAGAAGGTGTGGCACTTATATACTTTAGAGTTCTACTCAGTGGTAAAAAACAATGATATCATGAACTTGTATGCAAATGGATGGAAATAGAAAACACTATCCTGAGTGAGGTAACCCAGACCCAAAAAGAGGAATATGGTATGCACTCTCTCATAAGCGGATTCTAGCCATAAACAAAGGACATTGAGCCTAAGTTCATGATCCTAGAGAAGCTAAGTAATAAGATGAACCCAAAGAAAAACGTATATTTTTCCTCCTGGATATTGGAAGTTGACAAGATCGTCTGGCAAAAGTGGGGGCAGGGGTGGTGGGGTGGATTGGGGGAAGAGGAGATGGAGAGAGAAGGGAGAAGGGGAAGACTTGGGAGAGCTTGGGGGAATGGGATAATTGAGATGGAGGAAGGGTCGATATGGGAGCAGGGAAGAAGGTATACTAACAAAGGGAGCCATTTTAGGGTTGGCTAGAGTCTTGGCTCTAAAGGGGTTCCCAGATGGCCAAGGCGATTTCCTCAACTAGTTCCGTGGGCAGCAGAGGAGAGGGTACCTGTACTAACCTTATCCTATAGCAACACTGATGAATATCTTGCATATCACCATAGAACCTTCATGGCAATAGATGGAAGTAGAAACAGAGACCCACACTGAAGCACTGGACTGAGCTCCCAAGGTCCAAATGAGGAGCAGAAGGATGGAGAACATGAACAAGAAACTCAGGACCGCGAGGGGTTTGTACACCCACTGAGACAATGGGACTGATCTAACGGGAGCTCACCAAGGCCAGCTGGACTGGGACTGATGGAGCATGTAATCAAACTGGACTCTCTGAATGTGGCTGACAATGAGGGCTGACTGAGAAGCCAAGGACAATGGCACTGAGTTTTGATTCTACTGCATGGACTGGCCTTGTGGGAGACTAGTCTGTTTGGATGCTCACCTTCCTAGACCTGGATGGAGAGGTGAGGACCTTGGACTTCCCACAGGGCAGGTAACCCTAACTGCTCTTAGGACTTAGGGGGGGGGGGGAGTGGGAAGGAAATGGGAGGAGGTGGAAATTTTTAATAAATAAATAATTTTTTAAAAAGAGAACTGTTTTGGGATGTCTACTGGTGTCATAAAACAAGACCAAAAGCAGTTTCAAGGGGAGAGGACTTACCTCAGCTTCCACCTCTCAGGTCAGACTCCATCAGTGAAGAAAATCAGGGCAGAAATTCAAGGCAAAAACTTGAAGTTAGGAACTGATGCAAAGGCCTTCAAGGAATGTTAATGATTGACTGTCTTATCCACATGACTTGTTCAACCTTCTTTCTTATACAGTTTAGTATAATTACTTAGTATTTATGCTGTGTATAAGCATCTGGCACCCATGTCAAGAACAAGGCCTTCAGACTTGCTTCAGACAATCTGATGGAGACATTTCCTCAGTTGTGGCTCTTATTCCCGGATAGCTCTACTTATGTCAAGATGATGGCAACAGCAGCAAAACAAATAGGATAACTGTACAAATTAAATACCAAGGAAACAAAAGTACCAATTAATAGACTAACAAAATGGACAAAGATCTTGAAAGACTAAACAGAAGTGACCAATAGTACATTAGAAGATTTTCACCGTATCTAGTCATCATGGAAAGACAAATTAAAACTACATTGAGATACCACCTCACTCACGTCATAATGGTTTGCATCAAGAAACCTGACCACAATGTTATAGAGGATATAGAAAGAGAGTAACCATTGTTCTTGCTGGTGAGAATGCAGATTAATATAGCAATTATTGAAATTGAAATTATTTTGGTGGTTCTTCAAGAAATTAAAACTAGAAGGACCATATGGCCCAATTTTAACTTTTAATAGACTCACATTAAGTGATATTTAGTCTATAAACATCCTACTGATTTTGTGTATCTAATACAATTATTGAAGACAAATGCCAAAATGTTTAACTAAAATACAATAAAATATATTTTCTAGTTAAATTATATAATATTAACAAGAGTAAAATACAATTAAAATCATCTCAAGCTAAGCAATTTTAGAATGAACATATGAAAACAATCAAATAACTGCGAGCAGAAACAATGACTATTAAAACACATATTCTATTAGCTAACCACATCATGAGACTGCCAAATGCCACTGAGATTTTAGTTAAAGTAATATAGCAGCAGATTGCTTTTGACAATCTTAAATTGATTCAACGTTGTCAATATAATTTTTTAAAACCTATAGGGAAACATAGTTTTGATCCATTTCTTTCAGTTAATAGTCTCAACATTAGAAATACAGCCCTAAACATGATTCAGAATTAGAGAAAATTTCATACCTGTGACAATATTGCCACATTGTTCTTAATAACTTAAGAATAATGGTATCCTGAATATGCAAAGAAAGAGAATATTTATTCAGTTGGATGTTATGATGCCATATGATGTAAATAACAATCCTGAAAATGCCATAAGTCAGTTCTTAAGACTTGATATATCCACTTAGAAATAAAAATGGCTTGTTTGTGTATTTATAATTACAATCTAAGTTCAAACAGAAATCTTAGAAATTGTCCTTGACTCAGCATTCAATGCTGACTGCACTGATTCCTTGCATTTACAGTTTCAAAGAAAGAAATTTCTTACATTTTCTCGCTTTCCTCTGTAAAATCAATTCAACCAGCACTTGTGTATCTCCAACCCGAGTTAAAATCTTCATGCATTATTGCAATTTGAGAGTTTGCCTTACTGCTTTGAAGGTTTTGCTTCATACAATAACTTGGATTAACCTCGCCAGCCCCTAATACGTTAACCTCAGCATTAATTATACTGCTTCCTCCATGTGGAAGAATTCACTACTTTCTTACCACTTTAAATTACAGTACTCAGCAATGCCATTTTTAATCCACTGGTTTTCACTCTTCTGTCCATTCTAATCTCTTTACTTAATACCAGTCAGCTAGAAATCCTTCAAATGTGTCTTGGTGAACTTCCAATCATGGAAGTCCCTAGCAATGCTTTCTTCTCTATCAGATGTCTGCACATTACTTGGTGATTGGCTAATTGGTTGACTGAAGATTCCTCACCTGTATTTTACTCTGATAAAATAGACGTTTTAAAGGCACTTTTCGATCTTTTATCTACCCATCAATCATCAAAAATCTAGCATCTGGATTCTATCATTTATCTCCCATTCTCATCACACAGTAGTGTAATAAAGAGCTGTGTGATGTTTTTTTCTTTACTAGCACATAAACTCTTGATGACAGAGTTTTCTCTATTTCTTAGCACTCATGATAAATGTTTATGAATGACTAGGCTTTGAAATAAAATTGTTTTGTATTTTGACAAGAACATACATCAAGTGTGCAGAGATAAAATCGCATGAGATAGGTGAGGACGCTGCATTTCATTCAGGTCCTTCTTTAGAGCAACAGCCTTGCCCAGACTACTAAAAACATCTTACACAACTGCATTGTATTTGAAATTCTTTGTTTTCATAGTTTTATCTGATCTTCACAGTAACCTTGTGAGACAAATTCAACGTCATTGACAGCTGACAAAACAAAGCTTATTGGTGAAAGACAAGTTCAAGGTACACATCTGAAAATTGACTGGGGCTGGATTCACTTTACAAAAATTATGCCATTACATGTCATCTAAGGTTCTTTTTGCTGTATTTCTATTTAAAATACTTTGAGTTTTAAAGAAAATTAATCCATACAGCACAATCTATTCTCTTTTTTTAGCTCACAAATCTAGAGGTTTTTAGTGGTTGAGACTGATATTTTTTTTAATTAATTTATTTATTTATTAAAGATTTCTGCCTTCTCCCCACCACCACCTCCCATTTCCCTCCCCCTTCCCCATCATGTCCCCCTCCCTCGTCATCCCTAAGAGCAATCTGGGTTCCCTGCCCTGTGGGAAGTCCAAGGACCACCCACCTCCATCCAGGTCTAGTAAGGTGAGCATCCAAACTGCCTAGGCTCCCACAAAGCCAGTACGTGCAGTAGGATCAAAAACCCATTGCCATTGTTCTTGAGTTCTCAGTAGTCTTCATTGTCCGTTATGTTCAGCAAGTCCGGTTTTATCCCATGCTTTTTCAGACCCAGGCCAGCTGGCCTTGGTGAGTTCCTGATAGAACATCCCATTGTCTCAGTGTGTGGGTGCACCCCTCGCGGTCCTGAATTCCTTGCTCGTGCTCTGTCTCCTGCTCTTGATTTGGACCTTGAGATTTCAGTCCAGTGCTCCAATGTGGGTCTTTGTCTCTGTCTCCTTTCATCGCCTAAATGTTTTTCTTTGGGTTCACCTTCTTAATTAGCTTCTCTAGGATCACGCATAATAGGCTCAACGTCCCCTATTCATGGCTAGAAACCAAATATGAGTGAGTACATCGAATGGCCAAAAGACATTTAAGGTCATGCTCAACTTCCTTAGCGATCAGGGAAATGCAAATCAAGACAATTTTAAGATACCATCTTACACCTGTCAGAATGGCTAAAATCAAAAACACCAATGATAGCCTTTGCTGGAGAGGTTGTGGAGAAAGGGGTACCCTCATCCATTGCTGGTGGGAATGCAAACTTGTGCAGCCACTTTCGAAAACAGTGTGGTGGTTTCTCAGGAATTTCGGGATCCACCTACCCCTGGACCCAGCAATACCACTCTTGGGAATATACCCAAGAAATGCCCTATCATACAACAAAAGTATATGCTCAACTATGTTCATAGCAGCATTATTTGTAATAGCCAGAGCCTGGAAACAACCTAGATGCCCTTCAATGGAAGAATGGATGAAGAAAGTATGGAATATATACATATTAGAGTACTACTCAGCAGTAAAAAGCAATGACTTCCTGAATTTTGCAGGCAAATGGACGGAAATAGAAAACACTATCCTGAGTGAGGTGAGCCAGACCCAAAAAGAGACTGATATTCTGTTTAAAGATGGCATAACCTCTTTTTTCTCCAGGGACCTTCTGAAAAGACAGTGACTGGCTAACAAGGAATAATATCAGAAAAATGAGGAAAATGGAAACAAGGCAGTGGAGGCAGGAAAATTCACCACCACCACTCAGAGTGTATAAAGTAGATACATATAAGAAGCTGACTGCTGGGACAGCCAGGGAGAGAACAGCAGCCTGAAACATATGAAGAACTCACTAGGCACACTTGAAAGATTTGAAGTATGAGAATGCATGAGGAATGAAGAAGGGAAGAATGGTACTTAAAAACATTAATGGGAGATCTCTAATTAAGCTCTTTCTTCCCTTTACGCAGGTGGATTTTGTTTTGTGCATGTTAAAAAAAATGGGGGGCATATTTTTCTTCAAACAAATTGAAGAGATGAACATGAAAGAATAAGGGCCAATAAAGAAGGTTCAGGGGTGTTTCCAAGATATTTTCTGAAGATTCAAGCAACTACATGCCTCAGGATAGCTGTCATTCAAAAATGGTTTATAATGCTGTTTCATTATTGACTCATTTTTAAGTATAAAGGAAGAACAACCTTAATAATTCAGATTATGTTAGTGACGGAACAATTTTTGAAACATTCTAAGATTAGTACAAAACATAAAACATGCATAGACCAGAACCATTCTGGAAAAGTCGAACACGATTTGAGGTATCACATTAAACTGATATTACAAAGTGACAGTAATCAAAACAGTAATATACTGGCATGAAAACACACAAAGAGACTAGCATAGCAGAATAAGGAGCTCAGAAATAAGTCCAAATATACCCAACCAGTAAGCTTTGGAGAAAAAAAATGTCTTCAATGAGAAGCATGAGGGAAACTTGATTTCCACATGTGGAAGAATGAACTTGGGTCCTTATTTTTTTTAAGTCAACTCAAATTGGATAAACATATTTCAACCTAGACCTGAAGCTATAAAACTTCTAGGGAAAATAGAGGGCAAAGGCCATAAGCATTACAAGCAATTCTTTGGATTTTACAATAGAAGCTCAAACAACAACAGCAAAAATAAATAAATGAGATTGAATTGAACAAAACAAACTACCTAAAAATAAATGGAAGGAAAGGAAATGTATGATTTGGGATAAACTTTTATAATATGTATGTCTGGTAAATGGTTTTACTTTATTAATATTAATTAATAAAGAATTGTAAGTTCAGGCTATAGGATGGAACTTATTGTATTATTTACCTAAATAGGCATAGGGTCAAACTGCACTCCAAATAATTATCTTTATACCCATATGATGTAGATGGGTCTTCTTTCCATATATTGCTTCCATTGGTTAATTAGTAAAGAAACTGCTTGGCCTGATAGGTCAGAACATAGGTGGGTGGAGCAGACAGAACAGAATGCTGTGAGGAAGAAGGCAGTGAGGCAGACATCATGCTTCTCCTACTCAAACGGATGGTGGTTAGAATCTTCCCAGTAAGCCACCACTTCGTGGTGCTACACAGATTATTAAAAATGGGTTAATTAAGATGTGAGAGTTAGCCAAGAAGAGGCTAGATATAATGGGCCAGGCAGTGTTTAAAAAAATACAGTTTCCATGTAATTATTTCAGGGCATAAGCTAGCCAGGTGGCTGGGAGCCGGGTGGCAGGAATGCAGCTGGCTGCTCCCTCTACACCCATAGATTAGTAGAAATCTCAAACTTCAGGACAGCTTCTCTTTGAAGTAGATGGATATTCATACAAAGACTCAACTGTGACCATATAGAGAATAAGGGACTGCGGATCGCTCTACTTAAAAGGAACAAGTGTATCAAATTCCTTTTCCCAAAGGCTTAGAGATCATCAGCAGAGAGGAAGCTGAAAGATGGTAAGAAGCAGAGGAAGTACTACTGCAAACAATGTTCATTCACAACAGCCATTGCACACATGAACTCCCAGTGGCTCTGAAAGCAGGCATCAAATCTCCACAAAATTAAGCAGCCACAATTATTGCATGAATCAAGGAGATGCTCATGAAGGTCCATCCATAATTAAGGAGCTAGTAGCAACTGAATGGCTAATGACAGAGGGAAGGTCAGTTTTCTTCAGTTGTGATTCCTGACAGGCTGGCCATGTTACCAGATGGGCCTATACCCCTAAATTTAGTGACGTTTTTGAAAAAAAAAATCATGTTCAGTCATGGGAAAAAGTGTTGGAGATGGACAGGAGGTGTGGACATGGGTAGTAAAGAGTGGGCTTATCAAAACTCTCAGAAAATTCTCAAAGAAGAAATCTTTTAAGTGTGTAATCTACAAAAGAACAAAATATCTTTTAATACCAGAAAAACAAATAATGTAATTAAGAAACAGGCAATGATTTTACATAAATATTTGTCAAAGGAAAGCATGAAAAGATACTCTGAACCACTAACAATTAAGTAACATAAAGCAAACCCAGTTGAGCCATTAATGGCACTCCTCCTGGAACAGTTTTATCGAGATGACAAGGGATGTCAAGTGTCAATGAGAGGGAAATAGAAATCTATTTTTATTTTTTTGTTTTGCTTCCTATTATTATTATTATTATTATTATTATTATTATTATTATTAAAATTTTCCACCTCCTCCCCTCCTTTCATTTCCCTCCCATTCCCCCAACTCCCTTTCCCCCTCCCTCTCCAGTCCAAAGAGCAGTCAGGGTTCCCTGTCCTGTGGGAAGTCCAAGGTCCTCCCCTCTCCATTCAGGTCTTGGAAGGTGAGCATCCAAACAAACTAGGCCCCTACAAAGCCAGTATATGCAGTAGTAACAAAACCCAGGGCCATTGTCCTTGGCTTCTCCGTCAACCCTCATTGTCTGCCATGTTCAGAGAGTCTGGTTTGATGACATGCTCCATCAGTCCCAGTTCAACTGGCCTTGGTGAGCTCCCATTAGATCAGCCCCACCGTCTCAGTGGGTGGGTGCAACCCTCACAGTCCTGACTTCCTTGCTCATGTTCTCCCTCCTTCTGCTTCTCATTTTGACCTTGGGAGCTCAGTCCATTGCTCCAGTGTGGGTCTCTGTCTCTATCTCCATCCATCGCCAGGTGAAGGTTCTATGGTAATATGCATCAGTATGGCTATAGGATAGGGCATTTCATGTTCCCTCTCCTCAGCTGCCCAAGGAACTATCTGGGGACATCTCCTTGGACAACTGGGAACCCCTCTAGAGTCAAGTCTCTTGCCAACCCTAAAATTAAACCCTTAATTAAAGCAATGTATAGCAAGCCAACAGCTAATATCAAATTAACTGGAGAGAAACTCAAAGCCATTCCACTAAAATCAGGAACAAGACAAGGCTGTCTACTCTCACCATATCTCTTCAACATAGTTCTTGAATTTCTAGCAATAGCAATAAGACAACATAAGGAGATCAAGGGGATTCGAATCGGAAAAGAGAAAGTCAAACTTTCGTTATTTGCAGATGATATGATAGTGTACATCAGTGACCCCCAAAACTCTACCAAAGAACTCATACAGCTGATAAATAACTTCAGTGATGTGGCAGGTTACAAGATCAACTCAAAAATATCAGTAGCCCTCCTATACACAAAGGATAGAGAAAAAGAGAGGGAATTCAGAGAAACTTCACCTTTTACAATACCCACAAATAGCATAAAGTATCTTGGGGTAACTCTAACCAAGGAAGTGAAAGATCTATTTGACAAGAACTTTAAGTCTTTGAAAAAAGAAATTGAAGATGACACCAGAAAATGGAAGGATCTCCCATGCTCTTGGATGGGTAGAATCAACATAGTAAAAATGGCAATTCTACCAAAGGCAATCTATAAATTCAAGGCAATCCCCATTAAAATCCCAACAAAATTCTTCACAGACCTTGAGAGAACAATAATCAACTTTATATGGAAAAACAAAAAATCCAGGATAGCCAAAACAATCTTATACAATAAAGGAACTTCTGGAGGCATTACCATCCCTGACTTCAAACTCTATTACAGAGCTACAGTATTGAAAACAGCTTGGTATTGGCATAAAAACAGAGAAGTCAACAATGGAATTGAATAGAAGACCGGATATTAACCCACAAACCTATGAACACCTGATTTTCGACAAAGAAGCTAAAAGTATGCAATGGAAAAAAGAGAGCATCTTCAACAAATGGTGCTGGCATAACTGGATGTCAACCTGTAGAAGAATGAAAATAGATCCATATCTATCACCATGCACAAAACTCAAGTCTAATGGATTAAAGACCTCAATATTAATCTGAACGCATTGAACCTGATAGAAGAGAAAGTAGAAATCTATTTTTATATACTGTTGGTGGGAATGTCAACTGCTGCAGCTTTTTAACAAACAGAGTGAAATTTTGAAAGAAATTAAAAATAGTTTTACCATAGGACCCAGCAATCCATCATTTGTGTATATACAAAACATCAAGTCAATACCTAGGAAAAGTATCTGTGTTTCCACATTCATTCCAGCATCACTCATAATGGCCATTGTATGGAAACAACATAAATATCTACCTAGAGTATAAATGATGGAAAATGTATCATACATACTGCATGAAATATTATTCCTCCTTTAAAAAAAAAGAAAATGGCCATTTGTCTTAATAGGGTAAGCTTTGAGAGAATTGTGACAACTGAAATAAGCTGGACACAAAAATACAAAATGATTTGACTGAGAGGTGGAATGTAAACAAAGAGTAATGCACAGATGTAGAAAACAAAATGTTAGTTACCTACAATGTTGGGGGGATGGAGAAAAGGAGCAGGAAGATTAAGTTAAAGTAACAGAAAATTATAATAAAGATCTGTAGACTTCTAACACACAATATGGGGACTGCAATTAAGGGTATTTACTTAGGCATTTCATCTAAATAAGTTATATTTAGCCACTTATGCCTTGTACAATGAAACAAATTATAAAAATAACAAAACAGAAAGCAAGTTAAATGACAACTATGCTAGCATATCTCAGTTCTTGATGTCTTGATGTACCTCATAACATGTGTTTTAATCCTTCAGTGTTTTCAAACAAAAACAAAGAAAAAGTATAAGAGGCAGTCGATGAAAGAAGTGGAATCTATATAAATATAATTTAAATATGTAATTTGAGGGGCTGGAGAGATGGCTCAGTGGTTAAGAGCATTGCCTGCTCTTCCAAAGGTCCTGAGTTCAATTTCCAGCAACCACATGGTGGCTCACAGCCATCTGTAATGAGGTCTGGTGCCCTCTTCTGGCCTACAAGGCATATACAGACAAAATATAGCCGGGCGGTGGTGGTGCACGCCTTTAATTCCAGCACTCGGGAGGCAGAGGCAGGCGGATCTCTGTGAGTTCGAGGCCAGCCTGGTCTACAAAGGGAGTTCCAGGACAGGCTACAAAGCTACAGAGAAACCCTGTCTCGAAAAAAACAAAAACAACAACAACAAAAAAAAGAGAATATGTAACTTGAATTACTGAATATTTAAAAGATTGAGCAGATGCTACACACTTAAAATAACTAAATTTATTTCACTAAAATAGTGTTCAAAGGTATTGTTCAATGATCGAGTAGAAGAAAAATCAATCTTCCAGAATGCAAATCTGAAATACATGGAATGGGGTAAAAAAAAAAAATGAGTACTAGGATTAGGTAGTCCATGTTCTAGAAAGAGGAACACAGAAAAAGTGTATATTAAAATTGTAAATACAATAGAGAATATGACCCACAGCTTCAGGAAAGTTCTTCTCACTTAAAAGTACTCAGTAGTAAGTGATAAGTGAAATGAAAATTGATTTACATAAATATGTCAAGGTGAACATTTTTAAAACCAAGAATAAATTTAATGATGAACAACATAAAAAAGAAAAAGGCACCTACAAAAATGTACCCTATTGGCACTGCACTTCTCAGAAGCAATGTCGTTTACTGGGAAGCAATGGAAACCACCTGGAAAGATTTCTGGGAGCATTTTCCAGTTGAGTATACTCACCATCAATTAACAGTGAATGCAATGTTTCCAAATATGACAATATCAGAAAATACAACTTCCAACAAAACTTCCCTTGGGAAATTACTTGAAGATGCATAACACTAACATAAAATAGTCATAACTAAGGAATATAATATAGAGAGAAGAAAAAGAAGCCAAAATACTGCAGGAGACTAAATGAGTATTGAATTTGGAGAAAGGAGAAAGGACTTGAAAGATAAGCCACTAAAAAAAAAAAAGTGATAGGGAAGATGATGGAATAGATTAGTTTTCTTAAATGAATGGAGTGATTAATGATGAATAAAATAAATTATAGGCATAAAATGCAAATTTTAAAACATTAGTGAATGAGGAAAATGATCACAAATTTTAAGATAAAACAGAAAAGTTTTGAAGGCCTTTTCTAAGGTAGAAAATTATGTGCAGTTGGAACAACACCAAAGAGAAAACCAGATGGACTTGCAGAAAGGACACGTGAGAAGCCAGATGACGACAGTGATGTTGGGATGACTCAGGTTTCTCCCATGGAGAACAAAGAATGGCAGACAGACTCAGCAATAATTTTCTAGCCTAAAATACCTTCAATGTATAAAAACACCAAACTTTTGTTTGGCTTGATTTGGATTAAACATGGTGACATTTAAGAATCAGTAAGTGATTTTTAAATTCTCTGTTAAAAGGTCTAAATATTGCTCATCATAACTCACAGCAGCATTCCACTATAACTCTGCAATAACAATTTACACCACTGTCATCATCATGAATGTTTTTGGGAGGCTGCAGAGGATTAATATAGAATCTAGGATATAATGGCTTCATGATGGTTATGGAACAGGATGTAAATGCATTCAGCCTTGACAATGCAGAAACTAAAATACAAAGGATGAAACCTGGGAGTCAATGATAGGAACAGAGATGAGAACTAATTTGGAGTAAAGATGAGTTATAAACAACAAATTCTCATTCATAGTGGGGAGTATGTACATAAATTCATGACTTCATAAATCAATACACCAACAGATAAGCCTATTCTGATAATACAAATACAAGGTCAAAAAGTTGTACTGTCTGGCATAGTAATTTAATTGATATCTAAATCATGAATAAATATTAATTTGACAAAAATTAAAAAAATAATTTAATGGATATATTGCATGTAATATAAAATGATTAGGAACTTGGTTGTGTTTGATGTTCATATATTTTGACCTTAACATTGCCCTATTTAATAACAATTATAAAATATAATTGACTGCAAAATACATGTCAATTTCAGAAATATTTGAATTGGAGATAAAAATAAATGCTGCAGAGCCAACATAATTCAACAGACCAGATATAACTCCTACAGATGTCCTCTCTAATGCCCAAGAAAATGTAGCAGAAACTACCTCAGGGGTGAAAACAATACTGGAAAGTAGTTTATTTCCAAGAGTTTTTATCAGTATGTTTCTCAGACTGCAGAGGGTGATGCATCATCAACATTTGGACAGTGACATATATGCACACAAATACAGCTAATACAAAAGCCTCATGCTCCAAAGTATTGCTGCAAGAAATCCATATATACCGAATCCAAATTTGCAAATAGACAATAAAACAAAGGAGTGTAATTATCTGCATACAAATGAGAAAAACTAGCCACCTCTGAGAGTCCCACACAAAACTCTGTGAATGACCATTGTGATGTAAATCCCAGTCATTAAGATGATTTTTTTCTTACTAAATTAACATAAAAACTTTTTCATCAGTAAAAAATTAAGATGCAAATAGTCTCCTATGTGTACACATGAAGTCTCTAAAACATGGCCTACCAAATGAGACTTAACAATGACAAGACCAGCTGACAAAGCAATGGGAATGGAATAATCTCATAAGGCTCCACCCTTAGACAAATAACTACAAGCAATTAACAACTTTTAGGAGAAAAACCAGTGTTCTCAAGATACAGGCCCCACACAAGATGTGCACTCCCATGTGTTTAGCCCTAAACACACAAGGTCATATTTTTGTGTGTGTATGTGTGCTTACCAATAATAATTAAAGAAAAGGTCATGAATTTAAGAGGGAGTAGGGAGGACACAGAAGGATTGGGGGACAAAAAAAATGTATGAAATGTAAAAAAATAAAATCAATAAATCAAACATACTTAAAAAGCTTATTCCATGAAACTATTTTCTCTGCTGAACTTTCCTCAATAAAACCAAACTTTACAATGTTATCCATGTATATCTTGCAAATATGTGATCCTTCTTTATGTCTTAAAGAAGATATCATTGGTTACAATTTTTTCATACAATAATGCATGGTACATTAACCTGGGATGGTTTGTGGACTATTATTCCAATGATGAAATTTTCAGGCATTTCTAGAATAGTCTAATGAATATTTGAAAAATGCCCTCTTTGTCTTAATGATATTTCAGAAAATGGTTTGAAATTGTCTTCCAAGGAAAGAAAGATTTGAGTAATACTAATTTCCAATGGACTTGTCTGATATTAAAGAGTTGAACTTTTAAGATCCTATTGTTTACATTATAGTGAAGAATTAACTGTTCTCTACTTGTTTGGTGTACAAATATCAAAATTTTATGTACACTTTTGGTGTGGGAAGTCCTTCTGGATATCTGTTGCTTTAATTGGTTAATGAATAAAGCTGTTTTGGCCTACAACAGGGCAGAGTAGAGTAAGGCATGAATTCCAAGCAGATAGAGGAGGAAAGGTGGAGTCAGGAAGATGCCATGTGGCCCACAAAGGAGACAGACACTGGAACCTTACTAGTTAGCCACCAGTCTCATAGCAAAATATAATAGAAATGGGTTAATTTTTTTTTTTTTTTTTGGTTTTTTCGAGACAGGGTTTATTTGTAGCTTTGGAGCTGTCCTGGAACTCCCTTTGTAGACCAGGCTGGCCTCGAACTCAGGGAGATCCACCTGCCTCTGCCTCCTGAGTGCTGGGATTAAAGGCGTGCACCACCACCGCCCAGCTGAAATGGGTTAATTTACGATGTAAGAGTTACTTAATATAGCCCGAGCTAATAGGCCAAGTAGTGTTTTAATTAATGCTATTTTGGGTATGGGCAGCTGGGAAATGAACAAGCAGTCTCAGTCAATACACTGTGAAAGTCTATAGAGTACATTAGCATGTATGTCAACTTAATAGTTGACAATAAGCCAATATTTATTGTGTTATTTATTTCTCCAAATACTTGAGATATTAATTGAATCTAAAAGGACTAGAGGTTTTGTTTTGGATTTTTAGTGGTGGTTTGACTCATGACTTCAGAGCTTTCAACCCATAGTCAAGTGGTTTTATTGTTTTGGGTAGGTAAGTCCCTGAATCTGTAAAACCAATACCCTTTTCATGAAGGATATGTAACCAGAACTCTGACTTTCTTCCAATGGACTCAGTCTCATCTTCTAATATTGCCATAAGCTGGTGATAAAGCCTTTAGAACATGGGCCTTTCAGGGATATTTATGATCTAAATTATGAACCCATATTATCACAATCAAGAGACCAATTGCTTGAGTCTCAGAGTTTCTTTTTATAGCTTCTTCATCTTATCCATTTGCATCATCCCAAGATTATTGACCATTATCCTATATGCTCAATGTTCATTCCTTTGCCTATTTTTTTAAGATTTATTTTGTATTTCCATCCATTTGCATGAAAAATTCAAGAAGTCATTGTTTTTTACCGCTGAGTAGTACTCTAATATGTATATATTCCACACTTTTCTTCATCCATTCCAAAAAAAGATTTATTTTGCTTTTATGTGTGTGTTTGTGTTTGTGTGTATATGATCTCTGGCAGTGTGCCTGCAGGCTCCAGAAGATAGTTTGAGATTACCTGGACTTGAATTATGTAGGTGCTGTGATCCAAACTCCAGTCCTCTACATGAATAGAGACACTGAACGGAGTTAACTGCTGAGTCATTCTCCAATACCTGCTCTTTACCTTTAATGCCTTTGCCTGTTTTAATTTTATGTGAGTAAAATAATACTAAAGAAACATAAATGAAAAATATTATCCTATCAGAAATACACCTGTAACCATTCATATTGGTTAACAGTAAATTTTTTCCATTTTTCTTTTCAGAATTTAAAAACAAGTCAGAAGACTTCTATTTTCTTTTAACTTCAAACAGCCTTTTGAGAGTCCAATTAAACAACAATGATGAACATAAAATCCTTCTCTATAATAGAGAGTTGTTTACCAAGGGTGTCAAGAAGAAATTACACTAGGACAAAATGGATCACATTAGATGACAGCCAAAACAAAGCAGTGATACTAATCACTCCATACCGCACTGAAGAAAGCTGAAAAAACTACCACCACACAGGATCAAATCAAAGTTCATAAGGTGAAGCTGCCTTGGCCACCTGACAACTGTTGAGCTGTTAAAATCTGTACACATGATTTCTAGGATGCTGATGTCATTGTTAGATGGATTTATTATTGGAAACAACGATGACTCTGTGAAGAATTTGGAAGGAGAGCAGATTTGGAGTTTTACAAGGACAGAAAATTACCATCAGAGTAAGAGCAAAAGGTTTGCCTGCATGAGTGTTTGCAACTATTGGAAAACAGTTTTGAATCTGGGCAAGAATCTTTTAGGTAGTTCTAAGATTCCATTGCAAAACTGGAAAATAACAGTTACGAAATTGAATGTCTTTACTACCACTTGTTTGTTTTTCGTCGTGAATTGATTTGCTTACAATCACTGCAGTGGCAGCATTCATTGAGGCTGCCACTTAGTAGTTAAACTCAAGATGGCCTCACGTTATTATACCTGGCGCCTCACTGCTGCCATCAGGTGAGAAGTTTGTGACTACTGCAATAGCTTCCATTCCCCACAGCGTCCTCATTCATAAAGTCTGATATTTGGATGGAGCCTACTTTAAAGAGAACAGAAGCAGAAGTTTCCAAGATAAAGTACTTGAAACACCAACTGGAAGGGGGCAAATTAGATTCCACCTCCTGATAGAATATTGTCATGTACTATGGGGAATAAGCTGTTGTTATGGATGTCAGAATTATTATATCACAAAAAGCAAAATTTGAATGTTTAACATTTTTATCAAATCATACCAACAGTTGAGCAGAGAAGATAAATGAGGTTATAACCTAGAACTGTTCCTTTGAAATCGTTTGTATTCATAGACTTTTAAAGAAATTCAGAGCCAGTGAGATGACTTAGCCAATAAAGGTACATATCACCAAGCTTCATGACTGAGTTTGATTCCTGAGGACCCACCTGGTTGAGGGAGACAACTGATTCCAGAAGTTTCCTATGACCTTCACATGCACACTATAGTAAATCAAATGCTCACACATATAACAATTTCAAGTGGTGATTCGGTGACTAAGAGTGCTACTTCCCTTGCAAAGGAGATAAGATGGGGTTCCAGCACTAACTATTATTCTGCCTCCACATCCTCAGTTCTGGGATTATAATTGCACTCTATTGTATCAGGTCTATGAAGCTACATTTGAATACAAATGGTATTTCTCCATAAAAATATTTTATTTGTATTGTGTATGTATGTGTGTGAGTGTGTGTACACATATATGCAATGAAGTTCTTGCAGAAGTCAGAAGAAGATGTCAGATTCCAAAGAGCTAGAATTACAGGTGTCTGACAAACATTTAAGGAAATGTTCAACATCTTTAACCATCAGGGAAATGCAAATCAAAACTACTTTGAGATTCCACCTGTTAGAATGGCTAAACTCAATAACCCAAGTAACAGTTTTTAGTGGCAAGGATGTGGAGCAAAGGGAGCACTCCTTCAATACTGATGGTGGTATAAACAAGTACAGCCACTGTAGTAATCCATGTGGTTGTTCCTCATAGAGTTGGGAATTGATGTACCTCAAGACTCAGCTATACCACTCCTGGGCATATATCCAAAGGACACACCATCCTACTACAAGGACACTTGTTCAGCTATGTTCATTGTGGTTTTATTCATAACAGGCAGAAACCGGAAACAACCTAGATGTCCCTCAACAGAAGAATGGATAAAGAAAATATGATACATTTACACAATTGAGTAATAACTCATGTGTTAAAAGAAATGATATTCTGAAATTTCCAAGCAAATGGATGGAAATAGAAAATTTCACTATGAGTAGGTAACCCAAGCCCAGAAAGACACATGTGAAAGTTGTTATGCCCAAATCCATGAAGTCCCCCCAAAAGCCAACAAGGAGATGGAGACCCATACATAAAAGCAAAGAGCCTTTATTTTATGCAAGTTTGCAAACTCATTCTTTCCACATGTCCAGTGTGTTGGAAATGGAGAGCCCTGAGCTAGGTTAGAGTAGGGTTTTTATAGTAGTAAGGGGTGGAGTGAGGGTTTTCTCACGTTCAGGACCCCTGATCAGCTGACATTTGTGTTGGGGTGTCCAGGTATGTGTGTGCTGGAAGGTGGTCCTAACTACAGCTCTTGGAATGTTAGGCATTTCCTTTAGATAGTTTGTTCTTGGGTGGTGCTCAGGTAATCTCAGTTTGTGGTTCTTCTAGCAACCAGGTATTGCCTCAGGGTAAACTACTGAGACTCAGGCCTCTATTAAACTTATCGATGGTTGAGTCCTACTATGGCAAGTGATAATGGTTGGAAGTAAAGAACTTCCTTTGGGTGATCTGTTCACATTTAGCTTATCATGGCTCGCTCCTACAAAAGTATCTGCTTACAAATGGATATTGGCCTTTGAGTAAATGATAATAATCAGGCTACAATCTATAAAGATAAAGGTTCTAGGGTTTACACATGGATCTCCCAGAGAAAGAGAAATAAAACAGATTTTGCAGATAGACTGGTGGCAAACAGGGGAATGGGAACAGAAGTATCAGGTGGGCATGGGGAGGAGAAATAGGCTACAAGGAGAGAATTAAGAGAGAGACACAGTTGGAATTGAGAAGCATTTGAGGTATGGAAACCTAGTGCAGTAGAAACTTCCTAAAATATATGAAGGTGATACTAATAAGTTTTCCTAATAGTAGGATATAGAGTTTCAACTGGCCATCTCATCATTAAATAAGGCTTTCAGTAGCCAGGCAAAGTTGCATTCAATTGAGTTGTAGGCAAACGTTTCCATGGAAATTCCCAAGCAACCAGGCTGTTGGTAAAACAGAAGGTTGTTCTTTTCAAACTAACAGTCGGGTTCCAGTGCCAAGGACAACACCAATACAACTCACTGGACAAAGAGAAGTAGAGCTGGTGCCTACATAGAGCTATACTGTGTGAAGGTACTCTGTAGGTTAACCTAAAAGAAACAGAAACACCAACCCAGCCACAAAACCTTTGACTTACAATCCATTCTGCCTGCAAAATATACTAGAACAAAGGTAGCACAGAGCTTGTGAGAGTCGCCAATCAATGTCTGCTTTGTCTTAAAGCCCACTCTGCTCAAAGAGAAGGAAGCTGACACTGCTTGGGTTACTGTAGGACTCAGCCAGCAATCATAAATTTAATAGGAACAGAACACCCAAAGGAAGTTCTTTACTTCTAACCATCATCACCTGCCAGTGTAGAATTCAGTCATGATAAATTTAATGAAGGCCTGAGTCTCAGTAGTTTACCTGAGGCAATACCTGGTTGTAGGAAGTACCACAAACTGAGATTACCCAAGCATCACCCAAGAACAGACCATGGAAAGGAAATTCCTGACATTCCAACCCATTGAAGATCACCTGCTAGCACACACTCACCAGGAGACACCCCTAGACAAATGTCAGCCAATCAGGAGTCCTGAACCTTAGAAATCCCTCACCCCCACTTTTACTACTATAAAAGCCCAACTCTAACTGAGCTTGGGGCTCTCTAATTATTCAAATACGTTAGACACACAGAGAGACAGAGTTTGCAAACTTGTATAAAATAAAGGCTCTTTGCTTTTACATATGGAACTCAGTGTCCTTATTAGTTTTGGGGGGACTTTGTGGATCTGGGTATAACATAACCAAGAACCAGAGACTAGATAGCCCAGAGATCTAGGATAAACCCTAACACTACTGTTTTTGTTGTTGTTTGTTTGTTTGTGGGAGGGGTGTATCAATACAATATCTGTAATGATTTTAGCCACCGAAGGCTGATACTTCCAGGTTCTAGGGGTCATGCCAGTGCAGACAAACCCTCAGGCAGAAGTGCCTATTGGCCCCTTGGATGGTAAAGGGCCCCACATGACGTGCAACATGAATTACATCATCCACACGACTCAGCTGAGCCCTTGTGCGCATGCGTGAGTTCTGTCATCTGCATATGACATAGCCATGTCAACCCCTGTGAGCATGCGCTAGGCAGTTTTTAAAAGTTGGATACCGACATATCTCTCTCTCTCTCTCTCTCTCTCTCTCTCTCTCTCTCTCTCTCTCTCTGCACACTGACTTCCTCAGGCCTGTACATGGCCCCTCTAATAAACTCCTAAGAGGGTTTGTTGTGTATTTCCTGTTTCCTTGTCACTCGTGCCAGGTAATTTCAGTATCTACTAATGATATTCTGCTATATTCATAGATGAGTGCCTTACTTAGTCATAATCAGAGAGGCTTCCTCCTCCAGCAGAAGGTGGAGAGAGATGCCGAGACCCACAGCTAGATTTTATGGGAAGTCTCCACGAAATCCCTCCCCTCAGGGAACCAATTAGAAGAGGAAACAGAAAGATTGTAAGAGGTAGAAGAGATAGAGGACACCAGGAGAATAAGGCCATCTGAATCAACTAAACAAGAAGCATATAAACTCAAAGAGACTGAATCAACAAGATTGGGTCTACAATCAACAAACAAGGCCTACATGGGTCTACACTAGGCCCTTTGCATATATATACATACATATATATGTATGTATGTTATATATGTATGTATATATGTATGTATATTATATATACATATATATGTGTGTATATGTATATGTATATATATATATATATGTAATAACTGTTAGCTTAACATTTTTATGGAACTGCTGGGAATGAGAATGAGTCATCGCTGACTCTTGTAACTGCTTTTGGTACTCTTTATTCCCTGTTGGTTTGCCATGTCCAACTTTGATATAATTTCTGCCTCATCATATTATATTTTATTTTATCATGTTTGGTTCCTCTTAGATGCTTATTCCTTTCTACTGAGAGGCAGGAAGAGAGTAGATCCAGAGGGGAGGGATGGTAAAGAGGAACTGGGAAGGGTAGTAGGATGGGGAACTATAATCAGGATATATTGTATGATAAAAGAATCAATTTTCATTTAAAAAAAAAACTTGGGTCTTCTGAAAGAGCAGTTAAGGTTCTTGACTGCTGAGTCATCTCTTTGGCCCATCTCTTTATATTTTGTAGTATATATAATTGACTATACTTATATATTCTATAAAATATCTCTTATTAATGTAAGAGACAGCATTCTCTGGATTCACAAAACATTATAAAGCACTAATTGCTAAATAGATATATGTGATGTGTGTGTGTGAGAGAGAGAGACAGAGAGACAGAGAGAGAGACAGAGAGAGACAGAAATTTCTCAGGTAGAAATTTGAATTTATACTCACATTAAGTGACTTTTATTGGATGAAACACCCTATTCAAAAGCAACTTGGGAAAGAAAGGATTTATTTTGTTTGTTCTTCCTTGTTATAGTTCAACATCAAAAGCAGACAGGGTAGGAACTCAAAGAGGGCAGGAACCTGGAGGTAGGAGCTAATGCAGAGGTCACAGGGGAGGGTAGAGGTGGGATGGGGGAGTGCTGCTTACTGGTTTAATTCTCCCACCTCCTTATAGAACCCAGGCCCACTAGCTCAGGGTGATACCACCCACAATGAACTAGGCCCTCTCCCATCAATTGTTAGTTAAGAAAATGCTCTACAGGTTGCCTGCAGGTGGTTATTAAGGATATTTCTCAACTGGGGGTTTCCTCCTCTCGGATGACTCCAGCTTATGTCAAATCGACATAAAATAGCCAGCATAACACAGCAATTTTAACTTGATTACGTTTGACCTTACATTAAAGTGTAAGAAAGTGTATAAAGGTATTCTTAAAATTTTTAACACATTCATAAACTAGTTATGAATAAACATTTCCAACGTGCATATTTTCCCACACAATCTTATGCTCTGTCATGAGGAATACAGCCTGTGTTTGAACTCTGTATTGCTGTTTCAAAGGCCTCTGGTTTCATTTCTCTTGTGCCTCTATATAACTGGTGTTATGATTCGAACTTGTACATACCTCTTCATAACTATGTGTAGAGGTTTCATCTACTCCTCCCATCCTCATAACTATGCAGTTCTTGAGCAAACAGAGAGTTTGGCAGTTTTCTAGACCACTGAAACCCATTGCAGATTTTGATGTTGTCCTTTACATGTTTGTATAAACTCAGAAGGATACATGTACATTATCAGGTCATGGTTTTCAGTAGTCTTATATCATAAGAGGCCCTCTATAATATAATGGTAATAATTCAGTATAAGGTATCAATGTCAATTATTATACACCTGGAGGCATTTTTAGGACATGGTTCATGATGTATCAATTTATACTGTGCAATCAAATAAATTCTACTTTTTGCTACAAGGTAACAGTTATGTTCCATTCTGTCTATTTTTTGATGTCTTTATTCATGAATGGCAGTATGAGTATGCCTGGAGGACAAACACCTCAAAATTTAACTGGGAAGTTTAATAATACATGTTCAGTGTTGTTGAAATTGCCTTCTAAAATTGCTTTTTTTTTTACACTTAGACCAGTCAGACATAGCCTTATGTTTTCAGTGTGTCTTTTGACTCATTGTATAATTGATGACCTTTTTGCATCTTTGAAAGCAAAATCTGTCCCCACGTTATTTATCTCTTTTGACAAAGTTAAATGTTAAAAGTTTTAAATTGTCTAAGATCTGATTATGGAAAGACATAAGGGCTCAGGTTTATTTCAGAAGGGAATCACAGCTATTAAAATACTTTACAGCTTTTGTCACCATACATTCCTGTTAACGAACTGTAATGCATTTATATAATCAATCTAATTCCATCCAAGCAGTAACAACATGAGGATGTCATGTGTTTATATCGTTCATAGGACACTGTGAGTATTTAAACAAATAATGCCATCACTATTTTCCAACATACAAATAATTCTTGAACGGGCCTTAAACAAAATTAAGACTTCATTGTTGGAAACAATGGAGAATATATATGTTTGTGTATTCAAATATATATGTTAAGTTACTGCACATAATGTTTTGGTTGTCATTGAAAAACTTCCTAGACTTCATTTCTTCTGGTGACTTTGACACTGCAATGACTAGTTGATATGTTAAATCTTTAAGCCATTGTCCAGTTTATCTCATATGCTCTTTTCTTCAAACAGATAGCAATTGACTCCGTAAAGTCAAATTCTAGCTTCGGGTCAGTAAACAAGGTCCAAGTTTATCAATAGCTTGGCATTAAGAACACAGATTATGCCTTTTCTGCATTAAGATACAAAGAAAAGATAAGACAAATCTACAGTTAAAACATCTATCATAAAATGTTTACAACTTGTCTGGCAAGAATAATGATGAAGAAGA
The DNA here is from genome assembly GCF_950005125.1 of Chionomys nivalis. Classification (NCBI taxonomy): domain Eukaryota; kingdom Metazoa; phylum Chordata; class Mammalia; order Rodentia; family Cricetidae; genus Chionomys; species Chionomys nivalis. The sequence goes on along the minus strand of NC_080086.1, from coordinate 128,777,149 downwards.
CATAAAATATAGAGAAAATACAAATATTTTCGAGCATCAAGCTTCTGTGCGAAAAGTCAAGTAAACCATTTTGAAGGTCAAAAATTTTGCTTAACTACATGAAATTATATAATGACCCTCAAAATACCATTTGAAAATTCCTGATTCAGAAGCATTTTAGTTCATCTATTCCTTATTACATTTTTTCCCGTTAGGAAGCTAGCTTTTAGCTACTTTATTTACAAATTAATATCCTTGTCCAAACTGCTTTTTCTTCTTATAATGTTATCTTTTCTCCCGGCCTCCTAGAACTATGTCTTTTCTGAAATACACACATGCACACATACATACACGCATATACATACAAATATGCACACATAAACACATACATGCACATATACAAACAAATACATATACACATGCACACATACATACACACATAAATATACACAAATGCACACACACATAAACACACAAGTGTATATATACATACACACATACACAGATGTAAATACACACATGTATACATTCATACAAACATACATACAATACACGCACATACATACAGAAAGAGAGAAAGAAAGAACACTATGGTAAAAGCACTATAGAAATACCGATAAAACAATGTGATTTATGTAGTTAATACATTTATTCATCATATTAAAATATGAATTTTACATTTTTATTACTCTAATTTTTGAAGTGAGCTTCTTAAGGTATAAACTGTAACGTAGTGCATGTAGTTATTGTATTAATTGAAGGAGAGGGATACTAGTGAAATCTACTAGGGTTCCTAAAGCTGACGAGAGGCCAAGGAGAATGGCACAGGAACTTTCATCTGGCGACAGATCGAGAGAGAGACAGAGACCCAATATGGAGCAACGGTCTGAGCTCTTAAGGTCCAAATGAGGAGCAGAAGGAGGGAGAACATGAGCAAGGAAGTCAGGACCACGAGGAGTGCACCCACCCACTGTGACAGTGGAACTGATCTATTGGGAGCTCTCCAAGGCCAGCTGGACTGGGACTGAATAAGCATGGGTTGAAACTGGACTCTCTGAACATGGTGGACAATGAAGGCTGATGAGAAGCCAAGGACAATGGCACTAGGTTTCGATCCTAATACATGAACTGGCTTTGTGGGAGCTTAGCCTGATTGGATGCTCACCTTCCTGGGCCTGGATGGAAGTGGGAGGACCTTGGTCTTCCTGTAGGGCAGGGAATTTGGACTGCTCTTCAGTATCGAGAGGGAGGGGGAATGGACTGGGGGGAGGAGAAGAGGAGTGGGGATGGGGGAGGGGAGTGAGGAGAGGGGGCAATATGTGGGAGGAGGGGGAGGGAAATGGGAAACGGGGAGCAGTTGGAAATTTTAATTAAAAAAGAATAAAATTAAAAAAAAACTAAATCTTAATTTCTTTGCATTTTCTTTACTTATTATCTTTCCATCTGGAAAGTATAAATGAATTAAATAATTTTTTTAGATAATACATTTATTATGGGACTGAAGAGGAGGCTCAAAGTTAAGAGCACATGCTGCTCTTATCGACACAGCTAAACACCCTTTTATCTTTTTTAAAAAAAAATATGTTTTTTACATTTATATATTTAGGGGGTGTGTGCCACAACTCATGTGGGGAAGCAGAGGAAAGCCTCTGACACCCAGTTATTTACCATCAGCATGTAGGTTCTCTGGATGGAACTTGAGTCTTCAGGCAGGGTGGAATAGCGCCTAGAAGGAGACCTACAATTTCTATTGGGTGGGCCAATCCTTGGGCCATGAGATACCACGCAAGGAGATACCACGTCCACCCCTAGGAAGACAGGTTCAAATTAAACCATGCTATAGAGATAGGTGGGACAATTATCGCTTTAATGATAAACTGTACTGTTAAGTCTCAGAATTCACGTTCCTGGTTTGGTCCAATAAGCAACCATGATGTTGCTGTGAAGTTTATAAACTCTACTCATCTTTCTGATGCTGACAGATGTGACTTTTCTCCTGTGGATGACAACTATATCTAACTATACTTTTCAATTGTACATTGTGCTTCCTTACACTTTTTAATATTCCTCCAGTCCTTCTCAGCTTGTTGCTGCGAATGACTGTATGGTGACCTCTATGCCAATGCCACAAATGGCTTGCCTTTCTCCCTTCTCTTCTCCATTCTACTCCTCCAGTTAGCTATTCAGTCTTACACTCTGAGTGCCCTGAGATCATTTGAGTGTACAGATTTGTATCCTAGATGCCCTATCAACAAGCTACACTACAAAAGGAAGCCATTTAGGTTCTTAGTTTATTTTCCATTTCCTTATTTGTAAATTGAAATTTGTAAATTGAAATGGTATTAGTATCAAACTTATATGATTTTAATGGAATTATGGAGCCCTTGAACAATATCTGTCACATAAGAGTATAAATTTTCAATCTTTTTTATTAAAAAAAAAACTGCTTGTGTTTAGAGCTTCTAATACGGATTTAAACTATACATTTTTTTTTTCAAAACTTAACATGTTACTTGATAGTGCCACTAATATTACAAAACCACTTTTTAAATACTAAATTTCCTCTTTGGTTGTTAACATATAAGAATAAATCCAGACTATCTGTTCTGTGCAACCCTTATGGTACTTTCATGTTAATTGGACAAAATCCTTTTTGCTATTGACATATTCATACTATTTTTCCATATGTCCCCATGATAGGTAATTGCCTGGATAAAGTTTCTCTTGGTAAAATATCATTTTGTTTCAGAATCAAAGTATCTTAGGTATAATGCTCATTATAATAACAAAACTGAATTAACATGACTGATACATGTTTAGGACTTTTAAACCATGTCTGTTAGTGACATTGACCTGTGATTATAATTTACTATTCCTGCAATTCTCTGTCTTTTCTTACTCCCTCCCTCCCTGCCTGCTTGCCTCCCTTCTCTCTTTCTCCCATCATTTCTTTCTTTCCTCCTTTTTTCAAGTCCTCTTGGTCAAACAAGGTGCTTATGCATACTGAGCCAGTGTAGGGCAGCATCCTCCTTATAAGTTTTTGCAGCGTTTTGTCTGAAGGTCATATGTGTCTACTACATTAGTTCAGAGGTGTTACTTCTGTTCTTTTTACCAAATGGTATGGTTAATGTTTGGAATAAGCTGATCCTTGTGGTTTGAAGCTTAGGTTTTACAGTGAACATAACTTCAACTGAGTCACAGTCAATGTCATAGACCAGAGTTGACCATTATCTTCTCTCACTGACTGACTGCCTCTAAAGGACCAGGGATCCTCCAGTACCCAGCCTCCCACCTCTGGAACTGTGATAGTAGGCTCACAGCTTCCACAGGTGTGCTAGTCATTCAAACTCAGGACCTCTTCTTCTGTGGCAAATACTTTACAAAGGAGATATCTCCTCAGCCCTACTTCAACTTTTGGTAGATTCATACTCTACAAAAATTTACCATATTCTTTTATAATTAAAATATCTTAGAATAAAGTTGTTTATGTCATTCCCTCACTATGATCAGAGCATAATCAATCTTTCATTATTAATATGAAAACACCTATTTCTTTACCCTTGATCATTGGGGAAACTACAGCTTCTTATGCTTTGCAGTCATTTTTTTAACCACCTTTAGACATTATAAATTGTTTCTACTATGCATTTCAGTAATTTTTGTAAATTTTCTTTATTATTCCCTGCATTCTAGCCTACATTTTAGTAGTTCTTTTTGTTTACTAATCTAGTTTTGTATTCCTATTATTCTCTTCATAAACAATTTTTTCTAATAAATGAAAAGATATTTACTTCCAATTCAATGTAATTTACCATCCATCAGTTCTGTTCCTGTGTTTGTACTTCTCCTTAGCTCTAAATATTCTGTCACTGTGAAATACATTTGAAGCCCAAAAGGTTAAAAGGATTATTTTTCCTTCACCACCTTCAAAGGTACACATTTTATCTCTCCTACTTGTTATTAAATTTCAGCCAGGTGTCTTCTATATGCTGAAAATGTTTGGAAATTGGCTGAGACATGATTTATTTTCCTTATTCTTTAATGTATGTGAGGCAAAGAAGGGACAAGGTACTCATTCTTCCTGAGGACCAAGACCATGTTTACTATGTATGTTGTCCAAATCCTTTTTATCCTTTCCAAACTATCTTCTTTATTTATGAAATGCTAAGTTTGTTAATTGTTTTCACTAAGAAACTGTATTTGTAAGTTTCACATTATCTTTTAAGCAGGTGAAACTGAAGTAACAATTTTAACTGATTTATAGTATCTTAGTTATATTTAGCTTTTATCAAGTAAGGATAAACTTAAGCTTAGTGATTATTTTTGCTTTAACTATAAAATTTGCAGAGGAGTAAGTATTTTTCTGCTCTGACTATAATTAGATTTAATGTATTTTATTCCAATAATTAAAACTTTTTGCGTTCCTTTTTAATATGTCCTTTCTAAATATTAACGTTTTTTATCAGGTTTTTATCTCAGGACACTCAAACTAACTTCCTATTCCTTCAATATTTCATCGGTTTTTTCTCTATATTCATTCACCTAATTACTCACATGGTAATCTACTCTGACTTAGAGGATGACCAGTTGCTGATTGTAGCTTATGTTTTTACCTTTGTATTCTCTCTGGTCTACTATCATTCCTTAATTGCATGGTACAGATTTTTGCTAAAAAATAAATCATTTTGTTAGTCTCTGTTTGTAACATGATCTTAATAATAAAATCTGGGGTCAGATATTAGAGGGTGAAAGCTGAAAGGTCACAGAAACAGAGCAACAGGCTACTAGTACTTACCTCTACAAAACCCTTTGAACAAAGGGGACAAGATCCTATCTCTAAGAATTCTCTGACTGAATGAGCTATTCTCATGTCTCTTCCCACCTTATATTTTCCTTTCCACCTAGCGATATCCCTTTCTGTCTCCACCTCACTAGAGCTGGAATTAAAGGGATGTGATCCCAAGTGCTGGGATCAAAGGACTGAGCACTGTTTCTCTTTTAGACTGATTCAATCTTCTCTAGTCCGGGGTGGTTGTGAACTCACAGAGATCCTTTTGCCTCTGTCTCCCAAATGCTGGGATAAAGGTATAAGCCAACACTGCTTAAACTCTATGAATAAGTAGTGTGGCTAGCTCTACTTTTTAAAACAATCTTTTCACATTTTATATACCTACCCCAGTTCCTTCTTCCTCCCTTCTGACCACTCCCCCCACCTTTCAGCCACCACACCCACCACCCTCTCCTCAGAGAGGGTAAGGCTTTCCATGGGATGTTGTGAGCAGCCACTGTTTGTTGCTGGCTGCTCAGCCCTGAAATAACAACACAGAAACTGTATTAATTAAATCACTGCTTGGCCTATCAATTCTAGCTTCTTATTGGCTACCTCTTTTTTTTTAAATTTAAATCAAACACACACATTTATTAATTTATTTATTTTTGATATGGACAATATTCTTTTTTTTCTTTTTTTATTGTTCTTTTTTAATTAAAATTTCCACCTGATCCCCGTTTCCCATTTCCCTCCCCCTCCTCCCAAATATTGCCCCCTCCCCCGACTTCCCTCCCCCTCTCCCCACTCCTCTTCTCCTCACCCCACTCCATTCACCCTCCCTCTGGATACTGAAGAGCAGTCCAAATTCCCTGCCCTGCGGGAAGACCAAGGTCCTCCCACTTCCATCTAGGTCCAGGAAGGTGAGCATCCAAACAGGCTAAGCTCCCACAAAGCCAGTTCATGTACTAGGATCGAAACCTAGTGCCATTGTCCTTGGCTTCTCATCAGCCTTCATTGTCCACCAAGTTCAGAGAGTCCAGTTTCAACCCATGCTTATTCAGTCCCAGACCAGCTGGCCTTGGTGGGCTCCCAAGAGATCAGTTCCACTGTCACAGTGGGTGGGTGTACCCCTCGTGGTCCTGACTTCCTTGCTCATGTTCTCCCTCCTTCTGCTCCTCATTTGGACCTTAAGAGCTCAGACCGTTGCTCCAAATTGGGTCTCTGTCTCTATCTCGATCCATCGCCAGATGAAGATTCTAAGGTGATATGCAAGATATTCATCAGTATAGGATAGGGTCATTTCAGGTTCCCTCTCCTCATTTGCCCAAGGTACCAGCTGGGGACATCTCCCTGGACACCTGAGAGCCCCTCTAGAGTCAAGTCTCTTGCCAACCCTAATGGACACTTTTTTAGATAAGTACCATATACCAAAGTTAAACCAGGACCAGGTGAACAATTTAAATAGACCTGTTAGTCGCGAAGAATTAGAAGTTGTTATAAAAAACCTCCCTACCAAAAAAAGCCCAGGTCCAGACGGCTTCAATGCAGAATTCTACCAGAACTTCCAAAAAGACCTAATACCTATATTCCTTAATGTATTTCACAATATAGAAACAGAGAAGTCATTGTCAAAATCCTTTTGTGAAGCTGCAGTTACTCTAATACCAAAACCACACAAAGACACAACCAAGAAAGAGAACTACAGGCCAATCTCATGAACATCAATGCAAAAATCCTCAATAAAATACTGGCAAACCAAATCCAAGAACACATTAGAAAAATTATCCATTATGATCAAGTAGGCTTCATCCCAGAGATGCAGGGCTGGTTCAACATGCAAAAATCTATCAATGTAATCCATCATATAAATAAACTGAAAGATAAAAACCATATGATCATTTCATTAGATGCTGAAAAAGCATTTGACAAAATTCAACATCCCTTTATGATAAAAGTCTTGGAGAGATTAGGGATACAAGGGTCGTACCTAACTATAATAAAAGCTATTTATAGCAAGCTGACAGCTAACATCAAATTAAATGGAGAGAAACTCAAAGCTATTCCACTAAAATTAGGAACACGACAAGGCTGTCCACTCTCTCCATACCTCTTTAATATAGTGCTTGAAATTCTAGCGATAGCAATAAGACAACATAAGGGGATCAAAGGGATTCAAATTGGAAAGGAAGAAGTTAAGCTTTCATTATTTGCAGGCGATATGATAGTGTACATAAGTGACCCCAAAAAATCCAGCAAAAAACTCCTACAGCTGATAAACACCTTTAGTAGCGTGGCAGGATACAAGATCAATTCCAAAAAATCAGTTGCCCTCCTATACACAAAGGATAAGGAAGCAGAGAGGGAAATCAGAGAAGCATCACCCTTCACGATAGCCACAAATAGCATAAAATATCCTGGGGTAACTCTAACCAAGGAAGTGAAGGATCTATTTAACAAGAACTTTAAGTCTGTGAAGATAGAAATTGAAGAGGATACCAGAAAATGTTAGGATCTCCCTTGCTCTTGGATTGGGAGGATTAACATAGTAAAAATGGCAATTCTACCAAGGGCAATTTATAGATTCAATGCAATCCCCATTAAAATCCCATCAAAATTCTTGACAGATCTTGAGAGGATATTAATCACCTTTATATGGAAAAACAAAAAAAACCAGGATAGCCAAAACAATCTTATATAATAAAGGATCATCTGGAGGCATTACCATCCCTGACTTCAAACTCCACTACAGAGCTTCAGTATTGAAAACAACTTGGTATTGGCATAAAAACAGAGAAGTCGATCAATGGAACCGAGTAGAAGACCCTGATTTTAACCCACAAACATATAAACACCTGATTTTTGATAAAGGAGCTAAAAGTATACAATGGAAAAAAGAGAGCATCTTCAACTAATGGTGCTGGCAGAACTGGTTGTCAACCTGTAGAAAAATGAAAATAGATCCATATCTATCGCCATGCACAAAACTCAAGTCCAAATGGATTAAAAACCTCAATATCAGTCTGAACACACTGAACCTGACAGAAGAAAAAGTTTGAAGTACTCTACAACATATGGGTACAAGAGATCACTTCCTATGTATATCCCCAGCAGCACAGACATTAAGGACAACATTGAATAAATGGGACCTCCTGAAACTGAGAAGCTTCTGTAAAGCAAAGGACTCTGTCACTAAGACAAAAAGGCAACCTACTGACTGGGAGAAGATCTTCACTAACCCTGCAACAGACAAAGGTCTGATCTCCAAAATATATAAAGAACTTATTGGCTACCTCTTACATTTTAATTTAACCCATTTCTATTAATCTGTGTATCACCACGTGGCTGTGGCTTACCAGCAAGGTTCTATCTGGTGTCTGTCTCTGGTGGCTACATGGGTTCTCTGTGACTCTGCATTTTTTTTCTCCCAGCATTCAGTTTTGTTCCTCACCTAGCTCTACAGGCCAATGTGGTTTCTTTATTCATTAACTAATAAAAGCAATACATAGAAAGAAAAGCTTTCCATACCAACAAAGTCTGGGGTGTCAACAAAGTCTGGCATGTCATTAAGAAGTAAGACTAAACTCCCCTGCCCCTGTATCTAGACTAAACAAAGTTATCCCTCCAAAGAGAATGGGTTCCAAAAACCCCGTTTAAACACTAGGGATAAATCCTGGTCAACCAAATTGAGAGGGCCAAGTTTGGACCTATGCAGATTCCTCCACTGTCAGTCCTGAGTCAGTGAGTTCCCACTCTCTCAGGTCATCTTAGGTCGCTCAGGTCCCATCATGGTCTTTACCTCTTTGCTCCTTCCTCTCTTTGACTGGACTCTGTGAAACATAAAATATTCTGTAAACAAAACACAACTGAACATTTCATAAGTTATTTATGATTATTGAAAAATTAGAATAATTTACATCCTTTGCCATATCTTTCTTTTGGTTCCTAAGAATGTGATGCCTAATCTTGCCCTGACTGATCTGAAAACCTCTTTCACAGATATGTCGCATGTTTATGAGACCCTTTGTGGGATCCATCCTATCCATTAATCCATGCCAACCCATTAGCCAGCACTGGGCTCTTAAAGTAATAGGAATTTATAATGAGTGTTACAATTAATTTGAGTTCATTTTCTATTTAAATAATATTAAAAAGGTGGGCAATAATTGTAGTTGATGTTTTCAAATTCTATGAAATTGTATAATTAGATTAACTAATATCAAATCTTAGTGTTAGGCTTTTGTTGGGATTATATGAAAGTCAGAAATAGTTTGGGGTAAAAATGAAATATTTCCATTATTGAGTTTTTCTTTCCATGATCTAGCCTTTGCTTGATTTAGTTTTTTCCTTTAAGTTCTCCAAGTAGCAGTCAACATTGTTTAGGATTAGAAAATTTGCACAGCTACTGCTGAGTTAACCACTAGGTTTTATATACAATTCAATATTGTGAGGATTTATTGTCTACCCACTGCTGACTTACAAAGAACACAATTCAGTTTTAAAATTTGTTTTATATTCAACAGCTCAATTCTGAATTCTAATTATTCACAGAGTCCTTTGGAAGTTTTACTTATAAAATCACATCACCACATCACATTAGATAAAAAAATGATACTTTTATTTACCAATTCTACTTTAAAGTTCTCTTTGCTGGATACAACTCAGTATATTATGTTATTTACATAAAGGACAGTTTCTAACAGTGTAGCAATCCAATGTTTTTTGCTGTAGTTCATTGTAGAATATCTATTTTTCCATAGCTAAACTGCTTCCAGCTTTATTAAAGATACATCTTATAAACAATCACGGTGTTTCAGGCAGGGCATAGGTAAATGATAATTCACAGTATGCAAGAACTTGCAAACTCCATTTCATGTCAGGACTGCCAAAATCAGGAATACACTATGAAATCCAACCAAGTCCTCATTTGGTGCTCTGAATGGGTACGTTTAGAGAGAAGATTGATTCTTCCCACCCACAAGCATGTTGTTAAACACTTTTTCACAAGTCAACCCTGACTTTCAAAAAATAAAATGAAAATGGAAAAAATATCAGTCTGAATTTCCGCAATCTTTTAGAAAAGGAACTGCTGTTCTCTTGAGGAATGCCATCTCAGTGATGTGTCTGGCCTACACTGGCAAAACCAGTATAAGGGAGAGAGCTCACAGCAGGTCTCCAAGGGTTTTTAGAAGTGGAGAATATGCTGATGGTGATGTGGTGGACAGGTGGAGGTAAGCTAAAGAAATGAATTTTGAGTTTTCCAACACTTCCAAGCTTTTGAACTAAAGCAGCTACATGTGTCAGTATCAGGAAATCCCATCTGAGAGACAAGAGGAGTCTCTCAAAACTAAGGTCTTTCCCCCACATCAGCCCAGGTTAGCATCACATACTACTTCCCCCACAAAACACTGAATTGTTCTGTATACTGACAACATAGCCTTTATGAAAATGTAAAACAATTTTTAAAAAGTTGATTTTAAAAAGGTAGCATTTCAAATCTCACAGTCACCAGAAGTACATGGATATCAAAAGTGCACATACTCCCCTTGCACATGCTCTCCTTGCACACAGATATTAAAAATGCACATACTATCCTTGGCAACTCCAGTACTAGTAGCTCTCTATCCCTGGTCTGTTTTGGCTTCTCCACTGTCTGCAGGAGTCTTCTCTTCTCACTTGCCAGCATCAGCATCTTCCTGTTTGCCTCTTGGTACTTTCTCTCCCTTCCTGGAAGGAACCTTTTTAGGCTTGGACTATGGAGATTGAGGTTCAAGTTCAGCAGACACCCTCCACCTCTTCTCTGAGTCTCATCGCTCACTTGACTTTATCTCCTTTAGCACATGGCAACAGAGACCTGGGGACATAGGCACCTGCTGTGGAGTAATTCTTCTGTGCACTGTAAAAGTTTATTACTCATATTCATTTAATAAAATGCTGATTGGTCAGTAGCCAGGCAGAAAGTATAGGCAGGGCGACCAGACTAAGAGAATTCTGGGAAGAGAAAAGGCAGGGAGTCAGTCTCAAGCAAGATGTGGAGGAAGCAATATGAGAATGCATCACTAAGAGTACCAAACCATGGGGCTAAAAATAGACAAGAACTATGGGCTAATATAAGCAGTAAGAGTTAGTTAATAATAAGCCTAAGCTAATAGGCCAAACAGTTTATAACTAATCTTAAACTCTGTGTTTCTTTGGGACTGAATGGCTGGAGGACTGGGCAGGACAGAAACTTCTGTCTACAAATGGCACCCAAACATGTGTCAAGAATTTCCACATAACCCAAACTCAGCATTAGAAGCAAAACCTCACAGTTCTTTTAAGAGGCTCTGCCATCAAACACTTTAATGGTATTTATGAGCAATTTAAACCATGCTTTTTGGTGATGACATGGACCTAGAAGCTCCACAGAGTTGTGGCAATAAATGTGGTTCCTACCTGTACCTCTACCATGAGGTTAGACTCTCAGGAAACCAAGAAATTGGACAGAGTCAGGCGCCAAAGCTGCAGCTTTAATTCTAGCCTTGCTGCTTAGCAGATTAAAGACTTACGTACTGAGATAAAGATAGATACATACAGAAAAGACAGATTCAGACAAGAAAAACCTCTAAATGGTTAAAAATATATGCAGGCTTGGGAGAGAAAAGAAAAAGAATAGAGAAATTTCTTACACAAAGAAATAGAGTAGCTGGGTGTGATAATATACACCTTTAATCCCAGCACTTGGGAGGCAGAGACAGGTGGATCTCTGTGAAGTTTGAAACCAGCCTGCTCTAGAGAGTGAGATTCAGTAGTCAAAGATACATAGTAAAACTCTTTCTCAAAAAAAAAATTAACAATAAAATAAAAGAAATAAAGTTCAAAAGCCACATAAAGATGAAAAACACACAGTATCTGGATACTATATGTTATTTTACTATCTTTGAATTGTTTGTCTACTGAGAAAGGCATAACAGCTGTTAAAGACCCATTATTATAAATGTTGATGGATTAGTACAACCTATATATTTTGACAAATGCCTTGACTTCACAATTTAAGTCAAAGATATCTTACTTTGGAGAAGAGGTTTCATTTTGTTTCCATAGGAAATGAAAGGCTGTGGATTCATTCTGGGTTAAGAAAAATAAGGTTTGATCATAGAAGATCCCCCATGAAAAATCTCCAATGGAAGTGGATGGCCCAGATGATCCAAAGCTTCAGAGCACTTCTGTTTAGGTTTCCTCTGATTTCTACATCAAGAACAACTCCAAGACTGATGGCTGAGATGATCCAGCCTCACAGAAAACTCCAGCCAGGACTTGACCATAATCCTAAATTTTCTTTGTGTCCTCATAAGATTATTAGTGCCCACAATCAACAGGAAGTAGCTTAGAAAACTATGCCCACATTCCCAAAAAAAAATGTTTATGAATGTTTGTTTTTGTTTAGTGTGCTGGTTACAAGTTGTTTTGAATAATGGTCAGCCAAAAGGCTAAACAAAGAAGATGGGATTCAGGGTCTTATTTGGAAAAAAAAAGAAGAAATGCTGTGAGATAATGCTCTTGTACAATGTAAAGATTTGTCACTTGTATTGGTTTAATAAAACACTGATTGGCCAGTAGCCAGGCAGGAAGTATAGGAGGAATGACAAGACTATGAAAATTTTGGGAAGAGAAAAGGCAGAGAGTTTGTCACCGCCCAAACACAGAGGAACCAGGATGAGAATGCCTCACTGAGAAAAGGTACCAAACTGCTGTGGGGGCTCCTTCTGCTCCTTCAGCCAATAGCCATTGAGATACCAGCCCACTGGGACATGGTCTCTTTCTCTTTAAAAAGCTGCAGCAGCCCTCTGCTCCCTCTCTTGCTCTAGCGATGAGACTCCTTTCTTGGCTGTTGTGTAGGACAGTGTTCTGTAAGTTTTTCTTCTCAAATAAATAACCTTTTAAATCCAAACTGGTGTGGGATTGTTTCGCACTTTGCCAAACCACATGGATAAACTTAATAAGAATTATGGACAAATTTAAGTCAAAAGAGCTAGTTATGAATAAGTCTGGGCTAATAGGCCAAAGAATTTATAATTAATTGAATACTCTGTGTGTTTCTTTGGGACTGAACAGTCGCAGAATCAGGTATGACAGAAACTTCCTTCTACAGGCAGAAAACGGGAGTGGGGATGGGGTAGCATATATAGTAGTCTATAGTTTTTGTCAGTCTAGTGTCTTTATTCTTTATTCATACTGCTCATTTGCAGAATATCTTTATGAACATATTTTAGGATTTTCTTTTCCAATTTTGAATTCAGTAGCATCTTTTCTCCATATTTTAAACTTACCAAATCTTATTTCTACATGTATTCACTCATATTCATCTTCCTTCTGTTTATGTGACATCCTTACAATCTTAGCCTGATATGATAGTCTTGAATTCTCAGACTCAATCTAACTTAATTGTAATGCATTATCCTTTTAAAACATATAGATTTCTTATGAACTATATTTTGAGGTGTTTATTGTTTTTCCAAAGGTGTCCTCAACTAATAAGTTAGAATCAGCTGATCTATACTTTTGCAGTTTCTATATGATGGTATTTTATTTGGAAGATTTTGACATTAAGTCATAAGTTTGGTTTTTGGGGAAACTTTAAGTAGAGTTGTATTGTGCCTAGCATATGAAAGATTAAGATTCATAAAATGTTTTTGAGGAGGAGAATTTTAATTTATTTTTGTATTAACAATTATCTATTTTTTAAATAATCTATACCTGTAATTATATATCTGTATTTCTTATCTAAGTATATTTAATGCTTATAAAATATGGTAGCATTTGTTATCATCTTAAATCCTTTCAATAATTCTGTCTCCATCAAAAGATTATCAGAATGTCTACTTCTGACTGTTGTTTTTGGTGTTTGTGGCTCATGCCCCTTATCAATTCCAACAGCTACTTAAAATTTTTATTAGTTTTCTAAACAAATGCCTTTTGGGTTTATATTCTTTGTAACATAAAATATTAATAGAATATACTTTACATAGTTGGTACTTTTCATTAGAGAGAGCATGGACTACCAACCCCAGCTTTTTGCATGTGTGTCTATCATTTCTTCACTTAAATATCACCTGATTATATTTCCAGGACCAACCTGTGTAGGGCACAGCAGGTGGCACCTGAACTAGACCACCTGACTGTGGGAACTCCCATTAATCAGAATCCGCTGAAAGATGTACATTAAATAAAGATAAAAATAAAGAAAGGAAAAGGCACAATGCCAAGTACCAAGTGTAATACATGGGACAAGTAAATCTACAAATAGGTACATATTAGTACTTTGAAGATTTTGCAGAATCACAGAAATAGGATAACAACACAGCAGCTCTGTCAATTCTTAGCCTATATTTGGGAATCATGCTTGTTCTAGAAGAAGTGAGAAAAAAGATAGAAAAAATAAGAGATAGATAAATGGTGAGTGGACAAACGAGCCAATGTATTTCCACTTTTACTTTGGTGTATAGACTCTTATACCTGATTACACATGAGGGAACTTTTTCCTCACTCTGAAAGGACAGGCTTCCCCAGGGAATTCAGGTGTGACATTATGAAGGAACCAACAACCATTTGCATATCCTTTGCAAAATTTTCAACAACTTACCATAATTGCCTTAATGGCATCTTCTCTATTATTTGGTGATTTAATTCAAATTGTATCCATATATAAATATTTTTAGGAACATTTTGCTGTATGGTTACAACTCTTCAAATGATTCTTCCTTTTAATTGCTCCTCTATCTCTTCTAATGAATAGAAAACAGAATAATACACATGAAGATAATCCCTAATTATTTTAGGAAATACTTCTAGGTGTAATGATCAGATATTTTTCTTTAAAACACATTCAATTTACAATATATTCATAGAGATCAGAATAATAGTTTACAAAATATTATGATGGATTACAACTTAGTAATTTTCATTTATCTATAAAATTAATGACATAAAAATGTGACCTTATTTTGTAAGAAAATTAAACCATTTCTTATAATGTTTGAATAATTCATCAGGAGACAATACAGTTTCTATAGTATAAAAATTAAAAACCTTTGTTACTGCAATAGACTTTTAAATCTTTCATTTTGTTCAACATACTCCTGAACCCACAGAAGAACTCAAGTTCATTTATCAGTTTCATACACGCACATCTTCCAGACATCCCTCTCATCTTATACTCATTCATTTCTCATACACCATTTCCCCTTTTATTAGACACAAGTGCCCATCTCACAGTCATGTGTCATTCCAGAGTTGTCATATTGCAATTTTGCACTTTCTCAACATTTTAATCTTTGATGTGTTTGGGAAAATGACTTACATTTATTGAGGCACTGCTGTTTCTCAGTGACTAGGTTAAAATACTTACACATGGTTTTATACGAACTCAAAGTTATTTTTAGAGTCTAGAAATATTTTAAACATTGACCGGAGTGAATGCAGTAAGTGTGACCATGTGCTAGGCATTCATGAGGAAAGCCACTGGAAAACCTAGGAGAAGCATTCATGGGTTCAGAGCTGAAACATGATTAGAAATATGCTACGAAACTTGAGAAAATGGTTGCAATGCTGACATGCTCAGAAAGAGGGAGTACCAGCTTGGACCAATCGCAATAGTATGTTTTTCACACCTTGATATTAAAGACAGGAAGTGAAAGCTCATTACATCATAATCCAAAATCTCAGCCAAAGGGCTTGTTGGAGTCATTTTTCCCAAAACTGTAACCAAAATCTGAATTCCTTATTGGAAATAAAGTAAATGTCAAGTAAAATGATAAATGTTTACTTGTTTACAATACACTCAAGCAACTAAGATATCTAAATGGGATAGGTAAAGAGAGTGAAGATTACTGATTTAAAAATATCTCTTCTAAGAGCTATGAACTTCTTGAGACAGTGAGCACTAAGACACAGCACTCTGGCGATACAGTTCTGCAAAGCAGACAGGTTGAGTAAAGAGCCCAGAAAGATCAGAAGTCATATCTGTTTTAGAGTATTCCTGAAAGGAAGAATTCCACAAGAATTTCTGGTGAAGTTAGTGGATTGCATTGCAAAAAGATATTAGTTACAATAGTAGGCGAGGCAAAGATAAGGAGACAGAAAAGATTACATCACATTTGCCTTAATAATCACCTAGACCTAACCAAAAAGCACACAATGATGCCTATGACAAGGCAGAATAGAGGTAGGTGGGAAATATGAATGCTGGGAGAAAGAAGGTGGAATCAGGCAGATGCCATGTAGTTGCCAAAAAAGAAGGTCACAAGAACCTTACCAGTAGACCACAACCTCATGGTGATACATAAATTAATAGAAATGGGTTAATTTAAGAAATAATAGCTAGCTAGGAATATTATTGAGCCATTGGGAAAACAATGCTTTAACTAATATATTTTCGGTGTAATTATTTATGCCTGGGAAGTCAGACAAAAAAAGTCTCCATTTATAATTATTTTGTAGTATTCTGTTCTTCCTCAAATATTTATTTGATACACTAAACCAATTCATTCCTCTCATATTCCTGTAAATGAAAATATATACTTACACAAAAATATAAAATATACTTATAAAAAATAAACATGTGTATGCTATTCATATGATGGTGGTGCACACCTTTAATCCAAACACTTGGGATGAAGAAGCAGACTTATCTCTGTAAGTTTCAGGCTAACCTGGTTTACCAAGCCAGTTCTAGGGCAGGGCAGTCAGGGCTAAACAAAGAAACCCTGTCTCAAAATAGAAAGAAAGGAGTAGGAGAGATGGCTCAGAGCTTAAGAGCACTGGTTCTTGCACAGGACCTGTGTTCAATTTCCACCACCAACATGGCAACCCACAAGTGTCTAAAACTCCAGTCCCACTGGATCTAATACCTTTTCTGTCCTTCTCAGACATCAAGGACATAAATTGTGTACGTACATATATGCAAGTAAAAATAAATGAACATGTGTTTATTTATAACATTTTTATAACAACACTATTCATAATAGCCCAAAAAGTATAAAAACCCCAATACTGATTATCAGATAAATGGGCAAAGAATACATTTTCTACATATATAATAGAATATTATTGATAATGAAATGAAATGAATATTGGTTATACTACAATAAAGATGATGCCTGAAAATACTACAATAGAAACAAAAATAAGTCACAGAGGATAATGTAATGTGTACTTCCAGTCCCTTGAAATATCTGGAATATAAAAGGAAAGAAGGTAGAAATTTGAGTAGTGAGCACCATTTTTGACTGAGGTTTCTGTCCCGCCCAGTCCTGTAGCCTTTCGGTACCAAAGAAATACGCAGAGGTCTACATTAATCATAAACTGATTGGCCTAGTAGCTCAGGCTTTTTATTAACTCTTATAACTTATATTAGCCCATAATACTTGTCTGTATTAGCCACGTGGCTTGGTACCTTTTGGCGAAGCAGTTACATCTTGCTTGTTCTCTGTCTGGCTTCCTCTGTGTCTGGGTGATGACTACAGACTAAAACTTCTCTCTTCTCTGTATTCTCAATGTCCCACCTCTACTTCCTGCCTGGTCACACAGCCTATACTTCCTGCCTAGCTACTGACCAATCAGCGTTTATTTAAAATGCAAGTGACAGGGTACAGACTATTGTCCCACAGCACTTCCTCCACCCCTTTTTTAAATCAAGAACTCTGAATCGATTCTTCTTTGTTTAGCTTTTCTACTGACCATTATCGATAAAACTTGTAACCAACATTCTAAACAAAGACAAACATTCCATAATTTATTTTTTGGGAATGTGGGCATAGTTTTCTAGGCTATTTCCTCCTGATTGGGGACACTGATAATCTTATGGGTACCTAAAGAAAATTTTGAGTTATGATCAAGTCCTGACTGTAGTATCCTGTGAGGCTTGATCATCTTAGGCAGAAGTCTTAGAACTGTTCTGGTTGTAGAACTCAGACATCTTGGCCATTCCTCCTATCAGAGATTTCTCAGGTAGTCTTCCACGGTCAAACCTGATTTTCCTTAAGCAGAATGAATCTACACTTCCTCACTTCCTGCAGAAACAAAAGCAAAACCTCTTCTCCAAAGTAACATACTTTTGACTTAAATTTTTTTTTTTTTTTGAGACAGGGTTTCTCCGTAGCTTTTGGTTCCTGTCCTGTAACTAGCTCTTGTAGACTGGCCTCGAACTCACAGAGATCCGCCTACCTCTGTCTTCTGAGTGCTGGGATTAAAGGCGTGCGCCACCACCGCCCGGCTCTTGACTTAAATTTTAAAGTCAAAGCATTATATATATATATATATATATATATATATATATATATATATGCATATGTTTTATATATATATATATGTGATTAATGTAGCAGCATTTATAATCAAATGTCTTTTAGTAGCTTTTGCTCCATCCTCAGTCATCAAACAATTTAAAGACAACACAATAACATACACTATCCAGAGTTTCTCTGTATTTTTCATCTTTACATGGCATTATTTAACCTCTATTACTTTTATTTTATTTTTAATTTTTGGCTTTTTTAGACAGGGTTTCTCTGTGTATCTTTGGATGTCCTGGAATTTACTTTGTAGACCAGGCTGTTCTTGAACTTACAGAGATCTGCCTGCCTCTGCCTCCCAAGTGTTGGAATTAAAGTTGTGTGCCATCACACATTGAACTAACAGAGATCCATCTGTTGGGATTAAAGGTATGTGTGTGACAACACCCAAGTAGTCCCTTTTTTTCTTTTAAGGACTTTATCCTTTTTTTAAAAAACCAAAACCTACATATATTTTTAAACTCACAATAAACCATTTAGATGTTTTCTTCATCCTTGAATCTGTATTTACTATAAATCTCTATTTTTCTGACCACATGAGTCTTTCATTTGCTATCAATATGGCTAGAATTGAAGCCGTGGCTTTAACAGCTGGATCCAACACATTCCTTAGCTTTTTTTTTTTTCTGAGATTTTAGTCTCATGGTAGAGGTACTGGCCAGAGCTATGTTTATTTTCACAACTCTATGGTGTTTCAAGGTCCTGGTCACCACCCAAAAATATGCAGTCAATGTTTCATCAATGCCAATTAAGTGCTTTGTGGAAGGACTTCTTAAAAGAGCTGCAAGGTTTAGCATCTAAAGCTGAGTCAGGAAGCCTCTCTTAAATGAGAGCACTGGACTCTAGCAAGCAGAGCCCACCTGAGAAAGTGCTGCTATCAATGAGCCATGTTTAACTCTATTCTTTTCTATCTAGAATAATTTCCCAAGCTCTCTCAGGTTTCCTGTGGATGCAGTTGTTCATGTTGGGTACCATTTGCTGACTGAGCTTTCTGTCCTGCCTAGTCCTGCAGTCTTTCAGAACCAAAGAAATACATAGAGGTCTATATTAGTCATAAACTGATTGGTCTAGTAGCTCAGGCTTCTTGTTAACTCTTATAATGTATATTATTCCATAATACTTGTCTGTGTTTGCCACATGGCTTGGTACCTTTTTTGGTGAGGCAGCCACATGTTGCTTGCTCTGTGTCAAACTTTCTCTATATCTGGGTGATGACGGCAGACTGAAATTTCCCATTCCCCAGAATTTTCATTGCTTCTACTTTCTGCCTGGTTACCCCACCTATACTTTCTGCCTAGATACTGGCCAATCAGAGTTTATTTAAAATACAAGTGACAGAGTACAGACCATTGTCCCATAGCACATCATGGCTGCAGAATAGCAGTCTTTGGGAAGATACGGAAACTACTAGCAAAGGGCTTCACTTGAGAGTATTAAACCACCTGATCTGTTTGTAGCAATAATTTCAGAACACTGTGATTATATCAGAGGTTATCAAAATGTACATATTACATTTATGAAATTTGTAATACAGTGTGTTTCAATAAGAGTGTTAATAAAAAGGTGAAATCATAGAATATATCTGTCTCTGAAGGTGATGGATGTGGGAGAACAGGTATTTAGCTTAGGGTTTCAAAGTTTATTAACAGTTATATTTGAGCAACCCTACAAATCTTTAGCACTCTGTAACTCTTAATTTAAAGACTCATCTTAACGTCCTTTTATTTCAGTTCCTTGTGTATGACTTTCATCAAGTATGGTTTTCATCAACAAAAGTGTAGTTAGGGGAGAAACAGAGGGAAGAGGGAGTGAAGTAAAGAAAAAAGAAGATATGCTGGAAGATAAAAGAAGACAGAGGTGGAGTGAACAACAGAGTCCAGTTTAGGGAGAGCAGGATTCTAGAATTATCAAAGAGGGGATTAAATATCCCAGTATATTAATAAATCCTATGGAATAATAAGACAATATTCAAATTGCATGAAGAATTTAAGATCACAAGTGGAAACCTGATGAGAATACACAGAAAATGTTTAAAACACATTTTAATGCAGAGAGGGAGAAATACCTTTAATGGGCCCATTAGTTGACTAAAGAAAGTATGGTCAGTCTGAAGAACTTCCAAATAGAAATGTAAAAATAATATGACAAAAATGGAGAAACAAAAGAGAATGTGGAATAAATAGGAGGCATAGGTGTACACAGAATAATAGAAAAATAAAGTAGAAAAAAATTAAGAAATGATATAAAGACAAAGAATTTCCCAAAGCAATTGTCTAAAACAAGAATAAACATTCAAATCCTACACATATGAGCATATCTCATGCAAAGTGAAGAAAACTATATAAAGAAAGGAAATCATGGAAAATCCAGACAGTCAGGGAGCACACTTTGGCTACAGAGAAACAAGGATGTAAAACACAATGGGGTTTTAGTCAGAAACCATGAAAGGTAATACCATGAACATTTATAGCCAATAAAAATTTCCTTCAGAATAAAGAGGCCAAACATATTATTATGCAAATAATGAGGAAATTGATTGCCAGTAGGGTTGCTCTATAGAGTAATGAAATTTTCCAGAGAAATTGGTGTTATAGGATTGATAATAATCCTACATAAAATATGGATAATGACAAAGTGAAGAAAAACTTTGATTTTTATTTCTATAGATTACAAAAAGAGTTATTTCATGCTTGCTTAACATAAATAAATGAAATAACAGCACAGGACTGAAGGAAGGGGAAATAAAATTTATTAAATCATACATGATTAGATTTGTACAAATAGAGGAAAGATAGAAATATGGCTACACAATAGATAAATGAAAGAGAATGGATAATAAAATGATATTACACTAGATTACAAAAATATATAAATAGACAGAAAGAAAGATAAAAATAGAGAATAATCATAAAATATCAGACTATAATTTTCAATAATATCAAAAAACACTGTATGGATGGCTGATTAAAGATAGATGTTGTTATAATTAATATAGATGTCATACTCAAATATATGCTGTCTCTTAGAAACTAAAATCATTACACAAATGTAAAGATTTTATGGAATATACAAAAAAATTCACAATCTTTTCTGATTTAATATTTTCAATGACTCCATAAAATTTTTTTCATTTATTTATTTATTTATCTATCTATCTATTTAATTTACATGCGTGCATGCATAAGAACAATGAACATAAACTATGACTGTATATCACTTATTTTTATTAAACCCTTAAAGGAGGACATTATAATGACTATAATGCCTAAAGCAATTCAATAACTGATTTTTATCTCAAATTAATTGATTCATAATTGAATAACATGAGGAATTTTTTGCTTCTAAATATATACACAAACCATACAATCTTCACTACAATTTGAAGACAAAATATAGTATTACAAAAATGAAGAAGTAGCATCATTCCCTCAAAGAATGCTTCACTATCTTTGAATGAATTATGAAAATCACAAATATTTAAAAGTCAAGCTCTTTCTAATAACTAACCCAGGAAGAATCAGTGATGCTGGACAAGCTTGAGAAAGAGGTAGTCTCCTAAACTGTGGAGTACTCATTCTTTAATGAGCAGTCCTAATGAGGTGACCTGTGGTGCCCTAACCAGGGACACTGGGAAATGTAAGGCTAGAAGTGACCTAAGGCAAGTTTGTTCCTCTTCTGAAACAGGCTGTCTGTGCTTCCATAGACATATTTTTTGTGCAAAAAATATAACAAGCTAATTAAACAAAAGAGATAAATTGATCAGAAACAAAGTAACATTTGGTCAATCTGATAGTTGAAAAAATAATAGTAAGTCATTCAAAGGAGAATAATTAGATTTTCTTATATAGAAGAGAACATGAGAGACTAAACTCAAATATGATAATATGATATCAAACATTAACTAGGCAATATTAATTGATAGATTAATAGTACTCACATGATTTTTCTAACTCTTTAGGAACATTCTCTCACACATGCCTGAATAAGGTAGGCAAGTATTTTATACCTATAGTTCGTTCATTCAAACTAAATTAAAAATTACAAGTCAGAGCTAGATTGATATCTCAGTCCATAAAGTACTTGCCATGTAAGAGTCAGAACCTAAATCATCCCCAGCATTCCATAAAAAGCCAGACACAGTGGTACACAATTGAAATCTCAGAACTGTGAGTCAGCGATTAAATATATCCTCAGAGTTCCCTTGCCAGTGAGGTCAACTTAATCAGGGAGCACCTGGTCCCAGTGAGAGACCCTGTTTCAAGTAACAAAGTGGCAAATGCCTAAAACAGAACACTTATCTCTGCACACAGGACCTCACATGTGCATTCACATTCATGTATGCATACGTATACAAACACACACATATTCCTCTGCAAAACATACATACACACACCACACACACAAAATTGAAAGTCTCTCTTCACTGTATGATTTTGAAGAACAATTGAAAGAGTTGTTTCACTGCCTCAAATTTTGTAGATTTTTCTATAATCCAGTATTTGAGATCTGTTCTTTTTTATTGATTTTTATTGAGCTCTACATTTTTCTCTGCTCCCCTCCCTGCTTTTCCCCTTTCCACTTCAACCCTTCCCCAAGGTCCCCATGCTCCCAGTTTACTCAGGAGATCTTGTCTTTTTATATTTTCTACTTCCCATGTATATTAGAGCTATATAAGTCTCTCTTGGTGTCCTCATTGTTGTATAAGTTTTCTGGAATTGTGTTTTGTAGATTGGTTCTCTTTGCTTTATATTTAAAAACCACCTATGAGTAAGTACATGTGATAATTGTCTTTCTGTGTCTAGGTTACTTCACTCAAAATAATGTTTTCTAGCTCCATCCATTTTCCTGCAAAATTCAAGGTGTTATTTTTTTATGCTGTGTAGTACTCCATTGTGTAAATGTACCATATTTTCCGTATCCATTATTTGGTCAAGGGGCATTTAGATTTTTTCCAAGTTCTAGTTATGACAAACAATGTTGCTAGGAACATAGTTGAGCACCTGTCCTTGTGGCACAATTGAGCAACCTTTGGATATATACCCAAAAGTGGTATTACTGGGTCTTGAGGAAGGTTGTTTCCTAATTTTCTGAGAAATCGCCAAACTGGTATTCAAAAAGGCTATATCAGTTTGCATTCCCACCAGCAATGCAGAAGTGTTCCCTTTTCCCCACAATCTCTCCAGCATAAGTTATCATCTGTATATTTTATCTTGGCCATTCTTACAGGTATAAGATGGAATCTCAGAGTTGTTTTGATTTGCATTTCTCTGATGACTAAGGATGTCATACATTTCCATAAGTGTCTTTCAGTTATTTTAGATTTCTCTGCTGAGAGTTCTCTGTTTAGGTCTACACTCCATTTTTTTTATTGGATTAGTGGGGTTTTTTGGTTTTGTTTTGTTTTGGTGACCAATTTCTTGAGTTCTTTGTATATATTGGAGATCAGACCTCTGTCTGATATGGGGTTGTTGGAGATCTTTTCCCATTTTGTAGGCTGTCATTTTTGTCTCGTTGACCATGTGCTTTGGTTTACAGAAGCTTTTCAGTTTTAGGAGGTCCCATTTATTAATTGTTTCTCTCAGTGTCTGTGCTGCTGGGGTTCTATTTAGGAAGTGGTGAGTTCTTACAGGATCCCTGTGGTCTATAACAGCTCTCCCTCTCTCTCTTTTCTTTTTTCTTAATGCAGCAATTAAATACAAACAAATGTCCTAACTGGGGAATCACTGGTCATAACTAGAAATTAAAGACTTAGGAAATGAGAAATAAAAGCATTCAATTTACCTTCTAAAATCTTCTCTCATATTCCAAACCACAAAAATTTTTCAGCATCTGACTTCCTTTTAAAAGCAATATTCTATGACATATCACTACATTCTTAATCCATACATAGAAGCTGTATGATTGCAGACATGTGGAATTACCTTGCTTTTGAGAAAGAAAAAGTCTCACACAAACAGTGTTGGATAGAACAATAAGACAGATGTTTCTCTACTTGAGGTAGATTGGGTTACAAAATTAAATACATATAGCTAAGTTTCCAAGCCCTCTTATGCCATATATTATCTTTATGACATTGGACAAAGTCCTCCATTTGTCTCAGTCTTGAAGGAGAATTCTGAGGAAGACATTGCATCTGTAAAGGACGAATGCCTGATTAAAACCTCAGTGATGTGAGAGATTGAAATGTCTCAGTTCCAGAACCTCATTTCAACTTATTTTGGGTCATGGGCACTATAAAGTAATCCCACACTAGATCATAATTGAATATAATAAGTGGTTCTTTATTCAGTGGTAGACTTACAGATCACAGTCCTCTGCAAGAACAGAGACCAGGAACCAAATCCAGCAGCAGCAGCAGCAGCAGCAGCAGCAGCAGCAGAGAGACCATGTGAGGTTTATGGCTGCATTTATAGTATGAGACCACACAGAAGTCTTAAGGCTATTGGCTGAAGGAGTTCCCATTGCCACTTCCCCCTTTTGTCTAAATAAGAGAGTTATAAGCCTAATACAAAACCATATACAATAAGAACAGATATCAAGTATAAAAATTAGAATTACAACCAGCATAAACAATAATAAAAAAGAAACATATGCTAAATGTTTCAATAATTATCCTATCCAAAGGAGTCTAAGTCTTATATTAGAAATGGCTTGGCTAAGACATGAGAGGAAAAGAACTACGACTATCTAGTTTATAACCCCTTCAAGGGTCTGAGAAGGGAGATAATATCACTTGAGTAAACAAAGTGCAAATCAAGCAGCTTCTAAAATGTGCAACAAATGACAGAGACAATTGGCTGATGGAGGAGGGTCATCTGTCACTTTCATTGGTTAATTAAGAAAGAAACTGCTTGGCTTGATAGGTCAGAACATAGGAGGGTGGAGTAGACAGAACAGAATGCTGGGAAGAAAGGGAGTGAGGTCAGATGCCATGGAGCCAGGTCAGACATACTGAATCTTTCCTGGTAAGCCACCACCTCATGGTGCTACACAGATTATTAGAAATGGGTTAATCAAGATGTGAGAATTAGCCAGTAAGAGGATAGAGATAATGGGCCAGGCAGTGTTTAAAAGAATGCAGTTTCCGTGTAATTACTTTGGGTAAAGCTGGCAGGTGGCCGGGAGCTGAGCAGCAGGAAGTGGCCTGCAACTCCCACTACAATTAGCTACATGGACAATCACCCAAAGTCTCATTTGCAATGTTGGAGTAACCAAATTTTGCTAAGTCCTAGAGTAACTGACAGACCATTTTCAGAGGCAGGAAAAATTTCAAAATTATCTAACACTGCCCTGGAATGGTGCGACAGTATTTTTTCTTGTATCCTGCTTGTCCTGTCCAGACACCATTTATTCACATTAGTATAGAATGTACAGGCTCCAGTAATTGGTGTTTCATGTACAATGCACAGAAGGAACCAAGTAGTTGTCTTTATAAGGTTAATTTTATCCCTTTGGGGAAAAATTGTTATTAATCTCTCCTTAAAAAAAAAAAGGCACAAGCTCTTTGTCAGCATTCATTGTCTTCCCATAATTTTTAATTTTATCATAGTAAAAGGCACTATTATCTCTGATGGGACTATTCCTGCTAGTTGTTGAAGTCTCAATTTTTCTTTTATAATTAATTCAGAGACATTTTCCACATAAGTTTTTAATTTTTTATTGATTTATGTGGTAAAAACATCCATTTAAGATAACATCTTCCCTCTGCATTAAAATTCCTGTGGGCAAAATTCTGGAAGGCAATATGACTAGAATGTAATCAAGATTTGGATTCACCCAATCCACATGTGCCTCATGTAATTTATCATCAACCACACTTAATTCTTTCTCAGCTTCAGTTGTTAATTCCCTGAGACTATTTATGTCTTTAGCACCATCTAAGGTTTTGTTTAAATGAATTATTACATCAGGTGCTATCCCAACAGCCACTCATAGATTGGCAATGTCTCTTAACAATCTTGGAAAATCATTAAAAGTCCATGATCAGTTTCTCCTAATTTGTGTCTTTTGTTTTCTAATTTTCTGTAAACCTATTTTATAACCTACATAATTGACAGAATCTTCTCTTTGTATTTTTTCAGGAGCAATTTATAATCCCTATTTAGACAAAACTTTCTTTACTTATTCAAACATTCTTTCTAAAATATCTATATTTGAATCAGATAATAAAATGTCAACCACATAATGGTAAATTATAGATTTAGGAAATTGTTTATGGATTATTTCCATTGTCTGACTTACAAAGTATTGGTACATAGTAAGGCTATTGAGCATTCCCTGTGGGAGGATAGGGCATTGGTATCTCCTAGTATGCTGAGAATTATTATAAGTATGCACTTTGAAGGCAATTTTTTCTCTTGTAAAACTTGTTTCTTGTAAAACTATAGTGAAGAAACAACCTTTTAAGTATATAACTATAAGGGGCCATCCTTTAGGTAATAGGAAAGACAAAAAAATTCCAGATTGTAGCGGATCCATAGGTTGAATTACCTTGTTGACAGCTCTTAGATCTGTCACCATTCTTTATTTTCCAGATTTCTTTTTAACAACAAATACAGGAGGGGTGGTGCAGAGACCGGCGGTGCAGACGGGCCGAGCAGACACAGCAGATGCGGGATGGTCCAAGTATGAAACAGTGAAGCCCACACTGAGAGCAGATAGTCCCACTACAATTAAATCAAGTAGGTTTGGGGGGGGGGGCTTGCTTGCAGAGTGATAGGCCTTTTATTGGCGAGGTTCCTGGCGAACGGGGAGCCTGATCCTGTCCCTGAAGACCCTCCTGAGTGGTGAGAGTGTTCTTGGCCCATGGTGGGACCCAGAAAACAGAGCAGGGGCATTCCCCGACCCCCTTGACTCCCCGGACAGTCTGTGAAGGCTGCTTCTCTCTGCTGGGGCTGCTCCTCCTCTGCTGCGACCTCTCTCTCCCTGGTCTATCCCAGCTTGCACCCAGGGGCTTCCTTCCTTCTCCCTCCCTTCCGCAGGGTCACGGGATCACCCAGTTCAGCCTGTTGTGGCACTGGGTTGGGTGCTCGGGGCAGAGGGCAGCGGGAGTTTCTTTGTTTTGGTGGCTGGCCTGCAGAGTGGTAGGCCTTTTGTTGGCGAGGTCCCTGGAGAACAGGGAGACTGGTCCTGTTCCTGAAGACCCTTCTGAGTGGTGAGAGGGATCGTGGCCCGTGGTGGGAGCCAGGAAAGGCAGCGGGGGCATTTTGTAAGCGGGACCCCTGGCCAGCAGGGAAACCTGATCCTGTTTTAAAAGACCCATTAGATAGCACCAGTGGGAGGAGATGGGCAGGCGCCAAGGCAAGAATTCACCTAACAATCTGAAAAACAACATGAAAACACCAGAACCCAATGATCTTACAACAGAAGGACTTGAATACCCTAACACAGAAGAAGTGGAAAAAACTGACTTTATGAAACCAATAGAGTCCCTTAAACAACATGTTAAAAATGCCCTCATAGAAATGGATGAGAAGTTTAACAAAAAGTTTGAAGAAATGAGTAAATATGTAAATGATACCCTGTGAAACCAAGGAAAAAAAACAACCAAACAGGTAATGGAAGCAGTTCAAGAATTGAAAACTGAAATGGAAGCAAAGAAGAAAACACAAACTGAGGACCAGCTGGATATGGAAATTCTAGGTCAACGAGCAGAGACTACAGAAACAAGCATAATCAAAAGAATACAAGAGATAGAAGAAAGAACCTCAGATTCTGAGGACACCATAGAGAAAATAAATGCACTGATCAAAGAAAACAGCAAAGCCAACAAATTTTCATCACAAAACATTCAGGAAATCTGGGAAACATTAAAAAGACCAAACCTAAGAATAATAGGGATAGAAGAAGAAGAAGAGTCACAGCTCAAAGGCCCAGAAAATATTTTTAACAAAATTATGGAAGAGAACTTTCCCAACATAAAGAAAGATATTCTTTTGAATATTCAAGAAGCATACAGAACACCAAACAGACTGGATCAAAGAAAAACATCCCCTCGCCATATTATAATCAAAACACAAAATATACAGATTAAAGAAAGAATATTAAGAGCTGCAAAGGAAAAAGGTCAAGTAACTTATAAAGGTAAACCAATCAGACTTACACCTGACTTCTCTATGGAAACCATAAAAGCCAGAAGGTCCTGGATAAAGGTATTGCAGAAACTAAGAGACCATGGATGCAAACCCAAACTACTATACCCAGCCAAGCTATCATTCACTATCAATGGAGAAAACAAAACATTCCAGGATAAGAAGAAATTTAAACAATGTGTAGCCACAAACCCAGCCTTACAAGAAGTAATAGAAGGAAAATCACAACCCAAGGAATCCAACACTGCCAACACCACCTAAAATAACTCGGGTATCTAGCAACCCTTCACCAGCACAACTCAAAGAAGGGAGACACACAAACTCTGCTACCAAAAACAAGAAAAATAACCAGAGTAAAAAAACCACTGGTCATTAATATCACTTAATATTAAAGGACTCAATTCACCTATAAAAAGGTCCAGGCTAAGAGATTGGATATGAAAACAGGATCCAACATTCTGCTATTTACAAGAAACACATCTCAACCACAAAGACGGGCATCTACTCAGAGTAAAGGGTTGGTAAAAGGTGTTTCAAGCAAATGGTCCTAAGAAAAAAGCAGGTGTGGCCATACCAATTTCTAACAAAGCTGACTTCAAACTAAAATCAATCAGAAGACATAGAGATGGACACTTTATACTCATAACAGGAATACTTCATCAGGATGAAGTCGCAATCCTCAATATGTATGGACAGGTCAACCAGACAAAAACCTAATAGAGAATTAAGAGAATCATTGGAGGTAATGAAGCAAATGGACTTACCAGACATCTATAGAACATTCCACCCAAATAGTAAAGAATATACCTTCTTCTCTGCAGTTCATAGAACCTTCTCCAAAATTGACCACATACTCAGTAACAAAGGAAACCTCTACAGATTCAAAAAAAATCAGTGCCCACACAGATTAAAGTTAGAAAGCAACAACAATGCTACCCCCAGAAAGCCAACACACTCATGGAAACTGAACAGTCAACTACTGAACCACACCTGGGTCAAGGAAGAAATTAAGAAAGAAATTAAAGTCTTCCTTGAATTTAATGAAAATAAAGAGACAATATACTCAAACCTATGGGACACAATGAAAGCAATGCTAAGAGGAAAGATCATAGCACTAAGTGCCCACTTAAAGAAAATGGAAAAAGCATACATCAGGGACTTAACAGCACACCGGAAAGCTCTAGAACAAAAAGCTCAGGACCAGATGGTTTCAATGCAGAATTTTACCAGAACTTCCAAGAACAGCTAATAGCTATACTCCTTACTGTATTCGCAATATATAAACAGAAGAGTCATTGTCAAATTCCTTTTATGAAGCTACAGTTACCCTGATACCAAAACCACACAAAGACCCAACCAATAAAGAGAATTTCAGGACTATCTCACTGATGAACATCGACACAAAAATTCTCAATAAAATACTGGCAAACCGAATCTAAGAACACATTAGAAAAATTATCCATTATGATCAAGTAGGATTCATCCCAGAGATGAAGGGCTGGTCAACATAAGAAAGTCTATCAATGTAATCCACCATATAAATAAACTGAAAGAAAAAAACCTTATGATCATTTCATTAGATGCTGAAAAAGCATTTGACAAAATTCAACACCCCTTTATGATAAAGGTCTTGTAGAGATTAGGGATACAAGGGTCATACCTAAATATAATAAAAGCTATTTACAGCAAGCTGACAGCTATCACTAAATTAAACGTAGAAAAACTCAAAGTCAGGAACATGACAAGGCTGTCCACTCTTGCCATTCCTCTTCAATATAGTACTTGAAGTTCTAGCAATAGCAATAAGACAACATAAGGGGATAAAGTGGATTCGTATTGGAAAGGAAGAAGTTAAGCTTTCATTAATTGCAGATGATATGATAGTGTACATAAGCAATCCCAAAAACTCTACCAAAGAACTCCTACAGCTGATAAACACCTTTAGTAATGTAGCAGGATACAAGATCAATTCCAAAAAATCAGTTGCCTTCCTCTACACTAAGGATAAGGAAGCAGAGAGGGAAATCAGAGAAGCATCACCCTTCACGATAGCCACAAATAGCATAAAAGATCTTGGGGTAACTCTGACCAAGGAAGTGAAAGATGTATTTGGCAAGAACTTTAAGTCTTTGAAGAAAGAAATTGAAGAGGATACCAGAAAATGGAAGGATCTTTCTTTCTCTTGGATTGGGAGGATCAACATAGTAAAAATGGCAATTCTACCAAAAGCAATCTATAGATTCAATGCAATCCCCATCAAGGTCCCATCAAAATTCTTCACAGACCTTGAGAAGAAAATAATCAACTTTATATGGAAAAACAAAAAACCCAGGATAGCCAAAACAATCTTATACAATAAAGGACTTTCTGGAGGCATTACCATCCCTGACTTCAAACTCTATTACAGAGCTACAGTATTGAAAACAGCTTGGTATTGGCATAAAAACAGGGAAGTTGACCAATGGAATCGAATAGAAGACCCGGACTTTAACCCACAAACCTATGAACACCTGATTTTCGATAAAGGAGATAAAAGTATACAATGGAAAAAAGAGAGCATCTTCAACATAGTGTGCTGGCATAAATGGATGTCAATCTGTAGAAGAATGAAAATAGATCCATATCTATCACCATGTACATAACTCAAGTCCAAATGGATCAAAGACCTCAATATCAGTCTGAATACACTGAACCTGATAGAAGAGAAAGTGGGAAGTACTCTACAACACATGGGCACAGGAGACCACTTCCTACGTATAACCCCCCAGCACAGACATTAAGGGCAACATTGAATAAATGGGACCTCCTGAAACTGAGAAGCTTCTGTAAAGCAAAGGACACTGTCACTAAGACAGAAAGGCAACCCACTGACTGGGAGAAAATCCTCACCAACCCTGCAACAGACAAAGGTCTAATCTCCAAAATATATAAAGAACTCAAGAAACTAGACTGTAAAATGCTAATCAACCCAATTATAAAATGGGGCACTGAACTGAACAGAGAATTCTCAACAGAAGACGTTCACATGGCCAAAAGACACTAAAGGGCATGCTCAACTTCCTTGGCGATCAGAGAAATGCAAATCAGGACAACTTTAAGATACCATCTTACACCTGTCAGAATGGCTAAAATCAAAAACATCAATGATAGCCTTTGCTGGAGAGGATGTGGAGTAAGGGGTACCCTCATCCATTGCTGGTGGGAATGCAAACTTGTGCAACCACTTTGGATAGCAGTGTGGCTGTTTCTCAGGAAATTCAGGATCAAACTACCCCTGGACCCAGCAATACCACTCTTGGGAATATACCCAAGAGATGCCCTATGATACAACAAAAGTATATGCTCAACTATGTTCATAGCAGCATTGTTTGTAATAGCCAGAACCTGGAAACAACCTAGATGCCCTTCAATGGAAGAATGGATGAAGAAAGTATGGAATATATGCATATTAGAGTACTACTCAGCAGTAAAAAACAATGACTTCTTGAATTTTGCATGCAAATGGACGGAAATAAAAAACACTATCCTGAGTGAGGTAAGCCAGACCCAAAAAGAGGAACATGGGATGTCCTCACTCATATTTGGTTTCTAGCTATAAATAAAGGACATTGAGCCTATAATTCGTGATCCTAGAGAAGCTAAATAAGAAGGTGAACCCAAAGAAAAACATATAGTTATCCTCCTGGATATTAACCTTCAATAGGCTATGAAAGGAGACAGGGACAGAGACCCACATGGAGCACCAGACTGAAATTTCAAGGTCCAAATCAGGAGCAGAAGGAGAGAGAACACGAGCAAGGAACTCAGAACCACGAGGGGTGCACCCACACACTGAGACAATGGGATGTTCTATCGGGAATTCACCAAGGCCAGCTGGACTGGGTCTGAAAATGCATGGGATAAATAAATATTTATTTATTAATAAATAAATAAATAAATAACAAATACAGGAGAATTCTAAGGGCTGGTTGATTCTTCAACGTGGTGAGCATCTATTTGCTTCTGTACCAGCTGTTCTAAAGCCTGCGGTTTCTCTCTGTTAAAGACCATTGTTAACACATATTTGTTTCTCAGTTAATCATTTTAAAGGTAGGGCCATTGGTACCTCTGAAGGTTTGCTAGTTGCTTTGTGTTCTTGTACAGCCTCAATGGCTGAATACCTTTGTTTATAGTACCTTATAATATCCTTCCCTAAAATCAGCCTTTGCCACATCTCCTACATAATCCAGAAAATTGAGAGCTTCTATTTTTGACATTATTTCTAGGAATTTCCTGTCTACAGTCCCTTCTTCAACATCCTATTCTACCACAATTAAAACATTAGGCATTTTGATGTTTCTTCATAACTTTGGAAATTGAGTCTCTTACCCAAGCCTCAATTTTATAGTCAAATGTCTCAATGGTCATTTATGAAGGACCCACTCATCTGTTGGCAATGATCTAACTTTTAAAGGCCCAAGTATCTTTTTGCATTCTATGTTGACATTTTCAAAAGCCAGAGATTCAGTAAATACTCATCTAGCTTTTGGGTCTGTTATTCCTATTTGTACAGCCTTAGATAATCTTTGTAAAAAGTCACTAAAGGGTTCTTTTCAACCCTGTTTAACCATAATATATGATTCAATTCATTTTCCAGGTTCTTGATTGCTGTACCAACCATTTAAGGCTGCTGTGTGGCATGGGGATAAGATGTGTTCATCACATAGAGCTTGATCCTGTGGGTCAGCAAAAGTTCCCTCACCAAGAATCTTGGTGATCTTGGGAGGACTCAAATCCTTTGCTTTTATTTCTTGTTCTAAAATTTTTGCCTTTTCTTGCCAATAGCATTTTCACAGTAGCTGGGACCCATCTTCCAGGACTGCTGAAACTAATTGAAGCCAATCATGTGGGGTAAACTTATTGCTGGAAGCCCATGTCTTTACCATCTCCCTAAGAAATGGTGAATGCAAGTCGTCAGATACTATGATTGCTTAAATTCTTTTAGATCCTTCATACCTATAGGTTTCCATATACATTCTTTGGATACTTTTGGGCATTTAGAACTTGATGCCTTTTCAGAAGTGATATATAATCACTTCTGAAGTAGTAGGAAGTTAAAACCCTGAATAAGTCATCTCTGACTCTGATATGTACTGGTGATTGTACCTTCTCTTACTGCTTTTGTACCTTCTATCCATGCTCATCAGCTCTGATCATTTCCTCAATCATTTCAAATGTTTTTACTAATATCTTTTGTAAAGCCTGCGTCTCTTGGCTTGTATATATTTGTAGTGGTCTCATTGACACATCTAGCCTTTGGTTGTCATTCTGCGCCTGTGATTCCAAGGTATCAAGTTTTTCCTTTAAAGACAACATCTTATCCTTGGACATTATTTGGATAGCTTGCAGATTACCTTCCTGGAGGGATACTCTATTTTCTAATCTATCATAACTTTTTAGACAGATTTTGATTGTCAGTTTTAACAT
Organism: Chionomys nivalis; assembly: GCF_950005125.1. NCBI lineage: Eukaryota > Metazoa > Chordata > Mammalia > Rodentia > Cricetidae > Chionomys > Chionomys nivalis. Next base: position 128,743,514 of record NC_080086.1, on the reverse strand, counting down.
CATGAATTCTTTCAGATAATTTCTCAGTACCCTTTGACACAAATTGAATTTTGTCTGTGAAATTAATGTTATCCTTTTCAATGGTATTAGGTTTTTGGCTAACTTTTGATTTTTTATGGTATTAATCCTGTTAACTAGTTTTTCATCTTCAGTCTGTAAAGACTGTATAATTTCTAAAAGTGCCTGATTCTTGACTCTGCTATCAAACAATTTTCTTAAGGATATAATATGAAAAACAAAGCTAAGTCCCAATATCCAATAAATGGCTGTATCAGAAAAACTATATAAGCCTTGCAGAATATCATCCATAGTATAAGCAAAAAGGTTATTAAATTTATAAATGGTAATATTGTCTGCCATCATAAAACTTTCAAATTTATTAATTTATTTACCTCCATTAGGAGATTTCCGTAAATTGTTATAGGCGTAATAATCTTTATTGGCCAGCATGTGTTGCAATTGCAGCCACATGGCAGAGAGATGCAACTGGCTGCGGATAGACACAACCAGTGACAGCATGAATAGTACCGTGCTGCTTTGGTTCCGTATGTTGTTGCAGAGTTAAATACTGACCAATATGCTTTTCCTGACAATTTAACAGCAATTAAATCAATTCCATACACAGAGTTTTTTGATGGACATAATATCAAGGAGTCCAGAGCCCACCAGCAGGCAACACAAACCGAAAGTTGCACAAGTTGCTTCATGGCAGGGAAAGCAGCAGTAGGGGAAGCATGCAAGAGTCCACGAAATTGCCAAGTTGCCACATGGTAGCTCCACTGTGGTAGGGTTTTGAAAAGAATGAAAAGAAAACTTAGTAGGTGAAGTCAAGCCAGGAGGACGGTATTGGGAGATGTTCTGGATCATGAAACTTTTGTACCTTTTGGGTCTATCCCAATAGAGGTGGAGTTGGGATTTACATGGGCTCCACATAAAGATGGGCATATAAAGTACACCCACACTCAGAACTGAGTGTAATAAAAAATCTTTATTCAGCGGTAGAGTCACAGATCACAGTCCTTGGCAAGAACAAGGAACAGGAACCAAATCTAGCAGAGGAGAGAAAGAGACCACACAAGCTTTATGACTTATATATGATTTATGACTCAATATAATACAAGAGACCATGCCCAAGTGGGCTGGTATCTTAAAAGTTATTAACTGAAGGAGTTCCCACAGCAATGCTACCCCCCTAGTAACTGTTACTTGAACAACTCTATGTAGAATCTAAAATTCTGACAAAGTAAAATCTTTTGTAATGTACCAATTTAGTAAAATCCTAGCTTTCTTTCTAAAATCTAAGAATTCTTTCAAATAACATCTAATGCCTACAGCAGTGTTCTCCTCTTCTAGCTTTTAACCACCTACCTGATATTTGAAATTGTTTGAAAAGTGCCTTGATTTACCAAGTTCTTAGTTCTGTTACTATAAAGATTTCGTAAAATTTCTACCTCACTGGAACTTAGTATTTGGCAGATTTAAATACATTTTTGGGCCAAGGTCACTCACACTTGACTACAGAAAATTTACCTTTTTTCTTTCATTTAATCTTGGAGGTGAGAACTGTTTCTTCACTGACATAGTATTAGCTCAGTCCTTTGGAAACAAAGATTGTAATGTACAGCCTTCTCTGTACCTCTTCAGTTTGAGCTGTTATCATTTACAATTGTTATTCAGCAAGTTAACTTAGAAAGGTTTCATAATGATAGTGAAAATAGTAAGATTTTTGAAGGAATAAAAACACAAACCATCATGATCAATGAGTCAACATGGAGTTAAGTGACAGTGACAACACAACATTAAAATTACTCTAAGTCTCATGGAAGAAAGGACTCAGTAGCAAAGGCAGAGAGTTGCATTTAGAAATGGGCAGGAATGGGTTCCAAAAGGGATATATGTTCCAACATGGATTTGTTCCATCCAAATTTGTTAAATTCAAAATAAAATATGAAATTTCTGGAAAACATTTATTAAAAGAAATTAAGTCTATATGTGTTAATTTCTTCAGGCGGAAGCAACATGATAATGAGAATTGGCATGCTATAAATACAGAATCAGAATGCAAAAGCAGTTCTATATGATACCCACATATTTAACAGATTATATGTAGTATGATGGGTTCACTCTTATTTTGTAAACATGACAGTAATTATACTCAACACAACTGTAAAACACAACACATTGATGAAGGCAGAGTGTATACATTGTTTAAGTACATAAACCACCTTGTGCTCGTATTCTGTTGTGAAATGTTTTTTGCTTCACAGTGGCATACGAAAGTAAAAATAGACATTATCATCTTTAAACAATTGAGTGTTGATTATGTTTCATTTATTTCAATCCACTACATGAAAAAAAATTGACACAATACATATTAAACATATGAGTTGCAAGGGAAAATTTCCTTGATTTGTAACTGGATTCAGATAGCTTAAATATGCACCAGGTTTTCTGCTTCCTTTGTTGACATTCACTTTCTAGTAGGAGCAAAGCAAAATTATTTTTTGATCAGCCACCTGGAATCTCAATTTTGCTTTAATTGCAGGTGAAGTTGCTGTAAAAACTGGAATTTTAGGAATGCCAATGCTTCTGCTAACCAAGAGGCTGACTTCTTGTTGATCTTAAAAATAATTTAGATTTCTCATTATACAATTCTCCATATGCCCTCTCTGAAAATCTGAATACTCCTTGGCTTCCAAAAGTGAGAACTGAGTTTCATATGCATGTAATATGTGCCCTAGCTACCTTCTTAATTTAGTTTACATCCCTACAAAACCATACTCTACCATGTTTTCTTTCTTTAAAAGTATTTGGGTTTTTTTACATGTCCTTTTGTGCATACATATTTAACTATAACAGTTGGTTCTCCCCTTTCACCAAATAGGTCCTTGGTATGGGACAGTCTGAGCCACCTTTCCTTTGATCAGGTTCACTTTGTTGTTCGTTTGAGATGAACTACATATTTATAGAAGAGAAATGAAATGTTTATTGTAATGTGCTACTTAGTCAGAGATTAGGGAGTAGGATGTAAAACCACAGAACAGGGCTCAAGATTCTGGATTTCTACTCTTGTTCTGATTCTCTTTAGTCAACGTCAGTGTTTGCTGGGGAATCTACACCACTAAAACACAAACAATACTAGCTCCAAGAGTTGAGAAACACTCAGTCACTCAACGGAAGCTTCCGGACAGTCTTGGTTGATACTTTATTTTCATATCATTGGCTTAAAGACTGATTGTGATTTGGGGCTAAAAGTTTTGCTGCACATGGTAATATATTAATATGAAAATATCTCTTGCATTCTGAGAGACTAGAACTTTTGTTGGACCTCACCACTGAGTTAGTAATATACATTGAGGCTTCTTAAGACATAGGACAATAGCCTGCTACGATCGCAACCTGTTTGTTTAACCTGCTTTCAAGAGAACAATGTAACAACCGATTGGACTTGTTTTGTACTTCCTCTGTTATTAGCTCCCAATAATCTAAACTGATACAAAGTTTAAATCTTAAATTAAGCATTCTGTGGCCCTTACCCAGAGAGCAGTATATGTAGATTTGTATTTGTGTTCATGACAATCACTTGCTGAAAGCAGAAAACAGGTTAAAAGTGACCTGTTTATCCACCACAGATGTTAAAGTAACACATAGGACATAGGTTAATGGGTTTTGTTACATTTGCTTTTCTGGGTGCTGTTGGTTCAGTTGGAGTCAGAAAGGTTTCATCCCTTGTAAAACTCTATTGAAGATTTAGGAAAGTATCCCTCATTTCTTCCCCATGGGAAGACAAAGATCTTTGCAAGGACAGATTCACAAGACACCATTCATGTGTTCAGTCTTAACACAAGAGACAGGCCAAATGGACCCAAAACCATAAGCTACAAACAGACCAAAGACAAAAGGGGGAGAAGTGGAGAATTCAAACTCAGGCTTGCCCTTGGTTAAAATACTCCAAGGGATGTGCTTTGATTTGTTTCCTCAGAGAGACACCCGCTCACCTGGTGACTGGAGGTTATCTTTATAGCATTAAATGGATACACCTGTAACTCTTGAAATAAAAGTTTACTTTCTGGAGTCCTTTCAGTTTTCTGTGTACGTGATTTCTTTTGATGCACAATGAAGCACAAACAGGCAGAGAGGATCTGAAATACTTTCAGCAGCATCCCTTTCGAGTCGGTTGGAATATAACTAGTAATTTGTGACCCACATCTTCTCCTCCAGCAGTTTCTTCATGACTCGTGCATAGGTGTGCCAGTCTGGTAGAAAGGCAGCAGTATACCTTATATTCTGTTTGCCTCAGTATTGAGTTTTTACTGGTTCTGTCTCCTTTCAATCTATTTTTGGTTTCTTAGATTTCATCTGACAAATCTGTGTTCACATTTCTTGCATTTTAAACACTTTTGATAGAAAAACTGCTGTATAATAAATAAATGAGCTAAGTGGCTGTGGTAGTTTGAATGAGAATAGTCCCTATAAGCTCAAACATTTGAATACTTTGTTCCAACTGGTGGGATTATTTGGGGAGAATAAGGAAGTGCGGCCTTGGAGGAGATGTGTCACTGAGGATGGGTTTTGAGTTTTAAAAGCCATGCTCTCTCTCTCTCTCTCTCTCTCTCTCTCTCTCTCTCTCTCTCTCTCTCTCTCTCTCCATATATATTTCTTCCCCTCATGGTTGTGTCTCAGGATGTAAGCTCTCAGTACCTCAGTACTTATCCCGTGACATGCCTTATTGCTCCCTTGCAATCAACTCACTCCTCTGAAAATGTAAGCTGCAATAAACTCTTTCTTCTATAAGTATTTTTGGTGATGATGTTTTATAAAAGCAATTTAAGTAACCTGGGCATAAACACAAAAGATACACACATATAACACAATGACATTTGCTCAACTATGTTCATAGCAGCATTATTCATAATATCCAGAACCTGGAAACAACCTAGCTGCCCTTCAACTGAAAAATGGATAAAGAAAATGTGGCACATTTACACAATAGAGTATTACTCAGCAGAAAAAAAAAATGACATCTTGAAATTTGCAGGCAAATGAATGGAATTAGAAAAAAATCCATCTTGAGTGAGGCAATCCAGACTCAGATAGACAAACATGGTATGTACTCACTCACAAGTGGATAGTAGACATAAAACAAAGAATAACTAGCCTACAGTCAACAACCCCATGGAAGCCAGAAAACAAGGAGGATACTAGGAGAGCCATACAAATGGATCCCCTGAAAAGGGAAATAGGCACATCTCCTGAATTAATTGGGAGCATGGCTGGAGGGGAGAGGGTGGAAAGGGAGTGGGGAGCAGAGAAGGGTTTGTGGGAGGAGAACATGAGCAATTGGGATGGTCGTGTTGGGGAAGGTCAGAGAAGAAGGGCAAGGAAAGAGATATCTTGATAGAGGGAGCCATTAAGGAGTTATCAAGAAACCTGGCACTAGGGAAATACCCAGGAATCTACAAGGATGACACAAGATAAGAATATAAGCAATACTAGAGAGGGTGCCTTAACTGCCCTTCCCAGTAATCAGATTTAAAACTGCCATAACTATCATTGTAGAACCTTCATCCAGTAACTGATAGAAGCAGATGCAGAGATCCACAGTTCAGCACTGGGTCATGTTCCTAGAGTACATTCCTAGAGGAGTGATAATATGAGCAAAGGGATCAAGACCATGAAGAGGAGACCCACAGAAGCTGCTGGTATGAGCTGGTGGGAGCTCACTGATTCAGGACTAACAGCTGGAGAATGTAGAAGGAGCTGTGGGCAGCGTTCCTGCTGCCTGGCTCCCATCTGCCTGGCTAGCTTATGCCCCGAAATAACAACACACTGCCTGGTCCATTAGCTCTAGCCTCTTCTTGGCTAACTCTCACATCTTGCCTAACCCATTTCTTATAATCTGTGTAGCACCATGAGGTGGTGGCTTACCAGGAAAGATTCAGCATGTCTGACCTGGCAGCTGGCTCCATCACATCTGCCCTCACTGCCTTCTTCCTCCCAGAATTCTGTTCTGTCTACTCCACCCACCTGAGGGCTGGCCTATCAAAAGACCAAGGCAGTTTCAGGAGAACGTATATAGGACTGAACTAGGAACTCTGAATGTGGTAACAGTTGTATGGTTTGGGCAATTTGTGGGGCCAATGGCAATTGAATCAGTATTTACCTCTAGTGCATGACATGGCTTTTTTGAGCCCATTCTCTATGGAGGGATACCTTGTTCAGCCTAGATACAGAGTGGGTGGAGTCGGGGTGACAACAATGTAGCGACTGCCTGGGGACAGACAAGCCAGAACCTGGCTGTTAGGCCACAAGCCTTGTGTTGAAATAGAAAATAATAGAAATGGGGTTAAATTAATAAGTAAGAGCTAGCCTATAAGAAGCTAGAGCTAGTAAGCCAAGCAGTGATTTAATTTATACAGTATCTGTGTAGTTATTTCAGGGCTGAGCAGCCAGAAACAAATAGGCAGCCTCTCTACAACAATGGGAGAACTCATCCTCTCTGAGGAATGAATGGGAGTGGGGTGGGGAGACAGCAGGAGGAGGGGACGAAGAGGGAACTGAGAATGGTATGTAAAATAAAAAAAAGTGGTTTAAAAAAAGAAAGAAAATAATGCAGTGTTCAAATGGGTATTTCATGGAAAATAATGTGACAGAATTATTGACTGGTAGGTAAGTTTGCAGTGCCATATTTTTCAATCTGTAAAGAGTTAAAAACATGACTCTGATGATAATTCTCCTTGCATTTGTCCACTCATAGAATTAACTGTCAATCATCTGTTCTTCAGAAACTTGTACTAAACTCTAACCCTAAGAAACACAGTTTGTTTCTCTGTACATTGCCACCAGGAGCAGAGTTTCCGAAGTGTGAAAAACTACTTCCCCACTAATTTTAAATTAATTTAAACAAAAGTGTATTTTGTTTGTACCTCTGGCTCCTCTTTTGGTTGTTTTTTCCAGTGCTTATAATCATAACCTCAGACTAGTTATGTGGTTGTTGCTATTTTTTTCTTTCCTTTTTTTTCATCTTGGATGCTCTCATAGCTAGAATAAAATTTGCCTGTGACAAATAATTTCATTGAATGAATAAATATGTTACTATTATTGTGAATGCAGATACTATTATATTTTATCATATTACCAATAGGAGCAGTTTTTAATTAATGTAAAATTATCAATTTTGAAAGTCTTTGGGGGGATGGTTTTAGTAAATAGATTGTTATCATTCTGTTTAAATGGGTAAATTTTAAAAGAGTAAGAACATCATCTTTCTACCATTTCAGACCATACTCTTTCTTTCTCATCTGGCCAAAGATATAAACATGAAGAATATAGTTTAGCTAGTGATTTGCTCATGAACTTGATCTTTAAAGTCTCTTGCTGAGATGGTATAACTAAATTATATATCTGCAACTATGGATAGGAAAAGTTTCAAGTACCAAAATATTTACACAGCTCATATACAGTTCAATTTCTATTTGCTCTGATGGCTTAATATTACCTACTTGAAAAAAACCTTACCTTTGAAGCACTGATTTTATGAAGTTTTAATTGATGAAGTACCTCAAGTGCATTACTTTCAAATATTGTTTATTTTGTATGTTATAGAACTCAAATCTTTTTGGAAGTCACTTGCTTGCACTTCTTGCTTCCTCAGTTAATATTATTTCCTTCTTGGGTCTCTGAGGAAGTTGAAGACTAGATATGGTTATGGTTTTCCTTGTTTACCTGATACAGAAAGCAAGTTATGATAGAAACTAAACTAGGTACAAGACTTTGGACTCACCAAGATAGGATAGATATGGAATATTTTCTCTGAATTTGTCAAATGCAAATGAACTAGACATTGTTGAAGTAGTTATTGTCTGTATATATTGTATATGGTTATTGTTCTTATTGAATATAGTTTTCTTATATTAGTTATAGTCTTCTTTATTTTAGACAAAAAGGGGAAATGTAGTGATATTTCATTTGTAATTTAATAAATAAGGCTTGCCTAAAAATCAGAGATTAAAACAGCACCATTGGTCAGTCTTACAGACCAGGCAGTGGTGACACACATCTTTATCCCCAGTAGCCACACTAGGTTGCCATAGAAACTAGGTGGTAGTGATGCACACCTTTAATCCCAGTCACAGAGAAAATTATAAAATAGGAGCAGACAGCTCTCAGCCTCAGTCTCATTCTGAGATTCCTGGAGGCAGGAGTGCCATTTTGGACTGAGGTAGAGGTAAGAGCCAGTAGCTGGCTGCTTTGCTTTTTGGATATTCAGGTTGAACCCCAATTTCTGTCTCTGACTTTTTCTTAATTGTGCTTCAAAACACGAAAGAAACACTGTGAGGATAAGGCCTAAGCAATGGTCACATGATCACCAGGGATTTGAATTCTAGGCTATTGGGTTTCTGAACATCTTTACTCTTCTGACTTTCAAGGCCATAAAGTTATTCCTAAAACATCTGATTCCACTTATAAAGTAAAATAAGATCCAGTTTACTCCTGGGGTAATTTTATGACACTGAGAATTAGATATATACATAAAAGGAAATGTGCATAAATTTCAATAGCTTGATTTCCAAAAAAGCTCAAAAGAAAGCTGAGCAAAGGGCAATTTGAACCTGTAAGTCATCTGCTTAAAGAAACTTGAGAAAGAAAAGTAAAGATTTGTTTTTCTAACTCCAAATAATTTGAGAAAATTACATATAGTTCAATTTTTGACTTTCAACTGAGTACTTCTCCTTAGGTAAAGAACTTGAAAATTATCCCACAAAATGCAAGTAGAATACAAATAGAAAGGGAGGGTTTTTTTCTCAACATTGAAAAGAAGCTTAAAATATCACTCAAATCTTCATTACCAGCACATGAGAAACAACTTACTTTGAAAAATTAATGTTCCAACTAAAAAAACTATAAATTCTGAGCTAAGAAAAAGTCTTCTGAGGTTGGATTAATGGCTTGCTGGTTACAGACACAGGTTTCTCTTCCGGAGGACCCAGGTTTGATTCCTAGAACCTACATGATGAATCACAAGCATCTGTAATGCTAGTTCCAGGGGATCTGATGGCATTTTGGTCTCTCCAGTCACCAGGCATGCATGTTATATACAAACACACATATAAGCAAAAGTCTCATACAAAAAACTTAAGTAATTTTTTTAAAAGAAGGCTGTATTTTATTTTATAGGAATTAAATTGGTGTCCTGGAAGATCAAAACAGAATGTAAACAGTAATCCAGAGTTATGCAAACTAAAACTTTTTGCTATTTTGAAGGAACCCAATGATCTTACTTGTGTCTGAGGCTCAGTATGTACTGTTTCATGGGAAGCTGAAAATAAAACAACAACAACAAAAAAGTATAGCCATCCACAGAAAGATTTCAAATTATGAGATTCCCAAAAGAATGCCATAATCTTAGTGTTTAATGTTAAAGTAAAATCAAAATTAGTTATTTAGGTAGTAGGTAAGTAGGTAGGTCTATGATAGATGACAGATATTAGATAGATAGATGATAGATAGATAGATAGATAGATAGATAGATAGATAGATAGATGGTAGATAGACAGATGATAGATAGATAGATAGATAGATAGATAGATAGATAGATAGATAGATAGATAGACAGACAGATAGTAGGTAGATAGACAGATGATAGATAGATAGATAGATAGATAGATAGATAGATAGATAGATAGATAGATAGATGATAGATGGATAGATATAGACAGATAGATACATAAATAGATATGTTAAATTTAACTTTGAAGTCATAATACTATTTAGCAATTTACTTTAACTTTATCATTCAAATATTTACATTTAAGAACATAAGTAAGAGGAACCATGCACGTCTACTCTTACATGTCTGCTCACACCACTATTTCTTCTCTGAGAGAAATGCATCTTCAGTGATAGAATAGAATTCCTTCTTTTCAGAATGAAACTTTTACTTCCCATAGCAATTACCTATTATTTTATAAGAAGTATCAAGCTTACTGGCTTAAATGAACATTTATTTTGCTCAGAAATCTCTATTTTGGACAAAACCTGACAAGGTCAGTTTATTTCTTCTCCACTTGATATCAGTTTGAATTGTTCAATGGATTGTACCAGCAGAAAGGCCCATACAAAGGTTTATTTATTCAAATACCTGGTAGTTGATAATTGTGGGATCTCTGACTGTTATTTCACATACATACTGCTTGGTCTGCCTAATAATTCATCTGGGAAAATATATACCCTACCAGTCTGCTGTTAATTTTCCCTTTCATTCTGCATTTCATGTTGCTTGTGGGAAAATGTCACATGGTAAAAGTGGGTGTCTCACTTCTCCCTCCCTCCCACATTCCCCCACCTCTCTCTCTCATCCCCTCTCTCTCTGTATCTTAGTGGCAAAGCTTTCAGAGTTTTCTTAATATGGATCATGCTAGCTGTAAATTCTTTATATATCACTTTTATTGTTTTGAGAAAGAATTATCAATTACATCTTTAGTGAAGTTATTAATGCTTGTCCTTTATACTGTTAGTATGAATATCACATTTATCCTTTTATACATAATAATCCATAATTGTATCTCAAGAGTAAATTTTACTTGATCACAGTGACTTATCCTTTTATTATTTGCAGATTTTAAGTTGCTGGTATTTTGTTAAGGATACTTCCCTCCATGGTCCTTGAGGATTTCCTATTTGGAATACAAATAATATTTATCTTGTAAATAGAAGTTTTGAAATATTCTTTGCTGTTTCGTGTTTCTTAAAATGTTTTGGGATAATTTGTTTTACATTAGTTCTTCTCTAAATGTCTAGTAGACCTCATAGTGAGGCCTGTAGACCCTCAAATTTTCTTCATCATAATTTTTCAGATAATTACATCAATGACTTTTCTCATTATTAGTCTATTCAGACTTTCTAATTTAGAATTAATAGGCTGTATATGTTTAGAACTTTATTCATATTTTTCAGATTATTTTATATTTTACACACCCTTATTCATTATTATTTGTTATGGTACTTTGTCTATGGTAAGAACTGCAATGTCTCCAGTTTCATCTCCGATTTCATGTATTTATATCTCTGGGTTTCTTCATTCATACAACTAAAGTTTTCAGTGATAACTAGATTCTAGGTTTATTGATTTCTGGATTTTTTTCCGAGACTCTATGTTTGTTCTTATCCTTACTATTTATTTTCTTTTAGCTTCTGTTGTGATATATACTGTTTTAATTACAATTGTAATGAAATACCTAAAATGTTTCAATATATTAAACATGAAAATTTAAAGTATTCATGATTTGTATATAAATATGAATTCAGAGGACTTTGTCAAAGTATTACTGCATAGGGACACAAGAAAAATATGAGAAGATAAAATTTAAGTTTCAGGTCACTTGTGTGTTGACCAAAGTTTCTATCCTGCCTGGTCCCATAGCCATTTAGTCCCACAGAAGCACACAGAGGCTTATATTAATTATAAATGTTCAACCTATTAGCTAAGGCTTATTATTAACTAAAGACTACTTAATAAGGGTTTAACTTCATTGTGCAAACATTCGCTATCTAGAATTCATTTCATTATAAGCTTTAGAATTTCAGTGGTATTCATGCAAACTCCCTTCTCCTTCCAGAATCCTATGTCTTCTCTTTTCAGTACAATCTGGTATCAAATTTAGAGCAACAGTGTTTTCACCAAAATATTTCCTTTCCAATGAAGAATTAATGTTGTTTTTCAAGAGGGTGTGCCCATTGATGCATTTAAGAATGCACCTCTTAAAGTCACCTACAAGTCTCCCCACTGAAGAAAATGCACAAACTATAGAGAATTGCAGAAATCATTATTATTAAGCCAGATCTTATTCCAATAAGTTGTTCTGTAGTATTTTCCAGTTTGCAATTGGCTATGGTATTTAAAATGCATGAAAACCATGGGACAGAAGTGTGAATTGAGCAGGTTATTTTAGCTTGGTTCCACGTATTTCCTCTCATCATCCTCATTTTACCTTGGACTTCATTGCTTAGAACTTCCCTCTAAGTCCTGTTCGCTCAAGCTCAACTCCTTACTCACCAACCTAGAAATATACTATTCCATACAGGGACATTAATGCCTACCTCGGGTTAAATTAACTCTTGCCACTCTTAAAAATAGCACTTTCTAGAAGTAAGTCTTTACTTTTCTCACTGTCTGGAGTTCAACGAAGTAAATCCTGGTTGCACAAATGTATGCAGTGAACCTTGTCTTATAGATCAAGTCACAGTGGACTAAAATCTGCCTGGTTTACTATTATGAGAACATTCCTAATCATAGTTCTCTGCTGTGAAAAGTGAGTAAGCCAGTCGTTCAGAGTACACTGTCAATGGATATTGACCCTACATCACTGTAAGTCACAAAAATTATTGCTCTTTGACACAGTTAAATCTATATTGCAATGACTGTAGCTATAGTACCAGTAAATTTAATTCAGGCTGATCTGGCACTTCTGATGAGGATATTTGCCAATTTCTCTGACTTTATCACTATTTGCTATTCTCTATATATTCAACATGGCCATTCTATGATTTCCCTACTGCAGACAGATTGTTATGATTCTGTCAAAAACACTATAAGAGCTCTGATACCATTCAGATAAATCCAGAACTTAGTCCTCCCATCACTACCCGAATACAGCCTTCAGATCTTAGCCACTTACCTGCAGTTCAGACAGCACAGACATTTAACTATTCTTAGAACCTAAGAGAAGACATATATACTACCCTTCCCTCACCCTGCTACTCCTTACCAAAAATACCATATGGCTTGTTTGTCTTCCATCACAATATTTATCAAAGAGAATTTTCTCTGTGCAACAGAAAAACCATTAGAGAAAACCACAAGCAATCAAAGCCCAGAATTGTAGAATTCAATCCCAATGGATACTTCCACAAATACCTCCGCATCTAAGGTCCAGGGAATATTATGGAAAGAGGTGTAGAACACTTGCAAAAGTCAGGAATCTGCTATGAGATTCTCTATCCTAGTAATGGAAAAAGTTTACACACATAAAGTCTCACCAACATGACTGCTTAAATATGATGTGTTTAAGAACAACCCAAGTAAACATATCAAAGTGGATGGGGTAAAGTCAGGAGACCTCATCCCTATACAAAAATCTACAGGCAAAATATAAAAAGAATTCTGGGAGTAACATAAGCAGTCGTTTCCAGCGAAGAATGGTCATCCTTAAAAACATACAAGTAATGTTACACAGAATGACAGGTCACTTTTAGATAGACAGACAGACAGACAGACAGATAGATAGATGTGTGTGTATTTCTAATTTATATACATATTTCTAAATATATGTGTGTGTTTATGTTCTTGCAACAACAATCATTGAAAAAAGAGAGCATGACTTTGGGAGATGTTGCAGGAGGTCCTTCCGCTCCTCCAGCCAATAACCGCTGAGATACCAGCCCATTGGGGTGTGGTCTCTCTCCCTTTAAAAAAGCAGCCACTTCCCTCCTCACTCTCTCCTTGCTTCCTGCTCCATTTCCGGTGACTAGACTCCTTCCTGATTGCGCAGAGGGCTGTTGTCTGGGACAGTGATCTGTAAGTTTTTTCCCCTTTTAATAAATACTACCCTATTAATCATAATTCCAAACTGGTGTGGGATTGTTTGTACTTACGCCTTCATCTGGCACCCGAACGTTTGGTTTTAGGACTGCAAGCCCTCCCTCCCTCAGCCGCTGCCTGTGCCTTGCGGCCTATGCCTTGCGGCCTGTGCCTTGCGGCCTGTGACTTGTGCATGGAGCCAGCAGTTCAATATAAATTATCACACAGTGGCTTTTCTTGCTGCAGTTCTTTATATTTTCCCTTTAGACACCTCAGATTGACTTCAAGTCCCCACACACCCTATCGTTTGCCTCCCCACGTGGATTTAAAATCCACAGGCCTGCGTAGTCTCTGCCCACGTGGTTTGCTCTTTTCTGAGTCGTTTTTAAATCTCCCTTGCAAGCGCAGCTATTAAGTGGCATGAACCAGAGCACGTGGTTGCCGGTTGTGGAAAGCTAAAACCCCTTGGGGCGGCTCTGTCACATGGAGGCATACACGGCATCCTGGTTACTCTTCTCTACCCCTGGATTCTGGGTTTTTGGTTCCATGTATGGAATTGATTCATTTACATTTACTTTGTTGAGCAACTTGCATTTCCCAGTTTTTAACAAATACTAGGCAGACACTGAAACAGGACCCCATTTTCGTCGTGACTTGGCAACAGCGCCACCTGCTGGATAATAGGTAATATGGCAGTTTTCGTTTCCAACACAAATTTTACTGTTTTGCTTACTAATACAATGGCTTATATCATGCAAGGTTTATATGACTATGGGGATAACTTAATTTACTGGTTAATGGGTTTCAGTATTCTTTTGAATATTCTATCTTTTAAGAAGAATGTGGCACTCCTAAGAACCATACACTCTTTACTAGAAACTCATGCAGGTCAGGAGATTCAGGATTCAAAAGAGACAATAATAAAAAGACTTGAAATGATTGAAGAAATTATTGGAGATGGTGAACAGAGTAAGAAGGCAAAAGGACAGGATACAATGCTACCACCAGCTATTAGAACTGGCTTACCCAGGGTTTTAGCAACATACCCTGTAATTCACTCTGACAAAACGTCAACTTCTAAAGGCTCAAAGGGGGTCAGAGAAGCTAGATGGATGCCAATAGAAATGAATGATCTAAAAGAAATAAAGCAAGTTATTGTTAATTTTGGCTTGCACTCTGAATATGTTGAGGAAATGATAAGGACTTGGGCTTCTAATGCTAGAGCTACCCCCCATGATTTCCATCAGTTAGTGTCTGCTGTTTTAGATAATGAACTTTCCTTGATGTTTGGAATCTATTTCAGAGAAGAATCCAAACATATGGAATAGCAAGGAAGAGCAAAAGGTGTGGAGGTTTCCCAAGAACAAATTCTTGGTGCAGGAGAATATGCTGATCCACAGGTCCAAGCTCTTTATGATGATGAACTATTGTGTCTATGTCACCAAGCAGCTTTAAATGCTTGGAATAGGATACAAGATCCAGAAGAAAGGGTTGAATAATATACCAGAATTATGCAGGGACAGAGAGAACCCTTTATTGACTTTTTGCAAAGATTAATTAAGGCTCTGGACATAGGGGTAACAGATCCAGAAGCTAGACGAATACTTCTTGAATTTCTAGCTTTTGAGAATGCAAACATAGAATGCAAAAAGATAATTGGGCCTTTAAAGTCTAGATAAGCACCTATGGATGAATGGATTCAGCATACAATGAATATTGAGATGTTTAGCTATAATGATGAATCTTGGGTAGGAGAAGCGATTTCCAAAGCAATGAGGAGACATCAAACTGCCAGGTGTTTTAATTGTGGTAAATTAGGACATTTGCAAAGGGATTGCAGGCAAAGAATTTCTAGGAATAATATCTCTTCTGGGAATGACAAAAATAGGAGACCTCGGCCTTTAGGTATATGTAGGAGATGCAGTAAAGGCCGACATTGGTCCAACGAATGCAGGTCAACAACAGACAGACATGGCAACCCGATACCATTGGAAAACTCCTTGAGGGGCCTCTCGCAGGCCCCCAAGCCAACAGTGGCCCAGTCATTCCCAGTCACAGTGGAGAAAGTGCCTCACCAAAAAATTAAAAGCTCCAATTTCTACTGTAAAAAGTAATACTGATCTAAATCATGAATTACGCATGGAGGATGAATCAAAAAACATAGTAGGACAGAATAACATATATTTTGGCAGACTTCTATTAACGATCAAAGACCAAAGCTAAAAGTCTGTATAAATGGCACTTTTATTGAAGGCTTATTAGTCACAGGTGCAGATGTAAGTATCATTACTCCAGAATCTTGGCATCTGAATTGGCTTCTTCAAGAGGTAGATGTTCAGTTCCTGGGAATTGGAACCCTATCTTGTGTAAAACAAAGCACAAGATGGGTTGAATGCATAGGGCCCGAAGGGCAAATAGGAAGACTAAGGCCATATATAGCCAATATTGCAATAAATTTATGGGGCCGTGATCTGCTACAGCAATGGAATACTCAGATTAACATTCCTGTAGTTCCAGGAACTCATAATTCTGGGAAGGATATGATGAGGTATTATGGAAAAAGGTCACCAGCCATTCAGGCTGTACAAGAACATACAGCAAATACCAAACCTTTAGAGGTACCAACAGCCCTACCTTTAAAATGACTAACTGAGAAGCCAATATGGATCAAACAGTGGCCTCCAGCTGAAGATAAATTACAGGCATTGGAACAGCTGGTGCAAGAGCAACTAGATGCTCACCATATTGAAGAATCAACCAGCCCTTGGAATTCTCCTGTGTTTGTTATAAAAAAAGAAATCTGGTAAATGGAGAATGGTAACAGATCTAAGAGCTGTCAACAAGGTAATTCAACCTATAGGCCCACTACAATCTGGAATTCCTTTGCCTTCTCTATTACCAAAAGGATGGCCTCTTATAGTTATTGATTTAAAAGATGTTTTTTTTACTATACCATTACAAGAAAAGGATAGAAAAAAATTCGCCTTCACAGTGCCTACTTATAATAATTCTCACCCTACTAGGAGATATCAATATCCTCCCACAGGGGATGCTCAATAGTCCTACATTGTGCCAATATTTTGTAAGTAAGCCATTGGAAATAATTCATAAGCAATTTCCCAAGTCTATAATTTATCATTACATGGATGATATTTTGTTGTCTGATTCAAATAAAGATACTTTAGAAAGGATGTTTGAAGAAGTAAAGAAAGTCTTGCCTAAATGGGGATTACAAATTGCCCCTGAAAAGATTCAATGAGGAAATTCTATTAATTACCTAGGTTACAGAATAGGGTTAAAGAAAATTAAAACACAAAAGGCACAAATTAGGAGAGACTGGTTAAAGACTCTTAATGACTTCCAAAGATTGTTAGAAGACATTTCCAGTCTATGACCAGCTGTTGGGATAACACCTGATCTAATAGTTCATTTAAACAAAACCTTAGATGGTGATAAAGATTTGAATAGTCCAAGAAAACTGACAGCTGAAGCAGAAAAGGAACTGACAATGATTGAGGAAAAATTACAGAAGGCACATGTGGATAGGGTGAACCCAAATCTTAGCTGCATCCTAGTCATATTGCCTTCTGGAATTTCTCCTACAGGGATTCTAATGCAGAGGGAAGATATTATTTTAGAGTGGATATTTATACCTAATAAACCAAGTAAAAAATTAAAAACTTATGTGGAAAAAGTCTCTGAATTAATTATAGAAGGTAAGCTGAGACTTCGTCAACTAGCAGGTATAGACCCAGCAGAAATTATAGTACCTTTTACTACTGAAGAAATAAAAAAGTTATGGGAAGACAATGAACCATGGCAAAGAGCTTGTGCTAATTTTTGAGAGAAATTAATAGCAACTATCCCAAAAGTGGTAGACTTAACCTCATAAAGAGAACTTCTTGGATTCTTCCTAGAATTTTACGTGATGCTCCAATAACTGGAGCCCATACGTTCTATACTGATGCAAATAAATCAGGGAAAGCAGGCTACAAGTTAGATGAATTGAGTAAGGTGGAACAAAGCCCTTATAATTCTGTCCAGAAAGCAGAATTATATGCCATTCTCATGGTGCTAAGGGATTTTAAAGAACCTCTTAATATAGTTACAGATTCACAATAAACAGAAAGAATTATCTTGCATATTGAAACCGCTGAATTTATACCAGATGACACAGAGTTGACTTCATTGTTTATCCAGATACAAGACATAATCAGGAACAGGCTTTGTCTGATGTACATAACACACATCCAGTCCCATACAGGTCTGCCTGGTCCTCTAGCACAAGGCAACACTGAGATTGATCAATTATTGATTGGAATCATGTTGTAGGTCTCAGAATTTCATAAGAAACATCATGTCAATAGTAAAGGCCTAAAGAAAGAATTTTCCATTACAAGGCAACAAGCTAAGGACGTTATAAAGAGATGTCCTACTTGTTCTTTTTATAATCAAACATCGTTGCCTGCAGGGACTAACCCAAAGGGTACAAAGAGAAATGAAATCTGGCAGATGGATGTGTTCCACTTTATGGAATTTGGTAAATTAAAATATGTACACCACACCATAGACATGTATTCAGGTTTTCAATGGGCTACTGCCCTGAGCTCAGAAAAGACTGATTCAGTAATCACACATTTATTGGAAGTTATGGCCATTATGGGTATACCTGCACAAATAAAGACAGATAACGGTTCAGCATATATATCTAAGAAAATGAAATCATTTTTTGATTATTATAATATAAAACATATTACAGGTATACCAAATAATCCTACATGTCAGGCAGTTATAGAAAGATCAAATCATACTATAAAGGACATGCTGAACAAGCAGAAAGGGACAGAAAATACCCCCAGAAATAGATTGCATAATGCTTTATTAACCTTGAATTTTCTTAACACTAATGAGAAAGGAACAACAGCAACAGAAAGACATTGGATAATGGAAAAGTCTGCTGAACTAAATCAACTGCTTTATTTCAAAGATGTGCTGACCTCTCAATGGAAGCCAGGAGATGTGCTACGTTGGGGAAGGGGTTTTGCTCTTGTTTCCACAGGAGAAGAAAAATTGTGGATACCATCAAAATTAATAAAGGTTTGATTTGAAGAGGAGAAACCTCTTGGAAAGGAGAAATGACAACTCATCCACAATGATGATATCCATACAGGTGGTAAGAAAAACCTATAGAATGGGGGCAGAGTTCTGTTCTTATCTCCACAGGAAAACACTCATCTTTGAAGAATTCAAGGGACCCTAGATGTTTGGATACTGACAGAAGGAAAAACACCTGCCTGATAGGAACTATCGAGAAAACTGAATAGGTTGTATAAGTAAAATATACTAAACCATATTTCTAAATTTATAGAACTGGTTTTGAAGTAGGACTCTGGCTCAGTCCCTCTCCAATTCCAAGCCTGTTGGTAAGAGAAAAACCCAGAGTTTCTGGAGTTTCTGTCTCATGTCAAGAGCCATGATATGGGACAGAAAGAAATATGAGTTTAGAAAACATCTTTGCTTTTCTTCATATCTATCATACTTTTCATTGAATATATCTATCATGCCTTTCATTGAATATATATATATATATATATGTCTATATGATTAATGTTTAAGTCTTTCACAATGAACAATGAGTTTTTCCTGAAGTGACATTTGAAGTTTCCAGGAAGAAGATGGGGCCCCACAACAATAACTCCACCTGGTTGATATGACATCATGATACTGATAGCGCTACTACAAGGCCTGTTTTGGGTACCAGCTGCACAAGACAGTTCCAACTTGGTTAACTGAAATGGTGCACATCTTATACTACGTTCTGGCCAGACCTGCACAAAATACTCAGAGACTATTTGCAATTTTAAAAGACATTGATCTTGAAATTTAACCATCATTTTACTTTCACAGGATCCCCCAAAAAGAACGTTGCCCCCATGACAGCTGGAAGTAATTCTAGAGGACGATGTCTCCTCTCCCAGTAAAGTTTGCCCTTGGGATTAGGGACATCAATTAGGGGTTTATTATAATTAGTATACAGTTGAGGGTTGGGGGAGGAATTTTATAAGCTCAGGGATCATTTGAAAAAAAAGAGTGATAATGGTACTTGTTGGTGCTTGTGAGTTATTGTTTTGAGACAAATATTTTGGTATTGATTCTTATATATTGATACAAAGTGAAATTATATTGACTATTGTATGCATGCATGTTTCTACCCCTGTTTAAAACATTTTTTATGTATTGACATATATTGTACTGATATATATAGTATATATTTACCATATTGCAGTGTACATTTCTACCTCTGATTAAGATAGTTATAAATTGTTTGTGTATTGATATATATTTACCATACTACAATGTATATTTGTACATTGTTTATATTTGGAGGTCATTGTCCTCATTTGTTTCACAGTCATTTATTGTCTTAGTCTCTAAGTTAGATAGGTATTGAGAATTATATAGATCAATAGTATTCTAAGTTTGTCATTTATAATTAGACTAATCAGGTTCTTTAGATACATAGATATTATACTCAGTATAGATTGATAATCTTCAACCTCTTCAAAGAGCTGTAGAAAATGGCCTTTAATCTAACTCAGAGTTTTGTGGTAGCGAGACACAATTGCTCCTGGCAACACCGCTCTATTCCCGAGAGAATGTTGAGCACCAAAGACACTCCACCTGGAGCCTTTCTTCTTGGCTGAACTGGCCTTTGGGCAAAGAAATGCCCATACCTCAACCACTGACAGAAATACAGAGTATCCGTGAATGGAAAAAACAGGACTGTCATATCCTTCCAAGACAGGGTAAGATAGTTTTGACAAGTTTCTTGCCTTTAAAAATGGTATGTCAGTTATGTTAGGCCTTAGCCAAAGTTGGTTGCTTCAATGCTGCAAACGTGACCTTGGGTGATTGCCCAGGTAGCTAGTTGTCTCTGTGATTTTTTGCATGTTTTGGAAGTTGTTTGATTGCACTTCCTAATTACTCAGGTAACATTATTTCCCTTCTCAGATCTTCGATGGGGTTGAAGACTATATAAATGTAGTTACTTTCCACTCATGACTTGACCAAGCTATTTATTATACAAGACCTAAGCTAGTTAGAATAGGATATTTGTACATATTGTATATAATTCCGTAGTAGGTTTAGAACTTTCTTACTTAAACAAAGGGGGAGGTGTTACGGGAGGTCCTTCCACTCCTCCAGCCAATAGCCGCTGAGATACCAGCCCATTGGGGTGTGGTCTCTCTCCCTTTAAAAAAGCGGCCACTTCCCTCCTCGCTCTCTCTTTGCTTCCTGCTCCATTTCTGGCGACTAGACTCTTTCCTGATTGCACAGAGGGCTGTTGTCTGTGACGGTGATCTGTAAGTTTTTTCCCCTTTTAATAAATACCACTCTATTAATCATAATTCCAAACTGGTGTGGGATTGTTTATGACTTACGCCTTCAGGGAGAGAACAAAGATATATATATGTTTGGAGAAAGGGAAGGGAATAGAAAAATAATCTCATTATAATATAACTTCAGAAATTACATAAATAAGTAAAAGATAAAGAGAAGAACGCCACTGAACTAATACATGTAAGTATCCAACTACAATTTCCTTCTATTATTTTCATTCTTCCACTGTGCTTATTTTCCTTTTTCATCTCATAAATTTGATTTAATATATTTTAAGCCTGGTTTTCCCTTACTAGAATATACATTTTGTGGAATTTTTGTCAACATTGATCATAGATGTATCTCTTTGCCTATTAAGTCCCCTATTGTATGCATGTGTGTGTATGTGTGTACTTGTATAAACATGGGTTTGTTTTCTTTTTCTTTTTCTATCATCTAGTTCCCTTGGAAATGAAACAAGCCTTATCTATGTTCCAAAATTAATACCAGCTATAAATGTGTACTGTAAGAGGATATTTGGCTTAAAGAACACCTTCTTGTCTATCATGTGGTAAGAGACTTTAGAATGTATTATTCTCCTCCCAGTTACCTTTGCTTATGCAATGCAGTGTGGATACACTTTTATGCCCCAGGCTTATCTGCTGTGATCATGCTATTTCTGGGCCAATGTCTTTTCTCTAAGTGCCAATTCAGTTTACAAAATCCTGCAAAGCTCAATGGATTTGGGTCATGAAATATCACTTGAAAATAAACATTCCTGGGTGATTCAGTCCTTTAACGTCTTACTTAAATATTTGCTGCATAATATCATGACGTTGTAGAGCCGTGACAGTGCCGGCACAGATGTGTGGATAAATGTGGATGTGAGTGTGCAGTGCTGGCACAGATGTGCGGATAAACGTGGACATGAGTGCGCAGTGCTGGCATTTTTTGAGTTTTTAAAATATCAATCTGTGACAAAATGTTTCAGTCATATTGTTCACGGGTGGCTTATCCGGTTTAAATTCGCAAGAATCAAAGAACTTTACACACATTTACACCAAGTGGTGCAGGGGAGAAAGAAGAAAGCAAAGAAACCAGCGTCTGCCCTTTCAGAGGCAGGGTTTCCAAGGTGAGCCTCCCCGTGTGATCCTGCCTAATTATGGAAGGTAATTTTTATTTAGTTGAATTCAAAGCATACTGTCACAGGGATGGGATTTGCTAGGACTGTTTTCAATAGCACATAGTCTGGAAATATGCATCGCATTACCCACACATAAGAGAGCTGTGATTTGCTCTCTGGGCCATTCTCACCTGATTCTACTGCTTTTTCACAGAATTGGATTAAGGGGGCACAGGTCCATACCTGTGCCAACTCATGTGAAAGGAAATCAAAGGGGAACAGAAAGCAGACACTGAATATATCAGATTCCTTTTAGGCAGAAAGCCTAAGTCTCAATAGAGCCACTCCTTAAATTCTTTCATGCCCGCACTGCCTCGCCGGTTCTTTCAACCTCCTGGGCTATTGATGTAAACTAATTTGCGTGACTGAATTAAGATGAGCTTTCTGATACTTAAGCAATGACAATTGCATAGTACAGAAAAAATAATGTAGAAGAGAAAAAGAAGGCTAATGGGAAGGAGCTTATCCTGTCATGACTCTAAAAATAAATAAATAGCAGTGTCTTTGTTCAGTGTCTAAGAGCCTCAGATTTCCCCCCAAGACAGCTAACCCCTGGGGAATGATTTCAGGAACAAGGGGTGGAGGCATAAAAGATAGTGAAGGCATGCCAGGGGGAAGAAAAAATAGCAACGATGTTCCCACACTGAAGGGTTGGAGGCATGAGCAGCTTCTTGCTTCATTTAGTTTCATTAAAAACCAAAGGAAGAGAACTGAAGTTTGAAGTCAGGAAGCCTTCATTTTTCTAGGGAAGACCTTCCTCAGTTCTGAAATTAATAAATTTTGTCTTTGAAGAATTATGTAGGAATAAAAGATAGAAGCACCTGAAGTTGAATACTACATAGTTGCATATGCACATTGTACATATGGTGTGTGTGTGTGTGTGTGTGTGTGTGTGTGTGAGAGAGAGAGAGAGAGAGAGAGAGAGAGAGAGAGAGAGAGAGAGAGAGAGAGAGAGAGGATAATTGCCTCTTCCTCTGTGTCTTGTTCACTGGCACACAAAGCTTCCAAGATGAGTCAATATTATAAAAGAACATGCCAAAAATATGTGATGCTCTTGATTTCAAACCGATTCTGTCTTCATGCCTATGAAATCAGCCCTTAGGTTTCAAGTCCAGGCACAATTCCAGTTGGCAAAGTAGTGAAAGGAAGTAAGTCCAGAACATTGTTAGAGGCATCAACAGGGAATCCTGAAAGATATATCCAAAACAGAAGTCATTCCCTGCTCCAAGAGCCTGTCCAGGACTTAAGACCCCTAAATGAGTCAGGCCTGGGCCAAGAATGCACCTCACTGTCAGAATCCTAGGCAGAGGTCATTTTGGTGAAAAATAAAAGGACAGCACCCAGGAAGAACCTGGAAAATGCCAGCACAGCAGGCTCTCACTGGCTAAAGAACTAAATAGTTTCAAGCCTGCAGATGGAAGAGTTTTAGAGCCCACAGCTGCCAGAAGAAATGGCACTAACATCTGTAGCTGTATTCAGGCACTCACTTTGCCACTAGTTATAACACATCCCCAACACTCAGCAACCACAAGTATTTCCTAAGTCTCAGGATTCTATCAAACCATCTCTAGTAGGAAGGAATAAGTCAGTGAGAAGGGAACGCCCCTCGCTCCCCTGCAGATTCCAGTGAGAGAGAAACCAGAGAAGGACACAATGTAGATGAAAAGTTCAAGATTTTCTCTCTCTCTCTCTCTCTCTCTCTCTCTCTCTCTCTCTCTCTCTCTCTCTCTCTCTCTCTCTGTGTGTGTATTTGCTTATGAAAATGACATCAGGTGTTTCTCCCACTACCCCAAAAGGAATAATTCCCTTGTTGAGTTTTACCCCCAAACTGAAGGGGGAAAGGTATTTAGATTCCAAACAAAACTCATAGGCATATGTCAGAACCAAAATGTAATATTTGGTTTGGGTGCTAAAATGAAAGTGCAATTGTGTGTGCAGAGATTTTCTCTGTCAGGCAGAAAGCAATAATAATCAATGTGGTATACATTCAGGCTGTGTGTACAATTAGCCCACAGAATTATGCATTTGGTATGCAAGAGCTGGAAGGACCATGGATGTGGCAAATGAAGAACTCCTGATTTTATCAACAATAGTCCCTTGACAAACGCTGTGGATGATTTGCTTCTAAATGAGATCAAATATTTCATAAGCTCAGTTGGGAGAACTTAGCAGTGTAAGCTGGCAGGTTTTTTTTAACAATACAAACAATTAAATGTTTGGCTAGAGAAGAATTTTAGAAACTTTATTTAGGACCAAAGCCAGCTTTGGTATTTCAGAAAAACAAATATAGTCTGTTTCGTTATGAAACTCGGGATGTAACAAAATATTCACCATCAAAATTTAGTCAGGACTTTTAAACACAATTTAAAAAGAAATAGTAGGTGAAACCCTTTAGAATTTAAATATATATTTCAAAAAAATAAATGAAGTTGACTGAGATATAAGGTAATCAGTCCTGCACGACACTGGAAGCAGATAGAGTACGATGCCAAAGGGAACACTAGACCTTGACATAAAGATGCTAATGTTCACTGGGGGTGATAAGTAGGGAGCTGGATAAAAGGCTGAATGAGCCGTGATGATCAGGCACCCGGCTGAATTGAAGGGGTATGGCCATACTAAATCAATAAGTCAAACAACAAGTTGATAATCATGAGTACAGAGAAAAACCAAGAACATTTGCTTTGAAGAACTTTGCACATAGTCAGAACCCATCTAGCCATCATAGCAGAGTTCACCTGCCATTCATTTGCTTCCTGTTTCAAGCATTCTTTTTTATCTTTCTTTTTTTTTTTTTTTTTTTAGACAGGGTTTACTCTGTGTAACAGCCCTAGCTGTTTTAGAGCTAGCTCTTGTAGACCAGGCTGGCCTCAAACTCACAGAGATCCACCTATCTCTGTCTCACGTGTGCCGGGATGAAAGGCATGCACCACCACTGCCTGGCTCCCTATTTTAAGTATTCTTAAAGAGAACCCTCACATATTCCAAAGGTCACAAAGTACTAACCTCTTAAGAGTCTATGAATGTGGCCGGGCGGTGGTGGCGCACGCCTTTAATCCCAGCACTTGGGAGGCAGAGGCAGGCGGATCTCTGTGAGTTCGAGACCAGCCTGGTCTACAAGAGCTAGTTCCAGGACAGGCTCCAAAACCATAGAGAAACCCTGTCTCGAAAAACCAAAAAAAAAAAAAAAAAAAAAAAAGAGTCTATGAATGTACAGTAGAAATGGATAGAACATGGATTTGAAGTCCAAGAACTGTTTAGACTTAATTCTGCAAACTCCCAGCTATGTGACATTGGGAAAATCCCATGCTCCTCTATCCTCTAAACTTTGGTAGACACAGCATTTTCAAAAGGAGATGAGATCTAATTCATAAGAATGTATGTCAGTATTATGGAAGGAAGAGACAAAATTAGAGTGCTACAAGAACTCATAAAGAGTTATTTTAAAAGTCTTGAAATGTGTTATATGCAAGAAAAAATGATAAGCATTCTATATGTCTTTTATTTGTCTGGTTGAAGGTCTCTGAAGTTTAGCTACAATGCGTGATTTCCTAGATGGCAAAACTGGAGCTGGTGGCAGAGTCTCATTTCCTATATCAGATGGTGAGGTCAAATTTATAGAAAAACAAAACAATAAATTCTCATCAGGCAGGGAGCCATAAGCTCTAAATATAAACACATCATCAAAAAAAGACACCATAATCTCTAAGAAGTTTTAGGAACTTAAGTCTAAGTACCTCAAGTCTCATGTTGACACTCTATCAATTCTCAAGTCACCGTTATTTGTGAGCTGTTTGTTTGTTCATTTGTAGCTCCATGCGAATTTGGCCAATTTTATATTTCAAAGTTGCCTTATTAATACTCACTTCAATCTGATTATGCCTTGGAAAAAAATCTATTTTATCCCTGTGAAATATTTCTGTAATTTATTTTAAAGAATTGAGAAAATACAGAATAATAATCAAGGCCCAAATAAACAAGTTATTAGATCTTTAACAAGCAAATCCCAAAATGAAACAAAAATCTACACGCCAACCCTAACGCTCTGTGAAATAAAAATCATTTTTGGAGAGATTAAGACCTATCAAATCCCCATGCGGCTGCTACAGAGGAATCCCTAATTTTAAGACATTCATCACTTGGGCTTTTCCTTATAGAGTGAGTAATCGCCATAATAGCAGTAGAAGTGACAAAACCTGAGCTAGATGTGTTGACAGTGTCCTAGAGGAAAGCACTTGGCATCTCGACAGACACTCAGGAAGTGACAGTAATTTGGGGGAACCGACATGGTTCCTAACTTTGCTGTGACCTATCCACAGTATTGTCATCTCAGTTTATTTGTGTCCTGTTTGCTCTGCCTGAGGGACAGTCTCCAGCCAGTTATTAAAACAGAGCCACCACAGACTAGTGAAGCATCTTCATTTATGACTCTAAGGAAACCAATACTAGCCCCTGTACCTGGACTTATGAGCATGTTCCCTGTCACTCCGGGTCCTCAGGCAGAATAAGAGAATAGAGAGTAGGCTTCATCCTCCCCCATTCACACTTGCATGCTTGATGGCTGATTTCTATTTTTGTCTTCTTGTATTTATAAATTCTCTAAACAATTCTAATTATCTCTCCCATAGGGAGAAAACAATCAAAACTCGGTGAGAAATACAGAGCCTTGAACCCAGCCTAGATCTACCACATACAAATCTATATATTACTGTGATCTCCAGGGATGTATTTCTGCATAAAAACCAAGAAGTCCCATCTCTGTCTCTGGTCAGTGAGACATATAACACCAAAATAAAGTGTACCAAAATGGAAAGCTTCAGTTGAGTAATTGCATCAAAAGTCCCAAGCCATGGAATCCAACAATTAGCTGGTCAGATGCTGGAAGATGGCAGAGGGAAGACATGCCCTTTATTTCATTCAGCTATGAGTGTGGCCTTTTACATGTTTTTAGTGGAAGGACCTTTGAGTGTCCCCCAGAGGGAAGGCACCCCCAGGATTAAACCTTTCTGAGCAACTGTCTTTTACTTAATTTTGAATGTGAAAAGTGGCATGATATGTCAGCTGTCACACCTGGGGAATTTTCTTCCCATTACTGAATGACGCTTATTCTTGTGACTGAGGGGGGAAGATGTCCAGGTGCTAACTTCTTTCCTGGAAGATTTATTCCACTGAGTAGTACTGGAAGGAATGCCACTAGGAATTGTCGTAGAATACACAGATGTGGGAGTATTTGGTTCACAGTTGCCATGAGCAATGAATAAATTAGAATGTCACAAAACATATATCCATTTAGAATAGAATTTAATATAAAAAGTTCTGTGATGAATGTTCTGAGTTTAACTAGAACTCTCTCCTGATCTGTTCTCTGTTAGACCGACTGACAACTGCAACCTACATTCTCCAGGCATCTTTTGCCACTGGTTTCCAGTTAAATTTGGCATATGTGAGTCACTAGAAGGGATTACATGGGGCAGAGATAGAAAATATCTAGAGAATTTTTCTTATGGCTCAACCTTGAGAGTTGTCTCTGGTGATGGCTCTCTAACACTGTGGCTGAGTTCATGTGGGAAGTACCTTCATCCATGCTTCCGTTTCATTCCAAGGACTCCTCCCACTCTGTTTCCAGCCCTACCTTAGTAAAATCTTTGCCATAACATGCGCATCTCATAATTAGCAGCATAATTTATCAGTTCTGGTAACTGGCTATAAATGACAGCCTGTATTTTTCAGCTATTCGTAAATCTGTTAAACTTTTTGCTCATTAAAAATGTTTCCTGTAGGAAAAATATCACTGGTCTCTCCACTAATTATATATTCCACAAGCCTAAGCTTCAAAGACCTCTCTTTGGAACTCTGGTCCAGTGAGAGACTTCATTCAAATTAAGCATCAGGCTAAGACAGAAAACTAGAGAATTCTATTGCTGGGAAGAAATGTGGGCACAGTTTAATCATGCCATTTCACAAACAACATTAACTGTATTGTCCTGAATCTGAAAGAAAATAAGTGGCGAAAAACCTTGAATATGTCAGCACATGAAGCAACTTCCTGAAGTAAGGACCAGTAGCACAGACACTAAGAACAACAATAAATAATTAGGACCTCATGAAAGTGAAAATCTTCCATAAGACAAAGTACACCGTGTATAGGACAAAACAGCAGCCTACAAATGGGAAAAGATCTTCACCAACCCCATATCTGACAGAGGGCTACTATCTGAAATATATAAAGAACTCAAGAAACTAGACATTAACAAACTAAATAATCCATTTTAAAAAGAGGGTATAGATCTAAACAGAGAATTTTCATCAGATGAAAAAAGTGGCTGAGAAACACTTAAAGAAATGTTCAACGTCCCTATCCATCAGGGAACTACAGATCAAAATGACTCTGAGATTCTATCTTACACCAGTCACATTGGCTAAGAAAAAACACAAGTAGCAGCTCATGCTGGCAATGATGTGGATCAAAGGGAATACTTTACCTCTGGTGGGAGTACAAACTTAAACAGCCACTGTGGAAATCAATGTCATTTTCTCAGAAAATTTGGAAATCTACCTCAAGACCTAAAAAATACTCTATCCTATTAAAAGGACACTTGCTCAACTATGTTTACAGCAGATTTATTTGTGATATGCAGAACCTGAAACTAACCTAGATTTTCCTCAACTGAAGAGTAGATAAAGAAAATATGGTACATTTACACAATGGATTATTATTTGGCTGTTAAAATGCGAAATTTGCAAGAAGTAGATGGAACTTGAAAAATCACCCTGAGTGAGGACACTCAGACTAAGAAAGGCAAACAGGGTATGTATTCACTTATAAGTAGATATCAGCTGTGAAGTAAAAGATGATAATGCTATGATCCACAGACCCAGGGAGGCTAATTAACAAGGAGGGACTAAGGGGGGATGAAAGGATCTCTCTAGGAATGTGTAATAGAATAAATTTTGAAAGTGGAATGGCTGTGGGTAGGGTTAATAATGGGAGGAACCAGGTTGTTGCGGGGGTAGAAAATGCTAGAAGATTTGATTGGGATTGGGGGGACATTTCAGGGATCCAGATGGAAATCTAGTACAATGGAAACTATCTGAAATTTTAAATCCTTGCAAAGATTCCAAATAATGGGGGATACAAACCTGAACCAGCCATCTTCTATAACCATGCAAGGCTTCACGTGGAAGAACTGGTACACCAACTTAGCCAAAAAGCAGATCAGATTCCTCATCCAATAGACCAGAAAGACTTCATCCAGCAATGGATGGGAACAGATGCAGAGTTCCACAGTCATTAAGGAGAGCTCAGAGAGCTTTGAAGAGGAGGAATAGAAAGGACTGAAGGAACCAGAGGGGGAAGGGATACCATTAGAACACAGCCCACAGATTCAACTGCCTGGGACTCTTGGGAGCTCTCGGAGATCAGGGAGTCTTTAGGGCTCTGACATATATCATCTATGTATATGTTATGGCTGAGTAGTTTGGCGTTCTTGTGCGACCCCTAACAGTGAAACCCCTAACAAGATTGTCTCTTTTACCTACTTAGGGGACTCTTTTCTTTCTACTGGGTTCCCTTGTTGAGCCTTGATATGATGGTATGTGCCTGATATTATTGTAGCATATTATGCCATGTTTGGTTGATATTCCTGGGAGGCTTGCTCTATTCTGAGAAGAGACAAGAAGGGAGTGGATCTGAGGGAGAGAAAATGTGGAGGGGAGAGACTGGGAATGGGAAAGGATGTAACATGTGTGAGAAGAATAAAATAATAATAATAAATAGTAAGTGTATTGTTGGTATAAGGACAGTTCTATCCATGCTGAGTATCCTTCTGCCTTTTTGCAATTTTTTTTTAGTGATGTATTTACCATCTTCTTGAAAACACATATATCTGATACTAGGCATTGCATACAGATGTGGATTTCATTACTACCGGCCAAAGTTATGTAAGAAATCAATGAGTAACTTTAAAGTGAATTTTTACACACAAATAAATCCTTACCAGTTTTATAGGAAGTTATTTTATCAGGTTTAAATTAACAGCAAGGACCTAGATTAGTAATGTGGAATGCATGTTTTCATATAGACAAATGAAGTGTGGCAGAAGAGTTGAGCAATGGAAAGGGTTTTAAAGGAAAAAGGGGGCAACAGAAGGATAAGAGACCCTAGTGACAACTCCTGATGCAAAGTGCTCAGAAAATGAGTTCAGAGATGGATCAAAGCAACAGGAAAAACTTTAGGAATCACATAGGGATAGGAAATAGTGATATTGATTTTAAAAAGGAAAAAGTTTACTACATGAAAATCTTAAGACTATCTAAAAAAACAAAATAAATGTAGAAGTTCTTGTATAAGTCACAGTTCTATAAGGACTGCATAAAGTGACCAAACCAGAAGGCGTGTTTTCTGGCAGAGATTCATAGATAAGATGCGAGAGAAAGGCAGATACAGTTCTTCAAATACAATACTGGCATTTATACCAGTGCTTGACAGGTGAAATAATGATGTACTAGCAGCTGGGTGGTGGTGGCGCACACCTTTAATCCCAGCACTCGGGAGGCAGAGGCAGGCAGATCTCTGTGAGTTCGAGTCCAGCCTGGTCTACAAGAGCTAGTTCCAGGACAGGAACCAAAAAGCTACGGAGAAACCCTGTCTCGAAAATCAAAAAATGATGTACTAGCAGCAGTGTAAAATCAAGAATCAATTACTTGGACTCAGATATAAGTTATTTATATGGTATATGTCTATTAGGATGCAATATACCCTAACAACAAAACCGACCATAAAATATTTTAGGGCTCAAACAAGGGTAAATGAATCACCTACTGAACAATCCAATTATAGTTGATTTTTTTTTCTGTTAATATATGGCCTGGGACAGATTATGATTTACAACTACCTATGTGGTGTGATCTAAGGTCGGTTTTAATTCCTTTCATCATTTGAGATTTTCTTTTCCTTGAGATTGGGATAAGAAAAGAGCTCCTGCACATTAAATACTTAGAACACTATTGGAACTGTCATCATCATCATCATCATTATTATTATTATTATTATTATTATTAATTCCAAGTTGGTCATTTTTGAAGTTCTCTATAATACTGGTGATGCTGTATCAGTTAAAGAAGCAGAACTATGAAGTCTATAAATTTTGTTTTCCAGGCAATTCTTTCACATCAAGTTCAGCAGACTCTCTGTGGAGATCACGGGGCTTCACCCAGGAGCTTCTGGTTTCATGGAACAGTGATGTACAGTGAGACTGTGTAATTCTAGTGGCTCCTAAGTGCTACTGATGCTGCTGGCCTGAGGGCATTTCTGAGAAGCTCCACCTTTGGCAGAAATGGAAATGGCTTAACTCAAAAAAGACTGAAACCATCCAGATGCCTCTCTACCCACTCTGGCCTACTTGCCAGACTTTCTTTTTTCACGCAGCTCACACTTTGTAAAGAGGTCATAGATTCAGCACAAAATACCTCCCTCCACAGGATATTTTCAGCCTAAATTAGAGGAAAGAAATCTGCCTCTTGCTAACCAAGGAACATACTAAATAATATTTGTTTACAAAAGTTTGCAAGTCAAAGTACACACATCTCCCAAAATGTGTCATCTCTTCTTCTTTACTGAAATACTTTCATGCCCTAACACTTCTTGGTATACTTTGCATACATTTATAAAACTTAAATTGAACTGATATTTGCTATAAAAGCCAGCAATAAAAATATTTTGATGAATTTATTTTATACTGCCTAGGCCCAACAGCTAAACAAAACAAAACAAAACAAAACAAAACAAAAAAAACCTGGACCTGGACCTCAGATGGTGAAATGGTGGCCACTGGGAGTTTAGGAAGCAGATGCTGGCACTTTTCCAGCATTCTTCTTGAAAAGGCTTCGAATATGAACATCTAGCAGGACAAACTTCTTCTACTTAGAGTCTGTCCTTAGGACTGTCATTTGCATTATGGCGTGATCGATGTCACAAGCACACTCCCATACACACTTGAATCTGTAACATATATTTGATGACTCAGTTTGGATTTATCACTGCCCACTCCCTCTTGGTACCTAATTTTTATAATACTTCCTTTGTGTTTTTAAACATCACTTATTAGCTGGAAAACAAAAAAGGAAAACAATATCGAGCTGGTACTTCTCACAGCCTCAGCTAGACTCAAACTCCATTTTCATCTATAGAGTGGATTATTGATAGCATCCTTTAGGTGCTCCCAAAAAACACAGGCACGAACTCATGTAGATTCCTTCTCCTCCATTTGACTGAAAATAGTATTTTGGGGAAAGTAAAAGAATATTGAAGGGAAAAATGGGCAAAATGATTATCTGAAGGAAAATTCATTATGGCCTCATTACCAGATTCAGATAGACACACAGAGGTTCAAATTCTAATGTTTGTGAAGACAACAGTTACAGCCACAGTGAAAAAAGAAGAAGAAAGTATTCATATATTCTGTGAACTGCTTGCCGTGAGCCAGGACCAAGAAATCAGCATTCTCTGGACCAGAGATCTATTCAAAATGAGCTTGACCATACAGACTAAAACTGGAGTCCTTCGGTTATACCAGGCGTGGGTGAGATAACTAAAGTTAGACTCTGAAAATGGTGGAAAATCCCAAATCAAAACAGAAGAAATGAAGAGCTAGTCTAGGCTCCGTGATTCGCACAGGACACTGCTGAAAACGTTCTGAGCAGTTTCACCTCAGTGCCTGCATGGAGAAACGCACAGGCAAGCATTCCCGCAAGTCAGTACAGGGGAACTCAGCAACAACATTCGCAAAGAGCTAGGAAGTCAAACTGTAGGAGGAGGGGCCACTTTTGGTTCCCAGCTGCCCAGCCCTGAAATGATCACACCGTAAACTGTATTAATTAAATCACTGATTGGCCCATTAGCTCTAGCTTCTTACTGGCTAACTCTTACATATTAATTTAATCCATTTCTAGTAATCTCTGTATCGCCACAAGTCTGTGGCTTACCGCCTAAAGTTCAAGTGTTTGTCTCTGGTGGGACTACATAGTGTCTCTCTGACCTTGCCTTCTTTCTCCTAGCATTCACTTTAGTTTTCCTTTCCTAGATATGTTCTTTTGTTCTATCACAGGCTGAGACAGTTTCTTTGTTCATTAACCAATAAAAGCAACACATAGACAGAAGGACCTTCCACACCATCACACCACATTTAAAACAAATGAACTACAGCATGTATGGGAGTATCTATTGGATGAATTGGAAAAATTGTAATAACTTCAAAAGATGCTAAGGAGGGATAGATTTTTAATAATATAAAGAGAATCCATAGAACAAATGAGAAATAATGAGAATCAGCGTCCCTGTGGTACCTGTGGTGGTGGTCTAAAACTGGAACTGAAGGCAGGAAAAGAAGAAAATCAATGTCATTCTTCATTGACAGGAAGGTAAACCAGAGCTGCCTAAGATGCCATCTCCAAAAACAGAGAAAAAAAAAGAAACATTCTGAAAGAAAAGATCATTTTTTTAAAAAAAAAAAAAGTATGCAGTCAAACGTAGTATCTAATAAGTCTTTTAAACGTTTAACAGATATTTCGATGGGGACTATATATGGTCAGATAATCAATGCTTGATAAACACCACCCTGTATGGAATAACGAAGAAAATAATAGCTTCTGACCCCATAAAATACTCTGGAGAACAAGAGTAGTAGAAACAATAATGTTGTTATTAATGAACTAAATACAATTAAGAGACCTACTGAAACACAAGAAGATGGTAAGGAAATTTAATTTTAGAAAGGCACTCCAGATTGCACATTTTGCTTTCTATGTTAGCATTTTCTTCAACTTTTCTACTAACAATTATTCCTCTCTCTCTTTCTCTTGTCTAGGAAAATATAATATCCCATCCTTACACTGTTCTTACACCGTTACATATTGGTTTCTAAGAAACAAATGTCTTACGGTCTCTTCTCACACCAGAGCACAGAATGTCTTCTAAGCCAATGTTGTTTAACTGTGCCCATCTGAGCAAGACCCACTGGAGGTATGTTTATATGCCTTCCTGATGTGTGACTTCTCCCGAGGAAATGTGAACTGCTGCTCACCTCTAATAGAGCACCAATGCCCAGAGAATCAATTCTCTCTAAATTTAGCCTCATGAAACACTGAGTGTATTGGGGTTACTTACAAGATCACAGGTGACTTCAAGACAGCTTCATCACTGAAAAATCCTACCTCAGTGTGGGTGACTATTCATAAAAATGCATCTCTGGAGCTGGCAACTGAGTTTCTTCCACCAAATTGTTTTCGTTACTGTTGCTTTTTATTTGCATTTTGTACACTTCTTTGTTTAGTGTGTGTGTGTGTTTCTCATAATCATATTCAAGCTTATCAGAGGAGGTAAAAGGATAACTAGTAGATGCTGATTCCTTTCTTCAACCATGTGGGATTCCAGAATTGAACTCAGGTCCTCAGGCTTGGTGGGAAGTGCTGAGCCATCTCATCAGTCCTGTCTCTGTTTTGATGACCTCAATGAAAGGCGGGGCATTCTTAGAACTCTCTGAGCTTTTAGAATCTAGTAATTATAACAGATACCCTCTTCCCTCCAGGAAGGAAAGCTTAAGTTTGGAAGAAACACACACAATATAGCTGTATACATAAATCAAACTCTCTGGGAATATATTCTAGAAATGTACATCATCAACTTATCCAAGTGACCCATGAGCACATTAGTTTGAGTAGACCATTATTTGTGGTGACCCTCATTCTAATCCTCTTAAAAAAGATCTTCCTATATCTACTCCTAAAAGACTAGAGTTGTAATAGATTATAAATTACCAGTGGAGTGTGCAACCTTTCTCCATATTGCACAGGATCACCGAACACAGTGATTTACAAACAGAGACTCATAACCAAAGTATCTAGATTCCACAGAATGTGATGCCATCTCAAATGTTTAAAAAACATGCAATAGTTTACTTGGAAAACCATTGCTAAATCTCGTTGATATATGAGCTTTTTTTGTTTGTTTGTTTGTTTGTTTGTTTTTGTTGGTTTTTTTGTTTTGTTTTGTTTTTCGAGGCAGGGTTTCTCTGTAGCTTTGGTGACCGTCCCGGAACTAGCTCTTGTAGACCACGCTGGCCTCGAACTCCCAGAGATCCGCCTGCCTCTGCCTCCTGAGTGCTGGGATTAAAGGCGTGCACCACTACTGCCCGGCGATATGTGAGCTTTTTGTGAGCTTCAAGAGATGTGGCCAAAGAAGGTGCTACTTGTACATCTGCTCAAGGAAGCATATTTAGTTGAAGAGTGGGATGTTATTTCTAATAAAGAAAAACATAATATGATTTGAAGCTTGAAAGATGATATTCTTTGTATCAAATTTGTTATCATCAATTTGTACTTCCAGACTCTCACAGACACTTCATTATGTTTCCTCCACTTCCTTGTCTACACTGGGACACAGTGCTCCGCACTCATGGCCAGAGTGAAAATATCTAGGGTTTTTGAAACCAAGGAGATAAATATACAGAAACATTCAGTGCTGCACATAATGAATACTTGATATTAAAACTATTCTCTCTAGATAATCTATCTGTCTCTGTGTCACCAAGGTCTGCTTATGTCCCTTGTCAGAATCCCTGACCTTGTTAGCATGTACAGCTCTACTCCTGGCATTTCTGAACTTCTGTTCATCTCCACAGATCTCAAAAGACAATGATGTTTTAAAAACTAAAACAAGCAAATCTGCAGGTATATGCCAGCTGGAAGCAATAACAACTATAACAGAACTGACCAGGGCATCTTTACTAGAATCTGCCTTTATGTCTCTTTTCTTCTGACCATGACCATAACATCATGTTATATGAAGAATAAACCAAAATTCAATTTCACAAAGTTATGTTCAGCCACTAAGATTAGAATAGCCACAGGGGAATGTAGGAGAGAAGCAACTTGTAAGAAAAACTGCAAAATAGTTTAGATTCAGCAACATTGTTTTAAAAATCTGTTTATTGATTTTTAAAGCACGAGAACATTATAAATTAAGAGTAATTTAAAATATATATATATACATATATATAAACTGAGGTCTTTTAATTTTCATTACTCTATTCCTTTTTTAAAGACTTCAGTTTATATATATATTTTAATTACTGTTAATCTATATGCAAATTTCATGATCAAGTTTTTATTTACAGCAAAATAATCATTCATTATATAGATGTACCATGTTTTCATTATCTGCCCATCAGTCAATTAATATGTAGGTTTATTTCATTTCCTAAATATTGTTAATACATTGGCAATGAACATGGATGAGCAAATATCTCTGAAATGAGTTATACAGTCCTTTCGCTTTATATCTGTTTTGTATCCAGGTGTAGCAGTGGGTACTATATCTGAATTTCCAGACATCAGGAAGGCCCGGTTTGATCAGACCAGCCTACTAGGCCTGGTTTGATCTTCTGAGGAAAGCCCACCCCCTAGTGATGCACTTCCTTCAACAAAGTCACACTCACTCTAACAAAGACATACCTCCTGCTGGTTTTATTCAAATCACCACAGAGTCCAGCTGTCTTCCTGGACACATCCCAAAGATTTAGCTTTCCTCAAGTAGGCCCTGCCAGAGGCCCCATACCTTCCCATCACTACTACAGGCTCATAAACAAGTCTTCTACATGTGGGCCACGGTGAGATGTTACAGACTTAACATCCAGCAATGGTACCAACAGTCTCATACAAAGCCTTGGGATAACTGGTTGTCACTCTGACCTTGAAGCAGAGCTCCGCAATGAGTAAGGATATAGACACTGGAACCATGAAGCAGTTTGGGGGAGACCAGTTATCACCAGCAATAGGAAGAGAGAGAAAGACTGTGACTACATCAAGGGCTTCCCTTATAAAGTCTTCATCTGTTTCTGCATAGTCATATTCCTCTCCTCCAGAATAATGAACCAACCAGGTATCTTATATCCCAGCTGGCTTGCTGAGGAGAGTTGGGCTCAGACAGCAAAGGACTTCTCAGGAGTTGACTTTGGGTTGGTTATAAATCCATCTAACTTTGGAGGACGGCTGTGAGAATGCAGAGATTGCAACATAAAGAATGATATATGGATTCAAAGTTATTGTTGTTGCTTTTCATCATATGCTATTCTGGTTTAAAATTCCATTCTTCATCCTAAAATAGTTTGGTTTCCTGAAGTCTGAAGAATCAAAACAACTGCCATGAAACCTCCCTCAGTCCTCTTCAATCTATTTGCTTATGTATCTCGATATCCATTTTGTAATCATCTATCACTTTAATAGGAAAAGCCTGAAGGGGAAAAGGAGCGCTTGTTAGGATTTATTTTATTTATTGGAAGAGGCTCTAGCCCCTTGGTCCTAGAAATTTTCTCTTTAGCTCACTCTCCTAAGTCATATTTAATTTACTTCAGCAGCAATACATATTTTGTGTCACAGAGTCTATTTAGCAGAGTTCGCTTGTTTTATTGCCCAAGACTATTTTCTTCTGCGATATATTCTCGCAACAACTGAAGGACATCTCTTTTTGAGTAGTACTTTCTATACAGCCATAAATTAGAGATCAAATATACATTCAATGTTTGCCTTTAAATGCATAATATTTATATCTAAATGGTAAATTCAAATATGAAAAGAATAAGACTTCTATTTTTTCAGTTTTGTTTAAATTTGTGTTTATTATTCTTCCTTGTGAGTATGTGTGATGTGAGTGATTGCATGGCATATGTGTGGTGGTCAGAGAACAACTTTTGGGTATTTGTATTAGGGGTATAGATGTTAAGGATTAAGACTTCATCTTGATGGATTGTTCCTGTTATGAGTATAAAGTGTCCTTCTCCATCTCTTCTGATTGAATTTAATTTGAAATTTATTTTGTTAGGTATTAGGATAACTATACCACCTTGTTTCTTAGGTTCATTTGATTGGAAAATCTTTTCCTAACCTTTTACTTTGAGGTAGTTTCTGTCTTTGAGGTTGAGGTGTGTTTCTTAGATACAACAGAAGGACAGATCCTGCTTTTGTATCCTTTCGCTTCTCTTGTATCTTTTTATAGGTAAATTGAGTGCACTGATATTAAGAGATATTGATGACCAGTGATTGAAGCTTTGCTGAATATAGTAGTCTAGGCTTGCATCTGTGGTCTCTTAGTGTCTGTAGCACATCTGTCCAGGACCTTCTGGCTTTCATGGTTTCCATTGAAAAGTCAGGTGTAATTCTGACAGATCTGCCTTTATGTGTTACTTAACCTTTTTCCTTTGCAACCATTAATATTCTTTCTTTATTCTGTATGTTTTGCATTTTGATTATTATACAGCATGGGAATTTTTTTGGTCCTTTATCTGGTGTTCTGTAATCTTCTTGTACCTTCATAGGGATATCCTTCTTTAGGTCAGGAAAGTTTCTTATATAATTTTGTTGAGCATATTTTTTGTGCCTTTGAGCTGGAGTCATGCCCCAGATTTCCTGGGTGTTTTGTGTTAAGAATGTGTTGGATTTAATGTTTTCTTTGACTGATGAATCTATTTCCTGTATAGTATCTTCAGCACCTGAGAATTTCTTTTCCATCTCTTGTATGTTGTTGGTTATGCTTGCCTTTGTAGTTCCCATGCATTTACCCAGATTTTCCATATCCAGAATTTCTTCAATTTGTGTTTTCTTTGTTGCCTCTATTTCAGTCTTTAAGTCTTGAATTTTTTGAACTGTTTGCTTCCCCTGTTTGATTTTTCTTTCTTGGTTTTCTTGGGCTTCTTTGAGATA
The DNA here is from genome assembly GCF_950005125.1 of Chionomys nivalis. Classification (NCBI taxonomy): domain Eukaryota; kingdom Metazoa; phylum Chordata; class Mammalia; order Rodentia; family Cricetidae; genus Chionomys; species Chionomys nivalis. The sequence continues at coordinate 128,704,620 of NC_080086.1, read as the reverse complement.
GTTATTGATTTTTTTTCCTTTTTTTTTGTCTTATCCTTCATTTCTTTAAAGGAATTTTTCATTTGAACTTTAAAGGTCTCCATCATCTTCATAAAATTATATTTAGAATAGTCTTCTTCTGCTTCTTCTGGTTTTGATGATGAAATCTTTCTGTTGCATGACCATTGGGTTCTGGTGTTACCATGCTGCTTTTTAGATTGTTGAATGAATTCTTACATTGGTGCCTACTAACCATTTCTTCCTCCAATTGGTGCCAGCAATGTCTTTGCCTCTTGGTCCAATCATTGCAATGGCTGTCTGGTCTTTGGGAACTGTTCTTGGTCTGCTCTGTACTGTCACTATCTGTGTCTCAGGAAGCCACTGAGGTGTCTCTTGGCTTGCTCTCTTAGTCCACTCTGCCGTCAAAGCCTGTGCTTGAGAGTTTCTCCCTTGGTCCTTTCTGTGTAGCCACAGTCTGTGCTTCATGGTTCCTATCTTAGTCCTCTCTCTTCAACCTCTCTGTGTAGTTGCAGCATGTGTTTCAGATTTCCTTGAGGTTGTGGTAGAGATAGGAGGGTTTTGGGGTGAAATGAGACTTGTAACTAACAGGGTCTGACCAATGGAATGGGGATTTTGGAGCAGCCTACCTGCAGAAAGCTTGCCTTCTGGCTGGTTAGAGAAGCTGAGGCAGGTTGGGGAGGGGCCTGGGGTTTTGCCCTGGTGTGTAGGGTCTAGAGAGTGGGGTGTCCCACTGGGTGGGTAATCACTCACTTTTTGGTCCTGTCTGTGTAGTTGCAGACAAAGTTTCAGAGTTCCTCTGAGGTAGAGGGGGATAGGAGGGTTTGGGGAAAAAGTGAGACTTGTAGCTTTCAGGGTATGACTGATGGAATGTGGTGTTGGAGCAGCCTACCTCATGAGATTTTAGCATACATTCTGCAAAAAAATAACACACATTTAAAGAAAGTAAGGCTGGGTCTAGTACTCCACCAATGGCTGCTACGCTGATACTCAGACAATACTCTGTTTATTTTCTTCTTTCTCTAATCAAGGATATAGGGTTCTCATATTTGCAGTATGGTTTAGGTTGAGATAATTTTTCAGACTCAATAGGTATGTATATTCATCCATGAAGAAGTGTGAAAAAAATGAAGATGTAATTTATGGAACCTGATGACACCTTATCTTATAAATAAACCAAAATATGGGAGGTATCCAGATTCCCATCAGAGTTCTTATTTTATTTTAAATTGATAAATAAGAATTTGTAATCAAATAATATTCTGAAAATTGTACATATTGTGGAATGCCTAAGTTGAGTTTCAGTAGCATATGCATTTCCTGTTTTAAGTAAGAACAGTTGAAATTTTCATAAGCAGTATTCAGTGTACAATCGTTGTCATTAATTATAGTCACCATGGTGCAGAATATAATTCTTGAATTTCCTCTTAATTGAAATTTTATGTCTCGTGGCCAGTGAATCTCCAAACCTACTCCCAACTCCTCCCAACCACCATTCGAGCCAGTGCCCCAACATCTTCAACTCTTTTAGTTCTTCATATGAATGATATTATTCCGACTTATTTATCTTACTTCTCTTACCTCCATGGTGGAATTTCAACTGATACAATCTCTTACTTTGTAAATTTTTATCATACTTCATTGCACATGCACACCAATCGTGGCTCTTAGAAATGGTGCTAACTTAAGGTCTATTTTCATATTCACAAAAGGCATATAAGCATTCAGTGAGAAGTAGAAAAGCAACCCTACATTCAATTAAAGAGAGAGGATTTTGAAACAATTCATCTATAATTTCTCTGAGGTTCTCAAGATTCAATTTAGGTGACAAATATTTGGTAAGATGCAACAAATGCAGCATAAAACAAGGAAATCCAACTGAATTTTGAGTGTAAAGATGAAGAATCGCTGTCATAAAAGGAGCTTGCACGGGAGTAAATGTTTTCTCAGTGGTGCAAGAGGGAACAGCTCCAGGTCATTATGTATTTCAGGCTCACATTCTGCCGCAGCCCCCAAATCAGGAGTGGCAAAAATATATCTTTAATAGGAAAGTGCTTTTCAACTCTGCCAAGACAGAATTGGGTACAGAGATAATTAAGTTGACTTTGCACCTTGGAAGGCTTTGCAAAGTCAGAGGATGAAAGAATTTAAACCTACTTTAGAGGGTTTAAAGGAATTTGATAGCTTTAAAAACAACTGATCATTTAAACACTAATTCATTTCCATTTTAGTGGGTTAAATGTTATCACACACACACATACACACACACCTCATAGTATGCCTTAAGTTTACGTAATTCATAAATAGTATAAAATAACTTACATATGAATTCAAAGGCTTGGTTAAAATTGGATTTTATGTTCTCACTCAAGTGAACAGGACTCTGGGCAATCTCAAGGGACAAAATTCTTCTTAAAAAAAATATTTCTTGCTCACAAAACCTCTCCCTAACCTTTTGTTAAGAGAGGGGGTACACATGAGGCACCGGATGTTTCTGTCAGGAAAATATCCTCATGTCTATTGATGTGTCAGTAACTGGTCATTTTCCTACACATGCTATAAGGGAACTAAGAGCAGGAAGTAACTGGTCTCCCTGTCATTTGTTCTCTCAGCAGGAAGAAGCAGGGCAAAGCAGCTCCTCTTTGACCTCTGTGTGTTCCTAGAGAAAGCCAACTTGATTATGACAAGAAAAGGTGGGGCGATGTGGATTGCTTGAGCATTTTCAATCTAGAAGACAGAATGAAGCAGGCAATTAGGGGGTGATTTTTTCAGGCTCTTGTATTAAGTGGAGAACATTAATTGACGAGGAATGCCCCAAAGGTGGGAGAAATAAAACCCAGGATTTTATGAGACAAGAGAATCATTGAAGTAGGGTGGTGGTGGGTCATAGCTTGCTGGGTGCCTGGGCAGGGTGGGCTTAACTATTCTATCTGTTTCTCTGAACTGAAAAACATGAATGCACAACAGGAGCAGAAATTCCCACCCATTTCTCAGTCATCAGAAATAGACTCACCTCTTGGAAATTGGAAGCAAACAAGATTGCTGGGCAAAAGTTGGGAGCATGGGGGTGGTGGGGGATTGGGGGAAGGGGAGAGGGGGAGAGAGAAGGGAAAAGAGAAAGACTGGAGAGTGCTTGGGGGAGTGGGAGGGTGGAGATGGAGGAAGGGCAGATATGGGAGTAGGGAAGAAGATATCTTAGGGTTGGCAAGAGACTTGGCTCTAGAGGGGATCCCAGGTGTGCACGGGGATGTCCCCAGCTAGGTCCTTGGGCAGCAGATTAGAGGGTGCCTGAACTGCCCCACTATCACACTGATGATTATCTCGAATATCACCATAGACTCTTAGTCTGACGATGGATGGAGATAGAGACAGAGACCCTCATCAGAGTAACGGACTGAGCCCCCAAGGTCCAGTTGAAAGGCAGAAGGAGGGAGAAGATGAGCAAGGAAGTTTGGACCGCAAGGGGTTGGTCCACCTACTGAGACAGTGTACCTGTTAGTCTAATGGGAGCTCACCAAATCCAGCTGGACAGGGACTTGAATGAGCATGCGATCAAACCGGACTCTCTGAATGTGGCTGAAAATGGGGCTGATTGAGAAGCCATTGATAAAAGCACTAGGACTTTTTTTTTTAAAAGATTTATTTATTATGTATACAACTTTCTGCCTCCATTTATACCCACACGCCAGAGGAGGGTGCCAGATCTCTTTACAGATGGTTTGGAGCCAACATGTGGTTGCTGGGAATTGAACTCAGGACCTCTGGAGGAGCAGACAGTGCTCTTAACCACTGAGCCATCTCTCCAGCCTCAAGGCACTAGGACTTGTTTCTACTGCATGTACTGGCTTTTTGGGACCCTAATCTATTTGGATGCAAAACTTCTTAGACCTGGAATGGGGGGGGGGGGGGCTTGGACTTCCCACAGGGCAGGATTCCCTGCACTCTCTTAAGGAAAAAAAGGAAGGAGGGTGAGTGGGGGAAGCGGGGGAGGGGGGGATGGGAGAAGGGGAGGAAGTGTAAATTTTTAAATGGAAAAATAAAAAAAAATTAGAAACAAGAAAAAAAAAGAAATAGACTCACATAATGTAAGAGATTCAACAGTTGAAGATCAGTTATTCTGGATAAAATAGAACATTTAGTTTTCACTTTCTGTTTTCTGTGCTAGTATCCCTTCCTTCCTTCCTTCCTTCCTTCCTTCCTTCCTTCCTTCCTTCCTTCCCTCCATTTCTCCTTGTCTCTTTCCTCTCATCTCCTTCCCCCTTCCAGGTTTTCTTCCCTTCTTCTATCCCTATCCTCCCTCTTTCCCTCTCACTCCCTTTTTCTTCCTTTAATGATTTTAGCTACAAAACTATGTCAATTTGCAATGCTTTCAGCAAAAGAACACATCCAAAACACAATTACATGCAAATTTATTCATTCAGAATAATTAGTACACCTTCTTTCATGGAAAAATACCTATTGTTAAAGCTATGAGATTATGTCATATATGGTTCATTAAAATTCTACAATATTTAGAAAATGACAGTTCGTCAAAAAAAACATTGAGGCTATTTATGTATTACTTTTTTACACTTGTCATTTTTTTAATTTTCTTTTAAAAAATATATACAATTAAATTTATTTTATTGTTATTATTGTTCTATTGTCTTTTAATATTTCTATTTATTATTTTCTCATATAACATATCCTAACTGCAGTCTCCCTTCCCTCCATTCTTCCCAGTTACTCCTCCACCTCCCTTTCCCCTCAGATTCAATCCTTCTTATTTCCCTTCAGAAAAGAGCAAGCCTCCCAGGGATATCAACCAAACACGGCATAACAAGTTACAATAAGACTAGGCACATACATTCTTATTAAGGCTGGAGAAAAATGGTCCTAAAAGCAAGCAGAAGATTCAGACAGTCCCATTCCCACTGTTAGGAGTCCCACAAGAACACCAAGCTGACAAGCACAATATATATTTAGATGACTTAGTTCATGGGCTCCCTCTTGAAGTGTGGGCCTTAAATTCAACCAGTCATTGGTTGGCTACTCCCACAAGTTCTGGGCTTCCACTGCCCCTGCATATCTTGCAACCAGGACAGATTATAAGTGGAAGGTTTTAAGGCTAGATTGGTGCCCTAGCCCCAACACTGAAAGTTGCTTGTTAAAGAAGATGGCCAATACCAGTCTCTGAATTCTATATACTAGGGCTCCCCACTATGATCACCCTGTTAGAATCCTGGGAGTTTCTACTGGGGTTGGAGAGATGATTTATGTTTAAAAGCACAAACTACTCTTGCAGGCTACTGGAATTCAGTTTCCATCACTGACATGGGTAACTCACAACCTCCTGTAGCTTCAGGTCCAGGGATCCAATGCCCTCATCTGGTCTCTAAGACACCTACCCTCCCCAAAGAAATAACTACACAAACAAACACACATAAACATAATGAAAAATTACAAAAATAAATCTTATGAAAGCAACATTTTTTCTTTGATAATTTCCAACTACCTTGTGTGTAGGGCCTGGGTCTACCCTCGTTCCTGGGGTTCATCTTGACGACAGTTTCTGGTCAGCTAACTAAAGCATTCTGTTTGTTCCTGTGCTCCCCCTGCCCAGCCTGGTGATTAGCTGTAGGGCATTGACTCCATCGTTGGTATGGTAATTTCCCACCTGCCTGGGTGAAAATCCTTGTGCAGCAGCTAGGTATATAAGGATTTCCCCAAGTTTGAATAAACGGCATTCGGCTAATCTCCTTAGGAATGACCCAGGTCTCTTTGTGTGTTCTTTCAATCTCCAGGCCCTTGCCTACTCGCTTACAGTACAATGGAGTGCGAATTGTACCGAGGGTGTAACACAAAATCCGGTGTTACACTTGTGCCTTTGTTTTTAAATCTGGCTAACCCATCGAGTCATTTGAATAACAATGTATAGGAGATAGCTTTCTAAACCTATTGTAAGAGGAGGAAGAAGAAAGCCTTAAAATTTTGAAAACTTTCTTTCTCAAGTGCTCTTTTATTATGCAACTATTCTAAAGGAGTTAAAAAGTTATCATTAATATCTCCATGTAGAATACTTTCCAATAAACCTCCAGATGGAGTGACCGGGGGCAGTTAGAGTTCACAGATGCTCTGTAGGATAAAGGGATTAAGAAAGGTCACCTCCCCAGGAGGTGAAGGGTACTGATAATACTTCTGACTTGAGATAGTTTTGCCAAAGGCCACGTTTAGGTATTGCTTAATGTTAAACACAAATTAACATTGCTTAATATTTTATTCCTGTCTAAGTAAAATAAGAAGCAAACATGCAAACTCATTGTCAGAAGAAATGGGACTTACTTGCCTGAATGAAGGCAGAAAAGCCCAAGCTTGGCTCAACCATCAGCAACCACCTCCCATCAGCCATCCCTAGAAGTTTATAACTGAGGTCAGACATAGCCCTGGTGAGGGAGATGCTAGTATTGCTATTTGTGATTAAGTAGAAACACAGTTTTCAAACCTTTGGAAATTCCAGGACTTGAAAGGTGACTCAAGCTACCAAGTGGAAGGCAGTTTTTTTTTGTTTGTTTGTTTGTTTTTTGGTTGTGGGAAACAGGGATCTTGAGAAGAGAATTGGACCAACTTATAAGAGTCATTTACACAAGACGAAAGGTTACTGTCTATTACTCAATGAACTCAGTAAATATTTTTGGCCAAAGAAAAGAATTAAAGTCAAAAATAATAAGTAATCCTGAAACCAGATTAATTAAAGAAGGTGAGTTTGTGAAAGGGGTGGGGGGTTATGATACTGGCGAAGTGTTCCTGGACAACTGTGAGCGTCCGCTTTCACTAGGGGAAGAAAAATGCAAAAAAAAAAAGAAAAACACCAGGCATTGGTGGCGCACACCTTTAATCTCATCACTTGGGAGGCACCGGCAGGCAGATCTCTGCGAGTTCGAGGCCTGCCTGGACTACAAGAGCTAGTTCTAGGACAGGTTACAAAGCTACACAGAAACACACTATCTCAAAAAATAATGAATTAACAATGAATTAAACTTTTTTAAAAAAGCATAATGTAATAGCTACCTTAATGTCTTAATCATACTAACTGAACAAATAGTCAAGTTATACCTAGGAGTATCTGTATCTTACCTAAACGAAACACAGAGGTTTACTTTAGGTAAAACAAAACAAAACCTACTTTCAAAGGAAACTTAAGATTTAAGTGGAAACAAAGAGTAATTAACTGTGGTTATGCAGATCCTTTTGCTTCCTCCTGTATAGTACTTGATATTCCTTAACATCACTTTTTATCTTGTGTAGTGTGTGCCATATGTGTGTTTATATATGCATGAGCTTGTATATGTGACTGGTTTTATGAGTGGTGTCTATGCATGTGTGGATAAGTATGTGGAATCTATGCAAGTGTGGGTATGTATGTGGCATGCATGTGTGTGTGTGGTTATGTGAGTAACAGGTATGTGAATATGCATATGTTCATGGTGAGGAGGTCAGAAGGCAACACCTTCCATCTTGAGACAGGGTATTTTTGTTTTTATCTCTCTTTGTCAGGATAGATGGACCATGAACTCAGAAGAGTCTTCTGGCTCGGCCTCCCATCTTTTCATAGGACTTGGATTTATAGATTGTGCAACCATATCCATTTTTCATATTCAGACCTAGCTTCTTACACAGCCTGACAAGTGTTTTACCCACTTTGCTATCTCCCCCCTCTTCCCACATAGTTTGTTAATATTCCTTCAATCATTAAAATTCTTCCCTTAGCTTACAACCTGAAACATAATAGCATGGCAATCAATGCCTTAAACAAGTATTGTTGTAATGGAGCCACGACTTAAGGACATGTTTGGTTTCTTAGCGTATTGTAACAAGATACGCTGGCATCACAGGAGGAATTACCTCTCTTCCCCCCAAAAGATCAAATTCTTTGACTAAGTTGATACAGCAGAAAAAAATTAAGAGAAGATAGAATAGAAAGGGACTAACATCCTTGGCAACCTAACACACCATCAGTATGGTATTAATGCACTTCTAATTGCACTGTCTTCATCTAATGCTAAGATAATATTTACTCCTTGTTTGTTCAGAGGTGAACTGTTGGTTACATGTCTCCTGAGGCATTTCTGTATTAATTTTTTTCGTTCATCCCCCAAAAGAACCCATAGATTAGTAATTTTTGTTCTAATTTTTATTTATTTATTTATTTATTAAAGATTTCTGCCTCCTCCCCACCACCGCCTCCCATTTCCCTCTCTCTCCCCCGATCAAGTCCCCTTCCCTCCTCAGCCTAAAGAGCAATCAAGGTTCCCTGCCCTGTGAGAAGACCAAGGACCACCCACCTCCATCCAGGTCTAGTAAGGTGAGCATCCAAACTGCCTAGGTGCTCACAAAGTCAGTACGTGCAGTAGGATCAAAAACCCATTGCCCTTGTTCTTGAGTTCTCAGTAGTCCTCATTGTCCACTATGTTCTGCAAGTCCGGTTTTATCCCATGCTTTTTCAGACCCGGGCCAGCTGGCCTTGGTGAGTTTCCTATAGAACATCCCCATTGTCTCAGTGTGTGTGTGCACCCCTCGCGGTCCTGAGTTCCTTGCTCGTGCTCTCTCTCCTTCTGCTCCTGATTTGGACCTTGAGATTTCAGTCTGGTACTCCAATGTGGGTCTCTGTCTCTGTCTCCTTTCATTGCCTGTTGAAGGTTAATATTCAGAAGGATGCTTATATGTTTTTCTTTGGGTTCACCTTCTTATTTAGCTTCTCTAGGATCACGAATTAAAGGCTCAATGTCCTTTATTTATGGCTAGAAACCAAATATGAGTGAGTACATCCCATGTTCCTCTTTTTGGGTCTGGCTTACCTCACTCAGGATAGTGTTTTCTATTTCCATCCATTTGTATGCAAAATTCAAGAAGTCATTGTTTTTTACTGCTGAGTAGTACTCTAATATGTATATACTCCATACTTTCTTCATCCATTCTTCCATTGAAGGGCATCTAGGTTGTTTCCAGGTTCTGGCTATTACAAACAATGCTGCTATGAACATAGTTGAGCATAGAAAGCTGATGTGGGAGTGTCAAATATCAATCTGTTGATTTCATTGGTTAAGTAATAAAGAAACTGCTTGGCCCTCATAGGTTAAAACATAGGTGGGTGGAGTAGACAGAGCGGAATGCTGGGAGGAAGAGGAAGTGAGCTCAGACTCGATAGCAGCTCCTCTCAGGGGCAGACGCGATACAGCCAGCCGCCAGATCAGACATGCTGAATCTTTCCCGGTAAGACTAGTGCTACACAGATTATTAGAGATGGGTTGATCGGGATATGAGAATTAGCCAGTAAGGGCTAGAGCTAATGGGCCAAGCAGTGTTTAAAAGAATACAGTTTGTGCTGGGTGGTGGTGGCGCACGCGTTTAATCCCAGCACTCGGGAGGCAGAGGCAGGCGGATCTCTGTGAGTTTGAGACCAGCCTGGTCTACAAGAGCTAGTTCCAGGATAGGCTCCAAAGCCACAGAGAAACCCTGTCTCGAAAAAATAAAAGAAAATAAAAAATAAAAGAATACAGTTTGTGTGTCATTATTTTGGGGCATAAGCTAGCCAGGCGGCTAGGAGCCGGGCGGGAATGCTGCCCGCAGCTCCCCACTGAAGAAAGCTGAAGCTCAGATGTATTAGAGAACAGAAAATAAAACATAGTTGATGAATACTAGATAAAAACAGCATATCAACTTCGATTTACCCAACTTACATGCCTATGTTTATCTAACATTTCTTTTGTTCTTTGAGGATCATATCTTCACAACGGGAATTTTAACATAATGACCAGCATAAATATTAGGCAATTTCCTATATTATACTGGTACCTTATATCAATAAACTATAACAAGTCACGGAACAGAAATGAATTTAGTTAAAGGTGTTTGCCACATTCCATTATGTACTTCTTCATTATTGTAATGCAATATGAAATGAATATTTTACCTTCACCTCCAGTTCCTGGCAAAGAATCTTATGTTATTAAATGAAGTTCATCTTATTATCAGTTTGACCATTTCTTACCTTGTTATTTCTTTAAAAAAAAAAGAGGTTTGAAATAAGGCATTATTTTAGATTTAATCTTAAAAAAATCATCATGCAGTTGTAGCAAGAAAGGACACATAGCCCTTAAGAACTTTTTTGGTAGAACTGGTCACATGGCCACAATAATTTTTACTCAAAAGAGGAAATGACTTTGGCTATGTACAATGCAATCCCACATTAAGCTCTTGATTTCATTAAAGAAGAGAAAATATATTGATTCTCTGTCGTAACAAATAGCATTTGTCACTGGGCATCTAGCTTGGTAACACTCAACACAGAGCATACATACCATGTAATAAACACTCACTCACTACATAATGGGCAAGAAATTAAGTGACCTAGAGCTATGTTGATGAGAACAGAGCAGATGCTAGTGGGAGAGTTTCCTCTTCCCAGGAAAGCATAACTTCATCAGGAAGGTAGCCTTTGTATTGTTGGACAATCAAAAAAATGTGCAGAGAGGTTTCTGGACCAGGTTTCTCACTGCTGTTTGTCCAAAAACTAGAAACACTCTAGCAACAAACAATAGGAAAAGATGTTTTCTCCCACAACTTATTAACAAACATTCAAAGCTGACTGTTGCAAGATACGCAAGCCTGAAAGCAATGGTTCCAAGTAAGAGATTCAGGAAACTAACACAACACTCAGAGATCTTTAGAATGAAGTAGCAGTAATTGCTGTCATAGTTGCCATTGTCATTGTCGTAGTAGTGTCTATGCTCCTGTGTGTGTGTGTGTTATTGACATGATTTTACTGATGTTTTTTCATTTACAGACAACTTTTAAAATGGGGGTGTTTCAATAGAAATACGAATTTTCAACCTGTTTTAGAAACCTGAAGACTTGATAGCCCTGAGCCCACATACGTAACCAGCAACAACTGGGTGAGTCTAAAGGGGCTTTCCACTCCAAATGTGTCAGAGACTACCTGCATTTCCAATAGCATATTTCCTTCTGAATTCTCAATGAATTTGAGTTTCTTTGTCCTGGAAGCCTAACGTTATCCAGAAAATGTAATGTACGTGACTAGGTTTATATAAATGTCTTCAGTTTAAGAAGGTTGCTTTTATTTTTGAGATTATACTATAATTACATAATTCTTCCCTTCCATTTCCTCTTTCTGAACACTTCTATACATCCCTCCTTGCTCTCTTAAAAACTCATGGAATCATTTACTAATTGTTGTTACATGCATATATGTATATGCCTGCATTCCTAAATAAACTTGCTGAGTCTATATAGTGTCTTCAATCATGAAAGAATTAAAGCCATGAATATGGGGTGTGAGAAATAAGCAAGCTCTAAATTCTGTAACATAGATATTGTCAACCTTCTTCCCTACTAGGCAGAGGACAATAGAAGATATTTTCAATTGATTTTAGATTTATTTTATTTTACATGTCTGAGTAAATATGTATGTTTACATATCGCATGCATGCCTAGTGCCCAGGGAAGTCAAAGGAGGATGTTTAGAAACTCTATGACTGGAATTTTAGATTGGTGTGAGTCAGCATGAGGGTACTGAAATCAAACCCAAGACCTCTGCAAGACAAATGCTCTTAACTGCTAAGCTATCTATCCAGCCATACTTAAAAAAAAAAAAAAGAAGGCACCCTGCTTTGATACCATAAAGTAACAAATTTGCTTACAGGGTGGGGACCTCCTGAGCTGAGTTTAGTTACACATAGATGCACCTATTGAATAAATCATTGAAAAAATGTTTCTTGAACACATTGCTCTGCAATACTGAAGGCCTTTTAATGCAGCATGAAAAAAGGTAGATATTCAAATATCTAATAGTTGTCTAATAGTGGTTTATAGAGAAAGACTAATAAATAAAGGAATAATTTTAAGTATGCTAAATTCTGATTATTGGTTTTAAGAAAAATAAAGTAAAATTTGATTAGGGGAAATGGATGAAAACAGTTTAAAATAGTGTGTTTGAGAAGTTGTTAGTATAAAGCTGTTGTAAAAGATTAGCAACTAAAGGGAACCAAGACTCATGGAGCCCCTCCAAAGATTTTATAAGTTGTAGGCAATTATTTCGAACTGGAGACTCTTCCATGAAACAGGTGTCTGCAAGTTGTACGAGGAACCCAATAGACAGCTTCTGTGAGTCACCACCATTCATGATGGGATGGATTTTCAATTACGTAGCTGTCTGAACCATCGTTGTTCCTGTAAGTAACTCCACCAAACTCATTGGTTCTCCAAACTGGACTTAGATGGTGTTGTTTCTCTGGCCTGTCACTGCCCTCTTTATCTATGATGATCAGAAGTGCAAAGGGAAACCCATCTCATCATCAAGGTAAATTCATTTATCTATATTAATCAAGGATCTAAAAATGGATTCATGGGCACGGATTTCTTGTGACCTTAAGAGTTAGATACAACTTTATTGCCCTTCAGAGAAGAGAGAAACATTTGGCTAAAGGTCCAAGACTATGCCATTTTTTTTTTTTTATATCTGAGTCACTACGAAAAACACTAGAATATTCTTAGGAAAACAACTTGTAAGGTATGTTCATATCAAACGTCATGTGCCCACTGTCATCTTTATGTCCATTCCATCCTTAAAGCTTCTTGGACACATTACAAAGAAGCATTTCTCAATTTATTATCATGGTGTACTATAATCACCACCATATTCTTGTGGAATAACACTATGATATTACATACTGTAGGGATAAGTCCCGCCCCTTAGGGGGCGTGTTCCCCTTGGGCTAATGTTTACCTATAAATCTGGCTTCTGCTTTCCTGGTCTCCACAGGAAGGTGGTTCTGTAAGTCTATTTCCCCATTAAAGCTGTATATATTTTTACAATCTGTCTGCATTCGTTTATGCCGTTACAACATACAACTTGACATATTATTGTATTAAAAATGTGGAGCAATACCTGTTTCTCTAGTTAACTAACATGTTGTTATGGTAAAGCAGAAAACTGGATAACATGTCTACAGGCCATCTCCAATTTAAATGATTCAACTTTTAGTCTGCCTACATTGTTGTAAAACTGATGGGTAATGAGGAGAAATAATACTTTAAATTTTGATCTTTGAAATTTGCAGGCTTTTGATCAATAACTCAAAGCTCCCAATTGGTCGTGTGACCATGGGAGTAGACAAATACCCAGGAGGAATGTTCAGGAACACATGCCTTGTAATTTAGCACATTATAACCTCTTTGGGACTATAATATTTTCATTTTATAACAGGCTTATCAAGCTACATCCCAACCTAAGTTAGGGAACATCAATGCTGTAAACAAGGTAATAAATGTGTTTATTCAGACAGACATAAAATGTTATTACAGGAAATGTTAGAATAGTATTGGTAAGCAAAGGCATGGGGATCAGCTGCATCCTATTTCAAAAAGAAATAGATACAAAGAAAGATACAGTCAAACCAGTTCATAACGTTTGGTGAAAATTTAAAGATGCTAAGATAAAGCACCGATAAAAAATAAAGCTACATATATATCACTGTTATATGGAAAAATCTAGAAGTACTTTTAAGAGGCAAATAAGAATTTTGGTTCAAGCTCTTTTGGTAGTTAATATAGAGTGTAAAAGTATATATGAATCTTCAGTTTATAATTCTCATAAGAATTTTAAGATAAAAATGAATAATAATAACTCTTTCTTCAAAGGAAAAAAATCTGCTCTTGATAGTGAGGCCTGAGGGAAATTCTTCACATGGGCCCTCATAAAGATGAAAATGTGCCCATAATAAATCAGGTTCTCAGAACACCCTGGAGTATATTTAGCAATCCGACTCAGAGGCTTTTCTGGACATTCCCCAATGAAGAACATTGGCTATTTCCAAACCACAGCCAATGAAACAGAAAGAATTCACTTCAGAGAACTGTGCTGTAATACTTTAAGTTTTGGAGCAATGTAATTTAAAGTGGGGGCTGAGAGTAAGATCATCTACTTACATTTGTGATTGGGGTTCAGGAGATAGTTATATCGAATATTTCAAAATTAAGCTAACAATGAAAAAGGCTTGAATACCTTAATAGCTCTCAAATGCACCATGCCATTCAGTAAATTTCATTTCGAAAAAAATATTTGAACATACACATGCACACACACACACGTACATACACACACACGTGCACGCACACACAGGAGAAGAGATGGGGGAGGAAGGTTAATTCCTCAGGCAATCTTCCATCTTTTTACAATTAATCTTTTGACAGCTATTCTCTTGGCAATCTTCAGAACAATTTTCTCGTCATCAATTTTCTGATAAATATTTGGCAGCAAGGCATCTGTGTTTTTGCACTCTGAAAAACATGTGAATGACTATCTCCTGCATTGCTGACTTAATTTCAAATTCTTTATTTGACTGAGAGCACAGTAAATAATTTCTTATGACAGGTTTGTTTAAATCGAGCACAGACTGCATATTCCGTCACATTTTAATCACAAAAATTTCTATTTTATAATATATAGAGTCAAATATGTCAACCATACGACTAAAGAAATCTCACAAAACACCAATTTTAGAAGACTTATTTCTTTCAAGGAAATGCCCAAGTGTGTAGCTGAAGAAAGTGCTTTGTTTATATACTGGTGTCTCTCAAAAAATGGGTGTTTTTATTTCCTGGGATTTAATATTTTCAGGCTTACAATGCAGTTACTTGATATCAAGGTGATTTCAAACATCTTTGTAAAGGAGGGATGTAGTCAAATATTCAAGAGATTCAAAGCCACTCGTTATATTTCAGAGCTGGATAGTCAGGAGCAAGTGACAAGCTCCACTCATCAAAGACAGGGGAGGAATACGGGCTTCATTCATTTTTATGCTCGCATGACAGGTCACATGGATGTGACTAAGATATTATGGATGAGGTGGGAATAGTTCATGGTCTATTCACCAGAAAATCACGGGGATAAGATCAGATAAGCCAGTACTTCCCGTGGTGTTCCTGTTCCTCCTAGACATAAAATTAAACATTTAGCCGCATACTACAGATTGCTGAGAGCAAAACTCACCACTCAGTTCCTAAATCACAGGTTTAAAACATAAACAGGATCTAAGGAGGTAGACTGGCAGGTAAAGGAATCCGAAGGCAAGTGTGAAGGTTGGGATCCCCAGCACCCATGTAAATATAGGTGTTCATAGCAGTCTGCTTCTAATTCCCGCATTGGACAGCTCAGAGACAAGGGACCCTGGATTAAGCTTACTAACTTGATTAACCAGAATAGTGAGCTCTGGTTTCAGATGAGAGCACCTTTCTCAAAAAGTAGTGCAGGAACAGCAGAAGACCCTCAACATGAGCTTCAGGCCTGTACAGGCATACCTACTCATTTACATGTGCATTTATACACACTCAAATCCTACATGTGTGTTAACATACACACATACAAGCACATTACATATGTGAGGAAACAAAGCCAAACAAACAAAAGTTAAAAAGCAAACCACAAACAACACCATTTCCATCCTCCTGGAGTATCCTAGCTGTCCTGATGCCACACCATTTGACTAAGAGTGGCGTTAGGTAAATATAGCTAAGTTGCTGAAAATCCTTGATGAAAATATAAGAAATGGAGTAATTTATAGTGCTCATAATTGATGTTAACCATTGATTCTCTGAGCTAATGACAATAGATTTATTGAAACAGTGTTTAATCTGTTTCTAAGAACTATTTATTTTCTACTCAATGTGCCAATGGGTCATTTAACAATGTAAGTGGGAGCTTGTTTAGAGGTTCTAGCAGCGGAGTGCAGCTTCTCACTACACTTAATAGAAAACAAGTCCTCCTTCTCCTTAGGGAAGTCCATTCTCTTCAGAAGAGTATGCAACTTGTGTGTGTGTGTGTGTGTGCACAAGTGTGTCCAATTTACAGCACCCACATAGCTGTTCACAACTATCTGTAACTTCAATTCCAGGAGATCTGACACCATTATAAATACATACATGCAGCCAAAACACCAATGCACGTGAAATAAAACAAATAAAAATTTTAAAAAGAGAGAGGGAGAAAGAAGGTATGGAATTGGAAGGGTGGGGATGTGGGAAGGATCTGGGAAGAGAAAAATGAGGGTAAACCAAATATATTGTATGAAAAAATATTGTCAATAAAGACAATGACAGTGAAAAGTAAGGTGCTTGATAGGTAGACCATGCCCCAGAATTAAATTAGTGATAGTTTACCAGAGTCAGCAAAACACAGTCATGCTTGTGTGTGTCATGACAATTATTATTTGAGTTCAGACAAGGTGCCAATTATCTGAAAGCATCATTTCCTTTCCCACCCCCAGGTCCTCCCGCTGGGTGAGGGCAGCAATTGATTGCCTTAGTGCTTGGAGTTCCCTTTGCAGTCAGTAAGTAACTTGCTACAATAATTATAATAATAATCTTGTTATTTCTGTTTTTATTCTTATTCAAAAATTACAAGTCCCACTTTGTTTAATCCTACACTCCAAGTGATGAAAGACTTTGGTCTGTTGTGTCCCTAACTAGCTTGTAGGTTGTTTTCTCAGGGTTACAATAATAAAGGAAGCAAAAAGTGATATTGCCCCCATTCTCAGAGTTAGTTATTATTTTTACTATTTCTCATTGAACATATTTGTCATTAGAGAATAACAGAAATATAAACTACCACGGCAGTTGAGTTGCCAGAGTGTATTTATTTTTATAAAACCTGAATTATGCTAGCTACTCCCTAATTTAAATTGTTCACATAATTAAAATATTTGTGTGGCATAGGCACAGGATCAATCATAGGATTTACCTTTCCTACTTATAAGAAAAAACAATAATAATTAAAAGATGCCTTCAGCATTTTTCATGGAAGCTATTTTCGAATGTGTTGGTGTGAATATAATGACTTCCCAAGATTACACTTTTCTATTGTACTAATAAAAGCTTTCTTTTGCAACAGCGGGCATGGGAGCATATCAGGATGGTAGATTCACTTACTGTCTAAACATCCATCTGACCCTCATGACACAATCTGAAGCCGAGAGTAGGTCATCCTGCTCATGTTTCCTCCACCAGAGAAGGCACGTCCTCTGTGTACACCGGACAAAGGGATTTCGTGGCCTCTTTCTCCTGGTTTTCTGTTCGAGCCTGGGTTCTTGTTTGGAAGCTCGCATTTATAAGCTGGGTGCCAAAAGCAGTTCCTTTCAGCTCTTGACAGGTTGTTCTCCTTTAATCTTTCATTTTCCGAGAGTCATTTCAAAACCAGGAAAATGAAAAGTCAAAGCTGCCTGAAAGAGGTTGCTCTTCCACTGTGCTTGGTGTTTTGTGAATGTGCAGACATAGTTGGGTCCGTGCTCACACAACAGAAGAAAGAGAAGACTCTTCGGCTCAGAAAATTCTTCCCACACCAGACTCTGCACGCATTAATGTGCAATTGGCTGTCTAATCACCAATTTTGTGATTAATTTTACAAGTCTGAAATAGCTTTTATTCAAGCCTGTAGATGCAGGGTAACTTGGGACCCTTTGTACATAGAGGCCACGGGAGATATATGAGGAAAAACGCTATAGTAATTAATTCACAGGGCCCTCAGAATTGACATCGACGTTCTCAGTAGAAGACAGGGAGATGCCCACATAGTTCCTCTGATGGCTCACATTTTGAACTTTCAAAAAATGCAAAATATACTCATAGTAGAGATGATGAAGAACTGAGGATGACCTATCACCTCTATGCTTAAAAAAATAATGCAGCAATAATGGCAAGATGTATCATAAAAAGAGCCTCTAATGTAATTGCTTATTACCTATATTATATGAAATTTCCTAGGTAAGACACTTGTCCAAGTGGAGAACACAATAGTGGCAGTGATATCAGCAAATCATTGTAATGTGACTCTTTAGACTTATATATACTTCAAAACAACTTCCTGGATACACTTAAAGGGAGATTAACAGAAGACAAGACTGAAAAATGCAGTAACAGAGCAAAAAACAAATGTCTAAAATGACTTGATATAAATTATGTACTACTTAGGGAGATAAGGACAAGCCGTACTTTGCATATTCATAATTATTTATATAATCTATATATGTGTGTAATTCTTTATATTTAAAATTATTTATTTAGTCTTTATGTTAAGAGGATACATCACTTATATGTATTTCAAATGGCATTACCCATACATATGAAGTAATTATTTTATTTTTTTTTATATAACTTGGTCAGTTCTATATCAAGAACTACCATAAATATCAATTCTAACTTATCCTCAAAAGTATTTCTCAGACTGGGGAGATGGCTCAGTCAGTAAAAGTGTTCCTAGTAACTACAACCGACAGAACTGACATAGGAATCCAAGTGTGTGGAGTCTGCTTGTAATTCCAGTTCTAGAAGCAAAGGCAGGCGGATTGCTGACTGGTGAGAGGCTCTATATCAAACAGTAAGGCAGATGACACCTATGAAACAAACATCCTAAGTTGTCTTCTGGCTTCCTTGTGCATTAGCACATCCATGACACACCCACAAACACACATGAACTTAAAAACCACGCATGCACACACACACACGGTATTTGTCATCTAACACAATAAAGAATAATTAGACTAAGATCTGATTTTCAGTTTTAAAAACCCATCTGATATATCCCCTTTTCAAAAGTATTCTCTCGCCTATCCAACTATATCATACACCAACAAACAAAAGCACTACAATGGAATTTATCCAGTGTGTTTAAGCCAGAATATGTTTATTGAAAAAATAAATTGTACCTATGTTTCTAAGGTTGAAGATTAGAGATGATTAAGCATTTTTCTCCTCATAAGGGACACCAAGAAGTAAGATGTCTAATTTGTGATAATAATTAATACCAGAGAACCAAATCTTAGCCACCTTTCTGTCCCATAGCAGATACTTCCCACTACCTGTTAATATTTCCCCTCCCATTTGTCTTCTGACTGAGGGGAACTTACTCCAGGTGATCATAATTTCCAAGGAGCTGATACCCACAGTTGCTGGAAGGAGGCAAATCTGTTCATCGGTCTAAAACTATTGTCAAACGCTCATTGCTCTTCCAAGGAGATGGGTTTGGACTTACGCATGTGGTCCAGTTCTGTGAGTTTTCCTCTTCAGAGCCTCTGGATGCCAGTTTTTGTCTGAGATACCTGAAAATTTGATTGCCACCGAAGGCTTTGAAGAGAAGGTACATTTTAAATCAAAGCTGAGTTAGTCTTGATAATATATTTCCAGGCAAAGAGTTCATGTATTTTGAAAATTAATAGAAAACCAGAAAGTGGATTCAGCCTTGCCAGAGAAGGGAGTGGACAACAGAGGACACCTCCTGTGAGTCTTGTGCTTAGCCTGCATCTTAATCAACATCCTCAATGCAAACCAGAGCCACAAAGATATTGATGTGTCATTATTTTAACTCATTTCAGTTAGGAGAAAGAATGGCAGACAGGCTACACTAGAAATTCAAAATCTAATGAGTTCATTTTATTTTCTAAAAATGTTGCATTGGGGAAAATGCAGAGAAGTAGTCCAGGCTCAGCTGGAGAGAGATCTATGCTAACTGAGCCACCTGGAGCTCAGCACTGAAGAACAATGGCTGGCACCACAGGTATGTTTCACCTTCACTTGCGTAGATTTAGCACTGCCGCATCTAAAAGAATATGGTAGCAACAATAAATATGTTTAAGTAAAATTGTGCTCATTATTTATTTAAATACTTAGTAAATATTTTGTGAGCGGACAACAACAAGCAATTATTTATAATGCAAGCCAAGAGGAATAAGTGGGGCAAGGAGCATCAGAAAGGAATAGAGAAGGCACATTATCCTCTAATTAAATTTAAACAATTTACAATCTTCTCTCTGAGATTTGATGGTTGACCCCCTCAAGGTATTGTCAGTATTTTACAACCTTTTACCTTTTTTGAAGCAGATAAAGTGGTAATTATACCTGCGCCTAAGGCATATTTTTGAAAAAGAAAAAAGGGAAAGTAGGGACTAGAGGAAAGTTTACAGGAAATCATTTAAGAAAACGAAATGAAAGACAAGAGAGAAGTGAGAGGAGATGGAAAATGGGCACGAGCAACTCTTCATGGGTTATTCAACCAGCACTTAGGAACCTCAGTATGGTCTTAATGTTAATCATCATCATGTTTGTTTGATTTCTTTGAATGCTCTTTATGTTCTTATAATAAAATAGGACTGCACAAAGATATGGATTCGTTGTGATTTTAAAATTAGCTGTCCCCACAGGCTTATCTGTTTGAACACTTGGTGTGCAGTTGGTGGTGAGAGCTTGCTATGTTGCAAATCCTGTAGAAGGTGGGGGCTAGCAGGAGGAAGTAGGAGGAAGTAAGGGTTGAACATTGAAGATCTTGGTCCAGTCCCATTGGCCTAAGCTCTCCCTACTTCCTGGTCCCCTGAAACATTACCCAGCTGACCATATATTCCCACAGGTATGAATGGGAAAGTCCTAGATGTTTTGGCTTATTTTCCTTAATGGACTGCCCATCACCAAAACATGTTTCAAATAAACATACACTCCATTAAATTGTTTCTGAAAGAGACTAAAATGACCTAAAGCTAACTAGCACAGGCACCAAACAAAATCTCTTTTAAACTAACCTAAACCATATTACAGCATCCAGCAAGGCTTGGGGCCTAGAACCCACTGTAGGGTCTGCAAGGGAATAAAGAAAGGACAGACACACAGGTAAGACTGCAGTGAATTTAGAGAGGAGTGGGCTCTGCATTCTCTGATGGAGTTAACAACTACATTACAACCTGGGGCTTTAGCATGCTTACTTTCTACAGAACAGTGGGAGGTAGTAGCTAGCTTTGGTAGGTGTCTGTAGGCTAACAATTTCAGGATGTAAATATTGGGAGGAAAAACCGGGGTTGCTATTTTGCACACACTGGTGAATCATTCACAAAGAGTCATATTTACACACTATCAACATTTGCATTCAGACCAGAAGAAGGCCTTTTCATTCCTCTGATCCACCATTGGGTGTGGGGGGGGGGCATTTCCAAATTACTGTGAGTCTGTGGCATTGGTCCTTGACATGGCCCTGCCAATGTCAACAGTGCATATTACTCAGGACTCTGTCCACTCGTTAAACGTTCACTATGAGCTTCCTCGGCTCATCCTACCATTTTGCAAACATCATTATTTCCGAAGTCAATTTTCAATCTCTAAACACAAAACAACTTTTAATGCAATGAGGGAACCATTAGTGCTTCAAGTAACTCACGTTAAAATTCATTTTGAAAATGACAATAAGTCCCTCATTGATTTAAAACACACCACTCAGTATCTATATCACCGTTTAGAGCATCTATATAGTTAAAAGGCAAGTATGAGAGAAACCTGCGTCTACCACTATTCATGATAACTTCGTTTGCTGGATAATTGAGATGGTTTGCACTTTGCTCAGCAGCACACAAAAGCTGCCTCCCACACTGTTCACACTGGATCAATATAATATATTTGGATGTTTTTCAAATCCACATATGAGAAAAATGTGATATACGTCCTTTTGAATCTGGCTTATTTAGTTTAAGAAGATGATCTTGAGTTTCATGCATTTTCCTTAAAATATAACAAGTTTACTCTTTTAAAAATTGTTTAAGAATTCCATGTGTGCATGTAATATGTTTTGATCAAGTCCACGCCTCCAGATTCTCTCCCCTTTCCTTGTCTATCCACTCCACAATTTCATTATAAAACCAGTAAGATTCCTTAATGCCACTTGCATGAGCATGGTTGTAGGACCATCTATTGCAATATGAGGAGTCTCTGAGGGCTGCTGAAGAAAGCTGACTCTTCTGCTCCCGATAGCCATCGATTGTGAAATCTCTTCAGCTATAGGTGGAATTTCCTGACTGCTGCCCTGCTCTGTGCTGAGATTTTTGCCTAGCTCATCATTGTGCAGGTTTTTAAAGAATGTAGTCCCAGCTGCTATCACTTCACATGTGCATTGTTCTGATGTGCATAGAAAACTGTTTTGTACCCAACTTCTGTCTTTGATTCTTAACAATCTTTCTTCAAAGATGATCCCTCATTCTTGGAATGAGAAATTGTGCTATAAATGTTCCATTTAGGAATAAGCATTTCACAATCCTTAATATCCAAACAATTTTATTCTTTTTAAAAATATATTCTCTTATACATTATATCACAACTGCAGTTACCCTCCCTTCTCATTATATATAAATACTCATTATATGTGTATCAATATGTATTATGTATGTATATATATATATATATATATTCCATTTTCATCAACCATTCTTTCAGTAAGGAGCACTTAGTCTCCATTCCATTTTGAGGCAATTGTGAATAGTTCTACAATTTATGGCTGACAAATATCTCTATTGCATGCTGCCTTTGATTCTTTGACTATATATTCAGGAATGGGGTATCTGACCCAAATAGGATTTCTATTTTCAATTTTATGAAGAAGTTCCTTAGCAGCTATACAATTCACATTCTCATAGCAGGGAAACAAGGTTCTCTTTGATTGTACATCTTCACAACATGTGTTATTTAATTTATTTTCTTTATGAATATTAACATAATTTTTGATTTGCTTTTTCAAATGGCTATCAATATTGAATATTTTTATGTGTTTATTAACAACTTTGCATCCTCATCTAAGAAGTGTTTTGTTTATTTGACCATCACTGATTGGGTTATTTGTTCTGTTGGCATTTGTGTGTGTCGTTTATATGTTCTGGGCATTACTCCCTTATCAGAAATAGTTCTACTCGGAAAATCAGAAATTTTCCTACTCTCTGAGATGTCTCCTTACTCTATCATTTCTGTTACTGTACACAAGGTTTTAGTTTTTGTATTTCTTTTTTTTTCAATCCTATTTATAGCTTGAGCTAGAAGAATCCTGTTCAAGAAGTCATTTTTATACCTGTATTTTAAAATTTGTTCCCTATATTTTGAGGTGCAAACTAAAAAAATACTCAATCAAGCAAAAAGAGAAAAATCCCAACTAGTAAACAACCAGGTCAAGGGAGATATTTAGAACCACAAACAAATATGACCAGAAATGATTCTTCCCACACCATTGTATAACTAAAACACTAAGTGCATCAAATAAAGAAAAATTGTTGAAAACTGCAAGAGAGAAACACTAAACCACTCAGAGAAGCAAACTGATTAAAACACCACCAAACTCTTCCATAAACCAGAAGATTGTGGGATGATGTTAATTCATTAAGCCTTCATTTCAGGAGATATATAAAACTTCTCTGCTACATGAAAGAGGGAGATAAACACAGCCAGGACAATACAGAAAAAATTAAATATTACTAAAAGTGGAAAACTCATGGGGATAGGAAAATAATCAAACATTACAAGAAAGACAACTGAAATGAATTAGTACACATCTTTAATAACTCTAAATGTTAGTAGTCTCAATTCTCCAATTGAAGCATTCATCTTGGGAAATTGGGCTAAAAACACCACCTAGTTTAGGACTGCCTGCAAGAGATGTACCTCCCTGGAAAAGACAAACACAGGTTGAAATTAATAAGATCAAAAAAGTTACTGCAAAAAAAAAATGAAAACACGAATGTAAGCAAGATATTGCTATACCCACATATGACAGAGCAGAATTGAAACCAACATTACTTGGAGGAAACAAGAAAGGTCCTAAGATTGACAAATTTTTAAATCCATCAACTCTATATAACAATTATAAATACGTGCAAACAGAACAATGCTATACTCAGTTTCCCAAGGTAAATATTACTAGTCATAAAGACTCAAATTGACCTTAATTTGTAAAAGTGGGTAACATTAGTACAACCCTTTTACTTATAGATATGTCATTTAGGCAAAATAGAAAAGAAGAGGCATACGAATTAAATGGTGCTAGGCGGTGGTGGTGCATGCCTTTAATCCCAGGACTCTGGAGGCCGAGCCAAGCATTTCTCTGTGAGTTTGAAGTCAGCCTGGTCTACAGAGGAAGTTCCAGGACAGGCTTCAAAGCCACAGAAAAACCCTGTCCCCTAAAACAAAACAAAACAAAGAATGGCACTACAGACCAAATTAACTTTGTGGAAAGTACAGAATACTCAGCCTAACAGCGGCAGAATACAGCAGCCCATGGAATGTTCTCCAAAGGAGATATTTTAGGATATAAAGAAAATCTTCACAAATATGAAAAATTAGAAATTGTTTCTTGTGTTTTATCACGGGATAATGGAATACACACAGAAACAAACAGCAAGAGAGACCTCAGAATCTTTGTAAATATGGAAACTGAATAATACATGGTTTTATGATCAGCACGTTGGGAAAGAAATCAAATGGGAACTTAATAAAAAGACAATATCCTGAAGCCTGTGGTGTACAATTAAAGCATTTCTAAGAGGGAAGTTCATGATCATAGATTAAAAATCAGAAAGAACTCAAATAAAGCACTCTGTGATGCATCTCGTAGTAGAGCAAGAACTGGCTAAGTTTCCTTAAGTATTAAAGAGCAAAAAAATGTACTTTTGTGTTCAGTGTCTTTTTGGAAGTACTTGCCCTCTCATTTGGCATTGTTACAAAACCAACCTTAAGTGACATAAAAGAAATATGTAAGACATCAAACCTAGTTAATAAATTTAGCAGGGAAGTAAACTGTTTGAGGGCCAGCAAGTAATGCCACTTGGCATTGCATTTGCTTCTAAGATTTCAGTAAATTTAAAAACCCTCAGTGACTCTTAGGAAGCTAATGAACCATGCTTTTCTATAGCTTTAGGGCAGGTCTTTCTCACAGGACAATTGAATGTCTTCTAAAACTGTAGGCACAAAGTTCCCATATTTCTGCATGCCATTTTGGTATCCGGCACTACAACATTGCCAATGAACAGTGGAAACACTACTACCAACATTTGACAGAACACTGTGTTTATCAACAGTGCAAACCATTGTATAAAGAAAAATTTATAGCCTTAGAACATGGAGTGAAAATTTATCTCTGACTTTTGCACCATGTTTTCATTTTTCTGGCTGCAAAACAACCACAAGAAAAAGATAATGGGCATATTTGATCATTAGTTGACACCGCTGAAAATGGCAAAGGGAACATGAAAAAGGAATAAACATTACGTATCTTTAAATAACATTTCTGAAGATACGACCTTGAGAATCAGCTGCATTTTACTTGAAGGTCATGTTTGCTTCTATTTGCAGTTCAGAAAAATGTTTACCTAAGGGCTACATTCGCTGATGCTCACTATATTTATTTTATTTGATGCGTGGTTTGTTTGTTTGTTTGTTTGTTTGTTTCCCATCTTTATTTTTATTTAGCAACCTGAGATATCTGGTACACCCTTTAGGTATCATGATTGTTCTTTGGGATGGGAAGATGGTTCATTTTCCATGTCTAAACAAAATGTTGGCTGTGATTATGTATGGCTATAATTTTAGCACAGAATGGGAAGAGGAGTCAAGCAGATACCTGGAGCTCACTGCCCAGCCATTGTAGCCAGTGAGCTTAAACATCATTGAGAGTCTTTGTATCAAAGAAACAAGGAGTAAAGGAACAATAAAAAGCACTCCCACATCTACCTCTGACCTTCACATGATAGTGTAGGCAAACAAATATGAGCACTCACCATATACACGAGACAGTTTTTCAATTAAAAGGAATTTGTTCTCTGAATAAATCTCAGAACCTAGTGATGCTGAATAGAGGCTTTGAAATTCAGTTGTTTCTGTTCTTAAAATCTCAGAGTAGAATTCTTACTATTAAGATTATTTAAACTTGGCTCATAATTAAATAGAGTAGACAACTCCTGTATTAATTTGATTTGGGGATCCATCTACCAGTTGTCTTTCACTAACTGGAACATGAAACTTAACCTTTAGAGGGTCTATGGCTGGTGATTTTACTTGTCATCAAAGTAACTGCAGCTAATATTCAAAACCCATATAAATGCAACATTTTACCACAGAGAAGCAAGCCTAAGTGCTTACAGGGAATAATTCTTAACAAAAATAATGATAAATTTTTAGTCAGTTTATAAGACCAGATTTCATATGACCCACACCACCCAGTTGAAACTCTAGCTACTTTCTTCAGAACAGGCATGTATATTGTACGTACCAGGTTCCACTGTTAAGAATAGACACATGCATAGAGAAATTCATATGCACAAGGATACATGGACAGCTGATTCATGGGAAGTACGACTGCCATTGTTGACATATATTTTTCTGAGATTATATTATAGCTTACAGAAGAGTTAAAGCTGCAGTCCTGAGATTTCCTGTAAAGCTGGTATCCACATTTCCCTATCATTATCTTACACAACTGCAGCGTA
Organism: Chionomys nivalis; assembly: GCF_950005125.1. Lineage (NCBI taxonomy): Eukaryota > Metazoa > Chordata > Mammalia > Rodentia > Cricetidae > Chionomys > Chionomys nivalis. Next base: position 128,678,302 of record NC_080086.1, on the reverse strand, counting down.
TTATTACAAATACTATAATAACCTTAATAATATACAGGTCTTTACCATTCTTTCCACCAATGTTATTTTTCTAAACTAAAAACTAATCAAAGATCCCAGTCATATCACTGTTCTCAGGCTTGTGAGTGTCCTCAAGTAGGGGAAAATTAGTACTCATTCCTTTCTCCTAGATCATATCTTTCAAAGGTCAAAGAATTATTGCTCATGTGTTTTTTAGAATGTCCTCCAATGTCAGTTTGTCTAATGTTCCATCATTATATGAAGTTATTCTGTGCATAATGACAATGAGACCCCAGAGGGACAGAACCACCTCTGTCTATTGTATCAGGGACACATTACAATGACCTGAATTGCTGGTGATGTTAGTTTTAATAAATTAAAGTAGTACCCACCATGAGTTCTCCCTGTAAAGTTAACGTCTTTTGCCTTGGAAATGATTTTGGAGTGAAGACATTATGAGAACACATAGATGTCACTTCTGTTTACATATTTATGCAATAACTTTAGTGTCCACTAGTAGAGTGTAGCTGTGGCAAATACTTCTCTGTCACTTGATGATGATTTTCTCTTCTCTCTATATCTTTGCACAATCAACCAAAATTATTTCATAAGACAGAGTTGAAATCTCTTTGTGTGTCCATGAATACATGTTAGTGTTGATACATGCACATGTGAGTGTTGATACATGCCCATGTGCTTGTTCCTGTATATTCATACATATATGAAGGCCAAACTTGGCATTGAGTTTTGAACACAGGGTCCTCCTGAACATGAGAGCTGTTGACTCACCTAGGGTAGCTGCAGCAATGCACTTGTCTCCACTCTCCACCCAACAGCACTGGGGTTACAGACCCCTGTATCTCTATGTTTGGTTTTTTTGTATGGATGATGGGAATTAACCCTGTATCTTCACATTTATACTCAAATACTTTACAGATGAGGGAACTCCCCAACTTAGAGTTATTACTTCTTTACTGATAGGTTTATTTATCAAAGTATTAATTCACTATTTACTGAATTCTTCATTTTGGATTCAATATGTGTATTTATTTCATTTCTCAATTTGAACACACACTTTATTTTTTAAATTTTATGTCTGATTTACTCTTTATCTCTTTTACAGTTACTATATTCTATATATTTTTTCAAGCTTACCACAATCAGTGGAAAGATATCATTCTGATGTGGGAGTCTCCTCTGTGTGCTGTGGCTACTGTTAATGAATAAAGAAACTGCCTTGGTATGGTGATAGGGCAGAACTTAGGTAGGCAGGGAACACTGGACTGAATTCTGGGAGGAAGAAGGGCAGAATGAGAGAGAAGTGATGGAGTGGTCAGAGAAAGACACTGGGAACTTTAGCCGGTAAGCCACTGTCACATGGTGATACATAGATTAATAGAAATGGGTTAAATTAAGATGAAAGAATTAGTCAGTAAGAAGCTAGAGCTAACAGGCCAAGAGTGTTTTAATTAATACAGTTTCTGTGTGGTTATTTCAGTTCTGGGCAGCCAGGATGAACAAGCAGCTCCTTGCTACATCATTTTATATTTATAGATATATTTAAAATGTCTTTTATGGTTTTCTTTTCTTTTTTCTAGACAGGGTTTCTCTGTGGCTTTGGAGCATTGTCTGGAAACTAGCTCTTGTAGATCAGGTTGGCCTCAAACTCACAGAGATCTGCCTGCCTCTGCCTCTCAAGTGCTGAGATTAAAGGCATGCACCCCCACTGCCTGGCACTTGGTTTTCTGTTTTTTAATGGAAGTCTTCATTTTTAGAGGGGTATTTTAGGCTTGCAGAACAGAAAAAGAGAGAGAAATGCAGAACTTTCTCATGTATTGTCTGCTTTCATACATTCAAGCCTTCTTCTAATAGCACATCCTGTCATTAGTTATAACCAACAAACCCACACTGACACATCATTATCATGCTAATTACATAGATTATTGTAGGAGTCACACATGGTATGCTACAATTTTTGGTCTGGACAAACATATAATGTCACATATCTGTCATTGTATTTTCAGAATATAATCAACTGTTCTGAGTCCCTGTGTTCTAGTGACTTATCTTTTCTATCCCAACCACCAAGTGAACAACTAGACCCTGCATAGTCCCATTCTTGAAGTCAAATGCCACATATAGCCACATATAACGTTTTCTTTTACTTAACAATATACATTTAAGTTTTCTCCACATATTTTCATGGTGCAGTGTCATTTTTTTACACCACCAAATACCCTATCTTCTGGATCCACTATAGTTTATCCTTCAGTTCAAGGAGGTCATCCTGGCCAATTTTAAATCTTGTCAGTACAAATGAAGGCATTCTAAATATTTCCTTGAAGCACAATTTTCAACTCAACTAGACAAATATTGAGTGTTTGATTGCTAGATAATTTAATAAAAAGTATGCACTGTTTTAGACAAAACAGATTGTCTTCCAAAGTGGCAAAACCACCCTGCCTTCCTTCCAGCAGTGTGTGAAAGCCCCTGTGACTTCACAGTCTAATCGTTTGCTGGTGCAGGAGTTCTGAATTTGTCATCTACCGTGTGTGCACTGCAGCTCCCTGTGGTCCCCGAACTTGCCATCAACTCTCTTCTTTCATTAGGTATCTGTTCAGGGCTTTGTAGTCATTTTTTAATCAGGTCATTTACTAAAGTTGAATTCAAAGACTATATATATATATATATTTGGGTTAAAATTTCTTATGTCATATTTTCAATATTTATCTCTACTTGGTGGTTTTCTTCTTTCTTTCTTTTTTGTTTTGTCTCTTGACTGGCAATGACCTCAGTAGGGTCAAACTTTGACATTTTAATCAAGTTCATTTTATCAATTATTTCATGAAATGCGCCTTTAGAGTTGTAAGTAAAAAGTCATTGTCAGGTTCAAGGAAATTTAGATTTTTTTTGCTTTTTTTCCTGTTCTCTTATAGTAATCTGACAAGTTTTGCATTTAGATATACAACCATTATTTGTTCCTTTAACTTTAAAAAAAAATGTGCACAGTCTGTGTCTAGGTCCTGTTTACCAATGAAATCTTCTCAAGCATTGGTACTTTTACCTTGATGTTACAGTGAGTACTTAATGGGACTCAAATTGGCATCTGTATATAACGTGGATTAACATTCTTTTCCTTTCTGTGGTTTTTGTCCACTGTCAAGTTGATTCAACATCATTTAATAAAAACAAAAAAGACTTTCTATTTCTCATTTGAAATGATTTGTTACTTTTCTCACATGGCCTTTATACTACTGAGTACATTTCCAAACTTTACGTTTTGACCTGTTTCTGTGCTTTTTCCTAAATACACAGCTTAATAAGAAATTTCAAAGTATTCAAAAGTAAAACTTACTGCTCTTTTCTTTGAATATTATTTAGTAACTTGGGACACTTTGTCACATAGACTCAAATCTGCTTGTTATTCTATTTACAAATAATTATAAACTAATTCTATTGAAATATGAAAAATTTTAACTTATCTGGAAAAATACTTTATTACAATTTTTTTTGTTTTGTTTTGTTTTGTTTTTTGTTTTTCGAGACAGGGTTTCTCTGTGGTTTTGGAGCCTGTCCTGGAACTAGCTCTTGTAGACCAGGCTGACCTCGAACTCCCAGAGATCCGCCTGCCTCTGCCTCCCGAGTGCTGGGATTAAAGGCGTGCGCCACCACCGCCCGGCTAAATACTTTATTACAATATACAGTTTTTGAATAGAATTCTTAGGAGGTGTGGCTTTGTTGGAGTAGTTGTGGTCTTGTTGGAGGGTATGTGTCACTGTGGGGCAGGTTTTGATGTCTCCTCTGCTCAAGATACTACCCAGTGTCTGAATACACTTTCCGTTGCCTGTGTAAGATATAGAACTTCTATCTACTTCTCCAGCATCATGTCTGCCTGCATGACACCAGGTCACACCATGATAATAACGAACTGAATTTCTGAAACGGTAAGCCACCCAATTAAATGTTTTCTGTTATAAGTGTTTCCATGATCATGGTGCCCCTTCACAGCAATAGAAACCCTAACTAAGATGGTGTTCCTCAGGGATGAGCTCCCTGACTGGCTATCCCATACCCAATGAACAGCTCTTGAAACATGTGGACAACACTGAGCGTACCCAAAGGTTGCATTTATATATTTGTTTATATGTAAATGGAAAAATGATGGTTAAAGAAAAGGAGACCATGCATTTGAGAGAGAGAGCAGCTGAAGATTTGAGAGATGTAGGAGAAGAGTCAGTGGAGTAGGATATAATCATATTTTAATTTAGAAAATAAAATAACAAAAGAAAAGAAAAAAATTTTGCCTGTGCTTCATTTGTGATTGTCGTATTTGTCCTGGATCCTACAGCTCTTCTTTGGTTCCTACTCCCAGGTCACCTACAAAGTATCATATGGGGTGGTGAATCCATGCTTTTATTTATTTCATTTTTATCTCCTACTTATGTTTTCACTAGGATTATTTTACCTTTAGCGTTTACTGAACAGATTATAGCACATACCTTTAACTTTAATTTACCCCCAAAAGGCAGGTTTTAACACAGGCCTGAGCGGCTTTGTCTTTGCAGAAACCTTGTTGATCTTTCTGAAATGTCATCTCCACAGACCTTCAACAATCCTTTCTTGGCTTTCTTTGGCTTGGTCTGAGGAATTTCTTTCAGCATGAAAATCTTCATGAAGCCTCTATGTAAAACTGCTAACTGCTTCCCTTTTTTTTTCCTATAATATCTTGTGTAGTTGCAAAATATGATCAATTAAGGTAATAAATGGGAATAATTACGTAAGAAGATTTAACGTATTCTCTTTGAGTTTATTCAGTTAGCAGTCACAATTCAGCACGACTGCTGATGTTTTGACATGCTTTAAACATTATTTCAAAAATGTTATTTGAATTTACAGGCTTAACACATTTTAATAAATTATTTATTTAAAAGTTAACTATAGATTATCATTTAAGGGTTCAAAGACATTTCTTAACTCACGCTTATATCTTTTATTTTTAAAATTTCCACCTAATATGAGATATTGGAACTTTATCTCTCTCTTGAATATATGAGAAGCTTAGCCTCAACACTATGAGAAGAACCTTTTCTCTGATGATCCGTACACAGTCCTGCTGGGGACAATTGGCCTCGGTGCTCAGCACAGAGCGGCAAAAGTTGGACACTAAAATTTTTGTGCAGCAAAATGGAATGGAAGAAGAAAGATGGACAGGGAGAAGGCATACCCTGGAGTCTTCTATCCACTCTTCATCAAGACATCTGCAGTTTTCTGTGTTCTTCATAATTTATATTTACCCCTAATTTTTAAATGAATTTGACACAGAAGCACTTTTAAAATTAAGTTAGATTATGAAAAATTTACCCTTGGTTTTCAGAGTAAGAAAGAAAGGGGAATTTTTTGCTTGTGGCTGCTTGAGCAAACACTTATTGGGTGATGAAGACTCCATATACATGGATAGATTTGAGAAGTGAGGCCGTGTTACTAGATGTTACACATAGTCCTACACGCAATGTGCACTGTCGTGAAATATTAAATAAAATGCCACTGTTTCTTGGCATAGCACTTCATCTCTGTTGCTTAGTTACTGTGTTCTGCAGTGTTTCAAATTCACACTTGCAGCTTGAAGCAGAAATTTTAAGGAGGGAAAAGCTTTTTTGGAACAGCTTTACAGCTTATCCAAATCCCTCAAAGACACTTGGAGATATTACACGTACAGAGGCAGCGGGCCTCTCTACCTATCTTCCATTTCCCAGTCTTCTTCTCCTCCCCCTATTGTTTCTGTCAGAGACATCTTGTTCTTTTGTTCTTCAAGAACATTGTAATCTCCAAAGCCTTCCAGTCTCCCCTGCTAGAATCCTATTATGTTTGCCCACTTTGTTGGCATATCTTCATTCTAATACTCCACATGAGACACATCAACTCTTTCTCCATCTTCCCCAAAGCCACCCTCCCACCTACCACATATTCTTATATAAACATAAATATAATTATTCCTGGACAAAGGGAGATTATCTTGCAACTCTACTATTTTTTCTTATAGGGAATATGTTTGTTCAGCATAAATTAATATGCATGTTCTTTCTTTTTTATAGGGTTTCATATGTATTTCAGAGTAGCCTCAAAGTCATGATGTACTGGTAAAGCATAACTCTTAATTTTTGGTCCTTCTACTATCATCTCCGAAGTGTTCGTATTATATTTGTGTATCACTATGCTTGGCATGATGGGCTGCTAGTTCCAGGGATAAAACTCGGGTGTTTGTGAGTGCTAGGCAAATACCACCTAAGCTAATTCCCTAACCCTGAAAAAAAAAAATGAAAAAAAAAAAAACCTTTAAGGGCCACAATAGGGAAAGACTGATTTTATTATGTTTATCTGCAGAGGAAATAAAGTTGTCTGGTTTCTCCTTTGGGACAGGAAAGAACAGGGCAAGAAACAGAGAAAATGGTGCTGAGACAAAGAGCCCAGGATTTAAAACATGATTCATTTATGTGCTGTTTAATGCCTAATAATAACAAAAGATTTGTGGGAAAAATGATGAGGGCTGGGATTTAGTCTCAATCTAAATTTAATTTTATGTTAATCTTAATTTAATCCTACCTCCATGAAACAGAGATAAGATTTTAACGTGAGCCATACAAGCTGTCAGATGACGACCAACAGGAAGGTTCAAGAATACAACTGATAATGTGTTGGGGGTATGAATGAAGTTCATATGAACCTCTCCTGGCTTGTGTTCACATAAGGCTTCTGCCTTGTAGATGCATGTTGATTTGCTACATCCTACATGTCATCATCCTCATGCAAATCCAATCATGGCTGTAAATACTTTTGCTAGTACTTAAGTCTGTTGAAAAAAAAATAAAGTGAGAATATAGAACATTCAGCAAGTCACAAGTCTGGGGTATGTGGGAAGACACCAGAATGTCTGAGCCCAGTTCAGGAAATCACTCTGATACTACTGAATGGTATCAAAGGGAAAGCCAGATATATGGAAAGTAACATTTGAACTTATTACACCAAGAAATTGGAAGAAAATTTCACATGAAACAGTTGACAGGAAGTTGTGTTCTATACAGTTTAACAAATAGACCATTCTTTAAAAAATTGAAGAAAACCTTGCTAGAAAATTTTCCTGGAAGGTAGGGCAAAGGCAGAGGTACACACATTTCAACTAGTGTTTCTTGGTCTTATTTTTCTTGTTAAGAAACAGCAAATTCAAACACATTCCTGATAAAGCAGGTATAAAAAGCCCTAAACAAGACTGGAAATAAATCAGAAGCAAAGAACATTTAAGGAAACACAAAGTTAATGGAGATAAAGAAACACACACACACATACACACACACACACACACACACACACACATACATTCTTGATGCAGAAAGATGATTTGGGATATTTGTTCCTAAGATAAAAATGGATGAAGAATGGGAGTAATGGGCTTATAATTTTTTATTATTCCTTCCAAATTTAATTGAGCATATATTCTCATCCTTAGCTGGTATGATTTGACATAAGATGATGCATATATTTCTCTCTCTCTCTCTCTCTCTCTCTCTCTCTCTCTCTCTCTCTCTCTGTGTGTGTGTGTGTAGGTGTAAGAGTGTGAGTTATGTATGTGTGGGTGTGTAAGTGTGTGCATATGTGAGTATATGTGAATGAGTGGGTAGGGGTGTGTGTGTATACTGTATAGATGATTTTAAATAAGCATTTCAACATTCCTCAAGCCTCTGTTTGTTATCTAATTCAAGAAAAAGTATCTGTGTCTAGAATTATAAGTGACTGGGTTCCCTACTTACAGTATTTGGCAAGTGAAGTACCATTAACAGTAATTACTTCGTTTCCCCTTGACAGCCCCTGAGAAGGAACATATAGCATTTTCTACTGAGGAAATTTCTACATGGTCTACTCAGCAGACCATGCACAATTATAGAATTAACTAATTGATGATTTATTAACATGAAAAGCATGTTCATCAACACTGACTTCTCAAATGAATTTATATTTCAATTGCAAATGAGTATTTCAAATAAGATTTATCACAAAATTGTTTTATTCAATTTCATAAGGATTTTCGCTCCTTTACATTAAGTTGGCAACCTCTGATCAATTCTAGAATTTCTGAAAAAAGAGAAAACCGCTAACTATGAGGTCTCTAGAGGTCTTTGCGAAAGTAATTTAATGTATGGTATTATTCTGAAGATATTAGATATCATCATAAATATAACATAAATGAGCTCAATTAAAAGAAATTTAATAAACAACATTGAGGGTATCTCTTTTGTTCTTGCAGAACTTAGAGAATAACATTGATTTACTCAGACTATACAAATAATTATGTATATTGAATCGTTCCTTATAAGGTGCCAATTAAATTTTTATAGCCCTCTGAGTTCATTTAATGTTGCCTATATGCACATGGGTGTAGGTTGTGACTGCTTTTTTAGCAATAAAAAGAATCATCCTTGACTCCTGACTGTATGAGGACAAACTGTCCTTAGATTTAGTAATCATTTTGCCTTAGTATCTCAGGTGCTGGGAATATAGCCATGAGGTACCACACCAGGCTATTAACTAGATTAAGATGAAGGGGTTCTCAAACTATGGGTCTCAATCAATCACAAAGCAGGGTATGGAAGGACCCTTTCACGGGGCTTGCCTAGGACCATCGGAAAGCACATATATTTACATTAAGACTCATCACAGTAGCAAAACAACAGTTATGAAGTGGCAATGGAATTAATTTTATGGTTGCGGGTCAGCACAACATGAGGAGCCATATGGAAGGATGAAAACATTAGGACAATTGATAAACAGTGTCTTAGAGTGTTAAATACCCTTCTCTACCCGACCTGGATTTGTAGGTTTGGGGAGGTGATTAAATTATGAAGACAGGACCATTACCTTTATAGAAAGTTATCAGTTATGTCTTCACCCTACCACATGACAACACAGTCAAAAGTCAACAGTCTGTGATCTGTGTGTCTCAATGTCATCATACTGGCATAATCATCTTGGATTTCAGCCTCTAAAACTGTGAAAAATTCTCTTTTGTTGTTAATAAGTTACCCAGAAACATGGCATTTTATTACAATAGCTTAGGTATAACAAGACGTTAAACAAATGGCTGACTTACTTATGATAATACTAAAAAAGGACAGAAGGGGGCAAAGAAGGAAAGAGACAGAGATATAGCTCCTCTGAGACTCATTTAAGGGCTAATTTCAAGTTGACAACATGAGTGTGGCATAGACTTATTGTGTTTTTATAAACCAAACTCCTAGCAAAAGGTGACACTTTAGAAAGGGATTTTAAATCGAAATGTTCCCCACTTCTGTTTCTCCCTACGAAATCCTTCCAGCAATTTTTTGTTACTGAACTGACAGGAATGCATAAGAGAACTGATAAAATTCCAGAAGAAAACTAAGGTGATCACAGAGGTTCATAAAGAAGAAGATGGCCAAGCACTGCGGGAAGAGAATGAAAAGCATAAAACACTTCTACATGGGAAAACAGGCATCAAAGGATGCCATTCAGATCCCCTTCTCTGAAGTGTGAATAAGTAAAGACAGACATGATTGAAATAAGCACAGACTTAACTTTCAATTCCCTGATCTTCTAAGAAAGCAGATTCTGTTTTTAACTGAGCAAGGTAACATAAGATGAAAACAAGCGAAACGTTGCTCACTACAAAGATTATGGTCTTGGAAAACATTTAACACCCAAGAGGTCCACACTGACTTGAAGTGCAAGTAATTTTAAGGGAATTGGGTGAATTTATATTCCACAGTAGGGAACATGAAGAGCTGATGCTTGCTGTACCTCTAAGCTTGATGTCAAGATGAAAAATTATATCCACTCACGGTTTATTCCCTATGGCCATTGTCAGTACTGATCAGGGTCTGGTGGAACATTAATCCAGACCAGTCATGCTTATTTCTAACTTTCTAAACTTTATTCTCCTGATTTAAAACTTACAGAGTTGAGAAAAAACTCTAAGAAAACATAAGAGCCTATTGCTTAGCTCTAGTGTTAATTCATAGAAGCAGGAATTACAGTCATGTAGACTCACTTCAGACCACATAGTTATTAAACAGAAAAATGAAGACTAAAATCAGTCCATCTAACACTTCAAATTCCTCAAAGAGTTCTTCAACATTTGTAAATAAGTCCTTCTAACTCTTGAGTTCCTCAGAGTTCTCCAACACCTATAGATACCAGCACTGATTTCGTTTGACTTTCCTGACAAGTATTAATTAAATTCTAAGGTAGGTCAGAGGATATCAAGATACACACCCAAAGATGTAATCACTATAGTTCAACGTCTGAGTCAGGAGATGAATTTCTTAACAGTTCAGCATTTCATCTACACTTCCATTATGGCCCTGAAATCCACACGGATTTTAGCTTCTTCAATGACTCCAGCTCTCAAGCATTTCTGAAATGTGAAGTAGGGACCTGTTTTATTTTATCTTGTCTTTAAGCAAAAACCAATGTGAGAAAGACTTTTTTGTTGTTGTTAAAGGAATTTGCATTTGCTGAAATCAACATCATATGTAACTGAGAGAAGCTTAAAGGTCATTCAAGGTAAAGAGCTTTGCAAAAAGCAAATGGTATCTCTCCTAAGGCTTTGTGTGTATAGTCAGCACCACAAATCAAGGACCTTGGGCTAGAAGATATTAGACAATCTCCAGAACTGTGCTGAGAAGATAGGATTCATCCAGTGATCACTGATAGGTATGTTCTCTTTCCACTAATTTTGTGCATGTATTTTTTATCCATTTATATGAAAAAAAATCTGCTAATTGGCATTTCATCCATGGACTCCAGTAAAGAGTCTGGACTCAGACATTTAGCAAAAACAAATAAGAATCCGAATTTTTCAGGTAGAATTTAAAATTCCATGTTTTATCAGCATACTACAAGGATACTGTGACTCTTTTTATTCACAATTGATAGTCAGAAACCTTGAATCTCAGGTAAAAATCAGTTAAACCCCAGGAACCTCCAGTAACCAAAAAACCCTGTCAGGTTCTTGTATTAGTTCTAGTTATCAGAACATACTTACCAAACTATGATACAAAGTATAACCAATAGAGATGAATTTAACACTATTATGCGGTAGGAAATAGTTATAAGGACAGAATGTAGAAAAGCTAGAAGCAAAGGAGGTGCCTAGTTTCCAAGAATATGAACAGTCTAAGGTCTGAGCATTGCCTGAGGACTCACACGCTCCTGTCATTATTACTTGGTATTAACGTGAAAAAGCAAAATGATTGATTTGTCCACAGAACTGCTGATGTGCTTGTTCATGGCTAGCTAGCATCAGGCATTGCAATCCTCTGCAGTGAAGACTGCCTCCTCCATACTCTGAAAACCAGTTCCTTAGGAATGAGACTTAAAACTTATTTTTATGTACTGGGGTTTCATGAATTACATTATAATCTGCTTAAATGAAATAGTATGCTTTAAACATATAATCAAACTCATCTCCCACATACTACCTCACATAGGCCATTGACTGACCATTCAACGACAGGTTGTGATTCGAGATCTAAGTAGAGCAGACAAGGAAAGGGGGTAGATGTACTTCAAAGTTCTTTTCTATTCACGACCTGTCCTTTAGATATCTTATAGAGTTTGGAGTGGTTTTTATATGATAAAATTATTATTTTCATATTTAGTAAATGGGCCATATCTGACATTTTGCCATAAACATAATTTTTACTCAGCAGAAAAACACTTCAATGTATACTTTAAATAAAATTAAAATGCTGCCTGTCTATGATGTAATAATAATACCAAGAATGTTTTTTTTCTCATTAAAAAAATTAAAAGAGTGGACAGAACTTACGAAGTTATTGCTTTTAATCACAGAAAAGAGACATCACAGAATTGTGGTTGTCTAACACAAGCATCTATTAGCCACACTGCTTTCCAAAGTGGTTGCACAAGTTTGCATTCCCACCAGCAATGGATTAGTGTGGCAATGACTCTTCTCTTTCTATATTGTGAAATACATTAAGGAGTATAGATATTAGCTCTTTTTGGAAATTCTGGTAGAATTCTGCATTGAAACCATCTGGTCCTGGACTTTTTTTGGAAGGGAGGTTTTTGATAACAGTTTCTAATTCTTCGCGACTAACAGGTCTATTTAGATTGTTCACCTGGTCTTGGTTTAACTTTGGTATATGGTACTTATCTAAAAAAAAAAATGTCCATTTCTTTTATATTTTCCAGTTTTGTGGCATACAGGCTTTTGTAGTAAGATCTAATGATTCTCTGAATTTCCTCTGTGTCTGTGGTTATGTCCCCCTTTTCATTTCTGATCTTATTAATTTGCGTGTTCTCTCTATGTCATTTGATTAGTTTGGACAGGGGTTTGTCGATCTTGTTGATTTTCTCCAAGAATCAACTTTTTGTTTCATTGATTCTTTTTTTATAAAAGATAAAAATACTTCGTTTCACTTATAAAGAAATTTTTAAACTGTTGCCCACTTAGGTAAATAAACACTATGGGATTTTACCATCACTTACAATGGGTTATATCCTGACATACCTACCTTAACTGAGCACTCTCAGTTTATCAATTCCCATTCCTGGAGTATGGAATGTGATTATGTACCTGACATGAGGCTCATTGCTATTGTCCATCCCAAGAAGCCATCCTATCATGTGCTGTAGTAGGAAACAAATAAACGTGCAGCATGCTCCTTACTGAATGCCTCTGCTAGTTGATTTTTGTCAGGTTGACACATGCCTAGACATAATTGGAAAGAGGAAGGTCAACTGAGAAAATGTTTCTACCAGCTTGACTGTAGGCAAGTCTATAGGGCTTTTTTTTTTTTTGATTAATGACTGACATGTGTGGCCCTGCCCAGGGGTTGGGGGTGTCACCAAAAAAAATATTAACAGCACCAAGGTTTTGCACACTTGAATCATTCTAAAGTAGTTATAGTATATTTTAAGTCTCGAATCACAGAGTGAACAGGCCACTGAAAAAGGCCATAAGCAGGGTTCCTCCATAGCTTCTGCTTTAGTTCCTGTCTCTAGGTTTCTGCCTTGAGTTCTTGCAATGACTTTACTCAGCATCTAAGTATAACCTGGGAGTTGTAAGGTGAAATAAATCCTGTTCTCCCTGAAGTTAATTTTGGTATCGTCTTTTATCTCAGCAAGAAAAACCCAAAGACAATGATAAATGAAAATTATATATGTAGATCACCATAAATTGGAACACATTTGTGGATATGTGATGAGCTAGGTTTGAACCAATTAAATGAGTGTAGCAGCAGGCTGCTTGCTTGTTTCAGACTCCTGAAATAATCACACAGAAACTATATTAATTAAATCAGTGCTTAGCCCATTAGTTCTAGATTTTTATTGGCTACCTCTTACATATTAATCTAACCTATTTCTATTAATCTCTGTATGGCCACGTGGCTGTGGCTTACCAGCTAAAGTTCTTGTGTCTGTCTCCAGTGGAGCTACATGGTGTCTCCCTGACTCTGCCCTTCTTTCTCCCAGCATTCAGTCTAGTCCTCTTCACATAGCTCTGCTCCACCCTGGCCTGCTCTGTTATAAGCTAAAAGCAATTTCTTTACTCATTAATGGTAATCACAGCATACAGAGGGAAATCCCACATCAAATGAGAGAGAGAGAACAAAACATGAAGAGAAGTGTAACGCAGAGGTGATGTGGGATTCCTCTTTGTATGTTGTAAATATGATTGGTTAATTAATAAAGAAAACTGCCTTGGCCTGTTGATAGGGCAGAACTTAGATAGATGGAGAGGACTGACTGAATGGTGGGAGAACAAAGGGCAGAGTCAGAAAGAAGCCATGGAGGCCAGGCGGATCTTGCTTTGTGACCTACAACAAGAACAAGATCCAAAGAGGGCCGGGCAGTGGTGGCACACGCCTTTAATCCCAGCACTCGGGAGGCAGAGGCAGGTGGATCTCTGGGAGTTTGAGGCCAGCCTGGTCTACAAGAGCTAGTTCCAGGACTGGAACAAAAAGCTAAGGAGAAACCTGTCTCGAAAATAAAAAAAAAAAAAAAAAAAAAAAAAAAAAGAAAAGAAAGAAAGAAGCCATGGAGTCACTGCCAGAGACATTCATGCTAACACTTTAGCCGGTAAGCCACAGCCACACAAATGAATAGAAATGAGTTAAATTAATATGTAATAGCTAGCCAATAAGATGCTAGAGCTAAGAGACCAAGCAGTGATTTAATTAATACAGTTTCTGTGTTATATTTTGAGACTGAGCAGACGTGAACCAACAAGCAGCACCTTCCAACACAAAATAGGAATAAAAATTTTATATGACTAGTATTCTGCTTAAGGAGATCCTTAAGATCATATGCATTAGCATATATTTTAAAATATTGATTAAATTGACTTTAACAATATGGTAGAATAGTCAAACAGCTGCTGTCTCACATCCTAAAGGTCAAGAACCTGCTAGCTGCTCCTGCAGGTCTAGGTGCCCCAGTCATCTCAATCTTGTGCTGAACTGTAAGAGGGTTCCTGACAGTCGCTGGTTCTCAGTCATAAACCCTAGAAATCAATTTGTCATTGAAATCTATCCTTTCTGATAGCATTCTCATGCCACCTTCCGATTTGAAACATTTCGGCATAATATGACCAATTAGTTTCCCGTCTTCATATAATATTTGTATCATAAACGCTGCTTGAGACTGGCACATAGCTTTGTTTTTATAATCCTCTCCCCTTCTCCATCCTTGTCTCTTTCCCCTCCTCTAACAACAACCAAAGTTTCTTATATTTATAATTTTGTGATTATGGATACATTTAAACGTGTTAACTTTTCGCTTGTCATGTCCTTTTCTAAAACACAGGGCCTTTAAATTCCAGTCTGTCTTGGTTTTCTCTAGCTGTACTTCTACTAAGATCAGTTCTTTATTTAAGGCTCTTGTGAAGTAGTTTCTAATGCACATATCAAAAGTCGGAGGAACAGGCTGTTTCTCTAAATTGGCATTATCAATTCTTTTTCCAATAAGGAGATTATATTTTGAAGAGAACCTTGAAGGCATTTTGTAGTTGTGCCTAATTTATTTTTGATGGAGGAAGGTCATTGGTTAATTAATAAAGGAACTGCTTGGCCCTCATAGGTTAGAACATAGGTGGGTGGAGTAAACAGAACAGAATGCTGGGAGGAAGAGGAAGTGAGCTTAGATGCCATGAAGCTGCTCCCCAGGGCAGACGCGATGAAGCAAGCCGCCAGGTCAGACATGCTAAATCTTTCCCGGTAAGACTGGTGCTACACAGATTATTAGAGATGGGTGGATCAGGATATGAGAATTAGCCAGTAAGGGCTAGAGCTAATGGGCCAAGCAGTGTTTAAAAGAATACAGTTTGTGTGTTGTTATTTTGGAGCATGAGCTAGCCAGGGGGCCGGGAGCTGGGAACTGGGTGGCAGGAACACCAGCCCGCAGCTCCTACAACATATTTTATGCATGAAAAAAAATGAGCCCTAAAGTGTTCTCACGCTTTGTTCAATGTCACCGAGTGAGTTAGTAATTGTGATATGACTGCATTTAAGTCACCTGACTACCTTGTGTTTGTTTCATGTCATCCTTTTAGATTGATGCTTGCAGACTGTTGGCTATCATCGTTTCTGCAACACAATAGTAGCATATTGCCTCCTGAAGGAGCTTGTAACTTGAATCAATTTCTGAGATATGCAGATTAAGTTAGGAAGCATGCAAAACAGATGGTACAATATGAACAGATTAGCAGCGCCAAGGTTATGCAGACTTGAATCTATTTAAAGTAGTGATAGTGTATGTTAAATCTCATCAGTGACTTTGAAAACAATAGGCTCAATCACAGGGAAAGGTGGAATGCATTCCAAACTGAAGTCTCTCTTTGTAAGGAGCTCTTTATCTCAATATCTAATTTATGATTTCTCTTTCATGCATGTTCTACTCTATTACTTCTCCACAACTTTTACCTTCCCATTGTTCATTTAGAATTATGTTTGTCATTTCTTTCTCCTCAAAGGCCTTAACCTGCTTTCTAAGTCACATTTTATTTTCTTTGTTACTTTTTCTGCATAACTAAATTTCTAAACTATTATCTCCAGTTAATCTCACATGGGTCATGAGATGAGGAGCCAATACAAAGTGGAATTCTCCGTATTTCATGATATATAGCTGCAGCCTAGATGATACAAAAGAATACCTCTGGACAACTGGAGGAGGGCAGTTACGTTCACAAAGTGCTTATGTTCTGAGAAAGGACAGAGAACAAAAAGACTCAATCCCAACTCCTGTTTCAATTCCTACTGTTAGTATTCAGGCATCTGTACTGGCCAGCCCTTCGGGTCCTGATGGGATACATCCTCAGCTGCAACCACTAAGAACACCTCCTGTGTACATTCACTATGTTTCTTTTTAAAAGGTGGGCCTTGCCCACCTCTGAGCACTCTCTCTCTCTCTCTCTCTCTCTCGTTCTCTCCTTCTTTCTCTCTCTCTCTTCGCCCCTCCTTTCTCTTCTGCCACTCCTGACTCTAGAGGCCAGTCTCCTGCTTCTCCTCCCCTTTTTTCTCATTCCCTTTTTCCAATAAAAAAAAAAACAAAAAACTCCATGTGATCATCTCTCCTGTGCCATTTTTTAAATTGCTACATTTGTTTTCTGACCAGGAAATCTTGGGGCTTCCTCCTGCCTGCAAGCAGTTTGAGGTGTGCTGAGACCCTGGAACCCAGATCACATAAGTTAGCCTTGCTTCTCTGGATTGCTGGAACTCTTTATTCAACACTGGCATGGTTAGTGAGCCCCACCTCCTTTACCGCCTCTGGCTGTTTCTCACAGTGAAGACTCCTCTCTCGTGCATGGGCTTTTGAACTCATTAAGCCCTGGTAGCAGGCAACCATGACTACCTTGAACCCAGAGCTACTGACCTCTTCCCTTTGCATGATGATTTACTGGGTGGCCTGTGCCCGTCTCAAAATTGACCCTCTCTGAATTCCTGGAACACTAGGAATTGCAGACCCTTGGATCATACTTCTCTGCCCCACTCACGGGGACTGCATCATTGTTTATACCACCTCACTCCCACTGGGATGTGTTTTGGAGACATACTGATAATCAGCTATTGTTGCAGGACAACTAGCTGTTGGCTATAGAGCTAGAGGTGCAAGATAACCAAACATGTCAGGATGACGAAAATCAGCAGTATCTACAATGGCTTCCCTCAGTAATTAACCACCTGTGTTTCTGTTGGATAGAAGGAGAGTATATGGGTGCTGCTGTTATGATGGAAAAGGATCAGGTGATCTAAGCTCTAGGAAGTTGCCTTGTCTCTGAGAGAACTGAGTGTTAAGGGGTGGTGTTGGAAGAACAGGCTATTCTAGTAGCCTGTCAGAAATCTAAGCCTTAGTTTCAGTTCAATAAAAGGGACAAAGCTCAGCAGACAGTCCTCAGAAAAGCCACAGCCTTCTGCTAGCTCAGCAGGCACCCCATTGTTGGCAGAGGCTGCTGGTTTGTTCCTGGCTGCCCAGAGCTGAAATAATCACTAAGAAACTATATTATTTGCAATACTATTTGGCCAAAAGCTTAAGTGTATTGCTAGCTAACTCTTTTAAATTAACCCATTTACATTATTTGATATTTTACCATGAGGTTTGTGGTTTGTCTGCAAGATTGCAGTCTGTCTCCTGCAGCAGTTCCAAGGCTTCTCTTTGACTCCTCCTACTCTCTCCTCCTCAGTCTGCTTGGAATTTCCACCATGCCCTATTCTGTGCCGCAATAGGCCCAAAGCAACTTCTTTATTAACCAATGGTATTCACAGCATACAGAGGGGAATCCCACATCACCTTCCCTTTTCTTTCTAAATAAAAAGGAAGGTTTTAACTTTAACATAACAAGATTACATATCTTTTATCATAACTAGGGAAAACTATATCTATATAAATATTTATTCTTCAACTCCATCAAAGACTCTAGAAGGATATAATACTATCTAAGTAAACTGGAAGTGCATTGTAAGCAACCTCCAAAACTCGAGAATTGACAGAGACATCTTGCTGCCAGGATAGTCACCCAAAGTTCTTCTGTGTCATTGGAGCATCCATCTTCAGACCTATAGTATCCGGCAGGAAATTTCATGAAGCAGGAAATTTCAAAGACAGTTCTACCTATATTGACAATTTGTTAGTCACTTTCTTCTGCGTTCTGAAAATTTCTGACAGACTCTTTCATGAAGCAGGAAACCTGAAGGACTGTATCACCTTCTTTAGGCAACTTCAGCAGTCATTTTTCTGTGGGTCCTGCATGTACAGTTCATACAGCATAACATAAAACACTCCAGGAAAGAGCAGTTTCTTGCCCAAATGACTAACCAACTCCATGAGAATCCTCTTCAATGCCCATCATCTTCTTAAAGTAGATTGGTGCTGCCAGGAGAAGGTGTGTCTCATTGTCATGAAAAGTCCTAAGTTCTTATAAGTTTTTAAATGCCATATTCTGTTAATCTTTGAAAGGTTTGAAGGATAACTATCCATTTGAAATATATTTCTGTACATCTAGAAATAAACTAATATGATAATAAACTTGACTATAGTTACTATCTATTAACATATTTCTTAATTATACATCACATTTTCAAATGAGCTGCACAAATACAATATCTTAATCAAAAGCAGAAATATACATGTAACAAAATTGACCTTTAGTTTGTATCAAAAAATCAAGATCCATATCAATGCATTCATCTCTATATGATGTATATAATGTAAACAAACATTTATAAACAATATTGGGAATTTGGGCATAGTTCTCTCAAACTGCTTTCTGTTTTATGTTGGGTAAAGTATTTTCTTTTGGAGCGTTCATGGAGAGAAACCTTTTGGGGGGTCTTGATCCATCAAACCACATTAGTCTTATAGGATTCCACAGGTTCACATTCTCTGTGGAAACAAAAGCAGAACCTCTTTTCTAAAACAACACATCCTTAGAACCAATGTTTGAAGTCAAGATACCTTTAAAATATATATGTTGGTTTAGCTTAGCAGTATCAAGAAGCAAATATCTCTCTGTAGACAAGAAATTCAAAGAAAACACAATAATATATATAATCCAGACTCCCTGTGTATATTCCATCTTTATATGGCTTATTTTCTTACTTTATTACTTTTTCTACAGCTACATTTTTTATTGTCTTACTCCTTTAATTTATGACTGTCTGTACTCTATCTCTTTCTTTTTAAAGAGTTTACTTTTTAAAAACCATTTACTTCTTTTTATAACTATTTCTCTCTCCCAAGACTATGTACATTTATCCAACACCATGATCCAGTTAGAGGTCTTTTCCATCTTTATTGTGTGCATATCTGTAATTTTTTAAATACTAAGCAGGCATGGCTAGGACCATCTCCATGGTTCTGCCTGTTAAATCAACCTACTTCACCATGGCAGAGGCATTTTTGCTGTTGCTGAGAGCCATGCATGCTGCCCCAGCTCCAGGGTTACAGGGGGTCTGTGTCACCATTAAGCAACTAGTAGCATGCTGCTAATAAACCCCATTCAAGTAATTGACCTCCCGAAAGAGCCAGAGCTGCTTGTGAAATTATTATGAACCAGGAAACCACTATTCTGAAACCACAAGGTTTTTGCTGCTAATGCTGGATCAGGAAACACCTCTCTTAAAGGAGCCATGCCTCTGCTTGCTGCCAGCAAAAAGAGTCTATCTGAAAAAAAAAATGCAGCTAAACTTTGGAGGTTTCTGTGTCTAGAATTTCTTTCCAAAATCTATGTGGATTTAGCAGTCACACATTGGTACACCACTCTTGCTGGTGTCAGTCTCTCCCTTCCCTCCGCCCTTTGTCCCATCCCTTTCCCCCAGTAAAAAAAAACCCTCCATGTGAGCCTTGTTACATGGTGTCTTTCTGTCACGTGCCATTATTTTTTAAATTTCAGCACCTACTTTGTATGTGTGTGTGTGTATATATGAGTATATAGATATGCATGTCTGAGTGCATTCCCATTCACACACGAAAAAGTGTACATGTGAAAAAAGTCAGGAAAAAAATTTTCAGGAGTCATTTCTTGCTTTTCTTTTCATCTTATGGTCCCAAAGATTGAACTTTGATCATCGGTTTTATCTACCAAGTCATCTCACTTAACTCCAGTGGTTTCTTCTTAAATAATATGCTGCCAAACCTCCTGTATCAGCAGATATTTCAAACCATCCTTGAAGATTGCCACCTAGCACTGGGTTCTGAGCACATTCATTGGCTGAGAGACTAATTGGGTGTTTTCGTGATAGCAGTTTATGTCATGGGGCCTTTGTTACATTTCTATCACATCTTGTGTTTATGAAAATGGTTTACATTTTGGGGGATTTAAAAACATAATGAAGCATCAGCTAGAACAAAGCACTGAAGGGAGATTGAGTACACAGCTGCGCTCTGCTAGGGTATGTGTTTAACAGCGATGGTGGAAGTCTTACTGAAAGACTCCCAGTGCTGGGGAGACTCTCACTCAAGTCTCGGGATAACACGACCCCCCCCCCAGTAACTCACGAGAGACCATCCTTGCTGCAATCACACGAAGCTTTGATGATGAGATGAGATGGGAACCAGTGCACTGGGGCCGAGACTCATAACCCACGCAGGGAAAGAGTTCGACCCCGAGTGACCGGGAGAACCGATTTTTAAGGGAAGAAACCACAGCCCAGTGATCCAGAATTGGCAGGGAGTGTGTCACAGAAAATTCTGAAAATACCAGTGAAGATTACAAGGGGGCAACCCCCTGCCTCTCAGGATCAATCCCAAGGTCATAATCAGCTAGTTCCTAAAACACAGTACAATGACAATCACAAGGGGGAAACTCCCTGTTTCTCAAGATTATTCTCAAGATTACAATCTAACTTTATCTTCAACTAGTTCCTGAAACACAGTCACTAAACTGGCTAATGCTAGATTCCTGATTCTTCTCTTCCTTGTTAGATTTTTGGCTATTTTCTTCCTACTGGGGAGGTCTGGATTTACCCAGGTCTTTCATTACATTCCAGAAAGGTCCTGAGATGCAGAGACAAACCACAACCCATCTGAAAATGATGTCTAGAATAGCCCCTCTTTTTCTTTTTTACTAAACTTACCTGTATCACCAATCAATTCTGAGAAAAAGTGATCTGAAATTTTGTCTGTTTTATCTTCTACCTGGCCAAGGGCAGTGATGAACTAAGCACAGTCTAAAACACTTTCCATATTCAGTTTGCCTCACATCACTCCATCTTCTGCATCTCACCCTTGTTCTGGAAGGCTCACTTAAACATTCAGTTCATCCTGAAAGCTACTGCCAGTCTCTGCCCATTTCGACTTTCTTATTCCTAAAATATTGGGGTTCCCCCCACCAGGCGGGCTCACGGAGCAGCAAGCTCTGGCGGGTCCCCAGCAGTGCCGGGCGCTGGCTCCAGAGTCTGGCACCCGAGCGGCGGCAGAGGGAAGCCATGCAGCAGAATTCCCAATGTGCGGTGGTTGTGAGCAGACCCATGGACACAGAAAGTAGCCATAAAAGCATTTATTGAAAGGGGAGAAAGGGAGGGAGGGAGAGAGAGAGGGGGGGGAGAGAGGGAGAGAGGGAGAGAGAAAAAGAGAAAGAGCTAGAGGAAACGCGTACTTACGCTGAAGAAACAAAAGAGAGAAGAGCAAGATGGCTCACGGGCAGGTCAGAGGTAATGGGAGTGGGTGTGGCTTGTCCCTTAAAGGGAAAGGAAAGCACAACAGACTTCACTTTCATTCTCCTCCTCTTTTCCTTTTCTTTCTATTCCAACTGAAGCTTTTTACTTATCTTTTCATCCTGGGAGTCCCTGGAGCCTCACTTGAGGTATCAAAGTTTTCTACTTGCTCTGGATGGCTCACTGTTACTCTTAAGTCAGTCACTCCACCTCTCCATTCTAGTCACTCTTCTCCTGCCCCTGCCTCTCACTTTTCTTTTAAATATGTCCTGGAAATGCATCTTTTTGAAGCCCAAAAGGTTTGCTTCTTAATCATTCTTTCAAGGGATTCTGTGATTTAACAAAACAGCACTGTCAACCTACATTCTTGAACACACATGCATGAATGCACATGTACACTTGTGTATACACACAGAGACACATTCACACGGGGGGGGGGAGGGAAGGAGGGAGGGAGAGAGAGAGAGAGAGAGAGAGAGAGAGAGAGAGAGAGAGAGAGAGAGAGAGAGAAACATGCCTTTTCCCCAGTGTGGCTTGACCTAAATGCCATCTTCCTTTGCAATAGTTAGACCCTTATTTATTCTTTGCTCTGCCTCTCATTTTGTCTTGGATTTACCTAGTGCTTACGTAGTTACTACTGCTCATATCATTTTAGCTTGTACCACCAAGATTATCACACTCACTGATGGCCTCCCATTTTTTTTAATTTATTAAAGATTTCTGCCTCCTCCCTACCACCACCTCCCATTTCCCTCCCCCTTCCTCAATCAAGTCCCCCTCCCTCATCAGCCCGAAGAGCAGTCAGGGTTCCCTGCCCTGCGGGAAGTCCAAGGAACTCCCACCTCCTTCCAGGTCTAGTTAGGTGAGCATCCAAACTGCCTAGGCTCCCACAAAGCCAGTACGTGCAGTAGGATCAAAACCCAGTGTTCTTTCTTTTTTTTTAAAATATTTATTTATTTATTATGTATACAATATTCTGTGTGTATGCCTGCAGGCCAGAAGAGGGCACCAGACCCCATTACAGATGGTTGTGAGCCACCATGTGGTTGCCGGGAATTGAACCCAGGACCTTTGGAAGAGCAGGCAATGCTCTTAACCTCTGAGCCATCTCTCAAGCCCAGTGCCATTGTTCTTGATTTCTCAGCAGTCCCCATTGTCCGCTATGTTCAGCGAGCCCGGTTTTATCCTATGCTTTTTTAGACCTAGTCCAGCTGGCCTTGGTGAGTTCCTGAAAGATCATCCCCATTGTCTCAGTATGTGGGTGCACCCCTCGCGGTCCTGAGTTCCTTGCTCGTGTTCTCTCTCCTTCTGCTCTGGCTTCTCATTTTTAAACTCAGGCTAGCCTAGCTACTGGGCCACTCTAAGGCACAAAATTCGTATTTCATTAATAACACCATTCCTTACTTACATTAATTAATTTCTTCTCAACTGTGAAATTTATGTTTTTATACATGACATACGTTTTCTTCTTCCTTTGGAAACTTAAAAACCTTTGTTTCTTTTGTTCTGGCATTTCTCAGCTATGTGCTTTGTTGGGGATACTGTACCACTCATGGTCTTAGTAGACACCTTGAACATTCTTACATTCAGAAAATGCATGCCTGCCAATACTATTTGTTGAGGTATATTTTTATACATGAATTTCTCTTTTCTTTGAGGGTTTTGTTGTTGTACTCTTCATTCTATAGAAAATCTGTTATTTTGAGTGGGATATAACATTTTCTTGTATTATGGTGACCACACAAGGAAATATAATGAATTTATTTATTATTTATTTCTAGGTTTTTGAGGATCAGGTGATTATATTGCATTATGCTTCACAATCCCCTTTTTATTATAAGTTAAATTGTAGCAGAATTTTAAAAGGTGTCATTTCAGAAATGTTAAGACTGACAATATGTGAAATCATTGGGGTTCTCCAAAAATTGTGAAAAAACTTGTTTCTGGCCTCTGAATTCACAGCCTTGGAGTTCAAATAAAAACTAAAAGAAAACAATATATCACACATTTTGTTTCTAACACAGATACACAGTCTCAAAAGTCACCCTTGTCCCTTCAAGTACACAGGTGTCAATATCTGGAAAGAAAATGTAGAAAATAAGGAACTCCATTCACTGGCAGATTTTTTTACAAATTGTAAGAAGTAAACAAAATATAAGCCATTCAAAGTAAATCACAGGCCAAATGAACTTTAAACAAAATTAGCCTTTGAGTACAAAAGCACATTTAAAATGTTCTTAATTACAGAAAAATAGTTAAGCATAGACCAAGGAATTTCAGTAAGTCAGAACTGAATACTTGAAATGACTTCTCTCTCAAACATTACAGCACATTGTAATTGAATAAGAAGACATAGAAAGGCACATCCGAATCTGAAAATGCTTAAAACCAGAGGGAACACTACAGAACCTTCAACAAAATACTTACCTCTACTGATAAACAGATAAAAAATTACATGAAAAGGTACTTTATTCTATTAAAGTACTTAATGGCCCATATACCAAGTGTGCTGTTTTCCTAAGAACAAAATCTTTAGTTTCTACATTTTTTACCACCTTCAATGTTCTCTTCACTATAATAACTGTTCCCATAATGGAACTCCTAATTCAATTATATTCAGATCTCCAGGGAAAGAATCCATTCACAAATCCTCATTATCATTCACATAGTTTAATATGCAATAAAATAAAATGTCAACAACTGAAAAGACAATTCCAGACCTCTGTGTTTCAAATATAGTGTCACTTGAATTAAAAAATGGAGTCATCAGAGATGAACAATAAAACCAGAAAGAAGGACTGAAGAGAAAGCAGAGAACATTGTACAAGAAAGTAATCTGGGATATATATCTAGAGAAGAGAATGTGAAAGGGGGCAGCTTCTAGAGTTGAATGACAAACCTAGGTCATTGTGTCCTGTATTCAAATGGATTGGAATTTAGTGGCACAAAGGGGAGGGGATAAAGAGGCATTCAAGAAGCAGTTCTTTGGAGTAGAATGTCTGTCCCAGTTTGGGGCAACTGAAATGAAAGGAAGAAAGTAGGGGAAATCCTAGAGGTTATGGATATCCTGTAACCTGAAAATCCTCCACCAAAAATCCAGAATTTTTCATATCCAATATTGACATTCTAGAAAGCCAGATGCCTCTGACCATCCACTAAACACCAGTTACAGTTCTCCCAGGACAAAGACACACTTTAATCACCAAGCACACACAGAAAGAGAAATCAAAATATCAGGATAAAATCTAAGACTTCTCCACTAGATACATAGATAAAACCAAAGTATTTTAAGAGACTTTGGACTGCTCATATGTTATTTAGTTTATTTGGGAAGGTGCTACAGACAGCAGGGTGAGAAATTGTTGAGTCATTCCACAGGAAGCAGTTTTTGTCTCCCAAACTCTTGAATTAATGATTTCTGATATATTTTACTGATATCTGGCTAAGTATTATAAGTATTATAATAATTATAATATAGTAAGTATTGTAATCAAATATTATATTATTTTATATATAAAAATGCCACCTTAAAATTGTCTACAGTCAGTATCCAGAGTGGTGTGAAAGAGGGAAAATTATATAACTAAAGGTATTTAATAGTTCTTTTATACCATAATGATGTTTCAAATGGACAGTGTCGCATATTTTAGTTGAATAATAATCAACATGCTCCGGATTGAAATAGTGAATTTTTGACCCTCATGCTTGTTACTTGTTTGATCAAATAGTGTGAAATGTATTCATGTGAGTATTAGAGGTGTGCCCTCTTTGGATCTTTTTTTTTGTTTTGTTTTGTTTTTCGAGACAGGGTTTCTCTGTAGCTTTGGTGCCTGTCCTGGAACTAGCTCTTGTAGACCAGGCTGGCCTCAAACTCCCAGAGATCCGCCTGCCTCTGCCTCTCGAGTGCTGGGATTAAAGGCGTGCGCCACCACCGCCCAGCCCTCTTTGGATCTTGTTCTTGCTGTAGGTCACAAAACAAGATCCAGCCTTTCTGAACACTGAGTTCTACAAGTGCTGAACATGTAGAACCTGAAAGTACAGCTCATGCTCAAATGATTGAGTCAACTGACTGCCAGTTAACTCTCTGCTAAATAAGCAGCTAAAGTATAAAGAATCTAGAACAATCAAGCTAAATGTAAGACCGTATAGTAGAATGACTTTGTAGCTAAATTGAACTGCAGGGAAATGCCAAGTCTTAAAACTATTTTTGATAAGAATCTCAGCCAAGTTTTTTATTTCTAATCTAATGAAATAACTGTAGAAGGCAAGGCAATATTAGAAGCTTATCTGATAAGATAAACCAATACTGATAAATTCTATAATATTTCAACATAATTTTTCTTAGAACTATCACATTCTCAAAATGGTTTAATAAAAAAGGTTGATTGTAAATATAGGCAGAGTAATCAAAAATTTCATCAATGAGACAAATTTTTAAAAGACGGAAAGCTAATGAATATGGTGAAAAATTATTTTACATGTACTAAATGATTATATTTTGAAAGTTACCTGAATTTGGCAACAGTGAAGATGTAGTCTATAAGTTGTGGAGAGCATAGAGAGATGAATTGTTCAAACTCAAAAAGAAATAATACAGATGTGGCTCACAACAATAAAATAAAGCAGATAAATGGAGCATGATGGAGCATGTGATCAAACTGGACTCTTTGAATGTGGCTGTCAATGAGGGCTGACTGAGAAGACAAGGACAATGGCACTGGGTTTTGATTCTACTACATGGACTGGCTTTGTGGGAACCTAGTCTGTTTGGATGCTCACCTTCCTAGACCTGGATGGAGGGGTAAGGACCTTGGACTTCCAATGGGGCAGGGAACCCTGACTGCTTTTAGGACTGGAGAGGGAGACGGAGGAGGAGTGGGGGAAGTGGGAGGGAAATGGGAGGTGGGGAGGAGGTGGAAATTTTTAATAAATAAATAAAGAAAAGAAAAGAAAAACAGTCCTTGGGGTGTGTTTCTCTTTGTGTGTGTGCTTCTGTGTCAGTGTGTGCATTTGTGTGTGTGTGTGTGTGTGTGTGTGTGTGTGTGTGTGTGTGTGTATGAAAGAGAGAGAGTCTGTATGTCTGTCTATGTGGTGTTTCGGTCTCATTATAAATTTCCTATACAAAACATTTCAACTGGTCACAGTTTTACATATGTCTAATGTTTCCCTCATATAAAGTCAACCATGAAAAAAAGCAAATTCCATATGTTGTTCAAATTGTGATTTAAAATATCAATATTATCTGACATAAATTTGTTATATAAGTTACCCTAGTCATTGATGGAAATAATTGTGAGGCCAGAAATAAGACTTTCAAAAAAATAAAAATAATTAACATTAAATATTTAAAATAGAGACGGCTATTTTTCTTATAGAAACTGGCTTATTTAAACTGGAAAGATTAGCACTTTGAAGAAATCATTTATTATTCTTTCACTGGAGATTTTCTGTTGGATTTTTCTTCTTTTTCTATGATACATTCAACTGTTTTCTAACATATCTCAAAATTACTTTCTACTATTTTTATATGGTTTGTCTTATTGTTTTAAAATAATCTTAAATATTTATTTTAAATGCATTTTTTTATTCCTCTTAAAAACATAATATCAACATTATACATGAAGGATTAAGACATTATCAAATGCTATTTTTAACAACTTGAATGTTTTGATTTAAAGAAATATGATTCAAAACTAAAATCAATATTTCTGTACCTGTGCATTATTTCATTCCCTAATATGTGTCCATGTATATTGGTCTTGTAAAAAGGAACACATTATCTGGTCTCACGTTTTAAAAATATTTAAACATGCTACATATAGGAAATAATCAGTGAGCCCTTGCTGATTCAAATGAGCAAGTAAGATAAAGAAAAAATTCATTGAACACAACCACGTCATACAGAATTTTCTCTAAAATTCAGACTTTTAATTACTTTTATTAATAATTTTCTATGTTAGCTATTGTTTCTTTTTATCAAGTAAACTTTTATTTTAAAATATAATACACATACTATTTAAAATGCACATTGTATAAAATGTGTAGTGAAAAATATTCTCCTTTATTATTTACTTCTCCCTAACTTTTATTGGTTTTAGTTGATTTTTATAATTAATTTAATTAATTGATTTTTTTACTTACCAATCCCATTTTCCCCTCACTCCTCTTCTCCTTCCCTCACCTTCTCCATACCCCAGCCACCATCTACTCCGCAGAGAGGGTAGGGCCTCCCCTGGGAAGTCAACTAAATATGTCCCATGACCTCCTTGAGGTAGAACTAAGGTCCTCCCCATACCCCCATGCTTGGCGGAGCAAGATATTGCTCCAAAGGGAATGGGCTCCACAAAGTCCCACTGCCAGTGACCCTGTATGCTGGGATCCCATGTAGGTTCCCCAGTTGTCAGTCTGGAACCTCCCACTAGCTCGGGTCAGCTGATTCTGTGGGTTTCCCCACCATGGTCTTGACCTCTTTGTTAATATTATTGCTCCTCCCTCACTTCAATTGTATTTCAAGAGCTTGACGCAGTAGTTAATTGTGAGTCTCTGCATCTGCTTTCATCTATTTCTGGATAAGGGTTCTAGCTTCTCTGGGTTTGTGGGCTGTAGGCTGGTTATTCTTTGTTTTATGTCTGGTATCCACTTATGAGTGGGTACATACTTTATTTGTCTTTCTGGGTCTGGGTTACCTCACTCAGGATGTTTTTTTCTAGTTCTACTCTTTTGCCTGCAAATTTAAAGATGACATTGTTTTTGCCTCTGAGTGGTGCATCCGCACAAATTCATCCACAATTCACCCCATAAAAGAGAAAATAAGAGTACCATTGAACACATTTGCACAGGAGACCACTTCATAAAAAGTACAGATACTGAGAGCAACAATTAATAAGTGGGACCTTCTGAAACTGAGAATCTTCTGTAAAGCAAAAGACATGGTCAACAAGACAAAATGGTTGCCCATAGAATGAGAAAAAAATCAGCACCAACCCCACATTTGACAGAAGACTGATCTCCAAAATCAACAAATAACTCAAGAAACTAGACATCAAACTACCAAATAGTCCAATTTACAGATGGGGTGCAAGCCAGGCAGTGGTAGTGCATGCCTTTAATTGCTGCACTGAGAGGCAGAGGCAGGTAAATTTCTATGAGTTTGAGGTCAGCCTGGTCTACAAGAGCTAGGTTGGGGACAGGCTCAATAGCTACAGTGAAACCCTGTCTTGAAAAACAAACCAAATAAACAAACAGATTAATAAATAAGTAAATGGGGTACAGATCCAAACAGAGAATTCTCAACAAAAGAATTACAAATGGGCAAAAGACACTTAAGGAAATGCTCAACATTCTTTGCTATCAGGGAAATGCAAATCAAAACAATTCTGAGATACTATCTTATCCTGATCAGAATGACTAAGATAAAAAAACTGACAACTTATGCTGGAGAGAATGTGGAGTAAGGGAAATACTTCTCCATTACTGGTGAGAGTGTGAACTTGTATAGCTGCTGTGGAAATCAGTATGGCAATTTCTCAGAAAATTAGGAATCAATATACTTAAAGACCTAGCAATACCACTTTTGGGCATATACCCAAAGGATGCATACTTATATCACAAGGACATTTGCTCAACTGGTTTTCTAGCAGCATTATTTGTAATGGCCAGGCATTATTATTTTAACCATTTCATAATCTGTCCAATAGCATTTACAATTTGGAATAATTTTTTATTTTAAACTTCATTTGTCAGACAAGTTTATGTCCCTATATTTTATTTATTTTTTATTTATTTTTTTAAAAATTTTTTTTTCTCATTTTACATGCCAAATGCATTTCCCACTCCCTCCCTTCCTTCTGCTCTCCCCACCTTCACCCACAATCCCTTCTCACCCTCCATCCACTCCTCAGAGAGGATAAAGCTTCCCATGGAGAATCAACAAAGTCTATTACATTGCTTTGTGGCAGGATCAAGACCCTTCCCACTATATCTAGTCTGAGCAAGGTATCCCTCCAGAGAGAATGAGTTCCAAAAAGCCAGAACAAGCAGTAGGGATAAATCCTGGTCTCAGTGCCAGTGGCCCCGTAGGCTGCCCCAGTCATACAACTGTCAAAGAGAGGGAGGAATGAGAATATAAGCAAAGGGGTCAAGATCATGGTGGGGACACCCACTGAAACAGCTAATGGAAGCCTTCCAACTCCAGCCTGACAGCAAGGGAACCAGCATAGGACCAAACGAGGCCCTCTGAATGTGGGTGACAGTTGTATGGCTTTCCCTATACTTTTAAACATCTGTCCTAACAGATATAGAAAATTCTATAATTTAGAGTTTTCCTTTACAAAGAATGACATAATATATCACTCACACATTTTATTAATACATATAAATATGTGCATATAACAGACATATATTTACATATACATATATATGTATACTTTTTCATATAAAAAGGGCAAAAATAGAATACTTATTTCATGAAATTTCAGCCACAGTTAATATTGTTGATCTTTACAAGTCTAGTGATTTAAAATTAGTACTGCAGCGATCACATGATTTAGGACAATATATTGAACTGAAAGGCAACTGTTTCATTGTCTACATTTCTTCCTGTTTGATCTTTCAAAGGAACTGCTATAAAACTGTAAGTGAAATTTCATTTGCAGATGTGTGTGAGACATAGCAACAGATGCACAATTTTAAGATTTTTAAGACTGATGTTTTCTGTCCACCCAGAAAAAGACCAGGATTCCATGTTACACAGTTGTAAATTTTTGCTGCCTGGGCTGAGTACAACCAGGGCATTGTACAGCTGAATCTGTCTTACAGCTAAACTTTGCCTTTGCCTGGGCATCACACTTGCTATTACAGCCCAGCAGGCATTCTCTGTCTGCCTGCATCCTTTAGCTTTGAAGGCTTCCTCCCGGAGAACTCACATTTCTGAGCACTCTATTTTCAATTTACCTTAAACTTCTGACTCCACTTTCTGAATTTTCCTGCTTCACTTCAAGTCTCAGTCGGGCTGTCACCAGCACTTATTGCATGCCGGTTGTGAACAGATTCAAAAGGAATCAAGGCAATATTTTCCTCCCGTAAAGAATGTAAAACCTTCCTGGCAAAACAAAATGTACTTCCATTAATTCACATAAAAATACAAGAATATCCAGGAGTAATCAAATACTAATTTAGCAAAACTGCCATGCATATTCTGAAATCATAAAATGTTGTTTATGGATAAAAATTTTCACAAATTTATTTTGGGGGCTTTTGAAACTCAAGCCTAACCCATCACTTAAACTAGCAAACTCTTTGGATACTCCAATCATAATTATAATAAAATTAAATCAATGGATGATAAAAATAAAGTGAACATAATATCAGAGATATTAATGCAGTACCTAATTTCCCATGCAAAGAAGGATGAATATAGCAAAATAATTTGCAATGCAATAGTATATGTCTCAAAACAAAACTGATTGAGCACATCACTTGCAAACTACAAGAGAAAATGAAGTATAACCAGATGCTGGCCCTACCTGTAACAACTGCAAGTGTTGGATAGTGGATGAAAATCAGGAGTGACATAGCTATGAGAGATGATTTCAGAGCAGGTGGTTGGTAGCACTTCAGAGGAGAGCACAATTTCTCTTTGTTATTTGGCTAATTACACTCAAGAAAGATTTTAGTATGCATTAGAATTGTAAAACAAATGTACAAACAAGCAATTGAAAAGCCTTTAATTTTCAATGAGGAGGACTTTTAGATCTTGGCTTTAAATATTTAGGAACAGGATTTCTACTTAGAAATCCAGTGGCCATTCAAACATGGTGAAGTTTCTTTGGGACATTTACTTGATGTGCAAGACTGCCCTCCCACTGAACTATCTAATATCTTCCAGCTCGTACCCCTGCCAATAATGTGACAATTGAAAATGACGTCAATGTGTCCGTGATAGCGCCCCTTGGGGATGGGAATGTGCCTGTTGAAGAAGAAAGACAGAATTTTAACATGAAAAGGAACAAACATCATAGATCCCTTTTAATCCTTGGGCTTCCCAAAACTTGTTTTATTTTTTTTCCCCAAATAATATGGAAAATTCTGATTTATGTGTTTAATCCACACTTCCCAAGTGATTACTGTTTAAAGTTTTATATACATCTTATAGCTATTACCTTGTTTAACCCATATAACATTCTTTTAAGGGATACAACATTGCTATTTCTGGTTAGATTAAAAAATTTGAGTATTAGAACAGTAAATGATCTAACCTCACTACACTACTAATACATATAGATAATCCACTACAAATATATGTGCTTTGGCTTTGGAGTAAATGGTGTTGCATTGTACCGAAAACACACATTTCCTGTTCCTAATGATTTTGATTCAGTAAATCTCAGATGACAGAGGCAAACTCACATGTTTGAGTAAGAGTTACACATACACTCAAAGGGGAAGTGACAGGTTTTTGAGAGCCAAAGCGTTTCATTGTTAACAGTAAGGACACCTAGAATTATGCAGGAATCTGAAGTCAAATTGTAATAAAAAACAAGGAGGAACAGCAGGTGAGGAACTGCTCAAGCAGGACCCTGGGAAGCAAGCTAATACATGTCACATCTCACTACAAAATAGTCAATAGGGAACTATGCATTATTCAAAAGAATTAAGCATATTAAATGTGCTCCATAAGAGAAAGAATATAAGTAGCATTAATAAGCTGGGGTAAGTAGAATGCACTCAAAAAACACATAAAAATAGTAAAATCAGGAGTTGGAAGAAACACATAGTGTTCTACTCTTGGTGGGAAACAAGTGACAATATTATCTAATAATCATTGAATTGTTTTCAATTATGAGAGTCACAGTAATAGGACAATAAACGATGCATGAATAATGGATGTTAGGAAGGAATTCTATGATTATCAAGTTTAGTGTCAGGTAAGGGAGAGGTAGAGGTTACCTTCTGTCATGGTAGTAGAACTGGGGGCCGGCCATCCAACTATAATGCACGTTGTGAATCCCTGCACCTGTTCCTGGAGATTTCCAGGTCATGTTGTTCCTGAAATATTAACAGATATTCATATTTTAGAGAAATCCAGTGGTTATAATTTTCATCAACTGCTCAAAGTTACTAACCTCAAAAAACTTTTGTATGCTCTATCAAGAGATTTGTTGAAGCTTGTGTGTCATATAGTTTTTTGGTGTCTTTCTTTTCTTTCTTTTTTTTTTTTACTGCTTTTATGGCTTTTATGGCATGTTAAAAATAACTAAATGTGGCTATAAAGTTAGGGAACTGACAAAATGTCACTGAATTTTCTCTTACTGATCCCTTATTCCCAACAAGTTAAAACAATAACAACACAATGTTGTTTTACATACTGTAATTCCTGCGTTCATAATGGCTGGTAACAATAAACCACATGACCTAGGACTCATGAAAAACGATGCTCATGCTTTCCACTTTGTACACATATGACCTTCTACTTAAATTTCTGTGCTTTCTCCATAAATTGAAATTTCTAGTTCCTAATCTATATTCCTCACTAGGTTGCTATAATATCAAATATTACAATGCATATCAAACATATTGAAACCTTGCTCAAATGCAGCATGACATGCATATCAATGATGTGGAAATCTAATCAATTAGTAAATAGTTGTTCTCTGGTCTGTGAACTGAGAAGCTCATTTGGAGCAGTGATTTCCAAGAGAAACAGAATATAAGCTTTGTGAATATTTCAGAAATAACACTGAAAAGGAACAGGTAGAGATGATAGTATGGTGTAATTTATCTAATCAGTATCTAAAACACATTAGCATGTAACAGTGTAAAACTTGTGGTTGAAATATTTTCCATTCTGTCTTTCCATAATAACTCTGGGAAGTCTGGGTGTATTTTACATTTTCATTGTGTTTTTACTTGGATTTGTTATATACTTTCAGGACTTTCACCGGTATAGATCCAGATGATGACCAAATTTCATTTTCAATTCTTGACTTTGATATATATCTTGTTACAATATATTTCATTATGTCTCATCTTCAGAAGAGCTAGAATTTAAATCTAAAAAATATGAATACGTAAACTCTTGAGAACTTTTTAAAATCAAGATCTGATATTTTCCAGCAAGATCATTCTTTTCTAGTTCCATCCTATGAAAACATATAAAGAATTTCAGTATATAAATAATGCCCTTTGATGTACTCAACAGTGACATAGTCAAAATTACAATTTGATCCAATAGAAAAGGTAGTTAGTCAAACCTTTCATTTTTTGCAAGGGACACAGGCAATTCCATATCTACAAGCTATTTGCTGTTTTTATTGTCAAGTTAATCAAATGCATGCCACATAACTGAATTCTAAAATTGTCAGTCTGGTCCAGGATTCTGGCACACAAAATTTGTTTAATGCACATAAATACATCCATACGGTGATGAAAATAGAGGCATAGAATAACTTCACAAACAGTTTTCAAGTGATCCAAATTACTGTCTTTCTTTTTTAAATATCTCCCAAGAAGCTCTGACAAAGAGACCCTAAAACCAGCAGTTTCCTTAGCTGAAAGAACCCTGACTTTAGATGCAGACAGAGTGATGATCATTATAATTACTCTAGATTTTAGTCACAAAAGAAAACTGGAAGATTCTCTTGTATGGAATCGGAGCCAATAAAGATTCTCTTAGGTCTTCTTTAGGAAGAGTTTTTTTAAATATATGCCTTGAGAGCTTCCCATAGCATAGCATCCTTCTAGAGTCTGAAATTCACCTCATAGTCTATGAATCTCACTGCCATGAATGAGGAATTGGTCTCAGTGTTTACAATATGGCAGCCTCAATAGTCTGTGTTCCTCTCAAAAACATTTAAGTACATCCCTTATATAAATTAGCCAGCCCAGGTTATTTAGTTTGGCTTGCACCTATGAGGATTTCTTCCTGAAAATTCCCCCAGAGCATACATAATACCACTGGTATCTCATCTTTAGTGTCACTACAAATCCTAACTCTTTCATTATTTTACATGAAAGGAATCACAATAATCTTTCTGCAAAGTAGATTAAACTGGAACCAGAACACCCTTTCTTCTTCTTGAAGATGTTGATTGAAATACTAACATCAGGGGGAAATAGCCTGAGGTAAATTATTCATAAAAAGACACTTTCTTAGCTAATCACACTTTCACTAAATTGACAATGCTCTTTGTGATATGGGGAAATGGAAATATCTTAGAGAAATTAATTGAGTGTATTCTATCAAAGAAAACATTAACATCCCTCAATTATGATTTTAATTGTTCAAATAACAATAATATATTATCATGTATAAGTATAATTATATATATATATATACATACATATACCTGTGTATATGTATGTATGTGTGCATGCATAGAGCTAGGTTTTTATTATTCTGAATACCAAAAGTTCTAAAACATACTCATATATTTATTTATTGGGGGCCAATGTATGCACACCAGTGTGAGCATGGGGATAAGAGAACAACTTGGATGACTTAGTTCTCTACTTACAGTATGTAGGTTCTGAGATTGGGATGCAAGTCATGAGCCTTGGCAGCAGGTGCTTTTACCTACTGAGATATCTGACTGCCCTGATAACACTATGATTTTTAATTTAAAATATAAGCTGTTTTAAATACCATTTTTATTTTTGTTTTGAATTGGCATGTAATAAATGCATATACATAATAAGTATTGTATGTTATTTCAATATATACTGACCAAATCAGAACAATCACAAAATCCTCCAATCATTTCTTTTTTTAAATATTTAGTTCTATTTTTAATTGTATCCCTGTGTGTGTGTGCATGTCGGTATGCGCAGATGAGTGAAGGTGTCTGGGGAAGCCAGAAGACTTGGATTCTCTGCCGTTGGAGTTAAAGATCGCTGTGAACCATCTAATATGGGTGCTGGGAATAAAACTCATATTCTCTGGGAAAGCAGCAAGTTCTCTTAACCACTGAACCATCTCCCAATTCCCTTACTATCATCCTTTATTATTGCAGATAGTAAGCTCTTTCTGATTTTTAAATTTCATTTTACATTCCAGTCACAGTTCCCCTCCCAATCCTTCCTCTGCCTCCCCCTTGCCTCCTCCTACCCTACACCCCATCTACTCCAAACCCATACCGCAAGCATTAAGTCTGAGCATGGCATCCCATCATAAGGAATGGGCTCCAACAAGCTAAAGTAAGCTCTTTCAATTTGTCATAAAAGATATAGTAAAGAATCTTACACTGACAGTAGCCCAAACTCTAACCCTGAGCTATTGTGAACAAGATACATACTTACTACTTAGTACAAAAAACTACTTACTATAGAATTCTAAAACTCATTATTTTTATCTAACAGTGTTTTGATTTCATTAACCAATTTCCATTTATCCTTCACACCTCCTAATCTCTAGTAATTCCTATTTCACTCTTCTACTTCAAGATGTATTTTCAGCTTTACATGTAGAAAAGAACATATGGTATCTGTCTTTCCATGTTGGGTTCAATTCACTTAAGACAATTTTCTCCAATTTCATATATTTTCCACAAACAACAGTGTTTCATTCTTCCTGTGGCCCAATAGTGTTCCATTTGTGTATGTGTACCCTACTTTCTGTATCCATTCACTAACCGAATGGCACTTAATTTCTATATCTTGGATGCTGTGGATGGTACTGCAATGGATAAAGGTATCTAGATGTCTCTTCAATGTCTTGACTTCATTTTTCTTGGCTATATATTCAGTTCTAACATTGTTGGATAATTAGTACCTTCTACTTTTACCATTTTAATGAATTTCATACTGATTTTTGTTCTCTCTTCATCAATTTTGATCTATATTATACTTTACTTACCATCTCAAAATACTTTTGCAAATTAATTAATAAGTTAAATTGTCCAATCCAATGAAATTTTTGATTCATATGTTTTATATTTATATTTGCTTTGAGCATTATTTTAATTTTTCCATAATCCCTTCACTTGGATCCTAAACTCTCATTCTCCTACCTTGCCTCCTTGTATTCTGTAAACTGTTACAAAACTCTTGAAACACTTATTCCATTGTGACTATATTTGAGTTCTTCGTAACCTACGCTGAAGACTGGATGCTTCTGAGAAGCATCTTTTTCATCTTATGCTTTGGTTGTGTTATTGAAACCCCAAATTTTTCAAGTGTTGGTGGCGCATCCCTTTAATCACAGCACTCAAGAGGTAGAATCAAGTGGATCTCTAAATTCAAGACCAGTCTGATCTAAAGAGTTAGTTTCAGAGCAGCCAAAGCTCTATATAAAAAAAAAAAAAAAACAAAAAAAACCCTGTCTCCTAAAACAAAAACAAACAAACAAACAAACCAACAAAACCCAACTTTAACATTGGTGAGATACAGTTTTTTAACATTAACTCTGAAAAAGCTCAATCTGATTATTTCATTTCTTTATTCTTTTATAACTCACTGAATTGAGTCATTGCTAATTTTATTGTGCAATTCTAGAACATAGGGGTTGTAGGCCGAGGCTGCTTATTCATTTACCAGCTGCCCAGACCCAAATAATAACACAGAAACCGTATTAATTACAACACTGGCCGGGCGGTGGTGGCGCACGCCTTTAATCCCAGCACTTGGGAGGCAGAGGCAGGCGGATCTCTGTGAGTTCGAGACCAGCCTGGTCTACAAGAGCTAGTTCCAGGACAGGCTCCAAAACCACAGAGAAACCCTGTCTCGAAAAACCAAAAAAAAAAAAAAAAAAAAAAAAATTACAACACTGTTTGGCCAATAGCTTAGACATATTTCTAGCTAACTCATACATCTTAATTTAACCCATTTCTCTTAATCTGTGTATTGACACAAGGCTATGGTTTACTAGTAAGAGTCTGGCAGGCATTTGGTGGCTACATGGCCTATCCCTGCATCCACTTACTTTCTCTCTATATCTCTGTTTGGATTTCCTACCTGGCTTTACTCTACAATGCCATTGACCAAAACAGCTTCTTTAATAACCAATGGTAATAAAAACATATTCATAGCATATATAGAGGGGAATCCCACATCAAGGGATCACATTTGAATTCTTCTTAAATCTCACTTTATCCCTTTACTCATCTTTACCTATGCCCATGCTACTTGAAGTAGTCCCACCCAAGCAACCTCATGGGTGTCCTCATTGGTACACTTCAATCACTTGAGACAAGGCACAAGTTAGATATCTGTACTGTAAAGAAAACTTCAGCACCAGACATGGGGCCTTTCAGATGTTTGTGTCTATGCCTTTCTAGTACAAATTCTGCACATTGGTGCCTACTCCTGCACATTCTCTCTCATCTCAAGACATCCTTCCTAAGGGAAAGTGACCTTACATCTGAGTCTAAGTGGCAATTTTTGGTTGTATGATCTTACTGGACTGTTTCTTTAGAATATTTATCAAAATACTTATGAATTTCCATTTGTTATCGTTTTCAGTGATTGACTTCTATGACACATTACAAATTCTAAGGAAACGACATTAATCATTTGACTGGCCATTATGTGTCTAACACATAGGTTCTTACTGACAATGCTTCTACTTGGTTTTCAATACTCATGCACTTGTTTGTAGTATGTTGGTAAGTGGTATTGGAAAGAAAACAGCTTGCTATTGTGTATAATTGCATGTTAATACTCTGTCTTCCTCATCCATGCAGCATGATATGATACAATGTTATTTGGCATGTGTTCTTTAGGGAAACTACAGAAAGGCTAATGTAAATCTCTAACCTTGAATGTGCTCCAAATGACAACACTAAAACTGCTAACCTCACTCCCTGCCTATCAACATTGTAAATTAACACTATTATATCTATAACATAACCATAAAATGCAAATTGTAGGAAAAATTGTGCATGAAGCATACACCCAAATTAAATGCTTTGCTTCTTCCCAGAGTTGTTCTTCCCCAGTGTGTGCTTCATAAAATTATTCTGGCCAGAAAACTCATTCATGGTTCTGAATGTTTCAAAACCAGCTTTCTTGTGTGTGAAACCAAGAAAATATTTAATTAATGAAGTAGCAAATAATGATGATGATGATGAAGATGATGATGATATAAAGTTTTCTTAGGGTGCTCTTTTCTCTTTGCTATAAGAAGTTGAAATGAAGATTAAAGACTACTTCTGGAATTTTAGGTGAAGAAAATGCAAAAGTCATGTCAACCTATTACCACTGAAACCACTATAACTAGAAAACACAACTAATGAAAACCATAATTATACTTTGGTTCAGTGACTGGAGATTATTGGTACAGCCTTGTCTAGTACAAGTAAGTGGTAAGTGATGCATTGAACATAAATCAGAACTACTTTCAAGTGTGATTTTATCAATGATTGAATCCTTAAGATGTCAGGTCTCTAAAGAAGAAGGAGGAAGAGGAGAAAAAAGAGGAGGAGGAAGTGAGAGAAGGGGGAAGAAGAGGAGAAAAGTCATGTCAGGGCCAGGCCAGTCAATGATGGTCCATGTCTTTAATCCCAACACTTGGAAGGTAGAGACAGATGAATTTCTGAGTTCAAGGTCAGCCTGATCTACCTATAGAGTTCCAGGACAGATGTGGCTACCCAGAGAAACGTTATTTCTTAACCCTCTCCACTTCTATCCAAACAGTCAGGTCAAGATGGGTGGGCATCTGCAAAACATGCTTTGTGCCAAAATACAAAAGAAGGATGATTGCTTTTTCTTGAAGCAGTATGTAGAATTCAAGAAACTGAAACAGAGGTGCTTTAAAACATTGGATCATCTGGGCCATCTGCTCCTATTGGAGATTTTTCAGGGGGACTTTCCTTGAATAAACCTCATTTTTCTTAACTCAGAATGAATCCACAGCCTCTCACTTCCCCTACATCAGTCCAAAAATAGAGATCCTGCCTCTAGGAATCTTAGAATAAGACTGTCTGCGAGCTGTCTTCTCCTGTCTCATATTCCTCTCTAAGGCTAGGGTTAAAGGCATGCGCTACTGGGAGCAAAGACAGGCACTGTCTGGTTTCTATGGCAACTAGTGTGACTACTGGGATTAAAGGTTTTGTTACACTGCCTGGTCTCTAAGGTTGACCAGTGGGACTGTTTTATGCTTTGATATTCAAGCAAGTTTTATTTATTAAAATACAAGTGAAACATCACTACGGGTTTTGTTTTGAAGACTTATTTCTTTTTATTTTGTGTGCATAAATATTTGCCTGCACACATGTGGGTACCTTGTGCCCACCAGGACCAGAACAGGGCAACAGATCGTCTGGAACTAGAGTTAACAGACATGAGCCACCTTGTGGGTGCTGGTACCCAATCCTGGATCCTCTGCAAGAAAAACAAGCCCCAAGAGGATTGTTTTTGACTTTAGTAGATTTAGCGTTGGAGAGCTCTGATTACTTTAACTGACCATAAGGGAATATTGCTCAATGTGGAGACAAAAAAGTACCAGAATATTATTACTCATTTGCTTTAGAGAGTAATGATCAAGTTAGTTTTTAAATTAAATTTTAATTTAATTTAAAATAAAAAACAGTATCACATATGGGTGAAAAGAAAGGATAATCACAATTCTATAACTCTAATCATAAAGGAAAGCATAGATCACGGGATCAAAAGATAAATCAGCATTTATAGGAGAGATGCTTTGAAATCACAGAGTACATTAAAACTCAAAGCACAACTATAAGCTATGCAAAGATTTGTCTTCCAGCTTAGGGGGCATTGGCATGGAGTCCACTAATTCTCACAGATACTTGGCAATGATAACTAAAGTAACTATAAGAGATCTAACATTTTAGAACACACCCGGATAGTAAGTAGTAGTGAGATTTGAGTTTCCCTCTGATGACATACAACCAGGAATAGAATAATTTAGCTCAGGAAACATATATTCAGAATGAAGTTGTGTAGAAACTATGAGTATTCCTTTAGGTAATGAGCTAATGCTCCTTAGGAATTACAGAACTCTGGTCTTTTTTGGAGCTTACTGGTTTAGACGCTCATGTGGACAATGTGACAATATGATGCCATTACATATAATGTGTCTTTTAGATGTGATTATGT
The DNA here is from genome assembly GCF_950005125.1 of Chionomys nivalis. Classification (NCBI taxonomy): domain Eukaryota; kingdom Metazoa; phylum Chordata; class Mammalia; order Rodentia; family Cricetidae; genus Chionomys; species Chionomys nivalis. The sequence continues at coordinate 128,637,548 of NC_080086.1, read as the reverse complement.
TCATACATAATGGCAGATTTTAAATAAAATTAGATAAAGTTATATGTTTCTGTAAGTGATTCTAAATTACTTATTGTTCTATATGATAATTCTTTGCCTTAGTTAGTTTTCTTTTCCTTCAACTATTACCTTACCTTTACATTATAAGAAGAAATACTGATTTTAAACTATCTGCAACCATACATATGAAGTTCCAAATGCAAGACATATTTATGTTACCATATCCACTATAATTACTGACAGAGGGAAATTCAGTGATTGTTAAGATAATATAGCAAAGCTAATTTAAGTTTAACAGTGCTTTGTTAATTTTACTTCAGGTCCCATCTCTATTTCATTAACATTCCAGTAATACTGATGCATTTGCATATTATAAATACTACTCTGAGGTTCTGAATTACTGTGTATTTTCATGCATCTCTTATTTAGAAAACTGTCAGAGTGGAGTTAAAATTGGAACACCGCTGGTTAATAACTGGTTTGAAGTCATTTACTGCATGAATGTTTCAGGGATAGACTCAAAACTATTTTCTAATCAATCAAAATGCATCTGCAATAGAAGATGAAAAATATAATTAATTTTCTAAATAATTAGGCAAAATTTCACATAGGGTACGGCTTTTGATTGCTTATTTATTTTGATCGGATGTCATGTGTTCAGTTAGTCATGTTTATGGTAAAATTACTTCATCCTGAATTTTACCAAAAGTATTATTCCCGGTCATTATTCTGCATAATATATGCATCTACAGTATCCACATTTAATCATACTTCTTTGAAAAGTAGTACAAGTTACAAATATAATTCTGAAAATTTTTAGTGGAGTGAATAGTTTATGTAAATGTGCAGTTATATGTGTGGGTTCACCAATGTGAGGTGTGTACATGTGTCCTGGGGTCAGACTGTGGTTAGTCCAGGGGTTAGGGTCAGACCAGACTTTAATGTGAGATTTCTTTCTTTATTGCTTTCCACTTTTATTTCTTAAGATAACATTCCACACAGAACTTGGGATCACCAGTTAGGAAAAACAGTTTGACCAGTGAGCTCCAGAAATATTTCTTTCTCTACCTCCAAAGCAGAAGGAATGCAACGTAGCTGGGTTTTTCACTAGGGATCTGAATTCAGGACTTCATGCTGGAACACCAAGCATTATCTAGTGAGATAGTCCCCAGCCCAATTCCTGTATTTAGTGAAGTGTCCTATTTCGCATAATTTATATTCTTATGCCAAAGAAAAAAATGTATACAATATCTACAGAGGTCTTATATCTTAGTAAGTTCAATTAACAGGGAATTATTGAGGCCTCATCACTAAAACACACTACGGTTGAAGCTTTTGTATCCAGAAAAAGCTTCAAAACACTTGTTATCTATTTCTAGAAAAATAGTAAACCTTCAAGCCAAGTTGAGAACCAGTGGATATAGCCAAAATACACGGCTGAAAAATTCAGTTTCTTCCTTCTATTCAATGATATCCTACTATTCTCTGCTTATGTTCTAAATATCATGGCTTTTCCAACCCTCTCTAACCCTTTTCTAACCCTCTCTGTCAATAATCATATCCTACACCCTAAGGCTGAGATTTTGAGGTTTATTCTACTTGACCAATTGTTACTTATTTATTTTTCTTTTCTATGATGCCTATTTTGATTTTTAATTTTTTAAAAAAGAAAACAAACTATCTTTTTAAATTTTACATACTAATCCCTGTTCCCACTCCCTCCCCTTCTCCCATTACCTCTACCTTACTCCCTCACCTCAGCCCCCTTCACTCCTCAGAGAGGGTAAGGCACATTGCTTTGGAGAAAGCCAAAGGCCCTCCTTACTATATCTAGGCTGAGCAAGGTATCCATTTAAAGAGAATGGGTTCCCAAAAAGCCGGTACAAATAGTTGAGATAAATCCTGGTGCCACTATCAGTGGCCCCTCAGTCTGCCCCAGTCATCCAATTGTCACCCATATTCGGAGGGTCTAGTTTGGTCCTATGCCGGTTCCTTCCCTATCGGGCTGGAATTGGTAAGCTCCCATTGTCTCAGATAAACTGTTTCAGTGGGTGTCCCTACCATGACTTAACCTCGTTACTCACATTCTCACTCCTCCCACTCTTCAGCTGGACTTGGGAGCTCAGCCCAGTGCTCAGCTACTGGTCTCTGCCTCTGTTTCCATCAGTTGCTTCATGAAGGTTCTATGGTGACATATAAGATATTCATCAATCTGACTACAGGGCAAGGCAAGTTTGGGCACCCTCTCCTCTATTGCTTAGGGTCTTAGATGGGGTCATCCTTGTGGATTCCTGGGAATTTCTGTGTCATGTTTCTTGCTAGCTGCATAATGGCTTCCTCAATCAAAACATCTCTTTTCTTGCTGTCATCTCTGTCCTTCCTCCCTATCTCGACTATCCCATTCCCTCAAGTTCTCTTCCCCCTCCCCTTTTCCCCTCCTTTTTACCTTCCACCCTCCCTTCTCCCCCAACCCCAATGCTTCCAATTTTGTCATGCGATCTTGTTTATTTTCCACTTCCAGGTGGATCTATATATGTTTTCCTCAGGGTTCACTTTGTTACTTAACTTCTCTAGGTTTATGGACTATAGGCTCATTATCCTTTGCTTTAAGGTTAGTATCTACTTATAATTGAGTACATACCATGTTCTGGATCTGGGTAACCCCTCTCAGGATGGTTGTTTCTAGTTCCATTAATTTGCATGCAAATTTCAAAATGTCTTTGTTTTTTACCTCTGAGTAGTCCTCCACTGTGTAAATGTACCACATTTTCTTTTTTTTTTCCATGGAGAATTCATTAATATTTAATAAGAGCTGAGCGTAACGATTTAATTATTGCCCACTTTTGCAAATTCAGCCATTTAGCAATTCTACCACATCAAGCTAAAACTCAACTTCCTGAAAACATGTTAGTTACTCTGGGAAAAATCAGACCTATTCTAAGTTTGCAAAAATGTTGTCCTCATGTATTAGATTTAAATGAATTATTTGAAAATGCAAAAATTTATTATGATAGGGCTTAAATATGGTACAGGTCAATTTTTTATCATAAAAAGCATCAAAATGTGAAATTCTAGGGGCTAAGTCACTCCTCTACATTTTATTTTATTTTTTTAAATTTATTTATTTATTTCTTTTTTTTCCGTTTGTCTGTGCAAGCTTTATTTTATTTTTTTATTTATTTTTATTCTTTTTTAATTAAAATTTCCACCTGCTCCCCGTTTCCCATTTCCCTACCCCTCCTCCCACATATTGCCCCCTCCCCCACTCCCCTCCTCCTATCCCCACTCCTCTTCTCCTCCCCCCACTCCATTCCCCCTCCCTCTCGATACTGAAGAGCAGTCCAAATTCCCTGCCCTGTGGGAAGACCAAGGTCCTCCCATTTCTATCTAGGTCCAGGAAGGTGAGCGTCCAAACAGGCTAAGCTCCCACAAAGCCAGTTCATGTATTAGGATCGAAACCTAGTGCCATTGTCCTAGGCTTCTCATCAGCCTTCATTGTCCGCCATGTTCAGAGAGTCCAGTTTCAACCCATGCTTATTCAGTCCCAGTCCAGCTGGCCTTGGTGGGCTCCCAATAGATCAGTTCCACTGTCCCCTCGTGGTCCTGCCTTCCTTGCTCATGTTCTCCCTCCTTCTGCTCCTCATTTGGACCTTAAGAGCTCAGACCGTTGCTCCAACTTGAGTCTCTGTGTCTATCTCGATCCATCGCCAGATGGAAGGTTCTAAGGTGATATGTAAGATATTCATCAGTATAGGATAGGGTCATTTCAGGTTCCCTCTCCTCAGTTGCCCAAGGTACCAGCTGGGTACATCTCCCTGGACACCTGCGAGCCCCTCTAGAGTCAAGTCTCTTGCCAACCTTAAGATGGCTACCTTAGTTAGGATATATACTTCGCTGCTCCCGTATCCACCCTTCCTATATCCCAACCATCCCAATCCCCCAAGCTCCTCCCATCCTCCTCTTCTCACGTTTCTCACCCCATTTCCACTTAGTCCCATACCACCTCACCCGCAAGTTCCCAGTTTTTGCCCGGCAATCTTGTCTACTTCCCCTATCCAGGCAGATGACTATATGATTTTCTTTGAGTTCACTTTCTTATTTAGCTTCTCTAGGATCACAAATTATATGCTCAATGTCCTTTATTTATGGCTAGAAACCGATTATGAGTGAGTACATCCCATGTTCCTCTTTTTGGGTCTGGGATACCTCACTCAGGATAGTGTTTTCTATTTCCATCCATTTGCATGCAAAATTTGAGAAGTCATTGTTTTTACCGCTGAGTAGTACTCTAATATGTATATATTCCACACTTTCTTCATCCATTCCTCCATTGAAGGGCATCTAGGTTGTTTCCAGGTTCTGGTTATTACAAACAATGCTGCTATGAACATACGTGAACAGATACTTTTGTCATATGATAGGACACCTCTTGGGTATATTCCCAAGAGTGGTATTACAGGATCGTGGGGTAGGTTGATCCCAAATTTCCTGAGAAATCGCCACACTGATTTCCAAAGTGGTTGCACAAGTTTGCATTCCCACCAGCAATGGATGAGTGTGCCCCTTACTCCACAACCTCTCCAGCAAAGGTTATCATTGGTGTTTTTGATTTTAGCCATTCTGACAGGTGTGAGATCGTATCTCAAAGTTGTTTTAATTTGCATTTCCCTTATCGCTAAGGAAGTTGAGCATGATCTTAAGTGTCTTTTGGCCATTCGAACTACTCCTGTTGAGAATTTTCTGTTCAGTTCAGTGCCCGATTTTTTAATTGGGTTAATTAGCATTTTAAAGTCTAGTTTCTTGAGATCTTTATATATTTTGGAGATCAGACCTTTGTCTGTTGCAGGGTTGGTGAAGATCTTCTCCCAGTCAGTGGGTTGCCTTTTTGTCTTAGTGACAGTGTCCTTTGCTTTACAGAAGCTTCTCAGTTTCAGGAGGTCCCATTTATTCAATGTTGTCCTTAATGTCTGTGCTGCTGGGGATATACGTAGGAAGTGATCTCCTGTACCCATCTGTTGTAGAGTACTTCAAACTTTTTCTTCTATCAGGTTCAGTGTGTTCAGACTGATATTGAGGTCTTTAATCCATTTGGACTTGAGTTTTGTGCATGGCGATAGATATGGATCTATTTTCATTCTTCTACACGTTGACAACCAGTTCTGCCAGCACCATTTGTTGAAGATGCTCTCTTTTTTCCATTGAATACTTTTAGCTCCTTTATCAAAAATCAGGTGTTCATATGTTTGTGGGTTAAAATCAGGGTCTTCTTCTCAGTTCCATTGATCGACTTCTCTGTTTTTATGCCAATACCAAGCTGTTTTCAATACTGAAGCTCTGTAATAGACTTTGAAGTCAGGGATGTTAATGCCTCCAGACAATCCTTTAATATATAAGATGGTTTTGGCTATCCTGGGATTTTTGTTTTTCCATATAAAGTTGATTAATATCCTCTCAAGATCTGTGAAGAATTTTGATGGGATTTTAATGGGGATTGCATTGAATCTATAAATTGCCCTTGGTAGAATTGCCATTTTTACTATGTTGATCCTCCCAATCCAAGAGCAAGGAAGATCCATCCATTTTCTGGTATCCTCCTCAATTTCTTTCTTCAAAGACTTAAAGTTCTTGTCAAATAGATCCTTCACTTCCTTGGTTAGAGTTAGCCCAAGATATTTTATGCTATTTCTGGCTATTGTGAAGGGTGATGCTTCTCTGATTTCCCTCTCTGCTTCCTTATCCTTTGTGTATAGGAGGGCAACTGATTTTTTGGAGTTGATCTTGCATCCTGCCACATTCCCAAAGGTGTTTATCAGCTGTAGGAGTTCTTTGCTGGAGTTTTTGGGGTCGCTTATGTACACTATCATATCGTCTGCAAGTAATGAAAGTTTAATTTCTTCCTTTCCAATTCGAATCCCTTTGATCCCCTTATGTTGTCTTATTGCTATTGCTAGAATTTCAAGAACTATATTAAAGAGGTATGGAGAGAGTGGACAGCCTTGTCGTGATCCTGATTTTAGTGGAATAGCTTTGAGGTCTCTCCATTTAATTTGATGTTAGCTGTCGGCTTGCTGTAAATAGCTTTATTATACTTAGGTACGACCCTTGTATCCCTAATCTTTCTAAGACCTTTATCATAAAGGGATGTTGAATTTTGTCAAATGCTTTTTCAGCATCTAATGATATGATCATATGGTTGTTTTCTTTCAGTTTATTTATATGATGGATTACACTGATAGATTTGCATATGTTGAACCAGCCCTTCATCTCTGGGATGAAGCCTACTTGATCATAATGGATAATTTTTCTAATGTGTTCTTGGATTCGGTTTGCCAGTATTTTATTGAGGATTTTCGCATCCATGTTCATGAGTGAGATTGGCCTGTAGTTCTCTTTCTTGGTTGTGTCTTTGTGTGGTTTTGGTATCAGAGTAACTGCAGCTTCATAAAAGGAATTTGGCAATGACTTCTCTGTTTCTATATTGTGAAATACATTAAGGAGTATAGGTATTAGGTCTTCTTGGAAGTTCTGGTAGAATTCTGCATTGAAGCCATCTGGACCTGGGCTTTTTTTGGTAGGGAGGTTTTTTTATAACAACTTCTAATTCTTCGTGACTAACAGGTCTATTTAGATTGTTCACCTGGTCCTGGTTTAACTTTGGTATGTGGTACTTATCCAAAAAAGTGTCCATTTCTTTTACATTTTCCAATTTTGTGGCATACAGGCTTTTGTAGTAAGATCTAATGATTCTCTGAATTTCCTCTGTGTCTGTGGTTATGTCTCCTTTTTTGTTTCTGATCTTGTTAATTTGTGTATTCTCTCTCCGCTGTTTGATTAGTTTGGATAGGGTTAATCAATCTTATTGATTTTCTCCAAGAACCAGCTTTTTGTTTCATTGGTTCTTTGGATTGTTTTCTGTGTTTCTATTTTGTTGATTTCAGCCCTCAGTTTGATTATTTCCAGTCTTCTACTTCTCCTAGGTGAGTCTGCTTCTTTTTTTTCTAGAGCTTTCAGGTGGGCTATTAAGTCTCCAATGTGTGCTTTCTCCATTTTCTTTAAGTGGGCACTTAATGCTATGAACTTTCCTCTTAGCACTGCTTTCATAGTGTCCCATAGGTTTGAGTATGTTGAGTCTTCATTTTCATTGAATTCAAGAAAGACTTTAATTTCTTTCTTTATTTCTTCCTTGATCCAGGTGTAATTCAGTAGTTGACTGTCCAGTTTCCATGAGTTTGTAGACTTTCTGGGGATAGCATTGCTGTTGAATTCTAGCTTTTTTGTAACTGTGTAAGTTTGCTTTGTTACCTAGTATGTGGTCTATTTTCGAGAAGGTTCCATGCGCTGCAGAGAAGAAGGTATATTCTTTCCTATTTGGGTGGAATGTTCTATAGATGTCTGGTAAGTCCATTTGATTCATTACCTCCATTAATCCTCTTATTTCTCTGTTAGGTTTCTGTCTGATTGACCTGTCCATTGGTGAGAGAGGAGTGTTGAAATCTCCTACTATTAGTGTGTGTGGTTTGATGAGTGTCTTGAGTTTTAGTAATGTTTCTTTTACATAAGTGGGTGCTTTTATATTAGGGGCATAGATATTCAGGATTGAGACTTCATCCTGATGCATTATTCCTGTTATGAGTAAAAAATGTCCCTCTCCATCTCTTCTGATTGATTTTAGTTTGAAGTCAACTTTGTTAGAAATTAGTATGGCCACGCCTGCTTGTTTCTTAGGTCCATTTGCTTGATAAACCTTTTCCCAGCCCTTTACTCTGAGTAGATGTCTGTCTTTGTGGTTGAGGTGTGTTTCTTGTAAACAGCAGAATGTTGGATACTGTTTTCGTATCCAATCTCTTAGCCTGTGCCTCTTTATAGGTGAGTTGAGTCCATTGATATTAAGTGATATTAATGACCAGTGGTTGTTAACTCCAGTCATTTTTTCTTCCTTTCTTTCTTTTTTTTGGTAGTAGAGTTTGTGTGTTTCCCTTCTTCAAGTTGTGCTGGTGAAGGGTCATTAGATGTCTGAGTTATTGTGGGCATTGTTGGACTCCTTGGGTTGTGATTTTCCTTCAATTACTTTCTTTCTGTAAGGCTGGATTTGTGGCTATGTATTGTTTAAATTTGTTTTTATCCTGGAAAATATTGTTTTCTCCATTTATAGTGAATGAAAGCTTGGCTGGGTATAGTAGTCTGGGCTTGCATCCATGGTCTCGTAGTTTCTCCAGTACATCTATCCAGGACCTTCTGGCTTTCATGGTTTCCATTGAGAAGTCAGGTGTAAGTCTGATAGGTTTACCTTTATAGGTAACTTGACCTTTTTCCTTTGCAGCTCTTAATATTCTTTCTTTATTCTGTATGTTTTGTGTTTTGATTATTATATGACGAGTAGATTTTTTTTTTTTTGATCCAGTCTATTCGGTGTTCTGTATGCTTCTTGGACCTTCAAAGGAATATCTTTCTTAAGGTTGGGAAAGTTTTCTTCTATAATTTTATTAAATACATTTTCTGGACCATTGAGCTGTACTTCTTCTCCTTCTTCTATCCCTATTATTCTTAGATTTGGTCTTTTTATTGTGTCCCAGGTTTCCTGAATGTTTTGTGATGAGAATTTGTTGGTTTTGCTGTTTTCTTTGATCAGTGTGTTTATTTTCTCTATGGTATCTTCAGTGTCTGAGATTCTTTCTTCTATCTCTTTTAATCTGTTGGTAGTACTTGTCTCTGTAGTTTCTGTTCATTTATCCAGATTTTCCATCTCCATTCTTCCCTCGGTTTGTGTTTTCTTTATTGCTTCCACTTCATTCTTCAAGTCTTGAACCGTTTCCCTTACCTGTTTGATTAATTTTTCTTGTTTCTCTTGGTTTTCTTGGGTATCTTTGAGAGATTTATTCATTTCCTCTACCTTTTTGTTTGTAATCTCTAATTGATTATGGCAGTTTTTCACCTCCTGTTTAAGGTCCTCTATTATTTTTATATAATTCACTTTTGAGTCGAATTCTTCTAATTCTTCTGGAATAGGGTGTACAATTCTTTTTATCTCGGGATTCCTGGATTCTGGTGATGTCACGTTGCCTTTCAGGTTGTTGGAGGAATTCTTGCATTGGCGCCTGCCCATCTCTTCCTTCAAATGTAGCCAGGAGAGGCCTGGTAACTTGGTCCAGTCTTTGCTGTGACTATCTGGGTGTATCTCCTCAGTGTAGGGGCAGGAACCCATTCCCTTCCAGATGGACTCCTCAACACCAAAACATGGACTCCTGGTAGTCCAATGACCTGCGGACAAAAGGGCAAATGCGGAGGGGGGTAGGGTGGGTCGAGTAGAACACAGGCAACCCTGCAGTACAAGCTGGAGGTGCCTGCGCTCCCTTTTGGGGGTTGTTGCGGCCTGCCCCATAGGCAGGCACTCACCACTCTGAGTGGGTAGCCTTAGTGTAGGAGCAGGAAGCTGTTCCTCAGCAAAGGACCTTGCAGACAAGGCAGGCTTGGGGGCGGGGGTCATGTGTAGGAAAGAAAGCCCTGCAGCAGGAGCTGGGGGAGGGAGGTTTGTGCTCTCTTCCAGGACACTCCGCCCCTGGATAGCACACACTCACCCATCCAGATGGAACTTCTCAGCACCTACACAGGGACACCTGGTAGCCCAATGAGCCAGGGACCAAGGGAAGAAGGAGGCAGGCAGGGTGGGTCCAGGAGAGCACAGCAGACCCTGCAGCCCCAGCAGCAGGGGCCTGTGCTCTCTCGTGGGGACCTTGAGGCCTGCCTGCTAGTCAGGCACTCCCTGCTCTGGGTGGGTAGCCTTAGTGTCTATTTATTTCTTTATTAAAGATTTCTGCCTCCTCCCCACCACCGCCTCCCATTTCCCTCCTCCTCCCCCAATCAAGTCCCCCTCCCTGGTCAGCCCTAAGAGCAATCAGGGTTCCCTGCCCCGTGGGAAGTCCAAGGACCACCCACCTCCATCCAGGTCTAGTAAGGTGAGCATCCAAACTGCCTAGGCTCCCACAAAGCCAGTACATGCAGTAGGATCAAAAACCCATTGCCATTGTTCTTGAGTTCTCAGTAGTCCTCAATGTCCACTATCTTTATTCACTCTTTGGTTGAGAAGCATCTAGGTTGTTTCCAGGTTCTGGCTATTACAAATATTGCTGCTATGAACATAGCTGAACAAATGTCCTTGTAGTATGATTGAACATCCTTTGGGTATATGCCCAAGAGTACTACTGATGGGTCCTGAGGTAAGTTAATTCCCAATTTTCTGCAAAACTGCTATACCAATTTCCAAAGTGGTTATATAAGTTTGCATTCCCACCAGCAGTAGACGAGTGTTCCTCTTACAACACATCCTCTCCAACATAAGCTGTCATTGCTGGTTTTGATCTTGGCCATTCTGACGGGTATGAGACAGTATCTCGGAATCATTTTGATTTACATTTTCCTGATAGCTAAGGATGTTAAACATTTCCTTAAGTGTCTCTCAGCCATTTGAGATTCTTCTGTTGAGAATTCTCTGTTTAGTTCTGTACTCCATTTTTTAATTGGATTATTTGGAATTTTGATGTCTAGTTTCTTGAGTTCTTTATAAATTTTGGAGATCAGTCCTCCATCTGATATGGAATTGGTAAGATCTTTTCCCATTCAGGAGGCTGCCTTTTTGTCTTATTGACTGTGTCATTTACTTTACAGAAGCTTCTCAGTTTCAGGAGGTCCAGTTTATTTATTATTGCTGTCAGTGTCTGTGATACTAGGATTATATTTATGTAGTTGTCTCCTGTGCCCATACATTGAAGGCTGCTTCTCACTTTCTCTTCTATCAGGTTCAGTGTGGTCAGATTTATATTGAGATCTTTAATTCATTTGAACTTGAGTTTTGTGCATGGGGATAGATATGGATCTGTTTTCATTCTTCTAAATGTTGACATTCAGTTATACCAGCACCATTTGTTGGAGATGCTTTCTTTTGTCCATTGTAAATTTTAGCTTCTTTGTCAAAAATCAAGTGTTCATAGGTGTGTGGATTAATATCCAGGTCTTCAATCAGTTCCATTGCTCAACCTGACTGTTTTTATGGCAATGGCAAGCTGTTTTCATTATTATGGCTCTAGCTTAGAGCTTGGTGTCAAGGTTGGTAATGCCTCTGGAAATTCCTTTATTGTACAGGATTGTTTTGGCTTTTTTGTTCTGGATTTTTTTGTTTTTCCATATGAAGTTGAGTATTGCTTTTTTAAGTTTTGTGAAGAATTGTGTTGGGATTTTGATGGAAATTGTATTGAATCTACATATTGCTATTGGTAGGATCACCATTTTTATTATGTTGATGCTACGTATCCAAGAGCATGGATTCTTTCCAATTTTATGGTATCTTCTTTGAATTTTTCTTCAAAGACTTAAAGTGCTTGTTTAACAGATCTTTCAATTCTTCAGTTAGTGTTACCCTAAGATATTTTGTTATTTGTGGCTATTGTGAATGGTGATGTTTCTTTGATTTCTTTCTCAGCTTCTGTATCATTTGTATATAGGAGGGCTACTGAATTTTTTTGAGTTGCTCTTGTATCCTGCAAAATTACTGAAGGTATTTATCAATATCAGAGTTTCCTTATTGAGTTTTTGGGGTCACTTATGTATACTATCATATCATCTGCAATTACCCAAAATTTGACTTCCTACTTTCCAATTTGAATCCCCTTGATCTCCTTTTGTTGTCTTATTGCTCTAGCCAGAACTTTAAGGACTATGTTGAATAGATATGGAAAGAGAAGATAGCCTTGTCTTGTTCTTATTTTTAGTGGAATCACTTTGAGTTTTTCTCCATTTAATTTGATGTTGGCTGTTGGCTTGCTGTATATTCCTCTTATGTTTAGAAATGTTCCTTGTATACCTGATCTCTTCAAAACCTGTATCATAGAGGGGTGTTGAATTTTGTCAAATGCTTTTTCAGCATTTAATGAGACAATTATATGGTTTTCTTCTTTAAGTTTGTTTATATAGTGGATTACACTGATAGATTTTTGTATATTGCGTATCACTGCATCTTTGGGATGAAGTCAACTTGATCATGGTGGATGATGTTCCTGGATTCATTTTGCCAGTATTTTATTGAGTATTTTTGCATCTATGTTCAAGAGTGATACTGGTCTGTAATTCTCTATCTTGGTTGAGACTTTGTGTGATTTTGGTATCAGGGTAACTGTAGTCTCATAGAAAGAATTTGGCAATGTTCCTTCTGTTTCTATTGTGTGGAACAATTTAAGGAGTATAGGTAATATCTCTTTTTTGATGTTCTGGTAAAATTCTGCACTGAAAACATCTGGCCCTGTTTTTTTTTTGTTTTTTTTGTTTTGTTTTGTTTTGTTTTGTTTTTTTTGAGAATTTTGATGACAGCTTCTATTTCCTTGCAGGTTATAGGTCTATAGGTCTATTTCAATTGTTCACTAGTCTTGATTTAATGTTGTTGTATGGTACCTATCCAGAAAATTGTTCATTTCTTTTACATTTTCCAGCTTTGTGGAATACAGGTTTCTGTAGTATGACCTAATAATTCTCTGGATTTCCTTAGTGTCTGTTGTTATGTCCCCCTCATCATTTCTGATTTTGTTAATTTGGATGTTCTCTCTCTGTCTTTTGATTAGTATGGATAAAGGTTTGTCTATCTTGATTTTCTCAAAGAATTAGCTCTTTGTTTCATTGATTCTTTAGATTGTTTTCTTTGTTTCTATCTTATTGATTTAGCCCTCAATTTGATTATTTCTTGTCAAATAGGTGGAGTAGGACTTGTAGCTTACAGGATCTGATGGATGGGTGGGAGTGTTGGAGCAGGCTACCTGAGGAAATTTGCCCTCTGGCTGCCTAGAGAAACTGAAGCAGGTGTGCGAGTACCCAGGATTTTGCTCCAGTATGGAGGGCCTAGAGAGTGGAGTATCCTACCACATGGGTAGTCATTCACTTCTTGGTCCTCTCTGTGAATTTGCAGCCTTGTTTCAGAGCTCCTTTGAGGTTGTGGGGTGGGGCTTGAGAATAGAGTGGGACTTATAGCTTACAGGATCTGATCAATGGGATGGGGTATTGGAGCTGCCTACCTCTAGGAAACTTGCCTGCTGGCTGGCTAAAGAGACTGAGACTGGTGGGGATGTGGCCCGGGGTTTGCCCAGGTAAGGAGGGCCTAGAGAGTAGGGTGTCCAACTGGGTGGGTGGTCACTCACTTCTTGGCCCTCTCTGTGAATTTGCAACCTGTGTTTCAGAGCTCCTCTGAGTTTGTGGCGGGTATGAGAGCTTGGGACTGGTGTGGGACTTAGAGCTTACAGGGTCTGATTGATGGGATCCATGCCCATTTTGTTACATCACAAGTAACAAGCATACAGAAAATCCCAAAAGATAAATGTACAACTTAACCAAAAGTAAAGGTAACTATCTTTAGAGCCCCCATCAATGTGAGACATCCAGAAGCCCTTGAGATTGTTGTGTCCATCTCCTCAGTGGTTAGTATATTGCTAACAACTGGGAAATCTGCTGTGCTTGCCTTACTTAATACCTCTTCATTATCTTAGTGTGGACCTCACAAACAACATAGCTTGTTTTCTGTATTTGAAATGTATGTAAATAGAGCCATAGAGGGTTTGTTTGTTTGTCTTTATCTCCTTTCTCTCAATCTACACTCAAAAGACTTGTTTATTGATGAAGATATCTTCCTAGCCTGGAATCTGGCATTGTTAGTATTAATAATAAAGAATTTATTAATTCTAATTTGACATACATTTGGATATTTCCAATTTTGGTTGTAATAAACAGGCTTTCTATTCTGCTCCAATATTCCTGACATTTATATGCACTATTACGAGTAGAATTGTTAGCAAATCATAACAACATGTATTTATAATCTCCCAAATGGTGCCAAGTTCCTTTCTTGGGTAGCTGTTGTCTTTCCCTGTCACAACCATCCATTTATGAGTGTTATTTTGCTACATATCTTCACAAATATTTGATGTTTTCAACTTTAAGATTATATAATAAACATAATCAATGAAAACTTTTTTGCCTCATATTGTTTTGTTTAGTCAGTTTTTGTCTTATTGATGTTTCGCTCTATTAATATAAGTTTGGTTTCCAATTCAGGGTGTGTGTTTGGCAGGGGAAGGGGGAAGAGGCAGGAGACAGAGAGGAAGAGAGAGAGAAATTTGTGGTTAAATTTTTGGTAGGTTTGCTTATTTTTTAAAGAGAAAAAGGAAGGAAGGATGTGAAATTGGGTTAATAAAGAATTAAGAAAAATCAGGGAGGAGTTGGGGGAGGAGAAAAGTGTGATTAGAATATATTGCAAAATTGTTTTCAATGAAAATGAAAAGAAAAAATATTAAAAGGTTCTGCTAGTTGCTAGCTGTAAAGTGACATTAAGTTTTGTGTAACTGTTTTTACTCTGCAGGTCTATATTTGCTTTCCAAATAATTGCACATTTATCTTCTTTGCTTGTTATATTTAAGTGGCAAAGGTAAAATATATTCTTCTGTATTTTGCAATTAAGGACATGTTCTTTGTTTTAATGTTTAATATAACTCTAAAATTTCTGCAAAGACTTATTACATAGTATCATTTTCCTAGTAAGTAGAATTTTAAGTATAACTAGATAATGAATTGTAGCAAATGCTTTTTCTGTATCTAGTGAGATCATCCTGTGACTTACCTTCTTCATTATACCTATGTGATAAGCTACACTATTGATATGTTCTTATCCATCCTGATACTCTGAAATAAAGTATAGTTGTGAAGCACTAATATTTGTGCATAGTTTTGAATTCCTTGTATTAGGGCCCTAATACCTATGTTCATAACAAGTCATTCTGTAATCTTTTCATATTTTAAAATTTCCTAGATTTTACAACCTAGCTTATACTTTATTCAAACTTTGAGATGAGAAATTCATATCATTTTCTGTGCAGGAAGCATTTATGTTAAAAATGGATTATTTTCTTCCTAAAAGATGTTATACAATCACAGAAAAATCTTTGAAACCTCTGCATGTGAAATGGAGAATGCTCATACATTTTAATTAATGTTAGGGCTTTGTTTGTTTGGTTGGTTGGTTTTGGTTTTTCGAGACAGGGTTCTTTGTAGCTTTGGAGCCTGTTCTGGAACTAGCTCTTGTAGACCAGGCAGGCCTCTAACTCACAGAGATTTGTCTGCCTCTAATGTTAGTTTTTTTTTTAATTTATTCACATATTTACTTATAATTGTGTCAGAGTGAATTGCGCCTTCTTGAATTATGTCCATTTTCCCCAAAAGTTAGATGTAGTAGGCACCAATTTGTTGGGGAAGACCCAATCTGTTTATTCCCAGCCAATTAGACCCTAAATAATTACTCAGAAACTATATTATTTAAATCACTCTTTGGCCAATCATTTAAGCATATTGCTTGCTAGCTCTTACATCTAGTATTGACAAATTTTTATTATTTTATATTTTACCATGAGTTTCATGACCTACCAGCAAGGTTCCAGCTGGCATTTCACATCTTTCCCCTCTGGAGCTACATGGCATCTCCCTGACTCCACCTATCTATCTTTTCCTTCCTGGCTACACTTGGAGCACCAATCTGTAATAGGAAGCTGCTTGTTAATTCCCAGCTACCCAGACCACAAAACAATCACTCAGAAACTATATTATTTGCAACATTCTTTGGCCAATAGCGAAAGTGTATATCAAACTTCTTCTTATATCCTAAACTAACCCATCTCCATTAATCTGTGCATCACCACGAGGTCATGGCTTATCAGCAAAGTTTCAAGGTGTCTGTCTCCAGTAGTGGCTACATGGCTTCTCTCTGACTCTGCCTTTCTTTTTCCCAGCATTCAATTTAGTTTGCCCCATTTAGCTCTGTTCTGCCCTGCTATAGGCCCATAGTGGTTTCTTCATTCATTAACCAATAAAAGCAACATATAGACAGAAGAAATTCTCATATTAGTTAGTATTTGTTAATATTAAGTTTTCCATAATATTGTTAACTTTGATCTTTCTCTTGCCTCTGTCTCTGTGTATATCTATCTAGTTTTGTGTATGTATGTGCATGTGTGTCATATATATGTGCACATACATGTTTATGTCTATGTATTTCTGTGTCATGTGTATGTACATGTGTATATATGTGCTTGAATGTATAATGTCTGTGACATGAGTATGTACATATGTATATATGTACATGTCTGTGTATTTGTGTATATGTCACGAGTATGTACATATGTATATACTGTGTATTTCTATGTGTTTTTACACACTGGAGCTCAGGGCATTGAGCATGATAGTACTAAACTACATTCAAATCCATAACTGAAATATCTTTAATATTCCTAATGATCTCCCACTTTTCAAATCTGTATTATATGATTAAGTTATGCATATTTTATAAACTCTTTTCCATTACTGCCCTTTCTTCTATTTACTATCAATATCCCTTATTTATTTGCTATCAATTTCTTAATGAAGATATGAATCCAGAAGTCCATACTTCTGGCATTTAATAATTTTTGTTTGGATTGAATATGGTATCTAAATCTTATTGTGAATTTTCTTTAATCCATGAGTTTTTAACAATGTTTGTGTAGTTTCATATATTTTAAGATTACTTTTTATCCTTACTTACATTATATTTTAGTCATAAAATTTTTTTTATAAAATTTCTGTTTCATTTTTGTGACATGGAGGGAATGGGGTAGCAAATTGTCAATTTCCTTATGTCTATATAAACATATTTAAGTGACTATGTATCTCTAGATTGTTGGGTAGAGGGGTCTGTATATGTAAAATAGGTTGTATGCTGTTCAGAATTGCCTGAGCAAGTATCCATACTTGTCAGTTAGCCTTGAGTTATAATTAGAATAATGTTGAAATCTGCTAACATGATTATGAACTTTTCTATTTTTCTTGAATTATATTACAAATTTATTAATGACTTCAAAACTTTAAATAACAAAATCTTAAACAAAACTTTTTTAATTATACAATGTCTCCCTTTACCTCTAGTGAAGATATTTTTGAACTATTTTTGCTTCAGTATCTATTTTATCTGATGTAATCACATCAATAGAACTCTCTTTATGTAAATGCATGTAGTGTTTGACTTTCCATTTTGACCTTAAGCCTTTATGCTTTATATATTTCAAAAGTGTCTCCTAATCATATGACAAAAGCATTTGTTCAACTATGTTCATAGCAGCATTATTTGTAATAGGCAGAACCTGGAAGCAACCTAGATGTCCTTCAATGGAAGAATGGTTGAAGAAAGTGTGGAATATATATACATTAGAGTACTATTCTGCGGTAAAAAACAATGACTTCTCAAATTTTGCATGCAAATGGATGGAAATAGAAAATACTATCCTGAGTGAGGTAACCCAGACCCAAAAAGAAGATCATGGGATGTACTCACTCATAATTGGTTTCTAGCCGTGGATAGGGGCCACTGAGTCTATAATTTGTGATCCTAAAGAAGCTAAATAAGAGGGTGAGCCCAAGGAAAAACATATAGTTATCCTCCTGGCTATGGGAAGTAGACAAGATTGTCGGGCAAAAAATTGGAATCTTGGGGGTGGGTGGGATGGGGGTAAGGGGAGATGGGGAGAGAAAAGTATGAAGGAGAGGATGGGGCTAACTTGGGGAAATGGGATGATTGGAGATAAAGGAAGGTTGGATAGGTGAGCAGGGAAGCACATATCTTAGTTAAGGGAGCCACCTAAGGTTTGGCAAGAGACTTGATCCTGGAGTGGCTACCCGGTGCCAGGGTAATGTCCCCAGATATTTCCTTGGGCAGCTGAGGATAGGGAACCTGAAATGACCCTATCCTATAGCCATACTGATGAATATCTTGCATATCACCATAGAACCTTCATCTAGCGATGGATGGAGATAGAGACAGAGACCCACACTGGAGCACCGGACTGAGCTCCCAAGGTCCTAACGAGGAGCAGAAGGAGGGAGAACATGAGCAAGGAAGGCAGGACCACGAGGGGTGCACCCACCCACTGAGACAGTGGGTCTGATCTATTGGGAGCTCACCAAGGCCAGCTGGACTGTGACTGAAAAAGCATGGGATAAAACCAGACTCTCTGAACATGGTGGACAATGAGAACTGACGAGAGGCCAAGGACAATGGCATGGGGTTTTGATCCTACTTCATGTTCTGGCTTTGTGGGAGCCTAGACAGTTTGGATGTTCACCTTCCTAGACCTGTATGGAGTGGGGAGGACCTTGGTCTTTCCACAGGGCAGGGAACCCTGACTGCTCTTGGGGCTGGAGAGGGAGGAGAAGAGGAGTGGGGGCAGGGGGAGAGGGGCGGGAGGAGGGGGAGGGAAATGGGAGGCGGGGAGGAGGCGGAAATTTTTTTTTTCAATTAAAAAAAAGTGTCTCCTATGGGTACTATTTTTAAGTTTTGTGTTCTTGAATTAAGTTCAATCTTCTTATACTTTTAATAGAAAACATTAGACTATGATACTTGTGTTATTACTAAGTGTATTTGAGTTTATAACTTACCAGCTTACTATTTCTACATGTAATAGCTTTCCTCAATCCATTTTTCTCTAATTTCTTACATGTAGTTACCATAATGACTACTATATCAGCAAGCTTCAATTAACGATTCACCACCAAGAGAGATGATATTATAGAGATATACATAAGGGGTTAATTAAATGGAACCAACCTCATGCAATTACAGGAGTTGGTTGAGTAGCTTCTGTAGGATATCATGCTCACATTTAATGCTAAAGGTGAAAATCTATAGGGAAGGTAATTGGGAATCAAATTTTGAAATACAGAAATCAAGAGCAAGTTAAAGTTCAACTACTGCCTCCAAGAACAGATTGAAGCCTGTACCATTACTCTTTGCTTATGACATCAACATACATAAGTGTTCAGAGGAAGAAGAGTGTGAGGAGGAACAGAAGGAGGGTTGATGTGGAATGTCCTTTTGTATATGTGATGCTTTTATTGGTTAATGAATAAAATTGTTTGGGCCAATATCTTAGCAGAGTAAAGCCAGGCAGAAAGTAGGCCACAGCCTGTGGCAATACACAGATTAATAGACATGGGTTAATTTAAGATGCAAGAGCTAGATAGAAATTCACCTGAGACATTGTCCAGTGTTGTAATTAATGTAGTTTCTGTGTTATAATTCAGGTCTGGGTGGCCAGGAAATTAAAGAGCAGTCTCCCCTACAAAATGGCTACCAATGTGGGGCGATGTACATCCACAGAAAGCCTCAAAAATCCTTCAAAAGGGGCTTCTAGACCCACAAAAGCATGAGTCAACTGGAGTTTCTTGGTAGTCTTATATTTTTTTCACACAGGCTGTTTTCCAGCAGCGAGCAAAGGTGTGGCTTTCTTAAGAAATAGCTTTCTGGTTCATACTGGCAGCAAGAACAAATGACTCTGGCTCCAGGATATTGACCACTAGTCTTCAAAATTTGGGTCTAAGGATAGGTTGCATTGAAAAGAGGTTCTACTTTTGTTTTTACAAAAGATGAGAACCTATATATTCCTTCCAGACTAATGTGGTTTGATGAAACAAGACCCCTCCCCAGGCCAAAAGGTCTCCATCAACCCTAAAAATACTTCACCAAACAAACAGCAGGAAGCATTTTGGAGAAAACAATGCCCAAATTCCCAAAATTACTGTTTATAAATGTTTATTTTCATTTAAAGGGGGTTGATTATAAATGATTAATGGTCACAGCCAATTTAAAAAAAATAAGGAGGATATGATATAGAGATGAATGCTTTGCATTGGTATTGATTTTGATTTATTGTTACAAATTTAAGGTTGATTTTGTTATACTCTATATATGTATCTGCACTTGTTTAACGTATTGTGTTTATTAATAGATAGTCATCAATAATAGTCCAACTGTAGTCATGTTAGATAGGTTGTCTAGATGTATAGGATCTATTTCAAATTAATAGGTAGTCTTCAAATATTTCAATGACTTACAGAATATGACATTTAAAATGTTTTAAGAACTTAGACTTTTCTAGACAGGGAGACATGTCTGCTTTTGGTGACACCAATTACTTCAGAGAGGTTGTTGGGCACTGAAGAACTCTTAATGGAATTTGCTCTCAATGTGACAAGACTAGCCATTTGGGCAAGAAGCTGCTCTTGCCTGAACTGCCTTATGGTATGTTGTATGAACTAGACATGCAGAGCCCACAGAAAAGTGACTGCTTAACTTTTCAAAAGACAGGATGGTCCTTCAGGCTTCCTGCTTCACAGTAGAAACTGCCAGACATTCTGCAGGACACATAAGAAAGCAACTGATGAACTTTGCCATTATAAGACAGAACACATCTTCAGATTCCCTGTTTCATGGAAAAGTTTGCTGTAGGCTGAAGATGGATACCCCAATGGTACAGAGAACTTTGGATGACTGTTCAGTCAGCAAGATGTCTCTGTCAAGTCTAGAACTTTAGAAATTGCTTACAATGCACTTATTGTTTAATAAGGTAATATTTTATTTTCCTGGGGGGTTTTTGATGGAGTTGAAGAATAAATGGTTATAATTATAGTTTTACTTAGTTATGATAAAATATAAATCAAATATGAAACTTTAGACTCACAAAGATAGGATAGATGATAGAGTATTTTCTTTAATTTGCCAAATAGTAAATGGACTAAGTATAGTAACTATAATTCTTGCTTGATAACTGTTTTGTTATGTATAATTTTATTATGTTAATGTTAAAACCTTCCTTTTTATCTAGACATAAAAGGGAAGATGATGTGGAATGTCCACCTGTATATGTGATGTTTTTATTGTTTAATGAATAAAACTGTTTTGGCCAATAGCTAAGCAGAGTAAAGCCAGGTGTGTTGTATGAACAGAGATATATAGAGAGAGTTGGCAGAGTCAGGGAGATGCCACATAGCTGCTGAAGTAGAAAGACACCAGAATGCCAGAATCTTACTGGGAGGCTACAGCCTCGTAGTGATACACAGATTAATAAAAATGGATTAATTTAAGATGTAAGAGCTAGCTAGAAATATACCTGAGGCATTGGCCAAACAATGTAATTAATGTAATTTCTGTGTGATTATTCAGGTCTGGATGGCAGGGAAATTGATGGGGAAGCTCAGGCAATCACATCTGGCTTGGATGTGGCCACCTGGAGCCAGGTAGATAGATAAACAGGGGGTGGGGAGGGAGAGGGTAGAGAGGTGCACAGGCTTTCTGCAAGCGGTGATCGCCTGGCCTGTTGGACTTTGGATTTTCTCTGGTAGCATGAGTTCCCTGTTTCCAATTATCAAATTATATCTGTTGTTTTGAGCTGGTCTGGTTATTTTAGCGTACCTATCAATTACACCATCGCCAACAGGAAATGAAAGGATAGTCTTCCTCCTACAGAGGGAGAAGAGGAGGGCAGTTGAGATAAATGGTTCTTTGGGTAAAATCACTTACAAGCCTGACAGCAAGCATTTAATGAACCCACATGGTAGAATTGACTTCTGCAAGTTGTCTTTTGACTTCAAGGGTTCAAAATGCCATGTTTATGCTCTCTCTCTCTCTCTCTCTCTCTCTCTCTCTCTCTCTCCCTCTCTCTCTCTCTCACACACACACACACACACACAGACACACACACACACAGGGGGGAGGGGGAAGGGCATGTAATTTAAATATAAAAAGAAAAGAACAAGAATGGTCAGTTTCACACAATATGAATATTTAATGTTATTTAAAGGAGTGAATAATATACCTGGGAAATGTCCCTGTTTGATAGCCTGCATTCACTAATCACAGTAGCTCCTGTGCTCTTAAATTAATTCTCCCTTCCCTCAAAGATAGATTATCTATCCTCTTTTCTGCTCTCTCCCTCCCCACTCTCCACTTCCCTCATCTCTCTCAACTGTACAGTGTTCTTGATGAAAGTGAACAATCAATCTCCATCAGTACCACAATGCCATGATTTGTTTTAATGAATGCGTGGGTAAAGGTGTCCTTAGCTGGATACTCAGACATTTCTGCTTCCTCTCTACATGGCCAGCTTCCTCCTGGTAGCAAATCAGGTGCTACCTGATGTGGGGCCTCCAGAATGGTTTCTAGAACACAGTGATGTAGACAGAGTTGGCTCAGAATTATTTAGCAGCTTATTAGAAGGATGAGACTTCAGAAAATAAAACCCAGCAGGGAGATAATCAGATCAGGAGCTAAATAGACACACTGGGATCTTTCAACAATGTCAGATTGTCATAGACCTTTCTCAGTCAGGTTAATCATACGAGGCAACAGAACCCTAAAAGGGAAATATGCCTACCTGTAGGTAGTTGAATTAATTCACAATTGTAAGAAAAGTTTCTTCTAAGATAAACTTCAAAAATGAAATAGACTGCTATTATCAAGCCAAACACTGAACAAACTGGATTTAGTCTCCTGTGAGATACAAAGTGAAGAGAGTCATAGTGTAAACCAAGAATGAAGAATGTGTAGAATTATTACCATCAATATCGGTGGCTTTGGAAGGCACTTGGCAGCCTGTCCAGGAAGACTACGTAATACCAAATGATGGATTTAGCCCTGTTGTCACTGCCAAGCTGATGGATACAAATCACTTGCCTTTTAAACTACAGTTGTGGAAACAGGATGCATTTGAGCAGTGAGGGATCAAATGGATGAAGTTAGATATCCTCAGATCACAAGGAGCATGCCCCAATGTAGACTGGATCAATTTTTTAAATTGGTTTCACTAAAGAGATTTAATGTTCACACTGTGTCCCAAGTATTGGATTTCTCATCCAATAGCTTTGCAGTGATGGTGGAACAAAGGAGAAAACCCTTGATGTATCGGGCAAAGGGCATCCCTGGGATCATTTCTAATAACACTGAGAAGGTAGGCATGTGCACATCCTCAAAATGGCGAGTAAAGAAAGGGATGCCACACATATAAATCAAGACTGCTTGCCAGCCACATTACAGACACATTATCTCAGAAGTCAGACTTTTCATAAGGAATAGAAAAATTAATTAAAATTTTTCATTTCATGTGGTTTGTCTGAAAATATAAAGGGTAACTCTATGGAAATGTACAAACATCAATGTAAGCATTGAAGCCTAAGGGGGGAATTCTGTGTAAAGTATCTCTGAGAAAATAATCACTGTGACAGATATGTTCACATATATCTGTAAGTGCAGTATTTAGATGTGGAATCAACCGAATTATGAGTTTGAGGCCAGTCCAGCTTGAGCAACATAGGAAGAACCTGTCTAAAAACAAAACAACAGCAACAACAGCAAAACTAGCAATGTTCAAAAACAGAGAAATGATGTGCCATGGAGACAATATTGTTAAAGTATTTCTTTATGGTATGGTGGAGAAATCAACTAGCTGGTTATGGAAACTGGCAACCATTCATAATGAACTGAAGTGATGCATGTGAATCAAGAATCCTGGTGGACAGAACATGCCAGTGAACCTTGGCGATAACTACACTAATGCTAGCAGATCCAAGAATGAGGGCACATTCATGTAACTCCAGGATGCATAATGAACAGAATGGAGGACATCATATGCAGTGGCCTGAAATTTGGCAACTGTCTGTGACACTCATCACACTTCCAAGTAATGTACTAGCCAACAGGATGGGCCCTAGGGTTTGCTGCTACAGTAAAGAAACACACACTCACACATACACAGAGAGAGACAGAGATGGGAGAATGTATGAACACTTACACATTCACAATTGCAAAGACATGAGATAAGAAGAATTATCACATGCAAAGAATTACATGTCCTGAGCTGAAAATTGAGCTCTGGGTAATTATGTCCCCAATCATTCTCATTCTCCTTATGTTGCTTCTTTTTAGAGGAAAATATCTGAATCGTCTCATCCAAATAACGCACTCCAACTTCATGCCCCTGGAACAATACAAAGCAAAAGCTTTGAGCCAGACGTTACTTCCTCACACTTCTTTCCCTTTTCTTTAGACAAAGGGTTATTAGAAAAGGAAAAAGCATGCTTTTAAAGAAGTGATTTTATGACATTGTTGGGCATGAAAACAAAACAGGTGGACTTTTAGGAACAGCCTATTCCTGCAGAGAAGAACTTAGAGTGTCACTCTAAAGGAAAGTGATTTTCATGAAAAGAGGAACTACATATTTGACAGGATGCTGAGCCACCAGGTCACAGGCAGAGAGAAAGCAGGGGACACAAAGAGCATCCTGAAGATGATGGATACTAACAGAAGGATAACTAGCCTTAGAACAGCCTCCATTTCTGCTTTAGTATTGGTTATAATAATAGTAAACCCTTATAAAATGCTTGCTCATGAGAGGCACTAGGATGGTTGCTTTTCATGTTTCTTGTTCTCACATTAATATGGAAGACTCGGGGCAATCCCAAATCAGAAAAAAATGCCAGCATGGAAAGGCAACTTGGATATGAAGTACAACCCCTAGCTGAGGAACTATGAGCATTTTTTAACTTCTAGAAAAAGAAGAGTCAGTTTTAATTATAAGTGTAGCCCCTTCTAAAAAGGTTTCTCATACCCGGTACTGAGTTTAGGCTATGTTAGTCTATGGTTCCTGTAGTGAACATTGTCAGCCTGGATGGTTTAACTTCCTTTAATATATATATATATATATATATATATATATATATATATATATATATATACTCATGAACACATATACATAAATATACATATATACACACACACAAATACATAATACACATATACACATACATTATTGTGTAAAATTTTCAGGTAATGTAAAACAATCCCTTGGGGTTTTATCAGCAAGGTTGGTGTTAAAATAGGGGAAGTTCTTCTGCTGTTTGAATTTTCTAAAGGCAGTGGGAGATCTCAGGAAGGTTAGAATATTTGCCAAGATTACAAACCACTAAGCATACTTGTAAACAACTAAATAAGAAATTCCTGAGGTTTATGTTATGAATTGAATCAAAGAAAGCAAGCATTCCTTATTAAATTAGCATGATTCATTATTCAAAGAACAGAGTATATTCTGCCGTTGACTACATGGTTTACTTATATCAATTTCATTTCATACTATTATTGTGCATATATACATTTAACTAACATTATCTAGGTAATTATTAAGTACAAAGCACTTTGCTTTGCATTTTGGAACATTAGATTTTATAACCTTAACTCCCAAACCATCCTCCACACTGTGATTTTTATATCAAGAAAACACATTGGCCATAATGGTAGAATTTGAAAGTACCAATAGAGCCTAAAGTCAGTGTCGTTTCTGTCCCCATCAGGCCTTCCTGTACATCTGGGCTACTTAGCCTTACCAACAGGAAAAAGATAACCTCCAGAACATATGTTAACTGTAAGAAAATAATGGAGTTGTGTGTTTGCTATTAGGATATGTAAGACAATAAGAAAGAAATTTCATAAACAGTAAATACTAAGAAATAGAAAAAATGGACTTCGAGTGAACACGAGGAAGTGGAGCAACGTGTGGGAGACTCTAATGTAAAGATAAGGGACTCACATACATCTGCCTCCATGTTGGTTCTTCAGTGGATGCAATCTGCCTCTGTATGAACTTGGAAGAAATAATTTCTTACTCTTCTGAATTTCCCAGTGAAATCTTTAAAGATAGCTGATACCTACTAGACACCTTTTATTAGCTGTCAGGAGTCAACAGACTTAAAGGATGATCAAGGCAGTTCTTGCAAATAGAAAGTTCCCCTGAGCTTCTTGGCTACTTTTCTTGTGTCTGTTCTCGGAATGGCTCCTTAAAAATCCAGGAAGCATTGATTTAGGATGCCCTTCTGTATGCTGTATGTCTTCTTACTATCGATTAATAAAGAAGGAAATTTGATCAATAGTCAAGCAGAATATAGCTAGGCAGGAGATCCAAGCGGTGGGTGGGGGGAAGAAGACAGAATCAGGAAGATGCTAGCAGGTAAGCCATGGGGCACATGGTGATATTCAGATGATTAGAAATGGGCTAATTTAAATATGTATAGTTAGCCAATAATAAGCCTGAGCCACTGTTCCAACAGTTTGTAATTAATATTAATATTACACCTCAGAGTGGTTATTCAGGAACTGATGGGCAGGAGAGAAACCTCTAATTACAAAAAACATCCTTCCCAAAAGTTATAGAAGAGGAAATCTATGGCTATGGCCTGACACTCATTACTATAGCTGGTCTTGAGATAACACCCAACATCATTGGCCCACCAATAGCTTTGACTGCTTCTTTTTTTCAGTTATTAACATTTCTTATGTGAATTATTTCTTTCAAATCCTCATAACTATTGTCTTGATTTTTTTTCTCTCTTCCCTTTTGACTAATTTTAAACCTGGGAGATGGAAGAATACAGTCAGAGGTCAGAGTGTATTAGAGTTTGCTTATCAACTTTGCTTTTCCAATTATCTCTCAATCCCTTTTATTAAAAACAAAAGTACTTTATGTTGTACCTCCAAGGTTCTAGGCATCTTGCTTCATTTCTGTCTCCTTGCATCCCCCTTCTGACAGTGGCCTCATTACCACCTTTCAGACAGAAGAATATTTTCCAACCTCAAGGCCTGTATTCTATTCCCTTTGCCAAGCACATAATTGCTCTGCATACTCTTTAGGCTCACTCCTTTTTTCTTCTAAGTCTTCCTCCAAAATTTGGTTGTTGTAATTCATATAACTTCTTACAAATATCCAACACATATTATGTATTTATCCTCTTACTATTTTCCATAATGAATGTTTGACACTTCTGCTCATTATGAGATCTCTAGTTCTCTGAAGAGTGTTAGAATATTGTAAAACTTCAACAATTATGTACTGAATTAACAAATCAAGCTACTCCGCTAGTCATATTTTCTTTGACTCCTGTCATTCACTTCTTTCCCAGTTGCATGTCCCTGATTAGTTTTAATAATTAGAATCAACCTTGCTTCTTTCATTACTCACTCATTCAGTCAGAACATATTTACTGAGTTCCTTCTATTCATTAGGTGTGGGGAACACAACAATTAATCAGATAACTGTGAGATATTCTTCTAAAGTCATCCCTGCTATTCATGAAGGAAGTTACAGTGCCATCCTAAGTTGTCACATGGTCAATTAGTTCGTACAGACCCTAAGGGAAGTATTCATTAAAAGTTGACAAATTACATGTCCTGAAAAGGAATAATATTAGGTCTGTGAAATCCATACATGGCCTCTGGTCCAGAGCAGCAATCGAGTGGGTGTGGGGCTGGTTGAAATGCCACAGTTAATACATAAAACAATGAAATTCTCCATGTGGCACTCCTCAAAGAACTTTATGCAAAGTAGGGTCTGGTCATTGTCTCCACAGTGAACAATACACAGTGTAGCCAGTACTCATTGTTTGCTCTGTGTCTCATGCTAAGACCTAAGGGGTGACCAGCACTGAAAAATCCACCATTACTACTCAGGACGCTCAGAGCCATCCAAAGCACTAATCTAATTTCCAGCAAGAGAGAGAGAGAGAGAGAGAGAGAGAGAGAGAGAGAGAGAGAGAGAGAGAGAGAGAGAGAGAGGATTCTTCCTGGGGAAAGTTCCGTGCTGTTGATCATAACTAAGTTATTACATAATGACTATATCTCTGGCCATATTTTTCTTTTTAGTGGTATTCAGATTATCATGGAGTAATTATTCTAACAAAAGAGGCTCATTCTAATAATCAGAATATACTTGTTACCATAATTTTAACATCTTACTTGTCAATGAAAGAAATTGGGTAAAAGTTGTATTCTTGATAACCCGATTTCCATGGTTGTGAATTTGAGTTGCTAATAAAAGTCTTAAAAGGATTTATCAATTACATGTAGGAACATTGTTTCCTACTTATTACTATCAATTTTTAGAAGATATTATAATCTAAAATTCTTGGAAACTATTTATGGTCATTTCAAGAAAAGAATACCTCACTATAACATAAAATAATAACTGTGTTCACTGATGCATGATGAAGTTTTTCATTTAAAATGTCAAGCCTTCATTTGGACGTATTCTTCCAATTAAAACTAAAGTATACTCTCTAACGTCTGCTTTATAAACATATATAGTAAGCATCATCAATATACCACATATATTTTTGAATCTTTTCTCATTTATACCAGCTAATGCTTTCATTTCCTATGTGTTCTTCAAGCAAGAAACACTTGGGAAGCTTGTCTGCCCTGCTTGAATCCATTTGCCTCTCTCACACAGACATTTCCAGAAAGCTGAGATTTCCCAGTGGCATTTCAAACCCCATTCTCTCAACGTTTGATTCCTGCACAGGCAGAGACAAGCCACAGTGACAAGAATAGCTGCCCTCTAGTCCCTTAATATGAGATCAATAAAACTTCACTCCTGTACAGGAAAAATTATACCCCTGCTTGGAATGTCCCTGAAAACATCGTACAAGCTGGGTAACAAGATGAGTTGAGTGTACAATCTCCAAATAAGTTATAATCACTGCTTTGGGGATGAAAAAAGTCACAATTATTCCAGTCTATAGCAAAATTATTTGGAGCACATTTTATGCTATCAGCCTGAAGTGTATGAAGAAATTTATGGTTGGAATTATTGCTATTTCTGGTGTCTACTTGAAAATCTTTTAGATGTGTTTACCTTTTCTTTGAAAGAAGCAATTATAGTACCAAGAGCTACTCATATCAACAGTGGACTTCACTCTCTGCCTCATAATCAAAAATGGTGTAAATCAAAGCCAAGTGGCTTCAGCAAGATGAAGCAGTTGTTAAATTCATGGTAGCAGGTGTTTTCCCCTTTGCACATATTTCTTTTCTCATTGTTGGGTTAGAAGGGTACCCTGTAACCTAGGCAGCTACGTGTATTATTTTACACATCTACCTAATTGAAAAGGAGGTATCTATCATCAATGTGATGGGCTATTTCGAGATTGAGACATATGCTAATACTCTAGAAATCATTACTTTTGGAAAAAAGGAGAAATATACATAGACTGACAGTGATGTGTCAAAATGGAGGCCAAGACACTGCTCCTATTGCCTTTTGTAACCCCCTAGAGGGAAGCAGGTGTTTGTCTCTAAGAAAAATCTAATAAGTATTGATCTGAGTTAGCAACACAATAGACAAAAAACATTTGCACTAGGTACAATGCTCATCAACAGATCCTTAAGAACACAAGGTCTTACTGCTAAGGCATGAGGAACAGCAACGAACAAGAAAATCGCTTGTGATCTATATTTTGAAGAGGTAAAAACCTCCTCTTCCAGAATCATCCATTATGTTTTCATTTCTGAACAGATCATTCCTTTCTGCTGCAATAGGAAAAAAAAGAAAGGAGAATTTGAAGTTAAAGAAAGAATTCATAACATACTGGTTAGTGTTTTGTTCTGGAAAGCAAAACACTACTTTTTGTAAATACGTATATTTTTAGAGATTTCTGTGTTTTTATTTTGGATGAATGAGTGTTTCCCTGCAGCATATATGTGTGTAAATCTCTTGTGTACCTGTTGCCTGTTGGGGCCACAGGTGGGATTCAGATCCCATAAAACTGAAGTTTCAGATGGCTGTGAACTGCAATGTGGCTCCTGAGACCCAAATTAAGGTCCTCTGCAAGAGCAGTAATGCTCATAACCATTGAGCGATCTCTCCAGCCACATAGACAGGTACATGATGCTTTTGCTAATAGTAATGGTCGTATCTGAATGGGGAAAGGCTGTACATGACTCCTTCCACATAGTCTCATTTAAATATCTCGTGTGTTTATATAGGAGGTTCTATTTAATTTTCCATCTTACTGATAAGGAAGATAAGGCTTAGTGTCTGACCCAGATTCTGAATAAAAATGTCACCGAATGTCAAAGTCATAGTTTATGGCTTCTGTAAACAAATATCCAAGTCTTGCTTTACAAAAATTTACATAAACTTTTCCAACCTCTGACCACTTTTAACCCCATAAGTCTTTACTTTAAAAAAAGTAAATTTAGGACAGACCGGCGGGCCGACTCACGATGCGGCAAAGACAGACCCGCGGGGCCGATGCATGTGATGGAGACAGACCGGTGGGCCGACGCGGCAGAGACCGGCACGCAGACGCAGCGGAGACTGGCGGATGTGGGATAGTCCAAGCATGAAACAGTGAAGCCCACACTGAGAGCAGATCATCCCACTACAATTAAATCAAGTAGGTTTCTTGGGGCCTAACCTGCAGATTGGGAGGCCTTTTATTGGCGAGATCCACTGGCCTGTCCCTGAAGACACTCCTGGGTGGGGAGAGTGTTCTTGGCCCACAGCGGGCTACAGGAAATGGAGCAGGGGCATTCCCAGACCTCCTTGACCCTTCGGTTAGTCTGTGAGGGCTGGTCCCCTCTGCTGGTGCTGCTCCTTCTCTGCTGCGACCTCTCTCTTCCTGGCCCATCCCAGCTTGCACCCAGGGGGCCCCCTTCACTCTCCCTCCCTTACGCGGGACCGCAGGATCACCCAGTTTAGCCTGTTTGGGCTCTGGGTCAGGAGCTCGGGCAGTGGGAGTTTCTCTGTTTTGGTGGCTGGACCACAGAGTGGTAGGCCTTTTGTTGGCGGGATCCCTGGCGAACAGGGAGCCTGGCCCTGTTCCTGGAGACCCTTCTGAGTGGTGAGAAGGATCTTGGCCCGCGGTGGGTGGAGACAGGAAACGGAGCAAGGGCATCTTGTAAGCGAGGCCCCTGGCCCAGCAGGGAAACCTGATCCTGCTTTAAAAGACCCATTAGATAGCATCGATAGGAGGAGATAGGCAGGCGCCAAGGCAAGAATTCACCTAACAATCTGAAAAACAACATGAAAACACCAGAACCCAATGATCTTACATCAGAAGGACTTGAACACCCTAACACAGAAGAAGTGGAAAAAATTGACTTTATGAAAGCAATAGAGTCCCTTAAACAACATGTAAAAAACTCCTAGTAGAAATGGATGAGAAGTATAACAAAAAGTTTGAAGAAATGAGTAAATATGTGAATGATGCCCTGAGAAACCAAGAAAGAATGATCAAACAAGTAATGGAAACAGTTCAAGAATTGAAAACTGAAATGGAAGAAAGGAAGAAAACACAAACTGAGGACCAGCTGGATATGGAAAATCTAGGTCAATGAGCAGAGACTACAGAATCAAGCATAATCAATAGAATACAAGAGATAGAAGAAAGAATCTCAGATTCTGAGGACACCATAGAGAAAATAAATGCACTGATCAAAGAAAACAGCAAAGTCAACAAATTCTCATCACAAAACATTCAGGAATTATGGGACACATTAAAAAGACCAAACCTAAGAATAATAGGGATACAAGAAGGAGAAGAGTCACAACTCAAAGGCACAGAAAATATTTTTAACAAAATTATGGAAGAAAACTTTCCCAACCTAAAGAATGAAATTTCTTTGAATATTCAAGAAGCATACAGAACACCAAACAGACTGGACCAAAGAAAAACATCCCCTCGCCATATAATAATCAAAACACAAAATATACAGATTAAAGAAAGAATATTAAGAGTTGCAAAGGAAAAAGGGCAAGTAACTTATAAAGGTAAACCGATCAGACTTACACCTGACTTCTCTATGGAAACCATGAAAGCCAGTAGGTCTTGGATAGAGGTACTGCAGAAACTAAGAGACCACGGATGCAAACCCAAACTACTATACCCAGCCAAGCTATCGTTCACTATCAATGGAGAAAACAAAACATTCCAGGAAAAGAACAAATTTAAACAATACGTAGCCACAAATCCAGCCCTACAGAAAGTAATAGAAGGAAAATCACAACCCAAGGAATCCAACATTGCTAACACTGCCTACAATGAATCAGGCATCTAGCAACCCTTCACTAGGACAACTCAAAGAAGGGAGACACACAAACTCTACTACCAAAAACAATAAGAATAACTGGAGCAAACAACCATTGGTCATTAATATCACTTAATATTAATGGTCTCAATTCACCTATAAAAAGGCACAGGCTAAGAGATTGGATACGAAAACAGGATCCAACATTCTGCTGTTTGCAAGAAACACATCTCAACAACAAAGACAGGCATCTACTTAGAGTAAAGAGTTGGGAAAAGGTTTTTCAAGCAAATGGTCCTAAAAAAAGAAAAAAGCAGGTGTGGCCATACTAATTTCTAACAAAACGGACTTCAAACTAAAATCAATCAGAAGAGATCGAGATGGACACTTTATACTCACAACAGGAACAATTCATCAGGATGAAGTCTCAATCCTGAATATCTACACTCCTAATATAAAAGCACCCACGTATGTAAAAGAAATATTACTAGAACTTAAGGCAGACATTAAACCACACACACTAGTAGTAGGAGACTTCAACACACCTCTCTCACCAATGGACAGGTCAATCAGACAGAAACCTAATAGAGAATTAAGAGAATTGTTGGAGGTAATGAAGCAAATGGACATAACAGACATCTATAGAACACTCCACCCAAATTAGGAAAGAATATACCTTCTTCTCTGCAGCTCATGGAACCTTCTTGAAAATTGACCACATACTCGGAAACAAAGGAAACCTCCACAGATACAAAAAAATATCAGTGTCCACTTGTGTCTTATCAGATCACCACGGATTAAAGTTAGAACGCAACAACAATGCTACCCCCAGAAAGCCAACAAACTCACGGAAACTGAACAGTCAACTACTGAACCACACCTGGGTCAAGGAAGAAATTAAGAAAGAAATTAAAGTCTTTTTTGAATTTAATGAAAATAAAGGACAACATACTCAAACTTAAGGGACACGATGAAAGCAGTGCTAAGAGGAAAGTTCATAGCACTAAGTGCCCACTTAAAGAAAACGGAGAAAGCATACATTGGGGACTTAACAGCACACCTGAAAGCTCTAGAAAAAAAAAGAAGCAGACGCGCCCAGGAGGAGTAGAAGACTGGAAATAATCAAACTGAGGGTGGAAATCAACAAAATAGAAACACAGAAAACAGTCCAAAGAATCAATGAAACAAAAAGTTGGTTCTTGGAGAAAATCAACAAGACCGACAAACCCCTATCCAAACTAATTAAACGACAGAGAGAGAACACGCAAATAAATAAGATCAGAAATGAAAAGGGGGACATAACCACAGACACAGAGGAAATTCAGAGAATCATTAGATCTTACTACAAAAGCCTGTATGCCACAAAACTGGACAATGCAAAAGAAATGGACATTTTTTTAGATAAGTACCATATACCAAAGCTAAACCAAGAACAGGGGAACGATCTAAATAGACCGGTTAGTCGCGAAGAATTAGAAACGGTTATCAAAAATCTCCCTTCCAAAAAAAGCCCAGGAACAGATGGTTTCAATGCAGAATTCTACCAGACCTTCCAAGAAGAGCTAATACCTATATGTATTTTCACAATAGGGAAACAGAAGAGTCATTACCAAATTCCTTTTATGAAGCTACAATTACCCTGATACCAAAACCACACAAAGACCCAACCAAGAAAGAGAATTACAGGCCTATCTCACTCATGAACATTGATGCAAAAATCCTCAATAAAATACTGGCAAACCGAATCCAAGAACACATCAGAAAAATTATCCATTATGATCAAGTAGGCTTCATCCCAGAGATGCAGGGCTGGTTCAATATACGAAAAGCTATCAATGTAATCCACCATATAAATAAAATGAAAGAAAACAACCATATGATCATTTCATTAGATGCTGAAAAAGCATTCGACAAAATTCAACACCCCTTTATGATGAAGGTCTTGGAGAGATTAGGGATAAAAGGATCATACCTAAATATAATAAAAGCTATCTACAGCAAGCCGAAAGCCAACATTAAATTAAACGGAGAAAAACTCAAAGCCATCCCACTAAAATCAGGAACACGACAAGGATGTCCACTCTCTCCACACCTCTTCAAAATAGTGCTGGAAGTTCTAGCAATAGCGATAAGACAACATAAGAGGATCAAGGGGATTTGTATTGGAAAGTAAGAAGTTAAATTTTCGTTATTTGCAGATGATATGATAGTATACATAAGCGACCCAAAAACTCTACCAAAGAACTCCTAAAGCTGATAAACACCTTTGGGAATGTGGCAGGATACAAGATCAACTCCAAAAAAATCAGTTGCCTTCCTATACACTAAGGATAAGGAAGCAGAGAGGGAAATCAGAGAAGCATCACCTTTCATGATAGCCATAAATAGCATAAAATATCTTGGGGTAACCCTAACCAAGGAAGTGAAAGATCTATTTGACAAGAACTTTAAGTCTTTGAAGAAAGAAATCAATGAGGACACCAGAAAATGGAAGGATCTCCCTTGCTCTTGGATTGGGAGGATCAACATAGTAAAAATGGCAATTCTACCAAAAGCAATCTATAGATTCAATGCAATCCCCATCAAAATCCCATCAAAATTCTTCACAGATCTGGAAAAGACAATAATCAACTTTATATGGAAAAACAAAAAACCCAGGATAGCCAAAACAATCTTATACAATAAAGGACTGTCTGGAGGCATTACCATCCCTGACTTCAAACTCTAATACAGAGCTACAGTATTGAAAACAGCTTGGTATTGGCATAGAAACAGAGAAGTCGACCAATGGAATCGAATAGAAGACCCTAACTTTAACCCACAAACCTATGAACACCTGATTTTTGATAAAGGAGCTAAAAGTACACAATGGAAAAAAGAGAGCATCTTTAACAAATGGTGCTGGCAAAACTGGATGTCAGCCTGTAGAAGAATGAAAATAGATCCATATCTATCACCATGCTCAAAACTCAAGTCCAAATGGATTAAAGACCTCAATATCAGTCTGAACACACTGAACCTGATAGAAGAGAAAGTGGGAAGTACTCTACAACACATGGGCACAGGAGAACAGTTCCTACGTACAACCACAGCAGCACAGACATTAAGGGCATCATTGAATAAATGGGACCTCCTGAGACTGAGAAGCTTCTGTAAAGCAAAGGACACTGTCACTAAGACAAAAAGGCAACCCACTGACTGGGAGAAGATCTTCACCAACCCCGCAACAGACAAAGGTCTGATCTCCAAAATATATAGAGAACTCAAGAAAGTAGACCGTAAAGGGCTAATCAACCCAATTAAAAAATGGGGCACTGCGCTGAGCAGAGAATTCTCAACAGAAGAAGTTCGAATGGCCAAAAGACATTTAAGGTCATGCTCAACTTCCTTAGCGATCAGGGAAATGCAAATCAAGACAACTTTAAGATACCATCTCACACCTGTCAGAATGGCTAACATAAAAAACACCAATGATAGCCTTTGCTGGAGAGGTTGTGGAGTAAGGGGTACACTCATCCATTGCTGGTGGGAATGCAAACTTGTGCAACCACTTTGGAAAACAGTATGGCAGTTTCTCAGGAATTTCGGGATCCACCTACCCCTGGACCCAGCAATACCACTCTTGGGAATATATCCAAGAAATGCCCTATCATACAACAAAAGTATATGCTCAACTATGTTCATAGCAGCATTGTTTGTAATAGCCAGAACCTGGAAATAACCTAGATGCCCTTCAATGGAAGAATGGATGAAGAAAGTATGGAATATATACATATTAGAGTATTACTCAGCAGTAAAAAACAATGACTTCCTGAATTTTGCATGCAAATGTACGGAAATAGAAAACACTATCCTGAGTGAGGTGAGCCAGACCCAAAAGAGGAACATGGGATGTACTGACTCATATTTGGTTTCTAGCCATGAATAGGGGACATTGAGCCTATTATACGTGATCCTAGAGAAGCTAATTAAGGTTAACCCGAAGAAAAACATTTAGGCGATGAAAGGAGACAGAGACAAAGACCCACATTGGAGCACCGGACTGAAATCTCAAGGTCCAAATCAAGAGCAGGAGACAGAGCACAAGCAAGGAACTCAGGACCGCGAGGGGTGCACCCACACACTGAGACAATGGAGATGTTCTATCAGGAACTCACCAAGGCCAGCTGGCCTGGGTCTGAAAAAGCATGGGATAAAACCGGACTTGCTGAACATAATAGTCAATGAGAACTACTGAG
The DNA here is from genome assembly GCF_950005125.1 of Chionomys nivalis. Lineage (NCBI taxonomy): Eukaryota > Metazoa > Chordata > Mammalia > Rodentia > Cricetidae > Chionomys > Chionomys nivalis. Next base: position 128,601,578 of record NC_080086.1, on the reverse strand, counting down.
AACTCAAGAACAATGGCAATGGGTTTTTGATCCTACTGCTCGTACTGGCTTTGTGGGAGCCTAGGCAGTTTGGATGCTCACCTTACTAGACCTGGATCGAGGTGGGTGGTCCTTGGACTTCCCACAGGGCAGGGAACCCGGATTAGTCTTAGGGATGATGAGGGAGGGGGACTTGATGGGGGAGGTGGAGGGAAATGGGAGGTGGTGGCGGGGAGAAAGCAGAAATCTTTAATAAATAAATAAATAAATAAAAATTTAAAAAAGAAAAAAAAGAAAAAGTAAATTTAGTGCTCTGTAGGCATGTCTGTGTGTGCATATGTATGTACATACATGCATATGTGCATGCATGTGTGTGTATTTATTAAACTGGAAAATCAAACTTTACCTCATGGAAACTTTCATGTTAATGTTTTTCCCCTCACATAAAATTGTGGTATTTTACTATGCACTTTAGCACTCTGATGAGAAACACTATAAGAGCATACCAAAGACCAGAAAGGCCAAGAAGGAATTTCCTAGGTCATTGGTTCTGCTAAGAATGGCCTTGGCAAATCACATTCCATACAGCCTCTCAGAGCAGAGACAACATCTATGTAGATCAAAGCTGTGCTCAAAATGGCTAATTCATGCACTGAACGCAAATGTCAAGATTTGTTAAGCACATATTCCTTTTTAAAAAATAAGTAGCTATCAGGAAGACACACTGGAAGAAAGATGGTGAAGCAGATTATTGGTCTAGATTCAAATTTACATATTTTTATTTAGTACTGTGAGTTGCAACCAAACAATAAAAGCAATAGCATAGTAATAACTTATCTGGAGCAAGAGGAAGACTCTATTGCACAAAGTCTTCAGGGAGAGGCACTGAAGAAATTAATGAAGTTGGTAAAGTGTCTTGTGGTTCATATACAAAGATTCCTAATGATTTGCTTCTCTGGGCATCCCTTACTACATTGACTAGGAATGTATTATTGAATGAATAAATCAGTAGCTTAATGGCATAAAATATTTCAATATCCCAACCCAGTTGTTCATTGTTAATCTCACTATTCATCTTCTCCACCTTCAATTTCCTTCACCTAATGTCTAATGCAGAATACACTGTGACTGTAACTCCACTGCCACCACCTTATTTTCCAAGGGTAGAATTCAGTGAAGTGGTTTCATAGATTCCAAAGCAAAATCCCAGCTCTCATTTGTCCCTTTTCATTACCAAAAGAAGAACAGGTACTAAACTGCTCATAATATGTTGCTTTTCGCAGCAACAGCGCCTTCCTTTCTACATTATATCATTTTGTACAAATGCAACTCTCATCTAGAGAGCAGAGTCCTCTCGGGTTTACTCAGATAGGGAAAGGAGAGGGGAAGTGACCAAAGAACACACACAAAATGTATTAAATACACTGCTGGAATGTGTTCTGTGCATTTTGGTCTAATACCCGAGCTGATGTAAAACTGTCTCACAAGTTCTGTGCATGATTGTTCCAGACCTTTCACATATGTTATATAACCAGGTCTTCCAAAGTACTCTGCACAGACAAAACAGATAGTTCTATTTCACAAGCAGGTTCAGGACAAAATTTGGTTGTTTAGCTTCAATCTCTTTGACTTTTCCCCAAGGCCTACAATCTCCATAAGGAAATCTTGAATCATAAAACTTCCAGTTAAGCCAATATGGTACTTATAGATGTGTCTAATGGAACAAAGTCCTGATGATTGTGGCAAAAAGAAGCATATAATCCTAAAATAAAAGTACTATAAATGACAAATAAGCAGTATAGGTCCTATCTTCTCAAACTAAATTTCAACAATATAAGAAAGAACAAACTGTTAGGATGTCTAGTGACATATAATCCTATGCCCCACCATGACATAAATTATGCCTGTCGTGAAGTCACAAAGAAAGGTTAATGACACTCAAGGCTTCACGTCCTTTGATGAAATATTTTCTTAAAAACAAAGGGGTGAGCAGATGCACTTTAGAAAAAGGAAAGAATATGATGGGGAAACTTACAGAGAAGATCTGGCATCCTACAAAGGTGTGATGCTGAATTTTGCAAAGACTCCCCCACCCAAGGTAGCACCTACAGTTCTTGAATAGTCGTTACACCTCTTACAAGATTTTCCAAAGATTAGCACATGTTCTCAGACCAACAGCTTTGATGTGGCATTCCCCTCTGTATGCTGTGAACATATTTGATTGCCATTGTTTACTAAAGAAGCTGCTTTGGCCTATTGGCAGGACGGAATATAGCTAGGCAGGAAACTAAACTGAATGCAGGGAGAAAGAAGGCGGAGTCAGAGAGACATTATGTAGCCACAAAAGGGGAAAGAAGGTAGGAACCTTACCAGTAGGCCACAGCCTTGTGATGATATATAGATTAATAGAAATTGGTGAATTTAGGATATAAGAGCTAGGTAAGAAAGGCCTAAGCCATTGGCCAAACAGTGTTGTAATTAATATAGTTCTTGTGTAATTATCTGGGTCAGGTGGTTGGGAAATGTAAAGGCAATCTCTGTTTACAACCACTTCTGGTTCATGGTTTTCTCCTTTTCAACCTTCTTTCCAGTGATGGCCTCTGACAGTCTCCCTTGCACTGTTATGACCAGAGATGTGAAGACATGTGAAATATGTCTACCAATTTTTAAATTGCAGAATTTGAGACTGTAGTCCCAGTAGGCTGGCTAGTTTTTATGGAAACTTGTCACAAGTTGGGATCTTCTGGGAAGAAGAACGCTTTAATGAGAGATACGTCCAGGGATTGGCCTGTAGGCAAACTTGTAACAGACTTATTTTCTTAATTGATGGATGATATTGGGAGCTTACCTCTCTGTGGGCAGTGCTGTGCTTAGGCTGTGGTCCTGTATACTATAAGAAGGCTGATCCACCTTTTATTGTATTATAATAGTCCTCCCTCAAATTCTGATTTTCACCACAAATGTAATAGGTGAGATGAAAGTATATGAGTGCCTACATTGAAAACCTGGTTCATTCTGGGTCTATAACCTGGAACGATAGTAAAAATTAAAGTAGTAGATTAAGGATGTGGAGGAAAATTCCAAGAAAAAGGAGATATTTCCTTATCCACGTGCTAGTTAGACCTTTAATAATTTTGGAGAAAATGTAATTTTGCAGGTTCAGTATCTAATTACAAAATACCTTGGATTATATTGGCCTCTTAATAGATATTTATTACCCACATTTATTTGTGAGCTAGCATCTTTATTAGCATTAAGCAAATGGAATCTATAAACAGACCTCCAGCTTCCATCAACCAAAAAGTTAAGACTATCAGATAACAACTTAGGTTAGGAATAGCTGTGTTTCCTAACTAATGTACTAGGAAAGCATGTTGATTCATGACTTTTTTTTTTTTTTTTTTTTACTATTACCATACAAAGTTTGAGAATTGTTACTATTTTGTAGCACAGAATTTGGGACAACCTGAATCTGTGTCCCTGGGTCATCTCCAACTTGTATTTGGGTCCAAAATAAATTCTCTTTTTTCCCTTTGAGGTGAGAGTTGTATGTTTGTGTCAGCATGAAGGTTACAATAGCATGGAAGTTGGGTACAAAAATGCTAGCTAAAATGTTGTTAATGTCTCACGCCGAGTCGATATCCTAAATTCTTGTTTCATTTTGACAGAGGTTCTCTAAGAACATAGAGCATTCCTGGGAGAATAGTAAACATTTTCAAAGCTCAAGCTTTTGTGGAAGTAAATTCATTAAATTGTGTTTTCCTACTCATCAGAAAGAATAAATGCAGTCGCTTTAAGTGCTCCTTAAGTAAGGGAAAATGACTTTAAAAGTTTATTGATTTGGCAACCATTCCAAATCAGCTCACAGAAATGGTGAGCAGAGAGTCCTTTGTCTGCTGTATTACGCCACTTTTGCTTTAGTCAATCAACCTGTAGTTGCACAGTGGTGGGGGAGGCAAGCCCAGATAAGGGTAGCAAAAGGGATTTCATGATATGAAGTATAATAATGACGCCTTCCTTGCCCTCTTCTCTGAGTACCCACAGAAAGCATCCAGGTTGGAAAAATACGTAAGAGAACTGAGAACTTGGGAAACAGCAGCAAATAGAAGTGATGAGGAAAATACACAGAAATGGGAAGGGTGGGGTCTCAAGTTCAGTGCAGTCAAACCAATGAAAAAGTAATGCTAGTAAAAGAATTAAGTTCCAGATGAAGAGATTAAATGCACAGCCTTCCCTTAACTAAAAACAGTATCTCTTTTTTGCAAACAGGCTTGAAGGAGAGACAGGCAACTTTCACCACAGATCTTGAAAAGGCAAACTCAGTTATCAAAACATAGGGTAGTAGAACATGCCTCTGCCTCAGAAATGCTGCTAGGGGCCACTGCATGTAAAAGGGAGATGTGGGTCTTTAAATGAAAACATAAACAAATTGTTTGGAAAAAGAAAGTGAATATGAGAATGTTGAAGAGAAGCTTAAATAAACAAGCAAACAACAAAATGGATTTGAGAACTTGCAGGACACATAAAAGCTACTGAAGTTTTGACTTTACCATCTACTTCCCTTCAGAAGGAGTTTTGAAATCCTACACATAAATGGGGTTTGATACAAATAATAGAACAAACTCAGAGTAACAGACAGCTAAAGGTGACCTAGCAAGAAATGTTCACCAAACAAAAGGGAAGAGAGGTTTAGACATACATACAGCCACAGAGAAAACACAGTTGTCTCCTGAGATTGACGTATATGCTTCTGAAATAAGGGGTGTATTATTCACTTTGACCCAGGCAGTACATTACAGACTACAACTGAAGACATGTTTCAAAGTGTAGACAATGGTTTACACATATCTGTATTTACCCATGTGATATATTTAGGATCATGAAGCCTATAAATGTCCAACAATAAACAAATGGTGAATGAATGGATATCTTCTAATATCTGAAAATGAGATTTATATAATAATAACGTAACAAGGAAAAATATCATTCTGGTTGTATATTTGACTTTAATACATAGACATTTAAAAAAATCTTATGATTGTGAGAAATACTTCTAATCTTAAAAACAAAAACTTTGATGCTAGAGAAATGGCTGAGTATGATTAAGAGCACTTTCTTTTTCAGAGGACCTGTGTGTGGTTCCCAGCACGCTCATGGCAGCTCACAAACATCTGTATCTCTAGTTCCAGATTTGTCATATTCCTCTGTGCTCTGATGGCAGCAAGCATACATGTGACACATATACATAAAGGAAATTTAAAAGCTCATACCAATAAAATAAAGAAATCTTTAGGTTTCTTGCCTTCTACATTTTTGTGGTTTTCAAGTTTCTTTTAGTTGTCTTACATCACTTTAAAATGTTATTTAAAGTAAAGTAACTTTAAACACCCCTTAAGAGGACTTCTACAGAGGGTGAGTATCCTAAGACGGGTTGTCAAGGTGAATATACCTAACAATTATCAATAGCTCATTCTGTATATATGAGCCAGCTGTGTTGCACACTCCCATTATCTGATGTTCCTGCTTGAAACAAGCTGCTGACCCAAGGACTACATTTTTAGAAACCATGACTGTAAAAATAAATAAATACCAGTTCATTTCTCAGGATGCACAAGACCCTCTCCATGTTTCCAATCATATCGCTAGAAAGCTAATTACATGCCACAGAGGGTAGTGAAGCTGAGTCCCCAAAGCTATGACTTAACCTTTGCCCCAGTCTCTTATTAAAAATAAAAGCAAAAATGACTCTGTTCTGTTCATGGATATAAAATTAAGGACATTATTTTTGTTTGTATTTTAGAGTACTTCAAAGAGACCCATACACTTTATTATAATTCCAATTAATATCCATATTAATTTCAAATCATAGTTTTCTCCTTCTTTTTAATTACTTTTCCTTATGAATCAAAGAAAACTTATCTTGTGTATTTGTTTTATTCTTGAGATTTAAGTCAATTTCTCAAACTATGAAAAAGGATATACGCTACAAGAGATTGCAGATAAACAGCTGACTGGATGAGGGGGTGCAGATGTCCCAAGTCTGAGCTGACAGTGCTACCCACCCTACCTTGGCAAGCAATGCACTCACCTTCTTTGTTTTTCTGTACATTTCTCTACTATTAATCTTCTTTAATTGCTGCCAAGGCAGGTTTGAAAACTTTCTCTCCAGTACTTCTTTCTTACTATTCTCAATTCCCCAGTTAGCTACACCAACTTAAAAAAAAAATACTTAAGTTCTCCTCCTTTCATAATGCATCTCTTACTAACCACCAACAAATACAGTCCAATCACCAACCTTAAATTAAGATTTAAGAACAAGGGTTGTTTTTTTGTTTGTTTGTTTTGTTTTGTTTTGTTTTTAAATACTGCTTGGCCCATTAGTTTTAAACTCTTATTGGCTAGCTCTTACATATTGATCTAACCCATTTCTGATATGAGGGGATTTACCAGGGAGATCTTAACCTGCGTCTGTGTCCAGTGGGAGAATCATGGCGACTGCCTGATTCGGCTTCTTTCTCCCAGCATTCTGTTCTGTTTACTCCACCTATCTTAATTCTACCCTATCAGAGGCCAAGCAGTTTCTTTATTAATTAACCAATTAAAGCAACAGATAGAAAGATGACCCTCCTCCATCATTTCCCCTTTTTCTGTTTAAACCAAAAAGAAGGCTTTCATTTTAACATAGCAAAATTACATATAACAAAACAGTTATAAAGCAAGAATTACAATTAACATATTTATATCTATTTTATCTTTTATCATAACTAAGGAAAACTATAATTATCTATCCATTCTTCAACTCCATCAAAGACTCCAGAAGGATATAATATTACCTAAGCAAACAAGAATTCCAAAACTTTAGAAATGACAGAGACATCTCGCTGCCTGTACAGTCACCCAAAGTTCTTTTGTACCATTGGGGCATCCGTCTTCAGCCTTCAGGCCCATAGTATCCAGCAGACTCTTAAGCTTGATGTCTTTATTATTATTTTGAAGAGTTATCTGATTATCTCAATAAATTGTTGAGAAGTAAAAACTTTAAGAGTATTAAAACCTCTTCAAAATCAAATATAAGTGCCTTGGGCACTCACAATGAACTTCCATCAACATCTCAAATGAACCAACTAAAAGGTTTGTTTTTCTTTTGTAGCATCACTCCACTCAAGTCAGTGAAAGGAGGATCCTGCTCTACAACAGAAGCATTGACTAAAGGAGTTACATTGATGGCTTTGCCCTCCTGAGGTGCTCTGGGTTTTGATACAAGCTATGGAGCAAATGTCAAAGGAACAGATTCCAGTTATTTTGCTTCCACCGTTGAAAATCAGAGGTTTCTTTTTATACAGACCAAATAATAATGTTCCTCTTGTTTTGAATATTCTAGCAATGTTTAGGGCTACCCAAAGTGTTAGAAACAGAAAAATAATTTGTATTAGTGATATGCATATATGAGGAGAAGAGAATGATGTGATTGGGAGCAAACAAGTCTATGGTGACCTTAAGTGAAGCTACAAATACCCAACTATTACTGATAATTTGGGCAATGTGGTTATAACCTGAACAGCACACTGAGAATGAAAATGACTGAATCAGTGGAGACAGAAGTCTATTTAAAACAGAAGATTTTATGCTCCATTTCTTTTATACATCAAACCACATGCTTGGTGTTTGCTTATTTAATAAAGTCATTAGGGGTAATATTTTCACAGTTGACACATTATCAATTCAAATTGGTAATTCAATATACAGATGAAACTTCTCAGTGATACTGACATGGTTCAGAGCTGTTTAGGAGCAAAGTAAGATCTGAAAGAAATTATAATGGAAATTATTTTTTTTAAATAACAACTTATTAGGTTCTTCCTGGGTACAAAGTTTTATTCAAGATCATAGAGAGACAGATAAATTATAAACATCTTGGAGAAATATACACAAGGATAAACAGAGGGAGCTGCAACATGGAAAGAATTTGATGTGTTTGTGTTCCATTTTTAAAGGGAAATATTATGACACAGTTGGTTCATAGTTAACCCACTAGTGGAAACCAAGCAGTCAGCAAGGGTCAGATGCCTGCTGTAAACATTACCTCACATTATCCTCACGACAGCCTTGCAAGGCATGTTGTGCCATTTTAGAAACGAGCAAATAACATGAGGCTCAGAGTGTTCAAGCAACTGTCTCAAATCAACATTCTGAGGGAGGAAGAGGTCCAGGATTTGAAGGCAACAGTTCTTTATTTTTTTTTAAAAGTCCATGTTCCCTACAACACAGCAGGATCTCACACAGCAGCCTCCACTGTATTTTGTAAAAATCCCTTCTCTAGCTTCTTAGCAGCTCCTCTTTTCTTCGTCAAAGATAACTCTGTAAGATTTCAAATCTTATTTCCTGAAGTTAGGTAGATTTCACACTAGGAAGCAATTTCTCTAGGCATTTGGACACCCTCAGCAAGACACCAATTAGAAGCTAAAAACCCACTCACACTCACCCCCAAAATGAAGCAAAGAAGCTTGAACACTGCAGAGACATATAAAAATAGCTCCATCTAAATGTCTCCAATGGTGTTTTGTGAGGACTATTCCTCATGTCTAGCCAGGCCGCATCTTGAAATGCTGGCATATGCATTGTCCTTATCTGAATGCATACTGAATAAATTCTGGGTGTGACTTCTGCTTTGTGAGGACTCACCTAGTTACACCTTCCACCATCAAATGTCTACCTGCAGCTAGTGTCCTTATATCCTGTATCTCATGGCATCCTAACCTCCATTTAGCATCCCTGTTTTAGACCAGTTCCTTTTTTTTCATGACTCAGCAGGCAGATACTTCTTTAAAATCTACAAACACACAGAATCCTTCATTTCTCTTGTATTCTCAGTAGCAGATTGTGTAGGTTCATGTCTCAATACCTTATAATTAACTCTGCATGGTTCTTGACCTTAATAAACATTTAAAAATCCTTTTTTAAGTGTGACTTAACAGTCACTAGTGAACTGTGAGTCTACAGACATCAGAATCAGAATTTTTCAGGGTTCTGAATTTGGATTCATGGCCTGGTAGACTCAGTTTAGTCTTGTATAAGTCTGAAACATCTTTTCTCTCTTAAATTGTCTGGCTCATTGTTGAATAAACCAGAACACAGATTTCTCCTGGCTGATTTAAAAATTGCTGTTTAACTTTATTGGATTACATCATGTACAATACTTATAGTAAAAAAAAATCTATGTTTAGTTGACAAAATGAACTTTTGTGTTCATAAGCATAGATGAGGACTCACTAGATCTTTAAACAAGTGCAATAAAACATTAAATATATTTTAATGTATTATAGGCCAAAATAAATACCAAGAAACTTTGAAGAAATCACCCAGTGAAATTGTCAGAAGCAGTGTGTTCACATCACCACAGTAATGTCCACATACAACACTTGACAACACACACAAAAAAATGGCATCCATTTCTCCAACCAACAGTAGAAATGCAGTCTCCCATATTCTCTTTCAAATAAAAACAATGAGATCATCATGTATATTTCAAGGTTTAGTTACATTTTGTATGGAACACTGCTGTGGGAACCCTTCAACCTTTAAGATACCAATTCACCTGGGTATGGTCTCTCATGCTATAAATGTAGATGTAAAACTTGTGCTCTCTCTCTCTCTCTCTCTCTCTCTCTCTCTCCCTCCCTTCCTCCCTCCCTCCCTCCCTCTCTCTCTGTCTCTCTCTCTGATGCTGGATTCGATTCCTGTTTCCTGCTCATACAGAGAACTGTGACCTGTGAGTCTACCCCTAAATAAAGAACTACTTATTATAATCAATTCTAAGCTAGTGTGGCACTACTTTATAGCATCCATCTACATCTGGTGCCCAAAGAATTTAGGCACAATTTTCTTCTCTCCGTACCTATTTTTGTCTCTATCATACCTTTCATTGAATATATGTCTGTGTGAATAATGTTTAAGTTTCCCACAATGAACAATAAATTTTCCTGCAGTAATCTTTGAAGTTTCCAGGAAAAAGATGGGGCCGACAACAACAATTCCACCTGGTTATATGATATGGCATTATAATGCTGATAGCACTACTTTAAGATTGGTTTTAGGTACCAGCTGCTCAAAATGATTCCACCTTCACTAACTAAGATGGTACACCTTGAAGTTCTGGCCAGAACTTCAGATAAGAGCTTCAGAAAAACCCTATATGCTACTCAGAGAATATTTGCAATTATAAAGACAGTAATCTTGAAATGTAACCATCATTTTAGTTTTATAAGATCCCATAGAAAGAACATTGTCCCCATGACAGCTGGAAATATTCTAGAAGACAATATCCTCTTTCACAGCAAAGTTTTCCCTCATAGTTAAGGACATCAATTAGGAGAGATTATAACAGGTATGAGGTTGGGGGTTGGGGTGGTAATTATATAGGCTCAGTGATCTTAGACCTTTCATGCCCCATTTACTTTTATATTTTTAATTACAAGATACATTTAAAGAATATGTAAGCACTATCAGTATCCCCTATGACATTTTAGTGAAAGTCAAAGTTTGCAAATGGGATGAATTTCTTTATAAGTTCTTAAAAGTTAAAAATAATTTAATAGTTCTATTGACTAATAAACTCTGGTGGTTTTCTGTTGTGTTCTGTTTGTTTTTATGAATCTTTATGCAATCTCTGAGGCAAGGGAAAATTAGAAATGAAAATAAATTAAAGCAAAAATATATGGAAACAGAGAGGCCACAGAACTAAAGAGAAACTAACAGTGATGTGGGGTAGAGGACAAAATCTGTTGTTCAGTGCTCAAGGAATGCCTGCGTGTCACTCTTCTAAGAGGTGACTTAGGTTATAGTGTTTAACAGAAAGAACAAGAGGAAATTGTGATGCAGACTAAACAACAACTGGAAATCATCAGAAATGGGTGTGCAAAATAAATATTATTTAAAATCTGACTGAATTCTTTGCTGAGTATGTTGGCAGTTCTGCTCAAGTCATCTCAGTCATGGTAAATCATGTACAAGTTGATTCTTACCTCCTTTAGGATGTCCCAATACTATAAGCCACAGGTGCTAAACATCCACAAATTATAATTTCCCAGAAACTATATAATCCTTTCATGTAATTATCTCCAGATTACTTTACACCTAATACAATATGATAACTATCTATCTGCTACATTATATTGATTAGGAAAGATGATGAGAAAAACATCTGCATATACTATCCTTAGTTGTTAGATATTCCCCAAATATTCACATCATAAAGGTCTGCTACTAGAAAAAGCACTATTGAAGGTCATAGAGCATTTAGAATGTAAAGCCTAATGGAGATCTGTGGTCATTAGAGCTCTGTCTTGAGAGGAATCGTAGAATCCAGTACTCTTCTCTTTGATTTTCTATCTTTTCTATGAAATAAATGCTTTTGTAGAATCATATACCACTGCCACACTGTTCTGCTTTGCCACAGGCATAAAAGCAACAAGGCAAATCAACCCTGGACCCCCTAAAACCAAGAGCAAAAATAAGCCTTTCATCTTAATAAATTGGCTCTTGAGGAACCACGGGTATATAACCTACAGACAGGCAAGAGTGGCTGTACTTGAAAGATCCTAATCCGTCAAACCATTGACTGATACACATGGGAAATGCTCAGTGGAATGTGGCTGGCATAGACCTTCATTATATCAACATGTTCCTAACTTTTTATTCTTCAGATCATATTTGAAAATTCTAAAACACAGTAAAATTGAATGATCGGCACAACGAACATGTGAAGATTCTGTTACCCTTAATACGTGTTAGCATTTTGCCACATTTGTTCTTTACATATGTCTTGAAATTACTGGGCTTTCTGTGAACAATATGGAAATGATTCAGCAGCAGCAACAATATATTTCATCCCTAAATATTTCATCATGCATCTTAAAAATAAAAGCATTATTCTATAAAAGAAAATTATCATTATCATCTATCTTCTAAATGTCCACAGTGGTTCTAAAATGTATTTCACAATTTCTTAGATTATGTGGTTCAATGAATGTCAAAATATTTCCTTTGATTGTTACACTATTTTAATATCTTATAATCTTTGTGTTTGTAGTTTTTTTTTTTTTTTGAGACTTTGGTTTCTTTGTACAGGTTCCTGCAAGTTATCTTGAAGATTAGATAAGATTCTAGGGTTTTTCTCAGTGCTTCATTAAGGGCTTGGCTGCCAGACTGAACTATTAATAAAGGTTTGTTTTCCCTTATAAAATTAAGTCAGATAAGTTGAATAAATTTTTATATTCTGTCTATGTTACATATGAAAGCTTTGGTATTTATATTTCAGGTTGAGTTTTCTAATTCTACTGTGTCTTCTAAATTTGCTGATGTAGCTCTGAGAAGAAGTGCCTTAATTTGCACAACCACAGATGCTATCTCGCTTGTATCACTACCAACGCGTAGATGTGTCTGTCACTGTGTTCATACAATATTTGCTATGATTCAGTTTGCTGCTTCACTATTGCAATTGGTTGCTTCTTCAAGGTGTCTTCCATTCCATTTTGTCATGATTATATTGATTTTTAACACGTTTTTTGCTCTCTGACACATGAAAAATCTAAACTCACTCTATAGTTTTGTTTTCTTAGATTGTGAGTTATCCTTGTCTCAAATAAGTTATAGTTCTTTTAAAAGAGAACTAGAATTTAAAAACTAATAGCTGCTGCTGCTTTGTAATGTATTCAATATCTGTGTGTACAATTATGACTATATGTGTGTGTTTAAAATATGCATAAAATTGTTACTATATACGCTAAAAATATTAATACAATTATGATTATATTGAATATATGTGTATACAATATATGAGTATATAATCATGACATTTTGTATGTTCAATACATATGTATGCAATTATGACTATATATACATACATATGTTCAATATATATGCATATATGACTATATAATTGTGTGTATATTCATGGTACATATAAATGTGTAGATGCACACATATGCATATATATGCCTACATCTTTATTCTATTCTTAGATATTCATATTTATCTGATGTGGGATTTCATTGGTCAATAAAGAAACTGCCTTGGCCCATCTGATAGGGCAAAATTTAGATAGGCAGAGTAAACAGAACAGAATGCTGGGAGGAAGAGGAAGTGAGCTCAGATGCAGGGCAGCTCCTCTCAGAGCCAGACGCCATGAAGCAAGCCGCCAGGTCAGACATGCTGAATCTTTCCCGGTAAGACTGGTGCTACACAGATTATTAGAGATGGGTTTATCGGGATATGAGAATTAGCCAGTAAGGGCTAGAGCTAATGGGCCAAGCAGTGTTTAAAAGAATACAGTTTGTGTGTTGTTATTTCAGGGCATAAGCTAGCCAAGCGGCTGGGAGCTGGGTGGCAGGAACGCAGCCCCGCAGCTCCCACTACATTTATCAACTATAATTGTACCAGTTTAGATTCTTACAAGTAATATGTGACATAGTTTATTTACCTACATGTTATCTAATAAAATGTACTCTAAAGATTTTCCAACTGTGCTAGACAAACAGATGGGACATGGCATCTCAGGATTGTCAGTAAAGTTTTGTGAATACTTATAGGACGTGATATTCATTCTACATTAGAAAAATTCAAATATCACTAATGTAACCATAAATTGTAATTACACAAGCATTAAAGTGGAGTTTAAAGAAAACCTATCAGGCTAGCTTTCAAAATTCAAACTCTTTAGAAAAGACTAATGAAAAGTGTATTAGCATTTTCTGAAATAAAATCATGTAAACAAAATCAGAAATCGAATAATAAACTGGAGAACATAGATTAAACCTACATCTACAGCATACAATCAAAACAGAACAGATCAATAATGTGATATAAAATTAGGGAAAACACTTTAAAAATTAATAGAAAATTATATGAAGGCACCTCAAAAACATGAACATTTCTTTCTCACCTCAGATCTATAGAATCCATTATGGGTCTTCATCAGGAGACCAGGAGACAATGTCCCTCTTCTAATGAGCAGAAGATACTAAAAGAGGCACAAATCAAAAACGATGGCTAAATGTTTTTTGAGAACTGGACGTGATGTAAAAATCAATGTCTGCATGACTTTAGATCATGAGGTTTTAACCTTTGAATATCTGAAGCTTGAAACGATGCAGAATCTTCAAATACCTGCTAGAAAAGATAGGAATTTATGATATAGAATAATAAGTATGGTAGTTTGAATGTATTTGGCCCTCTTTAGCGAATAGCTCTATTAGGAGGTGTGGCCTTGATGGAAGAAGTGTGTCACTCTAGAGGCAGACTTTGATGTTTCATATATGCTCAAGCCAACCCAGAGTCTTAGTTCACTTCCTGTTGCCTGCAGATCAAGATGTAAGTCTCTTAGCTCTGCCTCCAGTGCCATGTCCACCTACAAGCTTCCCTGTCTCCATCACGATAATGGACTAAACCTCTGAAACCATAAGCCAGACCCAATGAAATGTTTTTCCTTTACCAGTTGCCCAGTTGCTATGGTTATGGTGTCTCTTCATGGCAATAGAAACCCTAACTCAGAAAATAAGCAAAACTGTAAATATATATATATATATATATATATGTGTGTGTGTGTGTGTGTGTGTGTGTGTGTGTGTGTCTATATATATATATATATATATATACACATATATAAAGCTTGATTATAAATGAAAAAGAAAAATGTGGATGGATAAGCCAAAACAATTCTTTTAATTTTTAAATGCAATTTGAGCAACGAAAATTAAATTAGAAATATATTTTAAAAATAGAAGGGAGAAAGCAGTTTCAAGAGTCAAAGCAGTCATGAGAGACACAGAGAAGACTAAAGTTTACATTATAAAGTGGGAGATGCCAAGGGCACAATCTGTATATTGCATACAAATACTGCAGTAGTTTGAATAAGAATGGTTTCCATAGGCTCATATATTTGGACACTTTGTCACCAGGGAGTAGAATTCTTTAATAGAATTAGAAGGACTAGGAGGCTTAGGAGGCATGGCCTTGTGGAAAAAAGTATGTTACTTGGATGGGCTCTGAGTTTTTGAAAGCCCAAGGCAAGCCCAGATCAGTCTCTCAGTCTCTCTCTGTTTCTCTCTGTTCCTCTCTGTTTCTCTCTGTTCCTCTCTGTTTCTCTCTCTCTCTCTCTCTCTCTCTCTCTCTCTCTCTCTCTCTCTCTCTCTCTCTCTCTCTCTCTCTCTCTCCTTCCCTCCCTGTGCCTATGGACAAGGATATAGATTTCTCAGCTACTCCTACAGCACCACACCTGCATGCTGCCACCATGATGATAGTGAACTAACCTCTGACACAGTAAGCAAGCCCCCAGTTAAATGACTTCTTTTGTAAGAGTGGCCATGTTTGCAGGGCCCCTTCACAGCACAGGAACACTGACTGAGACTAGAGAAGGCAAAGTTACAACAAATCAATCAAAAATAATCAAAGACCACACAAGGTTGTTGGTAAGAAACAAGTGTGTTCAAAAGCTCTAAGTAACTTTGAAATTGAAATTAATTAAAGATAAGCACATATAAACCAAAGGTTTTCAGGAAGTGGTTTTTTTATTTTTTATTTATTTAATTATTAAAGATTTCTGCCTTCTCCCCGCCATCGCCTCTCATTTCCTTCTCCCCCAATCAAGTCCCCCTCCCTCATCAGCCCAAAGAGCAGTCAGGGTTCCCTGCCCTGTGGGAAGTCCAAGGACCTCCCACCTCCTTCCAGGTCTAGTAAGGTGAGTATCCAAACAGCCTAGGCTCCCACAAAGCCAGTGCGTGCAGTAGGATCAAAACCCAGTGCCATTGTTCTTGACTTCTCAGCAGTCCTCATTGTCCATTATGTTCAGTGAGTCCAGTTTTATCCCATGCTTTTTCAGACCCAGTCCAGCTGGCCTTGGTGAGTTCCCGATAGATCATCCCCATTGTCTCAGTATGTGGGTGCACCCCTTGCAACACTGAACCTATAATTCGTGTTTCTAGAGAAGCTAAATAAGAAGGTGAACCCAAAGAAAAACATATAGTCATCCTCCTGGATATTAACCTTCATCAGGCGATGAAAGGAGACAGAGACAGTGACCCACATTGGAGTACCAGACTGAAATCCCAAGGTCCAAATCAGAAGCAGAAGGAGAGAGAGCACGAGCAAGGAACTCAGAAAGTGTTGAAACCAATGAAGTAAATATAATGAGAAATCCTAAAATGAGTAAAATCAAATACATGCAAATTTAAAGTGATAAAATACAAATATCAAATGAATTACAAAGAATAATCCCACAGTTACCAAAATCATCCCCGATTGTTAACAGGGTAAGACAGTGGGGTTTTACTTTTTATTTTGGACAATGACTTTAAAAAATTACAACTATGCCTGGAGTCTTGAGGAAAATTTGAATATGGCAGATACTTTAGAAACTATGTAAATCATATGGAAATCCAGTCTTTTTCCTCATTTAAATGTTGCTCTCCTAATGATTTCTGATAAGAAAATCAGTAAACTGTATCTATGGTCATACAAATTTGTAATTGGAAGAAGTTCCTGGGTGGGACCTGAGGACTCTAGTGACTTCAGGTTTATTTCTTCAACAGCAGGATAAGTGGAACACTCACTGATAGACTCTGATAATTTACTTGGGACATGAAACCTGTATCTCTCAGAGGTGGCCTTAAGCATGTCCTTCTCTTCCTTTGTAAAGACAAAAATCTCCCCTTCCCCCATACTGTATTCCACATGTCTAACTCCGAAGCCTCTGACTCCAAGCATCATGCTTGAGAACTCCCTGTGTGTGACAATTGACATGCCTGGGCAGAAGTAATCACCACTAAGTTGATTTTGAAATAGATTTTTCAGAACCAAACATTGTTATGGTTTTTAGAGGAAAAGAAGAAATTCAAAGACTCTCGGAGCAGCAGAAAAACTATATTCTCTACTCTTAACCTGTCATATGAAAATGGACTCCGCATGATGAGATGGAAGAAATGCAGCTGCATAGACGGGTGGAGCATGGTCCTACCTGACAACTGTCAAGGGAGCCGAGACCACTGTACTGCCATCCGAGGGAACGGGAGTTTGAAATAGCCTAAATATGCTCAAAAGCAATTCCTCCCTAGACCTTCCAGACAAAACTGCGACTGTCTAAAACCTTGACTTTGGCCTTCCAAATTCTGTGCTGAACCTACCAGACTTCAACCCTACATGTGGTCACCTGATCAGTTTTGCTTCAGGCCACAACATGTGTGGTAATTTGATTAGTGCAACACTAGAATTCTTGACTGGCATGTCACAGTGCATTAACACTATAGAAAGGACACCACACCTAATACTGACCCCCAAATCCCAAGCTGAAAGACTATGAGTCCCCCTGTCCCTAGTCTGGGGGAAGCCCATTATCATACCTTCATATTCAAAAGGCGTGGTACAATGCTGGATAGCTTAGGGTGTTCCAACTTACTCATGCTCATCCAATAGATGCCATTTAACCCCTTCTTTCTAAGTTCTGCCTTCTGAGTCCTCAGTAGATACTCTGCTTTTCCAGGACTGCACTTGCAATGACCTTTACTTTGGTGTGGTATTTTGTACTCCAGCACCTGGCTGTTACTGCTAGGATCCTCCTTTGCTACCACTTATTGTCCCTACCATAAGTCCTGTTACTCTTCTGATACCACCACTCACAGCAGGACTTCCTGTGCTGAGCTCTCTCTCCTGGCTTCCCAACTAAATATCAAATACAAAGGGAATAAATACAAGCACCCCTCCTTTCTTTTCTCAGCCTTGGGTCCTAATTATTTAGCTCAGGCTGCCAGAACAAAATAGCAGAGACTGAATGACTAAAACGACAGAGATTTACTATCTGGAAGTCCAGGATGGAGGTGTCAGGGGGTCAGCCTCATTTGGAAGGAAGGGCTTCTTGCTGTGTCTCGCATGGCAGCGAGGAAAATCAAGCTCCCAGCTACCTCAACTTATAAAGGCATAAATCACATGGGTGCCTTATGGTGAGAATAATATCCCTATGAAAAGATTAATTACCTCTCCTAAGTCCTATTTCAAATATGATCACAGTGTGGGGTAGGATTTCAATATAGCAATTTGACAGGTGGACATCTTAGCTGATAACAGGGTATTTCCACCCTGGAAAGACAGAATAATACTACAGAAAATTGTCCATTTAAGATTGACAGATAGTTGATCTCAGGACTTCAGTTCCGAGCTTGGACAACTATCTTTATATGTTCACTTTCAGTATCAGGACAGCTTTAATGCCTTTTAAATTCAATCTTTCCCTCACTTCACCACTCCAGCTTTGCATCTAGAACCACATCCCCTTTTCCCCTCTACAAGATTAGAAATATATAAGTATGTAGAAGGCTGAAAACAGATAGCAACAGTAGAAAACCTTAGAAGACTATATTGTTTAGACAATACTCAGTGTTGTAGACCTACAGTTGAGAACAAAGAGTCCAGATATTAGGGATCAGCAAATATTTTCTGTAAAAGTCCAGAAAGTAGATATTTTAGGCTATGGAAGCAACTTATAACTATTCATCTTTGCCTTCACAGTCCGGAAATGGCCGCAGAAAATACATAAACCAATGGGCATGGCAATACTGTTTAAAATGCAAAAATTACTTTTAGATTGTACTCTTAAACATCCTAGCATCGAGCCAGGCTTGCCCCTCAGACTGTTACCTATTGCTGCTAAAACCTAAGGAAAAGCAACTTCTAAAGGGCAAGAATCTCTGACCTCTCTGCCCTCTGTCTCTCTCTCACTAAAGCTTTACTTAAACATTCGCCATGGGCCTCAGTTGTTCTTCTGGGAATTACACCATTACATCTCAGTGATACTGTAGCCCTTGAAGATTAGCATCTATATTTATTAATGATGATAAGATTTCAGAGGGCTTCGGCTCAAAGCACTTAGTCTGATTTCTACCACTGTCAAAAAAAATAGAAAGAAAGGAGAGAGAGAGAGAGAGAGAGAGAGAGAGAGAGAGAGAGAGAGAGAGAGAGAGAGAACCAGTCACACTAATGGTGTATACTTAAAGCCTACTGCCTGGTCATCAAGAATATCTTCTTCTTTTGACCTCATGCCAAACAAGATGGCATCTGTTACTCTTCTATGTAGTGGTTTATCTAGATGTCACAGGGACAGGCATTTGGGATTGTCTCAGTGTTAACTTCCAAATGTGTTTTTTTCCTGTTACTGTGAGAGTTTTGTATCTGTGTGTATGTGTGCCCATGTGAAAGTGTGTAGAGCCTTTGGTGTTCAATCCTCAAAACTTCCTTACATTGCATCACAGAATTGCACAAGACTCGCACTAGAACACTTTGCACTTTAGCTCAAATCCCTCCCTTTTGAACCATGTAGTGATATTCAAGTCATTTGTTCTTGGCCTCTATGACTAAACAAGCAAAACAAAGCTTTTATGCCCTGAGATAGATGAGAGGAGCAAATAAAATGACTCGTATCAGCACACTTGTAAATATGCCAACTACTAACTAATTATATTACTTACACAGTTTATTGATCATAAGTCTTGGCTTTAAAAATACCCGATGGGATGTTTATATTCTTTAGCATTTACTTTAAAAATATTCTTTGATACTGTGGGACAGAGAGAAGGCTTGGCAATTAAAGGCACTTGCCACCAAGCTTGGTAATTTGGTTTGATCCTTGGAAGTTACACAGTAGAAGAAGAGAATCTCCCACCTATATGAATACACACACATGCATGTATAAACACATACACTCATGGGGAAATCCATATATAAATTGCATAAATTAAGAAACAAACAAATAGATGTTAAAAATATCTTGAGTACATACTAATATTCTTATAATATTCAACGTTTATATTTTTAAAGTTAATAAGTGTAGGCTTAATAGAAAAGAGGTAGGCTTCAGGATGACTTGACTCTGACAGATTTGAAGTAAAAGGTTTTCTCTTTACGGCAAACCCCTCCCTACTCCAATTCAGCAGACTAAATTCTCTGTCATGGTTTTTACACCCTGTGAATGACAACATGACTGGATATCCTCAAAAAGCATTTAATCATAGTGAAAATCCTAAGACAACTCATTAAAAAGTGATTATTTATCAAAAATAACCTTGTTATGATAATTACTATTGTTAATACTTGGAAAAATGATCTGCTTAAAATGAATTTGTTTTCATTTTTCTTAGAATTTGAGTAAGGGCAGGTTATTATAATGTAAAACTACATGAAGTGACAAGGACAGAGCACCCAGCCAAGTCTACAGAGTCCCTTACCACGCAGGTCTGGGCAAATGTCAAGGTACAGTCTTCTGCATTTTCTCATCCTCTGGTAATACTATAGATACACACACACACAGACACACACACATACACACTGACTATGAAAGACTCACTCATGAAGAACTAATATTCTTTAAAGGTAGAATCACTGAAATAGAAGAAATTAGAACCAAAGGGAACTTAAACAACAAAACAAATTGAAAATGGAAGGCTATAGATGTAGCTCAGTCCTAGACGCTTCCCAGTTATACTCAAGGCCCTGGATTCCATTACTAGAAATATAAAAGAATGTGTGTATGTGTGTGTGTATGCATCTATATGTGGATGTGTGGATAGATAATAGGTAGATAGATAGATAGATAGATAGATAGATAGATAGATAGATAGATAGAGATGAATTAAATGGGGACTTAGTTGCAAACTCTTCATTCATACTGGCTATGAAAATCAACTGAAAAATAGTCTGGTCTGTGTTTTCAGACCTTAAATTCATCCTTAGTACGTTCAATGAAAGGAGTAAACAAACTAAAACAGGTTGGATGTGGGAAGAAGTGGAAAGGACCAATAAGATCCTGAAAACAGAAGTGTGAGAATTTGCTCATATGTCCTATCTCATCCTGTAAACTTCACAGCTTTCAACCCCTTCTCTTTGATGCTTACACTGGGGTTAATCCAGCTCAAGTTCCTAACATGGAAAAAAATCCTTTCTAGGCACTTAAATAAAATACCTAATGGAGAGGGCTGAATTCTGTGGTCTTATAAGGGGGTTATGGAAGGATTCTAAAGTGTTTGTTGTAAAGAACTGTGTTCAGGCTGGTCGGTGGTGGAACATGCCATTAAACACAGCACTTGGGAAGCAGAGGCAGGGGGATCTCTTTGAGTTAGAGGCCAATCTGGTCTACAAGAACTAGTTTCAGGATAGCTAGGTCTGTTACTCAGAGAAACCCTGTCTCAAAAACCAAAAAACAAACAAAACAAAAACCAAACTGTGTTCAAACAAGAGAGAGATTGGAATCAAAAGCAGACAAAGGGTAGCTAATATATTGGCCTAGTTGGGTTTTCAGTCATTTAAAACATTATGACGTCACAGGAAATTATAAAATTGGCACCTCAGTTTTCTTTTTATAATCATCATTGAAGACGCTCACAGACTGACAATTAGTTTTTATGGAACAAGAAGAGAAAAAAGATAATCTAGGCAAATGAGGGAAAGCCTACAATCGAACTAGTGTTAATTCCTGGACACAGAATTAAAAGAAAATGATGGCAGACAGGAGGAAGCAAGAAGCTGGACAGCATGAAAGAGGAGACTGTGTGCCAGAAAGGGATGCTGTCCTCGACATGATTTTCATCAGCAGTTTTACTTTTCATGGGGCTAGTTTTTTAAAAGATGAAACATGGGAAATAGCTTAAGCACATAATACAATTGCTCAGGGAGTTTAAGGTAATGCTCAGGCCAATTCCCCAAGCTTAGAGATTCTGGTTTAATTAGTTGGGACTGAACCTGCATATGGGTTTAGTTTTAAAGTTCCCCTTGATGGTTCTAAACCCTAGTCATGGTGCAGAGAGATTCAAAATATGTAGTCATTAGAATCTAAAGTAGGCTGCTACCATGAAATCCAAAGAACCATATAATTTCTACAAAAGCTACTTTACGTTGTACCATCCATCTGCATACTGCATAAATACACTTCCTTTTAAGTTCATGGAGTATATTATCCCTTTTGACTGTAGGTCCTGAGGAAGACTCCAAGTGTTGCGTGGAGTAGAGAGAGAAACATAATGAAAATGGCCACTTCTCCCAGTGTTTTCGCTTCTCCCAATATGCCACCGGTTGTGATTTGAAAGTAAAACATCTCCAATAGGCTTCTGTATTTGGACACATAGACCTCAACTGGCCTAGAAGGTTGTGCATCACTAGATGCAGGCCTTGAGAGTTCTTAGCCCAGTCTCCTTCCTGTCTGCTCCTAAGCGTAGACTCAACACGGCTAAGCTGTTTCATGATTCTTTACCTTTCTGCCTAACCATAATATATTCTGTCAATCTGAAAAACCAAATGAACTATCCATCCTTTGTGCTGCTTCTTGTTATGTATTTTATTACAATAATGTGGAAAGTAACTAATACATTACCCAAGTTCATCCAGCATTTCCCTATACAAGAAACCTATTGCAGAAACCAGGTAATAGCAAATAGCATTGTGAGCCATAGGGTTGGATAAAATCAGTTCTTACACATACAGTCTTCTCAGAGTGACTCATTGAGCCTTCTTAAGAGTATAGAAGCCGGGCGGTGGTGGCGCACGCCTTTAATCCCAGCACTCGGGAGGCAGAGACAGGCGGATCTCTGTGAGTTCGAGACCAGCCTGGTCTACAAGAGCTAGTTCCAGGACAGGCTCCAAAACCACAGAGAAACCCTGTCTCAAAAAACCAAAAAAAAAAAAAAAAAAAAAAAAAAAAAAAAAAGAGTATAGAGTAGTCTCTCTGCATCATGACTCGAGTTTAGAGCTATCTAAAGGGAACTTTAAAACAAACCCATGCTCAGGTTCAATTCCAACTAATTAAATCAGAATCTCTAAGAATAGGGGTTGGTCTGAGTAGTACTTTGAGCTCCTTTTTAATTGTATTATGCTCTTAAGAGTGAGCACTATTTTTCCACAAAATCCAAGGAACAGACAATTATTCTAATCTAGTTGCTTATTAAGGGTAGTTTTGTAACAAAACATTTAATTATTATCTAATCAAGACAAGCGAAATAGAGAATTGATCCCAGAATTTTGTGCTACTGCAGTTTTTGAGATCACAGCCAGTTGCTATAATTTGTGAAGTGACAAACTGCAGAAGATTGAAAAGAGTGGAATAGAATAAGTTTTCCTGGAAGATGGTGGGCTTCAGAAAGTGGGAACATTCACAGCTCCCGGACTGTGTCTTTCTTTGAGTCTGACACCCTTAATATGGTGACACTGACAGCACCCAACCGGTGTGTAGAACTGAATTGTTGTAATGCATTTATTCTTGTCTGGAATTGTCCAATGACTCTAGTTCTTAAAGGACCCTGTTGGAAGCCACTCTCCCTTGGGTAAGTACTGCCACATAAGACCAAATAGAGGCCTAAGGGTACATGGGACTGACAAATCATTTATTGTTCCTTAAAATTATTATTTGCTTTACATGTTTGTTGGACCCCATCTAAAAGAAATTCTAAGGGCTCTGATGAGGCGGAACAGAGATGAGGTGGTGATAATAATAGGGATTTTAATCAATGTGTATCTAGGTGAGTTTTCCTACCAAATTTGAATGTGGAACCTTGATGAAAAAAAGATGCACAGTTAACTGATCCACCAAGATCAAAGTAATTTTAGTAATGTCTTTTGTTATTTAGACTTGGTAGAAGTGTTATGCCCACTACTCCCAGTGGCTTATCAATATTCCTTATAACTACATCAATATCCCCTCAAAGGACCACAGCAGATATTTGATGCCTCTTCCCATTTCCTTGCATTTCCAGGGATGTGCCTGTGTGGTAAGCAGCTTTCACCACGTGGCTGGCACGTCTCTGATCCCAACTTATTCACTTTCTAACTGCTACCATCACTTCACTGAACAGCAAACACTGACATTTCTGCGATGTTGCAAATGCCAGCTGCACTGTCAGTACCTCTTCTACGCCTTCCAGGTTTCCGCTGTGAGGGAATAGTAAGATTCTTTACACTGATTCCACACAGTCCCCCACTGTTCTTCCTTGAAAACCCCGTGGCTCTGCTATGGTATTGCACTATCCACAAATTGAACCTAGATTCTTCTACCTGTGAACATCATGTCATGCTGTTCTTATCTCACATCTCTGCTACAAAAAAAAAAAAAAATCTAACCTGAATAATTTGCTTCAATGCCATCAAGCAATAAAACTTTTCCAATTATGATTTGGTTGTCTCTGGGCCTCTGTGGTATATGCAGCTCTTTTATAGCATTCCTGCTATATTTTCTCATGCATGTATGTGTACTTGTATGTAGTTATGCCATAGTTAGGATCTTTCAGTTGCAAGCTTCATAAAACTCACTCATCGGAGAAAACAATGAGATTCCTGATGTTGGACTCTTCAACTCTTTCCCCTCTGCCTCTTGCATGCCCAGGCTTCATCATATTAGCTTAGGATTCAAAATTCAGAATTTTGAGCTATAATTGATGAGGAGCATGCTAAAGATTTGTGAAATAAAAATCATGTAAGTAAAATCAGAAATCAAATAATAAACTGGAGAAAACAGTCTCAACTCGAAGATCAAACAATAAGATGCAGAAAATAGTTTCTCTAGTCTGCAAAGACCTTTTAAAACTCAAAACATTACTGAGATGTAACCTGTTATAAAATTGGGTATCTACATTTCAATTGGTTACAGAAAAGGAATATTCAGCTGCCTCAAACATATGACTACTTTTCTCAACTCCAATCTGAAGAAAATTGTCTATTATGGGTCTTCACAGGCAGACAATATTTATCTTAGAATGAGTGGAAGAGAACAAAAGAAGCAGAAATAAAACACATGGCTAAATAATTTGTGAGAAAAGGACCTGATATAAAATTAATGTCTGCAGAGCAACAGACTGAGCTCTCAAGGTTCTGTTGAAGAGAAGAAGGAGGGAGAAGATGAACAAGGAAGTCTGGACCTTGAGGGGTTGGTTGGTCCACTCACTGAGACAGTGTGCCTGTTCTAATGGGAGCTCACCAAATCCAGCTGGACTGGGACTGAATGAGCATGCGATCAAACCAAACTCTCTGAATGTAACTGACAATGGGGGCTTGAAAAAGCCGGCTTGTTTGTGGGGGTTTTTGTCCTGCCCGGTACCCCACAGCTGTTTAATCACAAAGAAAATCACACATAGGTCTCCATAAATTATAAGCTGATTGGCCCATTAGCTCTAGCCTCCCACTGGCTAACTCTCACATCTTGATTAACCCATTTTTCTGATCTATGTTAGCCATGTGGCTCAGTACCTTTCTTCAGTGGGGCAGATCACATCCTGCTGCGTTGGTGACCTGGGCAGGAGTGGGAGAAATCAACTTCCTCCTTCCCAAAATTCTCCTGTTCTTCTTACATCATTTCTACTTCCTGTCTGGTTTTCCCACCTATATTTCCTACTTGGCCAATCAGCGTTTATTTAAAGCATGATTGAGAGAATACAGACAATTCTCCTGCACCACTTCCCCCTCTTTTTTAAAAAAACAAAGGAAAATATCCATAGTCCATTTTTTTGGGGAATGTGGGCGTAGTATTTTAGGCTACTTCCAGCAGCTTGGGGGAGCTGATAATCTTATGGGGACCTAAAGAAAATTTAGAGTTATGAGCAAGTCTTGACTGAAGTATCTTGTGAGTCTTGATCATCTCAGACATCAGTCTTGAACTTGTTCTGGATGAAGAACTCAGACATCTGGGCCATCTATTCCTACCGGAGACTTCTCCGGTGGTCTTCCTTGATCAAACTGGACTTTTCTTAACTCTGAATAAATCCACAGCCTCTCATTTTCTGTGGAAACAAAAGTAAAATCTCTTCTCCAAAGTAACATACCTTTTGATTTCAATTTTGAAGCCAAGGTATTTTCAAAATACCTATAATTTAACAGCATTTATAAGCAAATATCTTTTAGCAGCTGCTGCTCCTTTTTCAGTATTTAAACAATTTAAAGAGAGCATAATAGCATACAGTATCAAGATTCTCTGTGTATTTTCCATCTTTACATGGCTTTATTTTAACCTCTATTTCTTTATTTTTACTTTTAACTTTTGGCTTTTTAAGACAGGTTATCTGTGTATCTTTGTTCTGGAACTCCCTCTGTAAACCAAGCTATCTTTGAACTTACAGAGATCCATCTGTCTCTGCCTCCCAAGCCATTGATAAAGGCACTGGGACTTGTTTCTACTGAATGTACTGGCTTTTTGGGACCCTAGTCTATTTGGATGCAAAGCTTCCTAGGCCTGGATGTAGGGGTGAGGGCCTTGGACTTCCCACAGGAAGCCCTCTCTTGAGGAGGGAGGGAGAGGGAGGAGAATGAGTGGGGAAGCAGGAGGTAAATGGGAGGAGGGAAGAAAGTGTAAATTTTTTAATGAAAATAATAATAATAATAATGAAAATATGTGTTACATTTGTTTGTAATGCATTTCTTTTTTTTTTTTTTTTTTTTTTTTTTTTTTACATTTATAAGTACTAAGATTATTTATTGTGATTCTATAGAAATGGCCATAAAAAGCAGCCACAGGCTGAAGAGATGGCTGAGTCTGATGAGTGCTTGCCTTGAGACAGGAATATCTGAGTTCATTTCCTAGCACCCATGTCAAAAGTCAGGGGTGGTGACACAGGCTTGGAATCTCCTCAGTGGTGAGAGACAGAGACAATGGACCCCCAGGACTCACTGGTAATCTAGGCTCGTCCAGTCAGTGAGCTCCAGGCTGATGAAACTCCCTGTGGATGATATTCCTTATTGTGACAGCACAGGCTGTCCTCTGGTCTCCATGTGCCTGTGTGAACTTGTACACCTGCACCTGCACATACAATGTATACACACGTGTACACGTGCACACAAAACAAGACAGTTATCTTTATGCTCCTTCTTTTAGTGATTAGCAAGCTGAGGTATTTACGTCTTATCAAAAATTTTTATACCTGTGAGCTTGCAAAATTATGGGCAATTTTCTTAACAGTGTATGACAACATTGTGTAGAGGACCCTGACTGGCAATATCTTTTTTTTTTTTTTTTTTTTTCTTTTATTTATTTTTTTATTCTTTTTTAATTAAAATTTCCACCTGCTCCCCGTTTCCCATTTCCCTCCCCTCCTCCCAAATATTGCCCCCTCCCCCCACTCCCCTCCCCCTATCCCCACTCCTCTTCTCCTCCCCCCACACCATTCCCCCTCCCTCTCGATACTGAAGAGCAGTCCAAATTCTCTGCCCTGCGGGAAGACGAAGGTCTTCTATCTACGTCCAGGAAGGTGAGCTTCTAAACAGGCTAAGCTCCCACAAAGCCAGTTCATGTATTAGGATTGAAACCTAGTGCCATTGTCCTTGGCTTCTCATCAGTCTTCATTGACCGCCATGCTCAGAGAGTCCGGAATCAACCCATGCTTATTCAGTCCCAGACCAGCTGGCCTTGGTGGGCTCCTAATAAATCAGTTCCACTGTCACAGTGGGTGGGTGCATCCCTCGTGGTCCTGATTTTTTGCTCTTGTTCTCCCTCCTTCTGCTCCTCATTTGGACCTTAAGAGCTCAGACCGTTGCTCCAAATTGAGAATCTGTCTCTACCTCGATCCATCGCCAGATGAAGGTTCTAAGGTGATATGCAAGAAATTCATCAGTATAGGATAGGGTCATTTCAGGTTCCCTCTCCTTAGTTGCCCAAGGTACCAGCTGGGGACATATTCCTGGACACCTGCGAACCCCTCTAGAGTCAAGTCTCTTGCCAGCCCTAAGATGGCTCCCTTAGATAGGATATATACTTCGCTGCTCCCGTATCCATCCTTCCTATATCCCAACCATCCCAATCCCCCGAGCTCCTCCCATCCTCCCCTTCTCATATTTCTCATCCCATTTCCCCTTTGCCCCATGCCACCTCACCCGCAAGTTCCCAGTTTTTGCCCTGCAATCTTGTCTACTTCCCCCTCTCCATGCGGATGACTATATGATTTTCTTTGGGTTCACTTTCTTATTTAACTTCTATAGGATCACACATTATATGCTTAATGTCTTTTATTTATGGCTAGAAACCGATTATGAGTGAGTACATCCCATGTTCCTCTTTTTGGGTCTGGGATACCTCACTCAGGATAGTGTTTTCTATTTCCATCCATTTGCACGCAAAATTCGAGAAGTCATTGTTTTTTACTGCTGAGTAGTACTCTAATATGTATATATTCCACACTTTCTTTATCCATTCCTCCATTGAAGGGCATCTAGGTTGTTTCCAGGTTTTGGCTATTACAAACAATGCTGCTATGAACATAGTTGAACAGATACTTTTGTCATTTGATGTGGCATCTCTTGGGTATATTCCCAATAGTGGTATTACTGGATCTTGGGGTAGGTTGATCCCAAATTTCCTGAGAAATCGCCACACTGATTTCCAAAGTGGTTGCACAAGTTTGCATTCCCACCAGCAATGAATGAGTGTGCCTCTTTCTCCACAACCTCTCCAGCAAAGGCTATCATTGGTGTTCTTGATTTTAGCCATTCTGACAGGTGTAAGATGGTATCTCAAAGTTGTTTTAATTTGCATTTCCCTTATCGCTAAGGAGGTTGAGCATGACCTTAGGTGTCTTTTGGCCATTTGAATTTCTTCTGTTGAGAATTCTCTGTTCAGATCAGTGCCCCATTTTTTTATTGGGTTCATTAGCATTTTAAAGTTTAGTTTCTTGAGTTCTTTATATATTTTGGTGATCAGACCTTTGTCTGTTGCAGGGTTGGTGAAGATCTTCTCCCAGTCAGTGGGTTGCCTTTTTGTCTTAGTGACAGTGTCCTTTGCTTTACAGAAGCTACTCAGTTTCAGGAGGTCCCATTTATTCAATGTTGCCCTTAATGTCTGTGCTGCTGGGGATAAACGTAGGAAGTGATCTCCTGTACCCATATGTTGTAGAGTACTTCCAACTTTTTCTTCTATCAGGTTCAGTGTGTTCAGACTAATATTGAGGTCTTTAATCCATTTGGACTTGAGTTTTGTGCATGGTGATAGATATGGATCTATTTTCATTCTTCTACACGTTGACAACCAGTTCTGCCAGCACCATTTGTTGAAGATGCTCTCTTTTTTCCATTGAATACTTTTAGCTCCTTTATCAAAAATTAGGTGTTCATAAGTTTGTGGGTTGAAATCAGGGTCTTCTACTCGGTTCCATTGATCAACTTCTCTGTTTTTATACCAATACCAAGCTGTTTTCAATACTGAGGCTCTGTAATAGAGTTTGAGGTCAGGGATGGTAATGCCTCCAGACGATCCTTTATTATATAAGATTGTTTTGGCTATCCTGGGTTTTTTGTTTCTCCATATAAAGTTGATTATTGTCCTCTCAAGATCTGTGAAGAATTTTGATGGGATTTTAATGGGGATTGCATTGAATCTATAAATTGCCCTTGGTAGAATTGCCATTTTTACTATGTTGATCCTCCCTATCCAAGAGCAAGGGAGATCCTTCCATTTTCTGGTATCCTCCTCAATTTCTTTCTTCATTGACTTAAAGTTCTTGTCAAATAGATCCTTTACTTCCTTGGTTAGGGTTACCCCAAGATATTTTATGCTATTTGTGGCTATCGTGAAGGGTGATGCTTCTCTGATTTCCATCTCTGCTTCCTTATCCTTTGTGTATAGGAGGGCAACTGATTTTTTGGAATTGATCTTGTATCCTGCAACGCTACTAAAGGTGTTTATCAGCTGAAGGAGTTCTTTGCTGGAGTTTTTGGGGTCGCTTATGTACACTATCATATCGTCTGCAAATAATGAAAGTTTAACTTCTTCCTTTCCGATTTGAATCCCTTTGATCCCCTTATGTTGTCTTATTGCTATTGCTAGAATTTCAAGCACTATATTAAAGAGGTATGGAGAGAGTGGACAACCTTGTCGTGTTCCTGATTTTAGTGGAATAGCTTTGAGTTTCTCTCCATTTAATTTGATGTTAGCTGACGGCTTGCTATAAATTGCTTTTATTATATTTAGGAACGACCCTTGTATTCCTAATCTCTCTAAGACCTTTATCATAAAGGGATGTTGAATTTTGTCAAATGCTTTTTCCGCATCTAATGAAATGATCATATGGTTTTTTTCTTTCAGATTATTTATATGATGGATTACATTGATAGATTTTCGTATGTTGAACCAGCCCTGCATCTCTGGGATGAAGCCTACTTGATCATAATGGATAATTTTTCTAATGTGTTCTTGGATTCGGTTTGCCAGTATTTTATTGAGTATTTTTGCGTCGATGTTCATGAGTGAGATTGGCCTGTAGTTCTCTTTCTTGGTTGTGTCTTTGTGTGGTTTTGGTATCAGAGTAACTTCAGCTTCATAAAAGGAATTTGGCAATGACTTCTCTGTTTCAATATTGTGAAATACATTAAGGAGTATAGGTATTAGGTCTTCTTGGAAGTTCTGGTAGAATTCTGCATTAAAGCCGTCTGGACCTGGGCTTTTTTTGGTGGGAAGGTTTTTTATAACAACTTCTAATTCTTCGCGACTAACAGGTCTATTTAGATTGTTCACCTGGTCCTGGTTTAACTTTGGTATATGGTACTTATCTAAAAAAGTGTCCATTTCTTTTACATTTTCCAATTTTGTGGCATACAGGTTTTTGTAGTAAGATCTAATGATTCTCTGAATTTCGTCTGTGTCTGTGGTTATGTCTCCCTTTTCGTTTCTGATTTTGTTAATTTGCGTATTCTCTCTCCGCCGTTTGATTAGTTTGGATAGGGGTTTATCAATCTTATTGATTTTCTCCAAGAACCAGCTTTTTGTTTCATTGATTCTTTGGATTGTTTTCTGTGTTTCTATTTTGTTGATTTCAGCCCTCAATTTGATTATTTCCAGTCTTCTACTTCTCCTAGGTGAGTCTGCTTCTTTTCTTTCTAAAGCTTTAAGGTGGGCTATTAGGTCTCCAATGTGTGCTTTCTCCGTTTTCTTTATGTGGGCACTTAATGCTATGAACTTTCCTCTTAGCACTGCTTTCATAGTGTCCCATAGGTTTGAGTATGTTGAGTCTTCGTTTTCATTGAATTCAAGAAAGACTTTAATTTCTTTCTTTATTTCTTCCTTGATCCAGGTGTGGTTCAGTAGTTGACTGTCCAATTTCCATGAGTTCATAGGCTTTCTGGGGATAGCATTGTTGTTGAATTCTAACTTTAATCCATGGTGATCTGATAAGACACAGGTGGTTACCGATATTTTTTTGTAACTGTGTAAGTTTGCTTTGTTACCGAGTATGTGGTCTATTTTCGAGAAGGTTCCATGAGCTGCAGAGAAGAAGGTATATTCTTTCTTATTTGAGTGGAATGTTCTATAGATGTCTGTTAAGTCCATTTGATTCATTACCTCCCTTAATCCTCTTATTTCTCTGTTAGGTTTCTGTCTGATTGACCTGTCCATTGGTGAGAGAGGAGTGTTGAAATCTCCTACTATTAGTGTGTGTGGTTTGATGACTGCCTTGAGTTTTAGTAACGTTTCTTTTACATAAGTGGGTGCTTTTATATTAGGGGCATAGATATTCAGGATTGAGACTTCATCCTGGTGAATTGTTCCTGTTATGAGTAAAAAATGTCCATCTCCATCTCTTTTGATTGATTTTAGTTTGAAGTCAACTTTCTTAGAAATTAGTATGGCCACACCTGCTTGTTTCTTAGGTCCATTTGCTTGATAAACCTTTTCCCAGCCCTTTACTTTGAGTAGATGTCTGTCTTTGTGGTTGAGGTGTGTTTCTTGTAAGCAACAGAATGTTGGATCCTGTTTTCGTATCCAATCTCTTAGCCTGTGCCTCTTTATAGGTGAGTTGAGTCCATTGATATTAAGTGATATTAATGACCAGTGGTTGTTAACTCCGGTCATTTTTCCTTTCTTTCTTTCTTTCCTTCTTTTGGTAGTAGAGTTTGTGTGTTTCCCTTCTTCAAGTTGTGCTGGTGAAGGGTCATTAGATGTCTGAGTTATTGTGGGCATTGTTGGACTCCTTGGTTTGTGATTTTCCTTCAATTACTTTCTGAAGGGCTGGATTTGTGGCTACGTATTGTTTAAATTTGTTTTTATCCTGGAAAATTTTGTTTTCTCCATTTATAGTGAATGAAAGCTTGGCTGGGTATAGTAGTCTGGGCTTGCATCCATGGTCTCGTAGTTTCTGCAGTATATCTATCCAGGACCTTCTGGCTTTCATGGTTTCCATAGAGAAATCAGGTGTAAGTCTGATAGGTTTACCTTTATAGGTAACTTGACCTTTTTCCTTTGCAGCTCTTAATATTCTTTCTTTATTCTGTATGTTTTGTGTTTTGATTATTATATGACGAGGAGATGTTTTTTTTTGATCCAGTCGATTTGGTGTTCTGTATGCTTCTTGGACCTTCAAAGGAATATCTTTCTTAAGGTTGGGAAAGTTTTCTTCTATAATTTTATTAAATATATTTTCTGGACCATTGAGCTGTACTTCTTCTCCTTCTTCTATCCCTATTATTCTTAGGTTTGGTCTTTTTATTGTGTCCCAGATTTCCTGAATGTTTTGTGATGAGAATTTGTTGGTTATGCTGTTTTCTTTGATGAGAGTGTTTATTTTCTCTATGGTATCTTCAGTGTCTGAGATTCTTTCTTCTATCTCTTGTAATCTGTTGGTGGTACTTGTCTCTGTAGTTCCTGTTCGTTTATTCAAATTTTCCATCTCCATCCTTCCCTCGGTTTGTGTTTTCTTTATTACTTCCACTTCATTCTTCAAGTCTTGAACCGTTTCCCTTACCTGTTTGATTACTTTTTCTTGTTTCTCTTGGTTTTCTTGGGTATCTTTGAGAGATTTATTCATTTCCTCTACCTTTTTGTTTGTAATCTCTAATTGGTTGTGGCAGTTTTTCACCTCCTGTTTAAGGTCCTCTATTATTTTCATAAAATTCACTTTTGAGTCGAATTCTTCTAATTCTTCTGGATTAGGGTGTACACTTCTCATTTCGGTATTCCTGGATCCTGGTGATGTCACGTTGCCTTTCAAGTTGTTGGGGGAATTCTTGCATTGGCGCCTGCCCATCTTTTCCTTCAAATGGAGCCAGGAGAGGCCTGATGTCTTGGACCAGTCTTTGCTGTGACTAACTCTCTAGGTGTATCTCCTCAGTGTAGGGGCAGGAACCGTTCCCTTCCAGATGAACTCCTCAACACCAAAACATGGATGCGTGGTATTCCAATGACCCGCGTAAAGAAGGCCGAATGCAAGGGGTCGGGCGGGGTCGAGTAGAACACAGGCGACACTGCAGTACAAGCTGGAGGTGCCTGCACTCCCTTTCGGGGGTTGCTGAGGCCTGCCCGCTAGGCAGGCACTCACTGCTCTGGTTGGGTAGCCTTAGTGTAGGGGCGTTTGTGCTCTCTACCGGGACCGTCCGCCCCAGGATAGTACACACTCACCCGTCCCGATGAAACTTCTCGGCACCTACACAGGAACTCCTGGATGCCCCAATGAGCCAGGGACAAAGGGAAGTAGGGCGCAGGCAGAGCAGGTCCAGGAGATCACAGCAGAGACTGCAGCCCCAGCAGCAGGGGCCCGCTTTCCCTGGCGGGGACCTTGAGGCCTGCCCTCTAGTCAGGCACTCACTGCTCTGGGCTGGTAGCCTTAGTGAAAGGGCAGGAAACTGTTCCACAGCTAAGGACCTTGCAGACAAGGCAGGCTTGGGGGTGGGGGTGGGGGGCGGGTGTGTAGGAAAGAAAGCCTTGCAGCAGGAGCTGGGGGGGGGCGTTTGTGCTCTCTACCGGGACAGTGCGCCCCAGGATAGCACACACTCACCCATCCAGATGGGACTTCTCAGCACCTATGCAGGGATTCCTGGTGGCCCCAATGAGCCCGGGACCAAGGGAAATAGGGGGCAGGGAGAGCAGGTCCAGGAGATCACAAGCAGAGACTGCAACCCCAGCAGCAGGGGCCTGCTTCCCCTGGTGGGGACCTTGAGGCCTGCCCTCTAGTCAGGCACTCACTGGTCTGGGCTGGTAGCCTTAGTGAAAGGGCAGGAAACTGTTCCACAGCTAAGGACCTTGCAGACAAGGCAGGCTTGGGGGTGGGGGTGGGGGCGGGTGTGTAGGAGAGAAAGCCCTGCAGCAGGAGCTGGGGGAGGGGCGTTTGTGCTCTCTACCGGGACCGTCCGCCCCAGGATAGCACACACTCACCCGTCCCGATGAAACTTCTCGGCACCTACACAGGAACTCCTGGATGCCCCAATGAGCCAGGGACAAAGGGAAGTAGGGCGCAGGCAGAGCAGGTCCAGGAGATCACAGCAGAGACTGCAGCCCCAGCAGCGGGGGCCCGCTTTCCCTGGCGGGGACCTTGAGGCCTGCCCTCTAGTCAGGCCCTCACTGCTCTGGGTTGGTAGCCTTAGTGAAAGGGCAGGAAACTGTTCCACAGCTAAGGACCTTGCAGACAAGGCAGGCTTGGGGGTGGGGGTGGGGGGCGGGTGTGTAGGAAAGAAAGCCTTGCAGCAGGAGCTGGGGGGGGGGGCGTTTGTGCTCTCTACTGGGACAGTGCGCCCCAGGATAGCACACACTCACCCATCTGTAATGCATTTCTTTAATTATGTAAAGATGTGTTGCATTTTTTCCACCTTGCCTACCTAAGGCTCCTGATTGGTCTAACAAAAAAGTTGAGTAGCCAATAATTAGGAGGGATTGGCAGGACTGGCAGGCAGGGAGAAGAAGAAGGAGAGAATAAGGGAGACACCCAGTGCCAGAAGCCAGGCAGATGCCAGGCAGACAGACATGAGAAGTAGTAAAAGTAGGACATACAGAAGGAAAGAAAGGTAAAAAGCCATGAGGTAAAATGGAGATGAAGACAAACAGATTAGGTGATAAGAGGTAGCAAGGAATGAGCATAAATTGAGCCTTTATTACTAATATTAAATCTCCTCATCATTTGGAAGTGGCTTGGTACTCAAAAGAAAGCCTGGTATACTATCCTGGATTTTTTGTTTCTTTGGTTGGTTTTGTTTTTCAATATGAAGCTGAATATTTTTCTTTCAATGTCTTTAAAAAATTGTGTTAAAGTTTTATGGTGATTGCTTTGAATCTATACACTGCTTTAGAAAGGAAAGCCATTTTTACTAAGCTAATCCTACTGATCCATGAGCATGGGAGAGCTTTACATCTTCTGATATCTTCTACAGTTTTTTTCGTCAAAGACTTAAAGTTCTTGTCATACAGGTCTTTTACTTGCTTGGTTAGAGCTACCCTAAGATACTTTATATTATTTGTGGCTATTGTGAAGGGTGTTGTTCCCCTCATTTCTTTCTCAGGCCATATTCCATTCTCCCATTTGTATATAGGAGGGCTATTAATATTTTTTTAATTAATCTTGTATCCAGCCACATCACTGAAGGTGTTTATCAGCTGTAGGTGTTCCTTGGGATTTGGGGGGTTGTTTTTGTACAGTATCATGTCATCTGCAAATAAAAATTCTTTGACTTCTTCTCTTCCAATTTATATCCCCTTTATCTCCTTTTGCTGTCTTATTGCTCTAGCCAGAACTTCAAGCATTATATTAAATAGGTATAAGAGAATGGACAGCCTTGTCTTGTTCCTGATTTTAGTGGAAATGCTTTGAGTTTCTCTCTACTTAGTTTGATGTTGGCTATCAGCTTGCTGTATATTGCTTTTATTATGTTTAGGTACATTCCTGTATCTCTGATCTCTCCAAGATTTTTATCAAGAAGTGTTAGATGTTATCAAAGACTTTTATAGCATCTAATGAGATAATCATTTTTCTTTCAGTTTGTTTACATAATAGATTACATTGAAAAATTTTTGTATGTTGAATTATCCCTGCATCTCTGGGATAAAAACCATATTACTGTAAATAATCTTTTTTATGTTTTCTTGAATTTGGTTTGCCAATATTTTATTCAATATTTTTGCATCAATGTTCATGGGATAAATTGGTCTGTAATTCTCTTTCTTTGTTGCATCTTTTGATGGTTTGGGTATCAGGATGACTATAGTCTCATATGAAGAATTTGGCAATGTTCCTTTTGTTTCTATTGCATAGAAAAATTTGAGGAGTGTTTTTATTCTTTCTTCTTTGAAAGTCTGGTAGAACTCTGCACTGAAATCCTCTGATCTTAGGCTTTTAGGGGAGGGACTTTTAAAGACAGCTTCTATTTCCTTAAGAGTTATAGGTCTACTTAAATTGTTAATCTACTCTTAATTTAATTTTGGTATATTGTACCTATAAATAAAATTGTCTGTTTATTATAGATTTTATGAGTTTTTGAAGTATTTCTGTTGTTATGTTCCCCTTTTGGTTTGTAATTTTCTTAATTTGGGTATTCTCTCTCTGCTCTTTAATTTGTATAATGGTTTGTCTATCTTGTTGAATTTCTCAAATACCAAACTATTTTATTGATTCTTTATATTGTTCTCTTTGTTTCTATTTTATTAATTTCAGACCCCACTTTGATTATTTCCTGTCATCTACTCCTCTTGAATGTGTTTGTTTCTTTTTGTTCTAGAACTTTCAGGTGTGTTGCTAACTTGATAGTGTGAGATTTCTCCAAATTCTTTATGTGGGCGTTTAATGCTATGAACTTTCCTCTTATCACTGCTTTCATTATGCTTTATAAGTCTGGGTATGTTGTGCATTCATTTTCATTGAATTCTAGGAAGTCTTTAATTTCTTTCTTAATTTCTTCCTTGAGCCAGTGGTGATTCAGTTGAGCACTGTTCGGTTTCCATGAGGTTATGGGCTTTCTGTAATTTGTTTTGTTGTTATAATGGTAATTACATGGTAATCAGATAAGATACAGGGGGTTATTCCTTTCTTGTGTGTATCTTGAAGTTTGCTTGACAAAGTATGTAGTCAATTTTTTTGAGAAGTTTCCATGAGGAGCTGAGAATAAGGTATATTCTTTTGTGTTTGGGTAAAATGTTCTATAGATGTCTGTTTAGACCACTGGAGTTATAGCATCTGTTAGTTTCCCTATTTTTCTGT
This sequence comes from Chionomys nivalis, assembly GCF_950005125.1. Taxonomy (NCBI): domain Eukaryota; kingdom Metazoa; phylum Chordata; class Mammalia; order Rodentia; family Cricetidae; genus Chionomys; species Chionomys nivalis. Next base: position 128,564,652 of record NC_080086.1, on the reverse strand, counting down.
TTAGTTTCTGTCTGGAAGACCTGTCCATTGGTGAGAGGGGTATTGAAGTCTCCCACTATTAATGTATGGGGCTCTATATGTGACTTAAGCTTTAGTAATATTTGTTTTACAAATATGGGTGCCCTTGTATTTGTGGCAGAGATGTTCAGAATTGAGACTTCATTATGATTGGATTTTTCTTTGATGAATTTGCAATGTTCTTCATTTTTTGATTAATTTTGATTTGAAGTCAATTTTATTAGCTATTAGGGTAGTTACATCAACTTTCTTCTTAGGTCCATTTGTGTTGGGATTAAAGGTGTGTGCCATTGCACCCAAAAATTGGTGTCCAACATGTGGACAACTGCATCCACAGAAAACCTGAGAGAGCTTAGGAAGTAATTCTAGACACAAAATAACAGCATTAAGCATGGCTTCTTGGTAGCAGCAATTTCTCAGGTTTGCTCTCTTTGCTAGAGGCAACCACATCTCATTTAAGAGAGGCTTCCTGACTCAGCTTTAGTTGCAAAACTTTGAAGCTCTTTTAAGAGGCCCTGCCTCCAAACACTTAAATGGTGTTTATGAATTGCCAACAGCATGCTTCTTGGTGGTGTTAGGGACTTTGAAACTCTACAGAGTTGTAACAATAAGCATAGCTTTAGTCAGCATCTCTGTCATTAAGCTAGGCTCTCAGAAAGCTAAGGAATGAGTTGGATCCAGCTGTCAAAACTATGGCTTTAATCCTAGAAATTTCTTAGCAAAATAAAGACTCATGTGGTCAGAAGAAAAGAGATATACAGTAAAAATCGATTCAGATGAAGAAAACCTCTAAACAGTTTACAGTGTGTTTAAAAATATATGTAGGCTTGGGAGAGAAAATAAAAAGAATAAAGTCCTTAGAATAAAAAAGAAAGAAAGAGAGTAGTTGGGTGTGGAGGCACAGACCTTTAATCCTAACACTTGAGAGGAAGAGTTCAAGGTGTGGTGGTCCACGCATTTAATCCCAACTCTTGGGAGGCAGATGCAGGCCAATCTCTGTGAGTTCAGTGACAACCTGGTCTACAAAGTGATTTCCAGGGCATCCAAATATACATAGAGAAATCCTGTCTCAAAATGACAAAAATTAAAAATAAACATAAAAGAAATAGAGTTTAATATAAAGCCATGTAAAGATGGAAAATACACAGAGACTATGGATACTGAATGCTATTATGTTCTCTTTGAATTGTTTGAATGCTGAGGAATAAGCAACAGCTGCTAAAAGATATTTGATTATAAATGTTGCTGAATTAATCCAACATACATATTTTTAAAATGCTTTGACTTCAAAATGTAAGACAAAAGATACATTACATTAGAGAAGAGGTTTTGTTTTTGTTTCCACAAAGAAATGAGAGGTTGTGAATTCATTCTGGATTAAGAAAAATCAGGTTTGATTAAGAAATGCCCCCTGAGAAATCTCTAATAGGATCGAATGGTCCAGATGATCTGACGTTTCATGGACCTCTGTTGGAAGTTCCTATGAGTTCTATATCCAGAACAGTTTCAAGACTGCTAGCTGAGATGATCAAGCCTCACAAAATTTTCCAGTCAGGGCTTGATCATAATTCAAAATTTTCTTTATGTCTTTATAAGACTATCAGCACCTCTTAATGAACAGGAATTAGCCTAGAAAATTACACCCACATTCCCAAAAAATGGGTTATGGATATTTTTCTTTGTTTAGAGTGTTGGTTACAATTTGTTTGGATAATAGTCAGGAAGAAAGCTAAACAAGGGAGATTCCATTTAGAGTTTATTTATTTATTTATTAAAGATTTCTGCCTCCTCCCCACCACCACCTCCCATTTCCCTCCCCCTCCCTCAGAGAACTCCCCCTCCCTCAGCAGCCCAAAGAGCAGTCAGGGTTCCCTGCCCTGTGGGAAGTCCAAGGACCTCCCACTTCCTTCCAGGTCTAGTAAGGTGAACATCCAAACAGCCTAGGCTCCCACAAAGTCAGTACGTGTGGTAGGATCAAAACCCAGTGCCATTGTTCTTGACTTCTCAGCAGTCCCCATTGTCCGCTATGTCCAGTGAGTCCAGTTTTATCCCATGCTTTTTCAGACCCAGTCCAGCTGGCCTTGGTGAGTTCCCGATAGATCATCCCCATTGTCTCAGTGTGTGGGTGCACCCCTCGCGGTCCTGAGTTCCTTGCTTGTGCTCTCTCTCCTTCTGCTCCTCATTTGGACTTTGGGATTTCAGTCTGGTGCTCCAATGTGGGTCTCTGTCTCTGTCTCCTTTCATCACCTGATGAAAGTTAATACCCAGGAGGATAACTATACGTTTTTCTTTGGGTTTACCTTCTTATTTAGCTTCTCTAGGATCATGAATTATAGTTTCAATGTCCTTTATTTATGGCTAGAAACCAATTATGAGTGAGTACATCCCATGTTCCTCTTTTTTGGGTCTGGCTTACCTCACTCAGGATCGTGTTTTCTATTTCCGTCCATTTGCATACAAAGTTCAAGAAGTCATTGTTTTTTACGGCTGAGTAGTAGCATTGTTGTTACCTTCTAACTTTAATCCGTGGTGATCTGATAAGACACAGGTGGACACTGATTTTTTTTTGTATCTGTGGAGGTTTCCTTTGTTACTGAGTATGTGGTCAATTTTTGAGAAGGTCCTATGAGCTGCAGAGAAGAAGGTATATTCTTTCCTATTTGAGTGGAGTGTTCTATAGATGTCTGTTAATTCCATTTGCTTCATTACCTCCAATAATTCTCTTAATTCTCTATTAGGTTTCTGTCTGATTGACCTGTCCATTGGTGAGAGAGGTGTGTTGAAGTCTCCTAATACTAGTGTGTGTGGTTTGTTGTCTGCCTTGAGTTCTAGTAATATTTCTTTTACATAAGTGGGTGCTTTTATATTAGGAGCATAGATATTCAGGATTGAGACTTTATCCTGATGAATTGTTCCTGTTATGAGTAGAAAATGTCCATCTCAATCTCTTCTGATTGATTTTAGTTTGAAGTCAGTTTTGTTAGAAATTAGTATGGCCACACCTGCTTGTTTCTTAGGATCATTTGCTTGAAAAACCTTTTCCCAACCTTTTACTCTGAGTAGATGCTTGTCTTTGTGGTTTAGATGTGTTTCTTGTAAACAGCAGAATGTTGGATCCTGTTTTCGTATCCAATCTCTTAGCCTGTGTCTTTTTATAGGTGAATTGAGTCTATTAATATTAAGTGATATTAATGACCAGTGGTTGTTTGCTCCAGTTATTCTTATTGCTTTTGGTACTAGAGTTTGTGTGTCTCCTTTTTTTGAGTTGTGCTGGTGAAGGATTTCTAGATGCCCGAGTTATTGTAGGCCGTGTTGGCAATGTTGGATTCCTTAGGTTGTGATTTTCCTTCTATTACTTTCTGTAAGGCTGGATTTGTGGCTACGTATTGTTTAAAATTGTTCTTATCCTGGAATGTTTTGTTTTCTCCATTGATAGGGAACGATAGCTTGGCTGGGTATAGTAGTTTGGGCTTGTATCCATGGTCTCTTAGTTTCTGTAGTACCTCTATCCATGACCTTTTGGCTTTCATGGTTTCCATAGAGAAGTCAGGTGTAAGTCTGATCGGTTTACCTTTATAAGTTACTTGACCTTTTACCTTTGCAGCTCTTAATATTCTTTCTTTTATCTGTATGTTTTGTGTTTTGATTATTATATGGTGAGGGGATTTTTTTTTGATCCAGTCTATTTGGTGTTCTGTATGCTTCTTGAATATTCAAAGGAATATCTTTCTTTATGTTGGAAAGTTTTCTTCCATAATTTTGTTAAAAATATTTTCTGGGCCTTTGAACTGTAACTCTTCTCCTTTTTCTATCTCTATTATTCTTAGGTTTGGTCTTTTTATTGTGTCTCATATTTCCTGAATGTTTTGTGATGAGAATTTGTTGGCTTTGCTGTTTACTTTGATCAGTGCATTTATTTTCTCTATGGTGTCCTCAGAATCTGAGATTCTTCTATCTCTTGCATTCTATTGATTATGCTTGTTTCTGTAGTCTCTGCTCATTGACCTAGTTTTTCTATAGCCAGCCGGTCCTCAGTTTGTGTTTTCTTCCTTGCTTGCTTCGATTTCAGTTTTCAATTCTTGAACTGTTTCCATTACCTGTTTGATCATTTTTTCTTGGTTTCCCAGGGTATCATTTACGTATTTACTCATTTCTTCAAGCTTTTTGTTATACTTCTCATCCATTTCTATAAGGGCATTTTTTCCATGTTGTTTAAGGGACTCTATTGGTTTCATAAAGTCAATTTTTTCCACTTCTTCTGTGTTAGGGTGTTCAAGTCCTTCTGTTGTAAGATCATTGGGTTCTGGTGTTTTCATGTTGTTTTTCAGATTGTTGGGTGAATTCTTGTTTGTCGCCTGCCCATCTCCTCCTATAGATTCTATATAATGGGTCTTCTAAAACAGGATCAGGTTTCCCTGCTGGCCAGGGGCCCTGCTTACAAAATGCCCCCACTCCGAATCCTGGCTCCAGCCAAGATCCCTCTCACCACTCAAAAGGGTCTTCAGGAAGAGGAATGGGCTCCCCGTTCACCAGGGACCTCGCTAACAAAAGGCCTACCACTCTGCAGGACAGCCACCAAAACAAAGAAACTCCCGCTGCCCTCTGCCCTAAGCACCCAACCCAAAACCCAAACAGGCTGAACTGGGTGATCCCACAGCCCCGTGGAAAAGTAGGAGAAGGAAGGAAGCCCCTGGGCACAAGCTGGTATGGGCCAGGGAGAGATAGGTTGCAGCAGAGGAGGAGCAGCCCCAGCAGAGGGGAGCAGCCCCCACAGAATGCCCTGGGAGTCAAGGGGGTTGGGGAATGCTCCCGCTCCATTGCCTGGGTCCCACCGTGGGCCAAGAACACTCTCACCACTCATCATGGTTTTCAGGGACAGGACCAGGCTCCCCGTTCACCAGGGACCTTGCCAACAAAAGGCCTACTACTCTGCAGGACAGCCACCAAAAGACCTACTTGATTTAATTGTAGTGGGATGATCTGCTTTCAGTGTGGGCTTCACTGTTTCATGCTTGGACCACCAAAAAAGATAAGTTCAGGTCTGCACCAAGTCTGCGCTGTCGCTGCGGCATCTGCACCACCCCCATTTAGAGTTTTTGATGTGAAGAAAAAAAAAGAAGAGAGGGAAGTGTTCTGGATAAGGGTTTTACCCTGTAAAGATTTGGGTTTTGTACTTGTTTAATAAAATGCTGATTGACCAGTAACCAGGTAGGAAGTAGAAGTAAAGCAATGAGAACAGGAGAATTCTGGGTAGAGAAAAGAGTCAGTCTGCAGTTGTCATCCAGACACAGAGGAAGCTAGACACAGAGCAAGCAAGATGTGACTGCCTCGCTGAAAAAGGTACCAAGCCATGTGGCTAACACAGACAAGAATTATCTTATAATTATAAGAATTATCTTATAATTAATAACTTATATTAATAAGTTAATTATAAGAATTATCTTATAATTAATAACTTATATTAATAAGTTATAACAGTTAATAAGAAGCCTGAGAAAGCCGGGCGGTGGTGGCGCACGCCTTTAATCCCAGCACTTGGGAGGCAGAGGCAGGCGGATCTCTGTGAGTTCGAGACCAGCCTGGTCTACAAGAGCTAGTTCCAGGACAGGCTCCAAAACCACAGAGAAACCCTGTCTCGAAAAACCAAAAAAAAAAAAAAAAAGAAGCCTGAGAAAATAGGCCAACTAGTTTATGATTGGTTTAGACCTCTGTGTATTTCTTTGGGACTGAACAACTGCAGGACCCAGTGGGACAGAAACCTCGGTCAACACATTTGATAGAAAAATCTTTTCCTTTACTCTGAAGCACCGTTTGTCTCTGAAGTTGAGATGTGTTTCTTGTAAGCAACATAAGGATAGATCCTGCTTGCATATCCATTCTGTTAGTCTGTGTCTTTTAATTGGTGAGTTGGCTCTATTAATATTTAGAGATATTAATTACCAGTGATTGTTAATTCCTGTTATTTTTTGTTGGTGGTGGTTGTAGTGTATGTGCATGTGTGTGTGAGTTTCCCTTCTTTTTATTTTACTGGCGTTATCTATTGATTATATTTTTGTGGGTACAGCTTACTTCCTTTGGTTGGAGTTTTCCTTGTAGTACCTTCTGTAGGGCTGGCTTTGTAGAAAGGTATTGTTCAAACTTGGTTTTGTCTAAATGTCTTGATTTCTCCATCTATGATGATTGAAAGTTTTGCAGAGTGTAGGAGTCTGGGCTGTTATCTGTGGTTTCTTAGTGTAAGCAAGACATCAATTCATGCTGTTCTGGATTTTAGAGCCTTCATTTAGTAGTCATGTATACTTCTGATAGGCCTGCCTTTATATGTTACTTGGTATTTTTTCTTTGCTGCTCTAAATATTCTTTCTTTATTCTGTATGTTTAACATTTTAGTTATTATGTGGTGAGGGGAGTTTTTTTTTTATTTTGTTTTGTTTATCCAGTCTGTTTGATGTTCTGTAAGCTTCTTGTAACTGTATAGACATGTCCTTCTTAAGGTTGGGTAAATTTTCTTCTATGATTTTGTTGAATATATTTTCTGTGCCTTTGAGAGGGGATTCTTCTCCTTCTATTCCTATTATTCTCAGGTTTGGGTTTTTCATGGTATTCCAGATTTCCTAGATGTTTAGTGTTAGGAATCTTTTAGATTTAACATTTTCTTTGACTGATGAATCTTTTCTTCTACCATATCTTAAATGGCTGAGATTCTCTCTTCCATCTTTTGTATTATGTTGCTGATGCTTGCATCTGTAGTTCTCATTCACTTATCCAGATTTTTCTTTTCTGAAATTGGCTCTGTTTGTGTTTTCTTTATTGCTTCTATATCAATTTTCAGGTCTTGAACCACCTTCTTTATCTGTTGGGTAGTTTCTTCTTGCTTTTCTTTGCATTCATTAAAGGATTTTTTGATTTTTCCCATTTTTTGTTTGTCTTTTCCTTAAGGGAATTTTTCATTTTCTATTTAAAAACTGCTATCATCTTCATAAAGTTATTTATTAGATCATTTTCTTTCACTTCAGCTATGTTGGAATGTTCATGTCTTGCAGTCATAGTATCTCAGGGTTCTAGTGGTTATGTATTGCCCTTTCTGCTATTGAATGTATTGTTACACTGGTGTTTAGGCATCTGGATTTGGGATGATTACAGGTATAGATGCTGATTCTTATGTTTGTTGGGTGGGTATTTTGTTCCTTTGTTTTCTGCTTCTTTTATTGTCTTCTGGCCTAAATGGCCAAGGGTTCTTGTGTCTGGAAGGTCTTCAGGTCCAATAGCACATCTTAGCTAAGGTTTGTGGGGATTTGGGTGCCTAGATACATCCTGCACTAATGTGCCTATGGAGTCTGCTAGAATTGTGAAAAAGGTCTGACTATAGGGAAGATGATGAGGTGGGTGGGGTTGGGCAGCAGACTGGGTCTTGGGGGAACAGAATCCAGTGATTGGTGGCAGTTCATCTGGCTGGTTAGTCTCTTATCTACTCCATGGCTAATGGAGACTGTACCAGAACAGTGGGACTCCACAAGAGCTAGTGGCAGGACCCAGCTGCCTTGTTGATAGTGAGATAGGAAGAGGAGGGGCACTGGTTGTGCCCTAGGGCTGAGGGTCTGGGGATTGGGGCAGCTCAGCTAGGAGGCCAGTTTTTTACCTGTTCTTCAGACTGATAAGGGTGGTATCTGTGCCTATGGGATCTCCTAGAGTTGCAGGGAAAGGGTGACCATAGGAAGGATGATGAGATGGCTAGTTTTGGGTGGCAGAATGGGTCTCAAGAGGAACAGAATCCAGTGGTGACTGTGGCAACAGTACAGCTGGCAAGCAAGTAGGTCTCTTACCTGCCACTGTTTTGTCTTTTCTGTGTGGTAGATACAGGATACCATATCCCACAATTATTGAAGAAAATCTCTTGCATATTTTTCTTTTCCTGTTGACCACCCAAGAATCCCTACACCAAATATCTGACCCAATCATTTTAACACTTGAGTTTAAAGCAGGAGTCACAGGGAAAATCATGCCCACTACTCAGTTTTGTAATCTCTCATAGGGATATAACTACCCCCATCTGTTGATACTTTCTGTCCAGCTGCTACACATATAGACATGATTAGTTGTGATAGATATTATATGGTTCCACAAAGCTGAAAATACGTACACTCTGGGCTTTTGCAGAGATGTTTTCCAATCCCTCATTTAGACCAGTTTCAGTTCATCCTTAAGATTGCGCCTGAGTCATTCTCGAGGCATTTAGCTGTCACTTAATGAGCAATGCTTGTATCTGGAAAGGAAAGGCCATGTCCTACCAGGAAAAGAAACAACGGAGAGGGTCTCTTAGAGCTCTGAACAAATTGTATGCATTTCTATGCTTTCAAATGCTTTGAATTCAATTCAATTAAATAATACTATATTCAACTGCTTAGTTAAATTGATCCATTGCATCAGCTTCCTTCTCTTTTCCCTTTCCTTTGGGAAGGCACATACAGAATATTTTAGAAAAAAATGGACATAAAGCGACTTTTTTCTAGCTGGATTTCTCTACTGCTTTGCTAAAGGAAATTATGAAATGTGACATTAGATGTATAATCATCACCTATATTTATGTGCACTACTCTACCACAAACCCCTCAAAATGCTGTAGAAACCCTCAGAATGCAGAAAAACATGTTTTAAGAAAAACTAAGACTGATATGGCTATAGTTGCATTTCATAAAATTTGCTCATTTTGTTCTCAGAAACTTTTCAATACAAGTCAAGTTTCGAAGGCAACTCTCCCACTTTCATGATCTTGTAGTAAATCCCATTTTCATGAACTAATCAAGATGGGCCTGCAAATTTTATTTTGGAAGATTTAATGATTTGCCAAATGATATAATTGTTGTACTTAAAATGAGAATAAAACAGAAAGTGCATGTGATTGTTTAATATTTATAGCTCTTTCATGAAAAAGAATCATTCATCTGAGCAGAATATTTGGATTATAAATGAGGCACATATTCTTAAATTATTTTTCTTATGAAAATGTAAATTGTTTCATGATGCCTGTTTTTCTAATATCTTTCATTTTTGGTTACTATCAAATATATTTTAGCCTACTGAACTATCCTTTTCCTATAATGTTGAGCTCAAAGACAAAGGTGTTTGAGATAAGAAGCAGAATAACAGAAATTGTATATTAATTGTCATAAAGTTATGGCAGTATAAAAATCTTGTGCTAACCTTTATCCCATAACAGCTAATGTTCTGTCTTGGTTAAAAAAAAAAAAAAAAGCAAAGAAGTTTTCAACACAAATCACATAGCTTCATACTGATTGACTAGATGACTAGATAAAAATTTGATGCCATAACTTCTTCTGAGTTCAGAGTCCTACAGTTTCTAAGAAAGCAAATTCTAAGAGTGCAAAAACTATGTGATTCTGTTTGACATCTGGATTGTCATTTACTATCTAGTTCCCCACTTTATCATTCTGAGGAAACAAGTATTTGTGTACCACACACTAGAGAAGACTGCTCTCGCCATCTCAACTGTACATCATCAAGAGAAATGCCCTGCCTCAGAACACCTAATTTCTTGTCCTTTCGTTTGCATTATTTATTGTTATATATAATGGATTTCAAAACAACCTTGAGACACTGTGACATTAGACTCTCATGTCCTAGTATTTACTGCAGATTTTCTTTCACCAAAAATTTAATTCTCTACCTTTAATTTCTTAGCACAAATGAAGCAATTTCAGTATTGCTGCCTTGTCTACATTCTCACTGTGAAGCTTGGTTTACAACTCAGATGTAGTTTCTCTGATTCATCATGGTCTTTAGGAAAGCCTCCAGAGGGAGAAACTTTCTGATTATTCCCACAACCAGTAACCCTTGTTGCCTAAGGGCTGGCTCAGATGTCTAATATGGAAAGGCTACATACCCCGTGGCATTATAGGCTGTGTTAAAATATAGAAATGTTTACTGTTTACACATTTGACCTCCTCAAAAGCCTTTCAGACCTGTTCATTATCCAGTGAGTACCATTATATTTGTCATATTTTTCCACATAGTTATCATTTTCCTGATAGAACATCCCCATTGTCTCAGTGTTTGGGTGCACCCCTCGCGGTCCTGAGTTCCTTGCTCATGCTCTGTCTCCTGCTCTTGATTTGGATCTTGAGATTTCAGTCCAGTGCTCCAATGTGGGTCTTTGTCTCTGTCTCCTTTCATCACCTAAATGTTTTTCTTTGGGTTCACCTTCTTAATTAGCTTCTCTAGGACCACGCATAATAGGCTCAACGTCCCCTATTCATGGCTAGAATCATTTTCTTCCCCATTCTGTCATTGAGAGTAAGGAGTTCTAGAAGAGAGAACCAGAGATATTTATAAAAAATCAATGGTTAGTATGTAAAATATCTTACAGTTTTCTTTGCTTTCTGTTCTCTCCCATCCTAGGCAGAGTGGTCTTCAAACAGTCATTCTTAAGCTATTTCATAAGGTCCTTTCACATCCAACTAAGTTTTACACATTTAATTTGCTATTCCACTAATTCCACCCCTCCACTTCTTAGGTTTTTGCATTCATTGTATCATCAAAATAAATAATCATCATATGTATCTATGAATCCTACTTTGCAATTTGTTATGGTTATATGGTTGTTGTAATAAGGAGCGGCGGGGCTGTGTTCCGCCACCCGGCCGCCCGCATGGCTAGCTTATGCCCCGAAATAATTGCATGGAAACTGTATTTTTTTAATTACTGTCTGGCCCATTATTTTTAGCCTCTTATTGGCTAGCTCTTACATATTGATCTAACCCATTTTTAATATTTTGTGTAGTACCACGAGCTGGCTTACCAGGAAAGATCTTAACCTGCGTCTGTCTGGAGTGGGAGAATCATGGCGACTCACTGACTCGGCTTTTTTTTTTTTAGTATTCTGTTCTGTTTACTCCACCCACCTAAGGGCTGGCCTATAAATGGGCCTAGGCAGTTTCTTTATTATTTAACCAATGGCCTCTAATAGGGTAGAATTTAGATAGGCGGAGTAAACAGAAGAGAATGCTGGGAGAAAGAAGCCGAGTCAGGAGTCGTCATGATTCTCCCACTCCAGACAGACACAGGTTAAGATCTTTCCTGGTAAGCCAGCTCGTGGTACTACACAGAATATTAAAAATGGGTTAGATCAATATATAAGAGCTAGCCAATAAGAGGCCGAAACTAATGGGCCAGGCAGTGTTTAAAAGAATACAGTTTCCGTGTAATTATTTGGGGGCATAAGCTAAGCCATGAGGGCGGCCGGGTGCCAGGGACGCAGCCCTGCCGCTCCTCTTATTACAACATATGGTAGTGGTCTGCTCTATCGTAGGCAGGGCATGATAGATTATATGCATACATGGATAATCTGCTCAGGTTGATTATGTTTGGCAAATGCTCTGTTCCATTTGACAGTGTGTGTGTGCATTTGTGTGTGTGTATTCTCACTAGTCTATGCAAAGAATGTGCACATATAGCTGCTTCAATGTGAGCAAAAAAGGTGGAAAAAACATGCCAATAAAGTATATATTAATAAAGTACACAAAGGGGTATCTAAAATTCAACTATACAGGTGTTGCATTAGTATTGAGTGAATTTATCTACCAGATAAAAATTGTATTGTGAATAACAGTGTTAGTAATAATTAATGTCTTAAAGGTTGTGAGTAAGCTCTGACTTCTTGAGGTTTTGAAGTCTAGTGTAAGGCAGTTGGTTTAGTATGAATATAAGAAGGGAGCTGAATGAAATATTGGTATAATAATTTAAGATTAGTAGAAACAGCAAAAGTGACAAGTTTGAAAGAAAAGCTCAAATGGAGTTAGGCAGTTGACAGCTTGATGGTATGTTCTTCTCTAGAGCTCATGTTTCATTAGGAGGTCTACACAGCTTCTATTCTGTGGACAATAGGCTATAGCAGATTGCCATATCTACTATCTATCTCTACACATGGCCAAAGTAATTGCCCTGTTTATGTTTCCTTTTCTCCATCCATAAAGTGGGAGCACTCCTTCCACTGCAGCTAGTTTGTGAAGATTAAATGAGGTGATTATTAAGTTCCAGGCACAGACATAGAACAGATCTCCAACAAATAGCAATTGTCATTTCCTCTTTTCTACTTTCTGTGCTCTGGCTCCAAGGATGCAGGCAGCTTTTAAGTCGGGTATGTCTCCTGCCCCTCTGGGTTGCTATATATAAATGTATGCAAATAATGATGTGACACTCCCAGTTGTCCCTTTTCTGGATGATGTGGGAAATGGCACATGGGTGTTTCCATTGTCACTCCCAGCTTTAGTCACCTTGGAGGAAATACACACGAAGAAGTTGCAAACGTTCCAGACAGCTCAGGAAATCTGTGACATGGTTATTCCTAGATTTATTGAGACACCCTGGCAAAGCCTCATCTGCTGGGTAGCCTGGCCAACACATCCTTGAAGAGTATCACAACAGGTTTAGATATAGTTTTTAAAGAGATTGATAACAGCTGAACATCTCATCTGTAGCAGGGGGATCTGCATACCTTCTTTAAGGCTAGATACATTGGCAATGACCGGATCATTGATGACAATAGAATTCAGACACACCAACCATGCTGTAACTACCCAAGGAAGTCGATCACAATCTGGTAATTACATGGCCCAAAATGATCAAAATTTTGTCAGTGACTGGTAGCTTACCTAACTGTTGTCTCATCTTCAATACGAATAAATTTCATGAAAAGTCAAGTGTGTCTCCTAAACTTATAGTATAGGAGGGCACAATTCTGTTTACTCCACCTGAAGCTTTCTTCCACCAACAATTTCCAGTCAAAATGTAATGACAGTTGTCTTTCTTCTTGTTTATCTTAATGTTTTCTCATCCAGTGGCTACAGCAAGGTCTGAATGAACTAAAAGTCACCACACGTTCTCATTCAAGTGATCTTTATTTAAATCTGGAAGTTTACCTAGTGAGCCAATTGCACAAGGATATTTGGCTTCTTCTTGATTTTCCAGATCTCCTTGAATGAATTGTAGTTCATAGGATCAAATTACCCTTTCCTGGCATTGTATATTTTCAAAAGCAAGATATTAATATGCCAACCTTTATTATGCCAACAAGCGAAGTTTATGTCAAATACACATAGATATCATAGATTTCTATACATATGTTTAAAGTTATATCTCTAAGCAGTAGACCTCAGACAGAAGAACAAAAGTAGGAAGCCAAAAAACCACTGACTGAAGAAAGGAATCAATCCTGTGTCTGCTAAACATGATCATGCCTAGTGCTCACCTACAGGCACAAATGCAGATGGTCTCATTCTGTTGGAACTTAACAAAGTATATAGCTTTCTCAAAGCATAAGACCATATTTAAAAAAAACCAATGTCATGCTCATGGAAATGTAAGGCTCATTAAATTTAATCAATTTATATAGTTTTAATGAGCTCTTCCAGAGTAACTGCCATTGCAAGGGTCTGCATGACGTTTTAATGCTGACCTAGCCCTAATTACGCACTCTTTTCTCTAATTATCAGGTGCCATCAGTGTTCTCTTGGTGCTAAGTAACTTTACATGATTATTGCTATATCCTATATCTTAATATACTTTACAGAATATCAAACACAATAAACTTTTGCTGAATGAATGAGGAAAATTTTCATGGAAATTGGAAGATCTGAGTTAGACAATTGAATGCACCCTAAAGGGATGTAGGAACTTTCTCAGTTAACATGGGAGAAGTTTGCCTTAAGTGGGTATTCCTTATCGTTCTCATAAGAAGCGTTTGGTTACTTCTATCTCAGAGTCACATCCCCATGAAATCCTACCACAAGTATGCTTCATACTTTTTGGAAATCTCCCCTAATATGTATGTATATGAATGGATATATGATAGATAATTAGATATGTGTTGTAACACAAGATTACGGCTTTTCCAGCAATAGGGATGTAATGGAAGTTTAGCTGCCCCTACTTTTTAAACTTCATACTTTTACACCTCTGCCAGCTCAGCCGAAGAAGATTCTAGCAGTAGCAGTGATAAAGAGAAGCTTCTGCCCAAATGAAACATTCTGTTATAAACAACTATGTTTAGTGAATACATAACAATATTGAATTTAAGTGTTTGTGTATACACATGCTAGAAGAGATGCAAATATGTTCAGTTGTGTAGAGGTCAAATGTCACTGTTGGATGTCTTCTCTAATTGCTGTCAACCTTATGTTTTTGGGAGGTCTCTCACTGAATCTGGAGTTAACAATTTAGTTATCATGGTTGGTCAGCAAGTCTCTGGGATGCACCTGTTTCTGCCTCCTCAGTTCTGGAATTACAGACCTGTGTTTGTATCTGGCTTCTATTTGAGTGCTTGGGATCTAACTCAGGCCATCATGGGTACGTAGTAAGCATGTACTAAGACACCATTCTTTCCAGCTTGGGCCCGGCAGAACAGCTCCCGCAAAGAAGGGTTGCGAGAAGAAGAAGGGCCGTTCTGCCATCAACGAGGTGGTGACCCGAGAATACACCATCAACATTCACAAGCGCATCCATGGCGTGGTCTTCAATAAGCGTGCTCCTAGGGCACTCAAAGGAATCCGGAAATTTGCCATGAAGGAGATGGGGACTCCAGATGTGCGGATTGACACCAAGCTCAATAAAGCCGTCTGGGCCAAAGGAATAAGGAATGTTCCATATCGTATCAGGTACATTTGTCCAGAAAACGTAATGAGAATGGGGACTCACCAAACAAACTCTACACATTGTTAACTTACGTGCCTGTTACCACATTCAAAAATCTACAGACAGTCAATGTGGATGAGAACTAACCTACTGAATCTCAAATAAAGTTGGAGAACTGCCAAAAAATAAAAAAGAATATTCAATGTATTAATAAACATTTCAATCTTTGATAAATATGAAAACTAGGCAATGTGTTTTAAGCCTGTGGAGGTTACATAGTCCTGAGGAGACTAGAGTAGATTTGGTGTCATGAGTTTCTCGGTGATATCAATCTTTGTTCTTCAGTTCATGGTACTTCAGTAGGAGTTTTTCTTCTGAAAGAGACCAGGAAAGGATGCATTGGGTTTAGACCATTAGACCATCATCTGGGAGAACCCACTTAAGGAAATTTATTCAGGCTCACAGTTCCAGAGGCTTCAGATCATGATCAGTTGGGGTCATTATTTTGGTTGCAAGGAAGCAAAACATCATGGTGGCAGCCAGGTAGTAAGACCAGAAAGTGGGGCTGAAGGTTCCAATGTTTCTGTCAAACAAAACAAAACATATTAAGGCTTTTCAAATTTTTATTATAGCATTTATTCATTTACACTTTGTATATGTGTATGTGTGTAGACATGTGCATGCCGTAGCAGGTATGTAGTGGTCAGTGAACAACTGGTGAGAATCAGTTATCTCCTTCCGTCATGTGGGACCCAGGGATTCATCTTAATTGTAGGGCTTAGTAGTAAATTCCTTTGGTCTCTTAGCCATTTTGCCAGCCAAAGAATAAGATTTGTATCTGCCAAGATCCATAGCACTCTCTAGATCCACTATGTGTCACAATTCATTTCTAGAATTTTATAAACTTTCCTAGGATATGTGATGTCTATAAATGCTTGCTAACAATGAAATTAAAGAGTCAGAGTAAAGCTGTACCTTGTTCTCATTATATAAAATTAGGTCCCTTCCATTACTCAGGACACTGTCTTTTGGCCAAGGGTAGGAGTACAGCAAGTTATCTCCTCATGGCATTGCTCTCTGTCTTGTTGTGTTACACACACACACACACACACACACACAAACACACACAAGATCCTCCATGCTTCCAAATCTTTAAAAGGAGAAGCTACCACTGACTCAAAACCTGGAGTGGGAACAGCAGCATGTGAACTCAGCACAAACTCTCCCACCAGAGCTTTGATATGAACACTCTGATTTCTTCCCATTGTTATTTATACACCTCTCTGACTTCCTCCTGTCGAAAATCAAGGAGTAAGCATATCTTGGACAGCAGATTTAATCAGTGTGTGCCTGAATTTACATTGTATCACAGTTGAATGAGAGTTAAAATAATGATTTGTCTCCTTCTGAATATGAAATGCTACTCTGAAATTATCCAGGCTTGTTCGTACGTTTCGTGCAGGCAAATAAGTCTCAGTTATTATTCTATTTTCTACCCTGGGCTACATCCTCTCTATCTCCCTCCATCACTCTGAATTCTCTAATACTCTGTCTATTTCTCGTTCTCAAAAAAAATCTGGTATGACTGATTGATGGACAAATGATTTCTACAACATATCCAAAGTGTAGCATAATAAGTCATGATGGAACATCAGAGTAGTACTGACTTCAAAAATATCACCATGGCAACTAGCAAAATTTCGTTTTGAATACAACAGTAGAAAATGACTGTCTCTCAACAAACAAAAGAAAAATACATCAGTCAAGGGTGATTTTGTGTCTTGAGCCTGTCTAACAAAGCTTTTAACGAAGAGCATCATTCAATGGCAACATTTTCCTCCATCTCCTTGGCTTTGAGATGAGTCAACAGTAGAACAAAGCAGAGCTTTGACCAAGAGGTAAGCTAACAAGCTTCCTGTTTACAAAATGCAGTGTTTGGTGCATGGTACCAGTGACTGGTCTCAAAATGAATCTATGTCGGTGGGAGTTTAACATTGGAAAGCACCTAAAATACAGAACTGATAACAATTGGCTCCAGCAATGTCTTTTAAAGCTCGGCCACAATAGTCATGAGTCTCAGCTTAAGCTCCTGACTACAGCAGTGCTGTCATCTTATCACACTGTCTTTGGTATAGCAAACCAGAGGAATTCCCAGAAGTGGCTCTAAGATCTCATCAATCTAGCTTCAATCTGCCTTTAATCCTACTCATCAGGTGGTTTCCCACATGTTTTATGTTCTTGTATTCTTGATGTTCAGGTCCCATGATTGGTTATACCATCACCGGGACATGCTTTTCCTTAAACGATATATGTGTTATTGCATATTAGATGATATTGTTTTGAAGTTAGAGCCTTCTGTTTGAAAAACGCTGTTACCATAGGAACAGGTTATCCAACTAGGCCTTACAAGGAAAAGTATGTCATAAATAATTGGCAATGCCCGGAGGGAGCTGTTAAACACTTGGAGCAAAGGAAAGAAAGAGTAGAGATACCAGAAAACAGCCATGGGGCCACATACCACAAAGGAAAAAAACGTGTTCCTAGATACTCCAGATTCCAGTGGAGACCATAAATTGAGCTTACAGATTCCAAATCAATTCCTGAAATGCAATGCTGCCTTCAATCTAGCTCACAGTTAAAAGAAAGAGGGTCATAAATAAAAGCTCCAAACCATATCGAGTATTAACAGTGTCCTATCCAGTGGTGAATAATGTATTTCAAAATATTGCCTACAGTATATAGTTCAAAATAATGTTCTTACATTGAACGACTTCAGAGCAAAGGAGTTTGAGCTCCGGGATGCAGAATGACTTAGGGCGTGACAGAGGTGCAGAGGGCACTTTGGGTCCTTTACTCTGAGACCTTTATCTTTTGCAAAAAAGAATGGACTGTTAATCTTACCTTCTTTTGTTTTCTCTAGAGATTCAGTCCTCACACTTTCTTTTCTATACCTGGCCCTAGCCCTTATCAGTTTGCATTGGGAGAGTTGTCCCTTGGGATTTTAAAGTAACTATAGATAAACAACAACAACAAAAAACAACTGTGATATGGCTGTGGGAATCCTGAGAAGTTAAAAATAATGTTTAAAGTCTGGAATATGGAAAGGGGGCAAAGTCATCTCAGGCATTTATTTGGATGTTTCTAAAAGGACTCTTATAATAAGCACTCTGCCTTGTCTCTAATTGAGAACAGACAAAAACTTAGCTCTCATTCTACACTCAGAGCTGCTCCTTTCCAGAGTCCCCCTGGAGTCACAGACCTCTCCAGAAACAGGTAGACGGGCAGTTAGTGGCAGAACAGGGGTGGAAACCCAAATTCTGATTTCTTTCCCCTTTTCACTGCTGCAGTATGCAGTGCCCCAGCCTTTACCTCCCACCTTTGCTGCCACTTGGCTGTTACCATACATTAGGAGAAGATAAGAAAACAGGTAGAGAGTTTTTGTCTTGATCTAGCTTTCCTGTTCTGCTACCTTTGTATGGCAGCCATGGTTTACACAAGAATTAACATGCAGGCTTCTGGTTGTAAGCTAACAGATGTGTTTTCTGAACTATCCACATGCTTTAGGGAATAATGGCATGTGCAGTACTTCATAACGAAACGTGTCAGGTACTGGAGAGATTAAGAGTGTTTGTTGCTCTAGCAGAGGATGCAGAGGATGGGAGATTGGTTCTTTCCAAGTGGCTCACAGCTCCCTGTAATTCCTGCTTGCAGATCCAATGCCCTCTTTTGTCTCTGAGGACACCCAGGCCAATATGCATACACAACAAAGAGAGGCACACACAGCTAAAAACAAAATATTTTTAATAGCTATATGACTCGGTGGGTAAAAATTCTTTCTGTGCAAACGTGGAAACCTGTGTTCAGTACCTAGAACACACGTGATCTGACCCCTACATGTGTGCTTCCACCACAATTATAAATAAGTAAATAAACAAATATAAATTTCTTGAATATTTTAAAGAACTGTCCGGAGAGATAGCCCATCAGTTATGAGTACTCAAGCTTCCCTTCCTAACCTCTGTGTCAGGCAGCTTACATCAGATGCCCAGAGACAGAGTTTTGCAGAATTATAAGCTGCCCAAAGTGGGAACCAAACTCAGAAGAGTAGCAAGCACTCTTAACCACTGACGTATCTTCTGAAATCTCAATACATTGAATCTTTTATACAAGAGAAAGATAATTTTTTTAAAAACAAAGACAAAGAGAGAGGAAAACAGCAAAAGTTTTGCTGTATCTCCTAGAAATATGAAAGTCAATTCTATTTTCACAATGGAATCAAAATGAAAAGCAGGTGCGGGTTCTCTTTCAGAGCATAGAGCAAGCCTGGTGCTGGTGGAACAGGGACTGAGGAGGCACACAGAGGGTTCAGGGCAGTGTTCAGATGAGGCACATGGTGACCAGAGAAAGGCGAGGGAAGAAGAAAGCTGGGGCTGGGGCCACACATGCCAGGGAATTCTATGACTCTCGGGTTAAACACACATCTATTGCTATCATAACGTTATAGCTAAACTCAACTGTGCAATTTTCAGACCATTTTGTCCAGGTTTCCTTAGCTGTGAGATTCAGCTTGTCGATGTCTCGGAGGAGAAACTCCAATTTACCCTGGTGAGTAGTGATTAGACCTGTCAGCTTAGCTAGACAATGGATACCCAGGTCTCTCCTTCATATGATTTCTGACTGCTCCTGTGAGGCTATTATCATGTTATCGTGTGGATTGCAGTATTTGAATTGGTAGACTGAGGAAAACAAACTGCCCTCCCTAGTGCTTGGGGCACTATCCAATCCACTGGAGACATTAACAAAACATAAAGGTAGAGGAAAGAGGAACTCAACTCCCTGCCTTCCCGACTGCCTGAGCTAGGACCTAATTCTTCTCAGTCCCCTTGGTCTGAGATTAAAACAGCAGGTTTCCAAAATCACATCAAGAAACTCCTCACCCAACCCAAAGAAAAACATATAAGCATCCCCCTGAATATTAACCTTCATCAGGCGATGAAAGAAGACAGAGACAGAGACCAACATTGGAGCACTGGACTGAAGTCTCACGATCCAAAGGAGGAGCAGAAGGAGAGTGAGCACGAGCAAGGAACTCAGGACTGCGAGGGGTGCACCCACACACTGAGGCAATGGGGATGTTCTATCGGGAACTCACCAAGGCCAGCTGGCCGGGGACTGAAAAAGCATGGGACAAAACCGGTCTCGCTGAACATAATGGACAATGAGGACTACTGAGAACTGAAGAACAATGGCAATGGGTTCTTGATCCTATTGCACGTAATGGCTTTGTGGGAGCCCAGGTAGTTTGGATGCTCACCTTAATAGACCTGGATGGAGGTGGGTGGTCCTTGGACCTCCCACAGGGCAGAGAAACCTGCTTGCTCTTTGGGCTGAGGAGGAAGGAAGACTTGATTGGGGGAGGGGGAGGGAATGGGAGGTGGTGGCGGGGAAGAGGCAGAAATCTTTAATAATTAAATAAATTAATTAATAAAAAAAAAAGAAACTCCTCACCCTCAGTAATTGTGTGAGCCAACGAATAATTTATTAGGTATATATACAGCACATATATGTCACACACATATATGTATTATGTAAGTAAGTACTGTTATACATTATATAAAATACACACACATAAATATATATAATCCAAGCACTATTATCAGGAGACCCCTAATACAAAACCCTTCTTCTGTATCTATTTACACTCAAGAAATTATCCTTCAAATTTGTGGTTTTATATGCCATCTATCCATTGAATATTCACATATTTAATGTCTATTTCACATTTTTCTGGGTGTTCTATATACACATAAATGCCTACATAATATGCTTACATGTGTATTTCACAGGCATTTCAAACTTATTATAATTTAAATTAATTTCTCTCCTAAGTTATATTCTTCTGATCCTTTACGTACCAAATATATGGGGAAATATTGATACTCCAAGTGATAAAACTGTGTTAGTGACTGACTCATTTCTCTCCCAATGATCATATTCAATGTTTCAAGAAACCTAGCTGTCTACATTCAATCACTTTCTGTGATTTTCACCCACAGTAGATGAAACCCAATGATCACTAATGTGCCATGGTTTTCCTCAAATTCATGGCGTGGCGATGTGACCTTCTCGTTCTACCTTCAACAGTGGAGTTTCTGTTTCCACTCCTTGAGAATTATAACAGGAGTCACAAAACTAAGAACACACTTACCTTGTGAGAAACCACTTGCAATTATTCTCAGTAATCTTAACCAACTTGATACTTCTTCATCAAACATCATTTCTACTTGAAAGCGTATCTGACACATTGAAATTTTTCAGACTTAGACAATTGGCAGAGTATTTTCTAAGAAATAAACAAAAGAGAGTTTTGTCTGTCACTTCAAGGAAAATCACTGACACTAATTAGTGACATGACAAAATTCGAAATCGCAAATAAAAATTAGGATTTTTAGAAAAAAATATATTTATATTTCTGTGGTAGTCTGATTCTCAAAAGTAATCATTCTTCTGAAAATAGTGGTTATATCAAAATATTGTTAAGATTATATTAAATTTGCATTGGTTTTGGATAATTTGTCACACATGAAGAAATAATATTTCCAAAGCACTAATGAATGTTGTTAAAAATTATATCCAAAGAAAAGAGAAAGAAATGAGTTTTCACATCTCAGAAATCATATTTTTTTCATAATCCTCACTACAATTAATGTTCATGGACTTTCAACCATGTCAAGGCTCACCTGTTACATAGATACCTGATTGCCCGTGTTTCTCATGTTTTTAATAGCCTCATTATTAGACCAATCATCAGTGTACTGAGTGAAGGAAGCATCATATTTATATGTAAGGAAGTTTGAGTCAGTCATTAAAAAAGGAGGAATAAAATTATGTCTTTTTTTTTTTTTTTTTTTTTTTTTTTTTTAAACCAGAACATTTATTTTATGACAGATTGAAATCCTCACGATGAACTGGATGCTGCAACAGCTGCCCTCTTGGGTTTAGGGGTTGTCCCTTCACGGAATCCATGTCTGAATCTTCGGTAGACAATTTTTAGGTGCCGCATCCGCCCAGTCCCGGTAGTGTTTCGTCTCTTAGCCTTGGCACTCCAGTTATACTTTCTCTTGCGCTTGGCCGGGTAGCCGCATTTGCCACAGGTAGGCTTCTGAAGGTGGTAGGCCTTAGAGCCACAGCGGCGGCACAACGTGTGCGTCTTGTTGCGACGCTTTCCGAAGGATGACGTTCCTTTAGTCATCTTGCTTCTGCCGCCGAGGCCAAAGAGACCGGAAGAGCAAATTATGTCTTTTGAAGGTAATGGATGGAACTACAGATCGTTACATTAAGCAAAACAAGCCAGTCGCATGAAGACACACTTCTTGTGTTTCTCTCTTTTGTGGAAGTTTAATTGGAGGGGGGAATAACTGGAAAGGAAGTTAGATTTACTTTGAATGTGGAAGGGGAAGAGGAAGGGAAAGGCATGGGAGAGTAAGAAGTAGTTACTAGTGGAGTAATGTTCCTAACATATGTTAGAAGCATGTGCAGAAACTTTATAATAAAATTCATTTCTTTGTACAATTTATATTAATTTATGAGTATCTTTGCAAAACTATAAATTATAGAACATAAATATAACATCAAATAATATCTATCATTATCTTTCCGTTGGTATAGGTGAGGCTAAATTTTATTCAAATGTTTCAGCCCTATAATCACAAATGATTAGATCCAGAAGCAAAGATGCATTTCTGACTTCTAAGGAGAGATGTCTGCATAAGTTTCAGGGTCACTCCATTTCCTTTGCTTTGGAAAATCTCTTCAGACAATGTTATTTATGATAATGTTTACTGAATTTTACATTATGTTCAGAATTTTAATATGTTTAAATGTGTGCGTGGTGTTTACGAGCATTCATGTGTGTGCATGTGAGTGCCTGCCTACATACCAGCATGCTGGAATGTGTATCACATGCATACAGTACCAACAGATGCCAGAAGAGGGCACCGGATCCCCTAGAACTGTCATAGTTGTGAGTGGCTGTGTATGTGCTGGGAACTCCAGTCTTTTCAAGAGCAACAAGTGCTCTTAACCCCTGAATCATCTCCCCAGGACATATGTTTGTTATTTTAAATGAATCAATATGTATTTTTTTTAATTTCTGGCAATTTAATTTTCAATATAACAAACATTGGTAGCCATGGCTTTTATATAATAAAGTTCTTTGACATCTTCAATAATTTTTAAGAGGACAAATAATTGTTTTTTAACTGCTAAAGAATTCTGATCTAAACTTCCAAAGTATAAAATGCCCATAGCATTGTCTAATGGTAAGCATCCAGTACTTTATCCAGATTAGTAATCTTCCCCCAAACTGACATACGGAAGTGTGCCACAAAGATAACAAGCATCTGCCCAGCTCAACTCACATGCGTTTATCCTCTGCCTATGTGTGATGGCTATTCTTGATTGTCTACTTGACTCTATCTGGAATCAACTATAATCAGAAATGGAGGGCCCAATTGTGAACTGAATCTTGAGGCAAGAAGACACATGTTTTTAATTCACATTTTGAAACCAGAAGACTCAAGCTTTGGATCCAGATCTTGAGGCTGAATGGCACACGCCTTTAATACAGAGCTTGAGGAAGGAAGACACACCTTTAATCTGGAGCACACCATCTATGGGAAGCCTACATGAGGCCAAGGGAAGAAGGAGCACTTCATCCTCACCAGCTTGCCCTCACCTTGCTAACATACATTTTTTTTCACTGGCATTGGAGCCTACTTCTTCGGGATTCCAGCAACACTGAAGACCAGCTGACACCCAGTCTGGTGAGAATTAGAAACTACTAGATTCTTGGACTTTACATTTACAATTAGTCATTGTAGAACTGTAGCTCATAAGTCATTCCATAAATTCCCTTCTATATAGAGAGAATAATTCATTCCATAAGTTCTGTGACTCTAGAGAACCCTGACTAGCACTATGACATGTTATTTTTCTTAAATGAAGGTGATTTGCTTCCTGACTGCATTCTAGTTTCCCCAATGTTACCATATCAAAAATACTTTCTCCTATCACTGTACATGAGAGAGACTAGAACAAAGAACAGGAGGACCTGTGTATCTTGATGTTACAATGAGTTTGTTTTTTTCTCTTTTCTATTGTAGTCCTTATTATGAAATTTCAAACACATAGAACTATTATAACAAATCATGCATACACCAATATTTTGTATTTTAATATAAACATTTGATATTAATTTTATTGTTTTATAGATTTAATTACCCTTTAATATAGCTAGACATCATGATTGGTACCATATATACATATATATGTATATATGTGTGAAAAGAAGTATATATGTATACATATAAATATATACACACACACACACACATCTTTGAAGTGTAAGGACATTTTCTTGTATCACTAAACAACTGTCATATTTCACAAAACTAAGATCTCCCTCATGAAATACATTTCTGTGGCTAAATGTCACTCTGTGGTTTAGGTTATAGCTTTTTTAAGTTAGCTTTACAAATTGAAATGATTTTAATACATCCAAAGACAAAAATGACAGAAACAACAAGTCATTTTTCAGAGCATGGCATCCTGACTAACATTAGGTATTACTGATATATTCTGTTTTATCTATACTAATGTTTGAGCAATGCTCTGTCATTTTAGCTAGTGCTAGTTTTTGTTTCCATGGTGACCAATGATGGTGAATGTTTTTATTCATGCCGAGTTTCCATCGGTGAGTCTTCTTTTATGATGTAAAGTTCTTGTTAGGGTGTTCTACTATTTTGTTATTTTCTTTATAATCTACTATAAGAATATTTTGTGGATTTTTTTACTGTCTTCTACATTTTTAAACTCTCTTTATAACAACATAAGTTCCGAATTTTGTGTATAACTAGGGGAACTATCAACCTTTTCAAATGAATTTTTAATATTTGTTTTGTGATGTTGCTTTCTACACCCCAGCTAAGAGATATTTATTAGCCTCACCACAGGCACATTCTCCTGTGTTTGCTTCTGGAAACTTTCATGTGTGGACTTAATGTCTATTTCAAAGTTCTTTCTGTGTAAGGTGTGAAATAAGTTTTGAAGTTCATCTTCCTACTTGAGAATCCAGCTGTGTTTCTTATTGAAAGGACATTTTCTTCTCACCTGAGTACATGAGGAGCTCATAATTACTTGAACTTGGTTTGGTCATCAGGTGAACTAGGTGAACTCAAGGTATCTTAAAAGAATGTAAAACTATCAAGAATGTGACACACTGGGAATGAGTGACAGTTGTTCAAGATTGTAGAAAACTAAACTAAATCATTATTTGATATTATATGAGCTCCTAGGTAAGACTCTAGAATATAAAGGAAAATGACATGTTTTCAGATCACTTGATGAAGTTTGAATTCGAATCTATGAATTGGATAATAGTGTGATATATGTATTGGTTTCCTGGCCTGGAAATGGGCATGAGGTATGGTATCTTATTTTCTAAAACATTTACAACAGGATAATTTCATTCAAAAAATTTATTCAAAAAAATTTTTAAAAAATGACTTATGAAAAGAAGAAAAGTGATAGAGTAGGATACAATAAAATTCTAATAGATGATAAATTTGGTTGAATAAGGGACCAGATAAATTATTTTATTCAAACATTCAGCTCTTCTCTGCCTTTCAAATAATCACAAAACACATTACCATAGAGAAGAATTACTTAGAGTTACATAAACGTATCTTGCTTTAGAAAGGGATGGGACATTTCACAACTGCAACACATTTGGAAATAATTTCAATAAAATATTATCAGTCATAAAAATGTTCTTAGTTTTTAATCTGCCAATTCAATTCTTGAGCATTAATAATAATAGTAATCATAGTAAGTGAAATATGCAGAAAATGTATCTTAGAATTATGTATAGGGGAACAATATTGAAGGTGTCATGATTTTGAACACTGAGGGACATCTCCAGTAATGACAGCACATGACTTAATAGAGCATAAAATAAGTAAATGTGCTTAAGCATAAAAGAAAAGTAAATGCATATGCTTACAATTAAGTAATACACATTTTCAGTAATGAAAATTTTAGATATAACTATGTTCCTTCTACAACTAGTATGATGTCCCCTCAACACTAAACATCTTTAAGGGAATTGAGGCAATGGGTGCCTATGGCTCCTTGAGCTTGAAATGCTATAGAAGTCAGTTAAGGTGTAGGAACAGTTGTCAGGGGATGTTTTCATTACTTCCAGTTATTAATATAGAAGAAAACGTGAAGGGAATAAGGCGAAAGTTAAAATGTGGGTAGAAACTTGAGCAGCATGGACAGATACCATCTCTCTTCTCCTTAAGCACTTCATACTGTGCAAAATGCACACAATAATAATGACCTATGTGGTAGCAGCAGTAGAAAGATATTATGAAGAGAAAGTAAAACTAAATGAGTCAGCGATTACAAAATTACAGATATTAATTGACTTCAGAATGTATAACATATGAAATTAACCAAATTGATTATGTCGTTGGCAGAGAAGGGAAAAGTGAAGGGGAAAATCTTATTTTTGAAGAATGATGAAGTCTGCCTTCAGTATGCTTCATCTTAAAAAAAAAGTATTCATTTAGGAGTACTGTGATGAGGGAGCAAACTGAGGACAGGGTACAAAACCATCACCTTTGAAGAGATTATTAGCATAACTGAAAGTATTTCTATTTTAAGGAAATATCTTAGCAGAGACTATAAAGCAAAACAAAGCTTTAAGAGTTTCAAATGCCATTCCAGTCGATAATAGAGGAATGGTTTGGGGCTTTCATCAGAAAACTCATGCCTCTCAATTTTTACTCCATTTTTATTTAATCCGGCTGCCATGATCAGGTGTCTGGATTGAACATTTGTTCTCTAAACTCTCAAATTCTTAGGAACAAGGGTAAGGTTTGGATGTCGAATTCTGGGCATGAGGGTGGGGCTGTCATAAATGGTATTAATGCCCTTATAGGATCAGCCTAGCTCAGTTCTCTACCACATAATTTTTCAGTAAGTCACCTGCCTGTGACTTAAATCGGCCCTCACTTAGCCGTGCTAGCACCCAAACCTCAGCTTGGCAGCCACAACACCAGACAGAAATTCCTATGACTGCAGGCTATGGCCTTTTCTGCTTTGTTACTGAGGCTTAAACTGGTAAAGACAATTTTCCTCCTTGTTTTATTTATGTCTACTTTTGTATTTGTCCTTTTTCTTCATGCTTCCACCTCTTTTTTAATTTGTCAAGTATTTTCAGACTTCATTTCAATTCCTCTATTGGGTCTCAGCTATACACTGTAGCTCTATTTGTCTGGTTTGGTTTCCTGGATCTTCTTAGATACATATAAATACATGCATATAAAAATATATATAAATATATATTATATATAAATATATGTGTGTATGTATTTATATGTATGCATATAAATACATATATGCACACATATTTGTGTATATATTTACATATGCATATATAAATATGTAATATATACTATATATAAATATGTATGTGTATTGAGTGTATATAAGTAGATGTGATACATATTTATGTAGGTGGTTCGTCTTTCTATGTGTTGCCTTCATTGGTTGAATAAAGAAAACTGCCTTGGCCTTTTGATAGGGCAACCCTTAGGTGGACAGAGTAGACAGAACAAAACGCTGAGAGAAAGAAGGCAGGCAGAGAGAGCTGCCATGGAGCCAGCCACAGGTTAGATATGCTGAATCTTTCCCAGTAAGCCATGACCTCGTGGTGACATACAGATTATTAGAAATAGGTGGAATCAAGATGTGAGAGTTAGCCAATAAAAGGCTAGAACTAATGGGCTAGGCAATGTTTTGATTAATAAAGTTTCTGTGTGGTTATTTCAGGGGCTAAGCTAGCCGGGCAGAAGGAAGCGGCTTGCCGCTCCTCTTACAACAACATATAATATATATGGATTACTGTATTGCATTTGAGTTGGTGTGACCAAATACATGACTACAAGACAGAAACAGCTTAAAAGAAAAAGAAGGGTTGGTTTGGGCTTGAGTTTCAAAGGTTTCCATACACCGTCATTTGGTTCATTATGCTCCAGCAGAACATCGTGGTGAGGGCATTTAATGGAAATATTCTCGCCCTTTTGAAAATTGGAAGCCCAGTAGTTAAACAACAAGGATCCAGGAACAAGATGTCACTACAGAACTATACATTGTGACCTACTTCCCTCAATCAATTGCCACCTCCTAAAGTTTTCAAGCAGGGTGGTTTTGATAGTGTTATTCAATTTACTGAAACCGTGCAGTATTATACAGATTGCATATATTCAGCAAAAATACTGTTTAGTTGCAGATGCTCACTGTCTCTGAGTCTTACAATCTTTTCACACCTTCTCCCACAATGATTGATAAACTTTGGGGGAAAGGATATGGTATAGACATCTGACTTAGAGCTAATAACACCACAGTCTCTTTCTGCATAATGCTCAGGTTTTGGATTGCTGTGTTAATCATTTATATTTATACGCACACACGTGCAACACACATACATACATACACGCATACATACATTTTTATGAGTATTCAGAGATGTACTAATCTATAGATTTAAAGATAAGAACTTAGGGGGGAAGTTCATTACTATGTCATTCAGCAGAATAAAGGAATTTTTATATTTTTAAATTTTTCATTCACTGATTTTCTAATGACATTATGCATATTTTGACATTTGTGAATCATGTACAATCTCATCCATAATTTTTTCATAACTACTGTTCCTTTCTCTATGATGATCCTTAGAATGAAATTACTGAACACAGAGAAACATGGCTGTTCAAGGCACCTAGAATAAGTGCTCAACTCTCAACTGATATTTATTCCTTCTAAGGATGATAAAACAATGAATAGGGTATAGTAAGACTATAAAAGCCAAAATATTGGAAGAAGAGTTCAGCAATGGAGTCTTCTGGTCACAACATTGCCAGAAAAGCACTGTCTCACAATATCTATGGCTGTCAGCAAAGGACCTATGCAAGACGGAGATTCTCAACGGTCCTGCAGATCAGGGGAAGGCATGTGTGTGTGCATGTGTGTATGTGATGTAGTGTGGCATATGTGCTTGTGTGTGGTGTGGTATGTGTGATATAGTGATGTGTGTTGTGTGTATGGTATAGTGGTGTGTGTGTGTGGTGTGGTGTGGTGTGTGTGTGTGGTATAGTGTGGAGGGCTTAGTGTGGTGTACGTGTTTTTGGTGTAGTGTGATGTGTGTGTTATAGTGTGCTGTGTGTATGTGTGCTTGGTGTAGTGTGGTATGTATGTATATGTGTGTGTGTTTGGTGAAGTGTGGTATGTATGTGTGTGTGTGGTGTAGTATTGTGTGCGTGTGTTTTAATGTGGGGTGTGTGTGTTTGGTCAAATGTGGTGTGTGTGGCGGGGGACTGTGTTATAGTGTGGTGTGTGTATGCCACTGCATGAATGTAGAGATGAGAAAATAACTTTTCAGGAGTTGGCTCTCTTTCTCTCTCATGTTTTTAAGGCAGAGTCTCTCTTACAATTTCTGTTGCTGGAGAGAAACTTCTGCGCAATTATCCATCTTTGCTTTCCATCTCTGTCAGAGGTGTCGGGGGACATTACAGGTTCCAGCCATCATATCTACCTCTTTTACAGTGTTCTAGGGTCTGATCGCAGGTTGTGAGGATTGCATGGCAAATGCTTTGACTAGCTGCCTTGAGTCCTTTCTTTAATGCCCACTCTATCAACTGACTGCTACAAAAACCAGCTTTCTTTTTATCGGTAGGAAGGAAATTTTAGACCCTCCATTTCTTTCTCTTATTTCAGCCAATGATAATTTGTAGGCTGCCTCCCTGGCTAGAATCTCACTCCCAACATCTACTGGATCCCGTGGCTTTTAGACTTTCTCAATTTAAACCCCAGTCTCAAAATCACAATCCAGAACCTAACAGTTGGACTGCAATCAATCCCAGTTCTATTCTAAGACCCCTGCAGTTGTAAAAGGGGGGTCAGAATATCTACACATAACAGATAGAGCCACTAGAGGTTTCTCTCGGCATTCCAAGAGGGCAAAGCTACTGTGAGAAATGACAGTGTATGGGCAGAAACATGACACTGTGTCCATTCATAATTGACAGAGTTTGACTATATCCTTTAAGAAGCCCCTAAATACTTTTGGCAATAAAAACTACTTTTCTTATTTGTCAGATAAATATCTGTTTGAATTACAACTGGTAACCTTCCAAAGAATACAATGAAATGAGTCTACATACATAGGTGATAGGAACTGAAATCTGTCCAACTGCTCTAGGTAACAAGGAGGTAATATCTGTCAAGCACTTTGAGGGGTATTCTGGGAGTGGATAAGACATTTATCCTATGAGAATATTCATCAACTTATAAAAAGATGTCTTATCTCAAATGCCCTGAAACAGACCCAAAGGCAAGGATTTATCACAAGTGATTACCTAAGGAAGGGCTCTAAGGGGAAGGTGAATGAAGGCAGAAGAGTCACCAGCAGAAAAAGCAATGAGACCAAGCAAGGATGCAATTACAAGGAAAGCTTCAGGCAAGCCCCTGCTGATCCCTTCCCTTGGGGACCTGCGGAGATGAAGTCAAGC
Organism: Chionomys nivalis; assembly: GCF_950005125.1. NCBI lineage: Eukaryota > Metazoa > Chordata > Mammalia > Rodentia > Cricetidae > Chionomys > Chionomys nivalis. The sequence goes on along the minus strand of NC_080086.1, from coordinate 128,534,356 downwards.
CCCACCAGAGGCAACCCTTCTACGATGTCTTATCTGGACACCTGCCAGTCATTGTTCCAGCACTGAATTTCACAGACATTAATGATGCTGTTACATCAGGCGTAATATTCACAGAGTTTATTATAAAACAAAAGCTGAAACAACCTAACATTTGTATAGCAGTAAAATATTCATAAGTATTGTATATTCAGCCCTTAAAGAACATTTAATATGGAAAAATAAGACTGGAAAATTACATCTTTAAATTACATGGTACAAAACTATGTATATCTATTACACAAATCATATTTAAGAAAAAACAAGAACAGATATACCATGATAAATCAGTACATTGTCTACTTCATGGTCTGTAGTTTCATATTGCTATTCTATAATGCATGAATAATACATTTTCATAGAAAGAAAATAAGTTAGAATAGAATCAAGTGGAGTGAGAACATGTTGGCATTAACACGTGTAAATGTAAATGAGCAAATTGAATTTATCCCAATGTCACATCTCTTATTGGCTACTGTCAATTGAAAACTGAAGTGTTTTCTCATCTTACTCCCAGTTTCTTCAGCTTTATAGAACAATATTTTTGGGGTGTGTGGTTTTTGAGGCAAGATTTTTTTGTGTAAAACCTCTAGCTTTCCTGGAATTTGCTTTGTTGACCAGGCTGTTCTTGATTTTACAGATCTTGAGATCTGCCTGTCTCTGGCTTACAAGTGCTGGGATTAAAGGCATGAGGCACCACCCTGCTAGAACATTATTTTTATATATAATATCCTAACAATCTTAGATGTCATGGGTGTGTCTGGGGTTTTAGAACACTAAGTGCATATGTGTAGGAGTATATGCATATGAATGTGACTGTGTATACCTTGACTTCAATAGGATATTTAGTAAATATACTAATCCTATAGTAGATTACGGACTGTGACTTAGAAAAAGGAAAAGATGGATTTCAGAAAGATCTTAGTATACTACAAAAGGAAAATCTGAGCTTGTTTGTTTTTGTATGACTTCACAGTATGTGAATTTAAATTGAAATTAAGCATGAGAAATTTCAGTAAATAATTTAAATATAAAGAAGAGAAAGTACGATTTCTAAATAGAAATAATTCTAACTATAAATATAGGACTGGTATTTTGACCTTACTGTACAATCTGTTTAACATCCTTGGGTAACATAAAAGAACATTATCACATCGCAGTTTAAGCCAGCTACAAAAATTATTTTTTCCGATCTCTTTTGAAAAGAGGTCTAGATTGTACGACAATGTGCAGTAATAACATCTCTGACTGTGCCACACTCCTTGTCTTATAGGGAGTTTTACCAAAGCACAATTCCTCAGAGTGAGCCAATGTCTGAAAATTCCAGGAAAATTGTTATTTGGTATTAGAGTTGCATTGTTGTTTTATTGTCCATAGCAAATAAAATCTTATTTATTTTAAAGTCATTTGAATATTCTTACCCCGCAGATATAAATGAAAAGCACTGTCCTAATAAGGGGTGGAAGTTTGATCTGAAGAATAAATGTTTCATCTCCATCATCATGTTAGCTTGTTAGGGTTGTAGATCAGGAGGCATGAAGAATAAAAAATTATTTCTCACACTCCTGGAAGCTGGAAGTCTGAAATCAAAATGTCATTAAAGTGGGTTTCCTTAATAGCTCTCTTCTTGGCCTGAAAATGGCAGTCTCTTATCTAGTTTTTAAATCATTTTCCTGCCAAACTCTTTTGTGCTTCCAATGTGTCTCCCAGTCTTTTAGTGATGCCTTACAGATTTGATTGCAGCCCACTCTAAATATTTTGTTTTGGATTAATAATCTCATTAAGGCTTCCATCTGTAAATGTGATTGTATTTGAGAGTATAAGGATATATGGCTTCAACATACAAATTGGGGACAGTAGGAAGGAAGGAGAAACAATTTAACTCATAATAGTCGCCAGATAATATATGCCACTTTTCAAAGAAAACTTTGAAAAGACTACCCATGGCTCATAGTTGTTGACTATAGAAGGCTCAGAGAATGATGTTTTAGTTATCTACTAATACAAAACTGAAAAGAACACTCTTCATAACCATGCGGAAGACAGGCAAACATTTTACCCACCAAGGTCTTCCTGAGCAGTACATCCCCTGAGAAAAGACATGTCTTTGCAATTAGAGCACCTAAGTAGGAAAGAAATTTAGTCTTGGCACATAGATCCAATGTAGCCTACATTAGACATAAAAACCAACTCTCTAGTTTCATCTGTTGTTTCTAAGCACCAAATGCAGAAAAGTTACAGTTATCAAAACGTTTACCAGCACTGAATCCCAGCAGATTTCAATGAAAGGTAAAGTCTAAACCATCCCACTGTTGTGTTCATTTATCCTAAAAGATGTTTTGTTCTCATTTTAGTTTTATTCCTGTTTTGTAAAAATATTTTCTGTTCTTCCTTCATACACTTAAATACAAAGTTTTATTTCAAGACCCAATAACAATTCACCTCTGGTAAGATTTCTCCAAATATTTTAGTCTGAGTTTCCCCTTATCTCTCCACTTATGAGAGGGCAAAATCTATAGTTTCTCTTCTCTATATAACAGTTGATATAATGTATAATGTGGGTTAAATATGCATTGACTAGTAGATTGACATATCTTCATCACTACCATTATACATGTTAATTTTCTCAATTCTGGATTCATGAAACCTAAAATCAAGATGTCCGCACACAGTATAGTATTTGAGTATATAAAGGATTAGATGTTATTTCGCAAGCAGAATATTGTTCAAAAAGTAAAAACATGTTTCTATCAATCACATTTTATAATAATAAACATAATAGGAAAACAAAATTAACCTTCCAGAAGCATGCTGAAAGTAATTAAACCCCCTCCTCACCCATCATCCAGGGTCTTCTCAGCAGTACTGAGCACCCATCCTTTGAAAAAGAACACATTTTTTTTCAATAGAGCACCTAAGAGAAAAATATGGTCCATGGACCTATTGCATAAACATAAAATGAAACTGACTTGTCTCGTCATCTTGTTCTAAGCACCATAGTTGCTTTTATTGGTTAATAAATAAATAAGCTACTTTCAGTCAATGGCTTAACAGAATATAACCAGGCTGGAAAATAGACAGAAGGCAGAGTCAGAGAGAGGTCATGTAGCTGCCTCCACAGACAGATGCCTCCGTAGAAGACCACTGAACTTTTGCCAGTAGGCCACAACCTCGTGGTGATACACAGATTAGTAGAAATGGGTTAATTTAAAGTGTAAGAGTTAGCCGATAAGAAACTAGAGATAATAGGCAAAGCAGTGATTTAATAAATAAAGTTTCTGTGTGATTATTTTGAGTCAGGGTGATCAAGAAACTAATGAGTGGTCTCCGCCAACAATATGTAACCAAGGTCAACAGTTACTACCAATAACTTTTTTTTTAATCACTGTTCTATAAGCATGGATGTAGGGATATAGCCCCACCCATTGGGGGCGTGTTCGCCTCGAGCTAATGTTTAAGGATTTGCTCTGCCTTTCCTGTTCTCCCTGGGAACCTATGGTCCTGTAAGTCTATTTCCTTATTAAAGCTGTATATATCTTTATAATCTGTCTGCATTCATTTACGCTGCCACATTTTTATGGACTTAGGGAAAAAAAAAGAGGAAGAAGAAGGGGGATTAACTGGTTTTATGGGATGATTGGTATTTGTAAATTACTGTTTATAGAAAATTGTATTGGTACTGTTTCTTGTATATTGACATATTGAATATTAAATGTGAGTGTTCCTACCTCTATTTTTGTATGAGTATGCTTATAACTTTGTCTATAGTGTATTGATACATCTACCATATTACAATGTACATTTCTACCTCTGATACTATGACATTGTTTACAGTTGAAGATCAATTGTCTTCATATATTGCACAGTTGTTTGTTCTTTTAGTTTTCAAGTTAGATAGGTATTGAGAATTATATGTTTGTCATATTTATTTTTAAGTTAATCAGGTCTTTTAGTTACATAGAGATTATATTTAGTATAGATAGTATGATCTTTAGCCTCTTCAAAGAGCTGTAAAAAATGGCCTTTAATCTAACCTAAAATTTCTGTGCCAACGAAACACAATTACTCCTGACAACGCCACTCTACTCCCGAGAGAACGTTGAGCACCAAAGACACTCCACTGGGAGCTTGTCTTCTTGGCAGAACTGGCCTTTGGGTTAAGAAAAGCCCATACCTCAACTTCTGACAAAGATACATAATATCCCTAAGTGGATAAAACAGGATTGTCTTATCCTGCCAAGTCAGGGTAGGATAGTTCTAAGAATGATATGTCAGTTATATTAGGCCTTAGCCAAAGTTGGTTGATTCAACATTACAAACAAGACTTTGGGTGATTGCCCAGGTAGTCAGTTGTCTCTGTCAATTGTTGCACATTTTGGATATCTCTCGATTGTTAAGTAATATTTATTCCCTTCTCGGATCTTTGACGGAGTTAAGATTATATAATTGTAGTTACTCTCTATGTTATTTAGACTCCTTGAGATAGAATGTTTAGCAAAAGTTTTGTTCTCAATATTGTTTGTTATATTTATTATTTGTTACTATTGTATATAGTTGTATTTGGTTTAGTTCTATCTTATTTAGACAAAAGGGGGAGATATAGGGATATAGCCCCACCAATTGGGGGCGTGTTCGCCTTGGGCTAATGTTTACGGATAAATCTGCCGGGCATGATCCCAGCAGCCCCTTTTTGCTCTGCCTTTCCTGTTCTCCGCGGGAACCTGTGGTCCTGTAAGTCTATTTCCTTATTAAAGCTGTATATATCTTTATAATCTGTCTGCATTCATTTACGCCGCCACACATGATTTTGTACTTGGTAAGAAAAACAAGCAAGAAAGCAAACAATTGTTTTGGTTTGGTTTTTCAAGACAGGGTTTCTCTGTAGCTTTTGAGCCTGTCCTGGAATTAGCTTTTGTAGACCAGGCTGTACTCAAACTCACAAAGATCTACCTGCCGCTGCCTACTGAGTTCTGGGATTAAAGGCATGTGCTATCACTTCCCGGCAACAATTTTAATATTTTAATAGGAATTTTTGCATGTAACAGCACATTTTAGCATGTTATAACTGAAAGAGTGAATACCCACATTTCCATGTCCAGAAAAAGATGTAAACCTGGAATCTCAAGTGGAAAATTTCTGATGGAGATGATTCAAGTTCACATTATAGTTATAATTGAAATTGTTGAAGAAGATAGATTGACTCACTATCTAAAAGGAGGATATGCTGAAAATACAAAATTAATGATTACGAAAAGAAATAAGTACGTAAAAGAAGTACGAAAAGGAATAAGTTGAGTAAAACAGTTCTCTAAGTAAATTAAAATGAGGCAAGAGAAACAGAAGAAAAATCAAAGTTCAACTCTCACTAGCATCTCTGTGCCCTGCCCATCCTCCTCCTCTCTAAGCACTGCTTCATTGCACAGATCATTCCTGCTTTGCAACTTTCCCACATCCTTTCACGACATTCTTTTCAAAGCCTATCCTGACAACTATTTTACTCCAGTGTTTCAGAGATGCCTCCAGCACTTACACAAAGCTTTAGATCCATCTTTTTTATGGCCACTGTACAATCAAAATCTAAACACACCAAGTATTTCCTTAAGTGTCTTTGCTACATTATCTTTCAATGACAATGAACTTCTCAGAAAATTGCAGTCAGCAATGATTTATTTTATCACCATTCCTACTGTCTCCATGTGAGATCTAGGATGCAAGTATCTATTTCCACAGCAAGGGGAGATCTCCAAAAGTCATTTTCATTGTACCATCTTGTAATATTTAAGTTATTCCAGATATTAAGCATGATAATGGCTTATAATACTTGAAGTGAATTGTGACTTTTTTCACCACAACAGAAACAGATCTTTCTATCAAATTAACCATTTTTGAGCTTTATCCTGTGTCCCACATCTGTTACAAGGTTCCAGGAAGCATTGAGTATCTTCCTAATAAAATCTAGGAGAACCATAGAGTACTATGTTGGGGATTGAACCAAGGAAAAAACATCCCGTGGAAATAACCATTGCTAATATTTACTTTAATATTTTATTTATGCATGCATGTGACTGTCTGTGCTTGTATTCAACTTACATGCTGGTGTTCCTAGAGACCAAAAGAGAGTTTTGGGTCACACGGAAGAGGCAGTTGTGAGCCTTTGTACTTGGGTGCTGTGAAAATAACTCAGGTCCTGAAAAGCAGCAAGCACTATTAACCAATAAGCTATTTTCTGGCCACTAAAATGAAGATTTTAAAAATGAATAATGATCTTTGTGTCTTCTTTAAAAAATTAATTTGGATGACTAAAATGATAGTTCAGTGGGCAGGATGCTTGCTATGAAAGTATTTGGACATAAATTCAGATAACCAGCACCCACATAGAAGCCGGGCATGTTAGGACATGCCTGTAAGCCCAGAATTACTGAGATGGTACATAGGCAGTCAGTGTATCGAATTAACCAGGCTTGCTCAAGAGTAACAGGAATACTTTAATGGTTAAAGAGGGGGAAAACTTACACTACAAGAATAGGAGTTCTGGCCAGGCTATGGTGGCACACACCTTTAATCCCAGCACTCAGGAGGCAGAGGCAGGCAGATCTCTGTGAGTTCGAGACTAGCCTGGTCTACAGAGCTAGTTCCAGGACAGGCTCCAAAGCCACAGAGAAACCCTGTCTCGAAAAACCAAAAAAAAAAAAAAAAAAAAAAGGTGAGAGCACGCACCTAGATTCCCCCGGTTTTTCTTCCTGAGGAGCAGGTCGCCATGCCCCAATTAGCTGTGACTGGTTAACAGAGTTTCCCCATCAGTCAGATCCTAATAGGCACTAGCAAGCTTGTCTATCTGAAACAGTATGTTTTGGATTCATTTAAGAGATACTGTCTCAAAGAATAAGGAGGATTGCAATTAAGAAAGACATCTAAAGTCAATATCTGGCCTCTACATGTACCATACAGGCAAAAGTACATGCACATGTATGCATGCATATACAACATACATAGCCACAAATTAATTTTTGATCATTACATAAAAACATAAAAGTATATCTGTTTATCTGTCATTGCATGATATTTATTATATATAGTCATTCAAATATGTATCCAAATATTTACCATTTTGTTTTTAGTAAAGACTTTCAAGAATCTTCCATTAGGCTTTTTGAAATGTACAGTAGATTACTGTCACCCCTGTCCACTCTGTTGTGCACTATAGACCAGACCTTTCTTCTCCCATCAGAATGGATGCATTCAACCCTCCTCCATTCTATTCTTCTCTCCTAGTCTCCTCACCTGGGGTCATTTCCATTTTGTCAACAGCTAAAACATTAGGTTTTTCGACTTTACACATGAGTGACATCATGTCATGTTTATCTTTCTGCTCATGGTTTATTTCACTCCCATAATGATATCTAGTTTATTTCATGCTGCCACAAAAGACAAGATGTCCTTTTAGGTCTGAACAGTATTCCATCATGTATGTGTGCGGCATTTTCTTTATGCATTCATCAACTGGTGGACACTTTAGTGTGTTCCACATCCCGGCTATTCTAAGTTGTACTGCAGTGAACATAGGAGTACTAGATGTCTTTTCAACATACTTGTTTAATTCCCTTTAACTTTGCAGTGAAATTACTGGCTGACACAGTGTGTTACTGTGCATATGTGTGTATGCAGAGGTTTAAATTGAGAGACTCATGAATGTTAAGCATGTGTTCTACCACTGAACTGTACATTGAACTCTGTTACAGGAGGAGCCTCCGCAGATTTACGTTCTGATCATGGCCATTTACAGTCCTACCAACAGAGTACACAAGGTTTCTTTTTTTCTCCATACTCTTGTTAACTCCTGTCACTTTTTGTTATTGTGAAAGTTGGCATCTTACGGAAGTGAAATGGATTTTATTTGCATTCTCCTATGGTCTGTAGCATTAGATACTATTTCAGGGTTACAACTGTGTTCAGTGTGTTTTTCTTTTGAGATATCTCTAAGTCTATTACCCATATTTATGTGGGTGTTTGCTTTTTGTTATTGAGCTTCCCAATTTTTTTATAATATTATCTGCATATTAACTAATCCCTCGTCAATAAACCATTTGCACCATTCTAAAGACTGACTCATTGTTCTGATTGTTTCCTTTGATAAAAAAACTGTTTAGTAAGATATAATTTTGATGATACAGTGTTGCTTTAATTTCCTGTAATTTTTGTGGTCTTATCCAAAGACTCTTTTTCTGTTTCAATGTCATGTTGTCTCTCTGATCTCTGTGCAATAGAACAGCTCTAATAGAAACAGTATAATCTCCAAGAGTTTCAAAAAATATAATAATAATTTCTCAAAACTTTCAACCTCCAGTAAATGCAATACAACAGTGAAAATAAAAAATATGTATTGTATAATCTCCAAGTCCAACTAAGCAAAGTATTCACAGACTAAAATGAAAGATTATTGGGTAATTTTATGAAAATGCAAGAAAGAAAAATCATCCTGAATAAATCACATATCCTACTCAGATGTCAGAACTGTGGAGAATTATGCAAAATACAATCACTCTAGAGAACAATATGATCAAATTTGTTAAAACTTGTTCAAAACTATTTTGCTGCTTGTTATGAAATAGAGAAGATAATTACAAAACTGCCAAAAATCCAGCTTCAAAACATTAAATTTAGAAATATTTATGTTCTTTAAAAATAAACTGAACAAAGAAGTATGGTATCAGAGAATCATGAGCAGAATAGGATAAATTATTCCATCAAATTTAGTTAGTAATTCTTCTCTTTTATCTCTGGAACTGAACCCCTGCTCGGGCATTGCTCCTGAGACAGTATGAAAGGAAATAAAGCTAACAATGCAGAATTGGGTCAAACATAGACTATGATGTCAAAATGATGACATATTTTCAGAATCAGTAGGTAAAGAGAGGCGCAGAAAATCATCCAGCAGTCTATTTGACCAGAATCATTTGGTTTCACAACCAAGGCAACCTTTATAGGTCGCCAGTCATATTTTGTATGACTAATACTTAAAGCATACTCTATAGCAACGCAACAGTGATTGCCCTCTTTTTCCTAAATACAGTGTGTTCATGCTGCTTCCCAAATTCTGAATTGGTATAATTTTTACACTGCCACTCCTGACCCTGAGTTCTATCTTTGTTGACTTTCTTGTTGTATTTTTATGGTTTCAGTGTGAAAATTTTATGATTTGGGTGTGCCATTCATTGTCCCTCACTTTATTCTTGTCAACACACATGTACACTGCAACTATTTCTGAATAAATAGTATTTTCAGATGTCTCTGAATAGATTTAGAATAAAAGAAAAGACAGTGTCATCTTTTAATATCCAGGGTTTCTTATAATATTTCAATTGTTTCCTGTTGGAGGCATGTGTGGTCTATCTTCATTTTTAAGTTCAACTGCTAACTATCTGTTTCACAGTGTGGTGAAATTCGAACAAGTACATGTACAAATATATACAGATTGATATTGATGGAAACCAAACAGCTAATTAATTTGCAAAACTAACTTTATCATTCATTTGTTCTCTATATACAAGAACAAAGTACTAGCCACACTTTTATGTTATCTTCTTTGTCACATTTAAATTTTATATCTTTACATATGTCCCTGTATTCTCTTACTGAACATTTTGAATTTTTTGACTCCTTAAGTAGGACTCTGAATTTAATTAATATTTTGTTTAATGTTAAATATTATTTGGGACATTATTAGTTTTTCTTTTGTTCATGAAACACAGTGATTGAGAAAAGTGTTTCAGGTCATCAGGCCACTCCTTATCATTTCCAACTGTGTGACTCAGGTGAGTTGATTGTTCTCTGTAAAGTTCATTTTCCTCACTTGTAATACAAGAATGGTTGTAAGAGTAGAAACTCTATCATAATACAGAAACACTATCATATAGGCTTGTTTTGATAATTTGCTAATAGATGTGGTGGACTGGCCAGAATTGTGATACAGTAAGCACATAAAAATAACATTGATGACAATAAATGATGAAATGCAACAGTGACTTGATTTGAACACCCTGACAAGAGCTGTACACAGTGTGTGTGTTTTCCAAAAATATATGTTTAAACAAATTTAATGTTTCCATTTCATTTTCATAGTGCTGTCTAACATCCATAGAGAAAAATATATCAATATATTAGATATAATATATTTAACTCTTAAATAACACACAAAAACCCACTTCATCTTCTGAAAACTTCTATCCTACAGGCCACCTTCCATGACTCATGAAAATACTATGCAAACTGCCAAGAAAGCAATGTTGTAATATGTGCGGCAGGGCTGCGTCCCTGGCACCCGGCCGCCCGCATGGCTTATGCCCCAAAATAATTACACGGAAACTGTATTCTTTTAATCACTGCCTGGCCCATTAGTTCCAGCCTCTTATTGGCTAGCTCTTACATATTGATCTAACCCATTTCTAATATTCTGTGTAGTACCACGAGCTGGCTTACCAGGAAAGATCTTAACCTGCGTCTGTCTGGAGTGGGAGAATCATGGCGACTCACTGACTCGGCTTCTTTCTCCCAACATTCTGTTCTGTTTGCTCCACCCACCTAAGGGTTGGCCTATCAAATGGGCCTAGGCAGTTTCTTTATTAATTAACCAATGAAAGCAACAGATTAATACAAGACCCACCTCCATCAAAGCAACACAATTAAACAGACATATCTAGCTGCAACACCTGTGAACTGCAACAATTATCAACATGGCAAGTTATGTGCCAGTCACATGCCAACAGCAGCCAACAAAAATGTAATGGACATAAGTCCTACTGAACAGGAGGGGAAACATGCTTGTTTACTGGAAACGTCCCCAGCTCCCCAGAGTAGTGAGGTCATGGACCTTAGAAAAGAATCTACTATCATCACTCCATCAGACAAGCAAAATTCCTTACAACATTATAAATCACATCCTTATATCCACAAATAAATACAGCTACAACCCCTTATCAAAGAAACAATAATGGAAACCACCTCATAAAACCACAAGTGAACAACAATGCAGAGGTCAACAGGTGAGGAGAAGCCCAGCTCTGAGTATTACATCTATGTCACTGCTTCTGCATCTATGATCCAGTAAACATCACAGAAGATTGAACAAAAGGATTGTAGTAATCAGAATCCCAGGAAATCTGGTATGTAACAGTCACTCTTAGAAACTGCTGCCTTAACAAGACTGAAATGATAGCAATATCAACAGACCTGCTAATGTAGAAGGGAAAAATTTTCATTGACTATATATGTCTGTATGTGTCTATATAAATGATGTTTAAGTTTTCCACAATGAACAATGAATTTTCCTGCAGTAATCTTTAAAGTTTCCAGGAAGAAGTTGGGGCCCCAAAATAACAACTCCACCTGGTTGATATGATGTCATGATGCTAATAGTGCTACTATAAGACCTGTTTTTGGGGTCCAGCTGCTCAAAATGGTTCCAGTTTGGTTAGCTGAAATGGTGAACTTTTTTACAACATTCTGACCAGAACTCCAAATAGGAACCTCAGAAAAACCGTACCAAATATTCAAAGACTATTTGCAATTATGCCAGACAGTAATCTTGGAACTTAAACATTATTTTACTTTCATAGGCTCCCATAGAAAGAACACCGTGCCCATGACAGCTAGAAGTAATTCTAGAAGATGCCATCCCCTCTCAAAACAAAGTTTGTCCTCAGGGTTAGAGACATCATTTAGAGGTTGATTATAATTGGTATAGGGTTGGGGGTTGGGGGGAATTTTGTAGGCTCAAGGATCTCTTTGAAAAAAAATGGGGAAATTGGATGGGATAATAGATTAGTGTGAGCTTACACTAATAATAATAGTGAGTAATAGAGTGAATACTTGTGAGTTATTATTTTTTTATTGAAAAAATAATTTCTGCTTCCTCCCCGCCTCCCATTTCCCTCCCCCTCCTCCAGGCCCTCTCCCCCTCCCCCCACTCCTCTTCTCCTCCCTCTCCAGTCCCAAGAGCAGTCAGGGTTCCCTGCCCTGTGGAAAGTCCAAGGTCCTCCCCCCTCCATCCAGGTCTAGGAAGGTGAACATCCAAACTGTCTAGGCTCCCACAAAGCCAGAACATGAAGTGAGATCAAAACCCCGTGCCATTGTCCTTGGCCTCTCTTCAGCTCTCATTGTCCACCATGTTCAGAGAGTCTGGTTTTATCCCATGCTTTTTCAGTCACAGTCCAGCTGGCCTTGGTGAGCTCCCAATAGATCAGACCCACTGTCTCAGTGGGTGGGTGCACCCCTCGTGGTCCTGCCTTCCTTGCTCATGTTCTCCCTCCTTCTGCTCCTCGTTAGGACTTTAGGAGCTCAGTCTGGTGCTCCAGTATGGGTCTCTGTCTCTATCTCCATCCATTGCTAGATGAAGGTTCTATGGTGATATGCAAGATATTCATCAGTATGGCTATAGGATAGGTTCATTTCAGGTTCCCTATCCTCAGGTGCCCCAAGGAACTAACTGGGGACATTGCCCTGGGCACCTGGTAGCCATTCCAAGTTCAAGTCTCTTGCCAACCCTTAGGTGGCTCCATAACTAAGATATGAGTTTCCCTGCTCCCCTATCCAACCTTCCTTTATCCCCAATCATCCCGTTTCCCCAAGTTCCCCCCATCCTCTCCTTCACACTTTTCTCTCCCCATCTCCCCTCAACCTCATCCCACTCCACCCCCAAGGTTCCAATTTTTTGTCCGGCAATCTTGTCTATTTCCCATAGCCAGGAGGATAACTATGTTTTTCCTTGGGTTTACCTTCTTGTTTAGCTTCTTTAGGATCACAAATTATAGACTCAGTGGCCCCTATCCATGGCTAGAAATCAATTATGAGTGAGTACATCCCATGATCTTCTTTTTGGGTCTGGCTCAACTCACTCAGGATAGTATTTTCTATTTCCATCCATTTGCATGGAAAATTCGAGAAGTCATTGTTTTTTACTGCAGAGTAGTACTCTAATGTGTATATATTCCACACTTTCTTCATCCATTCTTCCATTGAAGGACACCTAGGATGCTTCCAGGTTCTGGCTATTACAAATAATGCTGCTATGAACATAGTTGAACAAATGCTTTTGTCATATGATAGGGCATCTCTTGGGTATATTCCCAAGAGTGGTATTACTGGATCTTGAGGTAGGTTGATCCCAATTTTTCTGAGAAACCGCCACACTGATTTCTAAAGTGGTTGCACAAGTTTGCAGTCCCACCAGCAATGGATGAGGGTACCCCTTTCTCTACAACCTCTCCAGCAAAGGCTATCTTTGGTGTTTTTGATTTTAGCCATTCTGACAGGTGAAAGATGATATCTCAAAGTTGTTTTGATTTGCATTTCTCAGATCACTAAGGAGGTTGAGCATGACCTTAAGTATCTTTTGGCCATTTGAACTTCTTCTGTTGAGAATTCTCTGCTCAGTTCAGTGCCCCATTTTTTAATTGGGTTAATTATCATTTTAAAGTCTAGTTTCTTGAGTTCTTTATATATTTTGGAGATCAGACCTTTGTCTGTTGTGGGGTTGGTGAAGATCTTCTCCCAGTCAGTAGGCTGCCTTTTTGTCTTAATGACAGTGTCCTTTGCTTTACAGAAGCTTCTCAGTTTCAGGAGGTCCCATTTATTCAATATTGCCCTTAATGTCTGTGCTGCTGGGGTTATACATAGGAAACGATCTCCTATGCCCATATGTTGTAGGGTACTTCCCATTTTCTCTTCTATCAGGTTGAGTGTGTTCAGATTGATATTGAGGTCTTTGATCCATTTGGACTTGAGTTTTGTGCATGGTGATAGATATGGGTCTAATTTCATTCTTCTACAGGTTGACATCCAGTTGTGCCAGCACCATTCGTTGAAGATGCTTTCTTTCTTCCATTGTATACTTTTAGCTCCTTTATCAAAAATGAGGTGTTCATAGGTTTGTGGGTTAAAATCCGGGTCTTCTATATGATTCCATTGGTCGACTTCTCTGTTTTTATGCCAGTACCACGCTGTTTTCATTACTGTAGCTCTGTAATAGAGTTTGAGGTCAGAGATGGTAATGCCTCCAGAAGTTCCTTTATTGTATAAGATTGTTTTGGCTATCCTGGGTTTTTTGTTTTTCCATATAAAGTTGATTATTTTCTTTTCCAGATCTGTGAAGAATTTTGATGGGACCTTGATGGGGATTGCATTGAATCTATAAATTGCCTTTGGTAGAATTGCCATTTTTACTATGTTGATCCTCCCAATCCAAGAGCAAGCGTGATCGTTCCATTTTCTGGTATCCTCTTCATTTCTTTCTTCAATGCCTTAAAGTTCTTGTCAAATAGATCTTTCACTTCCTTGGTTAGAGTTACCCCAAGATATTTTATGCTGTTTGTGGCTATCGTGAAAGGTGATGATTCTCTTATTTCCCTCTCTGCTTCCATATCCTTTGTGTATAAGAGGGCGACTGATTTTTTGGAGTTGATCTTGTATCCTGCCACATTACTAAAGGTGTTTATCAGCTGTAGGAGTTCTTTGGTGGAGTTTTTTGGGTCGCTTATGTACACTATCATATCATCTGCAAATAATGCAAGTTTAACTTCTTCCTTTCCAATTTGAATCCCCTTTATCCCCTTATGTTGTCTTACTGCTAAAACTTCAAGAACTATATTGAAGAGGTATGGAGAGAGTGGACAGCCTTGGCATGTTCCTGATTTTAGTGGGATGACTTTAAGTTTCTCTCCATTTAATTTGATGTTAGCTGTCGGCTTGCTGTAAATGGCTTTAATTATATTTAGGTATGACCCTTGTATCCCTAATCTCTCCAAGACTTTTATCATAAAGGGATCTTGAATTTTGTCAAATGCTTTTTCAGCATCTAATGAAACGATCATATGTTTTTTTTCTTTCAGTTTATTTATATGATGGATTACATTGATAGATTTGTGTATGTTGAACCAGCCCTGCATCTCTGGAATGAAGCCTACTTGATCATAATGGATAACTTTTCTAATGTGTTCTTGGATTCGGTTTGCCAGTATTTTATTGAGAATTTTTGCGTCGATGTTCATGAGTGAGATTGGCCTGTAATTCTCTTTCTTGGTTGAGTCTTTGTGTGGTTTTGGTATCAAAGTTACTGTAGCTTCATAAAAGGAATTTGGCAATGACTCTTCTGTTTCTATATTGTGAAATACATTAAGGAGTATAGGTATTAGGTCTTCTTGGAAGTTCTTGTAGAATTCTGCATTGAAACCATCTGGTCCTGGACTTTTTTTGGAAGGGAGGTTTTGATAACAGCTTCTAATTCTTCGCAACTAACAGGTCTATTAAGGTTGTTCACCTGGTCCTGGTTTAACTTTGGTATATGGTATTTATCTAAAAAAATGTCCATTTCTTTTACATTTTCCAGATTTGTGGCATACAGGCTTTTGTAGTAAGATCTAATGATTCTCTGAATTTCCTCTGTGTCTGTGGTTATGTCCCCCTTTTCATTTCTGATCTTATTAATTTGCAAATTCTCTCTCTGCCGTTTGATTAGTTTGGATAGGGGTTTATCAATTTTGTTGATTTTCCCCAGGAACCAGCTTTTTGTTTCATTGATTCTTTCAATTGTTTCCTGTGTTTCTATTTTGTTGATTTCAGCCCTCAATTGATTATTTCCACTCTTCTACTCCTTCTAGGTGAGTCTGCTTCTTTTTTTTCTAGAGCTTTCAGGTGGGCTGTTAAGTCTCCAATGTGTGCTTTCTCTGTTTTCTTTAAGTGGGCACTTAGTGCTATGAACTTTCCTCTCAGGACTGCTTTCATAGTGTCCCATAGGTTTGAGTATGTTGTTTCTTTATTTTCATTGAATTCAAGGAAGACTTTAATTTCTTTCTTTATATCTTCCTTAATCCAGGTATGGTTCAGTAGTTGACTGTTCAGTTTCCATGAGTTTGTAGGCTTTCTGGGAGTAGCATTGTTGCTGAATTCTAGCTTTAATCCATGGTGATCTAATAAGATACAGGTGGTTACTAATATTTTTTTGTAACTGTGGATGTTTGCTTTGTTACCGAGTATGTGGTCCATTTTCGAGAAGGTTCCATGAGCTGCAGAGAAGAAGGTATATTCTTTCCTATTTCAGTGGAATATTCTATAGATGTCTGTTAAGTCCATTTGATTCATTACCTCCCTTAATTCTCTTATTTCTCTGTTAGGTTTCTGTCTAATTGGCCTGTCCATTGGTGAGAGAGGAGTGTTAAAGTCTCCTATTATTAATGTGTGTGGTTTGATGACTGCCTTGAGTTTTAGAAATGTTTCTTATACGTACGTGGGTGCTTTTATATTAGGGGCACAGATATTCAGGATTGAGACTTCATCCTGATGAATTGTTCCTGTTATGAGTAGAAAATGTCCCTCTCCACTCTTCTGATTGATTTAAGTTTGAAGTCAACTTTGTTAGAAATTAGCATGGCCACACCTGTTTGTTTCTTAGGTCCATTTACTTGATAAGCCTTATCCCAACCCTTTACTCTGAGTAGGTGCCTGTCTTTGTGGTTGAGGTGTGTTTCTTGTAAACAGCAGAATGTTGGATCCTGTTTTCGTATCCAATCTCTTAGTCTGTGCCTTTTTATAGGAGAGTTGAGTCCATTGACATTAAGTGATATTAATGACCAGTGGTTGTTAACTCCAGTCACTTTTTTAGTAGTAGATTTTGTGTGTTTCCCTTCTTTGAGTTGCGCTGGTGAAGGGTCTCTAGATGTCTGAGTTATTGTGGGCATTGTTGGACTCCTTGGTTAGTGATTTTCCTTCTATTACTTTCTGTAAGGCTGGATTTGTGGCTACGTATTGTTTAAATTTGTTTTTATCCTGGAAAATTTTGTTTTCTCCATATATAGTTAATGAAAGCTTGGCTGGGTATAGTAGTCTGGGCTTGCATCCATGGTCTCTTAGTTTCTGCAGTACATCTTTCCAGGACCTTCTGGCTTTCATGGTTTCCATAGAGAAGTCAGGTGTAAGTCTGATAGGTTTACCTTTATAAGTAACTTGGCCTTTTTCCTTTGCAGCTCTTAATATTCTTTCTTTATTCTGTATGCTTTGTGTTTTGATTATTATATGGCGAGGGGATTTTTTTTTTTTTTGATCCAGCCTATTCGGTGTTCTGTATGCTTCCTGAACCTTCATAGGTATATCTTTCTTTAGGTTGGGAAAGTTTTCTTCTGTAACTTTATTAAATATATTTTCTGGACCGTTGAGCTGCACTTTTTTCCTTCTTCTACTCCTATTATTTTTAGGTTTGGTCTTTTTATTGTGTCCCATATTTCCTGAATGTTTTGTGATGTGAGTTTGTTGGCCTTGCTGTTTTCTTTGATCAGCGTGTTTATTTTCTCTATGGTATCTTTAGAATCTGAGATTCTTTCTTCTATCTCTTGTATTCTGTTGGTTATGGTTGTTTCTGTAGTCTCTATTCGTTTACCTAGATTTTCCATGTCCAGCCAGCCTTCTGTTTGTGTTTTCTTCTTTGCCTCCATTTCAGTTTTCAAGTCTTGAACTGTTTCCATTATCTGTTTGATTATTTTTCCTTGGTTTCCTAGGGTATCATTCACTGATTTACTCAATTCTTCAAACTTTCTGTTATACTTCTCATCCATTTCTATAAGGGCATTTTTTACATGCTATTTAATGGCGTCAATCACTTTCATAAAGTCAATTTTTTCTACTTCTTCGTGATTCAGGTGTTCATGCCCTCCTGTTGTGAGGTCGCTGGGTTCTGGTGGTATCATATAGTTTTTCAGATTGTTGGGTGAATTCTTGCATTGTCGCCTGCCCATCTCTTTCTCCGAATGCTCTCCTATGGATCTTCTTTTACAGGATCAGGTCTTCTTGCCTACTGATGTACCTTCCCAGTGATGGCACTCCCCATTGATGGCTCTCCTGGTGGTCCAGTGATGTCTCTCCTGGTGCCAATATCAGATCTCCATGCCCAATGATAGCTCTCCTGGTGCCGAGATTAGCTCTCCATGTTGGTTGGGTAGTTCATAAACAAAGTGCCTACCTTGCTTGGTGCAGGCAGGCTGGTGAAACAAAGGGACTCTTGCCTGCCTGCTTGCCCTGAGGATTCACCCCCAGTGCTCAGACAGGCTGAGCAGGGTGGTGTTATGTGCCCAAAGAGGGAAGGGGCAGAAGGAAGAAGGGTTCTGGATGCAAGCTGGGTGGGATAGGAAGAGAGAAGCAGTATGTGGGGAGTAGAGTCCCTGCAGTGAGCCCAGGAAGTATGGGGGGATGAGGAACTTCTGAGTTCCCTGTCCCGGGCTGCTGCCGTGGGTCACAAACTCACCCCAATGATGGATCTCCTGGTGCTGAGATCAGATCTCCCTGCTGGTTGGGTAGTTCATAAACAAAGCACCTACCTTGCTTGGTGCAGGCAGGCCAGTGAAACAAAGGAACTCCCGCCCACCCGCTTGCCCTGAGAATTCGCCCCCAGCACCCAGACAGGCTGAGCAGGGTGGTGTTATGTTCCCAAAGAGGGAAGGGCTTGTGAGTTATTATTTATAGGCAATTTACATTGATATAGATTCTTGTATATTGATACAAACTTAAATTATATTGAATGTGATCCTATTTTTGTCCACCATATTTGTATACCTAGGCAAAGTTATTTGTTCATATTTCATGCATGCTTCTACCTCTGCTTAAAACATTTTTGTATATTGATACAATTTTAAGATATATTTATCATATTGCAATGTACATTTCTACCTGTGATCAAGATACTTATGCATTGTTTACATTTTGAGGTCATTGTCCTCATTTGTTGCACAGTTGTTTATTGTATAATATTCTAATACGAAGTTTTAGTCTTCAAGTTATATAGGTATTATGAATTATAGATCAATAGTCATCTATGTTTGTCATACTTATAGTTATACTAATCAGGTTCTTTAGATACGTAGAGATTATATTCTGCATAGATAGGTAATCTTCAACCACTTCAAAGATCTGTAGAATATGGCATTTAAATAACTTAGGGTTCTGTTGAAATGAGACATGATTGCTTCTGGCAGCACCAATCTATTCCCAAGAAAATGTTGCACACTGAAGACACTCCACTTAGAGCTTGTTTTCTTCTTGGCAAAACTGGCCTTTGGGCAAAGAACTGCCCATTCCCCAACCCCTGTCAAGGTACATGGTATCCAGAAATGGATAAACAGAACTGTCAAATCTTGCCAAGTCAGGGTAAGATGGTTTGAAATTTTTTCTGCCTCTGAAAATGATCTGTAAGTTAATCTAGGCTCTAGCCAAAGTTGGTTGCTTCAATGTTGCAAATGAGAATTTGGATGATTACTCCGGTAGCCAGTTGTTTCTGTCATTTGTTGCACATTTTGGAAGTTGCTTGATTGCACTTCCTATTTACTCAAGTAATATTATTTCCCTTCTTGGATCTTCAGTGGGTTGAAGACTAGATAGTTGTAGTTACGTTCTTCACATGACTTGCTCAAGTTATTTATTATACAAGACTTAAACTAGTTAGGATAAGATAATTATTGAATATATTTGTTCTTGTTGTATATAATTTTGTATTAGGCTTAGAACTCTCTTATTTAAACAAAAGGGGGAGGTGCTGTAAAAGTCTTACAGTCAGTAGTTACCTGCCCACTGGGGCATGGCCTCTTATACTATTTATGCCAATGTAGAGAATGCGCTGGATCTCTTTTCCAGCTGTGGGATTCGATTTCTGATCTCCATTCCAGCAGAGGAATCTGATTTGTGAGTCTACCCCTAAATAAATAACCATCTATTTCTCAATTCTGAGCAAGTGTGGGATTTCTTTTAAATGTCCTTCTTCAGAATGATAGCAATATCAACAGACCTGCTAACATTGAAGGGAGAAATTTTCATGGAGTCCCACCCCTAGACAAAGAAGTATACAGGCAACTAATGATAGCTGGGAGAAGGAGAGTTCACTGATTTCAGGGATGATCCCCCTCATTACCATCTCAGAAGCCAGTGCCCAATCTCTGCTGATAGCACTGTTTTCCAAAGCTGTGTTCTGGAATGATCTGTTTGATGCCTTCTAAATATTTTCATCTCTTTTATAGCTTGCCATTATTAGGTTTGTCCCTATGGCAGTCAGTGTAGACTTTGTAGATTTTCAACTACATGAGATTTCATCATTGCTCACCAAGTGACTTTCTTAGAGATTACATGCATTTTGATGACATGGTAGAGTTTTTCTTTTATCCCTAGAACAGTTAGCTATTCACCTCCTTTCTTAATCAGTTCTTCAATGCTCGTTCTTACCCAAGGCTTTGTACTTAATCTTTCTCTCAGAGTCTATCTCTCCATTTCTATTATATCAGTTATATCCTCACTATTGCCAGCAGTTAAGTTCAAATGTTATCTATCAAATTAGAATAAAAAATCCAAACAGTCCAGTTAAACTAAATTTCCAATAAACAGCAAATATTGTCATCATTTATTTCTCCAATATGCATGAGACATCCTGACATGGGAAATAGACTCAACTGATTCATTATTTATTTAGAATTCATATTTAATGGTTCATCTTTCATTTTACCAGTTAATCTTACAATGAGCTCCTGCTTTGAGGTCTTCCTTGGGCACTCCTGATGAAATAAATGTCTTCTATTCTATGTCACTGTCAAATCTTACCAGTTTCTGTTTTCAAAGCTTGTTTTCATAGTATTTATCACTACTTGAAATGTAATTCACTTTCTATGTTTATTGAAACAGTATTTATGTTTCAAACTGTAGGTTTTTTGAAAATAGAAAATATGTCTCTTACAAAAGTCTCAATGCTCAGCACAAAATAGACATGAAAATGCATGTAATGGATGGCTGAATGGAAGAATGTCATTATGTTATGGTTATGTAAAATTAACTTATCTGTGGTCCATTCTTCAATTTTTAACATAGGATACTTCTAGAGAAGTAAATACATTTACATCATACATGCTCAGACAATTTAAAAATCAATGAGACTTTAATAGAAGTTTCTTTTTCTTTTTCATATTTCATCTAAGCAACAACCAACTCATCTTTGCTGGATGAATAAAAACAACAAAGTTCTAACTAAAGCATAATATGAATGTATAAATGTGGGAGGATATTAGAGTTCAATCATTTTACAGCATAGAAATTAAAAGTCTCAGAAACTTAAAATAATCTTTCCAAAACCTTGCACTTAATATGTCACTGTTTAAAAGATGTTTTTCCATCTATTTTCTCCCTCCTAAAAGCAAAGGTTTTGCATGTTTAATTGACTAATTTTTATGGAACCTTGAATGATTTTGTCAAATAGTAGATGTTCAATAAATATCTTTGAATAAATGGAAAAAAGATCAATGAAATAAAGTGCAGATCTTGTGACCTTCAGTTTTTGACAATATGACGTATAGTTTGATTTAACCATAATGGGCATTTACTGGTACATCAACTGTTCTGTTTTTCAGAATCATCAAATCAGCACCAAGCAACAAGACTAATTAAGTTACAATATCCATATCTGAAGGGAAAAAAGCTATATTTAGCAATTAATTCGTTCAACACTTACAAAATGACATGTGAGATATAATAAAGTTTGACATTATTTTTTAGTTTTCATGATAGTTTTTTATTGGACACAATGCTCAAATTGTTCCTACTGTTGGATGTTGTTGGAGCTCATCAAACAGTAATCTATCATGAATAGCTTTCTCTGGTCATAAAACTTGTTCTGTCTTTTCAAAAGGAAGCCTATTGCTAAGTGTTTTGACAACAGAAGAGAATCTTATGCAAACAAAACAGAAAAAATGTGTATCCTCAAAGATAAGATATATTTTCAAATGCATAAATTATAGGATATTTTTGGCTGAAAATACAAATGGCAGAGCATGGGATGGGTGATATCCTTAATTATCTATAAGGCCTGATATGTGAATGAATTAAACAAGATATGCGTTCATATTCATTCATAACGAACACCATGCCCTTAGATGTTCTAATTTTTAAACAAACTAAAATTTGTTAACTCTTCCATTCTATATAGTACAAACTAAGGAAAACTGAATGAATGTCAGCATGAACTCCAGCATGAACATCAGATACATTAATGAACAGAAATAGGAAACATAGAGAACATAAGGAGAAAAAAAAAACACTGTTTTAAAGATCTAATTAGTACAGCTTATGTTGGAGAGGAAGTTGAGTCAGGGGAATACTCCTCCACTGCTCCTGGGAGTGCAAACTTGTATAGTCACTTTGGAAATCAGAATAGTGATTTCTCAGAAAATTGGGAATCAATCTACTTCAAAATCCAGTGAAACTACTCTTGGGAATATACCCAAAGGATATTCAATCATACCACAAGGACACTTGCTCAACAATGTCCATAACAGCATTATTAGTAATAACCAGAACCTGAATACAACCTAGATGCCCCTCGATGGAAGAATGGATAATGAAATTGTGGTACGTTTACACTTATATAAAAAAAAACAATGACATGATGAAATTTGGAGGCAAATGGATGTAACTAGGAAAAAAATCAGTAAATGTGGGAAGATGTACACATATTCAATAGAAAAGTATGTAACTTGAAAATACCATCACGTAATGGAAAAGTTTCGAGATATGAATAACACCCAATGATGATGAGAGTTCAGGAAACAAAATCTTCCTCCTGATGCTACTAGGGAAATTGTGACTATTTTAGAAATTGCATTTCAAGGTTGTACTAAATTTATGATATAAATATAGCTGTCCCATCATTCTACTTTGGAGTATGTCCTGTAGCAATAAAATCACTATGGTATGAATAACTTCTCCTTTTCCTTCCCCTCTAATAAATTTTTAAATAGCAACATGCATTTAACATGATTTATTTAAATGCCCTGGCAGAAATGTAGGTAGAACCTAATGGCAATTTCAAATGTTGTGTTCTCTTCCACATTTCCCAAACACTCCTGAAATTTAGTAGAGAGCACAGGACTACTTCTGGATAATGAATGAAACAGTAAGTAGAAGGAGCTCAGAGAGATTTAATTCCCCCCTTTCTCCCTTGTTGGCCCTAGAGGTTATGTGTTTATTGCCATATAACTAAGATTTGGGGGTATTAGTCATTTTTGCACAAAAATCTTCAAGCCATTGAAATATTCCCCTCATTTTACCAATAAAAATCGCCTTCCCTAGCTTTAAAGACAATGTATTATGAATGTCAGCAGCATTTTGGAAAGTTGTTCACAGTAATACCTTGATTACTATTTAATTAAATATCTGGGTATATACTATTGTCAAACCATACTGATACATATAATTAACCCTCATGTAGACTAGCTGTATCCTGATTTGGAGAAAACAAACAAATGAACCAGAACAGTATTTACTGAAAAGAGGAAATCATCAACTAATTGCCTAACCTGGTATGCTGATCTCTTGGGATAGCCTTTACCATCTAGTCTAACTTCCTGGTAACTCACATCAGCATACTTCTGAGACTGGATAGGCAGGCATTTTCACCCGAGGTCCTCCTGAATTTTAAAGGCAGAAAAATTCAGTCTGACACAACGATATGAAGTTCTGCACAGTGGAGGTGTTGGTTGGGGAAGGATGCCTCTGGGATAGGCAGTGTCAAGTCTGTGTCCATTGGTCCAGTGCACAGAGTCAGCAGATTTTCTTTTCACCTAGTATTTTATTAGCATAAATCATTTGTATATAATAATGGATATTTATGACATTTTTCTACATGTATTTTCTACACGATCTTCTTTGATCCTGTTCATTCCTGTTACCTTTTCTTGCCCCCTTCACTCTTGCTGATCCCTCTTCTCTTTCCTTCCCAAACCAGCTCTTTGTCTATTCAAGGGATTTTTTTTTCAGCTTGTGCATGTAGGTGTGCATGCATGCATGCATGCATGAGTGGTGTATGGGGGTAAACAATGAGTTTGATTAAGGTTACTTGCAGGAACATAGATGAGAAATTGCTTATAAGTGCATGGGCTACTTATTAGTGCTACAACACTAATGAAACTGTCTCACTGTCTTCTAGCAACCAAAACCTATAGATCCTTGCCAGAGTGGGGGAATTGTACTTGTAGAATGAGCCTTTTCCCTTGCTGCTTTTTATTTCGAACTGAACACAACACAAATCTGTCTCCGTGTACTCCCAGGAAACCTGTACAATATTTAGTACTCCATAATAAATCCCTTCCTGCTTAAACCAGCTATTTTAATATTCATTTAAGTGACAGGATTTTACTCAGTTATGTATAGTCTACATTCATAAAATTAGCCATTCTCTTTCATATCCAATATGACAACACATAAAATTTTTTAGATCTTTAGAATAAAAATTAATAAACAAATGGCAAAGAAACTGATTAAGTGGTTGTGCAGGTAGAATGGGAGTGCCAGAGGGAGGAGCACTCTATCCGCATAAAATCAGAGTCCATGCAAGCCAGCTGGAAAAGTTCAAATCCTTCAAGGCTGCAGTCTCTGCCACTCCTCCAGGATACACTGCTATTCACCAGTAAAGAAAATCCATTCTTTTTAACTGACTTTGAGTTAAATTTTCTAATAGTCTCAAAACTAATACTTAAATTTTATAGTTGTAAATTTTGAGAGAGTATTCATATTCCAAACCTTAGAAAGTTGGGGATAGTGCGATCCCTCAAAAGGTAATTGTTCTAAAAAACATTTATCTTGTTCTTTCTTGACATCCTATGAACATTCAAGTCTTATTTTATAGTAACTGTCATTGGTTTACTTAAAACGCGACACAACTGTGCTAGAACAAAAGGATCTTAGAAATAGCTGATTTTGTTGTTTTAAATTTCTGCTTGTTCCATTTCACTCCCTGTAATAATTTGTCATCAACTATTTGGCTATATTATCTAAAGGCATAGTTTCATATGTACCTATGAAGTTAAGATCTAGAAATCTTTTACAAACAAAAAGGTATGGCTGAAATCCCAAGGTCCAAATGAGGAGCAGAAGAGAGAGAGCACGAGCAAGGAACTCAGGACTGCAAGGGGTGCACCCACACACTGAGACAATGGGGATGTTCTATTGGGAACTCACCAAGGCAAGCTGGACTGGGTCTGAAAAAGCATGGGATAAAACCGGACTCACTGAACATAGTGAACAATGAGGGCTGCTGAGAAGTCAAGAAAATGGCACTGGGTTTTGATCCTACTGTACTACTGGCTTTGTGGGAGCCTAGGCTGTTTGGATGCTCATCTTACTAGACCTGGAAGGAGGTGGGAGGTCCTTGGACTTCCCGCAGGGCAGGGAACCCTTACTGCTCTTTGGGCTGCTGAGGGAGGGGGAGTTGATTTGGGGAGGGGGAGGGAAATGGGAGGCAGTGGCGGGGAGGAGGCAGAAATCTTTAATAAATAAATAAATTTTTAAAAAAGGTATGACTGGATAGCGCCCCTTTCTCTTACCTCCCACAAATAAATTCCTCTCTTAGCTCAGCACTTCCTTCCATTCTCCAAGTTCCTGCTGAGTTCTGCTTTCCTGGTACCCCCCCCCCCCCCCCCCGCGCCCAGGAATTACAGCAGCTGCTGGCATCTGTCAACTCTATGTCCTGCTTTCCTCATCGATCTCCCTTTCCTTTCTCCCTTTATTTCATTCTCTTCTTTTAGAAGGCAGACCTATGATTCATATTAAGATGGGAGCCTTTTAAGTTTGAAGAAGAAAAGGAAACAATGAGTTTCTTACTAAGTTCACCATCAAAATGTGCTATTAAGACTGGTGTGTGGAGGGACATGCAGAAAGTAAGCAAAAACCTGATAACCTTTTGACTTCTGCTCCTTATTGAAATTTAAACTTTCATCGGATGTTTAGTTAGTAAAAATTTCTTCCCCTATGTAGATAGTCCCTTTGTTTAAATGATGATGTACTTTGCCACCTAGAGGCTTTCCAGCTTTCATTTATTTATTTATTTACTTATTTATTTATTTATATTAACTATATTTATTTAACTAATCTAGTTATTTATTATTATTATTTATTGTATTATACATGGTTGCAAGTACAATTATTTTTGAATATTATTAATATTAATGTTATTAGTAGTAGTATTTTTAGTGCCTTGCTATTGCTGTTCTGTTCAGAAAGTCATTTCCTGTGCTGATGAGTTTAAGTCTATTCTTTGCTTTGTCTTCTATCAGATTGAGTGAATTCCATTTTATGCTGATGTCTTTGATCCTCTTGAAGGTGAATTTTGTGCAGAGTGTTGAGTATGGGTCAATCTGCACTCTTCTACATGCAGCCATCCAGTCTGACCAGCATCACTTGTTAAAAATGCTGTTTGTTTTTTAGTGCATATTTCTAGAATAGGGCTAGTATCTAAAGCATATATAGAACAAAAAAAAAACCTGGCATGCAAGCAAACAAACAACCTAATTAAAAAATAAACCAAAGATATAAGCAGAGAACTCTCAAAATAGGAAACACAAATGGATGAGAAGCACATGAAGAGTTCAGCTTCCATAGCCATAAGGGAAATACAAACCAAAACAACTTTGAGATTCATCTGACAACCATCAGAATGGCTAAACTCAGTAAAACAAATGACAGCTTATGCTGCAGAATATGCAGAGTATGGGGAACACTTCTCCATTGCTAGAGGAAGTGCAACTTTTACAGCCACTGCTGAAATAGGTGTGACAGTTTCTAAGATAGGAATCAATCATTCTCAAGACTTTGTTATACCACTCTTGGACATATACTCAAAAACCATTTCATTCTACACAGAAAAACTTGCTTAAGCATGTTCATTATTGTTCTGTTCATAAGTAGCTAGAAACTGAAAACAAACTCTGTGTCTCAACAGATGAAATAAATACAGAAACTGTGATACATTTACACAATGGAATATTGTTCTTCCATTGACAAAATTTGATCATGAAGTTCACAAGTAAGTGAATATAGCTAGCAGAAATTTATCCTGAGTGAGATAACCCAAATCAAGAATGATAAATATGATATGTATTCATTTATATGTGATTATTAACTATGTCGTCTTCAATAAGCAAGCTACAATCCATATAACTACACAGGTTATGTATAGAGTAAGGGAATAGGGGAGCCCAATGGATCTCCCTAGGAAGGAAAAATAGAACTGATAGTTATTGATGGAGGAGGGTCATCTGTCTATGTGTACTTTCATTGGTTAATAAAGAAACTGCCTTGACCCTTTAATAGGACAGAAAATTAGGTAGGCGGAGCAAACAGAACAGAATGCTGGGAAGAAGGGAAGTGAGGCAGATGCAATGAAGCTCCGGCCCAAGATGGACGTAGGCTAGAATCCTTCCCAGTAAGCCACCACCTCGTGATGCTACACAGATTATTAGAAATGGGTTAAGCAAGTTATGAGAGTTAGCCAAGAAGAGGCTAGATATAATGGGCCATGCAGTGTTTAAAAGAATATAGTTTCCATGTTATTATTTCAGGTATAAAGCTAGCCATGTGGGAGCCGGGTGGGAACACAGCCTGCCGCTCCTCAACACTACAGAATCTCACTACAAGTTATAGATAGAAGGGGGCAGGAACTGGATGATCAAATGGGGAAGGGAGAAATGGCAGCAAGGAAGAGAATAAGGAGAGGCAAAGCTAAAAGTATGGGCCATTTAAAACCTAATGCAGTCGATGTCTACTAAAATATATACATGTATGAAGGCGATCTGAATAAAAATCCCAAACAAGGGATATGGAACTCTAACTGGACATCTTTCATCAATAAATGAAGTTTCCAGTTCCAGGAATGGGTTACATCTAATTGAGTTGTTGTCCAAAGAAGCTCCATAGGAACACCCAAACGATAGCTGAAGACAAAGCCTACAGCTCATTGAACACAGAGAAATTGAACAGGTGGCCTAACTGGAACCCTCATCCCTATGATGTTCATGGTATAGAATGGTACTCTACATGTTATCAAAGGAGAAAAATAAATACCAACTCAGCTGGATACCTTTCAGTCTACAATGATGACCTCCCTGCAAGATATGCTGGTGCAATAGTGGCACGAAACTTGTGGGAGTAACCAACAAATATCTAATTTCATTTAAGGTCCACTCCATGAGATGAACTCATCTCTGACATTGTTTGGGTAGCCAAGAACCTGAGACCAGACAAGTCAGGGACCTAGGGGGAGATTACTAGTCTGAAAAAATAAAGCCATGAGATGACTGTTAGGACTGTTATATTCATACATCAATGCCTTGCTTAGCCATCATCAGAGAAGCTTCCTTAAAACAGAGACCCACAAACAAATAATTTTCAGAGCAGGAGAGACTTCAGAACACTAAAGGGGTTTCCATCAAACCCCTTCCCTCAAATTCAGAAAATGCTGCATTAAGAGGAATTAAAGTGATTGCAGGAGCCAAAGGTGATGAAAGATCCAAGGAAACAAGGCCTTCTAAACACAGGACAATTTGCACACGTGAACTCACAAATACTTTGGCAGCAGGCACAAGGCCTACAAGGTCTGAGCTAGAGGGGATTCCAACACTTAGAGGTAAAGTCCAGTCTCAAACCCAGGAGATATCTCCAACTGACTATCAATTGGAGATAAAATATTAGTTTTATCCAATGGAGTCCCACTGAGGATACAAACCACTCTTAAAGTCAGGACTCATGCCCAGCAGTGGATGACCAACACAAAATGAACTCAGTGGTATCTTTGGAGGGTCTTTGTCTCATAATGTTTTGTCAGGGCTATTCATTGTTGTTATTGTTGTTTTGTTCTGTTTTTTGTTTTTGCTTTGGAAAAAAAAAACACCTTACAATTCCTTTAGGTAATTGTTACAGCTTCTGGTTTTTGTGTTTTTATGAGATTCTTGTGTATATGAATGTGTAACCTTCATGTCTCTGGATCTATATATGTTTCTTTTGATTTTTATTTTGTTCTTACTCTTCTGTTTGCTTGGTTTTTCCTATCCTGGATTCTTTGCCTTTGTTTTAACTTATTTTATTATATTATTATTCTTTTGATGTTTGTTTTTTTTTCTAAGGAGACACAAAAATTGGTGTTAAATTTAGATGGGAGGAAATGTGGGGAGAATATCAAAGGAGTTGGGTGAGGAGAAACCATGCTCAGAATATGTTGTGTAATTATTTTTAATAAAAGAAAAATAGAGGAAACAAAGAAATTTAAACTTCCATCCACAAGATCTACAAAGAAGCGAGTCTACTATATAATTATATACTTGGTAAAATGAACTTTGCAGAAAACACAGTTGCTAATCATGTAATATTTAGTACTAAATTGGGGTACAAAGGTCAAAGTATTGGTGTGAGTTATCCACAGGT
This sequence comes from Chionomys nivalis, assembly GCF_950005125.1. Classification (NCBI taxonomy): domain Eukaryota; kingdom Metazoa; phylum Chordata; class Mammalia; order Rodentia; family Cricetidae; genus Chionomys; species Chionomys nivalis. Next base: position 128,505,061 of record NC_080086.1, on the reverse strand, counting down.
TTGTGAGAGAAGGATTTAAAGTCAAACAGACATTGAGTCCATGCTCTTAACACCATGTTCATAAAAGGATTCTTTCTCCACCCCACTTCTTTGATGTCCTCTTATCCACTGTTCTGTTCTCTCTTCACTCTGTCTCTTCCCTTCCTCCATCATTTTGCTTATTGTCTTGAAAAAAAATAAAACTCTTGAAGCATCAAGGAGCTTCCTGAACATGGAAACGTAGCCTCACTTCATCCAGGCCCTGGTTTCCTAGCTTATAAAATGGAAGAAGGTACCTGGAACATTCTCTTTTCTTAAAAGTGTTTGGTAGCCAGGTGGTGGTGCACATCTTTAATCCCAGCACTTGGGAGGCAGAGGCAAGCAGATCTCTGTGAGTTTGAGGCCAGTCTGGTCTACAGAGTGAGTGCCAAGACAGGTTACAAAGCTACACAGAGAAACCCTGTCCCAAACGCAAACAAACAAACAAAAAATATGCTTTTGGAAATGGAAAGAATGACTATTAATCAGAGGTACTTTTCTAGAAACTAGGTAAATTTTGTTTTATGAAAGAGAGAGGTTTTGTTTATGTCTTAAAGCACTGGGAATTATTAGAGTCAGGGGTACAGAAACATGGAAGGTGAACTCGTTTCTAGGAGCTGAAAGAAAATGCACATGGTTGCTGTGGTGTGTGGAATAGCATAGGGCCAAGGAATATCAGAGATGGGAAGGCTTGCGTACTTACAGACGATGCACATATTAATCAGTGTTCTACTGTTGTGAAGGGATGCCAATACCACAACAACTCTTATTAAAGAAAGCACTTAACTATGGCTCAGTTTACAGTTTCAGAAGTTTGGTCCTCTATTGTCACAGAGGAGAGCAAGGCAGCTTTTAGGCAGACATGACGCTGAAAAGTGGCTGAGAATTCTACATCCTGATCTTCTGGCAGCAAGAAAAGGGAGACACTGGGCCTGGCTTAAGCTTTTGAAACGTCAAAGACTACTCACACACCAGTGACACACTTCCTCCAACAAGGCCATACCTCCTAATCCCTATCAAGGAGCACCACTGCCCAGTGACCAAGCATTCAAATATATGAGCCATTTCTATTCAAACTGTCTCAATGTATTAGGTGAGTAATGTAACCCTCTAAGCCTCAGCCTTTTAATCACTAAAATGCGGATAATAATGAAGCCTACTTACTGGTTTACTGGGAAGATTGAGTGGTGTACTACACTGAAAACAATAGGATCCCAACCACATCATGACTACACAGTGGCTTTTAGTTGCATTAATTAGAGGTTTCACAGGAGCTCTAAAATCTAGCTGAGCAATGTCTAGATGAAATCCTGCACTCTTAATACACTTCACTGCAGAACTTAGCTTCAGATATCCCCAGTCATACAAGCTCTCTTGGATTATATAAGAAACCCCTAAAGATGCTGTTGATGAAGGTCTGAGGCAAGTTTGTGCAGAGCCTGGGTATGCTCAGTTTTCAGCAAACATCCTTGGTAATTCTAACACTATAGACTGAGCTGCATTGGTAAAGTATGCTTTTACTACAAGACCTGACTTCAAAATGTCTTTCTTACCTAACTTTCAAGATCTGAAGTAATACTAGATACCAGTTTTGAATAACTTCTGTGAGATTCTCTTCCAAAATTGAGCTTAACTTTTACAGTGTGCTGACATTAGAACTCTGCCTTGGCTGTCTGGGAGCCTATGTGAAGGAATATGCATGTACTGGATAAAGCAGATGCTACTTTAGACTCCAGTAGATTAAGGTATCTTTCTACCGGTGGAGCTGTGCTTTGAAGTTGATGAGACCTATACTCAGATAAATAGGTCTACAGATAAAGGATGCAGGGTATGTGAAACAAGGGGCTTTGGGAAAATGATTTTTAGGCACACTAATAATTCATGAAATGTTAGCATTTATTTTTTGAAATAAATAAACTCTTACTATGAGGCAAAAAGATAAATCCACATTTCCTCCATATTGGAGGGCCAAAGCTGTGGGATTGACGCTGGATGCAGTGTGGAATGACTGATACTTGCCTGAACACACACTCAGCTGTATGTTTCCAAAAGAGCTCAGGCAATGGGTTAGAAAAGTAGAGACATTTCTCTTTCCCATAATCAAAGACAATTACACACAGGAAGCAGCCCCTGTGAAATACATCATGCATCTCTAGTGATACATTGTATGTTTTAATAGATAAAGCTTGTGTAAGATCAGACTGCAGAGCTAAGCCACTAGAGGCCAGACACCTTTAATTCAGGACTGAGAAGAGAAGCAGAGAGATCTCTGTGAGTTAAAGGCCACCCTGGGCTACACGAGTTTGAATCTGTCTAAAAGAAAAACAGAGCTCACACAAAGGTACTCCCAGTACTTGGAATCTCACGCTTTTATCTTTTTTTTTTTTTTATTCTTTTTTACTTAAAATTTCCAACTGCTCCCCGTTTCCCATTTCCCTCCCCCTCCTCCCACATATTGCCCCCTCCCCCCGCTCCTCTCCCCCTATCCCCACTCCACTTCTCCTCCCCCTAGTCCACTCCCCCTCCCTCTCGATACTGAAGAGCAGTCCAAATTCCCTGCTCTACAGGAAGATCCCATCACTAGGGAGGTAGAGACAAGAGTGATAAGGCTGGGCAGAAAGAGGACTATAAGGCAGGAGGAGGCAAAAGCACAGTGCATTCTGAGGATAGAGTTTGAGGATGCGACACTCTGAAAACAGGATCGTCCCTTCGGTCTAAACGTCAGTAGACACAAAAGGTCTCTCTTTTGGCTGGCTGCACTGCTTCGCTGATATTTCAGATATCTGATTCTTTCAACCCCTAATATCTGACTCTGGGATTTATTTATTAAGACCATTTAGAATTCTATATGCATCTAATAAAATGGGATAAATGGGTACAAAAGAGAGATTTTCAGAAAATAGACATTTTTTTTAACTGAAGTTACTGATCCTTTTTCAATGACAAAATTGGGAAGGGATGTACATGTTAAATTTTCACAACATTCAAAGGATTCCTGGGATTCAAAAAAAAATCATCTGTACAGCTAACGAGAATATCTGCTCCCACAGAGAATATTAGCAATCCTGGGAAGTCAGGTGTAGGGTAACAACATAAGAATGATACTTTATCTTGATAGATCATTTAATTCACTCTGGATTCTTTCCCTGATACAACGGTGCCTCCATCTTCTTAACCCCCAACCTGTAGCATCTGTGGCAGTGAACTCCTGTATCTGCTACAGGTCCCATATCAATAAAAGGAAAGTCAGTGTAACAAATGACTTCATAAATGAATCATTACTCTATCAGTGAATGCATGTAACGGATATATCTGGCAGATAGATTTGTTGGTGTTATCATTAGAGTCCCCATTTTAATGAACTCTCTCTTCATCTGTCACTTATGCAACCTGTGATGCTAGGAAGGTTAGCATTATTATTTTAATTCTTTTTCATATTCTGATTTTTTTTGTCGAACAGAATCCAAACTCTATGAGGATTGATTTAGCATTTTATATTATGAGCAAAACTTAAAAAATGGTCAAAAGCAAAGACTGATGGAATAAATTTTAGTTCAACCATTGGACTCTTTCCCATCTTTTGCACCATTATCCATCACACTAATTTAGGGCCTCCTCAGTTTTCTTACCAGGGCATTATAAGAATATGTCTCGACCTTAAAACCCTGGTTGGGGGGGGTCTTAAAAACAGAGTCACCATGTCTGTATAAGCATGATTCTGCAGATTTGAGGTAACATTATAGATCAAAAGTCCCCCCTCCCCCAGTGGTTAAGTAATGCCATTCTTGCAAACGCTTGCTCTAAATGAAAGATAGCATTATTCATCATAGTACAAAAAGTGTTGTCTACATTTTTTCCGTTACCTATCACTCCATCAAATACAGCTCGACTGTCACAAACATGCCCTAGTCTCTGTGGCTCTGTGTCCCTTATGATCTTGAACTCTGTAGGCAGAAGGATTTTTTGTTTCCTTTTATTAATTTAAGATAACAAACCCATTATGCTTACCAAATTGGTGCCCCTTAGAAATGTACAATGAGTCCCAGTTTGGGCTATTAAACTTTGCTTCACTGGTATAGCAAAGATACTAGCTACTCCCTGAACAAAATAAATCATATTTTTCTTAAATATGAGTTATAATTCACATATTATATGTTTATTTTATTAAATTATATACTTCTCTAATTTTATCATATTCACAAAATTATATAGTCAGCACTACCATGTTTCAGAACATTTTTAGATACCCCACAATGAACAAAAGAATAATCTTATAAATCGATTTCTATTCCTCATCTTTTATCTCTAAGCCTCTGGCAACCACTAATCATTGTGTATATGCATTTCCTATTGTAAGTAGTTCTCATGAAAATCCTTACACCATGTGTGGCCTCTTGTGTCTGGCTTCTTTTACTTTGTGCTTTCAAAGTTGTAACATTATTAATGCTTCACTTATTTCTTTTTTTTACTTACCTTCACTTTTCTTTTTCCATTTATTTATTTTAATAATAAAACAATCTTCTTTCCTTTTACACACCAATCTCTCCCACTCCCTCCTCTCCTTCCCTTCCCTCCACCTAACCCTGCCACCCCAACCCACATCAATTCCTCAGAGGGTAAGTCACATCCCTTTAGGAAATTCCAAGGCCCTCCCTACTATATCTAAGCCGAGCAAGGTATCCATCCAAAAAGAATGGATTATTTCAATGAAAAAAATATTTGACCTTATACTCCATTTATATATTTGCTCATCACTAGAGACTTGTGGTTTATTTCTACCCCCTGGATGCCATAGAGCTGGCTTAGTGGTTAACATTACATACTGTGCTTGCAAAGAATCCAGATGTGTTTCACAGTAAACACATCAGTCAGCTCACAACTACCTTTCACTACAGTTCCATGGGATCCAACACCCTCTGCCCTCTGAGGGCACTCGCATGATAAACACGTTTTGTAAATATTGTCTCCAATGCTGTGGGTTGCTTTCATTTACTTAAAGCTGATGTTTCAAAACTAGAATAGCAGACTTAAACGGGGAACTGGATGGTAAGGCAACATGAAGCACGGACATTAAAAGGGACAACTAACACTAAAGGCCTTTTTGAAGAATTGTGTGTAAACTTATTACCATAGAATTTAAATTGAGTCACCATATAATGGGGAAGACAATGACCCAACTTGACCACTTATATCACCAAATAAAACCTCCAGTTCTAAGAATGGGTTGCATTTTTTTGAGTCATCAGCCAAATAGGTTCCATAGCCCACATCTCTCCTAAGCATCACAGATTGTTTCTAAGGCTATTGGTTACACTCCATGACCTAACGATAAGGCCCTAATACTGAAGATAACAGAACTTACTTATGTAATCGAAGAGAGAGACTGAGCTGGTGCCTGACTAGAAGCTGCACCCCCACTGACTGCCATTCGTGATACTGGGAAGTGCTTGTGTGCTACTAGAGGAGAAAGGTGATTATTAATGACATTCGTGACTACTAATATCACCCAGCTAAAAACCCTGCAACTTACTACACTGGCCTGCTGAGAGATATAGTGGTGCAATGGTGTCACAAATGTTATGGGAGTAACCAACCACTGTTTACTTGATTAGAGCCCACTCCATGAGCTAGAACCCCTACCTGACACTGCTAATGTGGCCCCAAGCCTGAGGCTAAGTAACTAACAGGCCTAGGAGATCTTAGTATTGTCTCATGAATTCCTTAAGGAAACAAAGGCGTAGTTGGAGCTTGTGTTGGGATTAAACTGAACCCATTGCTATGTTTGAGGGTTAGTGCCACTTTAAGGATGTTACATTTCCATAAATGTAACAAGTCACTTCACTTATTTATGTTTTCTTTAATCTATTTCAATGCTTTCGGTTTTCATGTGCAAGTTTTATGCTTGTTTCTATTTGTTCTTAAATTCCTTAGTTTTGATTCTACTTTAAATGGATGTGAAAACTCCATTTCTGTATTCGTTTTGGTCAATATAGATAGTCTCTATATATTTTTTATTCTACAAATTTGTAAGATTATTTGACTATTTTCTCTCCTATATGGTTTAATTTGTATTTCTCTTTGCTTTCTACTTATCGTCTGAAGGTAGGTAGCATCCCTTTTACAAGCCCACCCAGTCACATGTTCAAATTGCTGCTGGTTTTTAAGATTTACATATTTCTTCTGTGATTGTGTATTTGTACTTGGGTGTGTGTTTATATGTTCATGTGCACAGTAAACATATAAAGCAGAGGGCAACTTTGGGAAGTTAGTTCTAGCCTCCCAAATGTGGGCAGGTGTGGTAGAAACAAAATTATCCACTAAACTGTCCTGGTGTTTCCCTTGTTACCAATTGTATAACTTTGTTAAAATTCATATTTTATCACTATGGATTTAAAAATAAGAATACTTTATTCTCCTACTCATTTATGCAATTTTGAAAACCCTACATTTTCCAAATGACTTTAAAATTTGACTCTGCATTATTTTTCAGTTTTCTGGATAGTATGCCTTTTCTTTTCCTGTTGCATTAATAATTACATTCCCATTTGGAATCACTTTGTTATCACATACACAGAATAAGCTACTCCTCTTTACTTGATTCATTCAAAATGATTTATTTCATTATTACTTGCTTGTTTTTGACTATCCAAGTTTAACATTATTTCTGATGAAGTATGTCCTTGGGCAATTTTGAGTGGAAATATTGAGAGAAAAACTTTGTTTATTAAGTGTCCCTCAAATTTCCCTCTTGAGTGTGTGACATAAATGATAATCATATCATACTCCAGATCTTCCCTCCTAAATTCATAAATGCTGTATTAACTTCCAAGGTGGCCTAAAATGTTTCCTGATTCTTTCCCCCATTATAAGTGAACTTTTCTATCGGTCTGAAAGTGTGTGTGTGTTTTGCCTTTATAAAGAGACCAGGAATTTCCAGGAGACATATCTTGATGTTTCTCTTTTTCATCACTTCTGCCTGGTATTTGGGGGTGCTTTTGATCTTTTTTCAAAAAAAAAAAAGAGCTGAAGATTATTGCTTTGATTACTGGTTCCTTTTCCATCTGCACCTTCTCCTTGCATTTTGTATCTCCAGGGACTGCCTATCATGCCTCTCATCTTTCCGCCACCATTAGCATTTCCTAGTGCATCTCCTTAGTGTTGAAAGCTGCTTCCTCCACTTAATCTTCTGATCACAAACTCGGTTTTAACAGTATTGATCCCACTTTTCACGTTGAATGCCGCAGCCCCCTCAATCGGAACCACCTGCTCTTCTGGCCTTGCTCTGTTGGAAAGTGTGAATCAATGGAGAATCTCCTCAGCACGTGCTCACCCCAGCTCTTCAGCACTCCTGGACTGTAAGGCAGACAAATCTGCGCTGAGTGTTTCCAACAGGAGTTGGCAGGCCTGGACCTCATCATCCGTACTGAGGCATAATCAGAAGACTTTTCCACGTAGAGCGCTCTCCTCTCCCAGCTACATGGACAAGAGACAACAGTCCACTCTGCCTGGGAGTCACCAGAAAAAGAATTTCTTCTCCACATCCAAAACACTCCTCTCCCAACTACATGGACTAGAGACATTCCACTCTACCTGGGATTCATCAAGAAAAGAATTTCTTCTGGAGATCACCATAGCAAGACGGGTCAGGTCTTCTACCTGAAGAGTTGAGTTGTTCCAAATAAGTGGACCAGAGGTCAGCATAGCCAAAGGTTTTGCCAGAGTCACAGATCCACACCTCAGCATTACAACAAGGGTGTTTGAATGTGTTCTTTCTCATCAGTGTGCCTGATGCCTTAACTGTAGAATTTAGCATTCTTTGCAAAGTTTTCATTTCTAGGCTAGTAGTTTATATTCTGATTAGAAATAAGATTAATAATAATAATAATTGTATTGTGTTTAGGAGAGTTTCTTTCCCACTATTTTTTCATACAAAGTCTAAATACTTGACAAATATATAATATGCTGATGAGATATTGCTGAACCACACATTCGCATACCATCACAGTCAAGCCCAGGCCATTTGATTTGAAGTTTTCTTCAGATTAATCCTATGCATTTGCCAGCATAAACATAAAACTCACCACCCAAAGCCCTTATTCTACAAAAATAAATAAATAAATAAATAAATAATAAAAGCCCTTTCACTTTTATAAATACTGGGTTCTAATTTCTTGTTTGTGTGTTTGTTTATTTTGACATCCCAACTGCAGTTTCTCCTCCCTCCTTTCTTTACAGCCCTCTCCCCCCCTAGCCTCCACTATGCCCCTGTTGTTTCTCTTCAGAAAAAAGCAGGCCTCCCATGGATATCCAGCAGCCATGCTATATCAAGTTGCCATGAATATAAGCACCTCTTCTCCTATGAAATATAGAAGAACTGGATCTGGAAAAATGACTCAGTCAGTAAAGTGCTAGTTGTACAAGCAAGAAGTCCTGAGTTTGATTCCCCAGCACCCACATAAAGCCTCAGCTATAGTACCACGTTCTGGAAAGCCTAACTCTTAGGAGATAACAAAGAAGGATCCCTGGAGTTGCTCCCTGGTTAGTCTCGCCAAATTCATTAACTCCACCTTCAGCGGGAGACCCTCTCTCAGAACATAAAATGGAGGACAATAAAGGACACCCAACTTTAATCTCTGCCCTACACTTGTGCACACATGCGCATACACACATTCACACACACAAACACAGATACACACATCTACACACATGAGAACACATTCATGCATAGACATTCCACACACAAGCATATTTCTTAAATAAAGAAAGATAAAGCTATTTTTTAAAAAAAATAAGTCCATTATTCAACTACAAACCCTTTCAGACATCCCTTTGCTATTAATTCACTTAGAGCAGCCCAGCTGGTGTCCTCTGCATTGAGCTCCTTGGAGATGGCCACCACATAAAGTAGCCATCCATGACATGGGCTATCTATTCCTTAACTGTTTCATAGGATATTCTTCTCACACTATAATCTGAAAATTGCAGGAGGCTCCTTAGCTCCTAGTCTCCACTACATTTATATTGTATTCAGGACCAGTTTCCTTCTCTACTAATCCTGGAAGCTGTAGGAAACATTTTCCTCTGCCTCCTTTCTACCTTCCCATGCCACACAGACATTTCTTCTGTTCTATTACAGCCATGTTCTTTATGTGATTTAGCTACCCTACTATGTGAAGAACTGTACAGCTTTCTTTCTCTTAGTTCTTCTGAAAAATAAGAGAAAGTCTGCTCCCCTATTCCAACTTCCACTCTGTGCACATATGCATATGTGTTTGAGTGTGCAGGGAAAGGGAACAAAACTTTCCTAAACATCCTCCTTTTCTGACAAAGTCAAGCCAGCTGCCTTCCAACCTTCACAAATATGTCATACTTTTCACAAGAGCGAGGAAAACAAAACTGGTAGTTGTCATAACAAATTATTGGCATCAAAGAATTATCTAACCACAAAAACCCTTACACAGCCATAAAGCATGTCAACATTTTATTTTTGCAATACCAGATGTGGTGAGACTCTGGTATATATTTACTTTTTCTTTCACCTCTAAGAAAAATCATACAAAATTTATCTGAAAATCACATATAAGCATCTCTACTATGTGAGAAATCCCTGTGACTACCTTCCCCAAATGGCTAATCACTTAGAGAGATGTGTACTTGTATCTATGTTGGTGCATGTTTATGAGTGCAGGTACCAGTGGAAGCTACAAGAGGGCATTAAACCCACTGGAACTGGAGTAATAGGCTATTGTGAACTGCCCATCATGGGTGCTAGGAACCCAACTCTGGTCTTCTGCAAGAGTAGCACATGTTCTTAAGCACCAAGACATGTCTCCAGACCCTATTGCCAATGTTTTTAAATTAAAATTAATATACTTAAATAATTTCTATTGAGACCTTTCATCTACTCCTTCTTATGTACCCCTCCTTGTTCTCAAATTTATGGTTTCCATTTTTATCTATTACTGTTACATACATACAAAAGTGTATGCTCTTATTTAAATATCTGTATTTCTAAACATACTAATGCAACCTTCTCAATCTGTATTATACTGTTTCCATGACTGACCATTTGGTATTGGATAAGCAATTTGTGTGCTCTTTGCTGGGGAAGACTATTTCTCCCACATTCAGAATTCCTTAGTTCTTTGTGTAGGGTTCAGGCCTAGTGAGCTTTGAAACATATATTATTATCTAGTGATGTTCAGTGAGAGTTGGTATTATTTTCCAGCTTTATATGGAAACAAAATCCTATTGTTTATTTATGGACTTGTCTTATACTGTGTCTTACAGTAGGCCAAAGAGTTGCTACTGAGATGATCACAGTATTTTGGTTTGCTTTTGATTTCAACAAAATCACTACAACATTCTTGGAAGAGCAAAGTGAGATAACATACTCCAAAGAATGCCCTCTGCCTGTGGAAGAGTACCTCCAAAGCCCATGATGCACCGAAGCCCACCTCAGAGAGCTGTCTTATCTCCCCAGTTCTTCCAGCTTAAGTAAATGTTGAAGCTTTGACCCCCCCCCAGAGTTAACAAAGCATTCACTCTCCCCCACATTTTATTAATAGTGAGACCCTGGGAAATCCTTCAGTTTCTACAAGTATGAGTTTTGCACTAGGCATCAGTGGCTCTAGCCAGATATAGATTTCAAGCTGCACTCATCACACTCACAAAAGTTTCATTTGGAGTTCTGTCATAGGAAACCCCCCTCAATAATCATTAGCCACAGAAACAATACGCTGCTGTAAAATTTCAATTTCCACAGTTGTTGGTTGAACCTTTAATCTTCTACCTGCTCTCCATAGACAGGAAAATTCTAGGAGTATGTTCCAAACACAACTTCAATTGTGTGTGTGTGAAACATGCATGTATAAGTGTTTGCATGCTCTTGTAGGTCCTCACATGTAAAAGGAAAGCACTATACCCACTAAGTCATCTCCCTATCCTCACAGATTATTCAAAATATGATCAAGTTATACACATTATTTATTTGTTGAGATAGAGTCTCATGTCTCGCAAGCTTACCCCAAGCCAAAAATAACCTTGCCTTTCTGACCATTCAGTCCCTACCCCTTAACTGCTGGGATTGTAGGTGTCTACTGATACACCTTCTTTATAATAACATGTTGGGGGTAGAACCCAGAACTTCCTGCATGCTAGGCAATATCTCTACAGTTGAGTTATAGTCCTAGCCCTACACAAATTCTTTTCAATGTAATGTAGGTAGTGCATTTGTGCCATCTCTGTGTAGATATATATACTCTTTTTGCTGTATAGAATACTCAGGTGCATTGATACATTATAGTTTCCTGGCATATTAAAATTAAAAATTAATGAAACTTTTCTAATTAAAAAATAAGCTATTAGTGTATATTCATCATACAAAGTGATTAGATATCCTGAGAACCTTTGGATTCAATTGTATCGTGTACTTTGACAATACTCACTTCTTGTCCTTGACTTCTCTCCCCCATCTTCTTGACACAGTCTTCCTTCTATTTTAACATGTGTATCCACGTATGTGTTTGGGTATGTGTGTTTGTGTGTCTGTATATACATGTGTGTGCATGTCTGTTTTGAACAATACTTAAAGGGTGCATTCAGATTTGCCTTTGTCCTTGTTTCAGGATCCAGTTAATTTTCAGCTTAATTTTCATTTTTAGTTTACTCTAAAATATTATCATCGCTTCCTCTTTATCTGTATTATGAATAGATAATGTTAGTTCCTTAAACATTCTTCATTAGTTTATTCATTGACAATTATACATATGTATATTTTACATTATGGGAACACCACATATTCACACTTTCTTGCTGTCCTCCTACACCCACCAACATGACCCATCTTCCTTCCATGTCTTTTTGTGTTGCATTTATTTGTCAATGAAACTTTCTTTATAGACTTGGAGAACATATCTTATGACATACATTAATTTAAAGAAATAATGTGACAAAGTATCCTTTTTCTAGCTACTAAATTAATATTTAAATATGCTTAGGCCTTGACAGCCCAGAGGCAACATATCAACATACTTCATGAAATCACAAAGGGCCATAAGGCAAAACCACCCAGGCTTCATGGACTGGGGTCATTATTGCTTACCTTGTTCCTAGTCAGCTCCCCTCAAATCTCCAAGGCAGTTATTCAGAGCTGTTATGACCCCTTTTAGGTTTACCTCTCCAGCTCTTCATCATATATCAAAATATTGCCTTGTATTCTATGGGGAAAAAGAATATTTGAGTTGAATTCTTACTTTAATTTGCTATAACCTCTGACTGACTTACATCACTCCCATCCTTTCTGCTAGAAGTTTAGCCCTGAAAGTTACTCCTCTTTCCCATCTGGTCTTTATGATATGGTCACAGGTCATGTGTTCACTCCAAGAGCCATACTTTAAGTACCGAGGAGATTAAAATATGTGTAAATCTACCATGTGTGCCTGACATTGAGATGAATGAACAGAAGAAAACTGCACATTGAAAAGAGAAAAAAGGCAAGATATGAAAATGGTAACAAGACTATGCCTAAAATATAAGACTATAGCTTGGAATAAAGTTACAGAGAGAAAACATTAAAACTAAGCTCCCACTTCCATTAAGACTTCTCACAATGCTGATCATTCTGAAACCAATTTCACTTACTAGGTAGGAAATGTACTTTTTAGCCCCCTTTTCTTTGGGTGACAGAGATTTATAACTTTATTAATTTATTTTGGTTTTGCCTGGTTTTGAGAAAGAACCCACCATATAGAAGCTAACCTGGACAGACCCCAGAAGCTAAGAGCAAGTGGCACAAACAGCTAGACAGGGGATAGTAGCACCTTCAGAAAGCATGCTGGAATAACGCTCAAGGAACATTCATTTGGAAGCAATTATAGCTCCACTAATTTTGTTTTACTCTTTCATGCTGTCATCCCTGAAAGTATAAAAGAGCTAATAAGCCTTTCTAAATGGCTGGTGCTGTTAAGTAGTCAAATATTTAGAGGCCAGGGGTCTTTAATCACCTAAGTGCTTTTCTATGAATACTGATGTGACAAAGGTTCATATTTAATTGATTCCAAAGTGACTTTATGCTAAGTAATGGTTTGCAAAAGAATTTGAGAGCCTAGTGACTTCCAATTAAATAGTATACATCTTCTTCTATGTCAGAGTTGATAGTGGGTGGGTCAGAGCTGAGTCACCAGTTCACTGAGATTCCATGGGCAGAAAAGATAAACATGATTGAGTCTTTATGGACCTGCACAACCAATAAAGAGGAGGTAGCAGAGATGTCCAGTTATAATCAAATATAGTCATCTAAAGTTAAATGAATGTTCTTTAAAAGCCATCAAAGTGGTGGGGACTAAGTTGTTATCAAAATATAGCATTTTGAGACTCATATGACAAAAACATTCAGTGTCTGTGTTTACCAGTTACTAGAAGTGAAAATAAATGTCATGTTTCAGTAATGAATAAATCTCAACCAGTCCTATTATACATCTAGTCTTGCTACCGGGCACATATATATTTCAGATGTTCATAAATATTTCTTTTGTTATTAAAACTTTTTATTAATGTAGAAATTTAATGTAAATTGAAAACTTCAATGAGCACTAATGTATGAATCACCCCCTCGCCTATTGACCATCACTGTCATCATTATTCTAACCAGAAGCATATTCAAATAGGCTGGAAGGCAAAAGAGAGTAATAAGTGACCTTATTACCTTTTACCAGAAACCTCTAAGAGAAGTTGATTTTTAGGAGAATCAAAGTATCTGGGGAAAAAGATAAGGGACAGAACTTGTGTCGATTGCCTATTCTCACTGATCGTATAATCAGAAGAATGTTGCTTTCTGCACTGACGTTTTAATTGCACACTTACAAAGCGTAAGGGAGCATGTGTGATGTCATTTCTAGAGCAAGCACAATAGTGAAAATACATATTTATTTGGTCAGCATTTCTACAAAATCAGTCTTGCAGGGACATGATCATCACATTAAACAAAGTCCCACATTTGTGAATTATTTTATCTTGCACCTCAAACCTGTCATATGTTTTCCATACAATCATCATTTTGATAATTGCAATAAAGACTATCCACATGTTTAAGAAAAGCATAGATATAAAAGTGTGCAAATATATTCATACATTCTATGCACACTGTTATATTGGAAGCTCATTTTTTTGTGTGCACAGATGACGAGTGTACCTTGGAAATACATTCTTATAAGATTAGAAATAAAGACAATTAGTCAACCATCAAAAGAGTAATCATGTTTTTAAGAACCAGTGGCATGAAGAAAAATTTGACTATAAAGGAAAAAGAAAAATGTACTTACTAATTTGAGTTGCCTTTTGTCACCGTTGAGTAAGATTTACCATATAGAACACAGAGATGGAGACACACTAGAGTAAATGGTCAGGTACTAGATTCTCTCCCTAGCCTGTAGAGTGGGGCAAATTTATTTCATACATTTTGGTTATTTCTAGGAGCTCACTATGTAACCCAAGAATGAGGAATCTTTAGAAATAAAGATGCCGTGGTTCTTCTTGAATATTCTAGGGAGGAAGGAACACCCATTTACTTTTTCTATGGGATCCTGATATCTACCTACTAGAAACAAAGACTAGAAGTGCTATCTGCTGAAATTGTCTCATTGAGACGCAATAACTCCTCTATAGCATGTCAACTTTTCCTTCCCTGTGTACTTCTGAGACACAAAGTGAGAATGTCTGGTATTTTCAGTTTGAATAATTGGGTGGGGTTATAGCTTAGTGCTTATATTTTCCTAGCATATCCAAAGCCCTGAGTTTTATTTCAAGCACTACCTACACTATTTTTGTTAGATAACACACTCCTGTAATCCTAGCACTTGAGGGGTTCTGAGTCACATTTGCTTACATAGATGAGTTTGGGACCAACCTTGGATATTGAAAACCTTGTCTCAAAAAAAAAAAAATGAATGAGGAAAAGTAAATATCAGTTGCTTACTAGAGAAGATAGATTTGTAAGAAATACCCCAATATTCCAGAGTCTTTCCTTTTTGTTAAATCCCTGTGTGAGAGTATGCATGTTTTCATGTGTATGGACACACGGGTAGCATCTGAAAAACTGATGTGGACGTCATCCTCAGTGATTTTCTACCTTATTCATTGTGCAGGGTCTCTCAATCAAACCCAGACCTTGCTTGTGTAGCTGTCTCACCAACCAACTTACTGTGGGAATCCTGTGCTCCTCCTTCTGAGGCCAGAGTTATTAGGGATCCATTGAACATCTTAGCATTTCCAAGAGCTCAGAGGACCCAAATTCCAGTCCTGGTGCACAAGCAGTCAGGTCTTCAACCACTGAGCTTCCCCTACATTCAGTGCATATACATTTTAAAGACCAATTGCAAGCATATTTTCATCCTATTCTACAACATTTTTTTCAATATTTTAGAGAGATGGAGTGGATTTTGTATTTCCATTTATTTATCATCTGTAATCATACAGTGGATGAAGCTGCTCACAAAAGTGGATTTCAAAGAATGAGGTGATGTGGGAGAAACTTTATGCTTATGTTTTTAAGCTAACCTCTTGTAAGGAATGAAATTTTGTTTCTCCTAAAATAGTCTAAATGTAAACCTGTTAAATACCCAGCTCATACCAATCTTTATGGTACTCAATTTTTCATTCTGTGTACAACTCCAGGAAAATTGTTATAAAGAAAGTACACTGCTGAATTTCTAAACATTATATTATTATAAGATATATATAATAGAATACTCAAAATCTACAAAATTTCTACTAATAGGAAAAAATGTGTTTTCCTAGAACAAAATAGGGGACATTTAAATATATCAGTTATTTTTTTAAAAAATCACTGGGTGGCATTGACATTTAAATATATTAGTTATTTTTTTAAAAGAAATCACTGGGTGGCACTAATGAAGGATCTGAAATAAATATATCAGTTGTTACTAAACTTATATGTTAATTCATATATCTGGTATAAAAATGTATCACAAACTTCATATATTAAAGGCACACATATTTGTTTCTAGGGGTCTTGAGAGATGGCTCTGTAGATAAGAACGCTTGCTGCTCTTCCCAGGTTCATGAGTTTGATCCAAGCATTCATAACCACCTGTAACTCCATTTCCAGTGAATTTGACACCTTCTTCTGGCCTCTAAAGGCACCAGACATGTGCCTTATATATACATAAATACATGCCAAACATTCTTATAAATAAAATAAAAATTATTTTATAAATAAAATAAAAATAAACACATAATGGATCTCATTGGTAAGATCCAAAATGAGTTTCACTGAGCAAAAGCCAAAAAGCAAACTGGACCATGCTTCCTGGGAAACTGTGAGCAGAAGTCTTTTTCTTAGTCTTGTCCAGGTGTCATGGGGTTGAATCTATCCCATTACTTTTCAAGAGCTAAGAAAACTGACTGCTTCATCTGTGAAAGTAGCCCTGTAGCATCTTTCGTCTCCCCCATCTCCACGTAGCTTTCTTCCCCTCCCAAGGAAGGATACGTGTAATTACATCTAGCGTACAACTACATAATCCAAGCCACCCACCCTCAGTCACATGTTCCTCAACTGAGTTATATCTGCGAAGACCCTTTTTCCACATCAAGCAGCATTTACTGGTTGTAACAGCTCTAGAAATACTTTTATCCAAATATATATGTCTTTTAAAATGTGTCTCCCTTTAAAGCTTGTGATTCCATTTCCTACTTTATGTCATAAAGAAATAGTCAAACACATAAATAGAAATGTAAGTACAAGTTCTCTCAACAATTTTTCTAAAATTAGTTTTAAAAAGTGAAGATGCAACAAAAAATAAGCGATTTAAAAAGACAGCATGAACAATGTGGCAAATAATAAATAAGCACTAACTAGTTATTCTATACATGCATTTTTAGTGACAGGGGACTATAAACAGAGACTGTTCTTTCATTTCCTTGTTGCCCTGACCCAAATAATCACACAGAAACTGTTAATTACAGGACTGCTTGGCCAATAGCTTAGGCATATCCCTGGCCAACTCTTACATTTTAAATTAATCCATTTCTATTAATCTGTGTATCACCACAAAGCCATGGCCTACCGGTAAGTTCCCAAGATATCTGTCTCCTTCGACTGCTACATGGAGACTCTCTTTTTATGCCTACTTTCTCTCTATATCTCTGTTCAGATTTCCCTCCTGGCTTTACTCTGATGAGCCATCAGCTGAACCAGCTTTATTCATTAGCCAAAAAAAGCAACATATACAGAGAAGGACTTCCCACATCAGAAGACTATCCTTTGTAACAGACTGAATTAATAGCATGATAGAATTCAAACTCAGAAGCAGACATAATCCAAAAGAAAAGAAATTCGCTGTATATAGTTCTCAGATATCCCTGTTCAAATCATTTGTGAACAAGTGAATTCAATCAATAGTTTGAATGTTAAAGACCAATGATGATTTTGACCACAGAGAAAGAGAGACTATTTAAGAGGGATAACTGAAGTATAAGGGAGTTTCCTGGTCCGTATAGTCTTGCTATCTCTGACATAACATTTAACATGAGATTAAGAGGGGTAAGGGAGAGAGTGAGGGAGAGAGGAAAAGAGGAAGGGAGGGAGAGAGGTAGGGAAGGAGGGAAAGAGGGACAGAGGGACAATGCAGCCTTTGGAGGGTTAGTTACCAAATGTGTCATCTTCAGTTCCTGTCTCTAAGCTCTCTTATTTACCACTAAAGACTAATCATATAACCACTCTTACTTCACAATAGCCAACAGTGTGTCCTATGGTTCTTTGTAAAGTGTGTACATAGAACGTTGTTGCTAAACCTCTAAAAGAAAGCACATTTATTCAGTGTCCGGTGGCAATAAGATAATGTTCAAAGACGCAACAATATGCATGAAATTATATAAAAATTCAAGAAAGAAGTTTGCAATTGTGCCATTAAAAGCTTGCTTCAAATTGCAAGGCTCCATTAAATCAATTGTAACATTCCTGTTATTACCACATTATACAATATAATGAAGACAATAAATACCTGGCATTTACAGAGTTTCTTCCATCTAAATATTCCCATAGAGCTCAATCAACTTTATGTGCAAATTGATTATGAGCTGTCTGCAGGTGAGGTAAAGCAGGCAGCAGAAAGCCACACTAACAAGGCGCTTCTCTCTACTCTCACCAGTTCCTTTTTATCTGTGCTTGCTAATTGGGGCAACACGAGCCAAATGGTTTTTGAAATAATGAACATAGAAGATAATTCTAAGAAGCTTCTTAATAGTCGAGCAAAAGGATTTGCAAAATAGAATAATTTGATATTTTAGTTATTATCATTTGCATTTTAACGATATAGACATTTTAACAAGAAAGGGCTAGTTTTATGACTCACTTGAGTGTGAGGGACTATGCAGAAACTTTCTACAGGACAGACTGGGGAAATGACACACACAGAAATACACACACCTCTCCTAACACTTCCCGACACAATGACAACCAGATGTATATGTTCTCATACCTTTATAACTTTTCAAAGGGTCGAGTTCAATTCTTACCTCCTAATTTTAGTTAAACAGTACATTAACTCCAATCACAGTCAAGCCTCCCTAGTAATGCCAGCAGTTACCTGGTAGCTGGGAGTACATAGTCCTTGTTCTGCAGTTGTATGACTGGGAACTTTTTAATGGTAAATGATTAAAATGACTTTCAGGTTTTTGACAATAAATTATATAAAATCTAAATTTAAGTCATAGATTTTTCTATTTGCAAATACACATGTACGTTATGTGGATGCATATTTGCATGTGAGTGTAATTATATGCACAGATGTACAGATGCACTTGTGTACATGGGCACACATGTGCCTGCGCCCGTGGAGGACATATATTGACATAGGGTGTCATGCACAACTCTACTCCACTTTAAATACTGAGGCATAGTGTCATACTTGAATCCAAAATACATATATTTGGATATTCTAGCTATCCAACTTGATCTTGGCATCTCCTGCCCGTACTTACCAAACACCAGGACTAGAGAGGAGGCCACCACACCTGCCCAGCATTTGGACTGACCTAAGTTCTGGGGATCTCTCCTCAAGCCCTCATGTTCCAATGGCAAGGGCTTCACCCCACCCACTGAGCCATCTTGCCAGGTTACAAGCCATATATTATGATAAAAAATTTAGTACCAAAATAACATAGAGACTTATTATTAATTATGAAAGCTTGGATTTAGCTTGAGCTTGTTTCTAAATAGCTTTTGTAATGCAACTTAGCCCATTTCTATTAATCTACAGGCTGTCACATGACTTGAGGCTTTGATGTCTCCCGCATGTCCTGCTTCCTGTGTGTCTGGCTGGTGACTCCGCCTTTCTTCTTTCCAGAGACTTCTGTGTCCCCAGAAGTCCCACCAAACCTCTTCCTGCCTAGCTGTTGGCAATTCAGCTCTTTATTAAACCAGTCAGAGTGACACATGTTGACACAGTTTGAAGGAATATTTCACAACAATACTAAGTGATCAGATTCAGGAAGTGAGATAAGTAGCGCACTGTGCCCAGATGATATAACAAGACAAACTTATATTTACCTGTTTTTCAAAACTAAAACCCCTCCCTCCTTTGTTTTGTATCTTCCCTTTCTCCAAGCTCCTGCCAAGGGCAAGCCTTCCCTTAGATTGTCTGCAGGACTGGCACCAGGCCCACCCTTCCTTCCATTGTCCCATCATAGTAGTATGAGAGCCCCGAGTCTAAGCTCCTGGCTTGCCCCCTCCTTAGGCCTTCTTTGGAGATGAAGCTATTGCGGCTTGGCTTTCCTCCCAGCCCATACTCACCATGTGTGACCAAAGCTGTTGCATTGTAAAATGAGTGGTCAGAGGATTTTCTTTGCTGGCAGAGTTTTCTGATGCCCACGGATGTTACATTGGCTTGATTTAGCTTCTTTCTTTGTTACTGTTTTGCTTTGATTTTTTTGAGGCAGGGTTTCATTGTAGCTTTGGAGCCTGTTCTGGAACTCGCTCTGTAGATCAGACTGCTTTGGCCTGCTTTTATCCACTCCTCTCTGTTTTCCAAATGAGTTCTACTAGTTCCATTTGTCACAGCCACTCACTTCTCCACTATTGTCAGAGGAGATCTATGAGTACTTTATTATCCGAGATGATCCTGTCATGCCTTGGGAAAATCAACAAATACTCAAAGCATATGCTAAGAACCACCTGCCCTGCTACTTGCATCCTCCTCAAGTTCCCCTCCTCTTTTGTCCTATTTTTAACTCTTCAATGTAATCTCATCTACAATTTATCACTAACCGTCTAGGGAACTAATGTCTACTTGACCAGTAAATTTGCCTTTGCGCGCTGCATCTAGCCCCTCTGAAGGCTGTTTACAATTCGGATAGCTCCCTCACTCTGGTTTTAGAATTTGACTTTTCCACACCTCCTCTTCAGCCAGACTTTATATGAAGATATTTCATCTGCTCTCTTTGTCTCCCATGGTTTATGTCTTAATTATCACTCTGTAGTGATGATTCCCAAATACATCCCTGATTAATTGACACATCAAACCATATGTCTTTAATTACTTTAAAACAGCATTCCATATGTAGCTGACAGGCATTGGAAAGGTAATTTATATAGTTGTGCCCCCGATACACATGTTTTCAACCAACCAAAGAAGAAAAATACTTGGTAAACCATTTCATACATGATAAATGCGTGTAGACATTTTGCTTGCTGTTTCCTACATAAGAAAGTATAGAATCCATTTACATACTATTTATAATGTAGTAGGGAGAATACTTTATCTGGAGATGACTTAAAGTATATGAGAAAATAAGAGAATGAGGAGGTTGAGTGCCGTTACTTTGCCATTTTACACAAAGCACTTAAGCATCCACAAATTGTGATTTCTATCAAGGACTCTGAACCCAACATCCCATGGATTTCAAGGACAACTAGAAGCCATTAAACATACCAAAGTCTTCCACTAATTCTTCTGCAATACATTCTCTACTTTATGTTATATTTTGAGTAACGACCAAGCTTCATATCATTTCAATCTCAAGCTTTGACGACATCCACTACTTCTTTACCTATTAAAGAACTTTAAAACCAGGGATATAGCTCAATAGGAGATATTTATGAGCCTAGGACGTGCAAGCCCTGGGTTCCATTGCCAGCGGTTGGGTAAATAGATTATCTTTATTTCCTCTCTCCAAGCAACATTAAATTTTGTCAGCTGATTCTTGGGACATCTTTTACCCTCAGTGCTTAAATCTGAGTTCTACACCATTATCCTAGACCCAGCTATCACAAGAGTTTATCTGGAGCATATAGTAGTTTCCTAAATGCTCTATCTCCTTCTATCCTGTCACCAACGTTAAATCTAAACCCAAATCTAATTGTCTCATTTTTTTCGTCTCAAACCAATGTTTCTACTACATATAAAGTCACATATACTTTACAAATGGGGTGCAGTAGACTTCTCGTGTTTCTTCCTCCTTGCAGACTCTGCTAAAGCTAACGTTCAGCCCCATGTGCATTCCACTACATCACAAACATTTCCTACAATTTCCTGACTCCACACTTCCCCATGCTGTCCCCTGAGCTTTTCAATACTCTGCCTTCATTTCCCACTATTGAATTCCTACACAGTCTTCAGGCAACGCTTCCTCTATTGGGTGTGCTCAGAATCCCCTGCAGAGGAAACTGATCTCTCTGTCTCTTTTATTTTCCCTTGCACTCTCATTCTTGGCTCTTGTCACTACAGGCTGCAGTGTTGGAGCAGAAGAACAATTCTTTCTGCTGAATTTTGAGTTTTGGAACTTGTAAGACATGTCTCACTTAATGCCATTTCCCCCAGAGTAGGTAAATGCACAGGGAAGTTTACTCAGCAGTTGAAATAGGAAGAAATAGAAACTGTAACATCTAAAAGCTCTAACATTTGTCCGACTGACAATACTGGTCTGGCTTTAAGGTGAGGCAGTTCTTAGGAATTAGAATAACTTTGGGCTGGAGAGATGACTCAGAGGTTAAGAGCATTGGATGTTCTTCCAGAGGACCCCAGTTCAGATCCCAGCATCCATATGGCAGCTCACAGTTGCCTGTAACTCCAGTTCTAGATGATACAACACATTCACACAGACACACATGCAGGCAAGACACCATTGCACATAAAGAAAAAATTTAAAAAGAAATTAGAATAACTTACCACAGAGATCATGGTCTGTTCTATATTACTCTACTAATTATTCTTTTACTGTTTTAAGTCAAAGGCTAAATTTTATAAAATTCACAAAAAAAGTTTAAAAATGAGAATCTGTGTGTTTTCTACAACTAAACTCACAGTCTTTCAGATATAACCTGGGTTTTTTCCGTGTTTCCATTTTGCATGTTTGTTCAGCCAATACACATCTAGTACAAACATGATATGGTCCTAGCGTTCAATATTCTGGATATTAAAAGAAAGCAAAATTAGGACCAGATGAGATTTATTAAGGACTTGTGAACAGAAA
Organism: Chionomys nivalis; assembly: GCF_950005125.1. NCBI lineage: Eukaryota > Metazoa > Chordata > Mammalia > Rodentia > Cricetidae > Chionomys > Chionomys nivalis. Next base: position 128,482,555 of record NC_080086.1, on the reverse strand, counting down.
GGATTCTTGAAAGAGGAATCTGCCAGTCACAGATATATGAATAAGAGAAGACATGAAAGCTCTTTCCAAGATTGGATGTAATCAACTCACTGAGCAAGAATAAGCAAATAACTATAATGTAAGTTAGTGAAGAGCAGAAATGACAAAGTGGGCAGCCTATGCAGAAGACACAGTCAGAAAGAAAAAAAAAAAACATCGTAATATGCTAGTGACTACTTCTCACGGGAATCAGAAGAAAAGTGCTTAGACCACAGAAAATCCAAAACTGGAGGTGCTGCGGTCAATGTGGGGAAGGTGGGGAAACACCAGAGTGCTGCCTACTGAGGCATCGACCTTTCCAATGTGGCCAAACCATGGGAGCCCTGCTATGTGACTCAGGACATGCTCCTGCTCCCGTTCTCCTCCTGCAGCGCTTGGCCCACTGCGCGTGGACATCCTTTTATTTGCTAGCTAAGCAAATCCCTTTGTGTCCATATGACAAAGTCCTGCAAAAGTAGTGTCCATTGCTTCTTTGCAAATTCTGAAGCAAGTGTACAAAGAAGCAAATAAATGAATGTCAACATCCTCTGAAATAAGTTATAAAACTCCCCAAAGTCTTTGTCAATGGTTGTCTGCATCTGCACCTCCCCTGTTTCAGCAGAGAGTTAAGTATTGAGTGTGAATGTACAATTGTAGACTAAGTCACTCTTGTTAGTGGACCATGCCAGGACTCAGCCTCTTCTGGAACTTAAGTGTGCATATCCCCAAAGAGAGGAACCATCCCAAAGCTCATTTATTTCCTCCTGCTAAGTTAATAATTTACAAGCTTCCTCAAGGTGTCGGTGTCGGGCCTATGTTAGTTACTTTATAGACCTCATAGGAAATGCAAATCCTTTGTTAAAAATGAAAAACAATCTCAGGCGCAATATTATCAGAGTTCTAGCCAAAATCTCAAACCATGAAAATAACCTTAGTGTGTGAAAGAGGCATTTGGGAGCAAGTTTAAAAAGATGATCATGGTTCTTTTTCCCTACTAAGTTTTTTTTAATAGACATACATACATCTGTATTTTCCTACCTTGAGGATTATACAAGTAGAGAATCAGCGTTATTAAGGAAGGAAATGATACATAAGTACAGACAGGACAATAAAACCCAGAGATTTTATATTTCATGTAAATGGAAAATTTTTAAACCTCATGGATTATAAGAGAAAAAATAATTGAAGGTAAGACTTTTTTTTTTTTAAGATTGTAATCATTTGTAAGATTTCTGAAGTACCCACAAGTATCTGTTAATACTCTACAGATCTTCTACTTGTGAGCACACACCAAAAGAAGCTATGGATCTAATGTCACAGACTTAATTCCTCCCTCTTTTATTCAGCACCCATTTAGATGTATCTTACCAGACAGTCAAAGATGCTTAGCTTTTATATTTGACTAATCAATTTCACCATTGGCTATTACACAGCATTTGTTTGTTTAGCAAGTTTTTATAAGTCATCTGCTTGGTATCCAGAATCATGTTACTTGCTAAAGATACATTTAACTTAAACAAATGAGTAAACAAATATTTACAATTTCCAAAGTAATGTATAGCATAACAGACTTACGTCAATCAAATTATCAAAATAAATATCAGGCAACAATTTTCCCATAAGGCCGGTGGTATATCACTGAATACCCCCACATCTTTGGTAAACGGATGGGATGTTTTCCAAACATTTGTGCTTGTAGTGGAAAAGGATAAGCAGGGTAAACCATATAAAACTGTGGCATGAACTAGGTCAGAGGGAAGATAATGCCTACAGTCAGTGGAAGAGATGTGAGATTCAATGGAAGTGAGCCCATGTTAAAAGATGTTCCTTTTTGGGTTCTCGGTAGGACAACTGTAATGGCATTTCAATTCTACGCTAATAAATAAAGCTTGCCTGGGGATCAAGAAAATAAAACAGCCACACTGGTCAGCCTTGAGCCAGGCAGTGGTAACACACATCTTTAAGCCCAGAAGCCACACTAGTTGCCATAGAAACTGGGCAGTCCATGCCTTTAATCCCAGAACTAGAGAGGTTTATAAAATAGGAGGAGACAGCTCTCAGTCACAGTCTCATTCTGAGATTCTTGGAGACAGGATCACCATTTCAGACTGAGGTCGAGGTAAGAGCCAGTAGCTGGCTGCTTTGTTTTTTGGGTTTTCAGGTTGAATCCCAGTTTCTCTCCCTGAGTTTTTATTAATTGTGCTTCAGGCAAGTGAAATGAGAGCAGGAAGTACAGATGATGTACAGATGTCTAACAGACTGAAGAAACCAGCAAGAGGCAGCGAAACAGATCATTGCGCATCACGACCATAGTTTTGTTTGTGTCTTGAGAAAAATGAAAATGTTTCCAGGAGCTTTCAGGGATAAGATTTCTTGACCGGAATTGTTTGTTTACATTGTTTAGATCCAACAGAGCTTCTAAGTATCCAACAAAGATGTAATTTTGAATTAGGGTATCAGCTCTAAAGATGGAAAGTAGAAGGAATGGGAAACAATATGGAGAAGGCAAGCCTGTAGCAGAAAGGTGATAGTAGCTTACAGCAAACTGACAAAGAAGGCTAAAAGTCCTGTTTTGTAATAATAAGTCTCAAAAAATTAAAAAAAGGCAATTTCCAAAAGAAGAAAAAAATAGGCGGAATTGAAAGAGATAGCATTGTATGATGATCTGAATGGCTCAACCTCAAAATTCTGGGTGAAAAATAGTTTGGCCAGTTTGAGTGATAATTTGCTTCTTACAATTCAGGTCTGTTTACCTAAGATTTATGCAAATGAAATAAGACTATGTCTTCTCCAACACCTGTCAATAATGTTTCTACATAATTTCTAAATTTGGGGCAATTAACATACCCTTCAGAAGATAACCAACTGACACATTCATTCGATGGATTATTATTTAACAATTAAATAAAAGCATTCTCTCAAGCCACATAAAAGACATGGAGAAAACATAAATTGTATTGCCCTTTAAAAGAAATGAGTTAGAAAAGGCTATGTATTATATACATGCTATATATAAGTTCAATCCAATGACTTTCTGGAAAAAGCAGAATTATGGAGATGATAAAATGATCAGTGATTGTCAGGGATCTTGGAAAGGGACAGAAGATTCATTAGACTGTAGTGGAACGATGAAATTATTCTGCACAAATACTGCAATACTGGTGAGCACATTAGACACTTAGCAAAGCTCATGGTACAAATAGTGACTCCCAATGTAAACTATGGGTTTTGTTTAATGATGAGTATGTAAAATCACAGGGGTTGAGGAATTCATGCCAGACTCTGTTGACTCCCCATGGGAGGCCTTACCCTTTCTGAGCAGTGGATCAGGAGTGGGTTGGGAGGGGAGTTGGGAGGGAGCAGGAGGAAGGGAAAGAGGGGGAACTGTGATTGGTATGTAAAATGAATAAAAAACAAAATAAAACATTATTGGAGAAAATATTTAAATCATGGGGCAAGAAAGTGAATGCAGGAGAATAATGTCTGGATTTTATTCTGTTGGTAGCAGTAAATTTTGTTGTTGTTGTTTACTTCTTAGTTCATAGACAACTAAGGGTGAGATAAATTTTACAAACAAGACTCAGAAAATTAGATAACTAATACAAAGACAAAAGTATGATACTAGGGGTGAAAAATAAGTCAGTGCTAGGTAAAGGAAAAAATCATATAGTGGAGATATATACAAAGGTCAGAACAAAATTGAACAAATAACAAAACAAACAATACTAAAATGGGTAGTTGCATGGATGGTATGTAAGAATGATGAGACAATAAAATAGGGAATTAAAGAATGGTTTAATATCATGTTAGACATAGATGAAAGCTCTCTGTTCATTAGAGACAAGGTGGAAAGGCATACATCAAAGGGAATATAAAGAAAATAAGTCACTACAGAAAAAGAAAAATAGAAAAATATTCATACAGTCTGAGATATACATATGTAGAGAGATGAGAAATATATTTATCTAGGGAGAGGAGAGAAAGAAAAAAAACTATGACGAAAAATAATAGCAAGAAAATAAACTTTCAATATTCACAAAAAAAAGGTCCAGCCACAGAGTTTAAGAACCTCAAGAGCCTAATACGATAATAAAATGAAAATATTCATGGGCACACCACACTGAAACTATTGGATGCTTCCTTCCCCTCTATGTAATTTCTGTTTGCTCTTATTTTCTAGATCTATAATTTTTATCTGCTATTGAATCTCATGGTTTTGGTTTTGAATTTTACACTGAAACCTCAGAATTGAATAAAATTAGTGTAGTTGCTTAAAAGTCTGTGAAAAACAGTTCCAACACACAGCAGTTTTATGAGTCTGGTACTCTTCTCTATTGCTTCTATATTTCTATTCCAAAATTTGACATGAAATTCAAGAAAGAATTATAAGAAGTAAAAGTCAGCCAGTCGGTGGTGGCGCACACCTTTAATCCCAGCACTTGGGAGCCAGAGGCAGGCAGATCGCTGAGAGTTCAAGGCCAGCCTGGTCTACAAGAGCCAGTTCCAGAACACGCTCCAAAGCTACAGAGAAACCCTGTCTCTAAAAACCAAAAAAAAGTAAAAGTCATGAATAAATGTTGCATAGAAATTAGATAAATTTAGATATATGTAAACAAGAAACATATAAATAGAGTCTCAACAGTTTTAATGGAAAAAATACTAAAAACTCATGATATTCAGGAGATCAAAAGATTAAACATCTAAAATATTATTAACGAGAGGCTCATGATGGTGCATAGCTTTAATCCTAGCACTGAGAGGCAGAAGCAGGCAGATCTCTGTGAATCTGAGGCCAGCATGACCTACATAATAAGTTCAAAGCCATCCAGCACTGCACAGTGAGATCCTGTCTCCAAAAGAAAAAAAAAATCAGTTAATGTAACTAAAATATGAACAAGATCAAGCAAAGAAATCAAGTGTCTTCATAAATGCAGAAAGATTTTTCAGCAAAACTGACTATCCATTTATGGAAAAATGAACATTTGAAACAAAAGAGAACATCTTCAATTTGTTGGTATAAATATATATACAAATAGGTTTAAAGTCATGGCAGAAAAATAATTAATTTGTAAACATAAAATAACTTCTACTTTGACTATTAATAATTGTCTATTAACTAATCTTCATCTGTGTGGCATATATGCATTCCTGTGTGTATACAAGTATATTCTTTTGTATGGGTGTGTGGAGGCCAAAGGATTAATGTCCGGTATCATCTTCAATTGTTTTCTACCTCATAATCTGAGACAGGCTCTCTCACTGAACGCCTGGCAGCTCACTGACTTGGCTAGGCTAGCTGGCTAGTGAGCTGGGGGACCCACCTGTAACTGCTCCCCAAATGCTAGGATTATTGGCATGAGCCAGCATGACTGACTTTTTATGTTCAGGGCATTTTAAATCAGGGACTCGTGTATGCAAGGCAAGAATTTTACTGACAGAGCCATCTCCCCTGTCTCTCTATTAACTATTCTAAAAGGGTTTCAGAGCAGCCAAATTACAGGCAGAAAAACATATGGCACACAGAGGTAGTTCAACTAAAGACAGTTCAATGAACAGTTGTGGAAAAGATTAAGACAACCAAAGAGGAACAATGTAACTTCCAAATAGGAAAAATTGTGCCATGTTATTCAGCCATCTCTGGGCCAGAATAACAAAGGGAAGAAGCTCTAATGGGCATTGCATGCAGAGGATCATGGCTACAATTTTCTTTCTAAAATTCTGACAATGCTACATTTCCTAGCCTGCCTGGTGGTTTCATAAATGATTACTTGGTGACAACCATCCTACGCATTTTTGTTCTTTGAACAATAAAGAGGTTTTAAATTAAATTAAGACAATTGTTGATGCAAATGTTGTCTATACATGTCAATAAAAGTGAATAGATGTGACATACAGAGAAAAAATATAGCCAGAATGAGGAAAATTATCCACCTACGAGCAAATTAATTAAAGCAATTATATGATAGAGCATGAAAGCTCCTTCCCAGTTGTTCTAAGCAAGGAGAGGGAAGGAAGAAGAAACAGGAGAGTGAGACAGCAAAGGAAGTTTTGATTCCTCTCTTCAGATAATAGCCACAGTTTTCATTCTCCATTCTCCCTCTGTGTGGTGGTTCTCTACCTTCCTAAAGCTGTGACCCATTAAAACAGCTCCTCGTGTTGTGCTGACCACAACCATAAGATTATTTTGCTGTACTTTATAACTGTAGTTTTGCTACTGTTGTAAATTGCAATGTAAGTAACTGCTATACAGGATATCTGATATGTGATTATCGAAGGGGCAGGGCCACACATGGTGAAAACCACTGCTCTATAAACTTTTGCTGACATGTCCCTTTCACCCATTTTTTCCTCTGCCAGATATCGTTACAGGCATATTTATTGTTATTTACAATTAGGTTGATCAATGGAAATTTAATTAGAAGGGACTGGACACTTGCTTATAAAAATAAAATAAGATAAAAATTGAAAAGTACAAAGTCTTTAAAAATGTCATTCAGGAGTGTAATTATGTATGTAAAGCAAACACTCTACCAGAGCAAGTCTCCCATCTTCCAACAAAAAAAAGTCATTCTTAAACTAAAAATGTATCAGTGGCAGAACTTTAACCTCACATGCACAGACCATGTTTGGTCCCAGCATTAAATAGAAAAGTCATTCTAGAACAATGATGCATTTGTACCTTCAGGTTGTTAAAGTATCGGTCACACAAATGCTACAGAAATTTAGACAGTTATCACTCATAAACTAATATCTACTTCCTTGTCATTTATTTGAGCAATGGACTTAGCTCATGGAAGACTACCAAGGTGAGTGTCTGGCTTTCTGCACCTCTTGAAACCACATTATTTTATTTTTAAAGAAAATAAACTCTTTTTTTTTTTTTTTTTTTTTTTTTTTTTTTGGTTTTTCGAGACAGGGTTTCTCTGTGGTTTTGGAGCCTGTCCTGGAACTTGCTCTTGTGGACCAGGTTGGTCTCGAACTCACAGAGATCTGCCTGCCTCTGCCTCCCAAGTGCTGGGATTAAAGGTGTGCGCCACCACCACCCGGCAATAAACTCTTTTTTATTTTACATACTAATTCCAGTTCCCACTCCCTCCCTTCCTCCCATTCCCTCCACCTACCTTCCCATCCCTATACACTCTTCAGAGAGGGTAAGGCACATTGCTTTGGGGAAGGTCCAAGACCCTCCCTACTATATCTAGGCTGAGCAAGGTATCCATCCAAAGAGAATTGGTTCCAAAAAAGCCAGTACAAGCAGTAGGGATAAATCCTGTTACCACTGCCAGTGGCCCTGAAGTCTGCCCAGCTATAAAGCTGTCACCTACATTCAGAGGGACTAGTTTGGACCTATGCTGTTTCCTTCCCTGTCTGGTTGCAGTTAGTGAGCTCCCATTAGTTCAGGTAAACTGTTTCAGTGGGTGAACCTATCATGGTCTTGACCTCCATGCTCATATTCTCACTCCTCCCACTCTTCAACTCGACTTTGGGAGCTCAGTCCAGTACTCTGAGGAAGGTCTCTGCCTCTATTTCCATCAGTTGCTGGATGAAGGTTCGATGGTGATATTTAAGATATTCATCAGTCTGACTATAGGCTAAAACCAGTTTGGCTACCCTCTCTTTTATTACTTAGGGTCTTAGTTGGGGTCAACCTTGTGGATTCCTGGGGATTTCTCTAGTGCCAGGTTTCTTGCTAGCCCCATAATGTCTCCCTCAAGATTAAAAAAAAAAAATGATTAAAGAAACTGGCCTCTGGAAACTAGATGTTAGCACATAGAAGACTTGGAAAGGAGGTCCACACTGCTTTCCTTCAGATCACATTTTGTATAGGAAAAAAAACCCAACAAAATAAAACACCTAATTTAAATTTTAAAACCTCTGGAATGAATGTGTCATTATAGCTAAAAGCATTTCTAAAGGCTGTTTAAATTTTATCTGATAGAAATCCTTCTAAAATACATCTTTACTCCCTTATTAGAGATAATAGATTGGATTCTTGAGAGTTTTTTTCTTTAATGACTCAGCTTCACATTAAGATGTAAATTTAACTTTTTTCCCCTAAATTATACCAGCCATATAATAAGTACTTCTACTTTAACATTCTAGGCTGGGGCTAGGATAAAAGGCAAGTGACTGGCACTCAATCTAGGTACAAAACTAAGGACTATCAATGAAATTATATTTTGTGAAAATTCTAAAAATTATCGTGAACAGAATTCATGCTGAGCAAAGTATCAAAATTTCAAATGAATCCAAGTGGGCACTGCTGATTTTCGGCTTCCGGCTCTAACACAGCTCCTCATAGTTCTGTTCTCTCACTGTTCACTTTGTAAGGGAAAACAGCACCTGTGCCAAGTGTGTTATATGCACATGCATTTTGTATTAACCCTTTTTGTGCTCCTGTGTTCCAGAAGTTTTTGTTTACACGCTTTATGACTTCTGTTTGTTGTTGTTGTTTGGTTTGGTTTCATTTTTGGATTTTAGTTTTTGTGGACAGGGTTTCTCTGTGTAGCCGTGGTTGTCCTAGACCTTGCTCTGTAGACCAGGTTAGCCTAGAACTTACGGAGATCCACCTGCCTCTGCCTCTGCCTCTGCCTCTGCCTCTGCCTCTGCCTCTTAAGTGCTGGGATTAAAGGCGTAAACTACCATTGCCTTCTGGAAAAACATCACAGTTACCAGAATCTTCTGTCTCATATCAGCAGATGATTATTATTCTAATGAGAACCCCCTAATCTACAAAGTTATCTAATAATAATTTTGAGTGTATCCATTGTTACAATTTTATTTGTACAGGTAAGCACTTGTGAATTCATTTATAGTGTGGTCATCAGAAATTATAGGATTTCAGGATGTAAAAACTGAAGAAGGAGATACATTGTTTAAAAGTTTTAAAGCATTCATTGTAGACTGAATGGCAAAACTGTATAGTAATTGAATATTAGGTTAGCCAATGGGATAAGCAACATTTTAAGAACAATGATAAGGGTTGAGGCGAACGTAGAATTCAAGTCTTTATCTAAGTGTTCTCTCTCTGTGGGAGAGCCACAGAGCACAGGTGCAATGCAGGATGAGTGTGGGGAAGATAATGATTCAGCATGGCACCAGAGTACATTTAATTGGATTAGAGCTTTTGTGGAGAAAAGAGGCCAGCAAACAAATCACTTCTCTTGCTGACTCTACACCAGCCCATCCAGTTTGGAAAGGGCAGCACCAAGCTCCAGGTGCCAGAGGTAAGCCTTTTCATACCACTGAAGAGTGAGATGAGAGGCTCTTTATGTTCCCTGGAGGCCATCAGTGGAATTAGCCATGAGAAGAAAGATGCAAGGAAAACTCATTATGTTCCACCCCTTTTCAATTATCTGCAAGTCCCCTCTGTGACAAAGGAATCATCAAAGACCTGACACACAGCCAATTTAACTTGTTTTGCTTTTTAAGTCATAAAAAATTAATGGGTCCATGGAGTTAAATAAGACTGAAGGTAAGTCATTTGTCCACATCACTGACAAAAGGTTTTTCCTGCCTGTGAAGTCAGAGAAGCACATTTGTCTGGCTCTCAACTGGTACCATCAACATCTTCTTTTGTAAGAACAAACAGAGCATCAATAATGGCTACCTGGGCTTGAAATGTACACAAATTCTATATCAGAGCCCTCAAGCAAAGTGCCATTAAAGTTCAGCATACTAACAATTGTAAAGAGCTATGCAATCGCTAACTCAATTAGAGTGAACCTGTTATAGAATATTGTTTTATGATGTGTTGCTTTTGTTTATGTTGCATTTGTTTAACTCTGTGAAACTGTAATTCTTTGCCGGTCTAAAACACCTGATGGTCTAATAAAAAGTTGAATAGTCAATAGTGAAACAGGAGAAACAATAGGCGGGGCTATCAGGCAGAGAGTAGATATAGAAGAAGAAATCTGGAAGAAAAGAAGCAGAAGTAGGAGGACATCAGGGACCAGGTACCCAGACACCCAAGCACCCAGCCAGACATGGAATAAAAAGAAAAATAAAATATACAGAAGTAAGAGAAAGGTAAAAACCCAGAGGCAAAAGATAGATGGGATAAATTAAGAAAAGCTGGCTAGCAACAAGCCAAGCTAAGGCGGGGCATTTATGAAAAATAAAAAAAGTGGAAACCTCTGTGTGATGTATTTAGAAGCTGGGTGGCACAGCCTCCCCCAAGAACAAAAGAACAAAGAGTAAAGAGTAAAAAGAATAAAAGTGAAAAAACAAACAACTGTGTTAAACCAGGACATCTCAGAGCATGGGCTTTGACTGTAATCTTTCTTCTGTTTGGAGCCCCCATCCCTCTGCACTTCTACCTTATATGCCTTCTTACCCACAGTTCTGCATTTCAAATGCCAAGGAATCTATAAAGATGGTCTTTACTATAACCCAGGAGCCCTCAGGATCCAAATAGAATTTGGTCTTCAGCTACTGGTTTATTTCTCCAAGTCTCTCCCCCGCTATCAGTCATGGAGGAGTTTCTATGTTTATTTCTTACCTGATATTTACAATATACAAAATAAAACTGGATTAAAAAAGAATGATCTTTCCAAGTAGATATGAAACATCTATCTAGAAAGGGCATATTCCAAGTCAGAAAACAAACCTCAGTAAATTTGTTAGATTTCAAGTTATTCACCAATCTTTTATCTTCTGTGTAGCCCTGGCAGTCCTGAAACTCACTTTGTAAAGAGGCTGGCCTAAGACTCAGAGATCTACCTGCTTCTGTCTGCCAAGTACTGAGATTAAAATGTCCACCACCACACCAGTTATCTTTTCTAAATAAAAAAAAAAAGTTAGAAGTCTATAAAACAAAAAATACCTGGAAAATTCTAAACTGTTGGGAAACTGAATTACACACCTCTTTCTTGTTAGCCATTTGATCAATATCTCCCCAACTCCCTCTCCACCTATAGTATGGTAATAATCATACTCTCTCCCAAGTTCCATTTCTTCAGATTGCACATATGAGTAAGATGAAGAATTATTTGCATCCCTCTGCCAGGCCCATTTCACTTAGTATACTTTCCTCTGGGTTCAAGCTTCATTATTTGTCATTTGTAATGATGTGAATGTTTCATTCACTTTTAAATATTCTTCTGTCATGGATATAGACCACTTTTCTCTATCCATTCATTTGGTGATGGGTACCTAGCTAGCTACATATCTTAACTATTAGGAATAATGGCTGCAATTGCATAAGACTGCAGATATCTGACATATAAATGTAATATCTATTTTAAAGTGCTTTGGTCTTCCAATTACCTGCAATTCCTCCATTTTATACTCTGCCAAGATTCCAACTGAAACATTTTTGGCACACTACAGTAATATGAGCCCACATGCATATTTAAGCCCTCTCATAGATCTGTGTGTTTTCTGCACATACTATTTCACCAAAAAATTAAATAGCTTTTATGTTATGAGTTTAAGTAGAAGTTCCAATGTCTGCCTTCTGAGGAGCCAGCCAGTATGACAACACTAAAGCTGATTTCTATATTGAGAGCATTTCCTGACACTGGGTGAGAAACACTATCTTAGAGGTTTGTGTTATTTGCTTATCACACAGAGTTTTTATGCACTGATATTTTTGTCCAATACCTTCAGACATGAGATATATAATAAAAATGATGACTAACTGAACCTACTACCAGAGTAAATTACAACAAATACCCTTATTATCTTGAAACCAGTGACGGGGAGAATGGTTACAGTCATAACAGTCATTTAGTAAGTGTTTACTATGTACCAGGCACTCTTTACAATGTTTTACATTGGAGCAAATAATCAATATTCACAGAGTTATTTCAGAGGAATTCTACTCTGCTGAGGTCAGGGAGGTTTGCCTGGTCACATGGCTATACTGAGATAATTAAAAAGTTTCTCTGAAACAAGATAAAATTTTACCATAATTATTTGTACCATAGCAATTCACTCCAACAATTTATCCACCAGGAAGCTATAATTATTATAAAAACATAGATTAACAGATATAATCTCATTATCAAATTATCTTTCTGCACACAAATAATTTCTATAAATGATAAATTTGAGAAAATAAAAGAAATGTTGTAAGAAGTAAAACCACAATAGACTTGAATTAAAAATTACTGACTTAACCTGTATCTTATATTGACCAAGTAAAATTATGAATTATGTAGCATTTCATTGTTTATACAACACAAAGGACTTTATACAATCTGATGGTTTAAATAATATGATATTCCCATGCTATCAACATTTGGGGCTAACTTTATAATCAACCCTTAAACTTACCCCAATACTTTCTTTCATCTTTTGTTCCTGCAACACCTAAAGGCCATTTTCCAACAACAACAAAAAGATGTTTTAAAAAGTTGTCTTTTTTAAAAAAAAGCCTATACCTTCTTCATCTGTGTTCTTTGGAGGTTGACGCCACTTGATATCTCAAACATCACATTGTAAAATCTAGATGATAGTAAAGGATCTAAGGTTTCAGCACTTAAATGACGCCTGTGACCATTGTGAATTTCCTTCATCTTCTTTTAATTGGCACAGTAACTCTGTAAGATATTAATGATATGTGATTGCTAACCTTTCCACAATATAGACATGACTTATCTTGACAGAATATTATGAGCATATAAAAGAAATGGAATCAGCTGTAAATTTCTGAATTATTTAGATTATTATTATGATTTCATTACTTGAGTCCAAACATGCCTTTCTGGATTCTCTGAATGAAGGAGTTTATTTTCTGAGAGAAAACCAATTCGCAGTGAGTTAGCCGCAGAAAGCAGCATGAAACACAGAACTCTGATTCCCATTTCAGATACCTTCCTTGTAGTGTGGAGCAGGCTGCTTTTCACCACCCAGTTCCGGCTGCGTGGCTAGCTTATGCCCCAAAATAACAACACACAAATTGTATTCTTTTAAATATTGCCTGGCCCATTATCTGTAGCTTCTTATTGGCTAATTCTTACATCTTGCTTTAACCCATATTTAGTAATCTGTGTAGCACCACGCCGTGGTGGCTTACCAGGAAGAATCTTAACCTGCGTCCATCTTGGAGAGGAGAGCTATAGCATCTGTCTCACTTCCCTTCTTCCCAACATTCTGTTCTGTCTACTCCGCCCACCTATGTTCTGACCTATCAGGCCAAGCAGTTTTCTTTATTAATTAACCAATGGAAAGCAACAGATAGATAGAAGACCCACCTACATCACTCTCTACTATTGTACACCTCATTTTCTGACAATAAAAAGATGGGAGAATCCAGTCCTTCTTGGTTTGTAAAAATGGGTCCTATTTACACAGGTAAAATTTTAAGGGGGCATTTTAAATAGCTACAAAATATAGTGAGTAGAATGTAAATATGGGTGACAGCAGACCACCAATGTGAGTGTCAGCAGGCCATCAATGTGAGTGACAGCAGGCCATCAATGTGAGTGACAGCAGACAATCAATGTGAGTGACAGCAGACCATCAATGTGAGTGACAGCAGGCCATCAATGTGAGTGACAGCAGACAATCAATGTGAGTGACAGCAGACCATCAATGTGAGTGACAGCAGACCATCAATGTGAGTGACAGCAGGTAGGACATCAATGTGAGTGACAGCAGACCACCAATGTGAGTGTCAGCAGGCCATCAATGTGAGTGACAGCAGACCACCAATGTGAGTGACAGCAGGCCATCAATGTGAGTGACAGCAGGCCACCAATGTGAGTGACAGCAGGCCATCAATGTGAGTGACAGCAGGCCACCAGTGTGAGTGACAGCAGGCCATCAGTGTGAGTGACAGCAGATCATCAGTGTGGGTGACAGTAGACCAGCAATGTAGGTGACAGCAGACCAAGATTGTGAGTGACAGCAGGCCATCAATGTGAGTGACAGAAGATCTTTTCTTCAGTAATAGCAGAGAACAGTAGGGGGAAGAGATCAGTCTTGCTCCATAGACTTCAATTTTCTGTGTAGAACTAAAATCTACCTATAGCCTACTAATTAAGCATTCTTGATAATTAAAAACTAATAATTAAAATTAAGGTAGATTCTAGTTCTACACATGTCATTATGTGAAATTGTAGCCTATTAATTAAGCATTCTTGATAATTAAAAACTAATAATTAAAATTAAATTTCACACAATGACATTTTCTTTTAAAATATTCTATTATCCTTAAAAATTTCAGACATCTATTTTTTATGAGTTCCTCCAGGATATATCTCATCTTCTTATCCCCCTAATATTGTGTCTTCTTTTTTACAAAAATGACCCATCATATTCAGTTTGTGCTGTCCTGTAGTAGGAGTGGCGGGCTATGTCCCACCACCTGGCTAGCTTTACACCTGAAATAATTACATGGAAACTGTATTCTTTTAAACACTGCTTGGCCATTAGCTCTAGCCTCTTACTGGCTAACTCTCACATCTTGATTAATCAATTTCTATTAATGAGTGTAGCACCATGAGGTGGTGGCTTACCAGGAAGGATATTAACCTGCATTCATCTTGGAGAGGAGAGCTATAGCATCTGCCTAAATCTGCTTCTTTCTCCCAGCATTCTGTTCTATCTACTCCACTTACCTAATTTTCTGTCCTATCATAAGGCCAAGGCAGTTTCTTTATTAACCAATGAGAGTAACACATAGACAGATGACCCTCCTCCATCATTTCCCCTTTTTCTGTTTAAACAAAAAAGAAAGGCTTTCACTTTAACATGGTAACATTACATATAACAAAACAGTTATCAAGCAAGAATTACAGTTACAATATTTATATCTATTTTATCTTTGATCATAACTAAGGAAAACTATAACTATCTACTTATTCTTTAACTATATCAAAGATGCCAGAAGGATATAATATTACCTAAGTAAACAAGAAATAAGCAACTTCCAAACTCTAGAAATGACAGAGACATCTTGCTGCCTGGACAGTCACCCAAAGTTCTTTTGTACCGTTGGGGCATCCATCTTCGGCCTACAGGCCCATAGTATCCAGCAGACATTTCCATGAAGCAGTAAATTTCAAAGGCAGTTTAGTCACTATCTGCTGTGTCCTTCAGAATGTCTCACAGACTCTTTCATGAATCAGGAACCCTGAAAGATCATCTCACCTTTAGGCAAGTTTAGCAATCCTCTCTCTGCAAGTTCTCTGTGTCCAGTTTATGCAACAGTCCAGGCAAGTGCAGTTTCTTGCCCAAATGGCTAACCAAGTCCATAAGGAGCCTCTTCGATGCCCATCTTCCTCTTGAAGTAGATTGGTGCTGCCAGGAGCAGGCATGTCTCATTGTCATGCAAAGCCCTAAGTTATTAAAACATTAAATGCCATATTTTGTAGTCTTTGAAAGATATGAAGAATGTCTATCTAACTGAAATATATCTCTACATATCTAGAAAATCTAACTAACATAACTACAAGCTTGACTATTATCCATTAACAACCTATATTTCTTAATTATATATTACATTTTTAAATGAATTATACAATCACAATACCTTAATCAATATCAGAAATACATTTACATATAACAAAATTGACCTTAAAATCCATACCAATGCAAATTATTCATACCTATATCATATCCCCCTTTAAATGTAAAAGAACATTTATAAACAATATTTAGGAATATGGGCATAGTTTTTTCTCTCCAAACTGCTTTGTGATGTATGGGGGCGCTGTTAATCAGATCTTTCATGGTGTAACCTGTGTGCCAGGTTCATCTCAGTTGGTAGTTGAGTGAAGTAATTTTTTGAGGGTGTTCACAGCAACCTTTCAGGAGGGTGTGGTCTATCATACCATATTGGGATAGAAGCAATCCACAGGGTCGCATCCTCTGTGAAAACAAAAGAAGAAACTCTTTTCCAAAGCATCATGTTCTTAGATCCAAATTCTGAAGTCATACCCTTATGATATCCATTCTAGTTTAGCTTGGCAGCCCATATAATGAAATGCCTCTCTATGCTTAGCTCCTTTACAGTCAAAAACTTTAAAGAAAACACAATAATACACAGAATCCAGGCTCTCTGAGAATTTTCCATTTTTACGTGGCTTATTTTTCTTTATTTCTTTTAATCTATAACTATCTGTACTCTGTCTCTTTAAAGACTTTACCCTTTTTTAAGGCATTAACTTTATTCTCTATATTCTTTTTCTTCTCTCTCCCAAGCCTACATACATTCATCCAACACTGTGACCCATTTACAAGTCTTTTATGTCTGAATCTGTTCTATTGTGAATCTGTAATTTTTTACTGTCCAGGAACATTTCTTAAAATGCTAAGCAGTTCTTAAAAAGTTAAGTTGCACCATGTAGAGGTAACACGGTACTGCCTGTGTCCTGCCCAGTCTAAACCTTAACTGCACTGTTATTATGGTAATTACGATAGATCCTGCCTGAGATCAGCAAAGTTCAGCATGGTGGAGGTGAGCAGCTCCTGCCTCCAAGCCATTTGGTGCCCCTGAGCCACACACAGTTCCAGGCATACAGCAGTTCACATTGTCATCAAGCAAGCCGTAGCACTTTACTCCAAATGTTCCATTCAAAAGCTCTGTCTCCTGCAGGAGCCAGACAGAGATTGCGATGGCGGCACAGCCCAGGAAGTAGCATTTTAAAACCGCAGCTTTTTTCTTGTTGCGATTGCTGAGTCAGGGAAATTTCTCTACAGCACGCCCTGGGAAACAGCAAAACGCTTTGTTAAACTCTGGGGTTTTTTGTATTTAAAATTAAGCTCTCTCAGGTTTTTAAGTGGATTTAATTGGCCACATTGGGCGCCATTTTGTAGAGGGGAGTGGCAAGCTGCATTCCACCCCGCTCCTGCACAGCTAGCTTTACATGCGAAATAACAACACACAAATTGTATTCTTTTAAACACTGCTTGGCCCATTAGCTCTAGCATCTTACTGGCTAACTCTCACATCTTGATTAACCCATTTCTATTAATGTGTGTAGCACCATGAGGTGGTGGCTTACCAGGAAGATCTTAACCTGCATCCATCTCGGAGAGGAGAGGCATGGCGACTCACTCACTGCCTTCTTCCTCCCAGCATTCTGTTCTGTCTACTCCACCCACCCATGTTCTGACCTATCAGGCCAAGCAGTTTTCTTTATTAATTAACCAATGAAAGCAACACATAGAAAGAGGACCCACCTACATAATTTCACCAAAGGGAACTTGCCTGGTTGTTCACTGGCTTATGTTTCAGTCCAGGCTTGCTCAGGAGCCTCTCAATCTGTAAGTGGTTGAAGTTGGAGATGCCCAGGGCTTTCACAAGGCCCTGGTCCACCAGTTCCTCCATGACCTATTACAGGAAGGAATGCAGTTTATATGGCTGCAGGAGGATACTGGGATGCTGGCTCAGCTTTACAATGACACAGGATGCTGATAAATTTGCAACAAATCCACCATTACAAGTTTAGCTAAAGCACTAAAAGCAAGTCTCAGTCCAGACAGTGGTGCCCTCTGGCTGTTTCAAGCCCCATTACCCAAGCTCAAATAATGTGAAATGAGAAATATGTGATGGTTTTGCACTCTTTCTGCTTTCTATTCATCCAAATCTGGGTCATCCACCAAGGAGGCTCTAGTCTGTGGAATGGCATCACTTCTGTGGGATATATTTCCCCACTGGAGCAGAGTGGAACTAAGGGTCACCTCTGGGGAACAAAGACTTTCCCTACCTAGGAGAGAACACAACCATACCACAAAGCTAGAAGGATCCCCGATCTGCAAATAGAATGTAAAGGAAAGGCCCAGACTTGCAGGCTGGGGACTCCTCAGCCACCTTGAGCATAGGCCAGCCTCATCATTGGTGCAGCACAGGTGTGAGCAGACCTGGCTTTGAAGACATCGGTCGCTAGAGCACCTGGGAGGCCAGACCCAGGCTGTACTGGAGCCCACAAGCCTGAGTTCAAAGGTCCACGAAAGTCAATGGGGATCACTGTTTTAGAAAACTCACAGAAGAGGAACTGCCATTTGGCTTTGTTCAGAGTTGAGGAAAGAGCCATGGCCTTGCTCTCCTTGGTGTTACTTTACCATTATGTGTGTGAGGCTGGGCTTCTCATCACCTAACATCAGAGGGAAGCTCTGTGAAAATAGAATTACCCATCAAGGGGTGCAGACTTTGGCAGGTGGAATCGATGCAGCTGGCCCTGCAGGAAGCAGGTGGTGTGTGGAAGGAATTGTGGCATGCTGGGTTGGGTTGCTTTGTTAATTTGAAATACAGTAGGATCATCTGGGAGAGGGAACCTCAACTTAAAAAAAATAAATAAATAAAAAAGACTGCCTCCATTAGACCAACCTGTAGGCAAGTCGGTGGAAGTATTTTAAAAATTATGATTGGTATGTGTGTGGGGGGGGATCAGTCCGGGAAATGTGGTGCCACCCATAGTTGGGTGGTTCTAGGCTGTATAAGAAAGGAGCAAATCCATGGGGAACAAGCCAATAAGTAGCATCCCTCCATGGCCTCTGCTTCAGTTCCTGCTTCCAGGTTCTCACCTGGATTCCCATAGGGCCATAGGGCCATAGTTTGAAGTTATCATTTCCTAAAATAAAAATATTAATATGAAAAAACTATTTATAAGGACAGTAGAGGTTACTATTACAATTTTTCTAGGCCCATTTTGTAGAGTTCTTATTAACTGAAAATTTTTACTTTTTCTTTTATTTCCAGTGGAATAGAGTCAGATATTTTCATCTGCAGTTTTTGGTATTTTTGTCACAATGGTTTTCCTACATGCCTTAAATTATTCATTGGGTACTTGTTAAACTGACAAATAAATAGTAAAGTCTACTTAGGAGATTCATGAATAGAGTTGAGGACTATTGGTGAGTACTACTAATGCATTTAATTTTTGTTTATTTGAATTGTTGCTTTATGCAACTATGTATCATTAAACCAAATCACACACAACCATTCTGATGATTCCTTTCTGGGCAGCTGTGAAGTACTAAAATCGCCAGTCCATTCATTCAAGTAAAACTTAACAAATATCCAATTGGCACAATGAATAAAAGGGTTGATTAATTTCCCACCCTCTTTCAATCAATTAATGTTACTTTGCAAAGTCACCTTTTGAGGAAAGCTTTCTGGTCCTTTAAACATGGGCTTCACACTACTTGCCATTCATGAGCTTTTCAGCTCTTACTGGAGCCTGATAGAAACCTGTTTGGCAGGAAGGGGAATTCTGTGGAGGGGTGGAGAGTGCCAGTCAATTTGTCAGGTGCTTTCTCATTAAGGACTTTAGAGATAAGGGTCAGGCTTTGTGCTGGGAACAGATTCTAAACACACACTTTCCTATTAAATGGTTTTACAAAGAGCCAAATTCCAAACTGTTTGGAGCTCTGAAGATAAGGAGACACACTGCCAAGTTCCTATCAACTGAGCTGCCATTGTTATTAATTATTGCAATAATGGCTCACACACAGAAGGCATTACCCAACATGTGTTATCAACCACAAATAGTGAGACCACAATAATAGCAGATGAGGGAAAACACATCATCCCTTTTCATCATGTGACTCCTATGACAAATAACTTTTCTTTTTCATTTAGTCAAATTGACATAGACTTCAAATTTTCCCTTAACTGGAAAATGAATGTCCAATATTGATAACATTAATTCAATCAACCTTTTATAAAGCCCAAGAAGAAACCAATAGGAATGCAAGGATGTAGACATCAGAGTCCCACCCCCAAAGTATTCAACAGTCAATGGGGAGCCAACAGAGTAAATTTGTTAGCCAGAGGAAGAGGGACCCTTTTCTGGCTGAACTGACAGCAGTATTTGCATGAAGCAACTGTAAGACAAATGTTTAAACCCTGTCTTTAATAAGACCACATGACTGAGGTGAAGGTCTACTCTATGTTGTGCAGCTCTAGAGGTATTGACTATTACATGTTCATGTATCTACCAGTACAGCATCTCACAGGACATCTCAACAATTTAAAAACAAAACCTGTGTTTATTGAATCTTGTTTCCTTCCCTAACTCCTGCTGAGCAATGAATTATTTAATGTCTTTAGTATTGCTTTTTCTAGAGTATATCTTTAAATCCTGAAACTCTGGAGCATGTATCCTTTTCAAACTGTTTTTTTTCTTCTTAGGAATATGCATTTATTATCCTTGTACAGCTGAGTAATCCTCTCTTGTTTAAATGTACCACATTTTCTTTATCTATTCTTTGGTTGAGGGGCATCTAGGTTGTTTTCAGGTTCTGGCTATTATGAATAATATTGCTATGAACATAATTGATCAAGTGTCTTATGGTATGATTGAACATCCTTTGGGTATATGCCTAAAATTGATATAGCTGGGTCTTGAGGTAGATTGATTCTCATTTTTCTGAGAAACCACCATACTGATTTTCAAAGTGTTTGTACTTTCACCAGAAGTGGAGGAGCATCCCCTTACTCAACATTCTCTCCAGCGTAAGCTGTCATCAGTGTTTTTGATCTTAGCCATTCTGAGAGGTGTAAGATGGTGTCTCAGAGTCATTTTGATCTCCATTTCCCTGATGACTAAGGATGTTGAACAGTTTTTTAAGTGTACTTTTACCATTTGAGATTCTTCTGTTGAAAATTCTCTGTTTAAATCTATACCCCATTTTTAATTGGATTATTTGATATTTTTATGTCCAGTTTTTTTTTGTTTTTTTATATATATATATATATATATATATATATATATATATATATATATATATATATATATATTTTGGAGATCAGCCCTCTCATGAAATTCTTAGGCAAATGACTAGAATTAGAAAAAATAATCCTGATTGAGGTAACCCAGATCCAGAAAGACGAACATTCACTTATAAGTGAATATTAGGAGTAAAGGACAGGATAACCTACAATCTACAGCCCCAGCGAGGCTAGATAACAAAGAAGGCCTAATAAGAAAAGCATGGATTTCCCTGGAAAGCAGAAATAGAAGAGATCTCCTGGGTAAACCAGGGGTGGGAATGAGAGGGATGGGGGATGGGAACTTGAGGAAGTGAGTTGGGAAGGCTGGGTGCAGGAGGTGGTTTGGGGTTGGGGGGGGCTAGAACAAAACCTGGTAACAGGGAAACTCCCAATAATCCGCAAGGATGATCTCAGCTAAGACCCCTAGCAATAGTGGAGAGGGTCCCTAAACTGGCCATCTCCTCTAATCAAACTGGTGACTATCCTAATTGTCAAGAGAGCCTTTATATAGTAATGGATGCAAGCAATTGCAGAGATTCACATCCAAGCACTTGGCCTATCTCTGGGAGTCATCTTGAAGAAAGGAAGGAGGGATTGTACAAGCCAGGGGGATCAAGGTCATGACAGAGGAGCCCACAGAGACAGTTGACCTGAGCTCATGGGAGCACATTCACTCTGGGGAGGTGGCATGGGACTGGCCTAGGCCCTCTACTTGTGTGACAGTTGTGTAACTTGATCTGTTCGTAAGGCTCCTAGCAGTGAGATCAGGACCTGTTCCTGGCTCTCAGCTGGCTTTAGGGAATCTGTTGCCAAGCTAGATTACCACGCCACGTCTTTATACAGGGGATTCTACAGCAACTTGATACACCATGCTAGGTTTAAGACCATGGGAGTCCTTCCTCTTTCCTAATGGAAAAGGATGAGGAGTGGAAGGGGATGGGGTAGATGGGAGTCAGGAAGAAAGAACAGGAAGAGTGAGGGGAAACTGTGGTCACTTTAGCGTTGTCAAAAATTCATGAGTAAAGTAAGAGCTTTGTCACAAACTACTACAACCACAGAAATGTTTCAGTGGATAAAGGTGATTGCCACAAAGCCTCATGACCTGAGTTCAAGCCCAGAAGTTATATAAAGGTGAACAAGAGAAAAATAACTTCTCAGGGTTGTACTCTGATTTCCACATGTATACTGCAGCAGGTACCCTCACAGACTCTTCTTCATCATCCTCCTCCTCATCATCATCAATTGTAAAAACTATCAAACTTTCTTCAAAAACAGCTATGCTATTTTGGATTCCCAGAAGCAATCAATAAGATCTCTTACTATTCTATAGCCTCATCAGTAATTCATATGATGAAATGTCTGGATTTTAGGAATTCTGCAGTTGTAGGTAGTCTATCATTTTTCTTTCAGTTCCTTTATGACAAAATACGTTTGGCATCTTCTGTTTTGTATTTCCACCCAAATCTTCTTTGGTGAGAATTAACATTGCTCATTTTTATTGAATTATCTTCTTTAAGTACAAAGACATTTTGTGTATTCTAGAAACATAATCTAGTATTCCAAAGCAATTAGCTGATGAAGTAGCTGATGAAAATATATATTTGGAAGTATTTTTCTCTATGTATGCTATAATTTTCTTAATGGTGTGTCTTACTTAATGTGTTTGTTTTAAAAACTTGGAGTTTAATCTGGAATTAGATACTATTGCACCAATTAAGTATGAATTTTCACTTTTTTATTTCTTTCAAACTCAGTTTTTAGGAATTTATGTAGATAGACTTAGTCTCCCAATAGAACCCTTTACTCAGTTTGTATCAAATTCAGGGAGCTCTGAGGGCCTACCACCATGGGAGATCACAGTAACCTGTGGTTCCTGACAAAGGCTGCTGATTGCTTGGCCATGCTGTTCATTTACAAGTATGTCAAAGGAGAAAGCTCACCTTTTTTTGAGAGAAATTCCAAGCTACAAATTTCTTCAACAAAAAGCAAACCAATAAAGTGAAAGGAAAACAGATTCTGTACCATTTTAAACGATTTCTCTAATTTTATGTAGCAGTAAACATCAATTTATTCAGCAGTAGATTTCAATTATGTTTCTAATTTGTAAATGTTGCCCTCCAGTAGATCTCAAATTAGAGGGCTAAACACTAAGGAAAGGCAACACAATGACATTGCAATTAGAAATTCCTCTAAAATATTCAATTAACTACTCAGGAAAGTAGTTAGTGGTTCACCTTCTTACTGATTAAGGGTACATGTGAAATTTTATTTAGATTGAATTCATGACCATTTCTCTGACCAGCCACCCTCTACTTTCTATTTGAAGGATATCAATATTTCTTAATTTTCTCTGGAATTTGACCAAGTGTGAAGATTGTTATGGAAAAATAACAATTTGTCCTCTCTAAAAAATAATAACAGAACTTATCTAATTTGTATTACAAAGAGGTGTGTGTGTGTGTGTGTGTGTGTGTGTGTGTGTGTGTGTGTGTGAAATAACACTGGAAATAAGAAAGTCATCTTATCATTTTCCAAGAATTGCAAAAAGACACTTAAAGCAGATCCTTGACTGGCCTTTTGATCCCCACACCCATCCTGTTTTATAATATTCTAATCCCAAAGAAATGTGAGTTGGCTGACCAGTATTGACAGTCATGCTGGCTTGGACAATTTTTGAATCTCTCATGGGACGTCACTTTCTACAGCTGAAAATGAAATGATAAAAATGCTTTTTATGGTTACTGTGAGACCTGATGGAAATACTAGAGATAAAAATGTCACAGGACATTGTGTGTAAAACATTATTTCCTTTGAAACATACTCAACACACGTTTTTATAGCTAATCGAGATATCACTCATGAACTAAATGTTCTATTTTCTTTCTATTTAAAATTACCCAAGTTTGTGACCCAAAAAAGACAAACTGTCGGCATTTCCCATGTATCAAGTCCTTTAGGATGTAGCTGCACCCCCAAGTGTTCCCACCCCACCACTACCATGACAGTTGTTCCAGGTGGAGGGTATATCACATTCTTTTATTTGTTTTAGATATTTTTTACACTGAAGGTAATTTTTTCTTTATACTTCAACCTATCTAATATCTACATAGGAAGTTTTCTGAAAACATCATCTTTAGTGATGAAGAAAGAGGAGGAAGGAAGAAAGTAAGTGAGAAAGGAGGGAAGTTGGAATAGAAGGATAATGTAATTTGAAGTCAAAGATGGAGAGATATTTCACCTTTTCACAAGTGCTTAAAGAACAAAGCAATCTTGCTTAGCAATGAGATCAGTAGGGTTCTTAGGACCTCTTCAGTACATAGTAGACAGAACGTTTTACTTAGAGGTCTGCTAGAAATAAATGCCTCCGCACGGTCTGTCTTATAGTCTCTCTCTCTGCACTTACAATAAAGCCTGGACAAGATTTTGAAGCCTTTAGATTTCCTGAGCCTTCGAATTCTTCTCCTTTTCTGATGGTTCCAAATACTCCAGTTTACTTTATTCTCTATCTGTAAATGGCCTTGGTATCATTAGTTCATGGGTCTGCAATGAGACCTAGGCTACCCCTCAATATAGTCTTACTGAGCAAAACTTCAGACTAAGAGTTTGGAAAGTTAAATATGGGTCTAAGAAGCATGTTGGAAACTACCCCTTGACTCTGAAAACATTTCCCAAGATAGGACTGAAGTTTAGTTGTTCTGGAGAATAATAGAATAGTGAGGTCCCCAAACTGGGGTTTGGTTACAGAAAGTACTAGTAAAAGGTTGGAGATTATTGTTTCTGATAAAGTGGAGCCAAGACTGGAGGATCTTGGGATCATTTGTTCCATGGCATAAAGTTCTTGGGTCTCACACCAATCTATGAGAGCCAAATCCTGCCCATTTTACCCAGCCTCTTGTGTACTCCCTGCCCCTAGGTACAATCTTCTCTACTTGTCTAACTTCAGCTCCTTCAGACTCAGTTACTTGCTTTTAATCTTTCTTCCAATGCATAAACAGCATCTGCTATGAAAAAATCCACCTGACCAGGAAACCATTAGCTAAGTTTGCTGAGAGGGTAAGGAAGTGGGGGTAAATCTGGACAGAAATGAGGGGAGAAGTTGGAGGTGAATTGTATGAAATTCTCATGGTATAAAAGTATTTATTTTTGAAAAGTATCTGGAGTACAGATTATCCATTCAGAAAGTATGTTTTTGTATATTCACTAATGCCAGGCACTATGGAAAGTAAGAAGAATTCAAACATGATTCATGTCCAAATAATGCTTATAAATGATCTCACAGTTCAGGGAAGGGTTTTTCTTCCCCTATATTACTTTATTGTCCTCAACAAGCACTTCCTATTTCTGGTATGCTAGGAAGTACACATTACAACTAAACAAGGTTTTCTGCTTCCTCCATCTCTTTTTTCTACACTTTGCTTTATTTAAAATTAGTGCAATGTTACTTCAGTTAAGTCAGATCTGCCTGCAGATACAAGAACTGTCATGCCGAAGTTATGATATTATTGTGGAAGCTAGTAAATATACATAAAATGAATTTTCAGAAAGAAATTACAGCAAAATTACTTTCATTTTACCTTCTAAGAAAATATTCATCTTACAGGAGAGCTCTGGGTGTTTTCCCCTTGCTTTTTCTTTAACATTTCTATGGGCTGCTTTGTCTATTTCTCCCTTCCCTACACACAAACAGAAATATATGTAATAGACAATTGCTGATAGCTTTGTTGGAATCAAAGGCAATACACTGTAAAGATTTGTTACTGGAGGCCTCGTGGTACAGGAATGTATTTTGTCTTTTTGTCTTTTTCCTTTCGGTCATGGTAAACGATCTGGAGGTAATACATATTGAGAGGCCCTAGACATTGAAAATCTCTGGGCCACTTAATCATCACTCGCACATGGTTTATTAGATGGTTTCTTTTTCCTAAGTTATTTCTAAAATGTGACACAGGAGAAGACTAACACTAGGTTACACTTTCTTCCAGTATTGATGGACTCCCATCAACTATAACACAACTACAAAAATCTCTTTAGTGCTTCCCACTAGAGTCATCTCTAACACAAGTACTAGAGTTTGCAGTTCAGTTATGAACATCTATACTGGAAATATAAGAAGCAATGAAAACAAACCTCCAATCTGTAAATCTATGTGGTATTTAAAACTAAACTTAAAATTTCAGTTCACCAGATTATTACTAAATTGGATAATGCTATCAAAATAAATGTTTTCCTAGTAAAATTTTCGGCAAATTTGTCAAAGCCAAAGAGAGGGATTTGCAGTGAGCACTATTCTGTGTGTAAATATAGTGCAATTTATTCTCCAAAGAAAATCACTTCATGAAAAGAAGGAAAGAAGGGAGGGAGGAAGGGAGGGAGGAAGAAAAAGAGGAAATAAGGAAGGAAAGAAGGAAGGAAGGAAGAAAGAAAGAAAGAAAGAAAGAAAGAAAGAAAGAAAGAAAGAAAGAGCCAGGCGGCAGAGGCACCGGCGCGCAGGCAGGCCCAGGCGGCGGAGGCACCGGCAGGCAGGCGGGACCAGGCGGCTGAGGCACTGGATGCGGGATAGTGCAGGCAAGAAACAGTGAAGCCCGCACTGAGAGCAGTGTGCCCCGCTACAATTAAATCAAACCCATTAGATAGCATCGATAAGAGGAGACGGGCAGATGTCAAGGCAAGAATTCACCCAACAATCTGAAAAACAACATGAAAACACCAGAACCCAATGATCTTACAACACGAGGACTTGAACACCCTAACACAGGAGAAGAGGAAAAAACTGACTTTATGAAAGCAATAGAGTCCGTGAAACAACATGTAAAAAATGCCCTCATAGAAATGGATGAGAAGTATAACAAAAAGTTTGAAGAAATGAGTAAATACGTAAATGATACCCTGGGAAACCAAGAAAAAACGATCAAACAGGTAATGGAAACAGTCCAAGAATTGAAAACTGAAATGGAAGCAAGGAAGAAAACCCAAACTGAGGACCAGTTGGATATGGCAAATATAGGTCAACGAGCAAAGACTACAGAAACAAGCATAATCAATAGAATACAAGATATAGAAGAAAGAATCTCAGATTCTGAAGACACCATAGAGAAAATAAACGGACTGATCAAAGAAAACACCAAAACCAACAAATTCTCATGACAAAACATTTAGGAAATATGGGATACAATAAAAAGGCCAAACCTAAGAATAATAGGGATAGAAGAAGGAGAAGAGGCACAGCTCAAAGGTCCAGAAAATATTTTTAACAAAATTATGGAAGAAAACTTTCCCAACATAAAGAAAGATATTCCTTTGAATATTCAAGAAGCATACAGAACACCAAACAGACTGGATCAAAAAAAAATCCCCTCACCATATAATAATAAAAACACAAAATATACAGATTAAAGAAAGAATATTAAGAGCTGCAAAGGAAAAAGGCCAAGTAACTTATAAAGGTAAACCGATCAGACTTACACCTGACTTCTCTATGGAAACCATGAAATCCAGAAGGTCGTAGATAGAGGTAATAGAGAAACTAAGAAACCATAGATGCAAACCCAAAGTACTATACCCAGCCAAGCTATCATTCACTATCAATGGAGAAAACAAGACATACCAGGATAAGAACAAATTTAAACAATACATTGCCACAAATCCAGCCCTACAGAAAGTAATAGAAGAAAATCACAACACAAGGAATCCAACATTCCCAACACTGCCTACAATAACCCAGGCATCTAGCAACCCTTCAATAGCACAACTCAAAGAAGGGAGACACACAAACTCTTCTACCAAAAGCAATAAGAATAACTGGAGTAAACAAACACTGGTCATTAATATCACTTAATATTAATGGTCTCAATTCACCTATAAAAAGGCACAGGCTAAGAGACTGGATACGAAACAGGATCCAACAGTCTGCTGTTTGCAAGAAATTCATCTCAACCACAAAGACAGGCATCTACTCAGAGTAAAGCATTGGGAAAAGGTTTTTCAAGCAAATGGTCCTAAGAAAAAAGCAGGTGTGACCATACTAATTTCTAAAAAAACTGACTTCAAACTAAAATCAATCAGAAGAGATAGAGAGGGACACTTTATGCTCATAACAGGAACAATTCAGCAGGATGAAGTCTCAACCCTGAATATCTATGCCCCTAATATAAAAGCACCCACTTATGTAAAAGAAATATTGCTAAAACTCAAGGCAGACATCAAATCACACATACTAGTAGTAGGAGACTTCAACACACCTCTCTCACCAACGGACAGGTCAATCAGACAGAAAACTAATAGAGAATTAAGAGAATTGTTGGAGGTAATGAATCAAATGGACTTAACAGACATCTATAGAACACTCCACCCAAATAGGAAAGAATACACCTTCTTCTCTGCAGCTCATGGAACCTTCTCGAAAATTGACCACATACTTGGAAACAAAGGAAACCTCCACAGATACAAAAAAATATCAGTGTCCACCTGTGTCTTATCAGATCACCACGGATTAAAGTTAGAAGGCAACAACAATGCTACCCCCAGAAAGCTGACAAACTCATGGAAACTGAACAGTCAACTACTGAACCACACCTGGGTCAAGGAAGAAATTAAGAAAGAAATTAAAGTCTTCCTTGAATTTAATGAAAACAAAGAGACAACATACTCAAACCTATGGGACACGATGAAAGCAGTGCTAAGAGGAAAGTTCATAGCACTAAGTGCCCACTTAAAGAAAATAGAGAAAGCATACATTGGGGACTTAACAGCACACCTGAAAACTCTAGAAAAAAAAGAAGCAGATGCACCCAGGAGGAGTAGAAGACTGGAAATAATCAAACTGAGGGCAGAAATCAACAAAATAGAAACACAGAAAACAGTCCAAAGAATCAATGAAACAAAAAGTTGGTTCTTGGAGAAAATCAACAAAATTGACAAACCCCTATCCAAACTAATTAAACGACAGAGAGAGAACAAGCAAATAAATAAGATCAGAAATGAAAAGGGGAACATAACCACAGACACAGAGGAAATTCAGAGAATCATTAGATCTTACTACAAAAGCCTGTATGCCACAAAACTGGAAAATGCAAAAGAAATGGACACTTTTTTAGATAAGCACCATATACCAAACCTAAACCAAGACCAGGTGAACGATCTAAATAGACCTGTTAGTCGCGAAGAATTAGAAACAGTTATCAAAAATCTCCCTTCCAAAAAAAGCTCAGGACCAGATGGTTTCAATGCAGAATTCTACCAGAACTTCCAAGAAGAGCTAATACCTATACTCCTTAATGTATTTCACAATATAGAAACAGAAAGTCATTGCCAAATTCCTTTTATGAAGCTACAGTTACCCTGATACCAAAACCACAAAAAGACCCAACCAAGAAAGAGAATTACAAGCCTATCTCACTCATGAACATCAACACAAAAACTCTCAATAAAATACTGGCAAACCGAATCCAAGAACACATTAGAAAAGTTATCCATTATGATCAAGTAGGCTTCATTCCAGAGATGCAGGGCTGGTTCAACATACTCAAATCTATCAATGTAATCAACCATATAAATAAACTGAAAGAAAAAAACCATATGATCATTTCATTAGATGCTGAAAAAGCATTTGACAAAATTCAACACCCCTTTATGATAAAGGTCTTGGAGAGATTAGGGATACAAGGGTCATACCTAAATGTAATAAAAGCTATTTACAGCAAGCCGACAGCTAATATTAAATTAAACGGAGAAAAACTCAAAGCCATCCCACTAAAATCAGGAACACGACAAGGATGTCCACTCTCTCCATACCTCTTCAATATAGTGCTTGAAGTTCTAGCAATAGCAATAAGACAACATAAGGGGATCAAGTGGATCCATATTGGAAAGGAAGAAGTTAAGCTTTCATTATTTGCAGATGATATGATAGTATACATAAGCGACCCCAAAAACTCTACCAAAGAACTCCTACAGCAGATAAACACCTTTGGTAATGTGGCAGGTTACAAAATCAACTCCAAAAAATCAGTTGCCTTCCTATACACTAAGGATAAGGAAGCAGAGAGGGAAATCAGAGAAGCATCACCTTTCACGATAGCCACAAATAGCATAAAATATCTGGGGGTAACTCTGACCAAGGAAGTGAAAGATCTATTTGGCAAGAACTTTAAGTCTTTGAAGAAAGAAATTGAAGAGGACACCAGAAAATGGAAGGACCTCCCTTGCTCTTGGATTGGGAGGATCAACATAGTAAAAATGGCAATTCTACAAAAAGCAATCTATAGATTCAATGCAATCCCCATCAAAATCACATCAAAATTCTTCACAGATCTGGAGAAGACAATAATCAACTTTATATGGAAAAACAAAAAACCCAGGATAGCCAAAATAATCTTATACAATAAAGGATCATCTGGAGGCATTACCATCCCTGACTTCAAACTCTATTACAGAGCTACAGTATTGAAAACAGCTTGGTATTGGCATAAAAACAGAGAAGTCGACCAATGGAATCGAATAGAAGACCCTGACTTTAGCCCACAAACCTATGAACACCTGATTTTCGATAAAGGAGCTAAAAGTATACAATGGAAAAAAGAGAGCATCTTCAACAAATTGTGCTGTCAAAACTGGATGTCAATCTGTAGAAGAATGAAAATAGATCCATATCTATCACCATGCACAAAACTCAAGTCCAAATGGATTAAAGACCTCAATATCAGTCCAAACACACTGAACCTGATAGAAGAGAAAGTGGGAAGTACTCTACAACACATGGGCACGGGAGAACACTTCCTACGTATAACTCCAGCAGCACAAACACTAAGGACATCATTGAATAAATGGGACCTCCTGAGACTGAGAAGCTTCTGTAAAGCAAAGGACACTGTCACTAAGACAGAAAGGCAACCCACTGACTGGGAGAAGATCTTCACCAACCCAGCAACTGACAAAGGTCTGATCTCCAAAATATATAAAGAACTCAAGAAACTAGACCGTAAAAGGTTAATCAATCCAATTATAAAATGGGGCACTGAGCTGAACAGAAAATTCTCAACAGAAGAAGTTCAAATGGCCAAAAGACACTTAAGATCATGCTCAACTTCCTTAGCAATCAGGGAAATGCAAATCAAGACAACATTAAGATACCATCTTACACCTGTCAGAATGGCTAAAATCGAAAACACCAATGATAGCCTCTGCTGGAGAGGTTGTGGAGAAAAGGGCACACTCATCCATTGCTGGTGGGAATGCAAACTTGTGCAACCACTTTGGAAAGCAGTGTGGCGGTTCCTAAGAAAAGTCGGGTTCAACCTACCTCTCGACCCAGCAGTACTACTATTGGGAATATACCCAAGAGATGCCCTATCATACAACAAAAGTATATGCTCAACTATGTTCATAGCAGCATTATTTGTAATAGCCAGAACCTGGAAACAACCTAGATGCTCTTCAAAGGAAGAATGGATGAAGAAAGTATGGAATATATACATATTAGAGTACTACTCAGCAGTAAAAAACAATGACTTCTTGAATTTTGCATGCAAATGGACGGAAATAGAAAACACTATCCTGAGTGAGGTAAGCCAGACCCAAAAAGAGGAACATGGGATGTACTCACTCATATTTGGTTTCTAGCCATAAATAAAGGACATTGAGACTATAATTCGTCATCCTAGAGAAGCTAAATAAGAAGGTGAACCCAAAGAAAAACATATAAGCATCCTCCTGAATATTAGCCTTCATCAGGCAATGAAAGAAGACAGAGACAGAGACCAACATTGGAGCACTGGACTGAAGTCTCACAATCCAAAGGAGGAGCAGAAGGAGAGAGAGCACGAGCAAGGAACTCAGGACTGCGAGGAGTGCACCCACACACTGAGGCAATGGGGATGTTCTATGGGGAACTCACCAAGGTCAGCTGGCCGGGGTCTGAAAAGCATGGGACAAAACCGGACTCGCTGAACATAGCGGACAATGAGGACTACTGAGTACTGAAGAACAATGGCAATGGGTTTTTTATCCTATTGCACATAATGGCTTTGTGGGAGCCTAGGTAGTTTGGATGCTCACCTTAATAGACCTGGATGGAGGTGGGTGGTCCTTGGACCTCCCACAGGGCAGGGAAACCTGATTGCTCTTTGGGCTGAGGAGGGAGGAAGACTTGATTGGGGGAGGGGGGGGGAAATGGGAGGTGGTGGTGGGGAAGAGGCAGAAATCTTTAATAATTAAATAAAAAAATGTTTAAAAAAAGAAAGAAAGAAAGAAAGAAAGAAAGAAAATAATAAAGAAAGAAAGAAAGAAAGAAAGAAAGAAAGAAAGAAAGAAAGAAAGAAAGAAAAGGATAAACCAAATTATTATCATGTCAACTCATTTTTCCAAGTTTTCTCAAGGTCTTTAAAATGTTTCAGCACACATTTTGTTCCTGGAAGGATGCTGGCGATTCTCTGCAGCCAATGCGGTGGAAGTTACGATGGTGACAGTCTGAACTATAAGACCACAAGGAATCATAAAACACAGCTCGACCCTTGCTGGCCACCTCTAACGCAAATCAATATTTCAACTATAACCAAACATAAGCAAATCGTTTGGAGTGTTTAGACCTAGAGGACTTTCAAAGGCTCAGCAGGAGACAGGAGGGCTCTTTTGATTCTCTCAGATCGACTGGGGTGCAGCCTCATCTTAATGCCTCTAATTCAACCTGAAACCATGCCAAACAGAGAGGAATAGGATGTTAAGAAAGAAGCCGATGACCTTTGAATCCATTTACACCTCTAGGCAAAAACAGCAGTGAGGCTTGGAGGGGGACAGGAGCTATTCTTTAATAGGAGTCTTGTACTGCCGACACCTGCTTGAAAGATGCCAAGAGCCACAGGGAGGTTTCTCATAATGCTGGCTTCTGTCTTTCAGACAATCTCTGCCTCCAAACAAACAGAAAAGTGTTTTTATTTTGTTCCATTCCATTTGGGTTCTCAGGAATAAAACTATTCTCTCATCTTCCTGTTTTATTGTCTCCGATAATTAGGCTTAATATTTGGGGCCCATGCAAAGCACTCTACCAGTTAGCCATCAAGTCACTTTGATTAAATCAATAAATATGGCAGTAAACATAGTTTATGGTTTATTAAAAGTGCAATTGATTATATGCTGAAATATTCAGAGACCTCTGAATAAATCTACTAGTTAGAAAATTCGATATTTTTAGACAGGGAAAATTTATCCTATGAGTATAATGCAAAAATTAAAGCTGTCTCCTGTAGTCTTATTTGTTCAACCTCATAGAATAAAAGCCAAAGGCTGAAAGGAGAATTCAGGAGCAGTCTTCATTCATGTGAGACAAATCTGTCCCGTCCTAAAAGGCCTGCATATTTAGTCCTGAAACTCTCCCAAATGAGATTCAAAAAGCCTGCTGCTTCTCCTTATGTTTCAAAGTAACAATGGAGATTATTTATTATTTAGCTTGAATTTTTCTCATGTAACTGTCTTTAAATGTGGGACATAAAGACACCGTGATCAGTAGAAAGCGTTAAGGAAAATTCCATATATGTGTCTAGCCTCCCATCTCTCTAGTGTTGGCTTTTAAATACATAGCCTTCCACTGCCTCTGTAGGAAAACACTTCCCAAGGTCAGCCATCACTCTGTGGTATCCTTATCTTGTTGGACCTCACTGAAGAATTCAACACGTCTCACCATCCCCTCCCAGGCTCCTTATACAACCCCACTGTGGATTTCCCTCTTCTTATTACTTCCTTCTGCTGTCTTCTATTCCAAATGAACTAGATAGTCTATCCTCCATCCTTCTATGTTTTCCTTAGGGGATATCACCTCTTGTAATGGCTTCATCAACCACCTTGATGTTAACTTTTAGATTAATGCCTTGGTACTTCTTTCTTAAGCTCTTCACATACATCACCTAGTGTCTTGTGGGAGAGCTAAGAGTTGTGCAATCATCTAACACCTAACCAGCCTTTCTTCTCTTCCAAACATGCTGTGTCTTAATTAGCAATATCACTTTTCATCTAATTGCCCCAGTCAGGGGCCTCAGAGTCACCTTCAGCATCTCCTACTTTCTCACTTCCCGCATCAATTGGTGACCAGATCATACTGGTTAAACTACTGACCAGCTCTCAAGACATCTGCTTTTGTCTTCCCATAGCCACTGGTTTAGCTCCACCTTCAGTGACTTTCCACTGATCTAGTTCATGGGTCACCTCACCATCACCCTTAGCCAATCCACTCATTGTCTACATTAATGCCTCAGAGATCTCTTCAAAGCTGCTTTCCAAAACACTTGCAGCTTCTGCATTTTCCTGAAAGTGGGTCTTTTAATAACCACTTTCTTCAACAGACAAAGATTCAACCAACATACACTAAACACAATGGACTTACTGACACTGCAGTAAGGGTCATGTCATACAGAACATCAAAGAGCATCACATTGAAAGGTGAGAAGGTTAGACTCTTATTCCACCATATTCTACAAAGTATCTCTCCAATCCTACATTTTGTCATC
Organism: Chionomys nivalis; assembly: GCF_950005125.1. NCBI lineage: Eukaryota > Metazoa > Chordata > Mammalia > Rodentia > Cricetidae > Chionomys > Chionomys nivalis. The sequence goes on along the minus strand of NC_080086.1, from coordinate 128,448,376 downwards.
TGTAAATTACAGTAAACTATTAAGGGTTTTTCAATGTATGACCTTTTTTTAAGAGGGCATTTAAATATATTATAATGCCAAAATAAAACTTCATACAACCTTAATATGGGTTATAATAATGGCATTAATTTAGTTGTAGGTATATGTCTATATTATTCTTCAAATAATTTGTAAATATAAAATTATTCTAAAATAAAATATATATTTTATGTTTATTTTCAAAAAAACATTCATTTACTAGTTTATTCAGCATTTTAAATGTTCTCCTTATGACAGCAACTCTTGAACACACAAAAAAACAAAAAGTATGAATTCTACCCACGAAGTAGACTGGAAAAACTTAATTATTGAGGATAATGGTCACTAGGAGGAAGGTAAAATTATTTATGGATGAGTGTTACAGAAGAAGCATGGCAATAACAGAGCTGAGAGTATCTATATCTACTTTAAAATAGATGGCTACATTTTACTTATGTCTGTATGTAGGTGGGGCATTTTCTTTGGAGCAATAAAAATTAAAATAGAGTAAATGTAACAGACTCAATACAGAACAGCTAAGTGGGAAAAGAATGTTGAGTATCCTCTGAAAAGTGCCAAGCCATTGGTACACAATTCAGCTGACAAATAATGCGGGTCAGTGTTATCAGCTGAAAGACTGTTCTCTCAGAAGCCATGTGTTGATGTCCTGACTACAAATATAATAGTATTTGGAACTGGGGCCTTTGAGAAATACTTAGGTTCAGATGTGGTCATAAAAGTGAGCTACCACCCAGCATTCGGGAGGCAGAGGCAGGCGGATCTCTGAGAGTTCGAGGCCAGCCTGGTCTACAAAAGCTAGTTCCGGGATGGGCACCAAAGCTGCAGAGAAACCCTGTCTCAAAAAATCAAAAAAAAAAAAATGATGCTACCAGGATGTACTTAGTGTCCTTCTAAGAAGACTAAGAAGACACCAGCTCTTTTCTTCTCCATTCAGAAAGACAATTATAAAAAGAGTGAAAGGTCATCACCAAGAACACAACCATTCTGGCACTTTGATCATAGGCCTTTCAGTCATCTAAATCTGTAAGAAAACAATGTCTTCCTGTCAAACATACCCAGTACATTGTGTTTAGAAGACTAAGATAATCAACTCTCTACCTACAATACCCACCAAAACCTCTGTGGTCTGAGTGATTTGTTTGAAATGTTCATTTTTAGAACTTTGTAGACATTTATTGCACATGCCCCAGCAGAAGCCTTCAACTCAATTAACCTATGTTACCACAGAACAAAATTACCATGCACATTACTGATCACTGCTTATGAAAAAGTTGAGGCAGTTAGATGGAATCTTGTTGGCTGCTTATAGAAGCCATCCCTAGAGGAATGAAACCCACCATTGTGACTCTACTATCTTTAGTAAGCATAAAACTGGGATGGGACTCTATTTTTCTTAACTCCACTACAATACTCTTCAGATAAATTGGTTTCCTGCATGCTCCCATCCCCTTCAACAATATCACTTGATTTGCCATCAATCTCATTCCAGACTTTGGGATAAGTAAGATAAGAAAAAGGATTTAAGAATTAGTAATGCAAGTGGGCTGAAATGTTGACTCCAATGGAGTATCAGTATTTCTGAAGGAGTGAAACACAGACACTGTGCAATCAGCCCGAAGAAGGAACTAATAAAGCTGTCTACCAGCACAACACAGTTGTCTTTGGGTGAGTGAAGTGGGCATGGTAACAGTTATCATCAAAATCTAAGCCAGCTCTACTCATTCCACTAAGCACAATGGCACAAACATAGCCTTATTTGGGTGAAGTTGGATCAAATCCTTGTCATTCAGTTGAGGTCTAAATCACACGATCATGAGTACTAAGACCAGATTTCTCAGAGAGAAGATCAACAGAGCCTAGAGAAAAGAAGAGCTCCACATCAGCAAATGAGAAGTGGCCTGTATTTTCAGTGCCCACAAGAAAACTAGGAGACTAAATTAAAATCTGAGAGTGGAAAAAGTTACAAAACAGGACCTGAGAAAGGCTTCCATAGATGGTGTGGGAGGTCCTTTTTTCTAAGTGTTGCTTTTATTGGTTTATGAATAAAGAAACTGGGTTGGCCTGATAGGGTAGAACAGAGTTAGGCAAGTAGAACTAAACTGAATGCTGGGAGGAAGAAGACAGAGTCAGAGAGAAGCCATGGAGCCACTGCCAGAGACAGATGCTGGGAACTTTACTTGGTAAGCCACAGCCACGTGTTGATACACAGATTAATGGAGATGGGTTAAATTAACATGTAAAAGTTATTCAATAAGAATCTAGAGCTAATGGGTCAATCAGCAATTTAATTAATATGGTTTCTGTGTGATTATTTCAGGGCTAAGCAGCTGGGAACTAACTGGTGGCCTCCCTCCAAAATATAGACATAGCTCTGAGTTTTCTCCATCACATTATCAGATCGAATGAACATAGCAAACTGGACCCTGTCCATCACTGACTCCATGTGTACTCTATAGAAGACTTGACACCAGATAAGTTACTTTGTAAGCCAAAGTCTTAGGAAACAGGTTTTGTCTGTGCATGGGTGGGGAAGATTTAAAAGTTCCATGTCTGTAAACACCCAAGAGAGGGATGAGCCCCAAACAGGCAATGGCTTGGGTTGAAAAAGTCTGTGGCCACCTCTAGTAAGAGATCTCTCCAAGTGCCCTCTTGGAGGAAACACACATGAAGTGAAAATACAGTAAGACCAGGGCAAATAAAGATATAATATAGTTTTTCATCTAAGTGCCCTGAGTCCTTCTTGCTGAAAAGCAGTACTAAGTACAAAACAGTCTTACAAAATGGGTGCACAGAAAGGGAAGGGAGAAATCAAAGTCTATCATTAAGCAAAGGGAACTACAGAAATTGGGCGATGATACAAGCTATATTTTAATTTTAGCCAAACAGAGCCCAGTTGTTTAGATCACCTGTCTAAGAATGACCCTCAAGGCAAAGAAAAGACATTTCACCACTATGAATCAGGTAGACTATACTCTGCACTCAAGTACCAAATAAGTCAGCTTGTGTGCTCACTCCGCTCTTTTTAAACCATGCCAGTCAAACACCATTATTTTTCAGGGTCTCGCAGTGATTTTTCCAGGAGGAATATTCCCTTGGCTGAAAGCAAAATGTCTACCCCTGAGTATCCAATTATGTTTTCCAATGCGCCCAGCAGACAGTGGCCACCATCATGCTGTGAGAGTGAAATTAACAGTCAGATCATTTTTCCATCAAGTAAGAAGTGTGTCTGGCCAATGTGGAGAGTACCTTTCCTCCCACAGGCCTGAACGTTCCAGCACACAACCTCCATTTTATTTCCTAAAATAAAGAAAAAAGAAAAGAAATCCCTAAAATATTGTGTTAGATGGGACAAGGGTGCTAATTAAGGCCAAGAGAGACAGAAGGTGAGGCCACACAAGAGCTGGGTGATACTTTGTCTCAAATGACCCTACTTAGAAAGAGAAATTCAGGCTTTTCCAAATCACACTCCTTCTGACATAAGTTTTGACAGGTAGATCACAGTAGGCCCTGTTTTAGAGTCTGTCTGGAAGATATTGTATACCACTTAGCCTCCGAGAACTTTGTCTTATTTTTATCACTGTGAATAATGTTTTTGATTGGTTTATTTCAAAGAACAAAGATGTAATTAGATCTGTAGATGATAATGGAGAATCAAGGCAACGTGTCCTGCTGATTTCCTTCCTTAATATAAAGTATTCAACTGAGGTCACCTTTTCCAGAAGGACTGTTTACAGGAAATGGAAGGGAAGTATGATTGGAAGAGGAAGATAAAATAATTCCCAGGCGCATGGATTCAGAACAGAACATCTGCTCTACAGGCCCTCAACACAGTAGATAAGAATAGAACACTGGAGAGCTTTGAAATGAAGGTCAAAAGCTCTCAACGTAATCATGAAGACAATGACAGTCAGGCAGCTGCAGAGTAGGGTTTGGTTTTTACCCCTAAGGATCTAGAAAGTTAATCAGTTCAGTAAAAGAAACATTCACCATTCACGAGCCTATCTACTCTCCACACATGATTTTCTAGCTCTCTAGTTACCTAAGAATGTTGCATATTGACTTTTATTCCCCGTTTATTAGGTCAGGCAGGTTTCACTAGGGAAAACAGAGCTATTTATGCTTCTGAGGAATATATGTGGCCTCCACAAGTAGAGTCCCCCAAAGAATGCTGTAAACATTTGCTTATTTATAGTCTACTGCTCAATAATTGTTCGGTCTCCCAGAAACACAGAACTCAGATGCATTCATTAGTATACCTTGTGTTTCATAACCTTGTTTTAAGATTTGGGTGCAAAGAAAACATACTATTTCCAAAGCATATATAATCCAATATTAATGTGGGCATAAATATAATTTTTACCCTGAGAAGTTATAGAGATGAATTTATAGCAGCATTATGCTATATGTATAATATTCATATTCATAAATTTATGTTAAAACTTAACCCCTTCTTAAATTATTTATATTCTTATTTTCTCAATAGGTCACTCTAGAGAGATCAACGAGCAAATCCTATCTCTGAAAATTTAATTTAATTTCCATTTCCTTAAATGGGATGGATAATATAGATATTAATTTTCAAATTTGTTGATCCTAAGTAGAATAAAATGCAGAGAGGACTCAATTTTTCACATAATTGACTTTTAAACAACTCATTTCTACAGATAATTCTTCTGGGAAATATTCATCAAATTAAATGGAAATAAAACTGACTCATCAGCATATAAATAAGGAACACACAATATTTTATACTCTCAGGTAAGCATCATTCTCTTCAAGACAAAAATCTCAAAGTAAGTTTCCTGTAGGACTGCAGAATCAAATAACTGCTGGACAGGGCTTTGGGGTGGTATGGAATCAGGTTGTAGAACTTTCTGAGGTTCCCTGCCCACTCTGAGTTAAGAAAATGGGATTAGAAAGGATGCATGCTATTTTAAATTTATTTATTAATTATTATTGTATATTATGACAGGCATCAAATGTTAAGTGAGTGGCACAGCATGCATGTGAGGTCAGAAGACATCTGTGTGGAGGTCAGATGACAACACCGGGGAGCTGGTTCTCTCTTCCCACCTTTACATAGTTTCTAGGGATTTGAGTCAAGACATCAAGCTTGTCCGTCACTTTCTTTACACACTGAGCCAGCTCATCAAGCCATGAAACATTTTCTTGTATGACAAATAGGATGCCTCTTGAAATATCATATTTAGTCTAAGACAGGGTTTTGTATTTGTCAGTGTATAAAAATGAACAAGAAAAGCATTTAAAAATGGAATTCAGATAAAACAGCAATGAATTAAAGTGATAGTTAAATTGGCAGTCTGTGTTATCCATTTGCTCATTCTACTTTATGATTGTATGCAATTCTCAGCTTATTAAAGCAAACAATTGATTGAATATTGCTTGTTTCCCAAACATACACTAACACAAAATACCCACACCCATACCCCCACACAAAATATAGAAACCCATCCATAAATTTTAAAGAATATACATTTAATATTATAAATACAAGTAGGAGAATATCTCTGCACAGATGGCTGAAAAATGTAGCATCTTTCCCTATATGCTAAAGACAAGAGAAACGGGATCTAAGAGAGGAAAAGACTTGGAGTTTTCCAGGGATTGTTATGGGCTCCACCTCCTTTGACGTCAAAAGGCTCTGTGGATCTCTTAGATGAATGTTGGTGATTGTTTCAGAATTAATCACACGAAAGTCTGTCATTCTCAGTAATCCCCCAAGCTTTAAAATCCAACCCCACAACACGCACACACATAAGGTACTGTTGTAGCTTTTCGGTGCTAGATTAGTGATCTTATGCACCCTTTTTCACAAAGTGCTATGGATTTGTTTCAATTCATCAGGGCTAACTAACCTCAGTGAGAAAAGAGATTTTAGTACAAAGAGTGAAGCATGTCTCTGCCAGTGGGGGTTAAATGACCCTTTCACGGGGGTTGCATATCAGATATCTACATTATGATTGATAACAGTAGCAGAATCACAGTTACAAAGCAGCAACAAAAATAATTTTATGGTTGAGGGTCACCACAACATGAGGAACTGTATTAAAGGATCGCACGTGCATTGGGAAGGTTGAGAAGTGCTGGTCTATGTGGAATTGACGAAAAATGGATTTCATGGGCCTACTGAGTCCCTTTGGATATTTCTTTTCTCCCTTAAGTAGATAAAACTGTCTGTTTTATTTACACCCAATATCAATCCTTAAATGAGTCCCGGGACAAAAATACCCCCTACCCTAACTGTCCTCTTATATCACCTGCTAACTAACTCTTCAGGAGATTTCTAAGGCATAGAGTTCATGGGTAACTGCATGCGACACAGAACAGAGTACTGATCTTACCATCTGAATACTAAAAAATGTCCCTATTACCAGTGTGTGACCTTGATAATTCCCTAAAATCTACCTGATTTCCAGAATGTCCTCCTGTGGATTTCTTAAAACAGATAAAAACATCAATCAGTGTCAACAGCTCTATCGTCATCACTGCTTTACTTCAAACATAAGCAGTCAGTGATGAAACTGCACCACAGTTATCCAACAAAACTCTATTCTTAAAAATGAAATGAAACTATTTTGATCTTTTAATTTGGATTACATATAGGCAAAAGGCAAGATTTGACAGTTTTCTGTAACTGTTTGATCTGAAAGAAATTATCAAGTGCAGGACAGTAAAGAGTGTAGGGAAGGAAGGAAGGGTGCTTGAAATTGAGGATGAACAGAGCAGGGAACTGTGCGGAAGTGCACATCAAGGAAGGAGGGGTGAGGAGAAAAAAACGGAACAAAAGCAATAGCAGATAAAAGCAGAAAAACCAGAACCAAAGGCTGCAGCAGAGCAATTAGGAAGAAGGAAGTGAGAAGAAAATATGGTTTTATTTATGTGACTCTGGAAGGATATTTTAAAAACCCATGATGTCACTTCCATGCCAGGATAACAAAGAGATTGCATAAAGCATGACTGTGTTCCTTTACTCCATCAGGATAAGATTTCTGTAAGCTACAGACTTATTTTTTCTTACTGTATACACTTGAGAGTGTGTGCTCAGTACACATTTCACAAAGAATACCTTAAAATGATTTAGATTTGAAAAATCATTGTTTACTAAGAACGCCCTTAGGAATGTCCCTAAAATATTATTTTTTTTCTTTTATCATATGTGTTACATGAAGCTGTTTACTTCCAAACTTACAGTCAATCTCTACAATGCATATGTCACACAAAAAAGAAACAGTATCAACTTCTAGAAATCACACATTTTTACTTTTTTAAAAAATGAACACCCAAGCAACAATGTTATTTCTGTCATAGACAGAAATAATGTCCTAAGAAATTACTGTCCTTCACAAGTTCAACACATAGCACTATGGCTTTTCTTAGACATATAAGAGGAGTTTTCAGTTACTTTCACCTGCCTCCCTTTTCATTGACTATTCTAGTAAATTAATTTGCTTAACTATAAACTACAGCTTTTATAGAGAAAATTGATGAGAGGTATTTCCCACACACCAAAGTATGGGTACTCCATTACCCATAAGATCACATCCACAGGCGAATACTTCCAGGAGAAGGCCTTAAGAACCCATGTACACCTATTCTCAGGTGTCCACCAGGCACCTAAGTGTGTGACCTTCTGGGTCATCCACCAGCCCTTCAAGAAGTGATATAAAACAATACATATTTAATTATAACTCTGGGACTATATATCTCCAAAGCATTTGAAGAAAAAAAACACAAATTACATAAATTGAAATTTTTGCCTATGAGAAAATATTGTTTGTATCCAATACCAAAGCTGAGATGGCCATGTACTAAAGGATATTTAGGTTTCTGTATATCATTGATTAATTGACAATAGTTCTCTCTCCTCCTCATCCTGTTTGGATGTTGAAATGATGAAACCCAGACAATACCTCCCACTACCTCCTTTATTACATCCCCTACAGCCCCTGAACGTTTTGAGATTGAATTGAAAATTTCTCAATGCCAGGGAATAAGGACCTGACACATGTTCAGAATTTCAAAACTCTGTATCCATGCTAGCATATATGCTGAATATTATCTTTAGCACATAGTATTAGCTAAGGAGGCAGGAAGGAGGTCCTTCTGCACATATGTTGCTTTTATTGGTTAATAAATAAAAATGAATAATGAATGGCTTGACAGAATATAGCCAGGCTAGAAGAGATATATATATAGAGAGAGTAGGTAGAGTCAGAGAGATGCCATGTAGCCGCCAGAGTGGAAAGATGCAAGCTATTAGTTGGAACCTTGCTGGTAGGCCATAAACCTCATGGTAAAATATAAAATAATAGAAGTGGATTAATTTTAGATGTAAGAGATAGCTAGCAATATGCTTAAGCTATTGGTCAAATTGTATTGTAAATAATATAGTTTCTGAGGATTATTTTGTAGTCTGGGCAGCTGGGAATGAATGAGCAGCCTCCCCCAATAATCATCTTCTATAAGATTATATAAGATTATTTAAAGCTGTGACAGAAACTCAGAGATTGTCAAGACTATATATATATATCACATTAGGAAGAGTGGAAAGAGGACAGGGCAAATGACATTAATAATATAGAAGGAAGAAATTCTGTCCATCATTGATGTACTTAATATATTCTAGAAACACTAGGCATTTATAGTCCTTTTATTATGAAGGTCCCTGTGTTTGTTTGAAAGAAAATGGCCTCAAAAGGAGTGGCACTATTAGGAGGTGTGGCATTATCACAAAATGTGTGACCTTACTGGAGAAAGTGTATCACTGTGGGGCAGACTTTGGGGTCTCTCTTCTCAAGCTTCACTTAGTGTGACAGTCATTCAACTTCCTGCACCTTCTAAAAAATGTAACCACTACCACATCTGCCTGGATGCCACTATGCTCCCAGTCAAGATGATCATAGACTGAACCTCTGAAACTGTAAGCTACCACCTCAATTAAACTTTTTCTTTGTAAGAGTTGCCATAGTAATGGTGTTACTTCACAGCAATAAAAGCCTAACAAGACAGAAGTTGGAACCTGAGACTGGGGTATTGTGATAAACTTCACCATGTTTTTATTTAGAGTAATATGGACTTCAGTGCTTTGGGTTAGGAAAGCAGAGGAATGCTTTAAGCACTGCTTAATGGGAAACACTAGTAGGAGCATGGAAGACAATGATGCTGTTAATGATTTGAAATGGCTGGAGCTGGCTCAAGAGGTTTCCGAGAAGAATTTTAGAATGCTGCCTAGAAATTTTTCTTCTGATCTTTTGGTGAAGAAAGTAGATGCCTTTTTTCATTATCTGAAGAGTCTGCCTGAGCTTAAAGTGAAGGGGGATTAAATGCATTGGCAGATAAAATCTTAAAACAGTGTAGTATAAACTGTTATGTGGCTATTAGTGGCAACTCAAATAAAGATATATAGTGAAAATGAGCAAGCTGGGCAAGGAAAAATAATTGAGGAGAAAAAGGGCACCAGAATGGAGCTAAATCTTCTGTTCAAGGAGATAACAGATTAAGAAATGGAATAAATGGAGGAGTGACCTCAGGGCAAGGGCCCTCCCAGCTAAACTTGCAGTTAGAGCTGGGTGTGGCAGGGCACACCTTTAATCCCAGTACTGGAAGGCAGAAGCTGGTGGATCTCTGAGTTTCAGACCAGCCTGATGCACAGAACAAGTTTCAGGACAGCCAAGCTTAGGCCATGAAAAACAGGAAGTTGGTAAAGATGTGATTGAATGAGGGGATCATGGTCTAGTGTCAGTAAGAAGCAGAACTTGGCAGCTTTGACTAAGTGGTTCTAGCTTTGGAATTGAGGATAGAAGAAATGGATTGTGGAAGTTGCTTCTGCACCTAAGGACAGCAACTGAGGCCAGGCATGTATCACAGGTGTCACTGAATAGAGGCCTATCACAGAGGCCATTGTGTGAAGTTGAATTTAAAGCCTGTATTGTGGTGTGGAAGAATTGTCTGTATTCTGTCAATCATGTTTTAAGTAAATGCTGATTGGCCAGGCAAGAAGTATAGGCAGGAAAACCAGACAAGAAGTAGAAATGATGCAATGAGAGCAGGAGAATTCTGGGAAGGAGGAAGTTGATTCCTCCTACTGCTGCCCAGACTACCAAGAAGCAAGATGTAACCTGCCAGCTGAAAAAGGTACTGAGCCATATGGCTAGCGTAGATAAGAACAATGGATTAATATAATTTATAAGAGCTAATAAGTAGCCTTGAGCTAATGGGCCAATCAGTTTTATAACTTATGGAGGTCTCTGTGTGATTTTTCTCTGGGGCTTGCCAGCTGTGGGGAACTGGGCAGGACAGAAACCCCAACAAGCCGGCCCTCATGTTTCAGCATTGTCTTGGAGAACCCAATATGTTAGAGATGCCACAGTCCTGGGATACCTGCCCAGGAGAGCTGCTAACAAGGAGTTGAACCAAGAGAAACAAGTATGTTGCAGTCAAACTGAATGGAACTGGAGATCTGAAGAACATTTTGACATCAGACATGGATATAACAGAGTTTGGAGTTGTCTGACTGGTTTTCAGTCTTGATTTTCTCCAGTATTTCCTCTCTATGCTCCCTTCCCTGTGTTTTGGAGCAGTAATATATATATCCTATGCCACTATATGTTGGAAGTATGTGATATGCTTTTTTTATTTTGATTATTAAAGGATGATTACAGTTAAGAGATTGCCACTCATCTCAGAAGAAACTTTAAACTTTGAAATAAGTTTTAGGCTGTTATAGACTATGGGTACTATTGAAGTTGGACTGAAAGAATGAACTTTTTGCATTATGATATGGTTATAAGCCTTTGGGGGCCAAGGAATGGAATGTGGTGGCTTAAAAGGAAATGGCCCCCAAAAGGAATTGCACTATTAGGAGATGTGACCTTGTTGGAGCAGGTGTGGTTTTGTTGGAGGGAGTGTGTCACTGTCAGGCCAAACTTTGAGGTCTCTTTTCTCAAGCTTCACTTAGTGTGACAGTCAGTCAACTTCCTGCTGCCTTCTAGTCAAAATTTAGCCACCACCACATCTGCCTGAACACCACCATACTCTCCTTCATGATGATATTGGATTGACCCTCTGAAACTGTAAGTCACCACCTCGATGAAATGTTGTCTTTGTAAGAGGTGCCATGTTCATGGTATCTATTCACAGCAAGAAAAACCCAAGAGAGTTTCTCCCCTGTCAGTTTTCCAGCTCATTGTCTAAACTTCGCAATTCTCTTAACATCCAGCTACTTTGAAGAAGCATAAGCTCAGAATTAAGCTGAGGTTCTGAATTACATTTCACAAGTCATGGGGAAAGAATCATTCTGTGATTATTTTTTCATCATGCAAAACCTTGTCTCCAGGATCTGGGCTCATCAAAGGGAGAAACTTCAATCTTAGTATATCACCCTCCTCAAAGGGGAGAATGCAATGACAATTTTAGCATCATCCATGGCTTCATGCTTGAAACAGCACCTAAGGTATATTCATGAACCAGAATATGCTTTATGACTGTTACACAATTCCATTTTGGCATCTAGTCAGCCATGAAAACAGTTTCATTTTTATGTGAAATATGCCAGATGACATATGCCCTGCATGGTTAAAGCAAACATTCAGAGCTCAATTCTGCAGAAAGAACTTTACTGAAGAGAACCTTGATCACATGACTATGTGAGCCCCACGTGGTGTTTTAGTAGAAGCAACCCTGACAGACTGCTTTTGTTGGTGCTTTCCCATTTTAATTACTGGGGCAAGGAAGGGGTGTCTTGTGCAGATTTATAGAGACTGTTTAAATCTCTATTTGTTGCTGATGGCCACTAAGCATATAAAGAAGTCAAGTTTACTGTGAAAGAAAGTAAATCAGTCTGGGGCTATGAACCAGTAAGTTTGAATCCCCAGCACCTGGGTAAAGACAAATTCAATAGTGTCCATCTGCAATCCCAGTGCTTCCATTAGAGGATGGAAGCTCAGAAGCCACCAAGGCTGGCATACACATATTAAAATAACTCCTGTGACTGGTAAGACAAATAGAGTAGGCTGAGAAAATATCCACTGGGTCTGACTGTCTCAGAAAGCAGAATGAAGGCTCTCAATCATTGAACTGTGGAATTCAAAAGCAAGAAGAATTCTTCTGATGTTGATTTTTGAGAAATGTGGACTTACTAAAGATCTCTATAAGCAAGGATCAAATGACCAACTGCAAGAGAGACATACATTCACATGAGAGACCCTGAACATGATGAATTTTAATCAAAGTAAACAACTATTTGCCACATGTTACCTTCTGAGCATTGTACACTGTGCGATGAAGGATGGACGTATGACCTCAAGTCCTCAATATACAAAACAAAGCTTAAATGTGTGAGGCAGGATGTACATGGAAGTACACTGTCAAAATATGACTAATCTTGGAAACTCTGATCCAAATAAGTTGCTGTGAATTGCCATGGAGATAAGTGGGTTTTCTGATAAACTTTCTATGACTACACTTGAGATATGGTAGGAGGGGATTCAGTCTTTGTATTTGGATCAAAGCATATCCTGCCTCTATGTTGAACTATGTGCAATCCCGTCGTAGCTCACCTGTCTTAAATTCATGGTGAATTTGCCCACTAACTAATGATTCCATGTTCCCTTGTGCCTTTCCAGTTCTCCATTCTTCATAGAAGACTGCAAGTTCCAAAGGTCACTAGCCCTTTCTGTACTGGTGAAAACAAAATTCAGATCTCTCATTGTGAGCAAAATGATAAAGGGCTCAAGAAGCCATTGAGAACCTTCTTTGGCTCTTTGTTTTTCTGTTCTTTTATCCTATTTGTGTCTGTTTCATTTTATTTCATTTTATTTCTTTTTAATATGTCTGTTTTCTAAGGAGAGGGAACAAGAAAGGATGTTAATTTGAAAAGGTGTGGAGGTGGGAAGGATCTGGGGAGATTTCTGAAAGGGAGAAACTATAATCAAAATATGTAGTAAAATAATGCCTGGCCCATTAGTTCCAGCCTCTTATTGGCTAATTTTCACATCTTGATTAACCCATTTCTAATAATCTGTGTAGCACCACGAGGTGGTGGCTTACCGGAAAGATTCTAACCTATGTCAGTCTCGGGCTGAAGCTCATGGTGTCTGCCTGTCTCTGCTTTATTCCTCCCACAATTCTGTTCTGTCTTTCCCTGCCTACCTATGTTCTGACCTATCAGGCCAAGCAGTTTTCTTTATTAATTAACCAATGAAAGCAGACCCTCCTACATAAAAATATATTGTATAAAACAATTTTCAATTAAAACACTTAAAATGAAAAAATAAAAAAGAGAGATATAGAGCATCTAGAACTTAAAAGAGCTGGGAAACAAGAGATACCAACAGGAAAAGTAGGGTAAAGTGAAGAAGACAGATTAATAGAGAAAAAAGTTGCCAATAAGGTTGCCTATGGCAGATTCTCTACCCCAGCAACTAAACAGCCAGCAGAAGAATTACCATTAAGGAAGTAATTGACATGACTTAATGATTAAAAACACTGTTAGTTCTTCTTAGAAGTCCTGGGTTCCATTCCTAGCACATACAAGGAAGCTCACAAATGGTTGTTACTTCAGAGTTCCCGGAAGTCTGATGCCTTCTTCTAGCCTTAAAGGGCATTTTTTGTAGGTGGTGAACAGATATGCATGTAGGCAAAAACATGCTCATAAAATAAAATACAACATTATTTTTAAATGAAGTTTTATGAATCAAGAGTAACTTAGTTGATGACATGAGCTTGAGTTTAATACTCTTCCTGCTCTTAGACAGTGCCTCTGGGGCAAACCTGTGTGTCACCTTTGTGATGCTCTTCCTGAAGAAGAAAAGGAGGTCAAGCTGGCAGCTCTGCTAAACCATTAGTTATTTTTGACCAGATACTATTCAATTATTTTTGAATACACTATAATATAATACACTATCTTAATTTTTCAGATGGACATGACTTACACTAGTTTATAACACAGCAACAACTAGATCAAGGTTACAACAAGATGAATGCTTCATGCGACTCTTATTCTTATTGTTGAAGACCCAGCCCTGTTTTTCAGCAGGTCAAACACTTGTGACTGGTTCCTCGTTTATTTATAATACATGTCAAAGTAGAAATTGGTGATCTTGCCATTCATGTAATTAGGCAAAATTGGACACAAAAAAAATGCATCTCTAACTGAATTTATCATCCTTTCCTGTATCCTTGCTATATTAGGCAAGAGATAGGGATGGCTCTGACCAATAAATGAAAAGTGCATATCTAACGAGTATGCTACATTCTGCTAAACACAAAGTAACTGCATCTCCAAAGTCATGCTTTTGAATCTTCCAAATTTCAGTACCTGCCCTGCAAATTTTAATTTTAATTAGAAATTTTCTCTGTCATCTCAGTTATGGGGTGGGGAGAGATGATTGCCTTTAAAAGAATAAAACTCCTCTGTACTTTTGTCACATGACAAATAGAAGAAAGTAGAAAGTGAAAGGGGTAACTGGAAGAGATCATACATATGTGTCTCACACATAATGAGTCACTAAAACATGTGATTTGGGGATTTTAGAAATATAGACTAGATTAAGATGGGGTTCTGGTTTGTATAAATGATGTTGCTTGAATCAAGTATCTAACTCTGGTGGGGAAAAGGTCTTGCTGATCAATAATGTAGATATTGTGTAGTAAAATGAATCCTGGACTAAGATGGGTAGATCTCATGTTGGCAGAAAGAGTACAGCCCAACTCACAGACAATTGTTAGTCTATCAAATGTCTGATTGGCAGATCAATGAGAACAGAGAGTGACTTTGATATGTCTTGATTCATTTTGCTTCAATGTTAGACTCTAAAGGCAAGTACAATGCAATTTAAAGATCCAATGGAAGTTCATTGGCTCAGGAAATTCAAAGTATATCTGAATTGCAAAGAGAAACAAAACAACAGCAAAACTACCACTACCAAAACTATCAGCAAAACCCAACCAGAAAAGACAAGGTTATATTAGGAGACCTCAGGAAGATCTAGGGACATGTCAGAGCTCTTAAAAGGCAGCAAATGCTGCTCCTTCTCTTTCTCTTCATTTGTATATATGTCGGGGTACTTTTTTCATATAGATTTCTTCATTCTTGGTTTTAGGAAAGATACAAGAATATAGCCTCCACTGAAACAGCCATACAGAAATCTCAAAGAGACAAAAGAGAACCAAAAAGGGTGGCCAGAAAGACAACTTCATAGAAGTTAACTTATTATTCATCCTAAATGCTACTCTACATACAGGACATGATCTTAAGAACAACAGACATGATCTTAAGAACAAAGTATTTTCTTAGTCTTTGTTATAGCACGGGTTCTATTAGTTCTTAATAACAAAAGTCTGGAGTCAGATATTGGGGAAAATGTTGAGAGATCAGAAAGATGAAGCCACCTAATCTATTCAACTTCCCAGCAGAAGAAACTGAGTTCCTGTTTCCTCTTGCCTTATCACTTCCTCTGTCCACCCAGCCATATCATTTCCTGGTTATCTGTAAAGACATCCAGACCTCCATGGTTAGTTAGCAGCTAGCTCTGCCCTCTGATTTTTAGGCAAGAATTATTTGTATAAACAAGGTATCACCATACTTTGTCACTTAAGATTTAGAAAAAAAATGAGGACATTTGATATATTTTTAAAGACAAGAAAATATATTAGGTGGTCTGTATTTCCTCCTTCATGACCTTGACATTACCTTATAAGGTAGATAGGAAGAGTAGAGAAAAAGAATGACTGGGGTCCAGTTATTCTTGACTAGGTCACAGTTCCAGAAATGCAAATGAAGACTATGGTCACGCCATTGAGACAAACATCATTTATGACTCCAAAGGATGCAGGGAGCATCCTTTGAGGCAGTCACACTGCTATTTTTAATTCTGGTTTATTTTTAGTAGAGCGCTAAAGAGTCCCATTGTAAATCTGAGCATAAAAATATCAAGTACAATGCTCAACAGACACTTCTGCCCTGCTTAGGCAGTAATAGTTCTCTCACAAGTTAGAGTTTGTAACACTCAGCAGTCTCTGAAAGGATAGAAGAAAAAAGTTAACTTTGTTTTTGTGTTGTAACAATAACAATAATTCTCAGAGCACAGCAGAATCAGCAATAAATGTTATTGCTTTTAAATAAAAACAGCTAGTATGCATTGACAGCTTGCATACACAGATACTCCTCCGAAAGTTTTATGTGTGCAGGTCATCTTCATTTCTTACAAAATAATGAGTAAACACTTTGCAAAGAAAGTATGTGTTTTATATATACTTAGGGCCTGCAAAAACATTATCTATTAAATCAAGACACATCTGTTAAAAGTTAGCCCATTTTTTACAAACAGAATTTTGTTTGATGAGGGGTGACTACTCATGAAGTCTCAACAATATGGATGCATAAACAAGGCCTAAACAAGGATCACACCAATAGACATGCTAACATAAAGGAGGAATATTTCATGGGGCCCCAACATTAAGCAAAGAACTATAGACAAAGCAGTGCTGAAAGCAATAGAAATAGTCTTCCCCAATTAGTTATCCAATCCTGAGTGGTCAATCCTCAATGTATATGTAGGTGATAATATATGCAAAAGAAGGCTGTATTCGTATATTTAAGAATATAAACGTACTAATACATATATTAAAAACAAAGAAAAAATCCATGAATTTAAGAAAGAATTGTGAAAGAGGTACATGAGGAGAGTTGGGAGAAAAGGAAAAGAGGGAAAAGAGGTATTTTTGTATTTTTAACTTTAGAAAAATTTTGAAATAAAAAAATATACTCCATTAAATTGACACAATATTTAAATACTGAAAGAATTCTTTAAAATCCAGCAATGAAAAGATAGAGATTCCAAATCAAGATCTCAGTAGCCACAAATTCTGTTACTAAACATTGTCAAAATGACAAATAAAGCCACCCCCTGCTCTTTTCAGTACCCTGGAGATTTTGCATGTGATGGTGATAATTGAGTGCTTGCAAAGCAAACATATTCACTAAGTTCAACATGTGCTATCCTTCCCAAATGGAATACTTCATAGCTAATAGTCTACCAGAGAGAGAGACTAAGTTAATTACATCCTAGGAGACACCACTTTCTGTCATGACTTTCTGATGTTTGTGTTAGTTCATCCAATTGAGGAAGGGAATCTGACTGTTTGAACTCCTTATAGACTTAAGAGCTTAATTTAGCAATATTTGTGCTGAACCTATAAAGTCACGTTCTCTAAATGACTGAAAAATAAACGTTTCAGTTAAATTTGAATATGATTTGTCTGTAGCTCTTAAGATACATTTTTCTCATGAATTAATAAAGCTGATGAAATTGAAATCAAAACATATGGTGCCTACTGTGGGAACATTCTATTTAAATTATTAAGAATTCTGCAATCTGATTGCACTTTAATAAATACATGAAAAGCACCTCTCACATTATAAACATGCAAGTGGCTAGAGTATTTTCCCATGCTTTGCTGATTTTTCCAATACCTTCAGGAGTTAGGATAAATGTTTTATGTTTAATCAAAAGGCATGATGCATGTTGCTTGCTGTCTATTAAGAACCTTTTAAACTATTTCAGAAGTGTCAAGGGAAGCGATAAGCTATATACCACCATAACCAGTTGCCCAGCCCTGATGCTTTATTCCAGGGTTATTTCATGTCCATGGATTTTAGTAATTGATTCATAAAGTAATTATCTCTGAAATTTAAAGATTAACACACACATGGGAAATGAAAGCATGTGAACACTTAAAAAAATCCAGGGGCATAATTTAAAAATACTCATTACCATCTATAAACTTGTTCTCAATGTTTTGATGCTGAAATTCTACCTCTTTAAATTTATCCTAGAGAAACAAATAAATAATCAAAGCAATTTATGGTTGTCACAGCAGTATTTATACCACCGTGCCTAGCAATGGCCCAGCCTGTGATTTATAAAGTAGAAATATTTTTGAGTTAAGTTTGTCCCTTGTCCTTACCTGCCACCATCTGCAATTGCACAAGCCTCATTCCAGAGATGTGGACTTGAACCCTCTTCATTTATGAATAATCTCGGTCTGGTTGATGACAATCTATCTGCCTTTTATTATCCCTTCCCCAACCCTCAACTATCTGCAATACTGAATCTAGTTCTCTGTCTTTATCCACCTCCCATCCCCTCTCATTCCTTCCCCAGCCCTCCCCACTGCCCATAGTTATCTCCACAACCATAGACCTAGTGCCAGAGTAATCATGTTAGTTACCTTTGAACCTACTTTCATTATGAGTGACCTTTGACAAAGTGAGATGACCTCTCCTCTCCCATTCTTCCCTCTACAAGGGCCATCTCAGCACCTACACCCTCGGCAACACACCCATTGTTTGGGTGCCCTCTTTCTGTGGCCCAGTTAAATAGATCATCCACAAACTTTACTTGGCTTAGCTCCATGCATAAATCTACTCTAATGGCCTAGTCAAAAAAAGGCCAGATTATCACATCAGACAAACCAAAGAAAAAAATCCACATGTCTAAGCCAAATAGTGAAAAGAAGAACAACATAATGAGCAGGACAGAATTTCTCCCACTAATCCTATGTAAGTATTCCCTAATGAGAAATACCTAGATGAACTCCAGGATACAGAATTTAAAATAAAAATCCTAAATGTTATCAAAGAATTCCAGGAATTTAAAGAAAGCATTAACAAGCACTGCATTGAACTCCAAGAAGCTAACAATAAACACTGGAGTGATATCCAAGAAAATACAAATACACAACTGAATGAAATGACAAATATAATTCAGAATTTGAGAATTTGATTAATCAAGAAATAGAAACATTGGAGAGAACACAACTGTAATACCCAAACCAGATAAAGACACAGCACAAATCCAAAACTGTAGACAAATATCCCCAATGAACATAGATTAAAAAATATTTCAATAAAATATTGTCAAACCAAATACAATCATTATCAAGAAGATCATCTAGCATAATCAAGTTTGCTTCATCTCCAAAATGCAGGGTTGATTCAACATATATAAGTCAACAATTATAATAAATTACATAAACAGATTAAAAACAAAACACACGATAGCCTCAATAGGTACAGAAAAAGCGTTTGACAAAAATCTGACATGCTTTCATGATATAAGACCTAGAAAGAGTAGGGATGAGAAAACATACCTCATCATAACAAAGGAGGTATGTGAAAAACCCACAACCAACACTATCCTAAATGGAGGAAAACTTGAAGCAAGCTCATTAAAATCAGGCACAAGAAGGTCTGCCCACTCTCCCCATTCCTTTCAGTATAGTGTTGGAAGCATTAGCTGAAGCAATAAGGTAAGAAAAAAATTAAAGAGGTATGAAAAGGAAGAGAAATCAAGGTATAGACGATACATTCTATATAAAATATCCCAAAAATTCCACCAGAAAACTTATAGCAACAAACAACAATTTTGGCAAAGTGGCAGGATACAAAATCAACTTAAAATTAAGTAGCCTTCCTATACAATGACAACAATCACACTGAGAAAGAGATCATGGACACACCCCTGTTAATGACAGCATCAAAGACAATAAAACACAACTAAGGAGAGGAAAGACATTTGCAATGAAAACTTCAAATCTCTGAATCAAGACATTGAAAATAACACTAGAGAATACAGACTGAATACTGAAGCGACTGCTATTCCAGATTTCAGGATATATTATACAGTGATGATAACAAGGAAATATGATACTGGCACAAAAATATGCAAGCAGATCAATGGAATGGAATAAAGTAATAAGACCCAGACATGAGAACTCATAACTACAGTCATCTGGTATGTGATCAAGGTTAAAAAATTCTCTGTAAAAAAAACAGAATCTTCAACAAGTGGCACTGGGGAAATTAGATATCCACATGCAGAATGAAATGAAATCATACCAATATCTATCACTGGGAACAAACAGTAAAACCAACAGGATCAAGGACCCCAATGTGAAACCTGGGACACTAAAATTTCTAGAAGAAATCATAGGTAGACTACAAGATAGAGATGTGGGAGAAGACTCTCTAAGCAAGACTCCAGTTGCTCGGGAATTAAGACCAACTAAAAAGCTTCTTTATAGGGAGCAATCAGTTGAGTGAAGAAGAAACTCACAGAATAGGAGATTATCTTTGCCAACCACACATATGATATTTTGTTAATACCCAGAACTAACAAAGAATTCAATAAAAGAAAGTCAAGGAATTAAAATCACCCAAATGAAAAACGGACTAGAGATCTGAAAATATCTAGGAAGTTCCTCAGCAAATGTTCATTATCCTTAACAATTAGATAATGCTAATTAAAACAACTTTTAGAGTTCATCTTCCCAGTCAGAATGGCTAAGATCAATAAAATGACTGACAGCAAGTGCTGGCAAGGTTGTAAAGAAAGAGGACTCTCATTCACTGTTGGTGGGATTGCAGACTGGTGCAGCTACTCTGGAAATCAGCATGAATAACCACTGAAGAGCTAAAACTATATTTAGCATATCATCTAGCCATATCATTCCTTGCCATAGGAACAAAAAACTAACCGTCCTTCTCCAGAGATAGTTGCTTCCCCATATCCATAACCACTCTACTCAATGGAGACAAGGTATGTACACAATGGAATGCTGTTCATGAAATCATGAATTTTCAGGTTAGTGAATGGATTTAGAAAAGGTTATATTGAATGAAGTACCCCACATCCAGAAAGACAAACACTGCATGTTCTCTCTGATCTGTGGTTTCCAGCTCCGATTCTTCCAATCTACGTGTAGCTTCTGCCCCTCATCAAAGAAATGTCTCTTTCCAGAAAATGGGGAGCATCACAGAGAACTACAACTGGACACAATGTAGAGATCAATGGGCTCCAAGGACCCCAGTCCCAGTAGATAACTGTATGTCGCAGCTCATGTATCAATGGCTCAGTTTAACAGTGGAAGAGGGGCAGAAAGATTCAAAAAGCCAGAATACCAAGAAGTTGACTGTGAACATCTCTCCTAGAATGTCTGCAAAATAATGCAGAAATAATAGCAATAACAACATGAAAGGGAAATTTTCATAGACTCTCACCCCTTGACAAAAAAATATAGGCAATTAATGACTGATAGGAAAGAGAATTAGCCTCTCCCATAGATAAGATCCCTTGTTGGTCATTCAATACAGAGTGATCAGCCCTGAAATCATATACACAAACAACAAAAAACGTACGTAGAAGGTTGTATTATACACATGTGCATACATATTCACACAAATATGTGTGTTACAGTTACATTCAAAGAAAATGAAGCTATCAATCTGAGAGGGTGTATTGGAGATAGACAAAAGGGAAAGTAATACAATTCGATTTTAATTTAAAATTATAATGTTTTCTAATAAATACTCAATTGTAGCAGTCATTTTGTCCTCAGCTGGCTATGATAAAAGTGAGCTGGCCTCAGACTGTTGTTTAGTCTTTCTAAGAGAAAAAGACTACTTGGCTTAGCAAAATAAATAAAGGAAAGAAGGAAGTAAAAAAGGCTCTTACAAATAATGCTGCTATGAACATAGTTGAACAAATGCTTTTGTAGTATGATTGGGCATCTCTTGGGTATATTCCCAAGAGTGGTATTGCTGGATCCTGAGGTAGGTTGACTTCCAATTTTCTGAGAAACCGCCTCACTGATTAGCCTAGGGGAGCGGGATAGTTGAGATGGAGGAAGGACGGATATAGCAGCAAGGAAGAAGATATCTTAATTAAGGGAGCCTTTTTTGGGGTTGGCAAGAGGCTTGACTCTAGAGGGGTTACAGTTGTCTATGGGGATATCCCCAGATAGGACCTGGGCAGTAGAGAAGAGGGTGCCTGAACTAGCCTTGTCCCATAGTCAGACTGATGACTATCTTGAATATTTCCATAGAATCTTAGGCGACAGATGTAGATAGAGACAGAGACCCACATCAGAGCACTATACTGAACTCCTAAGGTCCAGTTGAAGAGCAGAAGGAGGAAGAATATGAGCAAAAAAGTCGGGACCACAAGGGGTTGGTTCACCTACTGGGACAATGTGCTTGAGCTAATGGGAACTCACCAAATCCAGATGGACTGGAAGTGAATGAGCCTGGGATCAGCTGAAGCAGACTGAGAAGCCAATAATAATGGCACGGATTTGTTTCTACTGCTGTACTGGCTTTTTGAGATACTATTCTATTTGCATGCCTACCTTCCTAAGCCTGGAGGGAGGCGGGAGAACCTTGGACTTCCCACAGGGCAGGGTACCTTGTCCTCTCTTAGGACTAGATAGGAGGGGGGGAGGGTGAGTGGGGGAGCGGGAGGGAAGTGAGAGGAAAGGAGGAAGTGGAAATTTTGAATGGTATTATTTATAAAGTAATAAAAAATTATTAGAAAAAAACAAACAAATAAGATGACTCAAAAAAAAAAAAAAGACTCCAGGCAAACATATCACAGAGAAACTTGTACACATATAGAACTATTCACAATGATTAACTTGTAGAAACAACCTAGGTCCACCAACAAAGGAGTGATTAAATAAACTGTGAAAGCATATATATATATATATATATATATATATATATATATATATATTAGTTTTTTTCAGCTGTAAAGAAAATGGAGTTATGTCATTTGCAGGAAGATAGATCCAGAGGGTGCTAATCAAAATAAGTAAATTAAGTGAGTCTCAGAAAGATAACTATCACACGTTTTCTCTCATTTGTGGACCCTGGATTTTGTAGATATATAAAATTATCTAGGTACAGATGGTATCAAAGTAGAAGCCATGCATTCTGGGAAACAAAGGAATTAATGGGATTTGGAAGTGGGTGGGAGAAAAAGTAGGGTAGGAAGTCTAAATGCGTTCAAAGTGTATGTTTTTTTAAAAACTAATAAATACGATATTTAGAATTTCTTTCATCACTAATTTGGTTCAGAACAAATTTGCCTATCATGTTACCCAGTATGCCTTTTTTATATCTACAAAGAGTATCTCAGAAGTAATATGTAGAGAGGTATTCATTTTCACCTACCACACAATCATATTTACTTACCTGACCTTAGTTTTACAGATTGTCTATGCTCTGTTATCAAGACTTTTGGTCATATTGCTTAAAATTTACAGATAGATAGATAGATAGATAGATAGATAGATAGATAGATAGATAGATAGATGATAGATATAGATTCCTTTTTACTCATACTTCTAAATTTACCCCAAATAAAACATACATTTTCCTAGTTTTGTTCATTTGTTTATGTATTTCCATCTACTTAAAATTTCCTAGTCCATAGGATTATATCCACACACCTTATTCTGAGTCTTGCTTTTCCCTGCATCTACATCATACCTCAGTCTAATCTCTGTTTATGCTGAAGTATAGACTATGGAAGACAATATGGTGCCTCAATTCTTCCTAACTCTGAGATGTAAAACATGTCTTCCCACTTTCTAAAACAACAATGCCTACATAATAATGCAGATACTATCATAACAAAACTCAAACTTGTGTGTGTAAATTCTGCTATTCAGTCACCAAGAGTTCAAGACCAAAAATTAGATTAAGAGAGAAGAATGGGCAAGTGAATTCTTTTTTTCTTTTTTTTATTTATTTATTTAAGATTTCTGCCTCCTCCCCGCCACTGCCTCCCATTTCCCTCCCCCTCCCCCAATCAACTCCCCCTCCCTCAGCAGCCCTGAGGGCAGTCAGGGTTCTCTGCCTTGTGGGAAGTCCAAGAATCTCCCACCTCCTTTCAGGTCTAGTAAAGTGAGCATCCAAACAGCCTAGGCTCCCACAAAGTCAGTACGTGCAGTAGGATCAAAACCCAGTGCCATTGTTCTTGACTTCTCAGCAGCCCTCATTGTCCGCTATGTTCTGCGAGTCCGGTTTTATCCCATGCCTTTTTTTAGACCCAGTCCAGCTGGCCTTGGTGAGTTCCCGATAGAGCATCCGCATTGTCTCAGTGTGTGGGTGCACCCCCTCGCGGTCCTGAGTTCATTGCTCGTGCTGTCTCTCCTTCTGCTCCTCATTTGAGCCTTCAGATTTCAGTTCAGTGTTCCAATGTGGGTCTCTGTCTCTGTCTTGAGATACCACCTGTCAGAATGGCTAAAATCAAAAACACCAATGATAGCCTTTGCTGGAGAGGATGTGGAGAAGGGGGTACACTCATCCATTGCTGGTGGGAATACAAACTTGTACAACCACTTTGGAAAGCAGTGTGGCAGTTTCTCAGGAAATTCGGGATCAACCTACCTCTGGACCCAGCAATACCACTCTTGGGAATATACCCAAGAAATGCCCTATCATACAACAAGA
The DNA here is from genome assembly GCF_950005125.1 of Chionomys nivalis. Taxonomy (NCBI): domain Eukaryota; kingdom Metazoa; phylum Chordata; class Mammalia; order Rodentia; family Cricetidae; genus Chionomys; species Chionomys nivalis. Next base: position 128,424,021 of record NC_080086.1, on the reverse strand, counting down.
GTATATGCTCAACTATGTTCATAGCAGCATTGTTTGTAATAGCCAGAACCTGGAAACAACCTAGATGCCCTTCAATGGAAGAATGGATGAAGAAAGTATGGAATATATACATATTAGAGGACTACTCAGCAGTAAAAAACAATGACTTCTTGAATTTTGCATGCAAATGGACGGAAATAGAAAACACTATCCTGAGTGAGGTAAGCCAGACCCAAAAAGAGGAACATAGGATGTACTCACTCATAATGGGTTTCTAGCCATAAATAAAGGACATTGAACCTATAATTCATGATCCTAGAGAAGCTAAATAAGAAGGTGAACCCAAAGAAAAACATATAGTTATCCTCCTGGATATTAAACTTCATCAGGCGATGAAAGGAAACAGAGGCAAGTGAATTCTTATATCTGCTTAATTACAGCACTCTTATAAGATTTGATTTGACTGAATCCATGAATGCAGCGATGAATTTCATGCCACTTTGACAGGACAATTCTTTTTCTATTTGGAAAAGCAAAAGGAAAAGCAGAGTACCATCAATCCCTTTGACTTGGTTCTTTTCTCTTTTCTTTTAACTTATTAGATTGCATGTATTTCTAAAGCCATTGACAGAAAACTGGATTAAAAACACAGAAACATCAAATGAAGGCAGGTTGGGGATGGTGAGTATTTTATGTCAGGATATTAAATTTGGCGTTGCTTGTGCAGACAGAGGACTCACAGGACAAGTATTTCATGTTGGAGACTAACTCCATTAGATTTGTTTTTGGGAGAGTAACCTGATACTATGGATAAAGCAGTGACTTATATGCCACTATGGTAACAATAAAGTAATCCATGAATGAAGGTATTAGTCCTGGGTAGAAGAGATTTGAGATGAAGATGAGAGATGCAATTTTGTCTTTCAAAGAAAGCATGTTGATTCCTTGATTGTAAGGAATGCTGTCTTTATATATTGTACAAAACTAGCTTTTAAACAATCTTTTTTTTGGGGGGGGGGAAGAAAAGGGTTTAATTCATCTTATACTTCCACACCACAGTTCATCACTGAAGGAAGTGGAGGCAGGAACTGACACAGAATCTATGGAGGAACACTGCTTATTGGCTCGTTCTTTGTGTTTTGCTCAGCCTACTCTCTTATATAACCCAGGACTGGCCCCTTCAACATCCATCCCTAATAATAACAATAATAATAACAATGAAAATACCCCACAGGCTTTCCTGCAGGCCAGTCTAGTGGGAGTATTTGTCTTTTTTAAAAATTTATTTACTTATTTATTTCTTAAAGATTTCTGCCTCTTCCCCGCCACTGCCTCCCATTTCCCTCCCGCTCCCCCAATCAAGTCTTCCTCCCTCTTCAGCCCAAAGAGCAATCAGGGTTCCCTGCCCTGTGGGAGGTTCAAGGACCACCCACCTCCATCCAGGTCTAGTAAGGTGAGCATCCAAACTACCTAGGCTCCCACAAAGCCAGTACGTGCAATAGGATCAAAAACCCATTGAAATTGTTCATAAATTCTCAGTAGTCCTCATTGTCCGCTATGTTCAGTGAGTCCAGTTTTGTCTCATGCTTTTTCAGACCCCGGCAACCTGGCCTTGGTGAGTTCCCGATAGAACATCCCCATTGTCTCAGTGTGTGTGTGCACCCCTTGCTGTCCTGAGTTCCTTGCTCGTGCTCTCTCTCCTTCTGCTCCTCCTTTGGATTGTGAGACTTCAGTCCGGTGCTCCAATGTGGGTCTCTGTCTCTGTCTTCTTTCATCGCCTGATGAAGGTTAATATTCAGGAGGATGCTTATATGTTTTTCTTTGGGTTCACCTTCTTATTTAGCTTCTCTAGGATCACGAATTATAGTCTCAGTGTCCTTTATTTATGGCTAGAAATCAAATAGGAGTGAGTACATCCCATGTTCCTCTTTTTGGGTCTGGCTTACCTCACTCAGGATAGTGTTTTCTATTTCCGTCTATTTGTATGCAAAATTCAAGAAGTCATTGTTTTTTACTGCTGAGTAGTCCTCTAATATGTATATATTCCATACTTTCTTCATCCATTCTTCCATTGAAGGGCATCTAGGTTGTTTCCAGGTTCTGGCTATTACAAACAATGCTGCTATGAACATAGTTGAGAATATACTCTTGTTGTATGATAGGGCATCTCTTGGGTATATTCCCAAGAGTGGTATTGCTGGGTCCAGAGGTAGGTTGATCCCGAATTTCCTGAGAAACCGCCACACTGCTTTCCAAAGTGGTTGCACAAGTTTGCATTCCCACCAGCAATGGATGAGTGTACCCCTTTCTCCACAACCTCTCCAGCAGAGGCTATCATTGGTGTTTTTGATTTTAGCCATTCTGACAGGTGTAAGATGGTATCTTAATGTTGTCTTGATTTGCATTTCTCTGATCGTTAAGGAAGTTGAGCACGATCTTAAGTGTCTTTTGGCCATTTGAACTTCTTCTGTTGAGAATTCTCTGTTCAGCTCAGTGCCCCATTTTATAATTGGATTGATTAACCTTTTACGGTCTAGTTTCTTGAGTTCTTTATATATTTTGGAGATCAAACCTTTGTCAGTTGCGGGGTTGGTGAAGATCTTCTCCCAGTCAGTGGGTTGCCTTTCTGTCTTAGTGACAGTGTCCTTTGCTTTACAGAAGCTTCTCAGTCTCAGGAGGTCCCATTTATTCAATAATGTCCTTACTGTTTGTGCTGCTGGGGTTATACGTAGGAAGTGGTATCCTGTGCCCATGCATTGTAGAGTACTTCCCACTTTCTCTTCTATCAGGTTCAGTGTGTTCGGACTGATATTGAGATCTTTAATCCATTTGGACTTGAGTTTTGTGCATGGTGATAGATATGGATCTATTTTCATTCTTCTACAGATTGACAGCCAGTTTTGACAGCACAATTTGTTGAAGATGCTTTCTTTCTTCCATTGTATACTTTTAGCTCCTTTATCGAAAATCGGGTGTTCGTAGGTTTGTGGGCTAAAGTCAGGGTCTTCTATTCGATTCCATTGGTCGACTTCTCTGTTTTTATGCCAATACCAAGCTGTTTTCAATACTGTAGCTCTGTAATAGAGTTTGAAGTCAGGGATGGTAATGCCTCCAGAAGATCCTTTATTGTATAAGATTGTTTTGGCTATCCTGGGTTTTGTGTTTTTCCATATAAAGTTGATTATTGTCCTCTCAAGATCTGTGAAGAATTTTGATGGGATTTTGATGGGGATTGCATTGAATCTATAGATTGCTTTTGGTAGAATTGCCGTTTTTACTATGTTGATCCTCAGAATCCAAGAGCAAGGGAGATCCTTCCATTTTCTGGTGTCCTCTTCAATTTCTTTCTTCAAAGACTTAAAGTTCTTGCCAAATAGATCTTTCACTTCCTTGGTCAGAGTTACCCCCAGATATTTCATGCTATTTGTGGCTATCGTGAAAGGTGATGCTTCTCTTATTTCCCTCTCTGCTTCCTTATCCTTAGTGTATAGGAAGGCAACTGATTTTTTGGAGTTGATTTTGTAACCTGCCACATTACCAAAGGAGTTTATCAGCTGTAGGAGTACTTTGGTAGAGTTTTTGGGGTCGCTTATGTATACTATCATATCATCTGCAAATAACGAAAGCTTAACTTCTTCCTTTCCAATATGAATCCCCTTCATCCCCTTATGTTGTCTTATTGCTATTGCTAGGACTTCAAGCACTATATTGAAGAGGTATGGAGAGAGTGGACATCCTTGTCATGCTCCTGATTTTAGTGGGATGACTTTGAGTTTTTCTCCGTTTAATTTAATGTTAGCTGTCGGCTTGCTGTAAATAGCTTTTATTACATTTAGGTATGACCCTTGTATCCCTAATCTCTCCAAGACCTTTATCATAAAGGGGTATTGAATTTTGCCGAATGCTTTTTCAGCATCTAATGAAATGATCATATGGTTTTTTTCTTTCAGTTTATTTATATGGTTGATTACATTGATAGATTTGAGTATGTTGAACCAGCCCTGCATCTCTGGGATGAAGCCTACTTGATCATAATGGATAATTTTCTAATGTGTTCTTGGATTCGATTTGTCAGTATCTTATTGAGAATTTGTGCGTCGATGTTCATGAGTGATATAGGCCTGTAATTCTCTTTCTTGGTTGGATCTTTGTATGGTTTTGGTATCAGGGTAACTGTAGCTTCATAAAAGGAATTTGGCAATGACTCTTCTGTTTCTATATTATGAAATACATTAAGGAGTATAGGTATTAGCTCTTCTTGGAAGTTCTGGTAGAATTTTGCATTGAAACCATCTGGTCCTGGGTTTTGTTTTGTTTTTTTTTGTTTTTTTTTTTTTTGTTTTTTTTTTTTGGAAGGGAGATTTTTGATAACTGTTTCTAATTCTTCACGACTAACAGGTCTATTTAGATCGTTCACCTGGTCTTGGTTTAGGTTTCATATATGGTGCTTATCTAAAAAAGTGTCCATTTCTTTTGCATTTTCCAGTTTTGTGGCATACAGGCTTTTGTAGTAAGATCTAATGATTCTCTAAATTTCCTCTGTGTCTGTGATTATGTCCCCCTTTTCATTTCTGATCTTATTTATTTGCGTGTTCTCTCTCTGTCGTTTAATTAGTTTGGATAGGGGTTTGTCGGTCTTGTTGATTTTCTCCAAGAACCAACTTTTTGTTTCATTAATTCTTTGGACTGTTTTCCTTGTTTCTATTTTGTTGATTTCTGCCCTCAGTTTGATTATTTCCAGTCTTCTACTCCTCCTGGGCGCGTCTGCTTCTTTTTTTTCTAGAGCTTTCAAGTGTGCTGTTAAGTCCCCAATGTATGCTTTCTCCATTTTCTTTAAGTGGGCACTTAGTGCTATGAACTTTCCTCTTAGCACTGCTTTCATCGTGTCCCATAGGTTTGAGTATGTTGTCTCTTTATTTTCATTAAATTCAAGGAAGACTTTAATTTCTTTCTTAATTTCTTCCTTGACCCAGGTGTGCTTCTGTAGTTGACTGTTCAGTTTCCGTGAGTTTGTCGGCTTTCTGGGGGCAGCATTGTTGGTGCCTTCTAACTTTAATCCGTGGTGATCTGATAAGACACAGGTGGACACTGATAATTTTTGTATCTGTGGAGGTTTCCTTTGTTTCCAAGTATGTGGTCAATTTTTAAGAAGGTTCCATGAGCTGCAGAGAAGAAGGTGTATTCTTTCCTATTTGGGTGGAGTGTTCTATAGATGTCTGCTAAGTCCATTTGCTTCATTACCTCCAACAATTCTCTTAATTCTCTATTAGGTTTCTGTCTGATTGACCTGTCCATTGGTGAGAGAGGTATGTTGAAGTCTCCTACTACTAGTGTGTGTGATTTGATGTCTGCCTTGAGTTTGAGCAATATTTCTTTTACATAGGTGGGTGCTTTTATATTAGGGGTGTAGATGTTCAGGATTGAGTCTTTATCCTGATGAATTGTTCCTGTTATGAGCATAAAGTGCCCCTCTCGATCTCTTCTTATTGATTTTAGTTTGAAGTCAGTTTTGTTAGAAATTAATATGGCCACACCTGTTCTTTTCTAAGGACCATTTGCTTGAAAAACCTTTTCCCAACCCTTTACTCTGAGTAGATGCCTGTCTTTGTGGTTGAGATGAGTTTCTTGCAAACAGCAGAATGTTGGATCCTGTTTTTGTATCCAATCTCTTAGCCTGTGTCTTTTTATAGGTGAATTGAGACCATTAGTATTACGTGATATTAATGACCAGCGGTTGTTTACTCCGGTTATTCTTATTGCTTTTGGTAGAAGAGTTTGTGTGTCTCCCTTCTTTGAGTTGTGCTGTTGAAGAGTCGCTAGATGCCTGAGTTATTGTAGGCAGTGTTGGGAATGTTGGATTCTTTGGGTTGTGATTTTCCTTCTATTACTTTCTGTAGGGCTGGATTTGTGGCAACGTATTGTTTAAATTTGTTCTTATCCTGGAATGTCTTGTTTTCTCCATTGATAGTGAATGATAGCTTGGCTGGGTGTAGTAGTTTGGGTTTGTATCCATGGTCTCGTAGTTTCTCTAGTACCTCTATCCAGGACCTTCTGGCTTTCATGGTTTCCATAGAGAAGTCAGGTGTAAGTTTGATTGGTTTACCTTTATAAGTTACTTGGCCTTTTTCCTTTGCAGCTCTTAATATTCTTTCTTTAATCTGTATATTTAGTGCTTTGATTATTATATGGTGAGGGAACTTTTTTTTTTTGATCCAGTCTGTTTGGTGTTCTGTATGCTTCTTGAATATTCAAAAGAATATCTTTCTTTATGTTAGTAAAGTTTTCTTCCATAATTTTGTTAAAAATATTTTTTGGACCTTTGAGCTGTGTCTCTTCTCCTTCTTCTATCCCTATTATTCTTAGGTTTGTTCTTTTTATTGTGTCCCATATTTCCTGAATGTTTTGTCATGAGAATTTGTTGGTTTTGCTGTTTTCTTTGATCAGTCCGTTTATTTTCTCTATGGTGTCTTCAGAATCTGAGATTCTTTCTTCTATCTCTTGTATTCTATTGATTATGCTTGTTTCTGTAGTCTCTGCTCATTGACCTAGATTTTCCATATCCAGATGGTCCTCAGTTTGTGTTTCCTTCCTTGCTTCCATTTCAGTTTTCAATTCTTGGACTGTTTCCATTACCTGTTTGATCTTTTTTTCTTGGTTTCCCAGGGTATCATTTACGTATTTACTCATTTCTTCAAACTTTTTGTTATACTTCTCATCCATTTCTATGAGGGCATTTTTTACATGTTGTTTAAGGGACTCTATTGCTTTCATAAAGTCAGTTTTTTCCTCTTCTCCTGTGTTAGGGTGTTCAAGTCCTCGTGTTGTAAGATCATTGGGTTCTGGTGTTTTCATGTTGTTTTTGAGATTGTTGGGTGAATTCTTGCCTTGGCATCTGCCCATCTCCTCTTATCGATGCTATCTAATGGGTTTGATTTAATTGTAGCGGGGTGATCTGTTCTCAGTGTGGGTTCACTGTTTCATGCTTGTACTATCCAGCATCTGCCGAGTCTGCTCGCAGGTGTCTCTGCCGCTTGGCTTGCACGCCAGTGCCTCTGCCGCCTGGACCTGCCTGCGCGCCCGTGCCTCTGCCGCCTGGACTTGCCTGATTGCCGGTGCCTCTGCCACCTAGGCCCGCTTGCTGGAAGTATTTTTCTCAATCTTAAACAATCTTTTTAAAAACAAACTCTAATTAAGATTTTTAAAGCTGTATATCATCTGTGTATTCTGTTTTGCATGGAAAAGCAGATGAAAACCACAGCTAGCTACATTCTAATGCCAAAATATGAAGTGAACACTCCAGATTGTTCCCCTGGCTTTAAACTTCCCATCTGTGAATTTGAAATGATTGACTAAGGGGAGCAAAAATTTTGACTTAAAAAATGATTTTTCTTACAAAAGCCATATCAGTGCACCAAAAGGATTCACTCAAGAACAGAGGGCCAAGTTCCCAGTTCCGGCAAAACTGAATGATGAGTTGCTAACAGGCAAGTGTTGCTGGGCTTTTCTAAAATGAAGTATTTAGAGTACTTGTCAATTCCTCCAAAAGCAGTTGATCACAGCACAGGCTGACAAATCACACTGTATTTTTAATATTAACTTTCAGCCATCCCGTACTCATATGCTACAAAAAAGTTCAAAGTCTGTGGATGCTCAGAACAAGTTAGCTACCCAGATTTCCCAGCCTTGAAGACTAACCCCCGGGCCCTTGATTCATTCTTATGATGTGTGTCGAAAATGGTGTTGATTGCTTGATAATCCCCTTTCCATATAAGTAAAAAAGAAATTTAAAACTGGTGCTGGAAAAATGGTTCAGCATTTAAGAGGACTGGCTATTCCAAAAAACCCTGATTTGAGCCTCAGCACCCATGTGACAGTTCACAATCATCCATAGTCCAGTTCGAGGAGATTCATGAGCTTCTTCTGGTCTCTGTAGGCACCAGACACACAAGTGGTACACAAACTTGATGGAGGAAGGTCATTGGCTAATAAAGAAACTGCCTTGGCCCATTTGATTGGCCAGCCTTTAGGTGGGTGGAGTAAACAGAACAGAATGCTGGGAAGAAGAGGAAGTGAGCTCAGATGCCTTAGCCCTGCTCTCTGGGGCAGATGCAATGAAGCTCCGACCCAGGATGGATGTAGGCTAGAATCTTCCCAGTAAGTGCACCTTGGGGTGCCACACACATAAATTAGAAATGGGCTAGTCCAGGTGCAAGAGTTAGCCGAGAAGAGGCTAGATGTAATGGGCCAAGCAGTGTTTAAAAGAATACAGTTTGTGTGTTGTTATTTTGGGGCATAAATTAGCTAGGCGACCAGGAGCTGGGGCGGCAGGAACACAGCCCGCAGCTCCCAGGTAAGCCCATAGCTCCTACTACAGAATGGCGCCCAGATGTGGATGACTGAATCCACTGAAAGCCTGAGAAAGCTTGAGAATGATTAGAGTAAAGCATGTTTTCTTGGTAGCAGCAATTTCTCGGGTCTGCTCTGCTTGCTAGAGGCAAGCAAGCACTCTCATGTAAGAGAGGCTTCCCGACTCAGCCTTAGCTGCAAAACCTTGCAGCTCTTTTAAGAGGTCCTGTCATGAAACACTTAACTGGTGTTGATGAAAAGCTGACTGCATGCTTGTTTGTTTTCAGACATAGTAGGAAACAAACTTCGCCGTTTAAAAATGCCGGCTTTCTGGGCCGTCCTCCCAGGGCAAACTCTGACTCTTTGAGGCAGGAGGTCAGCTACAGAGAGAGCATTTGAGTGTTGTAGCTTGCTTACTGGCAAGGACCTTGAAACACTGTAGAGTTGTGGTGATGAACAGGGCTCTGGCGGGTACTTCAGCCACAAGGCTGAAATGGCAGAAAGCTAAGGAATGGGCTGGATCCAGCCACCAAAGCCACGGCTTTAATCCTACTTATATTGCTTGGTAAATTAAAGACTCATGTGGTCAGAAAAACAGAGAGAGATACAGTAAAGAGAGCGGAGCGTCAAAAACAAAGAAAACTTCTAAATGATTTACAGTGTGTTAAAAATATATGCAGGCTAAAAGTTAAAGTTTTTAAAAGTAAAAAAAAAAGGAAGGAAGAAAGTAGTTGGGTGTGGTAGTACACACCTTTAATCCCAACACTTGGGAGGCAGAGGGAGATTGACCTCTGTGACTTCAAGATGTGGTAGCACATGCCTTTAATCCCAATGCCTGGAAGGCAGAGACAGAAGGATCTCTAAGAGTTCAAGGACAGTCTGGTCTACAGAGTTATTCCAGGACAAATATATACAGAGAATATAAAATAAAAGTAAAAATAAACAAAATAGAGGTTAAAATAAAGCGCACAAAGATGGAAAATACTCAGAGAATTTTGATACTGTATGCTATTATGCTCTGTTTGAATTGTTTGAATGCTGAGGAAGGAGCAACAGCTGCTAAAAGATATTTGTTTATAAATGCTGCTGAACTAATCCAAGATAGATATTTTCAAAATACCTTGACTTCAGAATTTGGATCTAAGGATATGATACTTTGGAAAAGAGTTTCTTCTTTTGCTTTCACAGAGGATGAGATGCTGTGGATTGCTTTTGTCCCAATATAGTATGATGGACCACGTCCTCCTGAAGGGTTGCTGTGAACACCTTCAAAAAATTACTTTGCTCAGCTGCCGACTGAGATGAACCTAACAGACAGGTTATCTCATAAAAGATCTGAATAACAGCGCCCCCATTCAGCAGGAAGCAGTTTGGAGAGAAATAACTGCGCCCATATTCCCAAATACTGTTTATAAATGTTCTTTTACATTTAAAGGGGGATATGATATAGGTATGAATAATTTGCATTAATATGGATTTTGCTTTAGTGATTTAAATTTAAGGTCAATTTTGTTATATGTATATGTATTTCTGATCTTGATTAAGGTATTGTGACTGTGTAGTTCACTTAAAAATGTAATGTATATAGGTTGTTAATGGATAATTATCAATAATAGTCAAGCTTGTAGTCATGTTAGTTAGATTTTCTAGATGTACATAGATATATTTTAGATAGGCATTCTTCATATCTTTCAAAGATTATAGAATATGGCATTTTAAATGTTTTAATAACTTATGTTTTTTCATGACAATGAGACATGTCTGCTCCTGGCAATACCAATCTACTTCAAGAGGAAGATGGGCATTGGAGAGTCTTCTTATGGAGTTTGATAGCCATTTGGACAAGAAACTTCTTGCCTGGACTATTGTATAAACTGGACACAGAGAACCGGCAGAGAGAGGACTACTGAACTTGCCTAAAGGTGAGATGATCTTTCAGGATTCCTGATTCATGAAGGAGTCTGCAAGACATTCTGCAGGACACAGCAGATATGACTGAACTGCCTTTGAAATTTCCTGCTTCATGGAAAAGTCTGCTGGATACTATGGACCTGTAGGCTGAAGATGGATGCCCCAACGGTACAGAGGAACTTTGGGTGACTGTCCAGGCAGTGAGATGTCTCTGTCATTTCTAGAGTTTGGAAGTTGCTTATTTCTTGTTTGCTTAGGTAATATTGTATCTTTCTGGAGTCTTTGATGGAGTTGAAGAATAGTTAGTTTAGTTATAGTTTTCCTTTGTTATGATAAAAGATAAAGTAGATGTAAATATTGTAACTGTAATTCTTGCTTGATAACTGTTTTGTTATATGTAATTTTGCTGTTAAAGTTAAATCCTTCCTTTTTTTGTTTAAACAGAAAAAAGGGAAATGATGGAGGAAGGTCATTGGCTAATAAAGAAACTGCCTTGGCCCATTTGATTGGCCAGCCTTTAGGTGGGTGGAGTAAACAGAACAGAATGCTGGGAGGAAGAGGAAGTGAGCTCAGATGCCTTAGCCCTGCTCTCTGGGGCAGATGCGATGAAGCTCCGACCCAGGATGGATATAGGCTAGAATCTTCCCAGTAAGTGCACCTTGGGGTGCCACACACATAAATTAGAAATGGGCTAGTCCAGGTGCGAGAGTTAGCCGAGAAGAGGCTAGATGTAATGGGCCAAGCAGTGTTTAAAAGAATACAGTTTGTGTGTTGTTATTTTGGGGCATAAGCTAGCTAGGCGACCAGGAGCTGGGGCGGCAGGAACACAGCCCACAGCTCCCAGGCCGGCCCACAGTTCCTTCTACACAAACTTATATGCAGACAAAATGTCCATTTATATATGTGTGTGTGTGTGTGTATTTTATATTTATATATAAAATGAATATTTTTAATTAGAAGCTGGGCATTTTAATTTTCTTCCATTTATAATCATATACAAATTGTGTTAGAAACAAAAATTGCAACAAGGTTTTAGACTTCTATATGTCATGTCTTGTGTCATGCTTTTGGACTATGAATCTGGAGAGCAAAAGCTACTTGCAATGTAGTATTCAGTTATATGATGCCCTCATGCAAAATTCTATCTTAAATAACAAGGCATCAGTACAAACTAACCACACAGCATGGATAAAAGTACAGATTCTAATGAAGACCCACACTTTGTCTAAACAAACAGACCAAAATGAAGATGAGCCATCTCTGAACTCTAGCTTGAAATATAGACCTACTCAGGCAAACCTATGGCTTCTACCACATACTCTTGAGACAGTCATAACCAGTACCTGAGAATGTCCAACAAAACAAAATACTTCAAGTTATAAATTTAAAATACACTTTCAAACACTGCCTTAAAAATTGTGAAATTCCTATGGGAAAATAAGTCAGTAGATATAGAAATACAAAAATAAAGTCCAAGTTTGTATTTGTCAGAAAATTAGAAAAGACATAGTCCTACTTATATGTTTAATAATGAGTGCAGCTGGCACATTGAGTCACACATATAACATACATACATACATACATACATACATACATATATAAGAACAGTAAGAACTACACTGAATCTTAACTGGGACTGTAGAAGTACTTGCCTTGGTGACATATTTACTTAAAGAAGACATTTGGAGCACCTGCTGCCCAGCAAAACAACAAATGTCTGCAGCAGAGTAAACTTTACAAGGAAGCAATGACTTGAATCATACCACATCCAGGCAGTAGCTACAGCACTTCCCCTTGCAAGTTTTTTGAATGAAGTCTATAGGCTTCATTGACGATGTCAAGGCAACCGTTGAAAGATAGGTGGTATGGTACATGTACCTATCTCCTTCCTTCTTCACCCCAACCCCCCGACCTCAAGTGAAGTGAATCTTCTATGAATCTCCAGTGGATCCATCATGGCAATGGTTGGTCCTGAAAAAGCCAGTATTGGGAGGCATCCTACATGGTTTTCCTACTGCTCACTTTATTCAGAACACTTTATTTTGAGCTTTGTTCTGTTTACAGATCACAGAGATGAATTTATGCTTGTTCATAGAATACAAATTTCTGAAGCTGTACTTAAGTCCAGTGCTGACAGCTAAGTTTTACGGATAAGTGTGTTGTATTCAAGCCATCACAGAGAAAATCAACTCCTTCAATTGACTTAATTCTACCATTTTGGAAAATTTATTGTATAGATGACCTACTCGACTGACCTCAGATTTAAAAAAAAAACACAAAACTTTTGCTAGTACCATACTTCATGCTAGTAAAGAAAATATCTAAATGAATTTTATGAGAATTCTATATCATTAAAAAAAAGACACAAAAGAATATCAGAGATGGACTTGGCAAAACAGAACTTTTGTAGTCTCCAAAACTATGTTGTGACTATTTCTTAAAAAATACAACTCATGCAACTAGGCACGAGAACTCATGCCCACCTCCTCTTCCAATAAATTTTCAAACCTTGAGGACAGAGTAAGGTCAAATAGAATCAGGCTTTTCTTAGATCTATTGTTCCCTGGAGCTCCATCAGTGTTTGGACTTTTATTTGTATAGGCAGAAGAACACAGAGTGAAGCCCTTAACACAATCTTACTCACACAATATATTAACAAAAAGAGGGAACAATAAGTTAATCAACTCTTAGATCAATGTCTGAGATGAAGCATCATTAAAGACACATAGTGAGTATGTTTGTCCCTTGCTCCAAGATGACTTGACCCCTTAGATTTTAAACATGGGGACAGAATAAGAACTCCCACAACTCTGATAAAAAAAAAAAAAACAGGAAAACATATGCTTATAATTTTTAAAAAGATGTTGGTTTGTGTGTGTGCGTGTGTGTGTGTGTGTGTGTGTGTGAGAGAGAGAGAGAGAGAGAGAGAGAGAGAGAGAGAGAGAGAGAGAGAGAGACCAGTATAGTCAATCTTGGTCTTGACCTTTCTGTGTTCAAAGATGGCCTTGAATTTCTGATCCTCTACCCTCTATCTCCCAACTACTGAGATTATAGGCATCTACAACCATACCCAGTTTATATAGTGCTGGGGATAAAACAGGGGGCTTTTCATGTGCTTAGGAAATCATTCTATCAACTGAGCTACATCTCAAGTTTCTCAAATCTTAAGACAAAAGTATTCTTCCTGGACAGTCAAGAAATACAAATAAGGGGAAGACAGAAGGAAATAGAACATTCTGGTACATAATAAATTTTCAACAAATGGTAGCTACCTTCTTGTCCTTCTTGGTCTGTCATCAATACCATGGATAAATATTAGATAAGTTGGTACACAGTGGTTAAAAACAAAATGAATGAAAAAGAGAAATAGGCAAATGTGAAGGAAAACTTTAGAAAAATACAATGATGAAGAATTCTGAGAACAGAGGACAGAAATAGTCCTTAATTAGAAAGGTTTCGTAACTTAATCACCTAGATAAATATAAATCAATGTCACCCATCGTCCTCTTAGTGATTCAGAAGGACGATCGCCATATAGATGAGATTTTTCCTTTATGGACAGTACACAGAATTCTACAAAGTGTGTAAACGGACCTCTCCCTGGGTCTGTTTCTCATTTCATTCTGGGTTGTGTAGAACACATTTAAGTGCAAGACTCCAAGCATGTTGAGTCTTTAGAAAGAAGGATCCCTGCAGGGACAGTGGATGATGAGAAACAGGACCTGAACACTTTCGATTTCTCAACACTACTCTCTCCATTAATGTCGTAAACATACAGTGCCCATTTTTCCTATGTTACTTTCACATCCATATCCACTAGCATGAACAACAGAACAAATCACTCCAAGGGAGCTCTCTTCCAAGGCTTTGGGAGAACTCGAAGAATAGTGTTTTTCAAAATCAACTTGGCCTTCTCAAAGTTCATTCACAGTGCTTAATATTTTTGTACATTTTTTCTTAGTTTTTAAGCTTTTATTTTTCAGACTTTCATATATGCATATAATGTAATATAATCATACCTACCTTTTTTTCCTCTCCTCAAACTCTTCCCATAATCCTTAAATATGCCCCTATCAACTTAATCTCTCGTTTATTGTTTTTAGTGACTCACTACAATGAGTTAGAGTTGCCCATATATATACATGGGTATGAAGCCACCCAATGGAGGGACCATGGGGAACTTACCAGTAGCCTTAGTCCCTCTCTGGTGTGCTCAGGTAGACTTTTTTATACAGCCTAAGGCCACATGCCCATTGGTAGGACCACACATAGTGGGCTGGGCCCTCCCATATCAAATGCCAATTAAGATGCCTCACAAATGTGGCCACAGGCCAATCTGAACTATATAATTATTCAGGTGAGGTTCCCTCTTCCAAGTTTTGTGTCAATTCCACAGCTGAAGCTAACTATGGCAATAACAATAGCAGGTTCTATCCTAGGGCCTGTGACTTTCTCAGCCATGGGTTTTTGACCAGGAGTAACAGGTATGCAATTCCCTCCTGGGGAACAGACCTCAGATTTGCCCAGAAAGCAGTGAGTTGCCCATAACAGCTGTGCCATTACTGAACCAGAGGACATGTGTTTCCTGATAGGCTGGTATTGTAGTAAGTAGGGCCCAGTAATAGGTAAAAATACCAGTAGCTTTTCTCTAACAGTAGCTGATGCAACACCTTCCTTTTGTACCATGAAAGCCAGCCAGCAGAGAGGAAGTGTCCTTGTTGATTTAAGGTTAATTTTTCTATATCCTACAAAGTCTGATGTGTCTTCATTAAGAGTGTCTTACCTTGTACTTAGGGGTGGGTAACCAAGGGCAGTAACAATACCCCGTGATGTTTGAAAGACCTCCAGGACCTCCTTGAGAAATAACTCATTGAGATGTACCCCACACCTTGCACTGTGTTTTTTATTTGATAACCCACATATTCTCAAGAGTCATTGTCCACCCATTCAAGGTAACCCTGTGAACATTTTAAGGTATATTTTGAAAAGTGCTTACTAACTAATGGGTTCCATACAGCTTTTCATACAACCTTAGTTTTAGCTAACCTACCTACTGCTTCCTTCTCCTCCAGGCCCTGCCTTCAACTCCACTTTAAAACTTAAACCTCCAGTATACTCCCTCTTCCTTCACATTAAGTGTGTTCTATTATTCATCTTCTTTTTTATTTAACTGGGGTGTGTGACAGTAGAATTCAATATTGCTTTTCATAGTGCTTTCCTCTGAGTTACCTCTCTCTTTGCCCCAGTTTCTCCCATACTCACTTGTACTCCCTACTTAAGCCTCTATATTCCCTCTACCCTACATCTCTATCTTTGTTTCATCTGTAAGCTACTACTCCCTCTCCTTTAATGTTCTCCACTTCAGAGGTTCCCTTTCAGTTTCTTAGATTCCGTTTGTATGCTAATATAAACATGGAAAGCGAAATACTTGAAGCATTTATCAGAGAAAACAGATGAATTTTGTTCCTCTAGGCCTGATTACCTCACTTCATATCTTTTTCCCAGTTCAATCCATTTATCTGCAAATTTCACATTTCTTTATAGCTGAGTAATATTCAGTTGTATATATGTACTACGTTTTTGTGATCCATTTATCTGTTGATCTTATCCATTTATTTATGTTGATTTCATTAATTCTAATATTATCAAAAATGTGTTTGCAAATCTGACCTTCAAGTTGTTGGTTTCTTCTTTAGTATGAGCATCAGATCAGCGCTCTGTTTTACTCTCATGTGCGTTTGCATGAAGCAGTGAGAGCAGAACTCATAGAGGCCACAACTGTAATATACATCACATGGGTAAATTACCGTGTGCTCTATAAGTTTGCTCAAGATGGACCCCACAACCACGTGTCCTGGAGGGGAACCAACAACCATATACACATCAATAGCTAGCCCTATTAGCAGAGATGAAAAATCTACTCCCCATAAGTTTCAGAACTGCAAAATTATAAATAAAAGTAGTATTTAGTTCAAGTTTAGCATTTGGGGATAATTTCTTACAGAAGAAATAACTGAAACACACACACACATAATTATAATTTCATACTAAAATGTACATATTGACTGGACACAAAATTAAAAATTGAAAGTCTTATAAAATGAAATCTTTACTAAAAATCAAGATAGTTGAGGAATGTGTATTTACTGTAACTATCTGGGAAGATTATTAAATTACCATTCTCATCTATCTGAAATGTGTAGATATAGACCTATAATTATGACTCTGTGGTCAAAATTGCTTATATATACAGTTTATAGACTGTGGTTCTTGATTCCTTTCCTTTAATTATATCTTTTCCCTTATCACTAGACAACTCAAAATTGTGCAGAATCAACGTGATGTGAGACACAAAGACCCCTTTCTTGTGCCTGATTCATCTGTTCAGAGATAAAAGTCATATGGGTTATTAAAAGGATTTGTGTGTTTTTTACCTCTAGAGAGCTGCGTTGGGACATAAAGGCTTCATTATCATAAACTCCCAAAAGAACACAGATACAGAGTGAAATTTAGAACACTTTCAACTCACAACTCACATGAGCAATTGTTAAGTTTTCAGTATTATTGTATTTCTGCAGTGGAGATATAATGGCATTCTATCCTTCTAGCCTCGCGCCTAGATACTCTGCACAGGAAACCCCGCTTTGATCATTAAAATAAATCCTTGACTATTTAGTTGCAGTCATGATCATCTGCTGGGGAGGCATGGTGCCACAGAGGGGTACCTAGCCAGGACTTTGGAGGCATAGCAATCAACTGGAGATGGGATCTGACATAAACCATGCTGATTGCAACAACTGTTCTGCCCAGTTTGACTTTCTGTTTAGCTCTGGGCGATGGAAAACATTATGGCTGTCATATGTGACCATAATCAATTACAAAGGCTTAGTGTTTGGGTCAGCACAATAGATGTTGTATCTGAAGTTTGCAAATCTGCTGCTATGCAATGTCCATGTCCTTACTTGTGAGCAGTCCTACCTTGACATAGACATCTGGATTACAAAGGCTTTTTTCCATAACTAAACTGAAACTGCAGTATACTAGTTCACAAGTGCTCCTGTTTATTTTCTTGAGTTTATTTCTAACTTAATTTTCTGCAGAATCTCTGCCAACACGTTTCACATCTCTCCTCTCTGTATTCTGTGCCACTTCCTCCTCTAGTCCCCTGGGTCAGCTGGTTTATAGCCAATCATTTTCCTCCATCAAACCTGACTCAAACGCCCAGACATTTCAGGGTTCCTTCAGTGTGAATGCATCCCAAAACGAATTTACTATCTTCAATTCACCAATTCCCATTTCAGTGACAGGGGATATGATCCACCAAGAGCTCATAAATCTAGTCCCTCACTTTGAACCTCAATAAGCCCTCAGATTCCACCATGCTTGAGTTCCTCAGATATCCTGAATTTAGCCCTTCCTTAAATTCTCTTTACCATAACTGTGATTCCAATGCTCATCACATCTCCTGCCAACTATTACAAAAAAGTTCTTCGGACATTAGGGCATTTAAAATAATAACTATTAACAATTATTCTGTGTCATATTTTTAACATTTCCCAGATTTATATAGTTTAGTTCATTTAATAATTCAAAAGGGGCTTTCATAATCTCCCATCTTCAATATGAAAACATAAGATGAGGAATATTGTGCTGGTTGAACAATGTTTCAACTAAGTATGGTAGAACCAGAGTGCAAATGCAGAATATCTGACCTTTAGTCCATGCTCCAAGGCACTCTACTCTGATTGTGACTTCCATCCATTTAAGGTGGCTGCCAACCACCAACAGACATAAAACCCCACTGTCAGGAACAGGTTGTAAGCCCTACTTCTTACCCTCACTTGCTTTCTGCAGAACTACTGAGGAGCCTCCCATTCTTTAACAACAACAACAAAGAAAACCACCACCACTGTGAATTCTATCTTTACACCTTCACTTGCACATTCCCTTTCTGTCCATCACTCTTCCTATTTGCCCTAAGTTTCTCATTGTCTTTTTTTTTTAAAATCTGCTTTTTTCAGAATCACTACAAATGCTCTGGTGAATAACAAACCATACATTAAACCCCTGGAGCACTAGCTCAACCAATTCTATTTCTATGAACTTCAGAAGTTATTCAGCTCCCTCCTGGTGTTGAGAGCTCTCTCTCTATGTCCTTATGAAGTTCATCTACTATAGCTACCCCAATGTTAAACTCATCACCATCCCACACACTTCTGCTCTGGTTCATTTTTTCTGAGCTCAGGGTGGCTGTAAACTCATCATGTAGCTGAGGACGACGCTGAACTTATCTATCAATTTCTGTTGGATATTTTGAACAACTGACTTGATTTGGTGATGGTTTGATATGTATATGTATATTTATATACTTTTGTGTGTATAATCTCTCTCTCTCTATCTATCTGTCTGTCTGTCTGTCTATCTGTCTGTCTGTCAATCATCCTGTCTCTTCGTTGTTGGTGGTTTGGGTCTGAGCAGTGTGTTTTGAAATTATTTGTCTCTTATTCAAAAAATCTAAAAATAAGTGCTTATACAGATATGTAAAATAGGCAAATATAATTGTATTTGGATCAAAGTGATAGTACAGATGATAGAAGGAGATACTTTCAAGAGTAACAGCAGGTCACATGAGCATGAGCACTCAAGGGCCCTAAGTCTCAGCCTGGGTCTCTTTTTCTGAGGCTAAAGTAAAGAAGGGCTGGTTACCTAGGAATGGAGTTCAGGTGGTCTTTGTTTGGGGGGGGGGTGTTGTTTGTTCTTTTGTTTGTTCTTTTGTTCTTGGTTTGACTTTTTTGGTTTTTGATTTTTTTGGTTTTGGTTCTTGTTGTTTGTTTGTTTGTTTAATAGATTAGGCCTTATATTCCTTTCTTCTATTGTCCCTGTTGGATCCCACAATGCATCTGGCTTTAATCACTTGTTAGTCCAATTATATGTAGACATATTAGGGTAAATAAGGTATTCTCTAGAAAGGATTACTAAAAGACAGTTTCTCCTTACTGTGCATGGACCCAATACCAGTTCAGGCCAGACCTGACTTCCTATTCTTCATACTAGGATATGTTGGGGATACATTGAATAAACACTATCTAAATTTGATTGCTAAAAGAAGTGAGTAAATTGTATATTATTTTTCATGGCTGTAGTATGTACAGTGTGGTGCAGGTAGAGGGTTGAGAGGGTTCCGAAGTTTCTAGGTGAATTTTATGAAGATAGGAGGGCATAGTATATGCAGGTCAAGAATCAAGGCAGCCAAGTGCGTTATTCCCAGAGGTTGTGTATATATAATCTAAAACAAATTGAGGTCCCGAGCTACTAAATTGCTTTCTATGTTGGCCTGACTCATCTTGATATATATTCTTTCACTTAGACATGCCATGCACATAATAGATTCTCTCATTACAAAGGCATGATTATCATTCTCCAGACTGTACATAATGGGAGTGGTATATTACTTTGAAATAATTGCAAACTTGGTGAATTTTTTTAAGGATGCCATAAAGAACATTTGCTCCATTTAGCAACATAATGTCAAATTTCTAGCCTAATTAACCCCTAATACTTTAGTATATGTTTTCTAAAAACAAAAATATTGTCCAGTATAGCACCAGGACCAGCAAAATCTGAGAATTAACATGGATATATTGCCAATATACAATCCCGAGGTCCTCTAAGAATTTCCAGGTGTCTTCAGAATGTGTCTCATTTAGTGTCATGTCTCTTTAATCTCCTCCTGTTCTGGAACAGTGTCTCAGCTTTTCTTCTACGTATATGACACTGACATTTGAAGATTAAAGGACAGCCCTTTTATGAAGGGCCCACAAATTTCTCTCTGTTGTTCCCCATAACTAGATTTCAGCTGTGAGCCTTGGCATAAATTTGACAGAAGTGATGTTGTATTCTCTTACGTGGTCCATGATGGACTCATCATTACTCATGATGCTGACTTTGATACCTGATGAAGGTGCTGTCTGCCACCAGGCTTTTCAACTGTGAGCTTAATGCATCAACAATTCACATATTTTTTTTTGGAAAAAAAATTCTTTTGCAAAAACACTTTGAAACTAGAAATATGTGGTTTCAAACTATTCATTTATTGCTTCTGTTTGTTGTCATCTCTTCTGTTCCATGGCTCACTTATTTTGAGACCCAAGTAGACCAAGATTTAGCCAATAAAAGTCAAACTGTCATTTTAATATGCCCCGTCTTCTCTCTTTCTTCGTTATGACACAAAAGCTGTTCCAGACTTATGGGACTGTCTTCTTGCAGCTCTAGGATCAGTCATTTCTCCAGGAACCTTGCTCCTTTTAAATCTTTATGTGCAGAATGATATTAGGAAGCCATAACTGTGGGCTCTAGAAATAGTTTTTGCTAATGCAAAATATCTTTTTCAAGACCTCGTTACTATAGAGTGATGGGGAAGCCTTGTTAATCAATTATCTTTAAGAGGTGGGACCAAGTTAAGTGTGGCTTTCCTGAACCCAGAGAGAAACAGGTGCACAGCCCAGGTGCTCTCTCTCTCTCTGTGGTTCCCTCGCCGCACAGCTGAGCTTGGACTTCTTGTTCCGGTTTCATGAGTTTTTCCCTTATAATAAATAAAAATATACTTGTTTGTCTTTAAGATAGCCTGGTTATTTCCTCAATCAAGTTATTGACTACAATAGAGAGTTAAAAGACATATGCATACACACATAAATATGGGTAGCTTATAAGACAATATTAGGAGTGAATGAAACAAGAAACAAGATCAACAAGTATAATGAGACTAAATCTTTTTCTCCTTTCTGAATAGCTTAATGCTAAAGCCACTCCATGGGGCAAACCGAGAGCCACCCTTAGGAGAACTGATTGTCTACATGAACTGAAATTTCAACATCCATTGAAAGCATATCAATGCGTGTGGAAAGCATGTCATAGGATCATAGGATGGGCTTATCTAGGAGAGTGTCATACTCAGAAGTGATTTTGTGCAGGCGTCTGGGTCCTCATAGAATTAATTTCCACTTGGTGAATATTCAGCATGAGGCACGGGGACTTAGGATAAAAAGAGAGACACTGTGTAGCATACCAAGAGTTTAAGCACAGCCAAGATAGGGTATCAGAATCTGAGATGGGTGATGGAATAAGTGTATGATTAATTATCCTAAAGTGGACTATGGCCAGAGCTTCTTCAATGAGGAAGGGAAAATAGCGGTAATGGGTAATTGGCAATAAGCTGAAAAATTGGCAAAATGTTTATCAGACACACTCTTCACTGTGCATGGGTTCCAACATCATATGCCATCCAGTTCCTCATCTAGACAGTCCTTTAGTCCATCCCCTGGTATTAAGACTAAATTATTCAGAGAGGTAAAAAGAAAAAAATTATTCTGTTCTTCAAGATTATCTTACTCATTGGTTTTTCTTCCATCTACAGTAGTATTTCCTTGTAAGTTATATGTCTCCAAATGCCATTTCCATTGTCTCAAACATTATTGTGTGCATAACCCACTCCTTTGCCTGCAACTCTCATCACTTCTCCAGGTTTTCAGCACATTCATGACTTCCCCATTCCTAATATAGAAAAGAAAACACCCCTTCAATCCTTAGAGTTTATCTGGTTGAGATATTTGACAGTTTGGCCTCTGAAAATAAACTATCCCATGGCCTCCACAGAAACGCAAATACGGTACCCTCCCAGATCCCTGGCCGTATCTTCTCTTTGTCCTGTGCAGTCTCCTCTTCCTCTGCCGTCTTTTGAGCACAGGTACTGCCCGATGATCAGTCATGAGCATTCTGCTCTCCTCTCTCTTCAAACACCCACATTTTGACTCGAGTTCCCAATAGTCTAGGCTCAGGTACTGAACTCCTTACTACAATTTTGAAAGTCTCTCTGCATCTCTGGAAGCCTGCCTTTAAATGTCTTCCATATATTCATGCCACTCAACATTATTTACTAAGTGCTTGCCATGCATGATGCACTGTTCTATGCTCTTAACAATTTCATTAACAGTCCTGAGAGGCACCAAAAGCTCAGCATACATAAGATAATACCGCTATCATAATCTTTGCTACACACTTATGCATAGCTCCAGCCTTTTCCATCTAGCAAATGCCAGGTCCTTCCTCCCCACTAATAGAGACAGAGATGTCTTTCAACTGCTCATCTTTATAGTCAACTAGCCAATATAACCCACTGATTGGGCTAGTTAAATATTTCTTAAATTGTCTATTTGTGTTTATGTCCGTTCAAAGTCTGGATCTGACCACCACCACTTCAGGCTCCTAAATGGTCTCCTCACTTCCAGACTTGTCTTTTGAAAACATAAATTTCCTATCTAATCTTTATATCACAACCAAAATATTCTTTGTAAAATGCAACCCTAGTCATGTCACTGGAAAGCCTTAAATAAACCACATAGCTTTTTTTGCCCTTTGGATACAGGAAAAACATCTAAACCACTTCCATAGATGGAGTTGTTAACAATTAGTCTGCATTATTCTTTAGCACCACTCCTATTTTTGCACACTTGTCCAACTCATCAGGGTCTGGATTGTCCTCTCCACTACTTATCCACCTCTTGCTACTTGCACCTTAAAGCTTCTTTCCCCATCCTCTTTACCTAAGAGAGATTTCCTCATCCTAGAAGCTTTCATGGGATTTTATTCAAAAGCACCCTTTTTATACATAGACAAGGTTATAACAATTAGATACTCTGTCCTTATCATGTCATAAATTGTGTGTACTCCCCTGAAATTATTCATCTGTATATCTCTATTCCAAATAGACTGAGTTGTCTATAAAATGAGGGCCTCTGTCTATTATATACCATCTATGCTTCACACGGTGACAAGCACACAGCAGGAACTCAATAAAAAAGTGCTAAATGATTGAATGAATTACTGCTGTTGTAATAATAAACCAGAGCCTATTAAGTTTATTGTTTTAGAAACACCACACACTGACTTCAATGCATTCAGTTCATACCAATAGGTTAATATGTGATGCCACTACATATGAATGTAATCATTGACAACAGATTTCAGAGAAAGCTCTATGTTCAACATCAAGCTCTCTCTTTCCTCACCATGTTGGGCATCCATAAATTCCTCTGTATTTTTCCCCATTTTCATAAATATGTTGGATATTAAATAGAACACCATGTGTAAATCACCATTGTTACATAAACACAATTTGAGAGTTATTGCTATTACTGCAATATCCTTATTGAAAGAGAACTTTGCCAAGACAATCCCTCCTAGGCCACTAGGAATAGATTTGAAATATAACACATTTCTTAAAGACGGAAAAATGGGAAACAATCCTGTGACAGGTGAGCTTCACACCCATTTCAATGGATTTGGAATTACCTAGGAAACACAACTCTGAGTTCTTTGAGAGAGTTCCTAGAGAGGTTTGACAAAGCAAGGATTACCTACCCAAACTGTGGGTGGCACTAAGCCCTGTACTGTGGTTCTAGACTGAATAAGACATGGGAAATGAAGAAAGTCAGATCCATGGTAGCATTACATTTTCCTATTTCCTGATCCACCAAGAGTTGTACAGTCTCACTCTTAACCTCCTACAACCGTGAACTCTGCCGTGCCTTCCCTACAATGATTGACATCTTCTCCTCTAACTGTAAGGGAGAAATTCCTCTTCACAAAAGTTGTGTGGCCCTCATAACTTCTGAAATTGGTCACAAATATGACCAATTAGCTAATACAAGATTATTTGGGGCCAATGCTCTATGACTCCTAGCCTGAATTTGCATCTGGCCATGTTACAAGCAGTTATTCAATATGATTCCAATAGGGACTCAATGGCATCTAACTCAGAATTACCCACTATAGAAGATAATTTATATTGATCAGTCTACAAAGGGGCAACTCAAAGGCCTCTCCATGTTAAAGGCATGTGAGTTCTATTTCAGTCATGAAACAAGAAACAGAATTGAGATTATTTATTTTTAATGATTAAAATAAAATGAAGCCAGGTGGTGGTGGCACAATCCTTTAATCCTAGCTCTCAGGAGTCAGAGACAGGTGGATCTCTGAGTTTGAGGCCATCCTGGTGTATAGAGTAAAATCCAGAACAGCTAGAGCTACGCAGAGAAACCCTGTCTCAAAAATATAAACAAACAAGCAAACAAAGTACTTTATACACTTTAGTGTATACATTTTTAAATTAACATTATATTTAACCCTATTATATTTAAGTAAACAGCAAGAAGGCTGAGATACAACACTAGGAAGGGCGCACAAGAATTTTAACAATGCAATAACGAATCAGAACCTCAAGCAAGCGCAATCAACTTTGTCAACCTGGGAGTAAACCTCAGTCCAAAGTAGGGCTCTGCTTCAGACATCAAGAGGCAGATAGGAATAACAAGGGCTGCGTTCCAGGCACTAGGAAAGATTTGGTCAGCAAGAGACACAACAACAACAAAATTCCAAGTATATGAGACACTTGTCTTGAGCCGCCTTCTTTACAGCTCCAAAACAATGAAACTCACCTCAGAACAGTTTGAGATGGCATGTCTCAGGAGGATTCTATGTGTCAAATGAAGAGATAGGCTGTACAACAATGACATTAAGAAACATATCCATCTACAGAAGGAAGTAAACTACAGGATATGGTAGTGGCACTTGAGATACTTTGGCCATGTTATGAGAATGAATAATGGCAGATACCTGAAGATAGCAAAAAGGAAGGGCCAAAAAACACTGGATAGGCCAGGTGGTGGGAGCACATGACTTTAATCTCAGCACTTGGAAGACAGAGGCAAGCAGCTCACTGTGAGCTCAAAGCCAGTCTGTTCTATAAGAACTAGTTACAGGACAGGCTCCAAAGCAACAGACAAACCCTGTCTCAAAAAAAAAAAATAGACAGCTAAATAGCATAAAGGAACACTGTGGAACGCTGGGTATGACAATAATACAAGCATCTAGGATTTCTCAGGATAGGACCTACTGGGAAAGTGTCATAAATGGGCTGCCCATGCCCATGCATGCTTAAGCATTGCCAGGCATAAATAATGATGATGATCTTTAACCCCAGAGTATGACTATACTAAGTTAACAGTCAATTACAGCTGCAAATATTCTAGCTTATTTCCAGAAAGTATGAGGTTGATAAGCCTGGATGATAAATCAGACAGCAAGCCCTCTAGATTAGATCAACACAAAGTTTGTACAAGAGCATCCAGAGTGTGGCACAAAATCAGAACCAGGCAGGATAAGCAGCAAGGAGATGATAGCTAGAAACAGTATCACTAGATAGATCCTCCTGGGAGGAACAAGGACACCTTCAGCCACACAGGAGACTCAGCTGCCCTAAAGGTGAAGTGTGGTAACCAACTGAAAGTTCTACATATTAGTTTTCTTATCTGCAACTTGACTTTAAAATATTTATGCCAGGGGTCTCTTGAATATATTAGTCAGTGTTTGTAAAATGTTTCCCAATGTGTAACACAAGCAAAGTCCTTGATAAATACTAAAATATTACCATATTTAAAATTTCCACTGGACTCTAACTTATTCTTCTATGTATAGCAGAGACTTAAGTGATGGAGGAAGGTCATCTTTCTATCTGTTGCTTTCATTGGTTAATTAATAAAGAAACTGCTTGGCCTCTGATAGGGTAAAATTAAGATAGGCAGAGTAAACAGAACAAAATGCTGGGAGAAAGAAGCCGAGTCAGTGAGTCACCATGATTCTCCCACTCCAAACAGATGCAGGTTAAGATCTTTCCTAGTAAGCCAGCTTGTGGTGCTACACAGAATATTAAAAATGGGTTAGATCTTAAGGTCATGATCAACTTCCTTAGCGATCAGGGAAATGCAAATCAAGACAACTTTAAGATACCATATTACACCTGTCAGAATGGCTAAAATAAAAAACACCAATGATAGCCTTTGCTGGAGAGGTTGTGGAGAAAGGGGTACACTCATCCATTGCTGGTGGGAATGCAAACTTGTACAACCACTTTGGAAAGCAGTGTGGCGGTTTCTCAGGAAATTCGGGATCAACCTACCTCTGGACCCAGCAATACCACTCTTAGGAATATACCCAAGAGATGTCCTATCATACAACAAAAGTATATGCTCAACTACGTTCATAGCATTGTTTGTAATAGCCAGAACCTGGAAACAACCTGGATGCCCTTCAATGGAAGAGTGGATGAAGAAAGTATGGAATATATACATATTAGAGTACTACTCAGCAGTAAAAAACAATGACTTCTTGAATTTTGCATGCAAATGGACGGAAATAGAAAACACTATCCTGAGTGAGGTAAGCCAGACCCAAAAAGAGGAACATGGGATGTACTCACTCATATTTGGTTTCTAGCCATAAATAAAGGACATTGAGCCTAGAATTCGTGATCCTAGAGAAGCTAAATAAGAAGGTGAACCCAAAGAAAAACATATAAGCATCCTCCTGAATATTAAACTTCATCAGGCGATGAAAGGAGACAGAGACCCACATTGGATCACTGGACTGAAATCTCAAGGTCCAAATCAGGAGCAGAAGGAGAGAGAGCATGAGCAAGAAACTCAGGACCGCGAGGGGTACACACACACACTGAGACACTGGGGATGTTCTATCGGGAACTCACCAAGGTCAGCTGGCCTGGGTCTGAAAAAGCATGGGATAAAACTGGACTCACTGAATATAGCTGACAATGAGGACTACTGAGAACTCAAGAACAATGGCAATGGGTTTTTGATCCTACTGCACGTACTGGCTTTGTGGGAGCCTAGGCAGTTTGGATGCTCACCTTACTAGACCGGGATGGAGGTGGGTGGTCCTTGGACTTCCCACAGGGCAGGGAACCCTGACTGCTCTTCGGGCTGATGAGGGAGGGGGACTTGATTGGGGAAGGGGGAGGGAAATGGGAGGTGGTGGTGGGGAGGAGGAGGCAGAAATCTTTAATAAATAAATAAATTAATTAATTAAAAAAATAATAAAAAACTCAATAAACATATCTTTAGCAATAAAAAAAAATGGGTTAGATCAATATGTAAGAGCTAGTCAATAGGAGGCTAAAACTAATGGGCCGAGCAGTGTTTAAAAGAATATGGTTTCCGTGTAATTATTTCGGGTAAAGCCATGCGGGCGGCAGGGTGCCAGGGACGTAGCCCTGCCGCTCCTATTACAACACTTAAGCTTGCTTGTCTGATGTGGGATTCCTCTCTGTATGTTGTAATTACCATTGATTAATAAAGAAACTACCTTGGCCTGCTCAGAGCAGATTAAAGGAAGGTGGGGGAAACTAAACTGAATGCTGAGAGAAAGGAGGCAGAGTCAAGGAAACACCATGTAGCGACAGATGAACCGGAACCTTGTCAGTAAGCCACAGCCACATGACGATACACAGACTAGTAGAAATAGGTTAAATTAAGATGTAAGAGTTAGCCAATAAGAAGTTTAGAGATAATAAGTCAAGCAATGATTTATAGTTTTTGTGTGGTTATTTTGAATCTGGACAGGCAGGAATGAACAAGCAGCCTCCAAACTTGCCTTCACATTGTGAGGGTATAGAGTTAACAAAGCCCATAACATGGTCCATCTTCATCTTCAGGAAGGGGAGCTTCAGGTAGGCAATTGTAACATTCTTGATTTTAGTTTTTTTGTCTTTTTTATCTTTTTTTCTTTTTTATTGATTTTTATTGAGCTCTACATTTTTCTCTGCTCCACTCCCTGCTTCTCCCCTCCCCCTTCAGCCCTTCCCCAAGGTCCCCATGCTCCTAATTTACTCAGGAGATCTTTTCTTTTTCTACTTCCCATGTAGATTAGATCCATGTAAGTTTCCTTGTCTTTAACATGACATAAGACCTACATTTCTGGAATTATTTTTTTTTTTAAAGTTAACTGAAATAATCTGTGTGACATGCCAAACAGGTACACACACACACGCACATGCACACACACACCACACATATTCATACACAAGTGACACAAATAAAGACATCAACAAAATTATATGAACTAAAACAAGAGATTGGTGTTCTATTGCACTTCACTGGGACACATAAAAATAAAAAATTGAGCAAAGAAATAATATTTCAATTTCATCACCCTGATGAAAATCCCTAGTGAAATTATTTAGTGTTTCTATTTCCCATGAATGAGAAGATCCGGCGTGAATTATAAAATATCCTAATAATTAATAAAAAGTGTACATTTCAGTAGCATAGAAAAGAACTCAAGCTTGCTGTCATTTGCCATGAAATATATTTAGCAGAAGCAACATCCCCTGTCTGCTAGAGAATGCTTTTTGAGGTCACTAACCTGCAGAAATGATAGGGAAGTAATGCAGAAGCATTCAGGCAGGAAGAGGCACAGAGTTTTCCTTCACTCCTAGGAGCTGCATTGATGAATGCAGCAGGCAATAGTCCTCTGGGGCTTACAAGTGATCACAGAGCTCTTGAAACAAATTCAAAAATGTGTTAAAATTTAAAATGTGTTAAAAGTTAAAAGCTAAGATCAGTTATACTGACCACAGTGACAATGACTCCCAACAGACACTGAGTATTTAATGCTGAGATTTTTCTACAAAACTATAAAATCTGCAGATTGACAAGTGTAAGGGATATCATCATACATTGTGCTCAGCTTGTTCCCCATTGACTCTGGATAAACCAGTCTGAGATAAATAGGAAGAGTACTATACTTGCATTCTAGATGCCTGAGTTCAAAATTCAGTTCTTCTATTTACCATGACAGAGATGCTGACAATGGCAAACCTGCCCAAGCCTGTGATCTTCCTCAGAAGATGGCGATACATTGACCTTCCCATGCTGTGGTGAACATTGAATAAGCATCTTCATCAATGAGGCCTCAAGTATATTAATTTCACAGATTATTGAGTCAAACATTAGTGTTAGCAGCAAATGAATAAGTACAGCAGTTAATGTTTATTGTTTATTTACTATGAACCAGATGGTAGATTAAATACTTTACATTAATTATCTTAGTTCTTCATCACAACAGATCTCAAGGTAAATCTGTTGTCTCCTTTACTATTTTGAAAGAAAAAAAGCCTGAAAGAGATTGAGTTAATCAGCCCATGGTTCTATAAGAATGGAAATACTCAAACTGGGAGAACATGATTTTTGATTTTTTGTTTTGTTTTGTTTTGTTGCACCAAAACCTACATCTTTCCAAACTTTTGTTTTTTAAGTGACTTAAGAATATGTAATTTTTTTTAGACAAAATCTTTTGTGGAACCTAAATATGTAGTGCAGATACAAAGGAAGCTACCTGCATCCTACTGGGGATGGGCATCACTCTCAGGACAGCCTCAGAGGATCCCTGGGGCTCAACAGGCCAGTGCACAGCAGAACTGAGCGCTTCTAAGAAGGTCACTTCTTCATATTTCCAATGTTGACAGTGCATGACCCACTGGGAAGGCTTGGAACAAGGAATCATTCCTCAGGTTTATTAGCCATCAGCTTGAATCGTGCATTGCAAAACTGGGAGACACAGACTATCACCAGATGCCTCCTAAAATTTATGGAAATAATTTATGAGTTGGTTTTACTTATAATAGTGTTTTCTCAATATCAAGCCATCTTTATATTGCTGAAATACATTGCTAAATCATATATAAGTAAATAAACAAAATGTATTTAAAAAAACATTGGAAGTCAGTTATTTAGTTGATAAGACTTTGAAAACTATAAAAATATGCACAGGTCATCCAGAATCTACAAGTATGACTTGGAAAGCAGGAAGGCTTCTCTGGGAGCCAAAATCAGTACATATCTAAAGAATCCAGTATGTGTTATTGGCACATATTTAAATCCAGAAATACATGGTTACTGAAAACTAGCAGAAGATGCCTTTCAGTGTTTGGTAATGAGTAAGGATGATGTCAGATTATTTATACAAGCATTCAACATTTCCTAGAGTTTCCCGATTTAGCAAATAAAAACATAAGACAACTCATTAAATTTGAATTTCAAATAAGCAATATTTTCTTTGTATAAATGTCTAGAATATTGCAAGGAGTGTACCTATAATAAAAAAAAGTGCTGTCTTTATTTGTTTTCATTTCCTTAAAATATTTTAGGTTTCACATGCTAGCTTAGTTAAGCAAGTTAATAACAAGCAAGAAATAGCACTTCCTCAATACTACCTTCATACATAGACTTATGGAATAAATTTGTTCATAGAAACTACAAAACAAACACTCAATTCTCAAATATCTTAGCTGAATTATTAAAGATAACGACTAAATTTTTAAAATGTGTGGACAGAGTGACAAACTCATGGGCCAGACAACATGTACTTAGAAAGTAGCCTCGCACAAAAACATAGAAAATATAAAAGTTCAAAATATGAAAGTTCAAAACATAGATGGGAAAGTACTATGATTCATTTAATCTTAATTCTCAATGGAGGAAATATAAATAAAATTGTAGTAGGGAGCTGCGGGCCTCTTCCCACAGCCCGGCTCATGGTTGCCTGGCTAGCTTATGCCCCAAAATAACGACACACAAACTCTATTCTTTTAAACACTGCTTGGCCCATTTCTGTTCATGTATGTAGCACCCCAAGGTGCGCTTACCAGGAAGATTCTAGCCTACGTCCATCCTGGGTCAGAGCTTAATCGTGTCTGCTCTGGAGAGGAGAGCATGGCGTCTGTCTCTCAGAGGAGCTGCCCTGCATCTGAGCTCACTTCCTCTTCCTCCCAGCATTCTATTCTGTTTACTCCACCCACCTAAGGGGTAGCCTATCAAATGGGCCAAGGCAGTTTGTTTATTGACAAATGACCTTCCTCCATCATTTCCCTTTTTTCTGTTTAAACAAAAAAAAAAAAAGGAAGGCTTTAACTTTAACATAGCAAAATTACATATAACAAAACAGTTATCAAGTAAAAATTACAATATTTACATCTATTTTATCTTTATCATAACTAAGGAAAACAATAACTATCTATATATTCTTTAACTCCCTCAAAGACTCCAGAAGGATATAATATTACCTAAGCAAACAAGAAATAAGCAACTTTCAAACTCTAGAAATGACAGAGACATCTCACTGCCTGGACAGTCACCCAAAGTTCCTCTGTACCGTTGGGGCATCCATCTTCGGCCTAAAGGCCCATAGTATCCAGAGACGTTTCCATGAAGCAAGAAATTTAAAGGCAGTTCAGTCACTATCTGCTGTGTCCTGCAGAATGTCTCACAGACTCTTTCATGAATCAGGAACCCCGAAAGATCATCTCACCTTTAGGCAAGTTCAGCAGTCCTCTCTCTGCGGGTTCTTTGTGTCCAGTTTATAAAATAGTCCAGGCAAGAGCAGTTTCTTGCCCAAATGGCTATCAAACTCCATAAGGATCCTCTTCGATGCCCATCTCCTTCTTGAAGTAGATTGGTGCTGCCAGGAGCAGAGTGTCTCATTGTCATGAAAAACCCTAAGTTATTAAAACATTTAAAATACCATATTCTCTAGCCTTTGAAAGATATGATGAATGCCTATCTGAAATATATGCATGCACATCTAGAAAATCTAACTAACATGACTACAAACTTGACTATTATTGATAATTATCCATTAACAACCTATACACATTACATTTTTAAGTGAACTACACAATCACAATACCTTAATCAATATCAGAAATACATATACATATAATAAAATTGACCTTAAATTAATATCAGTAAACCAAGATTCATATCAATGCAAATTATTCACATCTATATCATCTCCCTCTTGAAATGTAAAAGAACATTTATAAACAATATTTGGGAATATGGGCGCAGTTATTTCTCTCCAAACTGCTTCCTGCTGAATGGGGGCGCTGTTAATCAAGTCTTTCATGGTATAACCTGTGTGCTAGGTTCCTCTCAGTCGGCAGTTGAGCAAAGTAATTTTTTGAAGGTGTTCACGGCAACCCTTCAGGAGGACGTGGTCTATCATACCATATTGGGATCGAAGAAGCAATCCAAAGAGTCTCATCCTCTGTGAAAACAAAAGAAGAAACTCTTTTCCAAAGTATCATATCCTTAGATCCAAATTCTGAAATCAAGGTATTTTGAAAATATCTATCTTGGATTAATTCAGCAGCATTTATAAACAAATATCTTTTAGCATCTGTTGCTCCTTCCTCAGCATTAAAACAATTCAAAGAGAGCATAATAGCATACAGTATCAAGATTCTCATTGTATTTTCCATCTTTGTGCAGCTTTATTTTAACCTCTATTTCGTTTACTTTTACTTTTATTTTATATTTTCTGTATATCTTCGTCCTGGAATAACTCTTTAGGCCAGGCTGTCCTTGAACTCTCAGAGATCAGTTTGTCTCTACCTTCTAGGCACTGGGATTAAAGGCGTGTGCTACCACACCTTGAAGTCTCAGAGGTCAATCTCCCTCTGCCTCCCAAGTGTTGGGATTAAAGGTGTGTACTACCACACCCAACTACTCTCTTTCTTCCTTATTTTACTTTTAGGAACTTTAACTTTCAGCCTGCATATATTTTTAAACACACTGTAAATCATTTAAAGTTTTCTTTGTCTTTGAATCTCTCTTTACTGTATATCTCTCTTTTTCTGACCACATGAGTCTTTAATTTACCAAGCAATATCAGTAGGATGAAAGCCGTGGCTTTGACGGCTGGATTCAGCCATTCCTTAGCTTTCCAGCCTCATGGCTGAGGTACCGGCTGTAGCCATGTTTACCACCACAACTCTGTGGCGTTTCAAGGTCCTTGCCAGCAAACAAGCTGCAATACTATATCCACAGACAACATTCAACTCCTCTCTCTGTAGTCAGCCCTCCTGCCTCAAACAGTCAGAGTTTGCCCTGGCAGGATGGCCCAGAAAGCCGGCATTTTAAAACAGCACAATTTTTTTCCTGCTATGGCTGAAAACCGAAAAGCATGCCTTCAGCTTTTCACCAACACCGTTTTAAGTATTTCGTGGTAGGACCTCTTAAATGAGCTGCAAGGTTTCACAGCTGAAGCTGAGTCAGGAAGCCTCTCTTAGATGAGAGCACTTGCTTGCCTCTAGCAAGCAGAGCAGACCCGAGAAATTGCTGCTACCAAGAAAACACGCTTTACTCTATTCTTTCCCAAGCTTTCTCAGGCTTTCTGTGGATGCAGTTATCCACGTGGGCGCCATCTATAGTAGGGAGCTGCGGGCCTCTTCCCACAGCCCGGCTCATGGTTGCCTGGCTAGCTTATGCCCCAAAATAACGACACACAAACTCTATTCTTTTAAACACTGCTTGGCCCATTTCTGTTCATGTATGTAGCACCCCAAGGTGCGCTTACCAGGAAGATTCTAGCCTACGTCCATCCTGGGTCAGAGCTTAATCGTGTCTGCTCTGGAGAGGAGAGCATGGCGTCTGTCTCTCAGAGGAGCTGCCCTGCATCTGAGCTCACTTCCTCTTCCTCCCAGCATTCTATTCTGTTTACTCCACCCACCTAAGGGGTAGCCTATCAAATGGGCCAAGGCAGTTTGTTTATTGACAAATGACCTTCCTCCATCATAAAATAAAATAAAATCACAAAGAGACAATAATTGGCAAGTCTTCATTTGGTAAATGAAAGCTATAACTCAATGAGTTAACTTGCATAATCTTAAGAAAACAAGTCACAAAATTTTAATCTATAAGCATATAACATCAAAACCTCAGAACTCCTGGGATACTCTAACTCATTTGTAATAAAAAATATGAAGCTGATATGAAGGCTACTAATAAGGGGAAGCAATTAATAATCATTCTCAATTATTATGTCTGTGGACATATGTCTGACCACAGTAATGATCAGCATAGCAAGATAGCCCTAATGGTGCAATAGGGACATTCAGATCTTGAGAGTAACCAATAGCTCTCAAATTGGACTGAAGGCCTGCTTAACAGAAGGGGAAACATTCCTGGTACTATAACCTAGCCAACCACATGTGGCTGGTGATGTCATGGATCTTAGAGGAGTAGCCAGTATGGCAAATTTCTTAAACCAATACAATTGCTAACTGCATTCTAAATAATTATCTTTATACTCACAGGTGTATAGTTTTATCCCTTGTGTAGGCTCCACCCCTTATCTTACTTATGGTTTCTATTGCTCTGATAAAACACCATGACCAAAAACAATTTGGGGAGGAAACAATTTACTTCACTTTATAGCCTTCAATGAAAGGAAGTTGGGACAGAAACCTAGAGGCATGAGGTGGAGCAAAGACCATGGAGGGATTCTGTTTACTGATTTGCTTACCAGGGCTCCCTTAGCCTCCTTTCTTATACCACCCAGGATCACCAGTCCAGGGGTGGCACTGTACTCAGTGAGTTGGGCTCTACCAGTAAATCGTTAATCAAGAAAACATTCTACAGACAGGCAACTTGATGGAGACGTTTTTTCAGTTGAGGGTCCTCTTCCCAGATAACTCTAGTTTGTATCAGTTTGACAAAACAAGCCAATATATCCCCCATCAAGGCATCTTCTGCAGAATTCCCTGATAATAATGGATTCCCTGATAACTTGGAATTTTAAACAATATGCTCAAAATTATAGTTTGGTCTAAGTCAGTACCCATCTTTATACTCAACTTGTAAACATTGTAAATGTTGATTTTTCTCTTAGTTTTGAAAGGAGAGGTGAGAAGGCCTAGTTTGTTGAAAAATATTGCTTTCTCTATTACCAATGCACTGATTCTTTGTGGTCCATAACTTCCATTTTCTTTTCTTATTAACACAAGGGCATTGACATGTTTCCTTCATTGCATGTGAACATGGTTTCTTGCCACTACGTAACTGGCATCAAGGCTTTGAAACTGGTACTGGGAAGTGGCTTTTCCTCCATAGTAAAACAGACACCTGCTGGAATACTGAGGAAGGTGAAAGCTCGTAACCACCAATGTGTATTTGCTGGGCTCCGGTTATGCATATGACTCAATGTCAAGTACTAAAGGGCACACAGACATAAAATAACCTCTGTCCTACAGTATCAGAGTATTGGTAATTTATGTCATTGGTTTACACTGTCGGGTACAACCTGCATCTCATGGAGATGGTGAGAACTTCACAGGAGGCTTCCCTTCCTCTTAACTTTATTGTCCAGGTCCTCGTTTTCAGAGCAACATCTTTTCCACTGTTTAATTCCACACAAGCAAATGCTTGAAAGATTTATTTCTCTTTGCTTTTTCAGCTTTGTTTGTTCATGTTTCTGGGCAAGCACAAGCCCGTGTTTTCCACAGTGCTTATGTGGAGGTCAAAGGACAACCAGATGTTTGTTTTCACCTCTACTTAATTTGAGACAGGGTCTCCTGTTCATTCTTGTGTATGCCAGAGTTGGCCCTGGGCTTCTGGGAATTCTCCTGTCCCTGACTCCCCTTTCTATAGGAGTACTGGGATTACATATGTGGAGTAACTTAGCAATCTTTGTGGCTTACTCATGCTTGTCCAGCAGGTTGTTTACCCACTGAGCCATCTCCCCTACCCTTGAAACAGCTAGTATGCTTCATCCCAGCAAATGAAATCAAGTCCATATTCATTCATTTATTTTTAGGACTGAGATACAATTAACAGTGTGAACTGGGACGGCTCCGTTCAATAGACTAAAATAATGCTTGCTCCTAGTTCCTAAACAGCACAGCCACAAATGATACTTTATTTCTAAATGTTTTGTCGTGCAGCTTTCTCTGATTTTGGAATTCTCAATTCTAGTCAGCTATTTGGGAAAGTCAGTGATCAGTAATAACCACCATGTTCTTGGTCAGAAGAATAACTCTAATTAGTTTGAGTTGAAAATAGATTTCTAGTAGGGAAGAAAAAAAGAAAAACATTACACAGCTGTCACACACTTCTAAACACCCCTATGCACTACACGATTGAATGGTTTGCGACCTCCTAGCCGCATACAGATGCTTTTTACAGCAATGATGCTGCTGTTCTTCTAATCAAACAAGTCTGTGGAAATGGACTCTGGTCCTCAGCCACCGTTGAGCTACGAGGTAGGGCTTCCAAAAATGCAGCATTCTGGTGGAACCACTTATGTTGTTAGTGGCAGGGTTTTTTGTTTGTTTGCATTGCTGATGTTGTTGCTGTTTTGTTTTTTCCTGTGGAGAAATGTAAGAAAAACAGGTTTTAGTTAAACCTTCCATAGTAGTGTTTTTCAAGCCCAGTTGCAGGTGATGGGCAAATCTTGGTGATTTATGAAGTCAGTGGAAAGGTTTATAGCTCACATTTTCTTTCTAGGTTTGATGGGATGAAGGAGAAGTAAGAGGAACAGGGGAAGGATGAAGATGAACATGTAAGATAGCTTCTGCTTTATGAAAATTTAGACTCAGTTGTAGAGAAGAGCCTAACACTTCATTCTTTCATTCAACCTGTTCACTTTATGGACAATGTAATGCACACACAGATAGAGAAAGATACAATTAAAGTCAGAGTCCTGTCTGTTTCTCCATTCCTCAGAATACCTCTCCTGTGAAAGCTGTAAGTTTCAAAGTCTTTCAAGGTCTTATTGTAGCACACAATTGGAGTCAAGCTCAAGGTCAAGCTACCCAAGGGAGTTAAATTACAGGACGTTTGTCCAGCTCAGTGAAGGAAGTTTATTGAATGGAAGAAGGAAAACGCCGGTATTGGCTAAAAAGATATGACAACTACTTATAATGTCACACTAAGAAAATAATTTTCACTTTTGAAAAACACATTCGTTTCTCCTTTAAACCAGGGCATGGAACTGGAGAGAGGGGTACAACATTGGGGGGGCAGTAAGCAGAAGGTGAGGGAAGGAGGGATGAAGGAGGAAAGAGGGGAGCAAAAAGGAGGTAAGAAGAGATATTGGGAGAGATGGGAAGATAGCAAAAGAGGGAGTGGCAGGAAGAGAAAGGAAATGGTGGAGAAGTAAAGGGGAATAAGGGGTGGGCCTGGAAGAGGAAGGGAAGCAGAGGGATATGAGAGAGGGAAGAGGAAGAAGGAAACAGAAGGAATTGGGAGTAGACAAGGTAAAGAGGACAAAGTGGAATAGAAGGGGAGGAAGAAAAGATGGGAAAGAAGGGGAATAGAAAATGAAGAGAGAGCCAAGATGGATGCACAGAAGCAACATTTGTACACAGAGAAGTGTCAGGACCACAAAGACATGGCATCTTAATACGAATGAATGAGTGACAATTCTGGAAATAGCAAAGAGTGATTAGAACTCTAAAACAATATAAAAAATCAAAGAGGCCTAAAGAAAAGAACAAAGCAACTTGTAACTTTCACCCTCACTCCTGACTGGAGCAAAGCGCCAGATTTACATAAGGTAAGTGCAAATGGCCAGGCACCCCTTTACAAAAACAGAGCAGCTATGCTGACTGCAGCAGGGACCCTCAATATGTACAAGCTTTAAATCCAGTTTAGATGCTGAATGGTCTAAAGCGACTCTTGTACTCCAAAGAAATTACTGACTTTGTACCTCCATGACATCAAAGTATAGGGGCCATTTTAGGAGCTGGCGGTCCAATACTTGTCCCTTCTCAAAATCCTGGATCTACTGGTGTCTTATTAGATAGAAGAAAACTCACACTTCAGAAGCTTCAGGAACAGGGGCTGCAGTGGCTACCACCTTGATTCCCACCTGCCCTACCCCATGGAAAGTAGAGAAAGTCTCCTCCTCAGACCATGACTTTCAGATGGTCAATATTATTCCAGTACTCTGTTTTCTTGTGCCTGTCAGTCCCTATGTAGGAAATGTCCTATCAGGAACCATAGGCCCAGAAATAACGCCAGTCACCAAAAGCCAAGTCTTTAACCTATATTTCATTTGCATAATTTAAGGGCAATCCCTTGGAACTTCCTTGAGATTATAGATATTACTCTGGATTCCTTGTTGACGTGTTCTTTTTTTTTTTTTTTTGACATATTTTTTATATACCTCCGAGGAGCTTGAGAGTTGTTGGCTGAGCCTCATAGCTCCAAGAACATGGCAACAGCAGCCACAAGTCAGACAAACATGTCCACTTGATCGGACATGTGTTGAAGGTCTTTCCAGCTTTGGAACTGCATCCCCCCCAGGGCAAGAACCTTTGGCATCACTCAAGTTTGCTCAACAGAAAAGTACTTTCACATTGGATGGTGTTAGATTATCATCAACACAATCCTCAGCACAGAGCTCCCTGTGGGAATTTAGGACATTTCCATCTGTAGCCTGGAATTCCAGAGCCATAGTACTCATAAGCGTTAGCATCCCCATTTAACCTTTGAAGTGAAGATCTAGTAGAGGTCTTCTCCATGTCCCATACCTCAAAGGGCACAAACATCAGGACCACTAATCCAAATGTCACCTCTCCAAGCCCCAGGCAGTTGAGAGAATATTTCCTACATAGCCCACTTTGGACCACAGACGTTAGTGTAAACAGCCCTAACACTAATCATGCTTGTCTGCTAGGGTCCTGATGAAGGTATAATATCAGTTATACCAGTCTAGAAAAGCAGCTAGTTGTGGTATAAGCTTTAGAGCTGACCACAATAACTCCAGAGGACTGTTGTAAAATCATATGATTATTAGGGTCACAGATACCAGTACCAAACATATAAGTGGAACATAGAACATTTCTTGACATTGAAAATTTCTTCAGAACTATGTCTGATAATGCCATATCCTGAGAACCCCTCCAGTGAACCCAGAATTTCTAGTTAAGATCACTTTCACATTAGGTGTCTAAGAAAGTGTGGCTTCTGTTGACACAGCTCTGAACATTACCTGTGCTTTGCTTGACAGAACTGGAGGTGGCCCTATCATCATTAAGCATCAGGGAGACTGGAAGTCACTTTCATGAGTCCCAGAGGCATGAAGGCTTAACTAGCTCTGGGAAACCTGAGGACACTTTTCCTTGGAAGTCTCTGCCTAGTGAAAATCCCACAACTACTTTCATGAACTGTTACAGCCTAAATTACTGAGGTACTCATGGACACTGTTATCGTTAAAAAGGAACCAGTCACTTTTCTTTGAAATTCCCTCTAACAAAACCCAGAGCTCCCCATCCAACTGACATTAAACATCCCATCTAAAGAAAAAGTATTTTCCTATGACAGCTACTTCTTGCAATTAAAAAGGTGAACACTACACTAGATGCACAGATATCAAGATAGGGATACAAGAAATACAAAAGAAGAAAAATCACTCTCCAGAAATAGATTGAAGAAAAACTATTAAATATCTGACAAATAATTTGGAATAGTGAATCTCAATTATATGCAAAAGAGCATAGATAAGGGTTTAGGGATTTATCTCAATGGTAGAGCACTTGCGTAGCAAACACAGGCACTGAGTTCATTCCCCAGTATAAACACACATTGAACTCTGAGTCTCAGCCAGGCTTTTCCCTTCACTGCAGGTATACCTTCTTTTTACTTTACTCTGTTCACCTAAAAGAAGATATGATTAAAATTACATAAAATAATGAGCACAAACCCCTCAGAGAAGTTCCTGCACACAGACATTCAACTTGTGGTTATTGTTTTATCTTTTTGTCTCTTTCCGGATGCCTGTGAAGTGACACCTGGCTTTCCTAAATTCAACCATTCCCCTGCCTATCCCTTCCACCTGTCTTTGAGGAGTAACTGGGAACTAAAGTCTCGTCCTTATGATCTCTGCCTTTAGTATGTTTACTAGTTAAAGCAAAATTCCATAGTCAATTTGATAAGTTACTGAAAAACTAGTACAAGATTATATAGATTTCTGAATTTGATCATAACTGTCTTTATTTCTTGTTTCTTTCCTTACCTTTTCTCTTCAATACATCTTGGCCACAACTGCCCTTCCCCCACCCCACCTTCCCTATCCCACAGATCCGTTCTTCCTTCCCTTCAGAAAAGAACAGACCTCAAAGGAACATCCACCAGACACACAATAACAAGATACAATAACACTAGGCACAAACCCTCAGATCAAGCCTGGGGGAGGAAAACCAGCAGGAGGAAAAGGGTCCCAAGAGCAGGCAAAAGAGTCAGAGACACCCCCAATCTCTCTGTTAGGAATTCCACAGAAAACACCAAACTAACAACCATAGCATAAACACAGAGGGCTAGCACCGACTCATACAGGCTCCATGATCGTTGCTTCAGTCTTTGTGAAAACCTATGAGCCCTGCTTAGTTGATTCTATAGGCTGTGTTCTATTATTATAATAATAATATTATTACTATTAAAATCACTACTTGACCAATCACTTAAGCATATTGCTAGCTAGCTCTTAGATCTTTGGTTAATCCATTTCTATTTCATATTTTACTGCAAGGGTTGTGGCCTACCAGCAAGGTTCTGGCTGGCAACTGGCATCTTTCTCTTCTGGTGGATCCATGGCTTCTCCTGACTCTGCCTTCTTTCTCCCAGCATTCAGTTTAGTTTTCCCCACCTAACTCTATTCTGCCCTATAACAGGTCAAAGCAGTTTCTTTATTCATTAACCAATAAAAGCAACACATATACAGAGGGACTTCCCACACCATTTCCCTTTTCTGTTTAAATAAAAAGGAAGGTTTTAACTTTAACATAGTAAAATTGCATATAACAGAGCAGGTATCAAGCAAGAATTAAAGTTATAATATTTATATCTACTTTACCTTATATCATAACTAAGGAAAACTACAACTATATCTATTCTTCAGCTCCATCAAAGGCCCCAAAAGGATATAATTTTACCTAAGTAAACATGAAGTGCATTGTAAGCAACTTCCAAAACTCTAGAATTGACAGAGACATCTTACTACCTGGACAGTGACCCAAAGTTCTTCTGTATCATTAGAGCATCCTACAAGGCTGTATTCTTGAGGTGTCTTCAACCCCTCTGGTTCCTACATTTCTTCCTCCCTTTCTTCCACAGGGTTCCCTGAGCTCCAAGGGATGGGGTGCAGTGGAGATCTCCAATTTGGGTTCTTCCCACCTAATGTTTGGGTGTGAGTCTCTGCATCTGTTCCCATCAGCTACCAACAGTAGCCTCTTTGATGATGATTGGGCATCAATTTATGAGTGTATAAAATATCACTAGGAATTACTTTATTATCACCAACATCTTAAGTGAGTCCTTTTATCAAACTGCCAATATCCTGAGTAGAAGCTGTTATATACTGGACAATTGCAGTACCTGTCAGCCTAGTGACTAATTGTCCTGGATTTAAACCTTCAGCTAGTATCTTCTTGCTACATAACACATTCCATGATCTGTTATGTAGGATTCTGTCTTGAGAATGTACTCAAGATTCTGGGGTAAAGTATTTACCTAACACTCATAATGCCCTGAGTTCAATTTCAGAACCACAAAAGAAAAAGAAAAAGAGAAGGAACAAATTAAAAATGAAAAGAAATTCAGATCTTGATTCTAGTCCCAAGTTTTTCACATAGCAGCTAATGACTGAGCAAATCCCCTAACATCTGTCCACCTCGGTTTCTTCATCAGTGAAATGAGGATTGACTAGATCTGCTCCATGTTCCAGGGCAGCAGGATGCTCTCTGACTCTATGTGTCTGCGATTAGGAAATGCTTCAGCCTGGATTCTAGTAGGAAACAGATGGCATCCTCAAAGAGAGTAATGGTGGAGAATTTAATACAAAGAATGTGTGCAGGGTGTATGGAAACCATAAGGATAATGCAGAAACTTTTGGGTTGATAATAGAGAACCTCATCTACCCATTAAGCTTCTACAACCCAGAGAGACATATGTGAAACTGGTCACTGAACAACAGTAGCTAGACTTGCCAGTCTGAGGAGATGCTTCAGGGTAGGAACTGCGGTGCTGTTCCCGGCCTCCTTCCATCTATATTTGTGCTCCTCAGTACTAATCAGTAGTAATACAGAAGACCAAAAGAGCTCACTACTA
Organism: Chionomys nivalis; assembly: GCF_950005125.1. Taxonomy (NCBI): domain Eukaryota; kingdom Metazoa; phylum Chordata; class Mammalia; order Rodentia; family Cricetidae; genus Chionomys; species Chionomys nivalis. The sequence goes on along the minus strand of NC_080086.1, from coordinate 128,381,989 downwards.
CAACCTGTACAGGTCAGCATTGTGGGAGAGAATACAGGTAGGGAAGAAGGGAGAGGGGTGTTTCAGAGAGGAAATTGCAAGATAACTGGTGTACAGGGATGCTGACTACAGTTATAAAGAATCTGGGCTTGGAGCCTGTTTGTATTATGTTATGCATGATGAGTTGTGGTGATGCAGACAAAAACACTTTTAGTGTCTCGCAGAGCTTGGTTAGTCCCCTGACGTTCTGGCTAAGTGTAAATCATCTGAAGTCCCTTAAAGAAGTGACACTGTTACCACCAGCTATATCAAATAAGCCACAGGTTAGCAAAACACAAAAAATGCTTTATGCTACTAGGGAGTCTTTTTGGAAAATAACTTATGGCAACATAAAATGTTTAATGTCACACAATAACCTTTGCATCTTATTTTAAAAATTCTTTTTATTAGATGATCTGCACAGTGTTCTTTTGAGAGCAGTCTAAATTATTATTATCCAATTCTTATGTAGATTTATAATTAATCTAACAACTATGATTTGACCATGAATATGCCTTTGCCATCTGTTATCTTTACCCTGAATTTGATCATGAATAATACATAGCCATCTGACAGTTGAATCCAATCCATAACTTAGCCATACAGAATGTAAAGCCATCCATAGAGTGTTCATTTGCATTCTCCATCCTTCTCATCTAATTCCTACCCAGAGTTTTTTCATTGAGTTTCAAGCACCAGGAGAACAATCCACCTACAGACTTGGCCATATGGGATGTAGTGCAAATTCTCCAGTGTCCTGGGTCTAATCCTAATTGTCACCAGGAAAGCCAAAATGTGCCACTCCAAACATGAACAGGGATGCTTTTGGGCATTCATAAAATGTTTAATGGAGCATTCAGGATGCTGTTGCTGACAGCGTGTATTTTAATTAGACTTCTAAGTGCACATTTATTTTTCTCACTAGACCTGCCCTACATGTGGGTGAAAGAGACAGCCTGCTCCCCTGGCTTGTAGGTGTCAAGCTGGGGATGGGAAGTATGACCATCTCAACAGATGTGTAAGGTAAGCATTTAAAAGCACAGCCAAAGAAAATTGCCCACCTGACTTTTATCTCATCACCCTGTCCTTTTTCACTGTTGTACCTAAACTTTTCCTCTTAGGAACTGGTACACATCTTTTTTTCAATTTGGCCCTTCTGGTTGGTAGAGTGTTGGCATCACTATTTGGTGTGCTCTATCTCTATATATACTATAATGCAAATGTTTATAGTATAGTATATGTACTATAATTCAAATTCAAATGAAATGCAAAGCTGCCAAAATGAAAATCATTTCTGGGCTCAATTTGGTTGGCAGACAAGCAGGCTATAAACTTTGTCTTCTATGGGTTATTGATATATTTCTTTCCATCAAACAAGACCCTAGGTCATTATAAAAAGTGAAGCCGTTCACAGCCATGATGTCTTTACTTAGCAATTAATTCCCAGAAAGGTTCTTATTACAAATTAAAACAGAGGAGGTTTGGAGGGTGATTCAGAGTGGGGAGATATCTGGACTAAGTTTTTTAGTTATTGTATTGGAAGCGAGAGTAAGACTATTGAACTTTATATTTGAAAATAACGTTCTCTGAAATTAACAGTGAGCACAAGCGTGTGTACAAATGTGAGAGTTTTCAATGAACAGCAATGTCTTCCTCATGTGTGCAACAAAACAGGCTTCAGATTTATCCTTAATTGTGGTTCTCTGAAGCATGTCTTAAAATCTACTCCAATTAAACCTCCTTATTTTAGTCTGCACCAGTGGTTCCCAACCTTCCTGTGACCCTTTAATACAGTTCCTCATGTTATGGTGACCCCAACCATAAAATTATTTTTGCTGCTACTTCTTAACTGAAATTTTGCTAATGTTGTAGATTGCCATGTAAATATTTTTGAAGATATAGGTTTGCCAAGGGGTTGAAATTATGAAAAGTTACTTTTGTTGGTCTTGTAGCCCAGTTTGGGTTGTTGGGTTGGGTTTTTTGTTCATTCGTTTGTCTGTTTGTTTTTCTTTTGTATAGTTTTGCCTACTCTGTGCTTTGGCCACATCATTTTAATCACATATAACTAATGTAGAGACAAACTAAATCAAGGCCCTGGCAAACAATCTTTATAAGTCATTCAGGGGTCCCCAAAGCTGCTGCTTTAGACAGGGTGCCTATATGCCAAACTGTCCAGATTCACAATCCTGGGAACTCTGAATATGAGATGTCGATATTTCTCTGTTACATATAGAGGAAGAAGCTGAGATGCCCAGAGAAGGAAGCCAATGGAAACTAATAGCTGACAAAGCTGTGGGCTGTAAAGACTGGCAGAAACAGTTGAGCTCAACAGAGTTTTAGTCTCCCTATCTTAGTTAGGGCTTTATTGCTGTGAAGAGACACCATGACCATGGCAAATCTTATAATGAAAAACATTTAACTGGGACTGGCTTACAGTTCAGAGGTTTAGTCCATCATTGTTACAGCAGGAAATATGGCAGCATGCAGACAGACATGGTACTAGAGAAGCAGGTTAGAGTTCTAAATCCAGCAGCAGGAAAAGAGAATGACACTGGGCCTGGCTTGAGCTTCTGAAATTTCAAAATCCACTTCCTGTGTCACACTTCCTCCAACAAGGTCACACATACTCCAACAAGGTCACACCATAACAATGTCACTCCCTATGAGGCTATGGGGTCCATTTTTACCCAAACCATCACATACCCCGAAGTAGGTTGTCAGGATAGCAGATAAATTCTGCCCAGTGGAGCACCGAGATGGTCATGCCTAAGTTAACCCGCACCTGGAGTGATGGCAGACTTGGGCTCTGGTTAAATGACAACTTGCATACTTATAGTCTATGTCTAACCCTTGATAGTATGTAAAACTGTAGTTCTCTACTAAACAACTAATTAATCATGTTATTTCTGGGGAGGATGAATGTTAATAAACATTTTAAAGGAAGAAAGTCTCTTTTTTGCATCATATTAAAATTTGCTATTGACCAAGAGTTATATAGCTAGGATTCTTGTATTTGTTTTGTTCTCAGTGTCTGGAATCTGCTCTTTGTCCTCTGCTTGTCTACTTAGCGCTGCATACTTGGAGCACTTTCAGATTTTGAAAAAGACAATTCTTCAATAAGGAACTCCTGTGCTTTGCAAGGCATTTACCATCCTTGTCCAAACGATGCATAAAGCAACACTTATCCTCCCCTCTACTATGGAGTTTAAAGTTAAATCCAGTTCTTTCTATATTTCATCAAAAAATGCAATTTCATTTTTCTCTGTAGCTAAATAAAACTCTATTCATCTGTTGGAGACACCTAGGCTGATTCCATAACTTGACTACTGTGAATAACATTGCAATAGACATGGATGTGCAGGTGTATTGTGCTATATTGACTTGCAGTCCTTTGGCTATGTGCTCAGAAAGCAGGTTTCTTAGTTAGGATTTCTATTGCTGCATCAAAATACCATGACCAAAAGGAAGTTGGGGAGAAAGTGGTTTATTTGGTTTACACTGCCACAGTACTGTTGATTGTGGAAAGAAATCAGAACAGGAACTAAAACAAGGCATGAACTTGGGAGACAGGAGCTGATGTAAAGACCATGGAGTGGCCTTACTTACAAAGATGCTTACTGGCTTGTTTTTTATAGCTTACTTAGCCTGCTTTATTATAGAATCCAGGACAGACAACCCAGGGATGGAAGCACCCACAATGGGCTGGGTATTCTCCCATCAATTACTAATTATGAAAATGTCTTACAGCCAGATCCCAACTGAGGGCTCCTCCTTTCAGATGATTCTAGTTTGTATGTCAAGTTGATACATGACTAGTCAGAATAGTATGTATCTGGGTCTAATGCAAATTCTAATTTTATTGTCTTAAAGAACCTCCGTATTGATTTATATACTGTCTGAACCAATAAGTCAAATACAGAAAGACAAATTTGCCATATTTTATTTTATTAGTGTGTCCTTTATTTTATAAATGCATAAGCCATTTATTCATATATATTATTGATAGATATAGATAGATAGGTAGATAGATAGATAGATAGATAGATAGATAGATAATAGATAGATGATAGATAGATAGATAGATAGATAGATAGATAGATAGATAGATACATACATACATACATACATACATACATACATACATACATATATAAATAGATACATAGATGGTAGAACATAAGAGACTAAAGGAAAGAGGATACTAACGGGAGGACAGAAGAGTGAGGGAAAAATAAATGGAGGGCTGAGGGGGTCATTAGCATGGTCTGATGACCTGTTATAACCGAAATAGGCTGTCTATATGCAGTACAATACTTGTGTACAGTGAATATATTCTAATTTTTAAGAGGACATGCGTGTGTGCACGTGCAAAAGCACACAAAGACAGTGATACCCATACATCTCTATATGTCCACTAGGGGGTAGTGCTCATCCCAGTTAAGGACTTTTGACTCAAGCTTCTGCTTTGTTTAAGGACCAGCTCAACTCTTTCTTTAACTCTTTGATATTCCATATTACATTGATTTTTGTATCTTATTTGAATTCAAACTATACTTCAAGCTAATGTAGCACTAGCTACAAACTCACATGTTAATTTCTCCATCTGTATTGGTTTGCCTTCTCCGTTTCAGCTTGGTCATAAATGTTTAAGAGAAGCGCCATGAAGTCTGTAAACTCTGTGAAGTCTCTTGTTTCACACCTCACATGTAATGTAATGCTGAGGACTTAATGCATTCTATTGGGCTCCTGTCAGTCTACTGCCTTCCTCATTCTTTGGCAATGCGTCCTACTACTTCTCCATCATCATTCCTGACAGGTGTCCCTCCAGCAACTACTAAAAGTTCCTTAGGCTTCTCTGAACATTCACTGTTACTCCAATACTATATCTAAACTGATTCTGTACAATGATTATTCATAATGCCCTTCCATTGACTTCTTTGTAAGTAAAATCCTATGTGTTCTTCAAAGTATACCCTCTCTGGTGAATTATTTCCATCTTTCTGGCATGTTAATACTTTTATTGGTGCAACTTTACTGTTTACCTGATTATTGCTTCTAAAAGAACAAGAACGGTGTCTAGGATATTCCTTTAGATTCTAGCATGAGGATCAGTTCTCAGGATAAACTGAACACATCCTGTTTGATTACATTACAGTTTCAAAACTCAGAATCATGAGCCTCACTAAGGAAAATGGAGAAAAATGCCCATGATAGAGGAACATCCATTTTCTTTTCCTTCAATACATCTTCTCATTTTTGCTAAAAAATATAAAAATTCAGGAAATATGATATATATGGCTCATAACTAATCACAGCTTCATTATAACTTACATACTTTTACAGTCTCATTAAAGAGACTGAACCATTGTTTATTTTATTACATCATTTTCATTCCTTCCTATAGTCATGCCAAAGAAATATTTGATCAGTTGGTATCAGTAGATATTAACTCAAACTGCACACTCAGATGGGAGGCAAAAGAAAAATATAGCCTGTATTCTATTGGAAGAAATGCTTTTCATTTCTATCTAGCACATATATTAAATTCTGTGGTACAAGGCATTGATATCCATAATAATGATGAAACAATAATTTAAAATAATAATTAAAAAACATATACATGCCAGCAACAGTGGTGCATACTTTTATTCCTAGTCCTAGGGAAACAGAGGCAGGCAAATCTGCATAACTAATTTCAGGTCAATCAGGGCTATATATAGGAACCCTATCTTTTAAAAACTGTGTGGGAAACCCTGTCAACTAACAGGACTATAAACTCTTACATGAGAACTTACAAGACACTTGTTCAGCAAAACAGGAGTGGTAGCAGGAGCTTTGGAATCATCTGCTGCCTCTGTCAGCTCCATAATGACTGATGGAGTCTTGGTTTATAAAGGAAGGACCAGATTGAATAAAAATAGATTAAAGACCTCATCCCAGATAGTGCTTCTTGAGATTCCTGGGAAGTGAAAAAGGCATCGCTTTCTCTTCAGTGAGGTCACTACTGAGCTGGTGGGCATGAGAATGAACTCCTAACATCCTCTAAGAAACCAGGAATCACAACCTTAGCCTAAAGAGGGATTGAGTAAGGAAAGAAAGAATAAAGCCACCGGACAAGATGGGATGCAGTTCATTTCACTTCTGCTTTCTTATATTTCTAGTTACAGAAATGAAGGTGGCATCAATCAAATCAGATATTGAGCATGCCACTAACTGCATAGCTGTTTCACTATATAATGCCTATGAATGGCTAAAAAAGATGCATGGATGAAGAAATCTAGAAAATAAAGGTCTACATTGGACTATACTCTTTAATAAATATGCTGCCTTTTCAATTAATTCTTCAAGAACTTCTACAATGTATTTGATCATATTCGTTTATCTTTCTGGTCCTTCCAGATCCACCTCCCCTTCCTGAATGTCCACAATTTTCAATCCCATCAAGGGTGATTGATATTGTTCTTATACTCTTGAGTAAATGTGTGACCACCCATTGACAAGTGGTTGACTTTCAGGAACCATGCTCTTTAGAGAACTAACTCTCCCTGCTGCTATCAATAGCCAAAAGATCCTTCACTACTGGTAGGACTTTATGCCCACCTTGTCTCTCCATGCAAGAATTTTATCTGGTTTGAACTTGCATAATAATTCTCGTGCATGCTGACACCACCAGTGTGAGTTCATACGTGCAACTGCCTTTGTGTCTAGAAAATAATTTCACTGAAGTCATCTACCACTTCCCAATCTTAAATCTTTCTGTCCCTTCTCCACGCTTCTGAGCTTTGGGAAGAACAGATACGACACAGACTTGGAAGTCTGCAGACAGTTGTGGGTCTCCGTGTTAACTGCCTCCTACTGAAGAAAGGGTTTTTCCAGGGAAGGGTGAGAGATGTATTAATCATCTGTCAGATTTTATCTTAGTTTTTTTGTGTAAACTGTTTTATACATGAGATATGGGAAAGGGTTAGATAAAGGAGTCTTTTTATAGTTTAAAAATGGAAATAATATTCTATTCCAATGTTTTGGTATGAATAAAAATAATAAATCGATGTATCATTCCACCACAAAGATAAAAGTATTTTAAAATGGTCAGTATTATTATGTGCATCAAGGGTTAAAGAGAATATCACAGCCATTTGAATCCTTTCTCCAAGACAGCACAGCTAAAATTATAGGCAACCGGTGCATTTTGCCTCAGGCTCTCTTCCACACTTAGGATCTACACTTTTTCAGAAATTTAAGGTTATAACCTACAGTTCTGGCCCCAAGGAATATTTTTAAATGAGCTATTGCCATCCACTAGCCTGGCTACTTAAAATACCCCTCCCCAGGCTAGTGAGATGGCTCAGCAGGTAAGCTACTCACTGCAAAACAGAAAGAATTGCTGATATCCCAAGAATTAACCAGAAATGTGTGTGTGTGTGTGTGTGTGTGTGTGTAGTACAGTACTCTGATTATGTGGGGCATACAATACATAATGGCTTTTGCTTACAACATCTACACCAGAATGGGTTGAAGGTTATAAGTCATTCATTTTTAAGCAAGTCCTATTCGTTGCCTATGAAATCTTTAGGTGATTTGTCTGTTCAAGTCTTGTTTTCTTCTTTTGCAAAATGAATTGGCAAATTGGGATGTTGTATAATATCCCTATTACCTTTGTGTCCCTGTCAATTTTGTTTTCCTCCCTTGGGCTAATCAACTCATTTACACTTCCTGATTTTTTTTTGATTGGGACTGTTAACATTGAAAGAAAATTAACTATATGAACAAATTTTCAAAATTAGTCATTCTATATATTTTCTCAGAGATTCCTCTCATGTCAGCATTTTACACAGGTTAGAACACACTTATCAAAAGTAATAAATTAGCATTGGTTCATAGCTATTAACAAATCCACATGTTTTATTCAATGTGATGGTTAATTTTGTGTACCAACTTGATTGGTGAAGAAATACTGAGGTAGCTGGTAAAACTTTGGTTCTGGCCCAGGAGACTGGGTGAAGAAGACTTCCCTAGCAGTGATGCGTAGGCTTTACCCAACCTACTGAGGGCCTGAATAGCACGGTATAGAAACAGGAATCTTGCTTCCATCTCAGATGGGACTCCTGTCCCGCCCTTCCCACCTACACACATCTTCTTTTAGATACCAGGAATTTATATTTAGATTAGGACCTTACACTCCAACCCCCTATATAAAAGGGAGTTTTCTTATGCCGAAAAAACCTTGGGTTTGGACCAACTTATCCAGTCCCTGTTTTTTGGTCTTTCACCATATGAATAAATTATACAAATTTATTCTGATCAATAAATAAATAGCTTATAAAATCATAGGTTATTAGGACCTCATAGCCCCCAAAATCACATGAGCCAATTTCTATTTTACCAATCCAAATATCATACTGATCCTGTTTTTCCAGAAAACCTTGATTAATACATTCCGATTGGTCCATTTCTTTCACCACTGTAATTGGTCTGTCCTAGAATCACATCCAAGAGATCACATAACATTTAACCATCATGCATTCCTTCCTCTCCTCCCATATCTGTGTGTTCCTGCCTTGTCTTACTTTCACAACACTGACACTTTTGAGAAGTACAAGTTAGGTTTTGTAGATTGTCCCTTAGTTGGGCTTTATCACACGTTTATCAAGATTTCTTTGATTAGTATTATGGGGTTGGAGGACAAGCTACTAAGAAGTCTTAAGTCACTGAGGGCATCCCTCCAAGAGTTATAGATCCTTTTCTCTCCATTTCTCTCATCAATTTTTTGACTAAGAGTTGAGCCACTTGTTCTACCACACCTTTCTTGCTGGAATATGTTGCTGAGGTAGAGACCCCAAAACAACAGCCAAATGATGACAATCGGAAACCTCCAAAGTTGTGAGTCAAAATAAATCTTACCTCTTTGTCCGTTGATATATTACGGATGTCTGTTACAGCAACAGAAAGCTGAGTAGCCCACAGCACCAATTAAAATCTCTATAACCAAACATTAGAAGACAAAGAAAAAGCAACGCTGCAGGGTGGCTTTGCTGTTTAAGGTGACATTGTGTTTCAGATACTATCTGATATGCGTTCACAAAGCTCTGTTTAACTGTTTCGTTTTTCCTCCTTGATTCACATGAAAACCAAATTTGCCAACCCATTATTGTCTGAAGGGACCACAAATTTCAAGTACGCCTTATACAAAATGCCTATTTACAACTGCCCTGCTGTTCTCTGCTTCCTGGAGTTCGGAGTTGTGCGGAGGTCTCCGAGATCCTATACCACAGGTACATGAAGTACAGCCACCTGCTGCCCCTTGCTGAACCAAGGATTGAATGAGGAGAGAGCATCTCTTTTGTTAACCAGCTAATATTGGATGTTTTGCTTATGACAACCACCAGGTTCTCCGGATCAAAGCAGACAGAAATTGCAAAGGAGTGGAGCTGATTCAGTTGCTCATGCAGGACCCAGCATCATTGAGCAGATAGATGGAACCCGGATGCCCTTGTAGACAGAGGAAGAACGAATAGATACTGAGTGGTTACACAGAGGAGTCCGAAGGGAAAATAGAGTGAAGCTCGCACCTCGCTGTCTACAAAGTTGTCCTACTTTATGTGCACCTCAACAAAAAGGGGAGGAGGACACAGTTCCAGTGGGGAAGACAGAAGAAGTAATGGGCTTGAAACCACCGGAGTCAAAATGACAGCTTCTCGGAAGTTTCTGTCTAACAATTTTGAGCCAATATAAGGGCAATTATTTCGAGTAGCCTAGAGCACGGCGTGCATTAGCAGCACAGAGACCCATCCGCCTCAGCTCCAGCTTTATCAGCAGAACACTGGACGGGAAATGAAACAAAACCAAACGGCGAGAAGTAAATAGGAGTACTTGACCAGATTTCTAGAGTTTTCTAAGTAATTTCCTACCTGGTAATTGTAAAAGAATGAATTCTAACAGATCTGTCACTTATCAGGAGTCAGTGTATTCCCACTGCAATATAGACCCTTAAAAAACCCATTCTGCTATTTTAACTCTAGGAACCCAATTTTGGGGATCAGCCTTGGTGCTTTAGATCTCACTGAGTATATTATTTTTCTTTCTTTCACTATATACTGAGATGTAATAATGGGATATCTATTTGGGTGACAGTTCATGAGCAGACAATACCTGAGGTTGGGCTCCACACTTCTCTGTCTTCTCGTCCTCTCTGGGTTATAGAAAGGACAAAAGCTTCCTGCTCTGACCTAAAGATTCAATGGCCATATTGCTTATCAAAGAGAGTGTAACTCACTAAATCAATACAAATAATAAATAAGAATTTATAATTCCAGCTACAGTCTCACATTTAGCATTGCCACCTCTTGCAGACATTGAGAGTTGACTGGTGTGGGAGAATTGTCTGTAATCTGTCAATCATGTTATAAATAAACACTGATTGGCCAGGTAAGAAATATAGGTGGGAAAACCAGACAGGAAGTAGAAATGGTGTAATGAGAACAGGAGAATTCTGGGAAGGAGGAACTTGATTCCTCCCACTCCTGTCCAGACCATGGAAGAAGCAGGATGTGATCTGCCCCACTGAAAAAAGGTACTGAGACACATGGCTAACATAGATCAGAAAAATGGGTTAATCAAGATGTGAGAGTTAGCCAGTGAGAGGCTAGAGCTAATGGGTCAATCAGCTTATAATTTATGGAGACCTATGTGTGATTTTCTTTGGGGCTAAACAGATGTGGGGTACTGGGTGGAATGGAAAACCCCAAGCAAGCAGGCCTGGCCCCCTTCATGATACACTTGACTTTCCTCTAGTGGATGTAAGAAGTGTTGATACGTTCTCTGGAGGGGTCACATATTGAAGTTAGTGGCTTCCTGCTGTCTCTGGTCTAGGTGATGATGTAGTGAAGGCTCAGGTCCATACATTATGTAGGCATAGCAATCCGTGTCCACAGTTGTAGCTACTCAGGAAGCTGAGATGGAGGAATCATTTTATCACTGGAGTTTGAGCCTAGCCTGGACAGCATAGCACAACAAACACCATCTCATAAAATAAAAAATAAAAATAAATAAATAAATAAACTATATTAGTCACCAACAGAGATTATTTTTAAAAATAATATAGAATGGAGTAATACGGTTGCATGTGACTTCACAAAATGTCAAAAAAAAAAAAACGAGTCACTGACATTGACGGGGTTCTCTGAATTCAAGAATGTCCTTGTGGTTATTTATTTATTATTTATTTATATGAGGTTTCATGTGACCAGTTCTCATGTATCCAAGGCTAACTTTGAACTTCAGATCCCCTCCAACGTCCTCTTGAGTGCTAGGATTCAGGCACACACTACCATGTCCAGCTCTAACCGCTGTTTTAATTAAGAAAAGGCAACATTCAACATATATTTCATAAATAACTATTACATTTCATGACATAAGTAAGGAAGAGCCCCATGAGAGGTCATCTGATCACAATTCATTAATTTAATAGCTGCTGTGCACTCATTCATGTGTGAACGACCCCACCTGTGAACTCCCTATGAGCATGAACATATTGACATTGGCAGCTGCCTCACGACAATAAGCTGGGAACAGAATCTAATGAATTAACTGCACTTGTGTCCTCTAACTCCTAATATTTAGGGCTGTGTTCTAACACCTGGATGGATATTAAAACAACCCAGATATGTGTGAAATTCACCTCAGAGTTTTCTCTGAGGAAATTAGTCTTTTATCTTCCCTGCAACTGTGACAGAGGGAGCTCAATAGAACACCCTTCAGAGTATATTTTTGCACAATCTAATTATGCCCCTTGTTTGTGGATCCTGTTGTTTTCTATTTTGTTCTTCTGTTTGTTTGCTCCTACTTCAGGATAAGTTCCCCTCCTTCCCACCCATATAGGAAGAAGCCCTCAGTGCAGCAGTGTAAGGACTTTAACGTGGCTTTCGTGTCACCCAGGGATTAATCATTCGGCTGTCCATACAGGGTGGCAATATACTTTATCTTTCAAATTGGGACACTTTTCAGTGTAGCGTTATTGATTACCCCTTGACAACATGCATAAACTTGAACTGTTTTGGACAAACTAGAGCATATAGCACAGTTGGGAATTGAAAATGCAACTGTGCGTGACTCGGGTCTTACACAAATCTCCCACAAGGCATTCGTTTCTTTCAAGGGACTTATAGAATGGACTCATTTACATTGCACCAGCCAAAGACAGAAGAGTATAGTGGTTGAGCACAAGGGCCCAGCTTTTCTATTTCTTCTATCCCCTGCTCCTGACCTTAGAATGATAGTTTACTATTTCCCAGCTAAAGAACCCAAATCTCAGAGATTCAATTCCAAGGCATGTGAGTTTGGAAAGTTACTTAACCTTTTTTTTTTTCCTCAGCTTCCTTATCTATAAATGATAATGGTTTTAAGTACCTCATAAGGCCATGAAATAACAGTGTCAATAGTTATAAGCAAATTATCAGAAAGTATGACACATCACAGGCAGTGATATATATATATATGTGTGTGTGTGTGTGTGTGTGTGTGTGTGTGTATACATCAACCGATCTAGTGACTGTCCTTTTTCTCCTTGAACAAGTCATTAGGACTTCTAGAGTTCAGTCTGGCCTACTTGTCAATTCTTGGCCATCTGGCCCATCTTGTCATTCACTTTTCTGCCAATGTAGTCTGCATTTATGTGACTGGTTACTTTGGCTTCTTGAAAATGCCTAGGCATTTGGTCTCCCCATTATTCTTCATACACTGATTTCTTTTCAATGCTTTCATAAGTTGCCTCCAGCCAAATACATTGAGTTCCTTTTCACTATTCAGGGTCACTTCCATGAAATAGAGTGCTAAGGAGCATGCCAAAATGAATGTACGGCCTCTCCCTTGCTGACATATTGCTCTTTTTTCATCTCTTTCTGGGGGTTTTCATGTGAAGCATTGGTTTTGACACTATTACAGCCTGAAGGTTACAAAGACATCCATCGTTAGAATCATTATTAGTATCTTCTGCTAGAGTGTGCATAGTTCTCTCTGACATTTTAATAAATTTTGCCCCAAAATATGTCATGGAGCCACCTTTTGTCAAGGAAATGATTGGGGGAAGGCGCTTTCCATGTCTCATAGTAAATGTGACCTTTAATCTTTCCATGTTTTGTGTCCTTGCATGAGGTATATCATCTGATTTAAGCATAAGGGATGTCTGACCTAATCTCTTAGCAGGGTGAAATTGAAACGACTTATATAATCCTGATTAAAAAAAGAAAAGAAAAAAAACATTCTATTATTATGTTCATAAGCATTTGGTCTATTCATATTGCTTAACTAGAATAATTCAGCCTAATTTAAACACTGGCAATTTGACTTTGCATTTATAGGAGGGAAGAAAGAGGAAAGGTGCTCTGCAGCCCTAGACGCTGTTCTGCCCCAACCTCATGACCATTGTCTTTGTCATCATCAACATCATCATCGTATTAATGGCCATCAACATTTACAGTTACTGAGTATGTATTTTGTTCCTGGTATTTTATAAGCCTGATCTCATTTAATGCACAACAATAACTCAGTAAGATAAGTTCTACCAATAACACAAGAGTATAAGACATAGTATAAGGAAATAAAGGGATATTAAAGTCAAATAAATTGGAGAATTAGCAATCTGGGGCATAAAACCAGGTCTAGACACATTAACTACAGTGTTAACCACTAGGTTAGACAGAACTAACTGCTTCTGGAGAAAGTGCAGGTTCCTCTTTGATGGATGACTAACATGTCAGAGAGGCCTATCTAAGAAGTGGATTCCAGTTCATTGCCTTGTCTTACCATGTGTTACAACTGGCTGAATATGTATTCTAGTCACATTGGAGGGGCGTGTCTAAGGATGGTGTTATCTGGAGGCCTCCATCTAAGATGAATCATCAAAATCAATATAATGGTTAAAGATCAAAGCATTTGTATGTTGTAATAAGAGAGACGGGGCTACTTTCCCAGTGCCCAGCTGCCCGCATGGTTAGCTTTACCCAAAATAATTACATGGAAACTGTATTCTTTTAAACACTGCTTGGCCCATTAGCTCCAGCCTCTTATTGGCTAGCTCTTACATATTGATCTAACCCATTTCTAATATTCTGTGTAGCACCACAAGTTGGCTTACCAGAAAAGATCTTAACCTGCGTCTGTCTGGAGTGGGAGAATCATGGCGACTCACCGACTCGGCTTCTTTCTCCCAGCATTCTGTTCTGTCTACTCTGCCTACCTAATTTTCTGTCCTATCAGGGTCAAGCAGTTTTCTTTATTAATTAACCAATGAAAGCAACAGATTATAAAGAAATCACTCCCACATCATTTGCCCTTTTTCTGTTTAAACAAAAAAGAAGGCTTTCATTTTAACATAGTAAAATTACATATAGCAAAACAGTTATCAAGCAAGAATTATAGTTACAATATTTATATCTATTTTATCTTTTATAATAACTAAGGAAAACTACAACTATGTATTCATTCTTTAACTCCATCAAAGACTCCAGAAGGATATAATATTACCTAAGCAAACAAGAAATCCAAAATTCTAGAAATGATAGAGATATCTCGCTGCCTGTACAGTCACCCAAAGTTCTTTTGTACCGTTGGGGCATCCGTCTTTGGCCTTCAGGCCCATAGTGTTCGGCAGACATTTTCATGAAGCAGGAAATTTCAAAAACAGTCAGTCACTATCTGCTGTGTTCTGTAGATTGTCTTGCAGACTCTTTCATGAGTCAGGAACCCTGAAAGACCATCTCACCTTTAGGCAAGTTCAGCAGTCCTCTTTCTGTGGGTTCTTTGTGTCCAGTTTATGCATCAGTCCAGGCAAGAGCAGTTTCTTGCCCCAATGGCTAACCAACTCCATAAGGAACCTCTTTGATGGCCATCTTTCTCTTGAAGTAGATTGGTGCTGCCAGGAGCAGACATGTCTCATAGTCATGAAAAGCCCTAAGTTATTAAAACATTAAATGCCATATTCTGTAGTCTTTGAAAGATATGAAGAATGCCTATCTAATTGAAATATATCTCTATATATCTAGAAAATCTAACTAACATGACTACAAACTTGACTATTATTGATGATTATCCATTAGCAACCTATATTTCCTAATTATACATTACATTTTTAAATGAACTACACAATCACAATACCTTAATCAAGATTAGAAATATGTATATACATATAACAAAATTGATCTTAAAATCCACACCAATGCAAATTATTCATACCTATGTCATTTCCCCCTTTAAGTGTAAAAGAACATTTATAAACAATATTTGGGAATATGGGCACAGTTATTTATCACTCCCACATCATTTGTATGTCTTAAACATGCCCCCATATATAAAAGAACTTAATTCACAATAACATAATGAAATAGTGGCATTTAGATTCCAGCTTACAATTGAGTGGCCTAAGGGGTAACCCCTCTTAGTGATAGAAGACCCTTATCAACAATCTCAGTGTCATTGGTGCCAAAGACAGTGAACAGCTAGGCAGCACCAGGAACATGAGCCTAAACTGGACTAGCCTTTATTTGTTGAGTATTTTCCATTGCATTTCCTATTATTACACAAAAGCCAATAATGAAAACACCATATCTCAGCCTTATTTAATTCCTTAGAGCTATACATTGCTATTCTAGTCCCTCATATATAAAGTCAAGGTTCATAAATGCTTTCTGTCTGTCACACACTGATGGTTGGCACATCAGGCTTTGGATTCAGAAATATTGATCATAAAGTTTGTGTATTAATCTCAGTGGCATTGAGTAAACCCCTAGTTAGGTAAAAAATTCTCCTGTCATTTGTATGACATTTTTTCCTTTATAATACTAGAGACTTTTCTTAATTAGCTAAAATCTGTGACCTAGTCTCCCCTTATCTATGTCTAAATGCATTAAACATAATTTTTCCTTTACCCTTGCTTTAGTGGTCTCATCTCACATGCTAATTCTTGATTATTAAGATTCTAGTGTTTTTTAGACCATTGCCTCTTCATCAGTAAAATTAATTAACTTTCTTGTGAAGGTTTATTTCCCCTATTTCTCCATCCATAATTAAGTGCCATTGATTGAATATATTCTCTCAAAACCATATGTTGAAATTCTTATCGTCAGAGTGATGGTATTAAGGACATGTGGAAAGTAATCTAGTCATGAGAGTAAAGCCTTGATGAACATTATTCGTGACCTGGTGAGGTGCACCAAAGAGTTTACTAACTATTCCATTCTAATACAACACAAGACAACTGTAGACTGCATCCCAGAAGAGGGTCCTCACTACAACCTGACCATAATAGCACCTGGATCTGGGACTGCCAGCCTAACTATAAAATGTGCTCCTTCTGCTGTTGCTGCTGCTGAAGATGATGATTATGATGATGATGAGGAGGAGGAGGAGGGATGCTCAGAAACCATCCAATCAATGATAGTTGGCAACAGAAGCCTGAAAAGACTAAGACATTGACCTTTCCTTTTGGCAGAGCCCATCTCCCAGGAGTCTTTCAAAGAGAATTTTAAAGTGGAAAACTTTTTCTTAAAATTGTAGTTCTGAGAGTATCTTTATGAATATGATAATTCATCTGAATATGAAACACTAATATCTAAATTCTTTCCTTAAAAATTTTGAAGACATTACCCATTGTCACTGTAAAAAAAAAAAAAAACTTGATATAAACGTGGTATTATCTTTGGTCTTTTATTTGACCTAGAAACATCCAAATTTTCTTAGTCTCTGTGCTCTTAAATTTCCTTATTATCTGTTCAGATATTAATTTTCTTATCTGTCCACTGAGTATTCAAGTTAGCTTTTTATCCTGAGTTCTTCTTTCTTTGATCCTTAAAACTTCTGATTAATATTTTGTTTGCTTCCTTTTCACTTTCTGAGAGTCCTAATTTCAAGACCGATTTTTGACACCACTGCTTCTCTCCATGGCTCAACACTTTCAATTGATGATGTCTTCCTAATGTGCCCTCTTCATATCTTAAGGAAGATTTTTACCAGTTCCTTTATTCATTTGCACTGAAGCTGTACATTCTGATGTTCCTACGGTCACAGTCATTGTTACGTATTTTTAATCTCAAACTTGCATTTTCATACCACAATTTTGCATTAATTTTTTCTTTTGACTACTGCAGAGTTAGAAAGATTCTTTTATCTCATAAAATCATTTTACATGCATGTTATGTTCCATTGGGTCTGCTTTCACTGAAAACATTTATAATTTCAGTTCTGATTTTCAGTTTATGTTCCTCAAATATTTAATATTTTCTCCTGTGGAGCAGATCATTTATTCATTTGAAGCAATAGTCTTGGCCGTAGCTGAAGTTCCTTAACGAGTAGAGGGAAATGCCAGCAGGGTTGCATATTTGAGTGCTGTAGTTGAAACTCACACTTCCTGCCCCTTACCCAACATTACCTAATGCTCTGTTTCTTTCTTATCTTATGAAACCTGTTCTATAGACACAGCATCCAGACAGCATCTCCCTTCTTCCCTGGTTGCCTGTTGCAGGAGGATAGAGCAGGATCAGAAAACACAGAGACCACCAGATCTCCCTCCTGCCTTTGCCATCAGGTATGACCCTGGAAAGTTACCTGGAAGTTCCTGGTCATATGCACTGTGAGGAAGATTGATCAAATGCTGGGATTCCCCACATTTAGCTCCAGTTTAAGGCCCTTCATGGGCAATTAGTAGGAAATAGTAGGAACCTTTCTTGAAAATAGACCTGTATAAATCACCAACCCATTCTTCCTAGTATTTCTTGCTTCTAAAAAGGCCATCTATTGATATCAACAGCACCCTCCCTTTCTCTCTAGGAAAGTTTCCATTTTGTTGTACCTGAGACTCTCAGTGACTCTATTTTGGTGCCAGCTCAAGCGTGGTCAACTTAGGCAAGTCCACGGGACACCAGAGCCCACACACGGCTAGTGATCTGCTATCACTCTCTACATTTTGAAAAGGAAATATAGACTTTTCATTTGTGGAAATCTTCACAAGTTTGGTAGTCAGTATTCAGTGCCCATAACATCTCCAGGTTTTGTTACAGAAGTTTATGTGGACTATCCAAATTATCCAAAACTAAGTGACAGTTTTAGAGAGTTCATTCTCTCTACACAATCAAGTGCTGACTTTATCTTCACCTTTAATAAAGCATTAATAAATTATTTGGGGGTAAATAAAAATGGTATAGAACAGAATCTCATGGTAGTTATGGTAACTGAACACAATTCCTGGGCACACCTGCCTCAAATAACTAGAGAATCCTGCATCTCATCCAGTGACTATCCATACAATTCCCACCTTTTGGGTTTTTTTTTTAAAGATTATTTGAGAACTCTAAACTTCAGAAAACAAATTTCATATTATGTTTTAACTCAAATAATTTATAGATGCTTGCAAAATCACACACACACACACACACACACACACACACCTCACCAGAAACTATATTTTCCCACCCTGAAGGCGTGAATTATGAATGACATTGATCATTATGAAGAATACTTGAGGTTAGAATATGTTGCATTTTTTTGTTTCAAGTTTCCAAAAAAATCAGCAAATAAACAAATCTTGTTCAAAACGGTCCAATTCTTGCTAACTGTATTACCAGGTTTTCTTTTATTTATATTTTAGTGTGGTTCATGGTATGGGGACAGTGATAACTTATTGTAAGAATTTTCATTTATGCAAAGTTTGAGGTGCCCTGTTCTAGATACATTTCTAAAGCAATCAAAGGCAGCTCCCTTTCTCTTTTCCTGACTTCACAGTTGCTGCTTTAATGTTCCCTGCCCCTGACAAGCCACTATTCTTGCACCTCAACATCGTGAGATGCAACCACTATCGCTGGCTGGCTGCTTTCAACAATGAAAAAGAATACAATTTGTGGATCCTGTTCCTCTCATTCACCCTGGTTATCAGAGTTGACAGAAATGCACAACAATTGACAACCTGATACATTCTATAGCATTAGAGTCAGAGTTTATGACAAGCTTGCAGAAAAGAGGGATGAAGTAAAAACACTCCACAAACAGTAGCTGACACTTACAGTAGGTTTTCCCAACAGTGTTACTACTTTACAGGTACTTTTGAACAAGCAATACCCATGAGAATATCTTGGTTATTATCATTAATAACTCATGAGCTATTATAATCATTTGTATATATAAGGAAAATGGGCACAAAAATAAATAATATTTAACATGGTCAGAGAATTAGTTCCTAAAAAGCCAGACTTGACTGTGAATTTTGATTCTAGAAGTGATGTTATAACATGATATTATACTTTCTCCCAGACCAGACATCTGTGCCATCATGAGAGCACCAGAGCTATCACAAGTCTTGTTTCTTAGTCAGTCTGGATTGTTATAATGAGATGATATAGACTGACTGGCTTCAACAAAAACGGATTTACCTGAGTTCTGGATATGGTACACTGCAAGATCGAGGAACTGCCATGGTCAGCATCTGGTGATGGGTTACTGTCTGACTCAGAGAAAGCTCCCTTCTGCTTCTTCCTATGGCATAGAAATGGAGAAAGCAAATGTTCTCCTGATTATTCTAACAAGGATACTAATCACATCCATGAGGATTCTGATCTCAGGTCATAACCACCTGACAAAGGTCTCAACTCCCCAGTACCATAACCTCGGAGAGTAGAACATCTAAATAAGAGTGATAAAGCTCAAGTGAGAAACAAAATCTATAGGACCCAATTCACAGAATTATAACTAGTAGGAAGGAAAAACGTGAGAACATGCAAGTTACCCTGTGGAAATTTATCATGGGCAAGTACTGACTTGCCTGTATAGAGAGTGGCAGAAATATGAAAATATTCTAAAATATATTGTGAGGATTGCAATACTAGTTAAGTAGTTAGAAATTGGTAGGCTTGAAGGTCATGGAAGATGGATCCTCTCTTCATAATCAGCTTTAGACCATACTTCTCTGTCTCTGCTAACATATTGATCTTAAGAAAGAAGGAAGGGAGGAAGTAGGAAACAGAGCTTAGTTAAAGTCCATTAAGGAAAGGCTATTTCCTCCTCATAAAGGATGTCTATTTTATAGCCTTTTTAAAGATTTATTTTTATTTTATGTGTATAATTGTGTTGTCTGTGCACTACCTGTGTGTATGGTGCTTGCAGAGGCCAGAAGAGAGTGTTGCATTTCCCAGAAACAAAATTACAGATGGCTGTGAACTGCCTTGTGGTGATAAAAACTGAACCTGGGTTTTCAAAAAGAATAGCAAGCTCCCTTAACCACTGAGTCATCTCTCCAGTTCCTCAAATTTATTTTTTGTTTATTCTTTAATTGGTTTTATTATGTTATGTTACATGATTTTTGATCTAAATAATAGTATCTGTGTTGTATTTTTATCCCTTGGTAGAGATGACATTCTTAACTGCCCAGAGGACCCTAAGATTACTACCTACCAGAGAGGCTTTCTGGTGAAGGAATTAGGATATACTATTGATCATTCTCTTAAGAGTTCATCCAAATGGGTCTATCAACAAACTGAACAGAAAACTGTCTGTCTGGAAATCTGTTTGTTTAGAAATTTTAGGAAATTATAGAAAATCCACCTCAGTATATAAATGAATACAGTGATCTCTCTGCCATTGTCTACTGTGTCTCCATAAGAGATCTTTCCTCGGTCAATGGCCATTCATACTCCCCAATATATGAACTGCATGTGGTCCTTTTGTCATTGTCCACCCCCACACTATGGTTTCCCCTCAGTGGTTGCTTTGGCATTGCTCACTCTCATACCCTATTACTCCATGATAAATTACCTAATTTTCTATATACTATGTTCTGTGCATCTCATCTAAAGTCAGGAAACAAAGAACACAGAGCTGCAGAGTTTCAAGAAAACCAAAGAAATATCCCAGTGACATCTTTTAGTGTTATGGCTGGTTGTCATGGATTTTCCTCATCTTCGTTTTGTAAGTGGTAGACTTCACTCCTTTAGGGTGAGACCACAAAATTCCACACCTTTCTTTCTACAAGTTCACTTAGTGTATCTACTTTAGCTCTGGATACAGGCTACTCCACTTTTTTGTTTCCAGAAATTTATTTTTCCAGCTATAGCCAGAGTAACCTAAATCAGAGATTTTAGTTGTTGTTTTGCAAAATGGCTAGTTATGCTGATGTAATGTGTTCTAGGTGTCTCTATTGCCATTTGACAAGGTAATGTGTTTTCTATGTTGGGTTAATGATGCAATACTGGACCTCATATGTTAGGTTCCTCTATCTTTAAAAAATCTTTCTTAAAAATTGTGGGGGGGAGAGGGAGAGAGAGAGAGAGAGAGAGAGAGAGAGAGAGAGAGAGAGAGAGAGAGAGGTTGTTGTTATTTCTCTAGTTGGTACAAATATACGTCTAGGTATATACACTTGTGTGCACATAGATTCCAGAAGAGGGCATAAGTCCCCTCAAGGTTGAAATTATGGGCATTTGTAGGGCACTCAGGTTATTATATGAATGCTGGAATCTGAATTCCAGTCTTCATGATTGTATAGCAAGAATTCATAACTGCTGAACCATATCTCCAGTGCTAGTTCTAGTTGAGGTATGATTTTGCATAATGTATCAACTGAGTCCTAAGGGATGCTTGGTTTGAGGGTGGCTTTTTGTTTGGTTGGTTGGTTGGATGAATAGATGATTGGTTTGGTTTGGTTTGGTTTGGTTTGCTTGTTTGCTTGTTTGCTTGTTTGCTTGCTTTTGGTTTCCTTATGGTCTCTCTATACCCTTTTAGGAAGAAAACAAATTCTGTATCTGAGAGAGGAAATTATACATTCACAAAAAACATGATGATAAAGCTTGTTATATACCAAGGTAATTCTAGAATTGATCCTTATTCTCAATAAGTATGTGGACCATTTCCCCCACCAGCTAATGTTTCTACCACCCAGCTTCACCCCAACCAGCCAGGAACCAGAGTCCCCACTGATAAAATAAGTTTCCGAATCAGTATACTATGATATTTCTGACACCCAGTTTCCTGAGTACAAGGAATCGTGGCAATCATTCTTGTATTTTTATTTGTCTTCTTTCTAGATAACTTCTTTGATTCCTGTTGATTTACTTCCCAGATATGTACAAATTTGATTTTCCCCTTCCCCCAAATAAAGCAATTAAACTAAGCTAGTCTTACAAAAACAAGATTATTGTGAAATCAAAGTTAGTAGACAAGACATAAAGAATGACCACTGTCTATCAACTATTGACCAGGGACCTAGTTGAAACCCAGTTTTTTGCCTTTTAAGAGTCCATTACGGTCATTCAAAAGTGCATTCTAACTGATCCTTCCTCCTCAAAATGCAAAAACCCTTCTCTATAATGGATTTCTTATTTAACCAGCTTCTGATATCAGAAGGAAGTTACAAAAAATGTCATTGAGTATCAAGACCCCCATTGGGGCCCTACTAAATACAGCAAATTTGTTTTCTATAGCAGAAAGAATGGAGGTGATGAAAGAATCTAATTCTAACAGAGAATGTTTGTATGAAGGACTTACTAAATTCCTTGGAGCCCTATGGAGTGACTGAGATTTCCCACCCACTCCTCTGCCATAGGAAATAGACTTGCAAATTAGTGCTTTGTATCTGGGCAGAAAAGTCATTTGAAGAAAACTTACCCAAGAAGAATGGGCATCCTCTAAGTATCATTGCCCCCAATGTGGCCAGGTAGAACCCAAGAAGGTATACTACCATAAGAATGATGCCAGAGTAGAGTCGCAAACATTGTCCCTGGAATGAGAAGGTCCTTGACTCCAACTGATTTCCATCTCAACCATCACTACTTATGAGACAGAGCCATTTGTAAGTCTTAAAATTGCAGGTAGGACCACAAGATTTCTCCAAGATCATTAAGGAACTCAGAATCCTTCTTTTGAGTTCTTAATCACATAAATTTAAGATATTTAAGGACAGACTCAGAAGAAAATTCTCAGACAATTTTACAGAAGATTAAGATGAAAAAAAAAAAAAGAAGCAAACAAGTCAGAGATTGCAGTAGCTGCCAAAAGGGGGAAATTGGTTGAGAAGAACAGAGAAAGCTATGATTATGAAACAAAAGTAAAATTATATAAACATAAAAGCAGGCAGGCTCTGTGATATAATTCTGCATGGTGGGTGCAGGTTTGGCAGAGAAAAGGAATTCATGGAATGTCAGGACAAGAAGGCTTAGGATTGGGGCCAGTGTCCATAAAAGTAGACAAAAGGAGGGAAGAGAAAGAAGTTTTGCTTTCTGAGCTAGAACTTGGGAGACAATGTTAGCAGTGAGGGTATGTCATCCCCTGCATTGGAGGAACTTCCAGAGCATAAAGTCCATACTGCATTAGGATCACATCCGTTCCTCCAATCTTTTTAACATGGCTTCTGTTGTATCATGATCCTTGAGGCTTCTGATGATTCAGATGATTGACAGGCCCATTTAGAAGTAACTCTTAAATGAAGGGACTGAAATGTATCTTATAATCTTACCATCTTATGGGCAGTCTAAAATGTAAGTCCCTACCCAGGGTCAGAAGTACAGAATACATTCAAAAAGAAATAAAGAAAAATTAGTAAAAAATTAACCTATAAAATAGTCATACTTTACTAGGAGAAAATAGCCTTCCATTGGTGGGATTTAGTCAAGCCTATAACCTCATCTGCTTCTCTCTCATGTGCTATTTTAAATCTTCAGCAGATCCAGCTGTGATGCTTCACCCCGTGTAATGATGGATTTGTATCGCCAACCTCATGAAGTTGAGAAGACCACTGAAACAAAGCTCTGGAATGACCGAGATGGAAGGCCCACCCTAGATGGTGTGACACTGTCCCCTGAGCTGGAATCCTGGCTGACTGAGAAGGGAGAGTGAGCTGAGTACCAGCATTCATGTCCTCTGCTGCAAGACTGCAGATGCTCCATGACCATCTGCCTCAGGCCCCTGTCATCGAGCCTTCCAGGCAAAGATGATTGGAGCCCCAGACTGTGTGCCAAAGTTAGCTCTTCCTTCCTGAAAATTCTGCTGTCCGGTCTTTAGTTACAGGAAAAGCAAATAAATATCTTTCATGTGGTATTCAAAATTCTTTTTTTCTCTTTTCTTATTAGAAGTTCTTTTCATTCAACATATTCTGATTATGTCTTCCCCCTCCCCTAAATCCTCCCACCATCCCTATATACCCAGCTTTATGTTCTCTGTCTCAAAACATCAAAGCAAACAAACAAAAAAAAAAAAGCATAAGACAAAAAAGTAAGCCAAAGCATGGAGTACCTGTTGAGCACATCCAAAGGACTTAGGCTGGAGAAGCAGTTTATCCTGGAAAGAGAGCTTGGGGTTAGGGCTGGTAGATGAGATGAGTCTCCTGAAAAAGCTGTATAGTAATTAACTATGCAGTCTGATGAGTATGCTCCACTTTTCCAGAGAGAATATAAGATCTAACTCCCAGAGAATTTGTAATAGATTGAGTGATCTGGGACATCAAAGTAGGTCTGTTACCAGACAGAGTAGTAGGGGATCTCCAGTGAAGTGATGTCCAAGTTCCATGTGTATTGAACAAAGAACTAAACATGAAACAGGATAATAGTAACAAAGTATAGGTTTGTTGTGGTGGTGGTGGTTTATTTTGTTTTGTTTTTTATGTATAAGTATATTCTACAGGGCAGGAGCAAGAATGTGGCTCAACAGCCTCAGTTTAGGGTCCAGGTTTTTGGGTGGGAAGATATCCCAAAAGGAAGGGAGTTCTCTGAATAGACGGACCCTTCTCTGACTCTCAGGAGTAATTTCTTTGTTTTCTAGAAGCAATTCAATAACCCTCGGGGCAGTCCATAGTATTAACGAAGACTGTTTTTGTCAGTTGCTACATTCATTAGCCTTACAACTCAGCCACATATGTCTGACTCTCTCTTCCTTCTTTGGGGCCATTATAGCTTCGAAGAGATCTGAGGAAATCAAATCAAGGGACATTTTTAATGGTCAGTACTTCAGTATTACAGGGAGGAAGTTAATGTCTGTATCAGAGAAATTTACTGAATCGGGGTTTGTTCAGAACATGCTGTGTCAGAAGACAGATGGGCATGCCCATGCCTTTCCACAATGTCATACTTTTATTGAATAACAGTGAATTCACAAGCTGTATCAGTTTCATTGGCTGAAATTGTTCCTGTGATAGCCATTGACACACAGTTTCTTCTTTTCCAATTCTAATTCCTAGCATTAACTCAAATAACATGTTGCACTTCACCCAGTAAATATCTCCACTTAGGTATATGTGTAGATTACAAGATGGCCACAAAAGGGTTAAATTGACTGCAACAGAATTCAGGGAGTTCAGAGATGTCCTACCAAAGGCAAAGACAGAGTAATAACAGTGTGAAGGAAGTTCTGTCAGGGATTAGATAGTAATGAACCCGATTGGAGGGCAACTGGCAGTGAAATGCCAAGATCTGGGTGTCTGGGTGGAGTTGGGATTCACATCTGAGTCAAGCTGTGTAGACAAAGTACAGGCGCATGTCTTGACCAAAGAATGATGAGTATAGGACAGACATCTTGACAAGGATATGTCAGCAATGAGGTCGGAGATGAACTGAAGCCTATTGGCACCATTTACAATGCACACATCAGGTGTTGTGGTGACAAGTCAGTGCACAGAATCTCAGTGTTAGATGTCTTGTTCTTTACTGGATCAAGGTGAGGGTGCTATGCCCTTTGTCTGTCTCATGTGTTCAACACGCTTTCAGGACTAGATTTTTCTGATATTATTTAGTATGCCTTATGCTCATATTTTATTTATTTCCTCTCGTCTTATTGCTGTGAAAAAATAACAAAGATATTTAAGGAAGTAGATGTTTACTTTGGCTCACAAGACCAGGATACAGTTCATCATGATAAAGTCAGGGCAGCAGGGCCTAGAGGCACTGGTCAAGAAGGAGAAAACACTGAATGTTCATGTAAGCTGCCTTTTGTCCACTCCAGGACTCCTGTTCATGGAATGATGTCATCCACAATTCAGATTTATTTTCTAACCACAATGAATATAATCTAGAAACTCCCTTACCAATACACCAAGAGAAGCGTTTTCATGGAGATTCTAAATCCCATCAAGATGACAGCTGTCCTCGTTAGCTTTAACTGCCTAAGGTCATCTGAGAAGGGAACCTCAGTTAAGGCATATGGTCATGTCTATGGGGAATTGTCTTGATTATTAACTGATATAGGAGGGCCAATGTGGGCAGCATTATTCTCTGGGCAGGTGGTCATATAAGAAAGTTCGCCAGTGTTACTAGGAGACACAATCTCATAGCAAACTCTCTGATCATCTGCTACTACAATCTCTCTACCGCCAAAGAGGAGAAGACACAATGTTCCCTGTACCTCAGCTGCAGGAGTGTTTTGTAGATGTATCTTTCCTTTGGGACTGAGTTTGATTACTACATTTTAATTAATTGTGAATTTCTGTAGTGGTATATATCTATTACAAAGCAAATTTGAAGGATATATGAGAGGCTTTGGAGGGAGGAAAGGGAAGAGAGAAATGCTATTTTATTATAATCACTAAAATGAAGTTAAAAGAACAGAAAACTAGCTACTAATCCCTTTGTCATTAGACACAGCATGTGAGTTTTCTTTCACTCTGTGAGTCTTGTCTAGATTTGTTCAACAGAAAACACAAATGCCAGGAACTGAGAGGAGGCCAGATCAAGATCACAGCAGTATAATAACTTCAAGAACTACCAAGATAAGGAAGCTCGGATATATCTACTCCATTCCAAACAAGCAATGCCGCATCCCTAGGTTTTTAAACTCCTAGCCAGTTTCAAACTTTGAATTGGAGTTAAATATGTATTTGTTAACTAGAGCTAAGTTAAATTCAGCCTTGCACCCATCACAGGTCTAAGTCTGAATTTTTCTCCCTACAAAACAAAAGGCAGTTCTACATCAGTTGTTTTTAGCTGTGGCAAGATATGAGAGCCCTATGCAGAGCTTGGGAATGGGTACTGGTACCATATCTCTATTCTAGAGACTCCAGCTTGATATTGGTTATGACTTTGCTACTCTTTCCACTGTAGTCTTTTAGTGATCAGAATGGGATATGATCAGAAAAGAAATAGTTCCTAAAGAACAATACCCTAATTAATTAGCTGTATTAAAGCTCTCACGTACCTCTAGACACATATGTTACTGTCAGGTCAGCAGTTTCTCCCTGCTGGACACCTCTGATCTAATTTCCCAAACCTCCCATCACTCCTCATAAGCAAGTCTCCTGAGAGGAAGATTGATCCATATGCTTGTACTGTGTCTCCCTCATGCATTCTCCTTGCCTTCCTCTGCTTTGAAAGTAGCACTGTTAGCAGTGACACCACTGCTGAAGGAAAAAATTTCCAAAAGGGAGCTTTAAAGTTAAAGTAAATGAATTTGGTTTAATGTCCCTCTCGTTTGGTTATTTACTTAGATTGGGAGATCTCGAAATTTTTCCGGGTCTGCATGCTCCAAAATACTTCTTACAGGTCAGTGACAAAATCTGGTGACAAATGCTATGTGGGTAGGGTATCAAAGCCATGGTCCTCCCTCCTGCATCTCTCATCATCTCATCTGGAGAAGAGCTGCCTTGGCACGTTCGGGGAGCAAAGAGACACTTTGCAGTCAACCTAACCCAGTGCTGAAAATGCCTTACTCTGTAGATTTGGGATTCTAATTCAAAGATGATGCAGCCACTTTTTCTCAGAAGTTATTTATTTGTAGGATAAATTACTCTGTCCTGAGCTAAGCAGTTCCCTTTGTATCTATTTTTCCACTCTGCTCAGACATAAAGCAGAAGCAGGAGAGATGGCACAGTTGTTAAGAGCATTGGATGCTCTTCCAGAGGATGTGGGTTCAATTCCCAGCACATACATAATTGTTCACAACTGTCTGTAAGTCCAGCTCCAAGGGATCCATCACCCTCTTCTGTCTTCCACAGTCACCAGGCACTCTGTTGGTATATAGGTAACCATGTAGATAAAATGCCCATAAACATAAAAATTTAAAAAGAAGATATAAAGCTTTTCACAGATGAGCTTGTGTGTTTTCTAGGCCTTTCTGGTGATTTTTGACTGAGGTGGAATCCTCAGTCTCATTTCTGAAATAGTCCTTAGGGAGTTTCTTAAAATATATCCAAGAATAAACAAGTCTCCTGTGATATTTACATTTATCACACTTCTGCACTTTGTGAAGAAAGAAATAAACAAGTACCTCAATCATAAATAAAAGATATTTTAAAGTCTTAAATATGCAAATGCATAAATATTAACATGCCCTTCTATCTATTGCATGACAAGGTGCCTTCTGGCTACTGCGCTGGCACTGGCTTTGAAGAACTTGGACACAAGTAGAAAGACTGTTTGGCTATAACCATGGTCCAGTGGAGACAGGATGGTATTTGGACTACAGTTGCTATATGGAAATTTTGAAAATTCCTTGAACTCAGGATCAGTTGGATAATATTACAGACTGAATATGGATCCTCAGAGTAAAGGAGTCAAGAACAACTTCAAGATCTTAGGTCTCTTAGATCTGAGCCTCCTAGGTTATGGTTTTGCAAGAAGAAGGAGGAAGAGAAGGAGGAGGAACAATGAACAATGAATGAATGAGTCATTCTTACACAGCAAGGACTATATAGGAAGAGAAAGAAAGTTCTCCAAGGCTAGACAGATCTAGTATAGCCAAGTAAGCAAGGTCCAGATTCAATGAGAGGCTATATCAAAACATAAGGAAGATAGCAATTGAGAAAACAACATGACTTCAATATTTGGCTTCCAAATACATGTACATACACTTATACTTGCACCCCATGCACATGTGCATGCATACATGCACACACACACACAAATAAAACATAAATCATTGGACACAATACACTAAAAAAATTCATTTACCAGGAACCTATCATCATGCAAAGAATGTTGGATACATAGCAAAGTAAGTTTTTTCTTTTATTATATATTATCTCTTAGCTTCTTTGTTTTTTTCTCATATATATATATATATATATCATACATGCTGGAGTTTTAGGAATTAGAAGACTCATCTTTAACTGAGTATTATTGGCTCCACTGAATTCAATTTCAGATGGGTGGGGAATTGGAGAGAAGCAGATACAGTGACTGTGGCATCCCTAGCTGCATATAGCTGCTGGAAATCCCACTGGGTGTTTTGACTCTCCTTTTCCTATACTGAGCAGAGATATGACAGTAAGCATGAATGTGTGGAACTTCATTTATACACAATGGTCATCAACTGCTGTGCATGATTGAAAGCTTAGTTTGAAGTCAAATCAGCCTTGACTGCCACTTTAATAAAAGAAGGTTCCCTAAATGAGTTTAATACTATCAAAATACACTAAATGTAATAAGGATAAAGTTTTGAGGAAAATTAAGTTTATATGAGTGTTATATATAAATGTGTGTGATACACTGTAAAAATATCCATATATGCATACATGCATATGTGCACTGAGTCGTGATATGAAATGTATTTTTTACTGTGAGTCACAGTCAACAATATTTAAAAGCAACAGCCTCACCATTCTGACAGCTACTAAACTCCAACTTCAGAAAAAGAAATGGAATCTAGAAATGATCTCTTTCTCCTTTTCCTGTTGATCTGTGTTCCCATCTGTCTACTGAACATCCCACCAATTCCAAAATTCAACCTTCTTAAAACATCTACCATCTTAGCTCCTACACAACGCCTCTCCCCACATGACCATCTCTCAAATAGTCCCTCCAGACACTCATACGCAAACCTTCAGAGTTAGTCAGCTAGCTGCACATCTCTGTGATCGTTCTCGCCCACACTGGTTCATATGTTGTTCATCTAAATGTTAACATTTGAATTTACTCTGATACAACTGCCATCCTGATTGAAGAATATAGACAGTGATCCTTGACTAATGCCTGAAGACACCCAGGGGGTAGTGAAAAGCAGGATAAAAAATTAGCCTCTCTGCTTCCATTTTGTACCTGTCTACTATGCCTTCAGTCAACTTGGATTCAAGGAACAATAGGTCTGATAGATAAACATCTTGAGACAAGAGTCCAAGTTCTCTCTCAGTTGACAATTTACACATGGCAGACAAAGGCTTTCCTGACAAACCCTGAGATAATGATCGCCCAGACCACAGTTCACTGAAGATTGCATGCCTCTTACATCTCTCCATAGATAATTTTGGAGCTCATGTCAGCACCCCCAAAGACAGAATTGGTGATGTTAATCCACTGGTATTGCCAGCAGAGCTATACTGAGGAAAATCCTTTCTTATTGTGCACCATTAATTATTCTGTTTGTTTTGGAGAGTGCTTGAACTTAACTGGTTGGGACACCCTTAGAGTTGGGCCTTGGGCTTAAAACTATGAGTACTCAGGTGCCAGGTATCCCAAAGTATAATCTTCTAACTACACAGCTCATATATCCACAGTCAACTAAATATTCTATGCTACCATATTTATATGAGATGTACTGGTCAAGTATGTTCAATAGTTTTCTCAAAGCATATCAAATAAAGACCAAACTCAGCTTTTATTTTGTTGGAGAATCAAGCCACTTGTTCATCCTGGCTGCCCAGAACCAAATTAATCACACAGAAACTATACTAATTAAAACACTGCTTGGTCCATTAGCTCTAGCTTATTATTGGATAACTCTTACATCTTAATTTAACCCATTTCTATTAATCTGTATATCATCATGAAGTTGTGGCCTACCAGCATAGTTCCAGCATGGCTGACTCTGGCGGCAACTCCATAGCATCTCTCTCTGCCTCTTCTTCGCAGCATTCTGTTTGGTTTTCCCCAT
Source organism: Chionomys nivalis (assembly GCF_950005125.1). NCBI lineage: Eukaryota > Metazoa > Chordata > Mammalia > Rodentia > Cricetidae > Chionomys > Chionomys nivalis. The sequence continues at coordinate 128,351,155 of NC_080086.1, read as the reverse complement.
CTAGCTCTGATCCACTATAGCTCTGCTATAGGCCCAAAGCAGTTCCTTTATTAACCAATGAAAGCAACACATAAACAGAAGAACCTCCTACATCATTATCTGATGCAGGATTGTTGGTATCTAGAGCTTTCAGACCTTATACTATGTCTCAGTGGTCACTGATGGCAAACAAAAAAGTCTGAGAATGAATAACAGACAGAAAATACTATTATTAAACAGTCTATAAAGTAAAAGTGGACAAAGTCTCATTATGAATTACTAATTATATTAATAATTTCTTCATGTGATTCAGAACTTCAAATTTTAAGATAGCTATAAAAAGGACAGATGATATTATATTCCTAACTACCTAGATGAATGCCAGAGAGTGAGTGCAAAATAAATAGCAGCCTGGCATTAAAAATAAATGAACAGATTCATTTGTATAAACAAATAAAATGACTTTTGGTCCACAACATTAGCACTATATAGATTGGAATTAAATTATTTAACTTAAATCAGTTCTAATGAAGGATGCAAAACCAGGGGTTTTATGTAACCAGATAAATTAAACTAAAACAGCTGGCTTAAGTGGCATCATCTGCATTTCTCATATATGTGTCCAAATTGTGAGTATATGATTGACAGAATGGCCAAATATTGCTTCTACTCCCTCAGAAAAAGCACACATTAAACAATAATGGGAAAATAATTTCAATGTGCCAATTCTACATGAAAACTAAGCTGAAATCAAACCTGACAGCTCAGCCCCCAAATGCACATTCAATCTAATGGGAAAGAATGTCAACAGAAAATAATTACCCATTACTCTCACCCTGACTTCAGTGAAATTAACATGAAAATGTTTCCAGTAGTTGTTAGAGGAAATTCCAACACGCGGGATAACCTTATCTTTAATTATAATAAAGGCAGCACATACATTCTGAACATGCACCTTCAATTGAACATTAGTGTAGGAAACATTTTCCATCATGGGAGAAAATATCTGCCTTTAAGAACAATGGCACCAGGTGCTAATAAATGAAGTTCCATTCTTAGTGGGAATTTATTTCTGCTCACAAAGGAATGTGCACAAAGGAAACAAAGATAAAAAAAAGTACATCAGATTTCTTAGTTGTAGCATATAAATGTACACAGGAATATTTTTATAGAAAGAATTCTAATTTAAAAAAAAATATGTTCTAAAAGGACGTTTAATGTTTACATAGCATTTTTCCAGATTGGGAAGCATTCTGAAGCCATTGCCAATTCTCTTAGGGTTTCTATTGCTATGACAAAATACCAAGACTGGGAAAGTGTCTATTTCTGCTTACAACACTTGAGTCACACTCTGTCACTGAGGGAAGTTGGGAAGAACTCAAGGCAAAATCCTGGAGGGAGGGACTGATGTAGAGAACATAGGAGTGCTGCTCACTGACTTGCTCCCTATGGCGTACTCAGCCTGCTTCATAGACACCCCAGGAATATTTGCCCAAGAGTAGCTAATACAACCCATAATGGGACTGGCCCTTTCAAGTCAATCATTAAGAAAATGCCTGACAGGCTTGCATATAGACTAGCCTGATGATGGCATTTCCTCTTGTGAGTTTCTCCTTTCCAAATGATTCTGAGCCCATCAAATTGACATAAAAACTAGCCAGCACAACCCCATTTTCTCCCTATTTTTTGTTGTCGGTTGGTTGGGTTTTGCTTTTGATACCTGAAAGTCTGTTATATTGAAGCGATACAATATCACAACACAAGGAAACATGATGCTGCAGAAACATATTTTGGGCAAATGTTAAAATTATAAGTCATAGAAGAGTTTAATATTAAATAGAGTATGGATGGCATATTTAGACTGCCATGGAACTTTCTAACTTAATCTTCCTTGTACTTCTCATCTATCTTACATAAAGCCAATAACTGGGTGGACACAGGCAGTTGGAGAAGATGCTGTTGTTCAATTCTAAATCCTTTGTAGGCAAATTTTTCTGTCCTTCCTGCTAGCTCCTGAATAACCACATGGAGGCTTCTTATTAACTATGAAGCTCGGCCGATAACTTTGACTTGTTCCTAAGTAGTTCTTATTGCTTAAATTACCCCATGTATTTTAATCTATGTTATTTATATGGTTTGGTTGCCTTTTCTCTGTACTTCCCATTCTGCTTCCTCTCCATCTCACTGGCAACATTCTTCTTCCCAGCACCCTCTCTAGTTGGCTGTCCACACCATACCTTCTGCCTAGTTAATGTCCATTTAATTTTTTATTAAACTAATAAGAAGGTGCCCTGACAAAGATGCATCTTCACAGTGTACAAAAAAATTATTCCACAACACTTCTTTACATAGGACAAGTTCAATAATTTCTCATCCTACTCTCTGTTTAAGTAACCAGTCCTCAGCAGACAGCACAGTACAATGTTCAAATGTCCTGGCCAGACCCAGGCTGCAGGGGTTGAGACTTTTCTACCACTTGGTTACCATGTGTCGTCTGATAAGTTACTTCACCACTCCCTATAGAAGACACAGGCCCTATAGACACATGATGGGGGTGGTTCTTGTATTTTATCTGTTGCTTTTATTGGTTAACTAATAAAGAAAACTGCCTTAGCCCATTTGATAGGCCAAACCTTAGGTGGGTGGAGTAAACAAAAGAAAATGCTGGGAGAAAAAAGCTGAGTCAGGAGTCGCCATGATTCTCCCACTCCAGACAGACGCAGGTTAAGATCTTCCCTGGTAAGCCAGCTCGTGGTACTACACAGAATATTAGAAATGGGTTAGATCACTATGTAAGAGCTAGCCAATAAGAGGTTGGAACTAATGGGCCAGGCAGTGATTAAAAGAATACAGTTTCCGTGTAATTATTTCGGGGCATAAGCTAGCCATGCGGGCGGTCGGGTGCTGGGGACGCAGCCCCGCCGCTCATATTACAACAGAGTGGCACCCAACATGCTCCGCTTGTATTACAACAGACACAGGGTAAGAACACCACCAACCCCCAACCTCCATCCCCACTCGCCTTCGAGGATATCCTTGAGAGTTTAATAAGATAATGTACATAAAACATTTAGTAGCTGTTGGATAATCCACAATCATTGGGGCTTTTTTTTTCTAAGTTCAATGCCAAATCTACTAGTGGCACCATAAACAATGACTTATAAAGCAACAGGAGTCTCTTTTTATAGCATTTTTGCTCATCAGTAAGGGTCAGTTTCATGGGGTACAGTTGGATAACCCAAGAGGAATTCCCCATTTTAAGGTCAGTTGCTTAGAACTTTAATTTGTGTTGGCATACAAGGGAACACAGGGACAGGTTCTGGGAACATGGGCATCTTTAGCCCCCATGGAGGAAGGAGAGAGAGGAAGCAGTGTACTCTACCTATTGCAAATATGGATTACTTTGTAATGAGGAAAGCAATAGGTATTTATAGCTTGCTCACTCATACAACCTTTGTCTAACCAGTGGCTTTGTTTTGTTCTGCAGATTTAAACAAATGGATTTTCCTCAAGACCTTTTACTTTGATGAAGAAAATATCACTATTAAAACAATGCATTACCGACTTACTTAGAATAAGACATCATTAAATAATCTATATCATATGCAGCAGACACGCTAATCCACAATGGCTGGTGTATAGATGGAATCCCCATAGGTGATACCCTGTCTCACCCTGCTTTTGCTTCTACAGCAGCACAGAGAATAATGTGTGGGTGGCTGTACAGGTGGGCTCAAGTGAAGCATGTTTCACACATTCACTTATCTTTAATACCCTGCTAGGTGACGATTAACATCCTATTTAATTTAAATAGAATTTCAAGTCATTTCTCCAGCATTATATAGCTAATTAAGTGACAGCATTTGAACTATCAGCAAAATAAAAACCAGAGTACAGCAAGTGTTAGCACATATAACAATGCAGGTGTAAAGAACCTATACTGTCTGTGGTTATGAAAGATGGTACAGCTGGAAGGTAAAATGACAGGAAGAGGCTCTTCAAATATTGAAAATGGAGTTACCATATGAAATATTAATCCCATTTCTCGGAACTTTTAAGTCAGGATCTGTACTGTATCTGCACTCCTAAGTTCATAGCAACTTTATTCAATATAGCTGAGATATGTAAACAGTCCAAACGTCTAAGAATCCAGATGAATATATAAAGATTTGTATAAATGGGTTGCAAGGTGGCATATGGGACAGGGATGAGAAGTTAGTCAGCAACCCACTTAGATAGTCTGAGTTTGATCCCCAGAACCCGTGCTTTAAAGAGCAAAACAAAGCAAACAACTAAATAAATAAATAAACAAATAAGGGTATATGGCACATACTCTTCCTCCCACTGTTAGGTAAGCAGAAACCAGAAGCTCCTTGGCTCGCTGGCTGGCCAGCTAAGCTGACTTGCTTACCAATGAGCCTTTATGAGCCTCTGTCTCAAACAAGATTGCTCTCTGAGTCACATAACCACATATATGCACAAACTCATAAAGGCAGAGAATACAATGGTGACTCCCAGTAACAAAGAAAGATGTCCTTCACTTAGGATAAATTTTTAGCCTTACAGGATGAATCCATTCTAGTGTCGTGACACAGCATATTGGCTTTTGTAAAACTCTGATTTGCTGAAAATTTAGTACCTTCCATTGGTATGTTAGTGGTAGTTCTTTGTGGTATTATGTGGTAGTGTATAGGTTTTTTTACAATTAAAGATGTAAACACATCTAAAAGATAAAAAAAAATGCTTTGGGGGATTTTGATGGTCAGTCTTTATTGTCACTTTGACTGGATCTGTCCTCATCCAGAAGATACTATGCTATTGTCAGTTCTATTAGTATGATAAAACACTGAGACCCGATGCAACTTAAGGAAGGAAAAGATTGGTTCATCTTACAGTCCAAGGTTAGAGTCTATCATCAAGGTGAAGTGAAATCAGAAACTCAAGAGGTTAATCATATCACACCCACATTCAAGATGAGAGAGAAACAAATGCATCCACACTGCTTCTTTAAACAAACACATTTAACGCAGAATTACCTCCAACTAAGGAACTTGCTCCTCAGCCAAAGAAATGTGTCAGGAACCATAGAGGATACCACTTGCAGGTTTGCAGGTAGGTTTATGTTGAGCTATCTCTGTTATACAGTCTGAGATCACTTTAACAAAGAATGGTGCCTCCCACAAATGGATGGGCCCTCCTCCATCACTTAAGAGTCAAGACAATTCTTCATAGATATGTCTAATGGCCAAAGCAATGTAAGCAATTCTTCAACTGAGGTTTTCTTCCCAGGTTCTAGGTTGTATCCATCTGACAGTTAAAAGTAACCAGGACTCAGGTACTTGGGCATGTCTGTGAGAGGTTTAATTGAGGCAGAAGAAACAACTCTTTATGTATACAGAGCCATTCCATGGCCTAAGGTCCGAGACTAAATAATAAGAAAGTGAACTTATCACTGCTGCTTCCTGGCTATGGATGTAATGTGACCAGCGAGCTACCTCACATTCTTCCAGTCCCCTCCACCGTAAGCCAAAGCAAATACTCCCTTCAACAAATTGCTTTTTTACAGGCATTTTGCCATAGTAAGGAGAAAAATAACTAATACAGAGATTTTCATTTCTCTTTCTTTGTTTATGGTTGTGCTTTGGTGGGCATAAGCATTTGCCCAAACTCAAACCAGACAAACTAAATAAAACTAACATTTAAATATGAATTATACCTCAATAAAGTCAATTTTACTAAATACAACAGGTCTAACACCAGAAACTTCTATATCCTTTGACATATGAGCCCCCCCAAAAAAAGAAAAAGTAAACACTGGGCTCAATAAAAAATATAGTATGATTAAAGATTCAGGAATTCCCATTAAATAAAGGGCCACAATGTCTGCTTCCATCACCACCTCATTCTACCGCTGTATAATCTTAGAATGTATTTTTATCCTTTTTTCCTTTTTTAATTTTTTCTATGTGTCTTTTACATCATGTATGTTGTTCCCTTTCATTTCTCTATCCTTCACATCCTCGTCTGCAACCACCCCCAAAATAAAAAAAAAAAAATTAAGAGGGGAAAAAACTAAAGATCTCATCATTAAAGCTGCAGTGTGACACAGTGAGTCACACAGCAAACCCCTTTGTTCATGCATCTTTACTTGTACGTGTTTATTGCAAAGGGTCATTGGTCTGGTTCAAGGCCTCTGGTTTTTATTACACTATCCATGCTGGACCCTCACTGGAACTCTTCTTGGACATCCTGCTGTTTCCTGTGTTGTGGAGATCCTTCAGCTAAGGGTCTGTGTGGGTCAGGTTCCTTCACCATGCTCCAGCAGTTCATAAATGGGGTGGATGTTGGGGCAGGCCAAGTCATAACCCTGGTTCTGGGCCAGGGCAGCTGCAGGGTTTGTCCACCCAACAGTTCTCTGTCTTTACCACCAGGGTGATACTCTCCAGCATTGTCCTGGATAAATCAAGTCTGGCAGAGATGAGGGAGGGGAAGGGCCAGTTCTCTTTCTTTCCCACCTCAAGGGTCTGCCCTCCCACACCTACACAAGATTTAGCATTTTTTTCTCTATTCCATTGACAGTAGAACTATTTTTATATTGTCCCAGTGACCAATGGAAGAAGATTAGAGATTCTAAAACTAAAATTGTCTGGGAAATGAGGCTTTAATTGAAGAGATTCTTTTAAAATTAGGACCAGAAAAAAAAATGTGTTCATTCTTGAAAATTTATATAAATTAAAGCAACATTTTAAAATGTACTTTGAAATAGTAATAAAAGCCAAGGTTCTTCTAATAGCTCCCAGTGTTTGGAACAGTTACTGTAAAATTGGGACACACTCATTTATTCCTGGTGCCATTGGAAATCAGTTCACCCCAGAAAAACAGCAAATTGTCATGAATTTTGATTCAGGAAAAAAAATGCTTCTCCTAGGATTTAAGATAAACAAATTATCCAATAGTATAAAAAAATTACTTGCATAAGATATTTATTTTCAAACACCTAGAAAATCCTTAAGCACACAAGAGCAAAATAACTTTATAAATTGCAGAATACCATATTGATGGAAATTGTTGCTACCAATAAAATGACAATTATAAAGTTAATACAGAAATATGAGAACTGTTTATATTTTACAGTTTAAATGAAAAATAAAAAGAGCCTCATAACTTATGACTGCAAACAAAATATGCATTGGTGTAGAAATACATTATATTTTCTCGATCCTAAAATGTATATATTTGGTGTGTCAACAGCTATGAAGTCAGGATATAAATTATAGTCAATGTAGCCTCCGATTTTAATTGGAAGCACTCTTTTCTTAGTGCTAAATAAAATAATGATGCGATCTTAGTTCAAATTAAATATGGTGCTGGATGAAAAAAAGCAAATGTGAAACTTATGCTAAAGTTGCAGGCTTCTGTTTCCTTTTGCCCTTGTTCAAAAATCACACATCTTCCAGTAATAGTGTTAAGAGGATAACAAATGGATAGAGTTAAACACCTCTGACAGGTGACGGAAAATTATAAAGATCTATGCATCTGTAAAGAATTTTTATGTTCAGTGAGCAAGCCATTTTTCAAGATGAGGAAGAGAGAGGAAGGAATTCCAAAAAAGAGAATCTATTTTTAGCAAGGCAGAAAGACTAAGCAGGGGGACCCCAAAATGTTCTCTAATCACCCTGGGACTTGCAGGATACAATTTCCTTTAGTGTTTAACTTCAGAAGCATCAGGAACCCTGCATCTAGGGCTAAACTTTTAAGACTGAAAATAACTGTGATTCCACCTCTTTTCTTTTTCATGAAAGAAGCTCCGTGTGAAGTTATAGCTGAGTTTGGCAAAAGAATTTTTAAAATACGTAGTTTTAACCTGATATATAAAAATCATGGCCAAACCAAAACCAGCAACCAAAAAAGAAAAGAAAAAAAAACACAATGTGGTAACTTCATATGTGGCTAGAAATCTTCAGTTTATAAGAACAAGAGGGCTAAGCCCGCAAATGTGGGGTGGGGCACAGGTTAACCTCCAGAAAGTAATGGGCGGCAGCATCTTTAAATACTGTTATAAGCACTCTGAGAATTATTTGTTGAAATATAGAAATAAAAGAAATGAGATACAAATGGATTTTTTTCCTTTAGATTTTCTATAAAAACTGAAAAATGAGATTTATTTTTATCTAAATAAGGTCAAGAGTAGACACAACACAAAAAGAGTAGGCTAAGTGGGAAAATCACTGAAACTGAATGGAAAAAAATAATCTCCCAAAGTTGTAATCAAGAGGAACTGCAAATCTGAAATAAACCCAGCATCCTGCATCTTTTACAGGAGAGTGACAGCTCCTAGGCTAGCCTCTTCTCTCTTCCTTCTTCCTCAGCAGCAAACCCCTAATTTTTTTGCAGCCAGGACTGATGCTGAGTTTTCCAGCATCCTCTGCAGCCTGGTGGCTCCCACAATCTGATTCTTTTTTCACGCTCACTACCCAAGTGGCTCATTGCTGAGTCACACCCCAGCTCAGTGTGGTCAAAATAAAAAACTTAACCATCTTTTTATCCTGTCCCTGCTTACTAAGAAGATGCAGGCCCCTTGTTCTAGGGGTAACGGCAGGACACGAGAGACCTGTTACCAACACAGGTGATTCCTGGATGATAGAATTAATCCAATGAGCCAGAAAAAACAATATCCAAGCCCTTGACCTGGCCTTGGGTCTCTTCTGTCAGCTTAGGGTAGTTTACCTCTAGATGCTCAGCTCACTCCATATGAGAGAGAATTAACTGTTTTAAGTTCCACCACTGGAAGTCATGTGTGGTTATAGAAAATGGCCAGTTCAGGCTCTGTACCCTCCATTGCTAGGAGTCATTGCTAGGGTCACCCTCATAGATTCCAGGGAGTTTTCATTGCAGTGGGTTTTCACATTAGCCCTAAAATGCCCCACAATTCCAATTCCAGTCATCTCTCCTAGTACTCTCTCCCTCTATGCCTCCTCAATTCCCTCCTGTTTCCATCCCCACCCATCCCCAGCCTACAAATGAAATAACTTCGAGTCTTTGAAGAAATAAATTGAAGATCTCAGAAGATGAAACTATCTGCCATGGTCATGACTCAGCAAGATAAACATAGTAAAAATAATGGTCATTTTACCAAAATCAATCTACAGATTCAAATCAATCCCCATCAAAATTCCAGTGCAATTCTTTACATACCTTGAAAGAACAATACTCAACTTCTTATAAAAACAAAATAAGACAAACAAGCCAAGTTAGCTAAAAACTATTCTCTATAATAAAAGAACTTCCAGAGATACCACCATCCATGATTTCAAGCTCTACTACAAAGCTATATGAATAAAAACTGCATGGTATTGCCATAAAAACAGACAGGTTGATCAATAGAATTGAATCAAAGACTCAGACATAAATCTACATACTTATGAACAACATATAACTAATTTGTTATAAAGAAGCCAGAAATACACCATGGGAAAAAGAAAGAATCTTCAACCATTGGTGCTGGTCTAACTGGATGTCTGCAAATAGATCAGCATCTATCAAACAAAACTCAAGTATAAGTGCATTAAAGCTCTCAACATAAGCCAGATACACAGAACCTGATGGAAGACTGGGGAATAGCCTTGAACTCATTGGCATAAGACAGCTTCCTGAACAGAACACAGTAGCACAGGCTCTAAGATAAGACTGACAATTAATAAATGGGACCTCATGAAATTGAAAAGCTGTCAATAGGGCAAAATGGCAGCCTACAGAACTAAACAGATCTTCACCAACCCCACTCTCAAGAAATTAGACATCAAGATTTTTGTGGACGCAAGGGCAGACAGAGCATCTATGGAAGCAGATTCCGGAGGGCGCTGGTGGGCCTCGTCTGAGTGTTGGGATTTGAGCTTCGGTTCCCGAACCCAGGATCTCGAACTACATTGTGATTCCTATCCATTAGATTGTAGGTAATCATGGAAACAATGGAAACGGGCTTTTGGCTATTATGGACCACTCCGAAGTGTGTGAGTAGCTAGAAACCCTCCTGACTTTGCTTTCGTTGAATTTGAGGATTCCCGGAGATGCTGCTGATGTTGTCTGTCCGAGAGCTAGATGGAAGAACACTATGTGGCCGCCGAGTAAGAGTGGAGCTTTTTCAAACAGTGAAAAAAAAAGTCGGAATCGTGGTCCCCCTCCCTCTTGAGGTCATTATGGTAGGAGGAGGGATCTCTGAGAAGGAGACGCTTCTCTTGAAGCCAGAGCAGGTCACTTTCTAGAGATAGGAGAAGAGAGAAGTCTCTGTCTCGTGAGAGAAACCACAAGCAGTCTCAATCCTCTAAGTCAGATGAAAGGAAGTAGAAGACCAGTTTGCAAAAGAAGTGGTATACAGGAAGTAACTTCACTTTACAGGAGTATGTACAGGAAACTCAAGTTTTGTTTGAGACTTAATAAGCTTGGTGCATTTTAAGATGTTTTAGTTGTTCATGTTCCCTTAAGCAAAATTGAATTTGCTTTGAACTTAAGTTTTTCATAGACTGAAACAGACCTAGATCCTGCCCTGTTAAAGTGTGATGTACTAATGATAAACCACCAACGGAAATTGAAAAAAAAAGAAAAAATTAGTTTATTCAGTAGCTGGAATACGGTCTGGAGCTGTGGGTGGAACTATAAGCAGTCTTTAAAAGCTGCTGTGAACTCAAGTTAACAAGGAAAGGGTGGGAACTGAACTCTGAAGGCTTTCAAAGAGGTTCCTCACTGATTGCCATCTATGGAGGAAGCTGTTTGTAACATTCTTTATTTGGAAATGGAAGACTAAGTTACCAGTCAGTTTAAGGGTTCATTGTAGAGCTGAACCTCTGAGTTCCTGTGCAAGATTTCTTTTTCATGCTTCCATTTGTAATGTTTGTGAGAATCGTTGGGACTAAAGTTTTGGTTACAAATTGTTGTTTACCTCGAAAGCCTGTTTTTCCTTGCACACTCAAATCTGTGAGCTTGGCATCAAGTCCAAGTATAACATTCCTATTAGAAGTCATACTTAACATTCTTTTGTAAAGTGCTTTTGGATTAATAAAATACGAGCCTAATTGTGTAGTAGTCAATTGAGCAAACCCATTGTTACCACTGTTATCCCTGGGAAAGCAGTTGGTTACCCAGTTCTTTCTTTGTCAGAAACATAACTGAGAGGCACTGGATTAGTGAATAAATTTTTTCCTTTGCCTGTCACCTAAGTAAGATTTAGTTATTTTTAAAGAGTTGAAGCCAGTTCAGGATCATGATACTCACTGTGTAAAGTGGTACTGGTGTGGTATTGTAACTCTTTTCAGTTGCCCATAAAAAGTGTCTTTGCACCCACTGAGATGGTGGGGCTGATCTATTAGAAGATCACCAAGGCCAGCTGGACTGGGACTGAAAATGTATGGGATAAAACCGGACTCACTGAATATGGTGGACAATGAGGGCTGCTGAGAAGCCAAGGACAATGGCACTGAGTTTACCCTACTGCATGTACTGGCTTTGTGGGAGCCTAGCCGGTTTGGATGTTCACCTTCCTAGACCTGGATGGAGGGGGGAGGACCTTGAACTGCCCACAGGGCAGGGAACCCTGACTGCTCTTTGGACTGGAGAGGGAGGGACGTGGGGAGTGGGGGAAGGGGGAGGGAAAAAGGAGGCGGGGAGGAGGCAGAAATTTTTAATTAAAAAAATTAATTTAAAAAAAAAGTGTCTTTGATTTTCAGCATGAAAACATTCAACAAAGGTTTAAAAATTGATTTCATTTGATAACTTGAAGTCTTGCAAGGGATTCCAAACTGATCATGATGTAAAATCTACTGTATAGCTAAATATAACAATGCACAGCTGAAATCTGGAGAAGTTGTGGTTTCAGAGTTGTGTGTGCGTGTGTGCAATTAGACTAAATCATAATGCAACAGTAAAAAAAAAGAAAGAAAGAAAAAAACTAGGCATCGATAAACCAAACAATCCAATTTAAAAATGAGGTATGTACCTAAACAGAAATTCCTCAACAGAAGAATTTTAAAAGACGGTGAAACACTTACGTGTTCAACATCCGTAGCCATCAGGGAAGTGAAAAGCAAAACAACACCGAGTTTCCATCTTACACCTGTCAGAATGGCGAAGATCAAACACCCAAGTGACAGCTCATATTGGCAAGGATGTGAAACAAGGGGATCACTACTCCAATGCTGTTGGGAGTGTAAATTTATAGCCACTTTGGAAATTAATATGGTGGTGACTCAGGAAATTGGGAATCAATCTACCCCCAAGACCCAACTGTACCACTCCCCGGCAAATACCCAAAGAATGTTCCATCTTACCAGAAGGACACTTGTTCAACTATGTTCATAGCGACTTTATTCATAGTAGCCCAAACCAGAAGCAACCTACCTGCCACTCTACAGGAGACTGTATAAAGAAACTGTAGTACATTTATATAGTGGAGTATTATTCAGCTGTTAAAATATGACATCATGAAGTTTGCAGGTAAATGGATAGAACTAGAAAAAAATCATTTTGAGTGAGGGTGCCCAGACCCAGAAAGACACGCATGATATGTACTCACTTATAAACTGATATTCATGCTACAATCCACAGACACAGAGAGGCTAAGAACAAGGAGGGGGCAAGGGTGGACACTCAGATCTCCCTGAGAATGAGAAATAGATACATCCTTAGTGATTGCCAAATGTTCCCTTCTAAAGAGTAATGAACTCCGGTCTCACTTTCAACTGCTGGTTAAGCTCATGTTCATCTGTAAACAGCCAGAGGAGTATTATGGCAGGGATTAGAATAATTTTCTCTGAGAACTGGGTGAGTTTGGTGGTGGTGATGAAGAAAATGATAATTCAGTGTAATATGAATCAAATAACATATCCTAAACTATTAAGAATAATCCTGTGGGCTCAAGAAAAATGCAAGCATGAGCTAAGATTTACCCCTTAGTTCTGGTGTCTGTTTAAAAAGGGAGCTATTTATGAAACATCTTTTGATAAACAGGTTTGTTTTTTGGTTTGGGGTTGTTTTTTGTTTTGGAGTAGGTTTTTTTTTGTTTTTTGTTTTTTGTTTTTTTTTTTTTTTTGCTTCATTTTTCTTAGTATTGTGAGTTTGGTCTCGAATCAAGTTGATCCCTCAGGAAAGTATAGAGTTGTCCTGTATTATGTCCGCCCTTGAGATGGGGTTATGCAAAGTAATGCCCTGTCACTCCTAAGGAACGAAGCTGGCGTCTCACAGCTGCATGTGGTATTATTAAGAACATCGTCTGCTGCCATAGGAGAATTCCCATATAAAATTTAGCTCAAATGTTAACCAACTGAAGCATTTGTTTCTCACCAAAATTGGTATGATTATTCTCCCTGGATATTAAAACTATGTCTCAGACCAATTTCTGTTTTCATGCTAGCTGCCAGGAAACAAGGGGCCCCGTTTCTTGTTCATTTCTAATAATTGTGAAGACCCACACAACGTGAAAAAGGGTGGTTCTCATCTTCCTCCCTCACCCATCGTAACTTCTGTCTACTAAAGCATCTTTAATCTATAGTGCATTGTAAGACAAGGCAAAAAATGATAAGTAAATTGATAATAGCCCTGGAGTTGGCAAGATAACTCAGTGGGGTAGATAAAAGCACTTGCTGCTGAGTTTGACAACCTGATTTTGATACCCCAAACCTACACAGTAAAGGAGGGGGACTAACTCCTGCAAACTGTTCCTCTGAATACTACATGATTGCTTCTGTACTGTCAGACACACTCACAGACACATGCACACGCACACACACAAGAAAGAGAGAGAGTCTGAGTTTGCACTGACTAAAACCAGCTTGGAGAGGAGATGAATGGTTTGTCTTACAACTTCCAGGTCACAATGTATCACTAAAAGAAAGGGGGAAATCAGAGCAAGAACTGAAGACAAGAACTTGGAGGCAGGATCAAGAGAAACCATGGAAGAACACTTCTTAAAGGTTTACTCCCATGACTTACTTAGTGTGCTTTCTTATACAACTCAGGGAAACACCTGCTAGGAGTGGCACCAACCACAATGGTCTGCACATCAGACCTTAATCAAGAAAACACCATGTAAACATGCCCACAGGCCAGTCTAATGGAGGTAATTCATCAGTTCAGGTTTCCTCTTCCAGGGTTACTTTCCAGTTTATATCAAACTGGAAAAACCTAAGCAATACAAACGATAGAGATAGATAGATAGATAGATAGATAGATAGATAGATAGATAGATAGATAGATAGATAGATATAGATGATAGACAGACAGACAGACAGACAGACAGACAGACAGACAGACAGACAGACAGACAGATAGATAGATAGATAGATAGATAGATAGATAGATAGATGATAAATGATTAATTGTAAAAGTTTAACATAGAAGTATTTCAGGTGAATACAGGTGGTCTTTGCTTACCCTGAAGACGTGACTTTCCTGATGCCCAGCATCTTTCCAGAATGCTCTCCAAAAGAAATCAGATTCTATGCAGAAATACTTCATAGAGGGGGAAAAGATAAATCTCAAAATTGGGAAGAAAGGTATGGGAGAGTAGATAGAGGGTAATTAGTTCAAGACATTGTATGAAATTATCAAAGAATTAATTTCAAAAATTATAAAAATATTAAATGAAAAAGTTGCTGCCATTAAACAAGTGGAATCCACAGATAAATAGAGGGAACTCAGGGGAAAAAATCATCCTGAGTGAGTAACACGGATGCAGGAAGACAAGTTTCATATGTGTTCACTTAAATGTGAATATTAGCTTTAAGCCAATGATAACAAAGTTACAATTTGAAAAAAGCACAAAGGATTGGTATAGAGTAAGGATCTAGTTGGGACAGATAGATTTCCCTAGGAAGGAGAACTAGAATAATATAAAGTTATAGATGAATGGAGGGTGACTGACAGGAGAGCCAAGTGAGGAAGGGAAGGGAAGAAAGAGGCAAGGGAGGGAAGATGGAAAAAAACCACAAAGGTCCATTTGAGAGGTAGTATGGAAACTTAATACAGAAGAAGTTTCCTAAAATACATACATATACATAAATAAAGTCACCAAATAATGGGAGAAACAGAAACCCAACTAGATATTGTTGGAGGAGGTTGCTTGTTTGGTTCCTGGCCGCCTGACTAGCTTAGACTCGAAATAATTGCACAGAAACTGTATTAATTAAATCACTGCTTGGCCCATTAGCTCTAGCTTCTTATTGGCTAACTCTTACATCTTAATTTAACCCATCTCCATTAATCTGTGTATCACCACGAGGTCGTGGCCTACCAGCAAAGTTTCAGCACGTCTATCTCCATCAGTGGATCCATGGCGTCTCTCTGACTCCACCCTTCTTATTCCCAGCATTCAGTCCAGTCCTCCCCACCTACCTAAGTTCTGCCCTCTCAACAGGCCAAGGAAGTTTCTTTATTCATTAATGGTAATCACAGGACACAAAGGAGATTTCCACATCAAGATATCTCTTATAACTAAATGAAGTTTTCAGTACCAGGATTGGTTTTACATCTAATTGAATTGTTGTCCAGAGGGGTCTCATGCAAACCACCAAACAATTCAGGTTGTTGCCAAGATAATGGTTGCTCTCCACAAACTGACCTCAAAGCCCCATGGCTGAAAGCAACACCTTCACAGTTCCCTGAACACGGAGAAGCTGAATTGGTGCTTACACAGGACCCTTACCTCCACATTCTAACGTCTTTGGCACAGGAAGGTAGGAAGGTACTCTGCATGCTACCAAAGTAGAAACTTAAAAGCTAACCCAACCACAAACCCTTTGATCTACAATGACATCCTGCCTGCTAAATATACTGGTGCAATGGTGACACAAAATTTGTGGAAATAATCAATCAATATTGATTTGACTTGAGGTCTACTTTAGGAGATGGAACACAGCCAACACTGCTTGGATAACCTGAGACTAGATAGCACAGAGACTTCAGATATAATATACAACAATAAAAACAGCAATAAAATGCCTCCTAATAACATTTTTCTATATTCATAGGTCAGTATCTTGATCAGCCTTCATCAGAGAACTTTCCTCCTGCAGCAGATGGGAACAAATACAGAGCTAGACATCTGTTCAGAAAGTAAGAGAACTTGGAGCACTCCAACCTAAACAGGCCTAAATCTCCATCAAATCCCTTCCCATAGGAATCAGGGTACCCTATGGAAGTGGAGGAGAAAGAGTGTAAGAGCCGGAGGGGATGGAGGACACCAAACAGACAACATGATAGGCACACATAGGAACTCACAGAGACTGAGGCAACATGCCCAGACAGAGCTTACATGAGTCTGCACAAGATGGGGTCCCAGAGTCAAAATAAGTTAACACATGACCCTATCCCCAAATCAAAAACTAACTGCAGTTGATAATCTCTTGAAAATGAATATTTAGTCTTCTCCAAAGGAGTCTCACACGGGAAACAAACTGCCCTTAAGGGTGGCTGCATACTCAGCAGTGTATAGTCAACAGAAACAACTGAAAGCATCATGGTGTCATGTCAGGGCTATTTCCTTTTTAAAATTTATATTATTTTTTAATTTTTATTTTATTTATCTTTTTCCTTCTCTTTTATACCCTATAAATCCTTTGCATAAATATATGTGCATGTGTATATGTATATATGTACAAGCATATATTTGTGTATGTGTATATATATGTGCGCTTCTGGTTTAGGTTTTCTTCAGAATTCATGAGTGTTTCCGACAAGTAGGTCTCTGTTTCTTGTGCCTTCTCTTGGGTTCTTTTTCTTCTGTTTGCTTGTTTTTCTCAATTCTGACCTGTTCATTTTTGTTTAATTTTTTGCATTTTATTTTATTATTATCCCTTAGAAACCTGTTTGTTTTCTACTGAGAGACAGAAAAGGGATGGATCCAGGTGGGATGGAAAGGGATGTGCGAAGGAACTGGGAGAAAAAGAGGGAGGGGAATTGTAATCAGGATGTATTATGTGAGGAAAAAAATCTATTTTCAATATAGAAGATCATATTAGTAATTTTTTGTTAACCACATGTTGAAATGAGAATATTTCACAATAAATACTTATTTAATCTCACACAGAACAAGGCTGCAAGATTAAGGAAGGAAGGGAGGGAGGGAAGAAGGGAGAGAGAGAGAGAAAAGATGAAAAGAAAGAAGGAAGGAAGAGAGAGGAAGTGAGGGGGAGGAAGGGAGGGAGGGAGAGAAAGAGAGAGAAGAAAAAGAAAAGTGAGCAAAGCCAGTCTCCACAGTGACAAATGTCACCAGGGGGCACTCTGTAGTTTTTCCTCAGCACTAAAATGGAAAACTAGTCAGTAAAGAAAATCCTTTTCTTTCAAGAGAAAAAGCAGAATTGTATATAGTGAGATTCTTAGAGTTGTCCACCTTTGATCTCACCAAACCACTAATACATTCTCACCAAGCCATTAACATAGTCTCATTAACATATTTTCTAGTGGCCAGAACAGTAGATTACTTTTAAATCTGAGCCTATTCTAGGATAGGTCTCACCTGGTACATATGTCTTAGATTATAAAGTAACATTCTTAGTTTCATAAAACAACCGAAACGCTGAGAATTAAATCCGAATCAGTTAATAACTAACTGACTGGTGCCCATTTCCCCATAACAATTTGGTCACATAATAATCATTTATTAAATATTAATTAGTTAACTAATTAATTGTTATGTATGAGCTGATATATGAGACTCAGTATGAATGAGTTGTGAGTTTGACATTTAGGGAACTTAAAACAAAATGGAGAATGTGAGTGTAATTCTCAAAAGGAATGCTGAGATAGAAGTAGTTTTTCCTTAGGGAGAGCACTCTAATTGGTCTCCAGTGAGAAATGGTCTGCTCTGAAAATATACATACAAGTGTGTGTGTGTCTGTGTGTGTGTGTAAAAGTAATTAATTAAAAAGGGAGGCACAAATTTAAAAAGGAGTAGGGAGAGATACAGAGGAGGGGAGAGAAGAAATTATGTAATCATATTAAAATCTCAAAACAATATTTTAAAATGTTATGCAAAGAGCTTATTCTTTAAAATCTATGCAACAAGTACAGAATCCAACAAGAAGTATAAACAGAAAAAAAATTATGATAATCCTTACAGTGACTAGTGAGACTCAATGCCAGGTACTCCATGTGAAGGGTTGTAGTTAAAGGCCTAAGTGGTAAATGTCTTGGCTGGACACCCTGGGGAATGAAGGGGAATAATTTAGAGAACAATACTGGCTTGAGATGATAAGGTCTGATGTTATCTGAATGGTGTTAAGTGGATTTGAAAGTTTGTACAAAACACAGAATTAGCAACAGGATCAGAGATTCCTTCAGAATTCTTTGAAAGAAAGGAAATGAATGGGGACAGAAAGACTTCCTTGGAGAATGAGGGAAACAGTGGACTAGTTTCTGACGTGGGAAGCATTTGTTTAATGTCTTATTGTTCTGTTAACCATTGACTTAAAATGAGTTATATATACTGTACGTACACTCACAAGCAAAACTAATAACCCTTGAGATCATTTACTGATGAAGCACAGCTTTACTGATGCTCACCCACAACCTTCCACAGTACAGAAATCTAAGATCACACAATAGTTTATCTCGATCACTTCATATTTTACAGAAATCAAAGACTGTTTCCCACAGTGTCTTTGGAGCTTTCTTCTTTTTTTCATTTTGTTTTGCTCTGGCAATCAAATCAGCAAGGAGTCCAGTTTTCTGAGCATTATTGAATGGAAATGTTTACTTCTGAAAATGTTGACTGCTTTCAAAGCTATAGATTATCGTGTCCCCTCTAACTCACTGAGTACTTTTCCCCCATGGCTGCACACCTGAACATCAGAAAACCTTTCAATGAAGAGGAGTCCTTCACAATCAAAACCAATCTAGGATTCAGGCCCATAAAAAAAATCATTTATTTCCTGGTTTTTCCTAGGTCACCAAAAATGATTCTATTGAAAATAGAATTAGCTAAATCATTGTTTTTATCTATTTCAATGAGCTCTTAGTTAACTTTTGATACATTGCTTTAAAGTACTTTACAGATCCAAATTTACAAGAATGCAAAAGGAATTGTTTTTAGATGTTATAGCCTGTTTATAGTCCTATGCTATGCACCTTTACTTTGGCCCCATAACTGTGCCAAAAGTGCTTTGTGTTAAATTCTGTTGAAACCCTTTAGGTCAGGATGCCCCCTCATCACCTTCTACATAGGGATATTTACATTCCAATGTTTTCAGTTGATAAATAAAGAGAATTTACTTTATTACTGATCTATTGAAAATTTAAAATTTTCTCTCTTCTCTCTTTCCTTTCTTCTCTTCTTCTTCTATTCTTCCTCCTTCCTCTCTCCCCTCTCCCCTCATCCTCTCTCTCTCTCTCTCTCTCTCTCTCTCTCTCTCTCTCTCTCTCTCTCCCTTCTTCTCTTCTTTCTTTTTGGAAGGATTTATCACTGGTGCTACTTAACCTTCTAGTCCATTTTGACACTTGTATACAAATAGATATATCCAGAAATAGGAAATTCCATTGCTTCTCTCTTTCTCTTCAATATTAAATAAATTGCACCATCCTCACTAGCAGCTTGTCTTGGGATTCATCCTTTGGTGTAGATGTCTAGGTTTGTTTCTCTTTGTCCCTGGATCTTGTTTCTCTGTATTTTCCACCATGTGTTTATTCCTTGTAAATTTTTCCTTTATTTTCCCATATAAATAATTTTAAATTTTTTACTTTCACAAACAGTACTGTATAAAAAGCATCATTGCCCTGGCCTGCTTGCTTGCTCAGTTTTGTTTGGTTTTCTTTCTTTTTTTTTTTTTTTGGAGATTTAGAAAAATAAAAACCAAAACAAAATACAAATCCAAGTTTCTTTGGGACATGCATGTAGAAGCAGACGAGATGAGTTTTCTCAGGAACTATGACACTGGTGGCATGCTCCCTACAGTGGCAGCATCACACATAATTTTAATCATTTTCTTTGCTTCCCATACAAGTAGTTGGCATTTGTAGCTAGTTCTTTTTCCATGTGTATCCCCAAGATTACTTATAAAGAAACCCAAGTGGGCTGCTTTAGGGCTGAGGGGATCGGAGAGAACCTTCACCGGGCGGCGATGGATGGAGACAAGAGACAGCGACCAACATCAGAACGCTGGACTGAGCTCCCAAGGTTCAGTTGAAGAGTGGAAGGAGGGAGAATATGAGAGCAAGGAAGTCAGGACGACGAGGGGTTGGTCCACCCACTGAGACAGTATGCCTGAGCTAATGGGAAATCACCAACTCCAGCTGGACTAGGACTGAAAGAACATGGGATCAAACTGGACCCTCTGAATGTGGTTGACATTTGGGGCAAACTGAGGGGCCAACGATAATGGCACTGGGATTTGTCTCTACTCTATGTACTGACTTTTTGGGATCCTATTCTCTTTGGATACATACTATCCTAAGCATGAATGTAGGAGGGAGTGCCTTGGACTTCCCACATGGCAGAATGCCTTGCCCTCTCTCAAGACTGAAGAGGGTGGGGAGGGTAGAGGGGAGTGGGAGGGAAATGGGAGGAGGGGAGGAAGTGGGAACTTTGATTGATATTATTTATAAAGTAATAAAAGAAGAAAAAGAAAGAGAAAAAGAAACCCAAGTGGAGCTTTCCCTTCTGTGACTTGCTGAGGACCACTTTGTCCACAGAGATGGCAGCACTCTGTGACCACTCTTGTCTTGGAGGGAACTTTGTTCTGACACATCAGCTCTCACAGGCAAGAGAGGCCAGCATCCTACCACTCTGCACAACATGCCACATCTAACAAACAATCATGTGTCACATAACCACACAA
This sequence comes from Chionomys nivalis, assembly GCF_950005125.1. Lineage (NCBI taxonomy): Eukaryota > Metazoa > Chordata > Mammalia > Rodentia > Cricetidae > Chionomys > Chionomys nivalis. The sequence goes on along the minus strand of NC_080086.1, from coordinate 128,330,357 downwards.
AGCAGCACCTGCCTCAGGTGTGGAATGGGGAGGCAAGGGACATCTGAACACAACTGGCTACCTGAGAGTCTAGGTCGGTGAATAAAACAGAGGCTGGGGAGACAGCTTGATCAGTGGAAGCCTGTATTTGTGAGCACAACAACCTTAGTTCCATCCTTAGAACCAACATTTAAATTAAAAAAATAATAAATAAATAAAACCAGCATGGTAATGTCCATTTGTAGCCCCTGCACTCAGGAGGTAGAGACAGGCCGACCCTGGTATTTGCTACCTGGCCAGCCTGGTCAATTTGGAAGCTTCTGTCTAATGAGCAACCCTGTCTCAAAAAACAAGGTGGACAATGCCTGGAAGATGACATCCGAAGTTGATCTTCTAGCATCACACACACGCACACATTCAAGAAAAAAGAAGAGACACTTTTTGTTCATAAGAGAAAGCTATAATATTTAAAGGAAGAAAAAGCACTAAAAGGTCTTAGTTTATCATGAGGAGTCTTGTTATGACCCCCGTCTATCTTTTTTGTCCTATAGTATTGGCCCAACATTCTACAGCAAAGAGTGAAAGAGTCAAATTTAACTGAACACCCACATCAGTCCCAGGTCCATACCTGCTTTTAAACTAACAACCAAGATGCCTGGGTAAACTCCTCTGTTCTTGAATCATTTCTACAGGGTAAAAACCAACGTCAAAGGCATGTTCTACATCTGGATGCCTCCACTGTTCTTGTTCTCCTCCATACTCTTCTGATTTAGCTCTAGAATGTCCCTCAGAAACTGGGGTATTAAATCCACAGTGCATTAGTATTCAGATAAGGGACTCTCTGTAAAGGTGATAGGATCATGGCAGTTTGACCTCATCAATGGAAAAATTCATCGGTAGATGTGTAATTTAATGGCATTATTGAAAGACAAGGGAAATCTTAGGAGGTAAAATCTGATTATAGAAAGTAGTAACTGCAGATATGCCCTGGCTGTCTATTATCTTGTACCAGGCCCCTCCTATCCTAAATCACTCCTTCTGTCTCCTCTCTTCCACAGGGTAAATCTCTTTAGTACTTCAGACATTTCCCACCATCGAGTTCTGCCTCAACATGCACACACCCAGAGCAACAGAGCCAGGGGACCATGTACTCACACATAAGCCAGAAGAAACGTTTTCTCCTTTTAAATTGTTTTCTCAGGACTTTGTCACATTAATGAAACCAGACTAACACATATTTGCTGACTACCTAAGCTCAAGAGTTGAGCCTGGCCTTGTATGACCTAGGTTCCCCCTCCCTATCTCTCTCTCCCTCCTCCTTTTTCTTCTCCTCCCTTTCCCTCTCTTTTTGCTTCCCTCCCTCTGTACCTCCATGTCTCTTTCCTCTCACTTGTACATACACACACACACACAAGAACCTGTCTCTACTTGCTTCTTTCATTTCATTAATACATCACATGGGAGGAGAAAGGAGGCAGCAAAGCTGAGCCCCAGCTCAACCACTGCCTTTTCCTGCTTCCAGCTTGCTCTTTCCCACCTATAACCAGCTGCTCCACTGCTTTATTGCTGTCAGTTTCTTCATCTGATTGCAGGCTTTTATAAGGAAAAGAGAACAAGCTAGAAAACTCCCTATTAGTGTCCCATTCCCCTATCACCCACAGAAGGTGGTATTCCATACACCCACGCATTCATCCAGGAACCAGGCTAAGCCCCTAAAAAGCACATACACAAAGAAAGACACAGATTCTATGGTGGAAACAATGTAAGACAAAAACATTTGTTCTTCCATGAAAACAGCAGGGGAGGACCTTATAATTTATGCAAATTATGACCAAATAATAATAAAACACATTAAGAGCATCATACAAATGCCACAATGTCCTCCCGAGGAAGAAGTAATGCATAAGTAGAACCAGAAACAAATTCACAAGAAACGGGGCTGTATATGCAGAGACATGAGCAGGGAACATGTGACATAGCAATATCCCTTCTGACAGTGCTGAAGTATTGGCCACCTGAAAAGGAATAGAACTGTGTTATATCAGTGGATCTAGTAGACCACTTCCAGTCTGTGACAGAAAAAAAGAACACAGCAACAACTAATGGAAGCTTTTCACAACTGCCTTCACTGAAAGGGCACAGGTTTGTGCAAGTCATACCAGAGGGTTCAGCACCAGGGACAGAGAGCAATGACGCCATAAGTCCTTGGAGAGCATCCTAATAAAGAAGTGTGGCCTGGGATTTGCTCTGTGTAATCAAAGATTAGACTACGAACAATTAGTTCGATTCCTTGAGCCAGTTCTCCTAGACAGAAAGAAAAGTGAGTTCACACAGCAAAATAAAAAGAACACTGAAGATTACTTTCCCCTCAAATCATAAACTGACATCAGGGGAACCATTTTTGCCGTCTCTCACCACACCTCTCAAAATGCCATTTCCCCATCATGTCTCCAGTGACTATGATAGTACATCAGTTTACTCAATAAAGGGAATCAGTATCAGTTACTTCTCCCACTCTTTATCAGAGAGAAGATAAGTGTACTTCTGATGGAGGAAGGTCATTTGTCAATAAACAAACTACCTTGGCCCATTTGATAGGCCATCCCTTAGGTGGGTGGAGTAGACAGAATAGAATGCTGGGAGGAAGAGGAAGTGATCTCAGATGCAGGGCAGCTCCTCTCAGAGGCAGACGCGATGCCACTCCTCTCCAGAGCAGACACGATGAAGCAAGCCGCCAGGTCGGACATGCTGAATCTTTCCCAGTAAGACTGATGCTACACAGATTATTAGAGATGGGTTGATTGGGATATGAGAATTAGCCAGTAAGGGCTAGAGCTAATGGGCCAAGCAGTGTTTAAAAGAATACAGTTTGTGTGTTGTTATTTTGGGGCATAAGCTAGCTAGGCGACCAGGAGCTGGGGTGGCAGGAACACAGCCCGCAGCTCCCCGCAACATACTTCTGCACAGAAATCTCCATACAAACTTGCATGCACCACAATCTGTAATTGTTAAAACCTGCAAACTTCCCACTGTTTAATAAAAAGCTAATACTATTATGTCTGCAAAATGATATACTACTTGGCAATCAATGGAAACAAAATATTGAGATGTACAATCAATGAGATAGGTCACGGAAGCATTGTACTCTGTGAAGATGGAAAGATGGACTCAAATCATAGTGTGTGTGTACATGCCTATCTGTGTGTCTGTCTGTCTGTGAGTCTGCGTGTATGAGTATCTGTGTAATTAGATGTCATACATATATGACGTCTTAAAAGACAGATCATGCCTCTGCATGCTGTGAGTCTGCTTGGGACACTGAAGTAGAACTGCTCCTCCCACTGATGGCGAGAGTAGAGAATTTGTCAGTAGAGAACTGGCCATGCCAAGGCAGGTGGTCATTCCGTGACAAAGCAGGGAGAGGATGCACAGCTGGGGCTTAGGGGAAAGCACATGGATCAAAGGCACCTGCTTTAGGAGAGAAAACCAAACATGTCGTAGCTTTTGTTGTGAGGAGACTGTAAAGGCAGGATGCTCACAGAAGTGAGAGCTGCAAGGACAACCAAAGCTGAAGGAAGGTCAGAAGATGTAGAGCTGGGGACACCCTGCAGTGAGGATTTTCGAATGCCGTTGACCTTTCATCCTGTACTCAAGTGCCAGTCAGAGCATGTTCTGTGGTGTCTCTTGCATAAATCAGGAAGAACATGGAATCCCCCAGGCTGTGGACAAAGTTAGGCTACAGAAGTGAGACATTCAGTGTGGCTCTATAATCCCTGTCTACTGACATTCATTACAGGTAATGTAGCATACCCTTTGAGTGGAAGCATAAAAATGTGTCATGAATGATGAAATGCCACATGGTAAAAGGCTCCTGCTGACCACTGTGCTGCACTGGTTTCCTTCCTTGCTGGCTTCCTAAGTACTGCTTCCTAAAAAGGCAAAGTGTTCCAGCATCGAAGTGAGCTATGAAATTATCCTTACCACAGGTGAGCCCCCCACATGAGAACACAGCTCTGGTCAACACGTTCATGGAAACCTCATAGGGGCCCCAACTGAATCTTGGACAGACATTTGACTCCAAAAAAGCTGTAAAAGAATGAACTTGTTTTTGAAGTGCTAAATATATCTTAATTTTGTACACAGCACAGAAAACTAATGCACATGCACAAATTCCAGCATGTTTAATTCCTGTAGGTAGAAAAGGACAGATCTACACTAGGCCTAGCCCCAGGAAAGTACATGACTGTATGGTCTCCTTATTTTGTAGGGAAGAGATAAGAATTCTGGCAATTGAATCCATAGTTGAAAAAATTATTAGCCAACACTAGTTAAATAATAAGGGATTCTAGCATCTAACCTATGCAGAAGAAGAAATCAAGTAAAGTAAGGAAGGTTTAAAGAGCCAAAGTTCCAAGGATGAGTGCGCCTTACAAGTAAGAAAGACCCCAACTACTAGTTTCTCCCTGTTCTGATTCTTCTACAACCCAAACAAGCTGGACTCCTGTAGCACAGCTCTAACTATAAAGACCATAGACAGCTTAACTAGAACTTTTCACTGTGGGCCACATGGATCATCAATAACCAGCTGTATGACATTATCTCCTTCACTGTCTATACCCCCACCATATGTTCCTACAGCGCTAATTTTCATGGCTTCCTCTTGTCATGGAGGGAGCATTTCACAGGCTGATCTCTGACATGTGATGTCATCTAGCTTTCATACAGTTATGAGCTCTTCAGCTCTTAGTTCAGGTGACCTTGATCTAAGCAAATCTGTTGTTCCCTCTAAAGTTAGACCTAACTAAAAATGGAAGCTATTTTGAGTGCAGTAGATCTCACTGGCTCAATACTTAGCATGACTTCATGGCTATTCAGCTACCTGTGTGAATTTGTTTAATGTGAGTTTCTTCCAATAGTGTCTTTCTGAGCTATGTAGACTTGAAATATCCGTAATGACTTGCTCTGGACTTACTAGTACTGAAAGGAGCCTGGTACATGATATAGTTCAACACACACACATACACACCACACACACACACACACACACACACACACACAAAACCAATCAGTGAAGACTCCCAAAACATTTGTCTGAAATAATCAAAGAAAAAAAGATGAGCTCTGACCTAAAAGTCAAGAGAGCCAGGTGTGAGTCAGGTTAACACTCAGACAGATGAGGACAGAGAGTGAACTGTGCAAGCCTCTGACCCCAGGAGCTCTAGTGGCTTGGGAGTCCTTTTTTTAATTCTAGCATAAATATAATTTCTCTTACACACCTATAGGATGTTGTATGATAATTTGGTACATAGATACAAGACAGTGTAGCTAATAGTTCTATGTCAAATATTCTAATTTAGACAGAGATCATATATCCCACACTGACATCAAAGTTGATATATAATCAAAGCTGACTTTGAACTTTTCATCTTTCTGCCTCCTCCTCTGAGTACTGGGATTACAGGTGTTCACTGTCAGGCCCATTGTATGTGGCTCTGAGGGTCAAACAAGGGGGGCATCATGCATGCTAGTCAAGCATTCTGTCAAATGAGCTATGTCCCCAATCTCCTTATAATAATTTTTATTAATATGCAATAGTTATACATTACTTATGGTACGGTAATATTTCAAAACACACATACACACATGATGTAGGTTTCTTTTTTCTGAACAAAGCAATCATTATCTTCATTAGCTCAACTATAACTAGATATTTACAAGTGATTCTCAAGTTCAATCCTATTGGTTGTTGACATTCCCTCGAAGAAGGAAGTGATGAACAGCATCATTGAACCCCCATATGAGAGTCCAGTTGTTTCCTCCTTCACATGTGTATGTGATTTTGGCTTTGGTGCACACAGCCTCATGGTCTCAGTAATCAGTAGAGCATGTAAGTATGTAGAAAGTTAATTGAGCAGGGGTGTCTCATCCATGTAAGAGTGAGTGAGACTTTTCAGTGGTTGCTTCTGAGTTACCTTAGATTCTGTAAGCAACTCCTCCCCAGTCTCTGTAATAAGATCCTGTAAGCAACTCCTCCCCAGTCTCTAAAATAAACTCAATAAAAATCATTGGTTCAACTGGTAGAATGTGAGTAGAATGTGCTTCAGTTTGCCATCGGCTCTTTGTATGGAGTGGGGAACCGATGTTTACATCTTTCCAATGAAAGAGTTGATACAGCACTCACACAGAGTGTACACTGGAAAGCCGGTGACTACTGTGTTCCTCTTCTTCTCATTACTTCCTGTTTGGAGCCATCAGACGCTCTATCAGATTCGTCCGGATATAGAAGGTAACTGTGAACTATAGTCACCCCGCTGAGCAGGAGAAGACAGGAACTTCCTAAACCAACCTTGAGAGTCTCCGATAGTGTCACCTGCATGGTTAGCTTCTTCACTTTGCCCCTTGAAGAAAGCAATGGAAAGAAGACCTTTGAAGTCTTACTTCCTTTCCTCAGGTCTCAACAATTTTTTAACAATAGCAAAAAAAAAAAACAAAGAAAAAAACTAAGAACTATAGGCTATGTGTAACCCTCTCAAGAGCCCATTGGGGCCTAAAGCTAAAAGGTCATACTGTGTACAATGGCCTTCTTAGTCATCGGAGAACAATAACTAAAGTATATAAATTACAAAACTGTGATGGCCAGCTGCTGTATCCATGGAAACAGATGTCGGCTTGGCCAAAGTGCTTTATAATGATTATGATTAATCACCCTTGAAATCACTGTTATTTATTGGTGTATAACTGATGGAAGTGTGCTGGAATGGCTATATTGTACAATTTTACAAATTTCAGTTGTTGGAGCCTAGCACCCTGACTATAAAACAGCAAAAATGTTCTTTAAAGTGTACTCATTAAATATCGGTCAAAGAGAACTGAATATAAAAGCCATAGCTTAGAAAAACAGTCAATAAAAACACTGTAGCAACACAAGTCACTATGTTGAAAGTATATTTCCATTCATCTTCATATAAATTTTGTGCTAAAAGAATACTTAACCCCATGGGAGCCCAGCCTTGTGAGTTGTTTCTGAATCTTTTTCCCAAGTCTACTTCTGTGTATTTAACACAAAGCCAGGGGCCAGGAGAAGGTATGAATTTCCTGACTGTTGACCAACTTTCTTTTATCTAATAACTTTCCACCATAATGAAGTTGTGGGCACTTTTTGTATTGTTCTTATTTGTGCAACACTGATGATTGAACCCAGCGCTTTGTGTATGCTAGGAAGGACTCTACCAGCTGAACTACATTTCCAGCCCTCTTCTTAAAACTGTGTATTAACACATAATGGTTGTACAGTTTAAGTACAACAAATTGAGGAAGAATATTTATTCAAATTTGTTTTGAATGAGTTAGGGGTAGGGAGTTGGTACAATTTCTCTGTCAACCAATTTTTTGCTTTGCAAACACAAGAATATAAGTTGTATTCCCAGGATCCATGTAAAACAACAACAAAGGCCAGGCTTGATAGTGCACACCTGAAATCGGTGGAGGCAGAAAGAGACAGATCATGGCGATTCTCTGGCCAGGTAGCCAGCCCAAACTAATTAGCAAATTCCAATCCAGTAAGAGACACTGTCTCAAAAGATGGGTGGGACATGAGGAATAAAACCCAAAGTTGTCTTCTGAGTATCGCATGTACATATCTGCATGTACACACACATAGGCACACACACAAACACACACATACACGTTTTGAAAGAAGAAAGGCACTACTTTGTGGAATCAGGGAGCATTTTACCTCTTGTCCCTCATTTTCTCCTCTGACTCTCCATCCCCACCCTGATCAAAAGGCCAAGTACACACCTAGTTGAGCATGCACCGTTTCCCCTCTTTCTCCCTGATGCAGTGATGGATGCCTGAAATGGAATACTGGGAGATGCCCCAGCAGGTGGAATGACCACTGTAGCTTGTGTGAATTCCTCATGCATATTACCCCAGACATGTCCACACTTCTCAAATACATACAGCATTGTTTTCAATGACAGCAAAATGCTGGGAGGAAGGGTGAGTCCCTCAGGTGCTGTTGGCACAAGTTTTTCCTAAGCACACCCAAAAAGTGATTGCCTTACCATTCTTGATCGTGTGCCACACATAAACAGCAGCTCTTGGGCCCTGGGCTATTCTCTCTGAAGAACTCTGGCATGGTTCTGCACAATGTACTGATTGTCTTTTGGAGTGGGTGCTGACAAAGGGCTAAGGCAGCCCAGCTAGGATATGCTCCAAGCATGGTGTGTAACACCTGCTACTGATGTGCAAAAGCCTCTGGTCCATGAAAATGGCCACAGAGACTGCAAACCTCTGACCCTAATACACTCATTCATCTTGAAAATAACACAGAGTAATTTATGAATCCTGATGGATAAGAAAACATTTAAAAGCTGGAATTGATAGAACATAAAAAATAACTTGAAGAATGCAAGATTGTGACTATTTCTCCGCCATCATAACCAGAAAATCCATATGCAGTACATTATAGGAAGGCAAAATACAGCTGTACTCACATCATGAGGGCAAAGGGGAGGCTTCCCCAGGGAGAATATGGGCCTTCAATTCAGACTAAAAAGAGCTGTCTCAAAGAAGGATTTTATCTAATTCTCTGAACCTTACAGAACTGAAAATCCCTGGTCTAGTTTTAAATTCATTCAGAAAGAAGATTCCATAGTTTAATTTCAAAGCATATTCTAGACTTTATTATATAACCTAGTGGAGAGAAGAAATAATTGGACACAATCACTCCCAGTGGTTCTCAACTAGAAGTATGATGCCAGCCCAGCAATATCTAGGAAACAGCTAGCATTATCCAGAGATGGGTTTTCTTTATCATTACAATCGATGGAATAAGTCTGTGCTCCTGATGTTCGATTGAAGAAGTCAAGGACACTGCTTGATTCCCTATAATGGAAAAGGCAGCCTGGTCGAGTAAAGCAATACCCAGCCCAGAATGTCAGGGCTGCCAAGGTTGAAACACACTGATCTAGACAACCAATGGAGCTTAATCATTCCTTTCTGGGGCCCTGGAGCAAGGGCAAAGTGCTGCAGTTTGAATAATTGGATTAATCATTAAAAGCATCTGTGTGTGTCATGCCTCCGTCCCAGAATAATACATTAATTTCATTGAAGGCTGTTGTTGGCAATTATTCAGGTAAAATGAAGAGACCGTTTTAAAATGTTTGCCGTGCAGGAAGACATTGCCTTTAAAGAGTCAATATTGAAGAGGTGGTTGTGGAAGTACTCAACACGTATTTTGGAGGAAAAGAAGTCTGCTCGGCTTGGGTATCAAGCAATTGCTTACATGGAATCATGACTTTAGTTGTACTTGACCTCCAATTAATAAAACTTGACCTTGGTTTGGAAGCATGGTTGAAAGAGTCACAAACACTATGCTATAGTGTTTACATTTATCACCTCATTGCATTCTCCAAATAATTCTATAAGGTGGGAATTATTACCCTCATCTTACACACGACCCGGACTTCTAGCAGAAGCTATCAGCCTCCAGAGCGAGTGCGCTAAAGCACTGGCAGCGCAGCTTTGATGGAAATGGTCCTGGTGATTTCTGTGAGTGGATGTCTTCTCTTCAACATTAGAATCGCTGATCTCCAAATCTCCCCAACACCACAATTTCTTCCAACAGGAAGGTGATAAGTTCACCATGGTGTCTGCTCCGCAGTGGTGAGGACAACTGGATTTTCAAATTATTTGTAAAAATAACATTGAACTTTTTCCGAGAGTATGAGTACACAACGCTTTTCCTCTTAGTTATACTTTCCAAATGAGAAGTCAAGTTGTCATCCTTGTTTCTCCAAGATCAAGCAAACTTCAACTTGATTGTAGACGTACAGAAAGACCACTCTTTACATGCATGCTTTTCATTCGTTCTTAACATAGTTCACTGGTTCTCTGCTGTATGTGGAAAAAGAAGCTGAATAGTTAGGATAGAGCCCTGATCTGCTGAGCCTTAACCTTGTAAAAATACTCAACAAAAATGGAGCCTTGAGACTTAGAAATTCCAGGTAAGTGAAAAAAAAAAATAGAAAGTTTCTTTTTTTTCTTTTCTTAAAGCAAGAATTTTAATACAATCTTTTCTCATTTTACATAACTATCTCCTTTCTCACTCCTTCTCACTTCCCCCACCTTCCCTCAGAAAGGATAAGGCTTTCCATAGGGAGTCAACAAAGTCTGACACTTCACTTCAAGGCAAGACCAAGGTCCTACTCCTGTATTTAGGCTGAACAAGGTATCCCTCCAAAATGAATGGACACCTAGATGCCAGTTCAAGCACTAGGCCACTGCCAATGACCCCACAGACTACCCAAGCCTCACAACTGTCTCCCACATTCAGTAGGGAGAATATGAGGGAATGGGATGCCCAAGAAGGGAGAAGGACACTGAGGGAGAAAAGGGAAGAAGATACCTTGATTGAGGGAACCATTAAAAGGCTATCAAGAAACACAGCACTAGGGAAATTCCCAGATATCCACAAGTATGACCCCACTTAAGACTCTAAGCAACAGTGGAGAGGATGCCTATACATACTGACTGTTATTATTAGGATTGTAATAAAACAGATGACTACTTTAATTGCCATCATAGAACCTTCAACCAGCAACTAATTAAAGCAGATACAGATATCCACAGCATAGCACTGGGCCGAGCCACCTGAGACCAGCCCAAGAGAGGGAGGAACAATAATATGAGCAAAGGATCAAACCATGATGGTGACACCCACAGAATCAGCTGACCTGAATAGCGAGAGCTCACTGACTCGGAGCTAATAGTGGAGGAACCTGCGCAGATAAAATGTGTCTTATCTTTGATTTGAATAACTATTCACCTGAGTTTCCAATCTGTACCCAATCTCACAAAATGATACTGTTTTGTTGTATCTGTCCTTAAAATAGATCTACATGTGATTTGTAAAAAGGTGTGTATAAAATTGAAACAATGCTATCACCTGTTTCTGAAGTCTTGAGATAGCAAACAAAGGTATATTACATACCAATGTACTGGTAAGATTTTCTTATCTCAATGACCTCTCCCCCGACCTCTGCTCAGAGATTTAGGAATTTTTATTCCTGTGTGTAGCATTGAAAGTATTTTCACATATTTATACATAAAATAAAATTCTTCATGCTGAGAGACATTAAAAGCAGTTTCTTTTTAAAGCAATGCATCTTTTCCCATGTTCTAGTTTAACAATCTCAGCTGGGCAGCTCTGCTATACCTTGACTTGACTTCGATAAGGAAGATGGGTCTTTTCATTTTCAAAACCTAATCCCCTGTCAAAACTATATTCATTCCCTTCTCGTCTGTTTCTATTATTCTCTGCATCGAGAATCCCCTTGTTCTGTTCACCAGAGCATGCAACACTCCCTGCAGACCCCATTTGAAATTGATCAATTTGGATATACATGTTTATCTTTATACTTTTATCTATTCCTGGAAAGATATGATGCAGTTCCTAATAAGACACACAGATAATACATTAGCAGAAGTTAAAAATGGAACAGGAGGAAAAAGTAAAACAAGATTGAAGATGAAATACATACATGTGTGAGTCTAATGATGCATACACAGTACCCCACACATGTGAACAAGTAGGCCATAAAACTGGCCCTCCATGTTCTGGCTGCCAACGTGAGAAGCAACGTCTTATCAGTTACACAAAGTTGTGACCATGCAACACTAACAATTTATATTTCCTGGGGAAGTCTAATTATTCCCAGTACTCAGACTATCCAGGGATATTCTCCAGGATTCCCATAAAAGGACAATGAACAATCACCACAGGTTCTTCATTCTTCTTGTGAGATCCATGGGCAGCCTATTAGGTTGACCACTTGTACTGGCTAAGGGCACACTCACAAACACCAATCTGGAGAAGATGCCCTTTGGACAGGGAAAAGGAGATAGCAGAAATGACCAACATAGCAACAACAAGTGTTCCAGCCACCGCTCATCAGCTCTGCTCAGACCCCACCATTTAGAATAGCTGAAAAAAATTAAAACCCTCAAAATATTGTTTCAGCTAGCTTTTAATCAACATTGTGTAATGACAAACTAGTGGGTCAATGTGACATTTGCACAAAGAACAACTATGAGTTGTGCCATTGAGCTCATCATTCAATGCCTAGGCAGACTCCAGAAATTGGCTAGGGGTCAAAATATATGCAAAAGCTAATAAGTACAAAAAAAGTCCATATCTAACGGACAGCTTAGCCACCACCTTAACCTACATGAATAGAGAAAATACTGGCAAGAAATATTAGGATTGATTTTTGTTTATTGAAAATATATTTTTCCAATATACTATATTCTGGTTATGGTCCCCCAACTCCTATCATATTCTTCCCACATCCTCACCCACCCAAATCTACATCATTTTTTGTTCTTTATCTTTAGAAAAGAAATAGGCATATTTTGTTTTAAAAAAAAAGGAAAAATAATAAAATCATAATTTTGAACACATATAGTCAAGGCCCCAAAATTCTACCCCAGTTTTGGCAGGGCAAAATAGCCTTTACCAACAAAGACAAGAAGTTACCTGCGCTGGCCAAAATAAAACCACAACACACACCGACATTTTTAAGTTTGGGCAGGATAGTCCTGGTATGTATCACAGAAGACAGGAGTCTTCCAAATTCTGTATGTATTCCAAAGACAGGAGAAGCTAGTTCTTCCGATAAAGGGTTTTCTGTACAAGCATGGAGAACCTGAGTTCAGGGGATGAATGTCCATCCCCGCAGAAAGTCTGGCATGATGTACCCACCTGTAGCGCTAGGGAGGTAGACACAAAGATCCCGGGGCTTGCTTGCCAGCCATGTTAGCCTACAAAGGTGAAGTCTCATGTACTAGTACAGAGCCTGTCTCAAAAAATAAAGTAGAAATCTCCAAACAACAACCAAGGTTGACTTTTGACTTATACATACACACACACACACACACACACATGCACATATGCATGCATGCACACACACACCAATGTATAAGAACACACATGTGCACGCATGTACACACAAAATAATTATTTTCAAATCACTGTGACATTCACATCAAGGAAATAGCAGAAAGTTTATGAGGTTGTTTTTTATTTGTCAGCCAACTAAACATCTATAACAAACAATAACGTGTTAGGAAACAGAAAGAATAAAGGCAAAAAGGACACAAGGCATATCAGTGGCTTTTCTTTTGGACAATAATTGGCCAGTGGGTCAGAGGCCTTTTAAAGCCACTCCTTATCTGAAAAACAGTGCCATAATATTCATGTTGGAAAGAATGGTTTTGTTATTCTTCTCGGTGCCAGCAGAAGGAGGGGTTGAAATGAGCTCAACGAGATCATTAAGAGCCAAGTTTTAGAAAACAGAAAGTTACACACAATCCTTTGTAACCCCAAAGGCAATAGACTGCCATGGTAAAAGATTGTTTCAATTGGCTCTGATCCAAGCAAAATCACAACAGGGTCACTTCTGTTTAAATATCTGCACCTAGGGCTCCAGTTAACTTGAGCTTACTCTTCTAAATCAGCCAAACATTGAACATGGGACAAAGATGAAGGGACTGTCCATAGATGCAGCAGCAATGTGATGTGTTACCCAGGTTCTTCTAAATGACCACAGAGGATGGAAGCAAGCTGAGCTTGGGAGAATACTATTCTCATTTTTCATATGCAGTGTTGGCAAGGAAAGTTACAGCTGGGACTTGATGATCAGAGACTGATGTTAGGTCATTGTCCAATGAACAAAGGCTGCAGCATGAAATAGTTGTGTTTTCCTTTCAGAATGTAGAATCATTTATATTAATTGTCCAGTGGGGTGCAGTTCTGACGGTAGTATCAATGAGACTGGGAAGTCGAGCTGGTCAGAAGGATTTCCACAAGAGAGGGAGGGCATGACAGGGGTGTGAAATGGTGGTAAAAAATAACTAAACTTGGTCAATATTTAAAGCCCTCAAAGAGTAAAAAATAAAATAATTGAAATGTAGGTAGTAAGAAAGTGAGGAGATTTTTTAAGGGGTTCAATTGTTCAAAGAATGTAAACTCACACTGTTATAGCAGCCTCATTCAGACTTTGACACGTATATGTAAGGTTAACTTTTGAAATAATGTCAAATTTCAAGTAGTTTTTTAATTGTATATGTTTCCAAGTGGCACTGTAAAGTTTTTTTTTAAATGGACTACCTCATTAACCTCATTGTAGATGTTTACATCTTCCCACTCTCTATGCAGATGTGAAGAGGAAGCGGTCTCTGAAGAGTTTAGTCATTGGTTGATGAGGCCACACCACCCACTTGAAAATCACTTTCAATTCTCTAGGGCTTCTCTGCAAAAGCAACTTGATATGTGTGTGGAGATTTGCTTATGAATTAGATCATCTGAGATTCAGAATTTACGGCTTCTATACATCGCTTTTTGAGGGTGCAGTTCAGTCCACAACACAACGTTCTCTGGCTTATTCTGCGAGACTGAAAATGATTCTTCAGAACAGGCTGCTTAAGCTATAGACACTTCACCTACCAAAGAACAAGTACCCATAAGCTAAAAAACATGAGCAATGACCCTCTGCTTCTCACCCCAACAAAGACCAACTTTGTCATCCTCGAGGCATCTGTCTGGTCTCTACAGAAAGGAGGCCTTGTGGGGCTGTGACTGATAGCACAGAACCTGAATCCATGAGGTCTGGTTACAAACTCTAGCACCATACACGAGCATGGGTGCCTAGATCATAGGGCCAGCACATCTACATAATATGGTGGTTCTCAACCTTCCTAATGCTGCCCCTTGATATGGTTCATGTTGTGGTGACCCCCCAATCATAAAATTATTTTCATTGTTTCTCCACAACTGTAGTTTTACTACTGTTATGAATCATAATGGAAATATCTGTGTTTCCAATGGTCTTAGGCAACCCCTGTGAAAGGATCATTCCAGCCCTAAAAGGGTTGCAGCCACCCAGATTGAGAACCACTGGCCTAACAGTTGGGTTGTGAAACTAGTTCCACCCCCTAGGAGCTGGATCCTGGGGCGAGAACCACTATCTCAGACCATATTATGGGACCAGCATCTGTGTTCTGAATCATGGAGCCAGAACAAATTCCAGCACCACTCCCAATCAGTTGCAGAATACTCAACAAGTCTTTTATTGTCTCTCTAATATTTAGTTAACTCATCTTCAAGATGAATATTGCCATGGCATTTGCTTCACGGAGGTGTTGCAGGATTTAAGTGATTCAGATATGTAAACACTTATACCAAAGCTAGTACTACATTTTAAGCAGAGATTTTATCTGTAACAGTGAAAAATCATGTTGGCCCTCAATAGGAGATTGCTGGTCAGAAAACAGGAATATTTCCCCCAGATAATCCCTCGATGGCTCTTACTTCATAGTCTTTCATACCCATTGTGATTACTTTTTTCTCATAGCCTTCGGAATCATAACAAAGCAGCTTTGCAGGCTGCTTTCAACTCATTCTGACCATCACCTCCTTTTGCCCAATGGGACCAACATAGCAATACTGGAAGCTGCTTCATACTGGTATCTTCGTCTCAAGACAGATTGTTTTTCCAGGTTGCTGTGAGCAAACACTTCAAAGCATGAGCAATGGGTTCCATTTCTTTCACGTTTTACAAAATTTAAAGCAGTGTGATATGTGTGAGCAGGTGTTGGATAAATCTCAAATAACTGAAAGCTAGCTACAGACTAAACTTTGAACACTAAGAACAGGGTCTTCTGTTATAAACAAATTTGCATATCTAAGGTTCATTTTTTTTCTTCTGAACCATTGTTGTTCAGAAATGTTCAAAAAAAAAAAAAACCTTAAGGAAGGGCACAGAGAATAAAATCTGAGGAAAGATTATGGCAGGGAAGGATTGGCTTTGAGCCTAACATTGCTTTATCATGGCCCTGGCAAGTAATCAATAGGAAATTCTGTTGCGCAGACATAAATCATAATTGAGTTTTCATCGGGCCTGTGCCAGATCTGTGCCGGTACGAATTCCAGGCTCCTGGTGCCAAGGTGCCTTATCAGCCCATATGCAAATATGTCTTTTGATGAAATCAAAGAGCAGTAGAATTTAGACGAGAATGCAGCCGTGTGCAGCCAGAGCCAGGTAGGCATTTAACTCTTCCCCTGGCCAGGGGAGTGCGGAACAATGTCAGCTTCTCTGCTGACACTCTAGAGGATGCACCTTGGTGATGAGTCTCCCTAGCAGGTTATGTTCCTATCCCCAACTCCTTGACAACTTTATCTAAACTGTACTCTCAGGCTATCAAGCAATTAAAGAAAACCTGTATGTGCATAGCTTATTCTGGCAAAGGTGGGGAAGTGTCATTAAAGACCATCTTCTGGGAATGTCAGCAAAGAAGACAAAATTTTAAGGCTTTGATCTTTTCCTCAAAGAAAATGCATCGGAAGTCCAGTTTCATTCAGATTGAATAATTTAGTTCTGTGCTTACTTATGCTGAGGAAGATAATTAGATTTAGATGCAGAACTCTGCTGGTAAGTTTATAAGGACCCAGACACTTAAAGTGATTTGAATATTTATTAAAATGCTTCATCTTTTTTGATCAACCACCAGAAGAGATTTTAGTCTGCTGGGGACTGGATTATTTGGAAGAAAATTTTATCTGAATAATTTTCTCAACATTTCAGACCTCTTTTACTATACAACACAGAGAGACAGACAGACAGTGAGAAAAAGACACAGAGATACATATTCACACATACACACACACACACACGGAGAGACAGGGGGTTCAGATCAGAATGAATGCTGTGCTACCACAGCCAGGTAGACATTTAACTCTTCCATTGGCCAGTGAGCAAGGAATGACTGCAAAGGGAGTCATCACACACACACACACACACACACGAAGGAGATTCTTTGCTGTGTTATCCAATTGCAATAGTTTACACTAAAGTATACTGCAAAGGG
Organism: Chionomys nivalis; assembly: GCF_950005125.1. NCBI lineage: Eukaryota > Metazoa > Chordata > Mammalia > Rodentia > Cricetidae > Chionomys > Chionomys nivalis. The sequence goes on along the minus strand of NC_080086.1, from coordinate 128,313,449 downwards.
CTAAATCTTGGTAGTTTGGTCTAAACAGAGGTGCTGTTGTAGACTGTAGAAACTTTAAACTGTAGAGCCTCAAGAAAAATCTTTAAGTAATTGGGAACACAAGCATGTGTCTGTGTGTGTGTATACATAGTCTGTGTGTATGTGTGCATGTATGTACACAGATGCATGTGGAAACCTCATGCTATCATTCCTCAGGTGTCATTCACCCTTGACTCCCCCTGTGTTTGAGACATGATCGCTCGTTGGCTTGGAGCTCACTGACTCACTAGGCTAGGCTGGTTGGCCAGTGAGCCTCAGAGATTTGCCTATCTCCATCTCCCCACCACTGGGATTACAAGTACATGTCACCATGCCTGGTTCTTTTGCATTGCTTTTGAGAATCAAATTTAAGACCACAAAACTGCACGGCAAACATTTTACTGACTGAGTGGTCTCCCGGTCACAGGAAGTGCAATGTTAAGTGGGATTCACTTCCTCTTTATTTCTTCTGCCTCTTGCCCACAACGTGAGTGCCCTGTTTTACCATACACTCCCTCCCACCATGCTGTGCCCCATTCCATAAGCTGACAAGCAACAATCAATCAAGCATGAACTATAACCTCCCCAGACAGGAGCCCAAATAAATGTTTCTCTTTGCAGATTACCTCAGGTGTCTGTTATCATCTAACACACCACCACAGTAGCCACTCGGCATATGTGGCTATTCAAATTCAAATTAATCAAATATAACTAAAGTTCAAAAAGAACCTCACTGTTATAACTAGTTTTCCCATGTTCAGTATAACACATGGTTGTCCATAGCATCCCACAGCAATCCTTCCATATATGTCTCAAGACAGAACCATTCCTTACACATGCACAAAGAGTTAATCTTCGCTTTTAATCCCAGCACTCGGGAGGCAGAGGCAGGCGGATCTCTGTGAGTTCGAGGCTAGCCTGGTCTACAAAGGGAGTTCCAGGACAGGCTCCAAAGCTACAGAGAAACCCTGTTTCGAAAAACCAAAAAAAAAAAAAAAAAAAAGGTAATCTTCTTTCCATAGAAGAATGGACCTCGCCCTGTTTCACCCAACATCTTCTAAATATGTTTGATTTCACTACAGGCACAAGTCAGCAAATAGAAAAACCCATGGGTTTCCTGCTGAGCCCAAATGTGTTGGAAAAGGACTAATGGACTTTGATTTGGCCAGCAAGCTTCAAGTGAATTACAGGAGTGATATATAAAATTTGCTGTGAGTATTTTTGTTCCTACACTGACACATTTGGAATTTTCCATTTCTTACAAAACATTTACTATTAGTGGTCTGTCTGCTGTTTATAAAATATAAGTAAGTACAGAAATAAAATTGCCTTCTGATTACTCTCCACCCTCTCTCCTTCTTTCCCACACTCATCAACTCTACTCCCTACAAGTCCCTTGCCCATGATCATATCTGTGTGCATGTGTGTGTGTACGTGCACATGTGTATGTGACCCGCTGAATCTGAGTTTAGCCAGGGCAGTTCTGTTGCCATGAGTGTAGAGCTAGCCACTGGAGCCGAGGAGCTCACTGGTGGGTACACAACTAACGGCACTGACTCCTCTCTTCTAGGATCCATCAATAGCCAGTAATGGTCCAGGAAGGGGCAGTGTCCCATGAGCCCCTTCTCCGTGCACAATTGACTATTGACAGGCTCGGTGCACGCAATCACAGCTGCTGTGAGATTTAGATAATTGGTTGCTATTGTGAGAGTTGGTCTTTATTAGCATTCATTGTTTTCCTGGCATTGTACTAAATTATTTTACATGTTTATCCTAGTTTCCTCTAATAAAGTTATTATCATTATCTCTGTTTCACAGATGGGTGATGCTGCTCAAGTTACACATCTGGTACATGGTAGGACTGGACTCAATACCTTTACTGACTCTAACTTACTCCTCCAAACTTCATCCTTGACATGCAAATCAGGGAATGCACCCCTAAACAGTTCACCTGATTTTATAGCCAGTTCAATTTTCAAAATTAGGAATCCTTCATCTTCTTGATGAAGAAGTGTGGGCCCATGAATAACACTAAGCACCTGTAAGCACCACCCCCCATAAACAATTGTCTTCATCTCTCCACATTCCCACATCAACTCGATCTGGCCTTCTCCTGGTCAGAGTATTTGATGCTCTAGCCATCAACATGGAAATTGAGCCTCTAGTCATTGAACCAATGATTATATCATGTTCCTAATAAATGGTATGGCCCAAATAGGTTATTTACAAAGTATGATTTATTTAACATTAATATTTCAGAATGTTATCATTGTCTTTAATGATGGCTGCTGCTACTAAAGACGAGACAGAATATTAACAAATGTTTTTCAAATAAATGATTCTATTATATTCTTTTTAAAGTATTTCTTTCTGAAACTTTTAGTTATTTTAGGGGGTATGTGCACCTGAGTGCAGGTGTTCTCAGAGGCCAGAAGTGGGTGTTGGATCACTGCGAGCTGCAGTTACAGATGATACTGGTACTGTGAACTGAAATTAGATGCCTTGCAGGAGTGGTGCATGCTATTAACTTCTAAACCATCTCTTCAGATCTCCTGCAGATCTTATGTATCGAATATATTATTTATAACAGGGTAAATTGTTTTAAAGAATTTAAGTTAGATTATTAGGAGGAGAACTTGCATACCAGTTAAATAACTTAGAAAAAAATCTTTGAGCCTTGCAGAAATATCTTATTCAACAAAAACAAGTTTCAAGTGCATATTATACAACCAAATTTTTAGAGAGGTATCAAAAAAAAAAAAGAATTACGAATGGCAAGGAAACATTTAGAAAGGTGTTCAATATCCCTAGCCAATAGGAGAAGCAGATTAAAACTACTTCAAAATTCTACCTCACACCTCACCCCAGTCAAAATGGTCATCAAGAAGAATACCAATAAAAACAAATTGCTGGCTGGGCGGTGGTGGCACACACCTTTAATCCCAGCACTCGGAAGACAGAGGCAGGCAGATGTCTGTGATTTTGAGGCTAGCCTGATCTACAAGAGCTAGTTCCAGGACAGCAAGGGCTGTTACATAGACAAACCCTGTCTCAAAAACACAAAATGAAAAAATGAAAAATAAATAAAAAAACAAATTGCTGGTGTGTATATAGAGAAAGGGGAACCTTTATGCACTATTGTTATGAATGTGAACCATAGCAGCCCCTTTGAAAAACAGTCTGGAGATTTCTCAGACTAAAATAAATCTTCCATATACCCCAGCTGTACTACTCCTGGGCTTTAACCTAAAGGGCAATTATCTAATCATAATTTGATTATTTAAATGATACCATCTAGACACTTAGACACCCATGCACACTACTGCCTTATTCACAGAGAGAACAGACATAGCTAGATAACCAACAACTGATGAATAGATGCTGAACATCTAGTTGATATCACAAGGGAACTTTACTCAGCTGAAAAGAAAAACAAAATTGGGATAATAGATTAGTGTGAGCTTACTCACACCAATAATTATGGTGAGTAATAGAGTGAATACTTGTGAGTTATTATTTATAGGCAATTACTTTGGCATAGATTCTTGTATATTGATACAAAGTTAAATTAAATAAAGTGAAGTTGAATATTGTATGCATTTATGCTTCTACCTCTGCTTGAAATATTTTTATATATGAATATATATTTATCATATTACAATGTACATTTCTCCCTTTGATCAAGATACTTATACATTGTTTACATTTTGAGGTCATTGTCCTCATTTGTTGCACAATTATTTATTGTATAATATTCTAATATGGATTCTTACTCTTTAAGTTATATAGGTATTAAGAATTATATATCAATAATCATCTATGTTTGTGATACTTATAGTTAGACTAATAAGGTTCTTTAGATACATAATGATTATATTCTGCATAGATAAGTTATCTTCAACTGCTTCAAAGAATATGGCATTTATATAACTTAGGGTTCTGTTGAAGTGAGGCACAATTGCTCCTAGCAGCACCAATTACCTCAAGAAGAAGATTGGCATTGAAGAGGCTTCTTAGCCATTTGGGCAAGAAACTGTTCTTGCCTGGACTGCTTCACTGGACATGCAGTACCCATAGAAAGATGAGTGCCGAACTTAACTAAAATTGAGATGGTCCTTTGGGGTTCCTACTTCATAAACAAGTCTGCGAGACATTCTGCAGGACACAGAAGAAAGTGACTGAACTGTCTTTGAAATTTCCTGTTTTATGGAAAAGTCTGCTGGATACTATGGGCCTCTAGGCTGAAGATGGATGCCCCAACGGTACAGAACAACTTTGGGTGACTGTCCAGGCAGCGAGATGTCTCTGTCAATTCTAGAGTTTTGGAATTTGCTTACAATGTACTTCCTGTTTGCTTAGGTAATATCATATCCTTCTGGAGTCTTTGATGGAGTTGAAAAATTTATGGTTACAGTTTTCCTCAGTTATGATAAAAGATAAAGTAGATATAAATACTGTAAGTGCAATTCTTGCTTGATAACTATTTTGTTATATGTAATTTTACTATGTTAAAGTTAAAGCCTTCCTTTTTGTTTAAACAGAAAAGGAGAATTGGCTGCTTGTATTGGTTAATGAATAAAGAAATGCCTTGGCCCATTGATAGGGAAGAACTTAGCTAGGCAGGGAAGACAAAACTGAATGCTGGGAGAAAGAAGAGTGGAGTCAGAGGAACACCATGGAGCCACCAGAGACAGACACGCCAAATCTTTCCCAGTAAGCCACTGCCACATGGTGATATACACAGATTAATAGAAATGGGTTAAATTAATATATAAGAATTAGCCAATAAGAAGTTAGAGGTAATGGGCCAAGCAGTGATTTATTCATTAACCAATACAAGCAACACATAGAAAGAAGGACCTCCATAAAATTATGAAATTTGCAAGAAAATAGAACTAGAAAAGAATTATACAGAGTGAGATAACCATAGCCCGGAAGGACAAATACACCATTCACCATATTGTCTCTCATTTGCAGATCCTAGCTTCAATTCTTTAGTTCTGTTTAACATAGAATACCTGTAGAATCTAGGAAACTAGGAAGGGAACATGGGGCAGGGGGATGACTTACAACAGAGAGATGGTAGAATATAAGTAAAAAAAAATGGAAGCGGGGAAATACTGTGGTGGGAAGCTTAACTCATAAGGAAGTCAAAGGAATTGAGAAGATGGAGGTGGCAGTGGTGGGGAGAGGCAATGTGGACAAAGGAGACATAAAGAAGCCACTTGGAAGGCTGCTATTTTGTAACCCAAATTAAAACAAAACCTACAAAAGATGGAATGGAGTTGCCCTGCAAGGCTAGAGGAATGTTCCTAGAAGCAGTGGATTACTGAAAGTAGTTCCCAGTCCCAGGTGTGAGACCTTTTCCCCACCAGAGTGGGGAACAGAAGCCCTAGGAACCCCAGTACAATACATGTGCTTGCCAATCCTCTTGGATTACTGCCAGATCTAGAAGATAAGAGCATCTTGCACATACCACACATCTTGGTTACAAGATGCAGAAAAAGCAAGCTTGAATGAAGCTGGAAATATCTTCCCTGATCATATTCAAGACTGCAGAGGGTGCTCTGCAGGCTGCTGAGGGGGAAGAGGTATTGTTGGTCTTGCTCAGCTGTGAAACCTACAAATCAGAAGGCCAACCTGCCAAGAAAGCAAAGTTGCTATAAACCTGAGAGACACTAAAGAGAATAGCAAAGCAAATCCTTTAAAAAGTTGCAAAGGGGAACAGTGAGGAACACCAAGTTACTGTCGTGCAGCACAAAAAGATAACATGCACTAAATATGATGAGCCTGTTTTTGAAGGATATGAGGCAGTAAGTGCTGGAGCAAAAATCCTAGGATCAGGAGCTGAAAAGCAAAGGTGAGAAGCAGCCGTTTGGTGAACAAAATACACTTTGTATGAAAGGTCGCACTGTTGGGCTAATTCCAAGATGTTTCATTATGAAAGATTGCAAACTAAAATGCCCACAGGGAAGATATAGATAATTTAATGAGTGAAGATATGGATAGTACAAAACATAACAATTCATTTGAAATGATTGGCAGAAAAAGAGCTGTGTAGGAGGATTTCTTGTATGGCTTGGCAAGCTGTTCCACTCCCTACCTGGCATCATACCACTGAGAGATTTTGGTTCTGGGTGTTTTTTTTTTAATTGGCACAATAAACAACCACCAAAACTCTTGTTCTAGTATTTTATCTCCCAGGGCCAATTAAGCTTCCTAATTTATCTTGAAGTTAAGAACAACAGAGTAATCTTGATTTAGAATGACAGCACAGGCAATACCACAACGTCCTCTCCAGTGAGATAACTGTAACCATTGGAAATTATCTAATTTTTAAAACACCTCTGGAGGTATTTCAGACAACACACAGCAACTGAAGACTCATTTACTGAGAAAATACACTAAATACCTATAAGAAAAAATGAGTCTTTATTGTTTGAACCACAGCATGTTCCTCTCCTAAACCAGGCTGAACATACTTCAAGCTCGGCTCAAGGTAGATGTAGCCAAGAACTAAGGGTTCCATCTCTGTCCCCTTAGCCCTGAGTCTAAGGCAATAGTGTCTCCTCCTAAAAATGTAGACACCAGCTTTTCTTTATTCCCTAGCTCTCCTATAAATCTCTCTTCTAGGCAAGAGAAGTTGAGATAGATCTGAGAAAACCTTCCTCTACCTTTATGATACAAGGCCTAACCTGGGCGTGGAGTGATAAAGACAACAGTTCTTGAAGAGTCTCACCTGAGTTCCTTTATAATGCAAAATCTCCATTCTAAGGGCAGAGGTGACACCATTCCAATCCAACATCCCTTCTCCAAAGCAGAGACATCATGCAGAGAAAAGACAACACTGGTCAAGAATTCCATACCTAGGAAAACATAATTATCACCACACTTGATCACCAAAAATAAAGGCCCCTGAAGAGCAGAAGCCCATCAAGAAACAGCGCCAGCCATTGTAGATTCATTATTTTATTAGATGACTTTAATATAGAAAACAATCAAACATTAATATTAGACAGAATTGAAACTATTTTTGTTTGCAAATAATAAGATTTTTCTGTGGTTTGCATATAAAATGTCTCACAAATGCTTAGGTTTTAAAAGTTTGGTCCCTATGGAGTCAGGGTTTGAGAATGTGATTGTATCAAGAGGGCACTAACTATATAAGTGGAAGACTCCACCAAAACAAAACAATTGAAGAGTCCCTCCCTCCCTCCCTCCCTCTCTCCCTCTCTCCCTCTCTCTCTCTCTCTCTCTCTCTCTCTCTCTCTCTCTCTCTTTCTCTCCTCCTCCTCCTCCTCCTCCTCCTCCTTCTCTTTCTTCACTCCCCCTATCTATTTCTCCCCCATCTGTATCCCTCTGCCCCACAACCCTCCCCCTTTCTGGCTGCCATGAAATCAGCTGTGATCTGTCACTCCTTTTCTGTCATAGTGCTCAGTTTCCCACAGACCCAGAGTGGAGACAAATTATACATCGAGATCTCTAAAACTATGAGACAAAATAAATCTTCCCACTATTTAAGCTGTTTCTCTCATACTGTTTTGTCAAAAAAAATCTAAGAATCCACTAAAATTATCTTTTAACACAAAGAATAAATTAAAAATGTTCAGTGCCAGTAGTTGAGTATTAGTCAATATTACAGAATATTAATCAAAACAAAAATCAGTTTTACTACATTTAGTAGAGATGAAAGAATTTTTTAAATTAAGAGCATAATCCCACTTTAAGAACAACAAAAAATAAAATAGTGAATTTAATGAAAAGAAGTACACAATTTGTACTTTGAAAATCACAAAATTGTATTTAATGAAATATTTTTAAAAACCTAAATAATTAAGAATGTGTCTCATATCCATAAATTTAAAAACTTATTATTAGAGTAACAAAACTATTTTTACCTGTAGAATGATTAGCACAATCAAAATAATCACTATTAAAATTCTTATTTATAGGGGATAAAAACTTACATGTTTTATATAAAATAACAATATGATATTAAAATCCATACAGCAATTGAAAACTGATCTTTAAAAGTGGAATAAACTTGGAGGATATGTGTTTCTATCTTTTAAACTTACTATAAAGTTAGAGTAATAGCAAACTTGTATATACACTTTGGAAATCAATATGGCAGTTTCTCAGAACATTGGAAATCAATCTACCTCAAGACCCAGCTATACCAATCTTGAGCATATACCCAAAAGAAGCTCAGTCATACCACAAGGACACATTGTTCATAATAACCAGAACCTGAAAACAACCTAGATGCCCCTTAACCAAAGAATGGATTAAAAAAATGTGGTACATTTACACAACGGATTGAGTCACTTAAAGACTCAGCCCCATGATTCATCTCTGCTGACTTACACTCATCCCAAAGTTGTCAAAACTTCCAACACAGAGACACCAGTGTTCAAACACACGAGATTACAGGGGGCATATTATATTCAAACCATAACACCCATCTTTGTCCTCAGACTGAACCAGCAGCTCTCGTGGATTTGCCCTACACACTACAGAAACGTGCCGGTGCTCTCCTGCAACTACAAGCTGAACTTTTGCTTCTGAACCGCCTTCATTGTGCAAGCCAATTGTTCCCTAATAAATATGTTTCTCTGAAGAACACTATTACGTCTGTATCTCTGGTGAATACTGGCTAGGATAAATTTTTAATGTCTTGCCTTTCTTCTAGACTACAAAATCTACAATAATCTGTGAAGAATTATTGCTGTCCACCCTTTGATTATATTAAGGGTATAATTTTTTCATGGTACAGAGTATCATATGAGCTTAAAATATTTCTTCACTAAAATAACATTTATGCTATCCTTTAATTTTTATAACCCTATTTTGGATTTTGTAAATGTTTTAATTTAGGAGTCTTATGTAGCTGTAATGATTCAATTTTTCCCAAGCTTTAGAATAATCTAGTGGAAAATCCAAATCACAAAGCAGAACATTTAGCTCCCTGTTAACTTATAATCCTCCTGTGATCGTGTGTGTGTGTGTGTGTGTTTACATGCATATATGTTCTGAGCCTGTGGATATCAAAGACCAGAGATCAACATCAGGTGTCGTGCATGTCATTCCTTATGTGTCAGGGTCTCTCCTTGCCAGAGAACTCATCAAGTAAGTCAGGTGAGTCCAGGGATCCTTCTCTGTCCACCTTTGAAGCATTATTGCAAATGTGAGCTACTAGTCAATGCTTTCTCTTTTTATATATAAAATGCGGTCTAGTACCAAACAGGAGTTCTCATGATTGCCTAAGCCAGTGGTTCTCAACTTGTGGATCTCAACCCTTTCGGGAATCACATATCAGATATCCTGCATATAAAATATTTACATTGAAATTTATAACAGTAACAAAATTGCAGTTATGAAGGAGCAGTGAAATCATTTTATGATTGGGGATCACCACGACATGAAGAACTGTATTAAGGTTTGAAGCATTATAGAGATAGAAAGCCACAGGCCTAATTCATCTCTCAGTCCTTGCTTTGGTTGATCATGAAGCTTACTTTTGCCCTGAAACCAAGTGGATGAGCGTGATGATTTACCCTACCTCTCCTCACTACCGTCCTTTGATGATGATCAGATCAAACAAGAAATGATTTCAAAGAAGGACGGCGCTGGTTGTTGTGGTGCATACCTGTAGGATTTGCTGAAGTAGGTAGAGGCAGGAAGATCATGAGTTTGAGGCCTGTTTGGGCTACACATTAAAAATAAAGCCTTTAATCCCAGCACTCAAGAGGTAGAGGTAGATGGATCTCTATTTCAAGGTCAGCCTGGTCTACAGAGTGAGTTCCAGGACAGTCAAGGATACAGAGAAACCCTGTCTCAAAAATCCCAAAAAGAAAAATGAATGAAAGAAATATTTCATATAATAGGGATATCATTTTACTGTGCTTATGTAGGTAAATGTTATTAATATTTTAGTGTTAACTGAAATCACTCTAGTGATAATACAAAGAAAACTAAGACGGCTGATCTCAAATACATTCTACATATTCAAATAAAATTTGAAAGTATATAATACAAAAAAATCACTAGATCATTTTCTGCTTCTTTAAACATTACAGTATAATGTGGAATGCGAATTAAACTTGTTATAAGCATAGAGCAGATGGGCTATTAAATTAACTTAATGTAACCAAGCCTGATAAAATGTAGCATTGTTTATTGACATAAAAAGGCTCTCCACTCCTATAATATCATTGACAGTAGCCCCAGAAATTCAAAACCCAATGCCGGGTCAAAGAACCTACTTATTATTTATAGAGTGATTAGGAGAAACGGCATTTATGTACAAATAAGAATACTGGCTATAAGAACATGAAGGTACTTCTTTTGCTCACTGTTTCAATACCATGTCGTTTGGAGACTAAAACATAAGTCAATTGAGAACTTGGATATGATCCAAGGGAAGGCAGTGAAATGATTAGAGTTGGAAAATAGGCTCTATAAATCATGACTCTAGGAACTGGGAGTCACTTAACCTGAAAGCAAAAGCCACATGCATGCACTGGATGCCGGGATCTGAAACTCTGAGAGGGCAAGATTTGCTTTGACCCATCCTTGGCTGTGCAAGCACAAAGATATCCAGAAGGAAAAAATAGGATATTCTCAAAGCATTGCTGCTTTTCTGCAAATATGTAACTACCGCTCATTTTGAAGGTGACCAACAGCAGCCCTGGGACAAGCAGGGTGTGTGCCCATTCATCAAGTGACATGGAAGACCGGGCTAACTGTGACCCCTAACCTCAAGAATTAGTCAGCATGCAAACAGAAGTACAATGTCTGTGTGTGACAACCCGTTAGTGAATCCGAAGACAGATGGAATGCAATCAAATTTGCTTAGGCGGCTGGGGTGGAGACCTTGCGTTTCAGGGAGATCTTGATCCTATAAATGACCTTGCTGGCATAAGTGGACAGGGCATCACCATTCTGCTTGTCTGAGAATACAAGCACATAGAATACAGGCAAAAGGCAATGGGATCAAGCAATCACTTAGCAAAGCCTGCTGTGTTGTATCAGATAAATGCATTTTTTCCATTAGACTCAAAGCTTTTATCAATAGAAAATCCATTGTATTGATTTATTTGATGAGTGTGGGGAGGGACGATGCCATCATAATCACAAGTATACACACACACATATACATACACACACACAATGCAAATGAATTCTTTGTATATGCAAACAGGTTTAATATGGTCTGCAACATAACACTCCACACAGTGAAGGCAGGAGACCTGAGCTGAAATTTCCACACTTCCAGTTTCTGTTTTACGTTAAGACACAGCACTGTACTCACCTGCCCAGAAGTTCCTTTTGTTCATCCTCACATATTTCCTTTCCTCGTGTTTCATTCAGAATGTTCTCATACACTCTGAATCATTCTGAAAAAATTTAGATCTCATATTATTACACACAAAAGTTGGGGAGCAAAGCTGCTTGTTGGGGTCTAGACAAATACCAGGAGTGTTTTACTGGGGAAAGGGGGTTGATAATTAACATCTGTCATTGTCCTGTGTCTCTGTGATCTGAGCCTGCATAGAAAATGACTTCTAGATTCCAGATTTTAAGAACCCAGAATGATTTGTCTTAACATTCCGTCTCATTAATTGAATGAAATGAAGAAAAAATACTCTTTCTCTTTTGAAGGTGAAGTGGGAAAACTTCACAGAAGATAAATATTGAGGGTGCATGGGCCAGTCCTTTAAAGCATCATGGGATATTTCTTAGAAGACTTGCAGGCAATCTCCCAGTTAAGGAAATTGTGTTAGAAAACCTTAGAGCTTTGCTATCATCTGACCACACTTTCAAAAGTTCTCCTTTTATCTTACCACATGGCTGAGGATCACCTTAGAATTCAATATGAGAAGATGAATGCTCCTGGATCCACAGCCCCCGTGTCCTAATGGTAATTGTACCCAATTTGTCTCTAGCTGCAAAATGACACAAAAGCTGCCCTTTTACCCTCCGGGCTTTTCCTCCTTTCCTTGCACAGATCTCTCTCGTAAATGCGGAGAGTGCAATTATGCCTGGGGGTCCCCATCTGCTTGTCATTACCTCTAAGCACTAACGGGCAGGAAGACACTGGGAAGTCACTGAAAAGAAGGGCAATTTCTTAGCCACCCATTTAGAAGGCCCGCTGCCCCCGTATGATTTACAAAAAAGGTACTGGTCCCACCGCTCTGCCCGACGCGGCAAACTTCTCAGTTATTTTTATAGACAGAGCGTGTGCAGCTAAAAGCAAAGCTTCAGCACGGGGTCTGAACAATTCTCTGCGTGTCACGCTAACCTAAGAATGGAGAAATTCAATCCCATCATATTAACGAACACTGATCTGTTCTGACACCACTGAGGAGAAAGTTTGAGTTCAGAGACTGGGATAAATGGTCAGTGGCATCCAACAAGCATTTTTCTGCAGAGAGGAGCCACCCAGGGAAAGGCCAGTCTCACCTAAAGCTTCCAGTGTGTGCTCAGAGGACATTATAGGCTCAAATCCCAGGGAAAAGGGCCCAGGTTACAAACTGCAGAAATGTATTTTGATTGAGTTAGTTGGGCAAGTAGATCCTGAGGGGGAAAGAGGTCCTGGAGAAAAGAAAGAGCAAGGCAAATGGGGACATTCAGGAAGAGTCACATCCCCGGGATTACAGATGTCCTTAGTATGTCTTATGATAAAGCTGCATCTATTCAAAGGACGCCAGGCTGAGGCACACATCATGGAAGCATTCTATAACTGTCATGTGCGTTACACTCTTCCCAGCTAGTTCGACACCCTAGTCACTTGTGTACATTCAAGTTTTCCTTTGCAGTTTCTCTTTACTGATAAGACCCTGGCTGAAACAAAGATGAAAAATTTTTAATAAAGCTCCAGACAAAATAAAATAATTTTCTTCCAACTTCGTAGTGGCTGCCTTCTTAAAAAATGCAAGGTGTGAAGATTAAAAAAAAAAAAATTCTTGTGAGTTTACATGTAGATTCAGGAAAATATATTTTTCTTTTTTCTTTTTTTAAAACAATCTTTTCTCATTTTACATACCAATCCCAGTTCCCTCTCTAGCCCCTCCTCACACTCCCCACACCTTCTCCCCATCCCACCCCCATCCACTCCTCAGAGAGGATAAGGCTTCCCATGAGTATTCAACAAAGTCTGACACATCACTTTGAGGCAGGACCTATGCCCTCCCCCCTATATCTAGGCTCAGCAATGCATCTCTGCAAAAAGAATGGGCTCCAAAAAGTCACCTCAAACACTAGAGATAAATACTGGTTCCACTGCAAGTGGCCCCTCAAACTGCCCAAGCCATACAATCTGTCACCCATATCAGAGGGCCTACTTTGGGTCTATGCAGATTCCTGCACTGTCAGTCTGGAGTCAGTGTGCTCCCGTAGCTCAGGTCAGCTGTTTCTGTGGGTGTTCCCAGCATGGTCTTGACCAATTTGCTCATATTATCACTCCTTCCACTCTTTGACTGAACTCTGGGATTTGGCCCAGTGCTATCTGTGGATCTCTGCCTCTACTTCCATCAGTGGCTGGAGAAAGTTTCTATGATGGCAATTAAGGTAGTCATCAATCTGATTACAGGGGAAGGCCAGTTCAGGTACCTACCCTCTCCACTATTGCTTACAATCTTAGCTGGGGTCATTCCTTAGTTGCCTGTAGTTATTTTAGGATGGGGCCCCATGTGTTTTTTCTTTCCCCATTTTCTCTCAGAATCATTCCCATAGTCACACAATTTGTGTGAGGACTCATTTTTTTAAATCCATGAAATCCAATTCTTTCTGCCTATAGACTCTTGGATATGTGATCATCCACTGAACAGTGTTCCACCTGCCAAGGACCACACCTTTAAAGAAAAGTAACTCTCCCTCCTGATTAGCTACTCATAGTTCCTCAGCTAATCTTTGCATCCACCTCCCCATTTTGATGCTGGTATTTTGTCCCATTTGAGCTTCCATAAGTCTTGAGCATGATGCCACAATTGTTGGGAGTGCATGTGTGCAACTGCTTGACTTTCTAGAAAGAGGCACTGTTTACTTGTATTCATCCAACATCTCTGGTCCATATGGTCATTCAGCCCTGCCTTCTGCAATGATAGTTTAGTCTTTGGAAGTATGTAAATAATGTAGATGTAACATTTAGGACTGAGAATTCCACTGTAACTTACCCTCTACATCTTGACCATCTATTGGTAAATGTGATAGTCACCATCTATGACCAAAGAAGTTTCTCTAATGTACATCTGTGAAATGCAGTAATCTCTGGGTATAATGAGAAGCTGTTAGAAGATGGCTAATACTATGTCTCATTAAAGAAATAATAGTGGCAAATTCACCCCTAGGGCTTATGACCTGTCTAGCCACCGGCTGTTGGACCCAATAAGTATTCAGGCATGGGTTTTATCTTGTGGAACAGCCCCAAAAGTAGTTAGTTACTCCCATGGCATTTCTGCCACTATTACACAAGTAGGCATTTGCCACATAGGTCATTGGTGTATAATATTGACAGTTGCTTTTCTTCTCCAGTAGGATGCTTAGTACATTCCATCACTATAAAAGCTACTGGTAGGGATGACACTTCCAGATCAAAACCAGCTTCTCAATAGTCTATTACTCAAGTATGCAATGTCTTTAGCATTAGAATCTTACTGTTAAGTTTTGAAGGGTACCCAGGGCAAATACAATAGTCTATAATACATGGCAGTCTGGACTACAGCATATTATCATTATTTAAACACTGTACATCTATATTACCAATTCATCTCATCCACTCCATTTCATCGCTCTCATGGTCCACCTGTTCAGACAATGGTATTCTATAAACAGTCTGTATGACCTTCTTCCTCAAGAGCCATTGCAAGATATTGTTTCTCTGAATAGAACACTTTTAGCTTTAATATCTCCAATCTCCTTTGTTCTCTTCAACCCCTGTTCAGATGTCACTTTATCAGGATCATTCTCCAGTCACACTGTCTAAGAAAGAATCCTACATCATAGCAATGCTCCTTCCCCTTATTTTACCTTGCCTTCTGGATAATCTGTTTAGTACCTAGTAGAACATAATTTACCCGTTTAACCTTCTGTATCCCCTCCCAGTAATAATAATTTGAATAAAGCTCAAGACTGTTCACTATTATATATACAGCATTTGAAACAAAGTCAGTAATTGTCTGTCCAATGAATGGGCACAATTTCACACATAATAGCACATATTTAGTGACATCCTTTTCCTGTATACCAAGAAAGATCATCTCCCTTTCCATGCCCATCTCCTTATGAAATCCTTATGCAATTTTTTCCAAAGCAAAAAAATATGCAAGTCATGTGTTAGAACGCATGAGCATTTCTTATTTGGAGGGATGAATGTAGAGTGGTTCTAATGTAAGTCCTCATGAGTAACACTTAAAGTGGGCATTTGGTTTATAAATCAAAGAATAGAAACCGTGGCATGACAGAGGTCTCTTATAGTTAATTTGAACCACCATGTTGAAAAACAAAGAAAATGAAAACAACAGCTTAATGGTATTAATAGAATGGAATTCAAAAGCATATTTGTCTGACTCTAAAATCTCTGGTCATTTTACCATATGGTTAGGATGAAACAATGAAATATGCTGAGCGCAAATGCAATTTCCAAGAATCTGAGCATCATTTTACCACTTGCAGGTTCTAGACAAATATGCTGGTTGGTTTCCAGGAATATTTGTTTCATGCCATTATGAATAACATCCAGAAAACCCTGAAGAGTAAAGTCAACATTTTATCAGTTTCATATGAATAATGAACAATTTGGGCTTACTTGTGGCAAACTTTTGTTTGTATATTAACAGTATATTTTAAAAAAAAAACAGCATCTATTCTGTCTTAATGAATTGCTTTGTTGGTATTATTGACAGTTCATACTCTGCCTACTTAATTACTGTGTCTTTAAAAGAATCAATCTCCTTTATCTTGCCAAGGCAAAGGCAATGTGATAAAACAGTCAAAGGTTTCTGCAAACCCCCAACTCTTGCTTGTTAGTTCTTGGCAGTAGAAAACACTGCAGAGTCAACACTGAATTGGAACCTCAAAGTCAAATCAGAATACAAGTGGGTCAATATCCCTTCTAACAGCCATATTTCTCTGGCTTTAGGTCAGCATTTTCATCCTTATAAGTTAAAAAGATACCCATCATACCATGAATACCACATTGGTTGTTATACATATTACTGTAGAATTCTCACAGCATGAAGAATTAGTGTTAATTCAATTTACAAACCAAAGACTGAAAGCCTTGAGTTAGTTCTGATATAAAGGTAGCTGTTATTGGTTGTTTTCATTCTTTTGGTCTTTGGGGGGGTCCACCACCCAGCTCCCAAATAAATGTACAAGGAAGCTTAGTCTTTCTTATAAATGCCCAGTCTTAGCTTGGCTTTTGGCTAGCCAGCTTTTCTTAATGTAAACTATCCCATCTACCTTTAGCCTCTGGGCTTTTTCCTTTTCTTACTTCTGGATATCTTACTTACATTCACTACTGTATGGCTAGCTGTGTGACAATGGCCCCATGCATCCTCCTCTCCTTGTTCTTGATCCTCAATCTTCTTTTACTTCAGATTCCTTTATTTATTTCTATTTATTCTCTCTGCCTGCCAGCTGCACCTATCCTTTCTCCTGCCTTGCTATAGCTTTATTCTTTATTAGACCACCAGGTGTTTTAGACAGGCAAAGTAACACAGCTTCACAGAAGTAAAAAAATACAGCAGAAAAAATTCAGTGCATCTTTGCATCCTTAAACAAATATTACATAGCATAAACAAATAACACATCCTAAAATAATATTCCACATTTCTCCCTTTTTTCTGAATAAAAATGAAAGGTTTTAATTTCAAAATAGTAAAACTATACACAACAAAAACAGTTATCATGTAGGAATTACATTTACAATATTCAGTCCATTTGTATTTAACTTATTAAGAGAAAATACTTCATTATCTATCCTATCTTAGTAAATTGAAAGTTTTACACCTAATTTTATTTTTATCATATCTAAAAAAAACTTGAACTATAATTATCTACGCTTCAACTCCATCAAAGACCCCCAGAAGGATAGAATAATACCTCACAACAGAGACATCTTGCTGCCTGGATAATCACCTAAAGTTCTTCTGCAATGTTGGGGCATGCATCTTCAGTGCAGAGTATCTGCAAGACTTCTCAGTGAAGCAGAAAATTTGAAAAACTGTCCCACCTTGTATTGGTAAAGTTCATCAGTAACTTTCTCTGATATGATATGATTCTTTCAGAGAAAGAATGTTTGCAGAATGTTTGGCAAACTCTTCTATGAAGCAGGAATCTCCAAGGACTGTCCTGCCTTGTCTTAGCAAAGTTTAGCAGTCATTTTCCTGTGGGTCCTGCATGTTCATTCTGCACAACACACAGTCAAGCAGTCAAGGCAAAACCAGTTTCTTGCTCAAATGACTAATCTTGCCACAATGAAAACAAACTCCTATGGAGTTTCTTCGGTGCCCATCATCGTCCCTGAAGTAAATTGATGCTGTCTCATTTTCATGAAAAACCTTATGTTAACAAACATTTTAAATGTCATATTCTGCAGGTCTTTGAAGTGTTTTAAGATCATTTATCTATCTAAAATATATCTCTGTGTGATCTTGAAAACATGCCTAACATATCTACAAATTTGATTGTTATAGAAGACTAAATACTATGTTAGTCATGTTAACTATGTTTCTTGAATATCCTAAATAGTTTATAGTAATAACTTTCAAAAACTAGAACTTTACCTTATATTTTTAAATAAGCTATATAAGTACAATACCTTAAACAAGAGAGGAAACATGTATACAGTGTAGCAAAAATAACTTTAAATTTGTATAAATATACAAAAATATATACCAATGCAAAATTTCTGAGAATAACAGTTATCTTTTTATCCTATATCCCTATATTCCTGTATTCTCCTGAATATAACAAGTATCCATGGCCCACCAAATAACCAAAAGCCTCCCACAACCCCCAACTCTTGGTAATGTGGACATTATATCCTCCAAACTTCTTCCTGTTGTCTGTGGATGAAAGCAACTTTAGGGGTCCCTGAGATAAACTGAGATAATGGCCAAGTCCTGGAAAGACCAGCTATAACCTGTGTTGGTATATATCACCTGTCAAGATTCAGGAAGTCTCCCTTGGCCAAACTTGATCATATTAACCTGAAATGAATCCACAGTCTCTGGTTTCCTGTGGAAGCAAAAGCAAAACTGCTTCTCCAAAGCAATGCATCTTTAAGTTCCATTTTACAAATATATTTTTTCACTCCCATTTTAAAGTTAAGGCATTCTTAAAATGTCTAGGCTGGTTTATTTTATCTGTCCCTCTTTCAATCCCATGTCTCTTAGCAGCTGTTGCTTGTTTATCAGTATTCAAAAAATTCAAAATCAATACAATAACATACAGGTTCCAGACTACCTGTGTATTTCCTGTAATAATAAGGCTGCTTGTTTGTTTCCCAGATGCCCGGTAGCTCAGTCCTGAAATGACCACACAGAAACTGAATTAATTAAACTACTGCTTAGCCCATTAGCTCTACTTTCTTATTGGCTAACTCTTACATCTTAATTTAACCCATCCCCATTAATCTGTGCATTACCACAAGGTCGTGGCCTACCAGCAAAGTTTCAGCGTGTCTGTCTCCAGTGGCAGCTCCGTGGCTTCTCTCTGACTCTGCCTTCTTCCTCTCATCATTCAGTTTAGTTTTCCCTGCCTAGCTCTGTTCTTCCTTATCAGGCCAAGCCAGTTTCTTTATTAACCAATGGTATTCACAGCATACAGAGGGCAATCCCACATCAATTTTCTATTTCATGTGGCTTATTTTTTATATTACTTCTTTTTTTAAAGACTTTATTTTTAAACTATCCATTTTTTATATGACTATACCCTTTTTTTTCTTTTCTTAAGCCTACACACTTTAAACACATGGCAATCTGTTTAGAGGCTTTTCTGTCTGAACCTCTTTTACTGTGTATCACTAGTCTTTTTTGACCACATGAGCAAATTTTTAAACTGCTAAGCTGTATCTGGGTCCTCCACATGGCTCTATCGGCTGGCTCTGCCTACTTCTCCAGTTGTGAAAGCCAAGCCTAAAGCTTGCAGCCCAGTTGGAGGAACATGGCCAGGAACTTCATTCAACCTTCTTCACATGGGGAGCCAGTACATGTGTTACCACAAGCAGTTTTTACTTAGCTTGCCATTTCTATTTAGCACTGCCCTGCTGTCTGAACAGTGGCACCTCTTAAAGGAGCCATGTCCTTCTTCTTTTCTTTTTTTTTTTAATTCAGATTTCTCAGGCCCTACATGGAAATACAGGCCCATGTTAGAACATTAAAATGTAGTTGGTTGTTTTTTACCCTTTTGTACTTTAGGTGGTCCACCATCCAGCTCCCAAATAAATACACATGGAGGCTTAGTCTTTCTTATAAATGTCCAGTCTTAACTTGGTTTATTGCTAGCCAGTTTTTCTTAACTTAAACTATCCCATCTACCTTTTGCCTCTGGGCTTTTTCCTTTCCTTACTTCTGTATACCTTACTTTCACTCTTACTCCATGACTGACTATGTTTTTGTGTGGCTTGTCCCATACATCTTTCTCTCCTTGTTCTTGCTCCTTGATCTTCTTTTGCTTCCTATTCCCTCTGTCTCTCCTTTTATTTATTCTCTCTGCCTGCCAACCCTGCCTATTCTTTCTCATGCCTTGCTATTTGCCATTCATCTCTTTATTAAATAAATCAAGTGTTTTAGACAGCAAAGTAACAGTTAAACAAATGCAATGTAAAATAATGTGACACAGATTTGCATCATTAAAAAAATGTTTCATAGCATAAATAAATGCAACATTTCTGAAAGTAATATTCCACAGCAGGTAGTTGAACTCCAGCTCAAGTCCCAATGACTCCCTTAACCTTAACTTCCGCAGTGTGTCATAAAATAGAGATGTTCCACATTGGAAAGAAAATGGTGTCAAAGTTTTCCATGACCAGTCTGTAGGCAGAATCCTTAGCTAATATCTGAGCAGGAGGCCAGGATCTTGATGCTCACTAAGTATCAAAATGCAACCAAATGTCCGTAGACTTCAACTAAGTAAGTCAGGATTCAGGGTAAGTTCCAGATTCTGGGAAGAAGCTAGACTGGCAAACCAAGAAACTGAAAAAGCAGGGCAAAAAGAAAGTCTAAATAAGCACAACAGGACTAAAAAATGCTCGTCAGATACACGAGTCTGTTGGGGTTCATCTCAGGAACACAGTAATCAGTGATTCATCAGAGCAGTGGGCCTCATTTAATGCAACAAAGCACACAGTGACTCAAGAGCTTCTGGATGGGGCTATATATAAGGGCCTAAGTGAATCTAAAGGGCACAGAGGAATTTCAGTCCAACAAAAATTATCAAGCACTTAACTGACTTCATCTATTCATCCTATGCATGTAGCAGTCATTTTGTCAAACTTAGACTTCTGGTTTGGCAGACAAATTTTAACCATTAATTCTTTTCTTTTACTTGTCCTTCCAGATTTCTACATTTATTCAGTGCTACAGCTCTAACCCAAGACTTTCTATATGATACACACTTACCCTGCCACTGAGTTACACCCAGCCTCAAATTTGCACCTATCTGCAACTGCACATTTTCCTGAGATATATTCTTCTTGAAACATAGCTGCAAGCAGTATGAGTTTTTCTTTTCTTATTATTTATTTATTTTACATACCAATTCCAGCTCCCTTTCCTTCTTCTCCTGGTCCCTCCTTCCCCCAACCCCACCCCTACCCACTCTTCAGAGAGGGTAAGGTCTCCCCTGGAAAATCAACTAAGTCTGTCCCATCACCTCCTTGAGGCAAGACCAAACTCACACACACACACACACACACACACACACACACACACACATATGCCTAGGCTGAGCAAGGTAGAACCACTACACAGAGAATGGGCTCCACAAAGTCAGTTCATGCATTAGAGTTAGATTCTGGTCCCACTGCCAGTGACCTCACAGAATACCCAAGCCACACCATTGTCAACTGTATTCAGGGGGCCTGGTTCAGGCCTATACAGGTTCCCCAGTCATCAGTCCAGAGTCAGCGATCTCCCACTAGCTCAGGTCAGCTGATTTTGTGGGTTTTCCCATCATGGTCTTGATCCCTTTGTTCATATTATCATTCCTGCCTCACTTCAATTTTATCCCAGAGCTCGGTCCAGTGGTTAGCTGTGGATCTCTGCATCTGCTTCCGTCTGTTTCTGGTAGAGGGATCTAGCTTCTCTGGAGTTGTGGACTGTAGGCTTATTATTCTTTGCTTTATGCCTGGTATCTACTTATGACTGAGTACCTACTATACAGACTGGGAAAAGATCTTCACCAACCCTACGTTGACAGAGGGCTGATCTCCAAAATATATAAAGAACTAGAAGAAGAAGAAGAAGAAGAAGAAGAAGAAGAAGAAGAAGAAGAAGAAGAAGAAGAAGAAGAGGAGGAGGAGGAGGAGGAGGAGGAGGAGGAGGAGGAGGAGGAGGAGGAGGAGGAGGAGGAGGAGGAGGAGAAGAAGAAGAAGAAGAAGAAGAAGAAGAAGAAGAAGAAGAAGAAGAAGAAGAAGAAGAAGAAGAAGAAGAAGAAACCAACATACCAAATAATCCAATTAAAAAAATGGAGGCACAGATCTAAACAGAGAATTACCAACAGAATAATCTCAAATTTGCCAAAAGACACTTAAGGAAACGCTCAACATCTTTAGTCATTAGGGAAATGCAAGCCAAAACAAATCTGAGATACAAGACTGATGACAGTTTATGCTGGAGAGTATGTGAAGTAAGGGAAACACTCCTCCACTGCTGGTGGGAATACAGATTTGTACAGCCTCTGTGGAAATCAGGATGAAGGTTTCTCAGAAAATTGGGAATCAATTTACCTCAAGACCCAACAAATACCACTCTTGGGCGTATACCCAAAGGATGCTCAATCATACCACAAGGACATTTGCTCAACTGTGTTCATAGCAGCATTATTCATAATAGCCAGAAACCAGAAACAACATAGATGCCCCTCAACTGAGGTGTGAATAAAGAAAATGTGATGTTTGTTTATTATCAACTATGTCAAAACAGCATCCCCTCACCTGACAAGCTGAGAATCCGGTATTTGCTCAAGCCTTGAGGCTGGGTTCCTCAGTGGTCAGAGTAGCCTCACAATGCCTGTCTCATACTGAAGACGCTAAGAACCTGATAGCTGCCCAATCTATGTTGTGAGTGTTTTAACAATCCCAACCAGTGCTGAAGAACTGGAGGGTTACTAGAGAGAGCTGGTCCTCAGTTAACAATGAAAGCCTGCAAATGCTCACTCCAACATCAGCAGCAGAATCAGCACCAGCAATAGCAGCAGCATGATAAATTAACTTGATAGAGAAAAAGAAGGCAAGAATGAAAAGAGAGACTAATATTCTTTCTGCTGTGCCCCTTTTTTTATTGGGGCTACTACCATATGGTACCACCCACATTTCGAATGGGTCTTCCCACATAGTTAAGACAGTCAGAACAGTTGTTCAGTTGAGACTCTCTGTTTAGATGACTCTGATTTGTGGCCAGTTGACATTAAAATTGACCGTCACTCTGATTACAGGGCAAGGCCAGGTCAGTCACTCTTTTCACTATTGCTTAGAGTCTTAGCTGGGGTCATCCCTGTGGATTCCTGCCAGGTTTCTTGCTGACCCAATAATGACTCCTTCAAACAAGATATCTCTTTCCGTGCTCTCCCTTTCTGTCCTTCCCCCATCTTGACCAACCCATCCTCTCATGTACTCTTCCCCCCTCCAATTCTCTCCCTTCACTTCCCATGGGCACTCCTTTTCTCCCTCCTCCATACTCACAATTTACTCAGGAGATCTTGTCTATTTTCTCTTCCCTGGGTGATCCATGTACATCTCTCTTAGGGTTCTCCTTGTTACCTGGTTTCTCTGTGGTCATGGACTATAGGTTGGGTATCCTCTGCTTTTCATCTAATATCCACTTATGAGTGAATGCATATTGTGTTTGTCTTTCGGGTCTGGGTTGCCTCACTCAGGATGGTTTTTAACTAGTTCCATCCATTTGCCCACAAATTTCAAGGTAACATTGTTTTTTTACCACTGAGTAGTACTCCAATGTGTAAATGTACCATAGTTTTTTTTATCCATTCTTCTAGTTTGTTTCCTAGTTCTAGCTGGTCTTCCCCTGTAATGAGATTAATGACTATCTTAATTGTTATCAATGAACCTACATCCAACAACTGATGGGAGCAGATGCAGAGATCCACAGCTAAGCATTGGCTAGAGATCCCAGGGACTAGTCGAAGAGAGGGAGGAGCAATAATATGGGTGAAAGGGTCAAGACCATGATGGGATACCCGCAGAAACAGCTGACCTGAGCTAGTGGGAACTCAGTGACTCTTCACTTACAGCAGGGGAACCTTCCTAGGAATGAACTAGGCCCTCTGAATGTGGGTGACAGTTGTATGGTTTGGGCAGTCTGTGCGGCCACTGGCAGTGGAACCAGGATTTATGCATAGGGCATGAACTAGCTTTTCATTCATAAAGAGCCCATTCTTTATGGAGGGATCCCTTACTCAGCCTAAGTACAGGCAGTAAGACCCTTGATTCAAAGTGATGTATCAGACTTTGTTGACTCCCCATTGGAGGCCTCACCCTCTCTGAGGAGTAGATGAAGGTTAGTGTAGAGAGAAGGTGGGGGTAGGGTAGAAAGTGGGAAGTGGAATTGGTATGTAAAATGGAAAAAAAAAAAAAAGACTGTTTTAAAAAACCTGACCATCCACAGATTTCTATCTTTTCTCCAGCCAGCCAGACTTTCACTCATAGCTCAACTTCTTCATTCTCTTTTATGTGGATTTTCAGAAAATCAGGTGCAACCAACAATCAAACAGAAACAAAACACATCATCCAAGTTCAAATATTTTCACAATATCCTTCGCTCAAGTTGACCATGTTCTTCTGAACTTCACTACTCACAGACCTGCAAGGTTTCTCTTTGGGACTTTCTGCGGCCAGTGTCTATGAACTGACCTTACATGGGGGCTTGGTTCAGGGGGCAAAGAAGAGCTAAGGCAAACAGCTCTATTTCTGGGACAGACAAGAGTGTTTTTCTCTACATATAAACTATTCAGGCTATTAGAGGTTTTTGGACTCACTAGAAAAAAAACATACTAGGCATATATCAACATTATTTTGCCACAAAAAAATAATAACAAAATAGAGACAGCTTTCTAAAAATAAATTTGAGGGGGTAGGAGAGGTGTCTCTGTGATTAAAAAGTCTAGCTTTCTCTTTATAGAATCTGGGTTCATTTCCCAGCTCCCAGAGTGTGGCTTGCAACTGTCTAACTCCAATCCTAGGATCAGGTGCCCTCTTCTGGCCTCCTTGGGCACTGCATACAGGTGGGACAGACATTCAAGCAAACAAAACATCTATAACATAAAATAATTATTTTAAAAATTCAAAGAAAGTGAATTGACTCTAAGACAATAGCAAAGTGTCATTGTATGTAACATAAGGCAATGATGGCATTGAAACTCCTGTGTATTGATAGTACTATCTGAATTATTGCTTTAAGGGAATCAGAAATACTTAATATAATTAACTTTCAAAAAATTATAAATTAATTGATATAAATGTTGCTGTTGTTTTACCATAATTTGAAGGAATCTGACCTAAGAATATTTAA
The DNA here is from genome assembly GCF_950005125.1 of Chionomys nivalis. NCBI lineage: Eukaryota > Metazoa > Chordata > Mammalia > Rodentia > Cricetidae > Chionomys > Chionomys nivalis. Next base: position 128,288,676 of record NC_080086.1, on the reverse strand, counting down.
ATTACACCGCGACTTTAAATCCGATACAAATTGGAGTTTCCAAAATTTTATCAGGCCTTTATTATTCTTGTTATTATTACCCTTGTTAATTTTCAGAGTACTTGGAATGTTCTGTAATTTAGCAGATAAATATTCATAACTCCCTGAGAATGAAAGGTATCATTCATCAAGGTTCTGGAAATGAGTGGGAACAAGGTGCTAGGATCTAGTCCTGTCCCCTTCCTCTGTGACCTTGAACTAGTCAATTTACTACCTCTCTGACCAAGAATTTCCTCACCTGTAAAATACAAGAATTGAACTAGATGATCTCTCAGATTCTTTGCTCTCAAATTTTATGGCCAAGTCTACTTTTTGACAGGTGAAAAAGATGGGGCTAATTTCAATGCATATTGTCTGTCTGCATATCTAGCCTATAACTGATTGCAGATGCCTAGACGCTAAAAGGGAGGGTCAAAAAGGTGCCATCTGCTTCTATTACCAATTACATTGTGAAGCTGCCTCAATTTTTTTAAACATTTAGTGAAAAACAGAAGTTGGCAGGAAATGTGTTATAAACAATATCACCCCGCACATTCTTTGAATAATTCATAGCCAGTGTGTGGTAGAGGCATAGCTTCTGAAATGACATTTTTCCCCCAAATACCTGAATGTTCCACATCAATAACAAATGATTAGTTAACATTACTTTGCTAATTACAGTGCTTAGAGACTGAGGTCTCAGATCCAAATGTATTGTATTCTTATCAATTTCTTCTGAATTAATTTTTTCCATATTTGATAGGAATGAAATATTTATCACAGTTGACTGTTCACTAATCGCATTTTCCCAGTTGTACTAGAGTATAATTGACAGATAAAATTGTATACACTTAAATTATATAATATGATGCTCTGGTCTTTGTACATATTATGGAATGATCACTATTGACCTAATCAACACGTCCATCTACCCATACATTATCACTGGGATCTGAGTGGTAAGCAAGCTTAAGTTTTGATGTCTCGGCACATTCCAACTGCATTATGCTGTGTTATTAATTTAAAATATGCAAGACTTATTCATTCTAGACATTTAAAACTTCATACGCCTTTATCAGCACCCTCCCATTCCACCTTCTCTCTGATCACTCAGTGACAACCAGTACCTAGTCTGCTGTTATGAATTCAATGTGAAGCTCACAGGTAACTGAGATCATACATTCCCATGATTGTTTTTGGTACTGTTTGCTGTTGTCATCCTGTTTAACCTGTTTGATAGTGTTCTTTGACATTATGTCTTACAGAAGAGTAAGACAATACACTCATAGCTATACAGAATATATATTTGCCTAGAAGTTCTCATTGTATCTCCTACACCCAGTACTTATGCACACTTTTCTTCTTCCTTTGCCTCTGCCAGATTCTTAAGCTCTCCATTCATTTTCATTTTGTAAGAAAATATCTCCATTCATTCATTTTGGAAGAAAATGGCCGCCAAAGGCAGTGGCACTATTAGAAGGTGTGGCCTTGTTAGAGTAGGTATGGCCTTGTTGGAAGAGGAAGTGAGTCACTGTGGAGGTGGGCTCTGAGATCTCATATATGCTCAAGATACCTCCCAGTGTCTCAGACCACTTCCTTTTGCCTATGAGTCAAGATATAAAAACTCTCAAGTCCTTTCCTAGCACCAAGTCTGTCTGCATGCTGCCTTGACTCCAGCCATGGTGATAATGGACTGAACCTCTGAACTGTAAGCAAGTCACCCCAATTAAATTTTTTTCCTTTATAAGAGTTGCCATGCTCATGGTATCTCTTCACAACAATATAATCCCTAAAATACCATCTTATGCTTAATAATAATACCTATCAATAAGCAGTGGGTTTTCAGAGGTAGAAAGTCCAAAATACGCTGAATCCCTGATCTCCCTTGATATAATACCTATTTAATTGTATTGTCAGGTCCTCTGGAAAGTGGATCTGAGCTTGCATTGCTTATGTGTGTGCATATGGGTGAGAGATGAGTGTAGATATTTTGGAGGCCCAAAAAATGTGAGCCTATTTTCACGTTGACCAAAGGTCAGAGAGTTGGAACTTACCTCTAGTTTCTTCAAGGTTATTGTGCTTGTACTTCAAACAATGGTCTCACCTAGGTATAGGTAAGAGAGTTCTGTTCTCTCAAGGTTGTTGTCAACAGGTGTGGCTAATATCCAAACCTTGTAGTTCAGGAATAAAGAAATAGATATTTCTACCTTAAACAAAAGTCTATGGATCCAACTAAGTTCCAGTTTCCTCAAGGAGATAACTTTGGTTTCCACCCAGGGAGTGGTTTGCCTTTGGTCTAGGATGTGAGTGAGCTTGACTTGTTTTGTTCTAACAACAGAATGTTTAACTGTGAATGTAGCCTGTGACCTTCAATTGCTATGGTTCATGTCCTTGTACCATGTTAATGTAGTTTTTGTGTTATTCCTACCTTTTGGTCTCAGAGGTATTTTAAACAGTTGGAAATTAAACACGGGCAAATTTCAGTACTCACTGGAATTTCCTCCCGGAGCTATCCTCATGTTTCTCTGTTTTATTTATTTTCATTCATGTCTTCATATTCTTCATACTATGTTTCTAAATCCCCATGCCTCTGCCCTGGAAAGAGGTATTTTTATCAAGGCTGATCCCTGACAAGATATGAGCTATGATGTTAAAAAGGAAAACTCCAATGGGGAGAAACCAGAGTTGAGGAAAAAGGCATGAGTAAGAACAAAATGCCATAGCAATTCTTACTATTGTTTGTGCTAATCAAATTTTAAAACAAGTATTACTGGACTTTTGTAAGATTCTGTAGGAAATGTATTTAGCATACCAGCCACTATTAGGTTTCTCCAAAAAACACAGCTATTTATTCTTATAATTTTTTAGTATAAAACTAATACAAATTCATTTTAAATGCCTTAAAGTGAAATTTTTGTGACTATAATGATGCAAAGCATTCTGTTAGCACAAAATAACTACGTTTCAGCTTATCATGTACACAAAAACATCTATACTGCAAAGTCAGCCAAAATCCTACATATCTTTCTGCTGGACCTTTTATGTTCTTAACCTACCAAGATATTATTGAGCCACTTTTAAATGACAAATCTAAGGATCACACCTCCATTATCTCTATAAACTCCAAACTCTACACTTAAGTCCTTTTCAAGAAGCCATACATATATAATATACTTAATTGTAAAACTGCTCGTGCATCCTTTTATACCTCCTTCTTTCCCTCCTTCCTTCCTTCCCTCCTTTCTTTCTTCCTTCTTTCTTTAGATAAGACCTCACTGTGTGTCCCAGAATGGCCTTGAACTCCTGATCCTCCTATCTCAGTCTGCAGAGTACTAGGATTGCAGCCACGTGTTACCACATCCAGCAGTCAATGCCCTGTTTTTCCCTGGTCTGTATCTTTAGATTGTATTCCAGCTATAATCACAAAATCTGTAACATCTGATACTATCCGATTAAAAACTCTTCCAATGATCTAAGCCTTTAGTATCATGGTAACAAAACCGAACACTTTGATCCATCTCAATATGATAGATTTTCATCCAGGTGTTTAGATTTCCTGAAGGCCCAAACCTTGTGCTAGAACTATGATACAGTATAAGCATTTACAAAATTCAGAATCCAGTATGACAAACTTCTCAGCAAAATGTCCAATAACACTTAATATAACAATTACTCCTTACTTTGTTATTCAACTACAGTGTCAATGAAAAAACCATTAATGATGCTTTAAAGGGTGCTGTACTCAAGAAATGTGTAAACAACAGGGCCTAAAACCGAAGAACCAACCACTAAATAGAAGCAGTGCATCACGCCTACAGCTGACAAACTTCCATAGACTCAAGTCACAGCCTGAGAAGAAAGTGATCATTTAACTACTTATCCCATCCTACATGTGAGTCATTTTATTAACTTCATTATTTGTAGTTAGAATTAAGTTGCCCATTAAGAATAATATTAAAGGTGCCAAAATTCTGGAGTCTGTCCACAAGTTGTAGAGCTTTGCAGTATCAGTCAAGTCTCTGAGTTCGGCCTTGAGTCACAGGCCTTTCATTTCCTGGGACTTTCAGAAATTTAGTAGCCTATTCCCTCAACTGCTCTATGCCAAGGTTCTCCTGAGCAGTAAACCTTCATCTCCATAAGTCTAGTCTCAGAACTTCTTGGGCGGAGCTCAGGAGAGGTTCCAGGGTTAGGCAGCCTCCACCTCATAAAATCAAGATTTAAGACCAGTAATATTTGCTGCCTTACTGTTCCTTCCAGCTTAAACTATCCAGCATCAAATTTTATAACACTGAATGTTTTCTACTTTTAATGCTGTTCTAATCATTTTCTCCTTAGACACCAGCTTCAATACGAGCTATGAACTCATTAGGCTCTATGAATTTGGTTCCCCCTTTCTTGTCTCCAACAGGAAATGTCCTAGAACCAACGACAAGTGGCCAGACACTTTTGAAAAATCACATATTCAATGTGCATTAAATACATTAGCAGAGAAAACTCAGTATTTTGAATGCATCTATAGAATATTGATTTACTAGTGATTGATTCGTGTTTTGAGACAGGATCATGGGCCTTGAATTCCTAATAGCCTTGCCTCTGTTTCCCAGATGCTGGGATTGCACACATGAACATTTCTAAATTATGTTCACTGTATATCTGCACATTGTATACATCTGTATAGCTGGACATTGTTCCCAGACCAAGTTCTCTGCCGCCAAGTCTGCATGCACCCAGCAAGGCACTTCAGCCCTGCATCACTCGCCTTCATTCTTTCTTGCCTGGCTCATTTTTCAGCCCAGGTACAATCCATCCACAGAACCTTTTCTGGTCCCACCCCTATCCCCAGGCTTACCCTGTGTCTCTCTTCTGTCATCCCGCTTCCTTAATCTGTTCTCTGTAATCACTCATGCCAAACTGCATCAAAAGTCTATTTATAAGCTCATGCCTCCTCTCAAAGACACAGACTCTGACCTAACTGTACCCTTGTCACTCATTAGCAGTACCCATATATAATGGTTGCTCAAGCAAAGATTTTGAATAATTGAGTCCCAATGAGACATTCAACACTATTCTGGAAATTCTATAAATATTTACAAGTTATACTTTAATACAATAAATGCTTTAATTTGTAAATGGCATCACATTTCAATCCATCAAAGATCACATAGTAAGAAATGGTCATAGTGGGAATTTACATCCACGTGACAGCATTTCCAATGCTCAGTGCCCACCACCGCTTATCTGAGTCATGGACATTAGCAGAAGCTTCATTCGTGACTGGTTTCTGAAATAAGCCAAAATGTCTTCTATAAATAAGTAATCAAATGTCAGTAAGATTTGCTTTCAGTCTTAAACACTGCATTAGAATCTATCTAAGAGTGCATCTTCCTGCTGTTGATGTCACTTGTTGTTCAAGTGACAACAGAAACCTAAGTGTCAGTTTAATTCCTGAGAGGTGACGGTCAGAAATCATTTGATCCCTTCATCATCATAAGATGCACAGTTCTGCACAGAAAACCTTAACTTCATTGCCATTTATAAAAAGCTGGGTTTGTCAGCTGTTTAAAGGGCCTGGAGATTATGCAAATATCTCTTTGGCCCTTCTGTGTGGCATAATCATAAATTAGAAGGTGAAATGTAGTCTGTAAATGCATGGGAAACATGATGCATGGAAAAAGCACCACCCAGTGCATTTTATGTAGGGTTTGTTTTTGCTTGCCAGATCAAGGAACACAGAAGAAACGTGGAATCATTATACATCCAGCCACTTACAAAAAGGAAAAAAAAAAAAGCAGAGTTCACGCATCCCCAAATAGAAAAAAAAAAAATCTGATCAGGTTTCAGGACTGGGTGTCGTTTCCAGAAGGTGGCAAAATTAACAAAAGATGTTGCTGCCAGGGAGAAAAGCCATCTCTGAATGCTTGGAAGGTGACTAGAAGACACATGGGCAGAACATGGGCTTCTAGTCAATTCGCTGGTCCAGCTGCATGGCTCCGTGCTGGCATAAAAGTAGGGGACACCTGGAAAATTAAGGCAAAATCAAAACATGTCTCTGGGTTAAGAGGAAATCAAGTATGATACTGCCTAGGGAAGGAAGCACACCCTGGATAGCTGCCCGGAACAGAAGTTGCTCTCATGGTGTCTGAGGTCAGACTTCACACTTTCATCCTCTGAGGTGTGTGTCAGTTCAGTATATCTAGACCATTAATTCATCATTGTTAGAAACAACTTGACATCGGGCACTAGTTTGAGTGCTTATCTCCGGAATACTAAGTGGGAAGTTGGTATGGTCTATTGGGGAATGAACGGAAGAAGCCATGTTTCCAGATGGCATCCGGGATTCATCCAAATAAAAGACCCCACCCCTGTCCTCAGCAATTCCAACTCCAACGACAACTTCTTTGGTGACATGTGTCTAGATTTAGAACTTCTTTACGCAGGTTGCTTCTGTTACTCCCCTGAACTGCTGTGAACATTAGACCTGGCTCTGCCGTAAGTGACCAGGAGTTGTCCTCATTAGATACGTAATCTATTATTCAAACTCTAGCATTTGTTTTGTTTGAAACTGAATCTTACTCTGTAGCCTAGGCCTTCCTGAAACATCCTTTTATCACAGACCAGCTTAAACTACAAGCAATCCTCCTGCATCAGCATCTAAGGTGCTGGAATTATAGCCTAGTGAGTGCTCAGCCACCATGCCTGGCTTTACAGTTGTTTCTTTATCAAAAAGAAAATCTCATCTATTAGTCTAGTAGTAAGCACACATGTTTTCTTCATTCCTCTCCTACCACCCAACCGCTATTACTTTTGCTAAGTGATGTTTTATAAAAGACAATAGGTTGAAGGAAGTCGTGTTCAGCATTCTGATGTATCCAAAGCTTCGGACAGCAGGAGTTCCACCAGTGAAGGCAGCCCCATGGGCACTGGGCTGAAACTGGAAGACTCATCTGAAAGCTGTGAGCAAAGGCACATTCCCCGAACACCTTCCAAATTCCCTACTGCACGATGCTAAGTGCTTCATGAGCTGTGCCAGGAAAGCTTCTCAAAGAAATAACAGCAACCAAATTTAAACTAATAGATGCAAAATCAAAGTTCACTGAAGACTTGTAAAGGATTACCCCAAGCTGAAATGAAGGATTCAGACTAGCTTTAAGAACAGCTGGGACTACAAGTTTTCCTGACCAACGGTGCAACAATCAGAAACAAGATTCTCCTTTCGTCCCTCCTTCTTCTCCTCCTCCTTCCCCTCCTCTACACTATCACTGATTTTTCATTGTCTATCTGCAATCTTTCTAACAGCAGACCTTTCTCTGGTTATAAAATCTCAAATATATACCAGGGTCACCAATCATCCATCACATTTCTTTGATAGAAAGTGCCCCAAGCTGCCTTTGAACTCATGATGTAGTCAAGAATGACCTTAAACTTCTGATCCTCTTGCCTCCACCTCCCAAGTCATAGGATTACAAGTGTGTACAAGAGTTGGAGACAAGGTCTTTAAAGAGGTAATTGGGCCGGGCGGTGGTGGCGCACGCCTTTAATCCCAGCACTTGGGAGGCAGAGGCAGGCGGATCTCTGTGAGTTCGAGACCAGCCTGGTCTACAAGAGCTAGTTCCAGGACAGGCTCCAAAACCACAGAGAAACCCTGTCTCGAAAAACCAAAAAAAAAAAAAAAAAAAAAAGAGGTAATTGGGTAAAAAAATGAAGTCAATAAGGGAAGTCAGCGTATGATCTGGCATGTCTTTATGAGAAAGGAAAATCTGGACTCAAAATCAAGCAGAGTAAAAGCCATATGAGCACACATGGGAGGTGGCCATCTATAAGCCAAGGAATGGGGTCTGAAAGAGACCCTCTCCAACATTCTCTGAAGATGCTAACTTCACTGACATCTTCTGGGATTTGTAACCTCTAAGTCAATGGGGAAGGAAACATCCATGGCTTGGGGCCAGCAATAAGTGGTACTGCTTCCCAAGGCAAAGAAAAGAATCTTCAAGCACATTTCCCAGGGAGGTGATTGAGGAGGACGGCACATGATCTAAGTTCCACCTTCAGACACCAGTGTTCAAAATACTGACTCCACAAGGGAACACAAATGCAGAGGGGCATCCAGAAGGAGCTTGCTCACATGACCACAGGCAAGTTTTGATCACGCCATTCTGACTATGATCCCTAACACTTTAGAATCAGAAACTCTAAAATTTAGACAATACTATCCCAATCCTCACTACCCCCCCCGACCCAAGCCACCGTCACCCCACCCTAGCAAATGTTCCCCACCCCACTCAATCGCTCCAGTAAATTTTTCATTCAGGGTCTGAAACTAAAGCAAATGTATCCATTACAAAAATAAAGAAATCTGCCATCAAAACTTAGGGTGGAGAAATTGTTCATTGTTGCAAACACTTAATATCCTTAAAAGCAAAACAGAAAGACCATGGCACATTCCAGAAAATATTGAGTTACCCTTTTTAACAGGACAGGAATCAATTTGGGGACTTGACTAAAGAGAGGAGCTTTTCCATATGTATGCTATATAGAGCTCACCGGCTTTTTAAATAATTGTAACCATGTATCATAAACTAAAAGTTGAATGTATTTGGTTTTGCCTTCAGCTTTATCTGACAATAGCAAGTCAAAGATAACGATTAGTGGAACTACATTTTCACAGCTTCCCATGACATTTTAAAAGGCTGGTTTGTTTGTAACACAGCCTCTCTGCCGATCCTGAGAGGAAGGAACACAGACTAAATTTTTGTATTAGCTCACAGACCACAACCCAGGAACAAACCAAATCTCAAAAGCTTCTGAGAAAGCAACAGAAATCCCTGTAATGTGGATGTAGTACCACTTTAAAAAGTCCACATTAATAACATTTATTAACAGTGCAACACTACCCAAAAATGTACCTCTAATAAAGTAAATGTTCTTAGTCTAATGTGGCCAACTTTTTTTTTTTCAGAAACCAGACAAAGATGTAGGACATATGCTTTGAAACTAAAAAAAATCACAAAACTGGGATTATCCGTTGTCATAAATATGTGAGTTAAAATTTTGAATGGCATTCACTAGCAGGAAATAAAAACAGAAAATCATCTATTTTTGCATGGTTAATGTGTTTTAGTTAGTATATATGCATCGCTTTCATTAACATAGTCTCACACATATATATCATGTACTTTGTTGATATTCAGGCCACAGTAGGTCTATTGTCTCTCCCATCCCCCATTTCCTTCTTTTCCCCACATAGTCCCGCTTCAATGATGTCATGTGTGTGTGTGTGAGTATGTGTGTGTTTAAAATCTAGAAATCACATATGAGGGAAAATACTGTATATTTGGGACAGAAATATCACTGTGTCCTTTTTTTGCTATTTGAGAAGCAATAATGTATATGATATTTTCAAATGTAAAACTAAGCATGTATTTTTTTTCTTTCCTCTGTTGAACTAGGGGCTAGCTGTGTAGTTCAGGCTGACCTTAAATTCAACAATATTTCTGCACCACCTTCCTGTATGCTGGGGTTGCAGTAATGTACCACCATGCTCTGCTCAAAATTTTAAAATTTTTTTAATTCAACATCAAATATTTGAATTTAGTACCCAACTTCAATGTAGCAACATATGTGGAACAAACTGAAATATTTAGAACATGCAAATCTTTATTTTACTGTATTTTTATAATTGTCCAGATCCTGCATATGTGTGTATGTGTGTGTGTGTGTGTGTGTGTGTGTATGTGTAGTGGCATAAAATAAGGACCATGAAGATTGAAAACTAAACTGCTTCCTGCTTGGTGCTAAGAAGCAGTGACTAAGCTGGAAGGATCTCACTTCCATCTACTAACTGATGGCATAAAAAGTACTTATATCAAAACAGTCTAGTCTGGAGTTAATTATAACAAAAGATTAGGGACAGCAAGGGGACTCACTGGGTTTAAGTACTGACTGTCAAGTTTCATGATCTTAGTTTGATATCTGGAATCCATTTGGTAGTGAAAGAAAAGTCAGCTTCTGCAAGTGACACTGTAACCTCAAACATGCCTAGCATACATGTGTGTGCCCATGCACACACAGACAGACACAAATAAATGCATTCAGAAATAAATATAACTGACTAAGTATAAGGTACATATTCAAAACTGGATTTCTTCTCACACTTCAAAAGAAAAGTTTCATACCCAAATTACAGAAAAAATAGCTCCCCGAATCAAATCTCATCAAGAAAAGTGTATTCCTTAGAAGAACACTTCATCAGGGACAAGACTACTCAACAAAAGTAGATATGCAGATCGTGAATTATGAGATACTGTACTATGAATGAACTGGTACAGGACTTGAAGGCCAGTCCTATGTCTATAATTCTGTAAGTTGGAAGAATTGTGCATATTGGAAATTGTAGGGGAAAGTGTCTGCACAATGGAGAAGCAGAGAAAGCTGGATTGGGGAACAGTACTTTAGCTTTCTCGGGGACTAAAAAGGGACCATCTATGAAATTGGATGTGACTCTTTTATTTCTTTTGGGAGTTGAGGATCAAAGCCAAGACTGGGTGAACGCTAGACAAGCACTCTACCACTGAGCTACATCCTGAGATAGTGTGATGTTTCTATACCCATAGTTTCCAAGTTCTTGGATGTCCTGATCTGTGCACATGCTGATGCAACAAGAGAATCAATATATAACAAATATAGAAATGTAACTGATCTGGATGAACAAATGTTTGAATATGTGAGTCTATTTTAACAGTAATATTATTTCTTTGTAATCAAAGATCATGTTACCAAGAGAGTAGCCTATTAGTACATATAAAGAAGGACTTTTGACCATCTCTCTCTTAACAGCCATTCTTGACATCTCGCTGCAGCAAAATATTGAGAGTTGGAATGATTCCCAGGAAAGTATATTGGAATTTACTCTATTGCCTCATTAAAGTCTGGCAATTGCAATGCACAGTGTAAATTACACTTCCATTCAAATTTCATGTTTTCTCTTAATGAGGAAGAATTCTTTTCTATTGTAATTTTCATATGTCTCTCTGTAAGTCCAAACCTGACAAAAAAAGTTTTTAAAAATACTTTCAAATACATTTTAGCATGAGATTTTTTGCATTATTCTAGCATTACATTTAATATTAGTTCATTTCAGTTACAATTACATGTAATTACTATAGTTAATTATCAACAACATCCAATAATCTTGAGTTTTTATTTTAACTAATTTATAAGACTATCCATCAAATATATAAAATTTGGCTGCATTCATAAAAATAGAATAAATATATGTAACATTTTTTATTATTCCAATTGAAAATTATGTTTTTTAAATAGGATCAATGCTAGTCCTTCAAAATTCATATTTATCTCAAAAATGTAAGTGTAGCTGAAGATAGAATTCTTTGAAAGACATGATTATGTTAAAATGTGTCTATTAAGGTGTACCCAAAAAGAGATACCAGAAATGAATACACACACATACACACATGCATGTGTACACACACACACAGAGAGAGAGAGAGAGAGAGAGAGAGAGAGAGAGAAGGGGGGGGGGAATGACCCTGAGCAGACACACCTAGACGACCATCAGCACACAAACCCTGAAGAACATGTTCGGAAGAAATCTAACCCTGTTGACACCTTGTTCTTAACCCTCTAGCCCCCACATCAACAGAAAATAAAACATTGTGGTGTTTTATCATGGCATCCAGGTTAAATTAGTGCAGTCTTAAATGTGCTGTACATGTGACTAGAGCTTTACCCATGTAAAGGGCTGAATGCTGTTTTCTATGACCCAACTGTGAATAGGGTTGGGGAGGCTTATCCTATATAAGAATCTAAGTGAACCCTAAATATTGTACTAGAATCTTTATCTTTTAAAATAGAGTAGGGCACAGATGCATAGAAAGGAAGATAACATGAAGAGAAGGGGGTATATGCTAAAGAAAGCCAATAACTGCGAGAAGCTTAGAGAGACAAGGACTCTTTCTACACAGTCTGGAGACAAAAGAGACCTGCCTGCTCTGCCCTCCAGAACTGGGACAGGATAACTCTCTATGAGCCAGTGCCTTGAGCCCATGGCTTCAGAAAGGTAATGCAATAGCACCCCTGGCCTACTGGAGGGCTGCCTTTGTGACTCCTGCCATTTGCGCTCCATGGCTGGGCTTTTGGGTTGTTTTGGTGTCTCAATGTGTTTGTCTGTTTTCTTTAGGGGATTTTGAAACAGGTAACCACGTTACCCTTGAATTCATGATTCTCTTGCCTCAGCCTCCCTAGGACTGTGATTACAGGCAAGCATCACCTCTCTTGGCTGTTCTTCTTATTTATAATCGTATTGGAAATACTGCTTTTGTATGATAGTGTTCACTGTCCACATTCGTTTATTTAATGTGAATTTATGTACCATAAATTGAAAATCAGTGTTTTCAAGCTCACAGCCCTACCCAGGAGCCATCTCCAATTAACCACCATTCACAAAGGAAAAATGATTCTCTCCAAGGGAGTCTCAGTGGGTATACAAATCACACTTAGGGGCAGGCCCCATGATCAGCAGTACGTGGCCAGCACGAAATGAACTGAAGGGTATTTTTGGAGATTTATTTTGTCTCATATTACTTGGTTTGGATATTTTTATACCTTACTCATCTTCTCTGTGTAACAGTTCCTAATATTGAGTTTTTATGGGTTTTATTTGTGTGTATGTGTCTCTTCATGTGGACGCATTGCTCATGTTTTTCAAAAGGTATTCTGTGGTGGTGGTGTTAGTTTAGTTTGTTTGTTTTATCCTTCCTTGTTTGTCTTTTTTGTTTGCCTGTTAGTTTTCTTCGGAAAGAGAGAAAAAAGGAATAGAGTTGGAAGGGTGCGGAGGAGGTGGTGAGGGTCTGAGAGGAGATGGGGGGACCATAATCAAAAGAGATTGCATGAAAATAACTTCGTTTTAAAATAAAAATAATTAAACATAGTCAGTGTCTTATCAGATTTTTCTCTAAATTGTTCTATTTTTATTAAATTCATTAAAAACCCCATACATTAAGGCTAACACCTAAATTTTATTTTAATCACTATTAGACAGAAAAAGACAAGAATCTTCGAGGTAAACTTTGATGTGGTCTTTTCTAACATAGCATTCTTCAACTGTTCTGTATAGCCCATTTGTATGACTCCCAGAAACTGTTAGTCAACAACTTGGCTGGAGTTTTACCTTGTTCTTGACCTTGAGAGTAATTCTGTGTTCTTCAGATACAAGAGCTCACATAAAATATAGTTTGTGTCTTCCTGGCACAGTTTGCAGCTGCTGCAGTTTCATGCTAGGCTCAGCTTTAAGCAATGAGGTTTTGCTTCTTCCAAATAGGAAGTTCTTCGGCTCATTGTATACCCTGGAATCCAAGGCAACTGGCTGCTTTGCTAACTTTTGGTTCAGGAACTCTGAGAAAAATCCTCACACTCATACGAATGCACGTGCGTGCGCGCACACACACACACGAGAGAGAGAGAGAGAGAGAGAGAGAGAGAGAGAGAGAGAGAGAGAGAGAGAGAGAGAGAGAGAGAGAGTTTATATTTAGGCATATATTGATAACACATACAGGTAGAGAAACAAATTTACACTTGGACACTATTTTAGTCTTCAATTGTCTACCTAATAATTTATATTTATATTCATTTTATTTTTAAAAATGTGTTGTGTAAGCGTGTGTGTGTGTGTGTGTGTGGTGTATATGTGTAAAGCTAGGAAGAACTCTAGGGACAACACCTGTTGCTACCCTCTTGGTCTCACCACTCTACAACCCTACAAAGATTCTGAAGGATCAAGAGCCTCTGCCTCCACTTTGAGATTCGGGGTTAAAAGTGGTTGTTTGTTTGTTTTGGGGTTTTTTTGTTTTGGGGTTTCTGTTGTTGTTGTTGTTTTAGATGAAGGTTCTATGGTGATATTTAAGATATTCATCTGTCTGACTACAGAGCAAGGCCAGTTCGGGAACCCTCTCCTCTATTGCTTAGGGGTCATCCTTATGGGTTCCTGGGAATTTCTCTAGAGCCAGGTTTCTTGTTAACTGATGGGAACAGAGGCAGAGACCCGCATCAGAGCACTGGACTGAGCTTCCAAAGTCCAGCTGAAAAGTGGGAGGAGTGAGAATATGAACAAACTGGTCAAGACCATGATGGGGACACCCACTGAAACAGCGTACCTGAGCTAATGGGGGCTCACCAACACCTGCCACACTGGGAAGGAGCAAACATAAGACAAAATTAAACCCTCTGAATGTGGTTGACAGTTGCATGGCTGGGGCAGACTGAGGGGCCACTGGCAGTGGCAAGGGGATTTATCCCTAATGCTTGTACTGGCTTTTTTACCCTCTACGAGGAGTGGATGGGGAGTGGAGTCGTATGTAAGTGGGAGGAATGGGAGGAGGAGAGGAAATGGGAACTGGATTGGATATGTATAATAATAAAAAAAGATAGTTTGTTTTCTTTTTCAAAAACTAAAAAGAATTAAAACGTGTTTTTGTTTCTGTCTTTCTGGTAGGTGTGTGAGAACCCTACACTGTGGCTGACATGAGCATATCTTTAACTGGCAGAATCCATAACAGGCAAAACAATGTTCTTATTCGTCAAGTCTTCATCCTTCCCAGGGAACTGACTGTTCATGTCTTTGTTCATGACTAAATTAGACCATAACTGTAGAGTTACAAGAGATCTTCATACACTTTATCCCTAAGCCTTTTATTAAATTTATGGTTTGAAAATTACAGGTTTTTCATCACTCACAGTTTGTACTTTCATACTTCTAGCAAGGATTTTTACAGGAAAAAAAGCTTTCAGTTTTGATGAGGTTTTCTCCTTTATCAATTTTTCCTTGATAGACTGTGGTTATGTTTTTCGTGCCATGCCTAGGAACTCTTTTATTTTTTCTGGGTTTCTTTGTTTGTTTTTAAGTTTTTTGGTTTTTTGGGTTTTTTTTGTTTTTTTTGTTTGTTTGTTTGGTTTTTGGGTGTTTGTTTGTTTGTTTGTTTGTTTTGACAGTGTTTCTCTATGTAATAGCCCTAGCTGCCCTGGAATTAGCTCTTGTAGACGAGACTGGCCACAAACTCAAAGACATCCTCCTGCTTCTTCCTCCCAAGTGCTGGGATTAAAACTGTGCACCACCACTGCTGGTCAGTAACTCTTTTTAATTCATTTTATTTTTTAAAATGTGTGTGTGTGTGTGTGTGTGTGTGTGTGTGTGTGTGTGTTCATCTGAGTGCAGGTGCCTGGGGAGTCAGATGCATCAGGTCTGCTGTAGCTGGAGACACAAGTGGTCATGAGTTGCCTGACAATGCTAAGAATCAAACCTGGGTCCTCAGCAAGAGCTGAAGGCCTTCTTAGCTGCTGAGCAATCATCCCAGCCACCAGGCCTAAGGATCCCTAGCCTCAGATCCCCAGGTCCACTAAATTCTTATTTTTATTTGTGTTTTCTAACAGTTTCATACTTTACATTTTAAGATCTGTTTTGAGTTAAATTTTGCACAAATATGACATTTTGCATGAAACATGAAACTAGCATATTTTTATCAAGGTATGTTAAATATAATAATTGCTTTGGGGCCTTCATCAAAAAGTCAGCTGGCAGTATTTGTCAGTGTCCATTTCCAAGTTCTTTATCCTCAATCAACTGACCTGAGCCTGTCAGCCTGCCCATGTCATGGTACTGGACTCTGTAGCCCTATTATAAGATTTAATATTACGTGGGTAACTCCTTCCATTCTTTTAAAAACAAGCCTTAGTCATTACAGCTCCTGCCTTTGCACCTAAAATTCAGGATTAGCCTACCTGTTTTACAAAAATATTTCTGATATTTTGAAACGAAGTACATTGAACTTATAGATCCATTTGTAGGAAACTTATCTTCAGTATGTGGAATCTTCCCATCAAACACTTGGTATGGGAAGGGGGAAAAAATTCAATACAATAGAGTTTACTTAACATATGCAAAACCATGGGGTCTATCTCCAGCACTGAAAATTTATACACACACACATACACATAATCATATGTATATTTATATGTAGCAATATTTATATTATATATAAATATGTTTATATATACTACAGTGTATAGTTATATAAATATTTATATTAAATAAATAAATATATATTTATATGTGAGTGTGTATTACATAAGTATTTTAATATTTAAATATGTAAAAATATAAATATATATTTGTGTGTGGTATGTGTGCCATTTAGTATGTTAATATAGGTAGAGAAATAGATTTACATTGAGAACTATTTTAATCTTTAATTTTCTTCTTAATAATTTATTTTTATTTTTTCCTCACAGGACTAGAACATATTTCTTACACATACATACACACACACACACACACACACACACACACACACACACACAAACACTAGCCCAAACAATATTTAAAAAAAAAAAAGAGCAAAGCAGGGAGCATTGTAACACTTGTCTTCAAAGCTAACGTCAAAGCCATAGTAAACTAAAACAGCATGATATTGGCGCTAAAACAGAGACACACAGCCCAACGGAACAAAATAAAGTTTAAAATTAAACCCACACATCTATACACAACTGAATTTCTCTAAGATGTTAAGAATATGCACCACAAGTAAGCAATAAATGTTTGAGTAGACAAATGTGGCCACCCTGATTAAAACATTATGCCAAGTATACCTGCATCACAACATCATATTATAGTCTGTGACCTATACAATTTCAACATTTATGTGTCATTAAGAAATAAATTTAAAGTGGAGCTGGGGAGATGGCTCAGTGATCAAGAGCACTTGCTGCCCATGCAGAGGACCTGACTTCACCACCTTATACCCACACATAGCGGCTCACAACTCTCTATATCCCCAGTTCCAGGAGATCTGACACCATTTTCTGGCCTTTGATTTCAGAATACAGACATACATGCAGGCAAAACAGTTACTCACATAACACAAAAATTAAACATAGAAAAATAAAATTGACTTTAAAAATCCCTTTACTGTTTTAAAACATAAGACCTGTTGGCGTTATATTCTTTCAGATATGCAGATGCGGGCCATGCTTAACATCTTAGGTCTGCCTTTTAAACAAACGATGGTTCAAAATGTCTCTAGAGCCTATTTATTCCACCCTTCAGCATTCTCTGTTTGTTAACTTTCCCATTAATTAAAATACAACTCAGAACTTTTAAAACCCGAAGCTAAGCCTGATATCAGTTTGTTAAACGAATCATTTTCTAATCTCTTGAAGTCTTTTCCAATTTCATGTCTCGGAAAGAGGTCATTACCTAAATGCTGGGTGGCACCTGGAGACAGAAGGGTGACCCAAAATGAAATGAGCTCACTGTAAAAAGTCTATTGATTACATGATTGGAAGTTTTAAGCTATATGCAACACTATTTGAAAAGCCATAATTCAAACGGCAAAAATTAGACTAAAGATGTACAACCAATTTTTTTGTGGTTCTTAGTTCTGCTAGCTCAACTTCTATTCTCTCATAAGTGGGCTTTAAGACTTAAAAGCTCTTCATAATAAAACATTTCATTCTAATTTTCATGAATCTGACACTCCCTAGAAATACCCAGTTCTTTCTTTTTTATTCCTGCTGGGGGAACAAGGGTTCGATCATTCCTAGTGAGCTTCCCTGATATGGCAATACCATCCAAATCAATCATCACTCTGCTACACCAGTACTCAAAACTAGACACCGAATTTTCAGGAGACGATATTTTAATCATTTCTCAGAGAGTACTTATTTGACTCCAGTCATATGTTTCAGAGGTCTTTGACAGTAACAGAGCCCTGGGATGATCCCACGCTAATTTCAAAATTGGTGAATTTGTGTATTTACTATAACTGATTCAAAATTACTGCCCGCTACAGAACATAGAGCTCTGACACAGTTTGCTTAGACTTGTGCAGAAAAGCATTCAATATGTCCAATTTTTCATGCAAAAAATGGATAATATCATCTTCTATTTAATTGCTAATCTAAATGTCCACCATGCATCATTATAAGAACCAAAGGACATAATCAGAATATCTCAGATTTTAAATCAATATTGCAATCAGGACCTACATTGTTAATTAAAAAAATAGCAAAATGATCTCTCCTTATACAGCCATGGCGTGTACAATCAACACCCCAAAACTGGGGAACAAACTGACAAAATTGAGTTGGTGCTGCATTTTTTTTAACTCTCTGGGAAAGTGGAAGCAGATAAACACTGACAATACTAATTAAATACAAAGATGAATAGGGAGACTCACAAAGCTGGGGATCGGCATTCATATCCCTAGAATCCATGTAGAGAGCCAGGTGGGCCTGATGGCCTTCCTAAAATTTCAGCATTGAGGAGGCAGAGACAAGATATTCCCAGAACAATTGACATGTATCAGTTGAGGTTAAAGCTCAGAGAAAATTGTGATGGCAGGGCAATAATGATTCACAGCATCAGAGGACCAAGACACCTGCTGCTAGATAGTGTCTTCTAGACGTGAAAGGGAAGCCGCACCCATGAAATCTCATCAACATGCTTTCCTAAACAAGACCTGCAGAATGACCACACCAGACAACATGTCGGTGTGGGTAAAGGAAAGGTCACAGGTTCTCTCCTGTGAAGTGAGGATGACAGGCACCTAATGACCACATAGAGTGGGAAAATCGCTTTTCTCCAGGGTAAGGCCCCTCTGGCAAGTTATCCAAACCAAGTAGCCAGCCATAAACATGTGGACAGCTCTAAACAGTAAATGGACTCACTAGGGTATGTGTGTATAGATAGATTTATCTGTGTGTACGTATATATCTATATGTGTAGCTGTGCATGTGTTACAATTAAACCAAATAAGAAGCAGTCATGAATTTGAGAGAGATTTGTGGGACAGGGACACTGAAAGAGAAAAGGGGAAATGCTGTAACTACAGTACTAATAGATGAAATCTGCTCCCCCAAAAATAAAATAAAATTTTTTAATTAAAAAATGTCCTAGAGCAAGAGACCTAACCAGACCAGAAAAGCAGGAACTCCAAGCTCAGTGGGAGATTCTTGCATACTGAGGAGATCCCACCCTAGGGAACAAGGTGAAAAACAAGGAGGAAAACCTATATCAATCAAACTATCTCTTCAGTCACTACATAAACATATGCACCCACACACACATAAGAACACTCATCCACAGATGCACACCATACACACATAAAAATGTTTTAAAATTAAAAAGAAGAGCTTCAAATCACCTAAAGGATAAGTCATAACAAATGGGGAAGCTCTCTTTTGAAAAGGTGTAGCACAGGGACCGACCTTCATGAAGTACTCTTTTAAGAGCTGTTGAATTGAACAGCTAGACTACGTTGCCCAAAAATACCATAAAAGTTTAAGTAGAGCAATGTATTAGTTATTTCACCCGTTGCTATGGCAAAATACCTAACAAGAGCAAATTAAGGAAGTGTTTATTGTTGCTCTAAGTTTGAGGGGACAGTCCATCATGACAAGGAAAACCTCCTAAGTGATTTTAAATCTTGTCACGTCAATACTAGCCATCGCTTAGGGGGAGAAGAAGAGAGGTTGGGGGGGGGTTGATTCAGATAAGTTGTGAAATCATTGCTATATGCCAATTGTGAGCCTCCAACATAATGTCATTGACCATGAAGCCAGGAAGAGATGCAAATGAAACGTTTTCACTGTTTACAAGAATTGATTTCCAGAGCACTCTTGTGACTTGACAGAAATTCACCCTGGGTGCCAAGCCATACCAAAACCACAGTAACTTAGCAACAAGGGGCATGGCTTATTCATCTCCGTATTCCTTCAGATGGTCACAAACACAGAAGAGAACATCGCAGGTGTTCAGGGCATGTCAATGAACAGAAGCAGCCATTTATTCTTCACCCTCAGGGTCTGTGTGCCACATTTGCTGTGAGATGTTCAGAATTCCCCCTCAATGCTGACTGAGTTTTCTGCCCTGCCTGGTTCCCACAGTTAAGTCCCAAAGAAATCACACAGAGGTCTACATTAACTATAAACTGATTGGCCCATTAGCTCAGACTTCTTATTAATTCTTATAACTTATATTAGCCCATTATTCTTGTCTATGTTAGCCACATGGCTCGGTAACTTTTTCAGTGAGGCAGTTACATCTTTCTTGCTCTGTGGCCAGGTCAGGACTCCAGACAAAGCTTTCCTCTTTCCAGAATTCTCCTGTTCTCATTTCCCGCCTCTACTTCCTATCTGGTTGTCCTACTTATACTACCTGCCTAGCTACTGACCAATCAGCATTTTATTAAAATACAATTGACAGACTACAAACCATTGTCCCATAGTACCTCAACTTCACCCACCCCTTAACATACATTTAAACCCCCTTAACTGCTTCACCTCGATGCCAATCCCAGTTTCATCTTCTGCCACTGCCAGCTTGTACTTTATGCATCAATCTTCTCCATTTTCAGCCTGATTCTCCTCCATGCCTTGTTTTCCTTTGGTTATATTTCCTGGCTCTCTATGACTTTTGAGGCCCCTCATTTTCCTATGGTCCCACAAGTAGCTTGTACGTGACCACAAGCACAGGGCTCGGGGAACACTCGTACAGTACGTTTGCTTCTTTTTTTAAAATTGTTTTTATTGAGCTATATATTTTTCTCTGCTCCCTTCTCCTCTCCTTTTCCCTTCTACCCTCTCCCATGATTCCCATGATCCTCATGATCCCAATTTACTCAGGAAATCTTGTCTTTTTCTAGTTCCCATGTAGATTAGATTCACGTACTTCTCTCTTAGGGCCCTCTTTGTTGTCTGGGTTCTCTGGGATTGTGAATTACAGGCTTTCTTCTTCTTTTCTTTATGTCTAAAAGTCACTTATGAGTGAGTACATGATATTTGTCTTTCTAAAAGCTGTTTATGAGTGAGTACATATGATATTTGTCTTTCTGGGTCTGGGTTACCTTACTCAATATGATGTTTTCTAGATCCATCCATTTGCCCACAAATTTCAAGATGTCATTTTTTTTCTGCTGTGTGTACTCCATTGTGTAAATGTACCACATTTTCTTTATCCATTCTTCAGTCAAAGTGCATTTAAGATGTTTCCAGGTTCTGGCTATGACAAACAATACTGCTATGAACATAGCTGAGCTCATGTTCTTGTGGTATGATTGAGGATCCTTTGGGTATGTACCCAAAAATGGTATTGTTGGGTCTTGAGGTAGGTTGTTTCCTAATTTTCTGAGATATTGCCATACTGATATCCAAAGCAGATGAACCAATTTGCACTCTTACCTGCAACGGAGGAGTGTTCCCTTTACCCCACTTCTTCTCCAGCATAAACTGTCTTCAGTGTTTTTGATCTTGGTCATTCTTACAGATTTAAGATGGAATCTCAGAGTTGTTTTGATTTGCATTTCTCTGATGGCTAAGGATGTTGAGCATCTCCTTAAAGGTCTCTCAGCCATTTTAGATTCAGTATGTCTGTTTCTTATTCCTCTTCATTCTTATCTTGTTTTCTTTGAGACTTACCCCTTTAGGACTCATCTATCTCTGAGAAAAGTCTCTAAGGTCCTCTTATCCGGCTCAGCTGGTGCCCATTCTCTTTAATCTAGCCCTCTGCTATGTTACTCTTAGAGATTCCTTTTAATCAGTCATGTTTGAACCTGATTTTATGTGAGGATTCCCTGAGGTGTGGGCCTGATTGACTTTCTTTTCCATGAAACAAATTAATAAAATACCTGCTGGTTTGATTTGCCTATAATACTTGGTGAGTCATCTTTCCTCAAATCAAGCCACACAGTTTCACATCACTGAGTTACGTCGCAATGAGTCTGGGTTGTTTTATTTCCCTAACAATTCCCAACAGCTTCTGGAAGAATGTTTTACTCCAAACTGAAAAATTAAATTCAAACTTCGGCCTAAGTCAAGCAGACCTGGTAAAAACACAGGTCAAGTCACACACTGACTTGGAAAGCCTGCTCCCAGGTCCCAAAGCAGTCTCTGGTCAACGATTCAGAGGCTAATTCAGGATCTCTAGAAGGCTGAGTACAAGTTATATTAGAAGTGCAAGGGTAAAGTCAAGGAGGGAATTCCACATTCAGCCTCTAAAAGTAGAAGATAAAATTTGAGAAGCAAGCCAGCCATGGCATGCAGGGAGCAGGGGTACCTGAGGGTCTCAGTGACCAATGTACCTGAGTCTGGTATGACTGTTACACATGAATATGTATGTATACATATATATGTATACATACATACATGTGTGTATAATGTAAAACGTGAAATAATCACCAAAATCTGTGCTAGAAATAGCATCCATTTCCAAAGATTTTCCCTGCCCTCCTTGCTAATTATTATTATGACTATTCATTATTTGTAATTGCTATTTGTATGTGTGTTTATATATTAATAACACTTAACCTTATCTTCATCCAAATGTTTAAACATCCTAGTGACCAGGGTAGCTCTCTGGATCAGGTGTCCCCAGGTTCTTGGCTTCTGGCTCAAGAAATTGAAAAGGCACACAGAAACAGCAAAGCACCAAGAAGTTTCATCTAAAGAGACAATCCAGGATGCACTGCAAGGGAGCAATGGGCCGCTTGAGGCAGAGCACCAAGGAGTACCAGGTTGCTGGTGAGGGCTTTCTTTTGCACATCTAAGGGGAGGAATTGATACTAAAGGGCAAGGCATGAGTGGTTGTCTGGTTTTGATGAACAGACACGGTTTATATTACTTAGCCTTTTCTGCTGTATACACCTTTCGCATGATGCATTTGGTTTTAATCACATGTGCACTCAATTTTACATAAACACGGATGCTAAATACAGGAATTTTCCTCAGAGTTCACTCCAAAGATACAATTTGCCTGACTTACTGCCCACACTCTTAAAACTAGTTCATTCTGGATCCACCCTCTGCCTCTCCTTCCCAGATATGTTCCCAGGCATGTCTGACTGCTAAGTAACTGTTACTTAGTTACTAAAGGTGGCTATAAGAGGCAGAATGCATTGCTTTGTTTGGGGTAGGGTGTATGTGCAGCTCCAAAAAAGTGGGGCCCAGATCACCAAGCCCATTGCTAGCAAAGGGATGTTGTAGCTCAGGCCAAGGTGAGCGCTGAGTTACTAAGCTTCCCATCGACTTTCTTGCTTCACACCAATGGAGTTCTTTCCAACAACTTGCTTCCAGCTGGGTTACCATTTATCCTTATAGTTCTTGCAGAACTATAAATTTTTGAGGCTTGATGTTTTCATGTTGGTAAAGCTTAAGAATGGGGGTTTATTTGTATATACTCCTTTGTGAATTTTCATTTGACATTTAAGAAGAGGCGACCTATAGGATGACTTGGTGGGTAAAGGTCCC
The DNA here is from genome assembly GCF_950005125.1 of Chionomys nivalis. NCBI lineage: Eukaryota > Metazoa > Chordata > Mammalia > Rodentia > Cricetidae > Chionomys > Chionomys nivalis. The sequence goes on along the minus strand of NC_080086.1, from coordinate 128,265,348 downwards.
TATCACCAAGCCAGACAACCAGAATTCAATCCCTGGAATTCACATGGTGGAAGGAGAGAACCAGCTCTTACGAGTTGTCTTCTGATTTCCATATGAGTGTTACCCTCATTAAATTAATAAATGTAACTCTTTTTAATTTATGAATTAGCTCATCATTTCTGTGAGGTGAGATCATACATGAAATTGTCATAATCTGAAAGAATCGAATACTCCAAATTTTTTTAGAAACAAAAATGAGTACAAAACAATTTTAGTAAACTAGATGGCATGATAAGAAGTCTAAAATCTTTTAAACAGAATTTTAGGTTAATGTTTTAGGTTAAACAACTTAATATTTAGAAAAGGTATGAAGGGAAATGTTTAAAATTAAATAATTTAAAATGTATCTTTTTAGTGAGTAATATATTTTATAGATAAAATTCAGAATCCCAAATCAGTACATGATTTGTAAGTTCTTACATGTATGTAAAGTCAATATTTAAATAAGCAAGTTTTGCTGAATTTCTAAATCATACCACAGAGATGAATCAGCAAATTAGATGCCAGCAAAAGACATATATTTCATAGGTTACTAAACCAGCATTTCTATCCCTCATTGAGGAAGTCACCTTGCTACGGTTTACTTTGGTATATGATTTCTCCATATGATTAGTATGAAGGCTTCCACTACAACTTAATGAGCAAATTATGAATTCTTGTTTGTAGCTCATAGACCTCAAAGCCTGCTTCCCAGGGCATTTCACAGGAGGAGCAGAACAGCCATAAATTAAAAGTTGATTAAAGATCAGCAGTCTAACTTGTTATGCAAATTAGAATGGGACTCCCCTGTTCTAGACCGCCATCGCCAGTATGTATTCTTAGTCATAAACACATCACCTTTCCGCATTCCACAATGGTCTCCAAAACCACCCTCTTTTTTAAAAAAAAATAAAAGCAGAAGTCCATGAAAGATGGTGGTAAATAGAGTCTGAAAATTTAGTTCTCCCAAGCTCAGCCATGAACATCAGAATTGTGTCAGTGACATCACCACCTTCTGCCAAGTTGACTCAGACCAAATAGCTGATTGATATGTCCTTTGTCCATGCTATCACAACTACCGGCGAGCAAATCCCAGTAAACCAGGCTTACCTCAGACTTCCTTAGAGAAACCGAAGAACACAAAATGAACAGATTGTCTGAACTCAAAAGAAATTGCAAGGGCTGGAGAGATGGCTTCGCAGTTAAGAGCGTTTACTTGCTTTTCCGGGAGTCCCAGATTCAGTACGGTTTCCAGTGCCCACATGAGGCACCACACAAACTCCTAGAATTTCAATTTCAGGAGACCCCGTGCTCTCTTTCCCACAGGCACTTGCATGTGCGTGACAAACACTAACTCACACGCATACTCATAAATACAAATGTACTTTAATTTTAGAAGAGGAGCTACAATCGCTTTGATACCCCCACCCCTCCACCCCATCCCCCATCACAAAGACAGAAACTGGCCCAGGAAGGAAAGTCACGAGGTTTTTAATAGTGTGTTTCCTATCCAATGCCTGCTGAATGTCTTTCCCCTTCAGCTCCTCGCTTATTATCACCTGTTCGCCACTAAATGGAGTCCTTAACAGTGGTAGGGCACCTCTGGTGTCAAATGTTTCTAGGGCACATCCGAAAGTAACTGCCAGCTCTATTCAGCCCCAGTCACAGCTCTGGCTAGAAGCATCTCCAATGTTGAGAGTGCTCCTGACCAGCACCATGCCACCATGCAACAGCTAGGGGCTCTGTATAAAGAGTCTTCTTGTTTTGAGGATAACTTCTTTGCAACATTATATTTAAGCAATTCATAAATTTTGGAGCAGATTTCATCCAGCATTATGGAGAATATTGCTGAAAATAATTTGGAGTCATTGGGTATCAGAAAGGGGGCACGGTGCATTTATTTCAGCCTGGGTATTGTTGCATCCCATCAACCCCCCTTCTAGTGAGCATTTTCCCCACTGTGCACAGAGCAGGCATAATGAGAAAATTCTTCTGAGACAGTTTCAGGGAACCTACAGTTAGGTAGGCAGTGAAAAGCAGGAAATGCCTGTCAGTTTCAATTAGCAAGTACCTACTGAATACTGACAACTTCTCTAAACTATGCTAAACAGTTTGAAGTATAGAAAAATCTGAAAGATTTACTGGCCTCCAGTTCCTTGCATTCTTGTTACGGTAGCTCATAAATCAACTGGGAAACACTACAAAGAGATAGAATGGTTCCTCTAGTCAAGAAGTTACCCTTGCACATACACCACAGACACACACACACATACACACACACACACACACGCTTTACATTTTTGGAATGTGGCGTGAAATAATTCCAAAACTCTAAGTTCCAAAAACAACCTCTGCTTTCATAATATCCTGAACCTTCACTTTCTTAAGGAAAAAAATGCTTAACATTCCAAACAATCATCTTTCTTCATTCACACCACTGGGTGGTTGACATTTGTCTTTATATATGGAGGGAAAGAGAACAGAAACTAGAAACAGAGAATCGTGAAATCCAGGCCAAAGAACTTTAAGAGGAGAAGGAGTTACCAAAGTCTAAGAAGTACTAGATGACCATCTGGGGACAAGAACAGAAGGACAACATCACATGGTTCATTTTCCTGCTGGTGAAAGAAAAAAGTAAAACCATGGAAGTCTTTATGAAAGCCTGGAATGGGAGATTAACTTGTGGGCCTACAGGATTAGCTACGAGATTTGGTAATTTTAAAGTCTCACTTCACCTATTAACTATTCTGTGTGAATTGTATCCAGTAAAATCAGACATAGTACAAACTGACTGAACAAATACAGTTGAAACATAGCCATCATTTAGCCTATAAGTATGTAGAAGAAATGATGCCAATATACATGAGCATACAAGCATCTTAAGTTATTACACAAAAGATTGCATGAGAAAACTATTTACAGACATGATATTTTTAAAACTAAAACATACCCATATGGAACCCTCTCCTTCAGTTATATAAATAAAATATAACAACTGTCGCTGACCTGAGTTGAGGAAAAAGAAGCAAAGAACCCAAAACCAAAATTTAGTAACTGATATAATACAATAGAATAACATACCCAGATAGATTAGATAGATAGATAGATAGATAGATAGATAGATAGATAGATAGATAAGATAGATAAGATAGATAGATGGATGGATATATGGATATCTCAGTAAATATTCCACTTGCTCTATGACTTGGCTTAATAGCAGAAGGGTGACAGCTGAGATCATTTAAAAGAAAATCAATAACATGAAATAATAGGTTTCAAAACATCAACTATTTTATATTCATCCAGAATCCTACAACCATTGCATCCCACACATCATAGGAAATATGAGATTTCCACACAGATCAGCAACTTTATTCCCTAAAATTAACCACAAGTCCATAAGCACACTCCATAGATCTTAGTTTGTAGACACAGCAAGACAGTAAGTAGCATAGGCTTCAGTATTGCACCTGCAAGTCTAGGATACTGAGAATCACACGAGCTAAATCTGTTGCCCCTTCTTTCCTGACGATGAGCTTTCAGAGTACCAGAACAAGCGGTGGAGGCTGCTGATGGACGAAGACATCAATGGTCATACTTAAGACTAGCACTGGAGCCTGTCTGCCACAATACTAACCTTTCAGGTGAGATCTGCCCACTAGGAAAAAAAAAATAACCCAACTATGGTTCCTGGATTCACAGATACTGCAGATATCTGTACAAGAAAAACATAAAACCAAAGCAGTCAAAAGTCTGGCAAAATGGAGTAGATGATCTCCTGGCCCCATCCCACACTGAGGAGCTACTGGCAATGGGTAGCTGTCAGAAAGGAAAACCTTGCTTTACTAAGGATGTGGTCACTGGTAGGTTTCCCATGCTCCAGAGCATGTCCCACATCCAAGTACATAAGGGCAGCTATGACTAGACTTACAGCTCTGAATCTCAGAGCCTGGGAAAAGACAAATGGGCAAAGCCTACAGGATGCTCTAAGTCATTTCCAGAGACCCCCATGACCCAAACAGTGTTGTGCTGTAGGAGGATGGGGGCAGGCTTCAGAGCTCCACCTTTCTCCAAACTGCAATGTACTCTCTTCTGTGTTTTCCCTGCAACAGCTCTGATACAGAATTTTATTTGTGGGCTGCAGGAGGGTAAAATAAACACCAAGCTACAGTTGCTGTCATTGCCTTTCCACAGTCATTTTGCTATTAATTGTTGACAGACCACTGTGTAGGGCGATGAGATCTGAGGCCAAAGAAGGGGAAGAGATGTCAGAATTGGGAGGCTCTTGCCTGTGTGAGGCAGCTTTGACACACATTGCAGACAGCTTGCAACAGCTCTGATGGAGACAAGAGAAACCCAAGTGCTGCAAAAGGAGCCGGTGAAAAGATCTGAATATTCAGCCTGCCACTAACCATACCCCCCTCCTCCCCCTCATATTCCCTGCCTTGCCAATACAAGTTCCTTAACACTAACAGTGCTGAGAATTGTAGCAATGAGCACAATGTCAGGTCAAAACCATCATTGCTCTCCAAATGGGAGCTTAGCTGTGAAAGCATACTGCCTTCTCTCCCCTTTCCCAGGTCAGAATATTCTGTGAAGTGAGTGGGCTCTGAGAAGTGTTTTCGTCTGAGCTGGGTATTGCTGTCCTCCTAAATAAACCACTGAATAAAATAAATAAAACATCCTGAAATTGTTCCAAGTATAGGGGTATAGTGTTCTCTCTCTGTCTCTGTCTCTCTTCCTCCCTCTGTCTGTCTCACTCACACACACATACACAAACACACAAAGAGATAATGAGGCTATGTCTACAGCTGATTAAACGGAATTCTCTTATTCCTCTATCTTGAATTCCTTTATCTGTTACCCAAATGTACTCACCCCTTCTCTATAAAAACACAGATAGTATCGCCATTATATCCTGAACACTAATATCAATTTTGATATTAATGTGTACCCAGAAGCATCTCGACCTGTATTTATGACATTTTAATTTTTGATGGATAGGGCATCCTTCAACCATTCTAGAAATGACCTAGCCAGCACTCTTATACACCACCATTTCTGTTCTCTGTATTAACACCTAGACATCCTCCTAACTGCTGTGCAGGAAATAAAAACTAAATATTTTTTCTAAGAATTGATCCCTCTTAACCCTGAAGTGGAAAAAATCAATATTATGCAAGTAAAGGGTGAACCCCGAGTCTAGTATCTATTACATTTTTCCTGGCTGGTCTTCTGGGACTACTCTTGATAAAAGGAGATGGTATTTTTAAATCAGTAGTAAACGTGTAGACAAAGTTGAAGGAAAATAAATGAAGAATAAATGCTTAGGTTCTAAGATTTCTACCACGGGGACACTCTGAACTGTCTCTAAGTCCAGCGAGTTGCAGCTCCAGATCTAGAGACAGGGCAAGAGCACTGAGAGAGCTGAGGAACATGCGGATGTTCAGAACAGATCAGGATCCCGACTGGGCAATCAGAGCTGTCTTCACTACCTGGCACACCAGAGCCACAAGGTGAGGAACCTCTACTCTTCATCAGCAACCAGGGTGAGGCTTCAGATTACTGTACTGTATGAGGAAAGAGATTTGTTGGGGTGCAACAGGAGGTCTCCTTGAAAACTTGGGATGCCTGAGGGGGAAAAATACAAACAAAAACAGCCTTTGTACTTGAGCACAGCAAATGAAGATGTGAACTTAGATGCTAAGTTAAATCCAAGATTGATTAAAAATTTAGAAATTTCTAAAAAGTATTATGAAAATACTACAGTATAATTCCAGGGTGAAAAGAGATTTTAGAAAAGACACCAAAGGTAGACATAGCAATGGAAAGATATAAAAGAATGCTTATGTAAAACTATTAAATGCTTAAGGAAAAATGAAATTATGGCAAAGTAAAAAATATAAAATATTCATAATTTGCATGACACATAAATGGAAAGAATTAACAGAGAACACCTTCAGAGACATACTAACACAGATATAATTTACAGAAAAGAAAAACAATTGGAAAACAAACATTTAATTACACAAATACAGAAAGCTAAACAAAGTTTTTTTTTTTTCTCAACCATCTGACTCACTACTGGTGTGTCTGACTTCAGTAGACTAGTGGACTGTTTAGAGTCGACTGGTAGCATCTTTCATATGTTAGTTAATGGGACACCTCTTAGATACCTGTAAACATTTCAGTGATGATACTGCTAATGGTACCTGCCAAAATAAAAGGGGGAAATGTGTTAAGGTAGTAGAGACAATGGGTTGAATTGGACACAAATACCATTAGAAAAAATAATGAGATAATAAAGTAGCAAAAATTAATTTTTGGTACCTCCAAAATTCCTAAAGTATCTCATGGATAAAAGGGGAAAGATATGAGCTTTTGAAGGCATCAACCGCCTTTCCTCCTCAGACTGCACTCATATGATCACGTGGTAGGAAACAGTCCTCCCTGGGAAATGGATGCATTGTGTTGAGTCATCCGAGTCCTTCAACTACTGCCTTTTCCCTTACTAATAAAAAGTCTGATGCATCCTCTGAACTCTTTCCCACCAGTCATCAAACATGTCACTCAGAGAAGTCAATAGATTTAATAGCTTGTACAAAGTTCAATCAGTTTTTTTCTTTTGTTCTTATTCCTGTGTATTTTATTCAGAACACCACACACACACCACGCAATCATCTCTGGAAATGCATTTATGTCCTGGTACAGTGTAAGAAACATCCAAAATTTGTAGCACAACTGAAATATTTACCATCCAATTTACTTGATGATTTCAACTAGTAAGAACAGTCCTATGGGGGGGGGTGATGAAAAATAGGCAGATGAGTGGCCCAAGGGGAAATTCTCGCTAATTATAGCAGCAAGATTAGTACATGTTGGGAGCTTCTTAGCCTCCCAAGAGTTACTTGAACTGTAAGTTCTCAGTGGGCAAGGGGGCAACTGATCCAGTAATGGGGTGTGAAAGGCTATCCCACCCAGGGTGATATTAGTCAAAGATCACTTGAATTTTACACCTAATGCCTGTAGGCTTGGGGTCAAAGAAGAGTTTAATAAAGCATTGCTCTGGATCCACACGATGCACTGATCTCCTATGAGCTGAAACTGATCCTAGCAGTAAAAGCACAGTATCCAAAAGCAGCCGGAAAGGCTGACCGCTTTTCAGTTGATAGCAGTATTCAAAGACTCTGAGTTGGTAGAGACTCCAGCAACAAGCAGGAAGGCAGCAGTACCCCTGAGACAGAGTCATAGCCATGCAAAACCTTTCAAAATGATGACTAGAAGAACATGCTTAGTTGCAAAAAGACCTATAATCTAAGTCTGTATATTTGTAGGAGTAAGGCCATGGAAATGAGACAGCAACCTTGCACCATCACACAAGTTGGATTTGGAAGAAAATACTAACGAGAATTCATTCATCAGTGAGGATTGAACAACTTCATCAGTTGAAGAAAGAAAAAAAAAACATCAGAGAAATTTTAGAAGCTCTTAAGTAGAATTTCCTACCAAATATGGGAGATGCCAGAGTCAGGTTACAAGACTGGCATGGATGGTTCTAGTAATTCATCACTAATGAATTAGACCATTGCTGTGCCTACTGTGTCTCTGACTGTGGGACAGCTGCTGGAAAAGCAAAGATCAACAGAGAGCAGAATTTAAGTCTTCTACAGCATTCAGTGGGAGAGACAGAAGAACCAAAGCCTCATAATTCCGGAAGGGATCGCTACTGAACTGGAAAGGTGTACTTCCTGTGTTTAGGATGCCATAGGGATTTACAGTAGTTAGGAAAGCACAGGTAATTACAGTAGACAGAAAGGAATAACATTTTCTTAAAATTTCCCATAATTCTCCATTTCAAAAAGGTGGGGAAACTTTAAAAAAATTTCACCCTATAAATTGCATTAGGTCAATACCACTAGTAGCGTCATGAAGCAAAAAATTTCAAACACACATCTGTATTTATTCTCTGTCATTGAATAACCCATCACATCTCTTATTTCTGTGGCTCCAAAGCAGCATATCAGTCAAATAAAAGATAAGATATTTTAAAGACATAAAATTAAAATTACTGAGGTCTTTATCCTGTATGTACACTTATTTATCCTATGTTATGCTTATTTTTATTAAGTGGCTGCTTATTTTGATACTGATTTCCAAATCTCCATTTTTTCTACTGTGTTATGAAATATACAGTTTTGACTAGATTAAATTGCTAATGATATCACAAAATGTCATCTTCTAATCACTAGTTTTCACCAGTGTTAGCAGGGATTATGTCAGATTGGTTGGACCTCATGCCTTGTAAAAATCTATCCTAAACTCTATAGTTCTCAATCCTATCAGGCATTTTCCATCTCTTTAAAAATATGTTTTATATTCTTTCCCTAAACTTAAACTTGACTAAACTCTCCCTTTCTTTTGTAACAAGTTTATGGCATTATTATTATTTTAAAAGTTTTAGACATATTGAAAACTGAGGGCAAATATAAACTCTGCTTTATAAGCAAAATGAGATGGTCCATGTTTTTCTAGAGAAATGGCATATATTATCTTACATTGACAGTAAGTTATCCTTGGTTGGATTTAGAGCCAACATCTATTCATTAGACTTGTTGAAAAGCATTGTGCGGAATTTTCACCAACTGTACACCCCTCCTGAATCTGCTCTTGCCAAAGCAGAACAGCAGGGAGCCAAAAGAGGCAGGTACTGTGAAAAATAAACAAAAGAATAAAGGAGGTTTCACTTCCTGGAAGCCAAGATAATCATTCATGAAGATAAAAGGCCTCAAGGAATGTGGAATATTGACAATTGTTTCCCTGGCTAGAGACTTCAGGTCTGCAGAACCTCCACATCCTCTTGGGCAATGTCCCAGGAGGGAGCATGCTGAAGGATGCTCAGAGAAGAGTTTCAGAACTCCATAGGAAACCTATATGTTAGGTTTTTGTCTGTTTTGACAATGTCTGAGGAAAGAAATAGGTGCCTCATCATAGCCTTTAAAGTTATGTTGGCAGGGATTTTCTGTCCCGCCCGGTCCTGCAGCCGTTTAGTCCCAAATAAACACACAGAGGTCTACATTAATTATAAACTGTTTGGCCTATTAGCTCAGGCTTTTTATTAACTTTTTTTTTTTTTTGGTTTTTCGAGACAGGGTTTCTCTGTGGTTTTGGAGCCTGTCCTGGAACTAGCTCTTGTAGACCAGGCTGGTCTCGAACTCACAGAGATCCGCCTGCCTCTGCCTCCCAAGTGCTGGGATTAAAGGCGTGCGCCACCACCGCCCAGCTTTATTAACTCTTATAACTTACATTAGCCCACAATTCTTGTCTGTGTTAGCCATGTGGCTTGGTACCTTTTTCGGCCAGGCAGTTACATCTTGCTTCCTCTGTGTCTGGATGACAACTGCACACTGAGCTTTCCTCTTCCCAGAATTCTCCTGTTCTCACTGCCCCGCCTCTATTCCCTGCCTGGTCACCCTGCCTCTACTTCCTGCCTAACTACTGGCCAATTACCATTTGTTTAAAATATAAGTGACAGGGTACAGACCATTGTCCCACTACACTTCCCCCCACACTTATTTTTTTAAACAAGAACTCTAAATTGAATCTCCTTTGTTTAGCTTTTCTCCTGATCATTATCCATAGCAACTTGTAACCAACATTCTAAACAAAGGTAAACATCCATAGTCCATATTTTAGGAATGTGGGAGTAGTTTTCCAGGCTACTTCCTGCTGATTGGGGGCACTGATAATCTTATGGGGACCTAAAGAAAATTTAAAATTATGATCAAGTCCTACTGGAGTATCCTGTGAAGCTTGATCATCTCAGGCAGCATCTTGAATCCGTTCTGAATATAGAACTCAGATATCTGGACTATCCACTCCAATCAGAGATTTCTCAGGGGGTCTTCCTTGAACAAATATGATTTTTCTTAATCCAGAATGAACCCACAGCCTCTCATTTCCTGTGGAAACAAAAGCAAAACCTCTTCTCCAAAGTAACATACCTTTTGACTTAAATTTTTCAAAATACATATGTTAGATTAATCCAGCAGCATTTATAATCAAGTATCTTTTAGTGGCTTTTGCTCCTTCCTCAGTAATCAAACAATTTAAAGACAACACAATAACATAGAGTATCCAGACTCTCTGTGTATTTTTCATCTTTATGTGGCTTTATTTTAAACACTAGTTCTTTTATTTTTATTTTTAATTTTTGGCTTTTTGAGACAGGATTTCTGGTTTAGGAGGTCCTTTTGTCTGTATGTTGCTTTTATTGGTTAATGAATAAAGAAACTGCTTTGGTCTATTGATAGGGCAGAACTTAGGTAGGCGGGAAAAACTGGACTGAATGCTGGGAGAAAGTGGCAGAATCAGGGGGATGCCATGCATCCACCACTGAAGATAGATGTGCTGAATCTTTGCTGGTAGGCCACAACCTCATGGTGATATGCAGATTAATAGAAATGGGTTAAATTAAGATGTAAGAGTTAGCCAATAAGAAGCTAGAGCTAATGGGCCAAGCAGTGATTAAATTAATACAGTTTCTGTGTGGTTATTTCAGGGCTAAGCTAGCCGGGCAGCTGGGATGAACAAGTGGGCCCTCCTCCTATAGGTTTCTCTGTGTATCTTTGTCTGTCCTAGAATTCTCTCTGTAGACAAGATAGTCCTTGAACACACAGAGATTCACCTGCCTCTGCCTCCCAAGTGCTGGGATTAAAGGTGTGTGCCACCACACCCAACTACTCTCTTTATTTCTTATTTTAAATATTTTATTCTTTTTTCTTTTCTCTCACAAGCTTACATATATTTTTAAACACACTGTAAACCATTTACAGGTCTCTTCATCCGAATCTATCTTTACTGTATATCTTTCTTTTTTTGACCACATGTGTCTTTAATTTTCTAAACCATATAGCTAGGATTAAAGCCATGGCTTTGACAGCTGGATCCAACCCATTCCTTAGCTTTCTGGGAGCCTAGTTTCATGGCAGAGGTACTGGCTGGAGCCATGCTTATTGCCACAACTCTATAGAGTTTCAAGGTCCCTGACACCACCAAGAAGCATGTGTCGACAATTCATAAACATCATTTAAGTGTTTGGTGGCAGAACCTCTTAGAAGAGTTGCAGAATTTTGCAGCTAAAGCTCAGTCAGGAAGCTTCTCTTAAATGAGATGCAGTTGCCTCTAGCAAAGACAACAAACCTGAGAAATTGCTGCAACCAAGAAGGCATGCTTAATGCTGTTATTTTGTGTCTAGAATTACTTCCCACGTTCTTTCAGGTTTTCTGTGGATACAGTTGCCCATACATTGGGCACCATTTGTTGACAAGGGTTCAGAGTTCTTGTGTTTTTTTTTAAAGGGGGGAAGTGCTGTGGGACAACGGTTTTACCCTGTAAATATTTGTCTTTTGTACTTGCTTAATAAAATACTGATTGGCCAGTAGCCAGGCAGGAAGTATAGGCAGGGCAACTAGGTAAGAAGTAGAGGCAGGGAAATGAGAACAAGAAAATTCTGGGAGGAGGAAAGAGTCAGCTGCAGTCATCACTCAGACATAGAGGAAGCAAGATGTGACTGCCTCACCAAAAAAGGTACCACGCCACATGGCTAACACAGACAAGAATAATGGGCTAATATAAGATATAAGAAAGAGTTAATAAGAAACCTGAGCTAATAGGCCAATCGGTTTATGATTAATGTAGACTTCTGTACATTTCTTTGGGACTTAACAACTATAAGACCTGGTGGAACAGAAACCTCCGTTAACAAAGTTAGTAGATACTTCTGAATATAAATAATGGTGCATGTTTCTGGCTTTAGACGTTTATGAAGAATAAGGACAAATATATTCATTCATAACAACAGACCTTAAAGAATTTAACGTTTTTCCATGGCATCTGGCCTCAATATCCCATAGCACCTAGAACATTAACAAAATAGTTCACCTTTACAAAATATAATATTGAAAAGATCTGAGGATGCCGAGGCAGTTTCTAAATCAATGGATAGGCTGTCTGATCCCAGTAAGTGCTGGTGGAGAGAGGGGAAATGTAAGCTTCCTGACAGGATGTCACTAACAGAAATGAACAAAGGTAAATGCCTAAGGAAATTAAACACACCACATGGGATTCTTAGCAGATCCTATCAGCATCAAGACCAGATTGGCATCAGAAAATATGGGTCAGTCACATAAAAAGACTGCCATCCTCATATGCTTCCATCCTGTTACAATATCAGTGAAGCCCAGAAACTAGGAAGACAGATGGAAGAGAGACTCAGATAGACCACATACCCCACCTCCTCCACCTATATCTACCATTGCCACAACTGGACAGAAGAAGATAAAACTAGATTAGAGTAATAGTAGAACATTAAAATCAAGCACATGTAAGTGTCTAGTGGTAATCTGTAGAATAAAGCAGTTTCTTCTTCAGGTCAGAAAGAAGATACCTATACATATAAATTTGAAAGTTGTATCAAATGCCTGGTTGCTTCTAGACATTCCAGTGATAGCTTTTTCCCTTCTTGTTACATTATTTTTTATCTCTCTGTAACTCATTGAATGTTGTTTATTATAACTTAGAAAAGAGTATGTTAAATATGAAGTTACCAAAAGTAAAAATTGGACTTTAGTATATGGGTTTGGATCAAAACATCCCAATATCTCTTTTTTGGCTTTTCAGGAATATATTTCACTAGGATATATTCTTTGAAACAGTCACATTAGTAAGGAATATTATATTTCAGAAAAAACCTAGTTCTTAAAGGAGTAAAATGAAGCAATAAAATAAAGAATGAGAAACACTGTTCTCTGACCACATCTTTGAAATAGGGATGTGTGCTTAGGGATAGCTATTAACTTAGCTATCTTGACTATGACGGGCATAAGCAAATTGCAAGAGGAGTTTATTTAGGAACACTATAAGCATCTCAAATCTCAGGGCTAGAGACGTATTTTCAAGAGTTTTCAAGAAACTAGAAGCAAGGAAGTCCTATAATCTCTCTCCTGGGGCATCTCAATTTTCCCCTGAATGTTTGCTCCATTCTTGGCTCCTCTCTGAAGACAATCCTGATCTTCTATGGTTTATACTGGCTTATCCGTTTGCTACAACTCCAAGCATGCTAGCTTCTTGACCTCAGGCTCCAAGACTGTTTGGCAGCCTTCCTTCATGTTTCTGGTTCAAATAAACAAATGAGAGAAATGTATTTGTTCATGTTTCTGTTCCAAGCTTTGTGACAATAGCCAAGACACCGAAGGGGCTACACTTGGTCTTCATCTATTGTCTTTTACTGCCAAGATGGGACGGTATTTGAAGAAATCTATTTCTCTAGTTCCCACTGAACTCTAGTCCTGGCTTCCACACTGAAGAATCATGTGCTATCTAATACAGAAGGCTTTGATTTTCATTTGTGCCATGCATGATATGCTATTTATTGAGTTTACTTACTATTAAAGTAGCCATTCATATATCCATTTTATAACTTCACTTTGAATAAAAATTGAAGCCCTTTGTTATTTTCCATATTTTAGGACATGGAATCACTGCAGTCATGAAAGATCTCAAGGCTCATCCATCTGATCTGTTCTCTCTTGTCTCGGGAACTTAGCGGGAATTTGATTTTTTTTAACTGAAAGTGAATTACGTTACACATAGTTGAATGTAAAATAGAAACTGTTTCATGCATATGGGCAGAGAGCATCCGGGTCACCTGGATAAGAAAGTGTACTGATGCCCCTCCACAGTGAAAACCACTTCCTTGCAGAAGAGAGTTCAGAGCCACAAAGGAAATTCTAGCCAGATGGAAACTCTTTCTGTCATCTAAACTAACCACATCCTCTTGTTCTTCACTCAGCAGAGATGAAAAACGATCTTTCTTGAATGAGCCAATAAAAAGGCAGTATGGTCTTCCTTCCACAGTGACCTCTTATAGAATGAATTCCAAATTGGACTATTTTGGTTAAATGCTGCTGAATGGAGACCTAAAAGTGGGGGCCTCTCCAGGCTGAGATCTTCCATTCCTTCAAAGGTGCTTATGATCAACTGCTGGACTCTTGGGAAGAGAGCCCAACTAGCCTTTGCCTTCTAGGTAGAACCTTCTGTTTCATATTCCACTTTAACTTAAGCTTACAAAAGGGAATATAGAGGAAAGCCTAGAAATTAAGCATTAAGTACTTTTTCTCATATGCTTTAACTAATTTCAAAAGACCAAGCATAATCTGAGAATGTATTTTATCCCTTCCTAGTTTTGAAGAGGAAAAAATTTTATTTTTTCTACCAATTCTATTTAATTAATAAACAATGTCATGTTTATCCATTAACCATGTTTTTCAATAGGTATACAAAGGGAATATGCATCAGGAAAGTATGAAAAAAACAATATTAAAGACAGTCCTTTTGCAGAGAGAGAGAGAGAGAGAAAGGAGAGAGAGAAGTCTTTGCACATAGCTTTTTCCACAGGAAGAACCAGTAGATGAGAAAGAACCACATCAAAGAGATGAGATAGATTCTAGGGGACTTGAAATCAATAACCTAAGTTGAGGGCACAAATTCAATTTTAATCAACTCAAAAATGAAATAACCCTAGAAGGAAGACCAACCTCAGGAAGAAACTGATCAAAACCCCCAAGCAAGAGTCTGAGTTCACTACACTTATAAGAAAAGGGGATACTTTTTTTAATGATTAGAATGACTTTTAAACAAAATCATCCCAGAAATGTCTACCCTAGAAATATTATATGATTTCAAGAAGTTTTTCCAGATTGTGCATTAGAGGCGTTTATACAAGGCATTCTCCCTGATCTAAACACTGGAGGGGTGTGGGCAATTGCCTTTCTACCTTCTATGACTTGCAGCCATGTTCCAGATGCAAATCACATGTGGGTTCTCTCTCCCTATAACTGCATTCCTGGTTGTGTGACGCTGCAGTAAGTGTTAAAGGGAAGTTTTAGACAACAGTCTCAGGAGACAAAAATAGCAAAAGCTGAGTGGATTCAGCCCAGAACCATTCTTCCCGTGTCCATCAGAGCTGCGTGGTCTCCTGCCAATTCTCTGCTTTGCCTCCTTCAGTTACTTTCACATCTCTGTTCACTTGACCAGCACACAACATCTGCTTATGAAAATAATAATAGCAGCCTTTTTCTAAATAAGAATCATAGCATATACATGTGTTATAGTCTGCTTTTCTTTGCAACACAACCAAAAGCTACTCCAGGTGTCTTTAAATGATGGACTATAATCTACAACCTTAGCAGGAGGCAGGAACTAAAACAGAGAACATGGAGAGACAAGGCTTACTAGCTTGCTCTCCATGACTTGCTCAGCTTGCCTTCTTACCCAACAGGGATCACCTGCCCGATTGTTAAGAAAGTATCCCCATGCCAGTCTGATGGAGGCAAATCTTCAATTCAGATTCTCTCTTCTCAAATGACTCTAATATCTGTCAATTTTACAATAACTAACCAGAAAAATAGATTCCCCCTTTTACAAAAAAGGACTATTGCTCTATATTTTAGATGCCTTCCTACTATTTATTTGTTACAAGGAGCAGGGCCCCTTATTTGTCCCTGCCTCCCGTCTAGCTTACACCCAAAATAACCACACAGAAACTGGATTCATTTAAACACTGCTTGGCCATTAGCTCTAACTTCTTATTGGCTAACTCTTATGTCTTAATTTAACCCATTTCTATTAATCTGTGTATCGCCATGTGACTGTGGTTTACCGGCAAGATTTTAACCAGTGTCGATCTCAGGCAGGAGATCCATGGCGTCTCTCACCTTGCCCTTCTTCCCATCATTCAGTTCTGTCTTCTCCGCCTACCTAAGTTCTCCCATATCAGGCCCAAAGAAGTTTCTTTATTCATTAACCAATTAAAGCAAGACATGAACAGAAGAACCTCTTACACCATTTATTTAGAAGAAATTACAATGTTAAGCCGGGTATGCAGCTCGACAAGGCTGGTTCTTATAATACAGTTTCCAAAACTGCATTATAACCTATGGATAAAGTGTTTTAGTACACTGGATACTCTTTGAACTGAAGCCCAGCCTACAATATATGTATCAGCGGATTACTGAGCAATTCAACAGTGCTTCATGTAGAGCTCTGTCCCCACTATGCAGACATTTCGTTAGGGAAAATATTTTAGACCTGTATTTGAGGCAAAGTGCCACTAACACTAAGCTCTTCTCACGGGGAATCGCAGTCCTGTAATAGGTAGTCTCTGGCCCCAGTGCCAAGCAAGCAGTTGAAATCAAGATAACACAATAAAACAGAAAGAACAGAGGAGACCAAAGTTATCTGTCTAGAATGTTAGAATGCCCAAACAAGCAGAGTTTAAAGTAGGTCGCAGGAATGAACATAATTCTGAGATCTAGAACCGCTAGGAAATCAAAAGGTGGCCAATCAGATGCATAATCCTAAAGCAGTTAGATGACTAAAGAACACTGGTGCTCTGTCTAAACCTGGGTTCTTACCATCATTCAGTAGCAAGGAACCTAGCAATCCAAGCAGGTTTGTAGGATCAGAAGTGACTTAAACAGCACTTCTACCTTCACGGTTAGCACAAAACTCACTGGAAAAGCGTACGAGTGGATTAAGAGAGCCTGGTACTTTCCTGAGATGTCTTCTGTGCTCATCTACACAACCCACCCTCTGCTAACCACCCTTGCTCTTCCCAGGGAAGGTTCTGAAGGTGAGTCTGTCTGTCACAGAAAGCAGATTGATGAACAGATTCCACACATAGATGCCCAACAAAACCACCAGGGGTAAATGTTAAAAATGCAGAACCCTGTGCTAGAAAGATGGCTCAGTTGGTAAAGGGCTTGCCACACAAGCGTAAGGACTTGAGTTTGAGACCCAGAACTCATAAAAATAAAGTTATGCATGATAATTCATTCTTATAGTCCCCTGCACTGGGGAAGTGGAGACAGGAAGATCCCTGAACTCATTGATCAGCCAACCTAGTCCAATCCAAGAGCCCCAGCACTCAGCAAGTCTCTGTTCCAAAAGATAAGATTGGTATCCCCTGAAGGATAACGCCTGAGATTGACTTCTGGCCTCCATTCATACACAAACACACACACACACATGAACACTCACACACAGAGCAAACTCCAGGGGCCCACCTTCATTTCTGAGTTACAAATGTGACGACAAATACACTTGATATATATTGTCTAGTTGATTTTCGAAGCAACTTACATGCAAAGGGATTCTGCTTACACACAATGTGTAGGTACTTTTCCTCAGGTCACTGTGCCTGTTGGCAAGAGAGTCAGGAAATCAACAGAGTCTTGAAAGCAAATAGTAAAACTGGCAGAAGACATGAGCAAGTAATTCACTCAAAAGCACACCTGACTGTTTAAACACATGAAAAGATGACCTCATTCACATCTATGAAAAGCACTCTGAGATACTAGTTCTTGCCATCAGTTTGGCAAAGTAAAATGCTTAAGAACACACTTCCATGGAGGAGACAATGGGAGCTTTATGTAAAGATGGCAATTACTGTGGGATCACCAGGAGGGAAGTTGACAGCATCTAAGGAAACTACATGTACGTTTATATTTTAAGATAGTAGTCTTTCTCCTAGTAATTTCTACTGAATATATATTCCAACTACACAAAGCAAATATGTAATTGAGCTCTGATGATTAGAGATTACTGTAGAACTTGATTAAATTAGGCTATGGTACACACACACACTGTGAAGCACAAAGAAATGAGAAAGATCTATATGAATAAAGAGGTTGCTTCCAAGAAATATTCAATAGCAAGATGAATGGTTTAGAGACTGTATGTAGGATCCTCCCTTTCAAGTCAGAGGGGAGAAATGGTAAAATAAAAAATGTGCCTAATTACTATAAAATAAAATGAAATTCAAAAAATTAGTCATGCATTTCTTGATCCATTTAAGTCTAATATTTAGAACTAAGTTTTAAAACAATAGAATGTTTTCAGGAAATAAACAACATATGGAATAATGGGTAGAATTTCATAATGCTGCCAAAGATTTAATAAAGTGTGTCTTAGAAGAATCTGTGGAATGGGTAGGGACTGAGTGAGTACTAATTACAGGCAAAAAGAGAGATATCTAAGTCATCTTCATAAATATGAACTGAAAAAACTAACAAAACTGTGAAGGTATTTACAGTGTGTGTGTGTGTGTGTGTCTGTCTGTCTGTCTGTCTATGGATATGGATGTGTGTGTCTGTGTATGTCTGTGTGTCTGTGTAAGTATGTGTCTGTGTGTGTGCCTGTGTGTGTCTGTGTATGTATTTGTGTGTGTGTGTATGTGTCTGTATGTCTGTGTGTATGTATGTATTGTGTGTGTGTATGTGTGTGTGTGTACTTACCCAAATGGGCATATATAAAGAACAAAGAATGACTTCCTTAATCATTTTTCTACTTTATTTGTTAAGACAAGGTCTCCCTCTGAACCTAGAGCTGGTCATTTTATCTAGACTGACTGTACAGTAAGCCCTCAGGGCCCAGCTATCTCCAAACACCAGCACAAGGATTACCAAGGAGAGCTGCCACCCTGGCTTTCTCACAAGGATCATGGGGGTCTGAACTCAGGTCCTCATCCTTACACAGAAGCCCCTTAACCCCTGAGCCATTTCCTCATCCCAGTATTTATAATATAAAGAAACAGTGGCATTCTGGTGGGGCAAACAATTACCTCAGAGGTTACCCACTGACTGACTGGTACAAAGGGACCTGGCCAGCCTTACCATTCATTCAGGTCTTCTAAATTCACAAGCATCAAGAATGTATTTATTTCAGTATTTATGGATGAGTTTGTGAGTAACTGACAGCTCCCTATAGAATATCTAATTCCCCATGTAACTTAAAAGCTGTAGTTTTGCTTAGAGGTAACAATGTCTCTAAATAAAAGTCATTCATTTCCCTGTACTCCCTTGCAACTCTAGGTAGCCAGGTAATGTGGTTTAAGTGATTGAGCACAACTCCATGCAACATCTGTCACTCTTGTCCCCTGGAATGCTGAAGCAAAAGTCAGTGAGAGACTGCACTCCAACGTCGTGGTAAAGGAGGAGGCACACTAAAGATGTGTAGGAGATGGGAAAGAAACGGGAACATCACTGGGCTGCTGAACCACTTTTCCACTGTCAGACACCAGACCTCTTAGTTATGAGACTAAGTAATCTCCGTGTGTATTTGAGTTGGGGCTTACAGGTTCTCTTTTATTTACCGTAGAGCCCACCCAGGATTTATGGCAGTAAACTATCCCTAATATTCGGTGATGACTAAATTTCAAATTTTACCATTTTCATGCATCCCACTAATAAAGTCACACCTCACCATCACTGGATCCAGTTATAGGAGTTCATGCTAACTTTTTCATATGCCTTATGTCTCTGGGTTGCTGTTTGTGTATCTGGGGTCAAGGCACTGATTGAAAAAAAATGAATGAAATTTTTGCCCTGGCAACTGAAGCATGCATGGGCAGCCCATATATAGTGGTTCTGTTGAACTTGTCCATATTGGGTTTCATGGTCTAAGTTGATGAAGATGACTGACCAGATCTCTTCCTCAAGAGGACACCAGATCTCATTGCAGATGTTCGTAAGCCACCATGTAGTTGTTGGGATTTGAACTCAGGACCTTTGGAAAAACAGGCAGAGCTCTTAACCGCTGAACCCTCTCTCCAGGCCCCAAGTCACTGACTTAACAGTTTCAATTCCCTGTGTTGTTTCAACTAAAATACCAAGAAAGTTCCAGGCAGGAGTAGGCCATGGTAGGACTAAGGTGTGATGGAGGTGGGTCTTTCATTGGTTAATTAATAAAAAACCTGCTTGGCCCTGATAGGACAGAAAATTAGGTAGGTGGAGTAGACAGAACAGAATGCTGGGAGAAAGAAGCCAAGTCAGTGAGTCGCCTTGATTCTCCCGCTGGACACAGACACAGGTTAAGATCCTCCCTGGTAAGCCACCAGCTCGTGGTGCTACACACCTTATTAGAAATGGGTTAAAGCAAGATATGAGAATTAGCCAGTAAGGGCTAGAGCTAATGGGCCAAGCAGTGTTTAAAAGAATACAGTTTCCGTGTAATTATTTCGGGTAAAGCTAGCTGGGTGGCGGGACGCAGCCCCGCCACCGCTCCTATTACAACAAAGGTGTACTTTCTTACAACTGGAATCAGTAGTTAAACAGAAACCTAGGAGCCAGGAACCATTCACAGAGGGCAACGAGAACAAATTGTAAATGAAACAACTCTACAAATACAATAATTACTGATTAAAAATAATTATATCCTTCATTTGAAAGTAGGAAAAAGTGCTAAAAATATAGCATGGAACAAGGAGTTATTTGTTGAAAGGGATTAGACCACCAACTCAGGGGCAACCCTACCCACAATGGGCTGGGCCCTCTCCTATCAATCACCAATTAAGAAAATGCCCTACATGATTTTTTTATGGAGGCATTTTCTCAACTGATACTTCTTCCTCTTAAATAACTTTAGCTTGGGGCTGGAAAGATAGCTCAGAGGTTAAGAGCACTGGCTGCTCTTCCAAAGGTCCTGAGTTCAATTCCTAGCAACCATGTGTTGGCTCACAACCATCTGTAGTGAGATCTAGTGCCCTCTTCTGGCCTTCAGGTGTACATGCAGGTAGAACACTGTATACATAATAAATAAATAAATCTTAAAAAAAAATCTCTTTGAAAAAAATAACTCTAGCTTGTGCCAAATTGACATAAAACTAGCCAGCACAGGCACACAGAATGTAAGAGTCGTGAAGTCGCGGAAGCTTCTACCATAATCTCAAAGGAAGATCCAGGAAACCAGGAAATGTATGACAGGCTTGGAGTCTCTGTAGTTAGTCCATGAGAAACCAGATCCTGAAGTTGTGAGTAATGTCATAGCTACAAGAGAGACCCCTAAGAAGTTGGAGATGCCCAGTAACATGGAATATGTGCTGTAGAAAACCACAGGCAACGGAACCAGTCCAGAAGAGAGGCCTTGTGTGATTCAACCAACAGGACTATGACATCGTTGTTGCCTAATTCCTTGGGAGCTTACTTCCCATCACTGTGCAGCCCAGGTGCTGGCAGATGTGAAGCTATAGGATTTGGTGTTTGCCTAACTGGATTTATGTCTTGCTTGGGTCTATTCCTTCCTTTCTCTTCTCCTGTCCCCTTCTCTTTTAGAATGGCAAGGCTTTATCTCTGCCTTTGTATGCTAGAAGTATAGAACTCGTTGGGTTTTTCTTTCTTTTTATAAGATCTCAGTTCAGAATTGCCTTAAGAATTTGAACCTCTAGGTTTTAGACTTACTTAACCTTAAAGCCAACACTTAAACACTCAAAACTACCTATTCTCCCTTCCTAGGGAACTCACAGCTAGCTTGTCTGATTGACAGCCCCAAATTTCCACTTCCTCTATCTCCATCCAGTTTCACACTGTGTGTACCTGTCAACATCTCTCACTTAAAGTATTTCCCCTGCAGGTAGACCAGCTCTCCCCACTAGGGCTAGCTGGATAAGTAAACCACCCTTGCTGTGACTAACTGGGGATGTGATAGTGCAGGTACTTTTACTTCCAATGCCCCAGACTCAGGTAAAAGCCTCTGAAAATAGCTTCCCACCACTGCACTGCAGTCAAATACACAGAACTTCTTCAGTGCTGGTATACTATGGAGACTCCTGGACCCATGTCTGCTTGGCCTGCCATTCTACGCAATGCTAAAACTGCTATAAATAGTTCTCGAGTGTATTCTTTTTGCATTTATCTCAGCCTCTACTCACTACCAGACTGCCACTCCTTCTTTTTCCTCTCAGAAACTTGGGATTTTCTTTTGCTTTCTTTCCAGAGAGAGAGAGAGAGAGAGAGAGAGAGAGAGAGAGAGAGAGATTCAACCTCTTCATGATGGAAGCTACAGAGCTCACTCTGTAGGATGCTCCTTTCCCTTGCCTCAGCCCTGCCCTTATTGCAACTAGACCATCTGCCTGCTGGGAATGCCTTCCTCTTCCTCTTTTCACTTCCAAGTTTCTCTGGCTTTTTTTAAAACTGTGATTCTATTTGTTCACTGCTGAAAATGCTGTGTCTCAAAGAGAAGCTGCTCTTCAGTGGTTCCATCTCTGTTCCTGGGAGGAGGTATTAGTGATGCTGCATGCTCCATCAGTCTACCATCTTTCAAAGATTTGCTTGCTTTCTTTCCTGACCTTTAACAACTGAGTATTGTTCCATTAGGTATATATGCTCTCTTTACTCACAAATTCATTTTCTGATGGACATTTAGATTGATTCCATTCTTTAGCTATAGTAAATAATGTTATAAAGATATAGGAGTGTAGCTATCTCATAGATACACTGATTACTATTCCCTTAGATATACTCTTATTTTCTAGAAGGCTCTTCACTGTTTTCCATATGACTGTCTGGCAATAATAGATTTTTAAGGGGCTTTTAAAATACTTTTTCAGGATGATTTAGAGGTTTACAACAGCTATCAGTTAATTTTTCATTAAATATTTTAGAATTCCTGTATGGAGACTATGTATATGGTATACACATGTGGAAGGGAAAACATTCATTGGCATGCAAAAATGCCAGAGGAGGATGTTGGGTATTATTCTCTATTACTCTCCACTTTCTTCCTTTGAGACAGCATCTCTCATTGAACCTGGGCTTGGTCTAGTAGTCAACAGGTCCCAGAAACCCTCCTATGTCCATTCCTACATTATACTGGAGCTACAGGAATACATGACCACAACTGAATCTCTACATGGGTACTGAGGTTTTAAACTCATATTCTTAAGATTGGGCAGCAGTCTATGCCACCCACTGAACCATCTCCCCAGCATCCCAATTTTTAAATTTAAATTTATGAAACTTCACTGCAACTTAGACATGTTTTTATACATATACAAATAGCAATCTTAACCAAATTACAAGTGGTCAAAATTTTGCTGCAGTCTAAATAGATTCTTAAACCCACCCCACCCTACCCCCAAAAAAATCAGGACACAAACAAAAACAGTTTCTAACATGGTCCCATTGTTTCATAATGAATTTTGCTTTCTTGAGAGAGTCATTTTTATAAGGTACCAAATAGCAAGCATCTGCATCATTTAAGAGTCCCCTGCGTAAGGGAAGAAGCTGTCTTATTTTATGTTTGTTTATTTGAAAGAGTATTTGGGAAGAAATGGGAAAATGGGCCCCGGAGATGAATATTCTGAACAATTAACCTATAAACAAATAAATAACACAGTATAGGGGCTACTTACTGTCACATTCCTACAGACAAGACAACAATAAGTTCAGGAGTGAGGTTGATGTGATGGATATCCCTGGATCAGCAGCACGCTTTACCAGATTTGGAAACAAAAGCACACATGCCCTCTTTTATTGTTCCACCCTGTAAAGGACACACTCTGCTTTCCTCAGTCCTTGATCCCCTCACCCAGATACTCATCAATAATCTAGACATTTATACTTATTCTCAGAAGGATGGCATATGCTAGCTCTACCAAGGAAAAGGAAGAGGAAAGATTAGCTATTGGGGAACCAGTTTTGAAGTCATCTTTTAGTAATCCAAGGAAAAGAACCATTGCAATGTTTGTATAGAACCTCACAGACAGCACTGGACTGTGTGCATACCTGTGGCCAATCTAACTATAAGTCAGTGGCTAAGAAATGTGTGCATTAGAATCCGCTCGGAAGTGTTTTACTCAGTTCATGCCCGTTCCCTTCTTTAGCCAATTCTAATGAAATTTCTATACTTTATGCTAAAACAAATTCTTAACCTCTCCAGATTTATCAGAGACACATGGAAGATGAGACCACTGGAATTGAAGCAAATAAGTCTCCTTGGGTTTAGTCCCCACACTACGTCAAGCCAAAAACTTCGCAAACCACCAATATTAGTTTCCTTCTGCCTGTTACTAGGTCTCAACCAGATTAGCCTAAAGGTCCTTTGACTATACCCAGGGAAGGCTTGGACTCTGGGAGACATCCATGTGTGACTGAAGTTAAAGAAAGTTATTAATGTGAATAGAAGTTTTCACTAACTAAGATTTTCAACAAACAATTGAGAATGTGTTTCCTAAAAAAGATCACCATTTGGATAAACTTTAAAGTTATGTATTAGCAAAACATATATTTAAGATATGTTTTCCTATTTGATTTTTGTGTGTATGTATTCCAGAAAAGTTTCATATTATGTAATATTCTGGCATTTATATAAACTTTTAAATCTTATACAATTGTCCTAAAGGTAAGAGAAGAAATGCAACAGATGAAATAATGTTGTTTTCTTACCTTTTTTTTTTTTTGATTCTTCTCCAAATCAGGTAATGGTTTCCTTTCCTATACATAATAAGAACTGATATCAAGCTGGAGAGATGACTCAACAGTAAAGAGCACTGGCTGCTCTTCCAGAGGTCCTGAATTCAAATCCCAACAACCACATGGTGGCTCACAATCATCTGTAATGAGATCTAGTGCGCCCTCTTCTGGCACGGAGGCATACATACAAGCTTAACACACATATTAAATAAATATTTTAAATTAAATAAATAAATCTTTTTTTAAAAGGAATTGATATCCACAAAAGTACAACAGTGTCACTCATACCTTAGTGATAATATTAGCTCTCTAACTGGACTCTTGGCCTGTTCATCAGGAGGAAAATCATGTTTGATACCAGAAACCGACCTAGGGCTAGTGAAGCATAAATCTTAGAAGAAAACCTACTACCACCACTTTTCTAAACTAGTATAATTCCTAACTGCATTTTAAATATTTACCCTACACATAAGTACTTACCCCCACAGATAAGCTTCTCTTTGCACAGACAGACACCACTAAGGAAAGTCACAACTTGTCAAAATGCAGAGAACAGCTAATCCAGGGATGCCTAGTCCCAGGTGATACATCAGCAACACAATTCCCACACCTAAGATTCAGAGAACATCACTGAAGAGAAGACAGAAGGATTATAAGAGCCAAAGAACCAGAGGGAAGCTACATCCATTGTCTTAGGGTGTTTATTGCTGTCAAGAGACACCATGACCACTCTTATAAAGGAAATTATTTCATTGAGGTGGTGGCTTACAGTTTCAGAGGATCAGTCCATTGTCATCATAGCAGGGAGCATAGCATCTGGGAGTGTGGCTGCATGCAGGCAGACAAGGTGCTAGATAATTCAACATCTTGATCCAAAGGCAATAGGAAGCGAACTGAGACAGTGGGTGTGACTTAAGCACACCTGAGACCTGGAAGCCCACCTTCACATTGACACACTTTCTCCAATAAGGCCACACCTCCTAATAGGGCCACTCCCTTTGGGGGCCAATTTCTTTCAAACCACCACACCCATGAAACTTCAACAATACAGTGGCCTAAACAAGATCTGAACGAGGACACCACCAATTGAGTGGTAACATGGAAGAGGGAAATATCACAGGGTCCAATCCTTAGACAAAGTGCTACATGCAGTTAAGTTCCATGAAAGCAAGAATTGGTCTTCTCTGGGGTCATCCAATACCAAATAGTCAGTCCTGAAAACATACACCTAGAAGCAACACTCAATAAACTTAGCAGGTTGCATTTAAATATTTGCATATATATGTATATACATACATACATACACACACACAAATATATATATTTGTGCATGGTACAATAATAATTAAAGAAAAAGGAGCCATGAATTTAAACGGTCTTGAAGAAAGAATGTAGGAGGAAGTAGAGGTAATAAGAAGTGAGGAAATGATATAACTATGTTTTAATTTTTAAAAATGCAAGCAAAACTAAACAAGAAAAAAATTCACAGAGCAAGTCTTTAGTCTAGGATAGCACTGCTTTTAAATAACTGAGACCATGGTCATGAGTTAAAAGATTATATGACGTGAAGACAATTTATAAAATAAAATCACAGCTTAAGTGCAATCACAATAAAATGTCACCATAAAAATGTATTAAAAACAAAATATTAATAATGAAATAGATAGAAAAACATATATTCCCCAGATAACCAGAAAAGTACTTGGTCATCAGATATCAATATTTTCTAAGTATAACAGCTGGTTAGATACAAACACCTCATGAGAAGCAGCTACTCTGTGAAAGAAAGAAAGGGTGTAACCCATTTTTCATCTATTAATCTCCATCTCTGGGGTTAAACAGAAGGGAAAGCTTTGACAATATTTATGTGAGCAGGATGAAATAATACAGATGAAGCCAGCTGCTGGAGAGATTAAATCCATGGGAAAGAAAACTACAGCTAAGAGAGTTGGGGAAGAAAAGCATTAAAAATTAAAACCAACCGATAACTGAAAGAGAGAATATGACATCTGAAAAGATTTTTGAACTATAGAGAGTATTAACAATGGAAGATGTGTCTAGGGAAAGTAGAAAAGGAAAAAAGAAGTGAAAATAGCCAAACAAAAGCTCATTGGGTTTTATCATTTTAGTGAATATAAGCCAAAGAGTAAGGTCACAGACAAAGGTTTATTTCTTCTTTGTCCTTTTGTGGGTTCCCAAGTCAACAAATATTTGCCCAGGGAATAAGACAACCTCTAAAGCAGGAAATGGAAATGGCCAGTGCAGCCCAGTGCGTTTGTTATTGCCAACATGTTTAACCTTTGCTTTCAGATATTTCACAATATTTGCCTCTGGCATCGTCTGTCCCAAGACGTATTCTGACTCAGTAGTTAATAGGCTAAAGTTGGGCCTTATCTTCAACTTCTTCAGTCTCACCTGGCAACAGGCACGTCCAGAGTCACATACTCACCTGGTGAAGGAAGTGCTAAGCAAAACTTGCTGTGGTTTTGCAGGTTGCTTTGGAGTGGGGCATGGGAAGTGGGGCCTCAGTGTTCTGAGAAGCAGGACTTAAATAGTATCTTCTTGTACATGCAGTAAAAGTATCCACAGTGGCATGTGCCCATGTCACTGCTCAGTTGGATGTTACTATCTTCCTTCCCACTCTGCCCCAATTTTTATTAAGAAAATAAAATACACTAGGGTTTTTTTTGTTTGTTTGCTGTATTCTGGGTTGTTGGGGTTTTTTTATTTTTTATACAGTATATTTTAATCTTTTTTTTGTTGTTCCTCAGTTCCTCTTAGATATCAACCTCCATACTCACCCCATCCCTCACTTCCTCCCTCTCTGACTGTGCTCCTAAGAACATAACAAGCACAGCTTCATACGAGACAAAATCCCAACATAGAAAAAGCGAAATGGACATAAATTCCCACCCTAAGCAAAGAAGCTCTCAACAGCTAATATTTCCTGAGAAAGGGAAAATAAGTGTTCTGTGTAGTTATTCTTAGATATCTCAACTACCCTCCAGGGCAAACACTATACCCAGGAGCAGTTGGCTAAAACCAGACTCCAGGCTTTGGCAGGGATGGGGGGTGGTGAATTTTTGTTTCATTTTGGTTTAGATTTTGAATCATGAGAATGTGACTGTTGGTGGCAATGTAGAATGCCCATGTTATTTGTGTAACTGAATTATAGCCACCATCATCCTTTATTATTTTTACATGGAATACTATGAGTACCATCTCATAGACACCATGAAATGGGTTTTAATAGTTGACTTCAGGAGCAGGACTGCATATACATTGTAAGCAAAATATCCTGTGATACCTGCATTCAGTTTAAACACAAAGTAGAACTTATGACAAATATCTGAAATCTTGGCTTAGATGTTTTTAGAGTATGTCTATATATACAAGTACAATATGCCACTAAGAATTTGTTTTATCGATAAAGGTTCTATGATGACAGTTAAGGTATTCACCTATCTGATTATAGGGGAAGACCGGTTCAGATGCCCTCTCCACTACTGCTAGGAGTCTTAGCTGGGGTCATCTTTGGGGATTCCTAGGAATTTCCCTAGCACCATGTTTATCCCTAACCCCATAACTGCTCCTTCTATGAAGATATCTCTTTCATTGCTCTCCCATTCGATCCTTTCCCCACTCAACCTCCATGGGACGGAACTAGTCCCTCTGAATGCGGGAGACAGTTGTGTACCTTGGTCTATCTGAAGGACCCCTAGCAATAGGACTCGAATCTATCCTTGGTACATGAGCTAGCTTGTTGGAGCCCATTCCCTATGATGGGGTGCCATACTCAGCCTTATTGCAGAGGGAAGGGGCCTGGTCCCACCTCAGCTTAATGGACCAGGTCTTGTTGACTCCCCATGAGAGGTTACCCTTTGGGAGGGGTGGATGGGGGGGGACTGGGGAAGAGGCAAGGGAGGGCAGAAGAAGGGATGGGAAGAAGATCTGGGGTTGGAATGTAAAATTAAATTAAAAAAAATAATAAATATTTTTTAAAAAGAATTTATTTGTACTGTTCTAAAAAGAAAATGTTAATTTAAAACTGCCTTTAACCTTACCTAGTGGATAATAATATAAGTGAAAATTGTCCAAATAGGCATTCCAGGTTTTACCAATAACCTTTAATTTTGTTGCTGTCAAGATAGGGTCTCATGTAACACAGGAAGATCTCAGAGCCACTATTAAGCAGAAGACGATCTTGAATTCTGCAGTCAACCTTCCCCTCCCAAGGACTGCTGTGACAGTTGTATATCACCATGTCCCATAACTTCTGAAATTGTCTTCCAGAAAAATATCCAGTGGCTCCCAGGGTAGTAAAAAGCCACTGGTTGGGTGCTTTCCTATATCACAGGGATAAACTGGGTAGTAAGCTAAACAGGACGAGCAGATGTTCAAGGCCATCCTCAGCTACACTCAAAGCCCATCCTTGGCTCCATGAAACAGTCCCAAAACATATACAAAAATATGAAAGCTGTGAGTGTTCATATAGCCAAAATAGTAAACATTGGCAGAGAGTAGATTCCTGTTGAGACCCCCTGACTCTTACCTGCGATAAGAATACGGTGAAGTATAGTTTCTGTCCTTACCTTGAGTTCATTGGTCAACAATGGGGCCTGGGGCCAGCTGCTCACCACATCCTGTCCACTGTGTAATATGTCAGGAATTGCACATAGGCAAATGTAGTAAGGGCAAAACTAGCCTTAGAAAGTCATGATCTTTGGACTTGAAATTGCAGAAGTGGGAAACAACTTGGTTATTATCTGGTATGTGTCACTGCTATGTGCTCTATGAAGAACGCCTAATAGTCTGAGATCCCATGTCTGATACATGCTGCCTCTGAGTCAGCCAACTCAGCAAAACGACCCTTATAAGGAGACTGTCTTCCATCTTCCAGTCAAATACTTTGTTGTAATAAAGGTCTTTCTCTGCCTTTCTCATTCCTTTTAAGTAATTAGCTTCTGTTGTACAGCAAGCGGATCAAAACTATGCACAGTAAAACTACATTAAAGCTCTTTATGTGTATAATTGACTACTATTTATTAAGCATGTAATATAAGCCAGGTACTTTCCTAATCTAGGTAACTGAATTGTGTCTGCTTCCATCAACTTATGTGGAAGTTAGAGAGTAAAAACTTAAGCCGTTGTCAAATCAGAGTATCACAAACCCAAAATGGATGAGTAGGGTAGAGAGACCTCTGTGGGGTGATGTGGGAGTGATCAACAGAGTGGCGCTCCAACGTGATGGACTAAATCCACTTAAAAACCCGAGAGGGCTTTAAAAAAAGGGGGGGGGGGAGAGTTTAGCACAACTTTTGGCTGTTTGTGGGTGGCTTGCTGCAAAGAAATTTTCCTGACTCAGCAGCAGGAAAAAACTGGCTGTTTTAAAATGCCGGCTTTCTGGGCTGTGCCGCCATTGCCATCTCTGTCTGGCTCCTGCGGGAGACAGAGCTTTTGAATGGAGCATTTGGAGTAAAGTGCTACGACTTGTTTGATGGCAACTAGACTCGCTGTGTGCCTAAAAGGGGGTCATTTTGTGCTGCAGCTCAGAGGCACAAGCAGCTCCACCATGCTACTGGTACAATGTGCAAGGATCAGAGACACAAACAGCTCCACCATGTTGGACTGGGAGGGCAAGCTGGCAGTACCTGTTTTTGACCTAGAAATGTCACAGCTTAGATTCTTAAGTGCTTAGTGATTTAAAGGCGCAAAACAAAATGCTCCTGGATAGTAAAAAAATTACAGATTCACAATAGAACAGATTTCAGACATAGAAGACCTATAAATGGATCACAATGTTGGATGAATGTACATAGGCTTGAGAGAGAGAAAAAAAGAATATAGAGAATAAAGTTAATAGTTTAAAAAAGAAGGATAAAGTCTTTAGAGAGGCAGTACAGATAGTTATAGATTAAAAGAAATAAAGAAAAATAAGCCACGTAAAATGGAAAATTCACAGAGTCTGGATTATGTACATTGTGTTTTCTTTAAATTTTTTGAGTGTAAAGGAGCTAAATAAAGAGAGACATTTCATTATATGGGCTGCCAAGCTGAACCAGAATGGATTTCATAAGGGTATTATGACTTCAGAATTTGGGTCTAAGGATATGATGCTTTGGAGAGAGTCTTCTTTTGTTTTCACAGAGGATGAGACCCTGTGGATTGTTTCTATCCTAATATGGTATGATAGGCCACGTCCTCCTGAAAGGTTGTTGTGAACACCCTCAAAAAATTACTTCGTTCAACTGCCAACTGAGATGAATCTAGCACACAGGTTATACCATAAAAGACCTAAATAACAGCACCTCCATTCAGCAGGAAGCAGTTTGGAGAGAAATAACTGCGTCCATATTCCCAAATATTGTTTATAAATGTTCTTTTACATTTAAAGGGGGATATGATATAGATATGAATAATTTGTATTGGTATGGATTTTAAGGTCAATTTTGTTATATGTATATGTATTTCTGATCTTGATTAAGGTATTGTGATTGTGTAGTTCATTTAAAATGTAATGTATAATAGGAAATATAGGTTGTTAATGGATAATCATTAAAAATAATCAAGCTTGTAGTCATGTTAGATTTTCTAGATATATAGAGATATATTTCAATTAGATAGGCATTCTTCATATCTTTCAAAGACTACAGAATATGGCATTTAATGTTTTAATAACTTAGGGCTTTTCATGACAATGAGACACATCTGCTCTTGGCAGCACCAATCTACTTCAAGAGGAAGATGGGCATAGAAGAGGCTCCTTATGGAGTTTGATAGCCATTTGGGCAAGAAACTGCTCTTGCCTGGACTGTTGCATAAACTGGACACAGAGAACCCGCAGAGAGAGGACTGCTGAACTTGCCTAAAGGTGAGATGTTCTTTCAGGGTTCCTGATTCATGAAGGAGTCTACGAGACATTCTGCAGGACACAGCAGATAGTGACTGAACTGTCTTTAAAATTTTCTGCTTCATGGAAATGTCTGCTAGATACTATGGGCCTGTAGACTAAAGATGGATGCCCCAACAGTACAAAAGAACTTTGGGTGACTGTACAGGCAGCGAGATGTCTCTGTTATTTCTAGAGTTTTGGATTTCTTGTTTGCTTAGGTAATATTATATCCTTTTGGAGTCTTTGATAGAGTTGAAGAATGGTTATAGTTATAGTTTTCCTAAGTTATGATAAAAGATAAAATAGATATAAATATTGTAACTGTAATTCTTACTTGATAACTGTTTTGTTATATGTAATTTTACTATGTTAAAGTTAAGGCCTTCTTTTTTGTTTAAACAGAAAAAGGGGAAATGATGGGGGAGTCTTCTGTTCTGTGTTAATTTCATTAGTTAAATAAAGAGACTGCCCCCTTTGATAGGACAGAAAATTAGATAGGCAGAGTAGACAGAACAGAATGCTGGGAGAAAGAAGCCGAGTCAGGCAGTTGCCATGATTCTCCCTCCGGACACAGACGCAGGTTAAGATCCTCCCTGGTGCTCTTTGGGCACATAACACCATCCAGCTCAGTCTGTCTGGCGCTGGGGGCAAACCCTCAGGGCAAGTAGGCAGGCTAGACCTCCTTTGTCTCACTGGCCCGCCTGCACCAACCAAGGTAGGCGCTTTGTTTACGAACTACCCAACCTGCACGGAGATCTGATCTCGGCACCAGGAGAGACAGCAGGGCGGTGAGTTTGTGACCAGTGGCGGCGGAAACAGCCCTGGACAGGGAACTCTGAAGTTCCTCATCCCCCTCCCTATACTCCCTGGGCTCCCTGCAGGGGCTCTACCCCCCCATACTGCCTCTCTCTTCTTGTCCCACCCAGCTTGCATCCAGAACCCTTCTTCCTTCTGTCCCCTTTCCTCTTTGGGCACATAACACCATCCAGCTCAGTCTGTCTGGCGTTGGGGGCAAACCCTCAGGGCAAGTAGGCAGGCGAGACCTCCTTTGTCTCACTGGCCCGCCTGCACCAACCAAGGTAGGCACTTTGTTTACGAACTACCCAACCTGCACGGAGATCTGATCTCGGCACCAGGAGAGACAG
Organism: Chionomys nivalis; assembly: GCF_950005125.1. Classification (NCBI taxonomy): domain Eukaryota; kingdom Metazoa; phylum Chordata; class Mammalia; order Rodentia; family Cricetidae; genus Chionomys; species Chionomys nivalis. Next base: position 128,232,988 of record NC_080086.1, on the reverse strand, counting down.
CAGGGCGGTGAGTTTGTGACCAGTGGCGGCGGAAGCAGCCCTGGACAGGGAACTCTGAAGTTCCTCATCCCCTCCCTATACTCCCCGGGCTCCCTGCAGGGGCTCTACCCCCCCATACTGCCTCTCTCTTCTTGTCCCACCCAGCTTGCATCCAGAACCCTTCTTCCTTCTGTCCCCTTTCCTCTTTGGGCACATAACACCATCCAGCTCAGTCTGTCTGGCGCTGGGGGCAAACCCTCAGGGCAAGTAGGCAGGCGAGACCTCCTTTGTCTCACTGGCCCGCCTGCACCAACCAAGGTAGGCGCTTTGTTTAGGAACTACCCAACCTGCACGGAGATCTGATCTCGGCACCAGGAGAGACAGCAGGGCACAAGGAGAGACATCACTATAACACCAGGAGACTAGCACTGCAGAGAGCCATCACTGGGAAGGTACATCAGTAGTCAAGGAGACCTGATCCGGTAAAAGAAGATCCAGAGGGGAGCATTCGGAGAAAGAGATGGGCAGGCGCCAATGCAAGAATTCACCTAACAATCTGAAAAACTATATGAAACCACCAGAACCCAGCGACCTCCCAACAGGTGGACATGAACACCTTAATCATGAAGAAGTAGATAAAATTGACTTTATGAAAGTGATTGACGCCCTTAAACAACATGTAAAAAATGCCCTTATAGAAATGGATGAGAAGTATAACAGAAAGTTTGAAGAATTGAGTAAATCAGTGAATGATACCCTAGGAAACCAAGGAAAAACAATCAAACAGATAATGGAAACAGTTCAAGACTTAAAAACTGAAATGGAGGCAAAGAAGAAAACACAAACAGAAGGTCAGCTGGACAGGGAAAATCTAGGTAAACGAATAGAGACTACAGAAGCAAGCATAACCAACAGAATACAAGAGATAGAAGAAAGAATCTCAGATTCTGAAGATACCATAGAGAAAATAAACACGCTGATCAAAGAAAACAGCAAGGCCAACAAATTCTCATCACAAAACATTCAGGAAATATGGGACACAATAAAAAGACCAAACCTAAGAATAATAGGAATAGAAGAAGGAGAAGAAGCGCAGCTCAACGGTCCAGAAAATATATTTAATAAAATTATAGAAGAAAACTTTCCCAACCTAAAGAAAGATATACCTATGAAGATTCAAGAAGCATACAGAACACCGAATAGGCTGGATCAAAAAAAAACATCCTCTCGCCATATAATAATCAAAACACAAAGCATACAGAATAAAGAAAGAATACTAAGAGCAGCAAAGGAAAAAGGCCAAGTTACTTATAAAGGTAAACCTATCAGACTTACACCTGACTTCTCTATGGAAACCATGAAAGCCAGAAGGTCCTGGATAGATGTACTGCAGAAACTAAGAGACCATGGATGCAAGCCCAGACTACTATACCCAGCCAAGCTTTCGTTCACTATAAATGGAGAAAACAAAATTTTCCAGGATAAAAACAAATTTAAACAATACGTAGCCACAAATCCAGCCTTACAGAAAGTAATAGAAGGAAAATCACTAACCAAGGAGTCCAACAATGACCACAATATCTCAGACAACTAGAGACCCTTCACCAGCGCAACACAAAGAAGGGGAACACACAAAATTTCCAACTTAAAAAATGACCGGAGTTAACAACCACTGGTCATTAATATCACTTAATGTCAATGGACTCAACTCTCCTATAAAAAGGCACAGACTAAGAGATTGGATACGAAAACAGGATCCAACTTTCTGCTGTTTACAAGAAACACACCTCAACCACAAAGACAGGCACCTACTCAGAATAAAGGGTTGGGATAAGGCTTATCAAGTAAATGGACCTAAGAAACAAGCAGGGGTGGCCATACTAATTTCTAACAAAGTTGACTTCAAACTTAAATCAATCAGGAGAGATGGAGAGGGACATTTTCTACTCATAACAGGAACAATTCATCAGGATGAAGTCTCAATCCTGAATATCTATGCCCCTAATATAAAAGCACCCACGTACGTAAAAGAAACATTGTTAAAACTCAAGGCAGCCATCAAACCGCACACATTAATAGTAGGAGACTTTAATACTCCTCTCTCACCAATGGACAGGTCAAGTAGACAGAAACCTAACAGAGAAATAAGAGAATTAATGGAGGTAATGAATCAAATGGACTTAACAGACATCTATAGAATATTCCACCCAAATAGGAAAGAATATACCTTCTTCTCTGCAGCTCATGGAACCTTCTCAAAAATCGACCACATACTCGGTAACAAAGCAAACATCCACAGTTACAAAAAAATATTAATAACCACCTGTATCTTATCAGATCACCATGGATTAAAGCTAGAATTCTGCAACATTGCTACCCCCAGAAAGCCTACAAACTCATGGAAACTGAATAGTCAACTACTGAACCATTCCTGGATTAAGGAAGAAATAAAGAAAGAAATTAAACTCTTCCTTGAAGACAATGAAAATAAAGAAACAACATACTCAAACCTATGGGACACTATGAAAGCAGTTCTGAGAGGAAAGTTCATAGCACTAACTGCCCACTTAAAGAAAACAGAGAAAGCACACATTGGAGACTTAACAGCCCACCTGAAAGCTCTAGAAAAAAAAGAAGCAGACTCACCTAGAAGGGGTAGAAGACTGGAAATAATCAAACTGAGGGCTGAAATCAACAAAATAGAGACACAGAAAACAATTGAAAGAATCAATGAATCAAAAAGCTGGTTCCTGGAGAAAATCAACAAGATTGATAAACCCCTATCCAAACTAATCAAACGGCAGAGAGAGAATTTGCAAATTAATAAGATCAGAAATGAAAAGGGAGACATAACCACAGACACAGAGGAAATTCAGAGAATCATTAGATCTTACTACAAAGGCCTGTATGCCACAAAACTGGAAAATGTAAAAGAAATGGACGCTTTTTTAGATAAATACCATTTACCAAAGTTAAACCAGGACCAGGTGAACAACCTAAATAGACCGGTTAGTCGTGAAGAATTAGAAGCTGTTATCAAAAACCTCCCTTCCAAAAAAAGTCCAGGACCAGATGGTTTCAATGCAGAATTCTACCAGAACTTCCAAGAAGACCTAATACCTATTCTCCTTAATGTATTTCACAATATAGAAACAGAAGAGTCATTGCCAAATTCCTTTTATGAAGCTACAGTAACTCTGATACCAAAACCACACAAAGACACAACCAAGAAAGAGAATTACAGGCCAATCTCACTCATGAACATCGACGCAAAAATCCTCAACAAAATTCTGGCAAACCGAATCCAAGAACACATTAGAAAAATTATCCATTATGATCAAGTAGGCTTCATACCAGAGATGCAGGGCTGGTTTAACATACGCAAATCTATCAATGTAATCCATCATATAAATAAACTGAAAGAAAAAAACCATATGATCGTTTCATTAGATGCTGAAAAAGCATTTGACAAAATTCAACATCCCTTTATGATAAAAGTCTTGGAGAGATTAGGGATACAAGGGTCATACCTAAAGATAATTAAAGCTATATACAGCAAGCCGACAGCTAATATCAAATTAAATGGAGAGAAACTTAAAGCCATCCCACTAAAATCAGGAACACGCCAAGGCTGTCCACTCTCTCCATACCTCTTCAATATAGTTCTCGAAGTTTTAGCAATAGCAATAAGACAACATAAGGGGATAAAGGGGATTCAAATTGGAAAGGAAGAAGTTAAACTTGCATTATTTGCAGATGATATGATAGTGTACATGAGCGACCCCAAAAACTCCTCCAAAGAACTCCTACAGCTGATAAACGCCTTTAGTAATGTGGCAGGATACAAGATCAACTCCAAAAAATCAGTCGCCCTCTTATACACAAAGGATCTGGAAGCAGAGAGAGAAATAAGAGAATCATCACCTTTCACGATAGCCACAAACAGCATAAAATATCTTGGGGTAACTCTAACCAAGGAAGTGAAAGATCTATTTGACAAAAACTTTAAGGCATTGAAGAAAGAAATTGAAGAGGATACCAGAAAATGGAAGGATCTCCCTTGCTCTTGGATTGGGAGAATCAACATAGTAAAAATGGCAATTCTACCAAGGGCAATTTATAGATTCAATGCAATCCCCATTAAAATCCCATCAAAATTCTTCACAGATCTTGAAAGGACAATAATCAACTTTATATGGAGAAACAAAAAACCCAGGATAGCCAAAACAATCTTATACAGTAAAGGAACTTCTGGAGGCATTACCATCCCTGACTTCAAACTCTATTACAGAGCTACAGTAATGAAAACAGCGTGGTACTGGCATAAAAACAGAGAAGTCGACCAATGGAATCGTATAGAAGACCCGGATTTTAACCCACAAACCTATGAACAACTGATTTTTGATAAAGGAGCTAAAAGTATACAATGGAAGAAAGAAAGCATCTTCAACAAATGGTGCTGGCACAATTGGATGTCAACCTGTAGAAGAATGAAAATAGACCCATATCTATCACCATGCACAAAACTCAAGTCCAAATGGATCAAAGACCTCAATATCAATCTGAACACACTGAACCTGATAGAAGAGAAAATGGGAAGTACCCTACAACATATGGGCACTGGAGATCGCTTCCTATGTATAACCCCAGCAGCACAGACATTAAGGACAACATTGAATAAATGGGACCTCCTGAAACTGAGAAGCTTCTGTAAAGCAAAGGACACTGTCATTAAGACAAAAAGACAGCCTACTGACTGGGAGAAGATCTTCACCAACCCCGCAACAGACAAAGGTCTGATCTCCAAAATATATAAAGAACTCAAGAAACTAGACTTTAAAAGGATAATTAACCCAATTAAAAAATGGGGCACTGAACTGAACAGAGAATTCTCAACAGAAGAAGTTCAAATGGCCAAAAGATACTTAAGGTCATGCTCAACCTCCTTAGCGATCAGAGAAATGCAAATCAAAACAACTTTGAGATATCATCTTACACCTGTCAGAATGGCTAAAATCAAAAACACCAAGGATAGCCTTTGCTGGAGAGGTTGTGGAGAAAGGGGTACCCTCATCCATTGCTGGTGGGACTGCAAACTTGTGCAACCATTTTGGAAATCAGTGTGGCGGTTTCTCAGAAAAATTGGGATCAACCTACCCCTGGACCCAGCAATACCACTCTTGGGAATATACCCAAGAGATGCCCTATCATATGACAAAAGCATTTGTCCAACTATGTTCATAGCAGCATTATTTGTAATAGCCAGAACCTGGAAACAACCTAGATGCCCTTCAATGGAAGAATGGATGAAGAAAGTGTGGAATATATACACATTAGAGTACTACTCTGCGGTAAAAAACAATGACTTCTCGAATTTTGCATGCAAATGGATGGAAATAGAAAATACGATCCTTAGTGAGGTAACCCAGACCCAAAAAGAAGAACATGGGATGTACTCACTCATAATTGGTTTCTAGCCATGGATAGGGGCCACTGAGTCTATAATTTGTGATCCTAAAGAAGCTAAACAAGAGGGTAAACCCAAGGGAAAACATATAGATATCCTCCCAGCTATGGGAAATAGTCATGACTGATGGGCAAAAAATTGGAATCTTGGGGGTGGGGTGGGATGGGGATGAGGGGTGATGGGGAGAGAAAAGTGTGAAGGAGAGGATGAGGGGAACTGGGGGAATCGGGGTGAATGGGGATAAAGAAAGGTTGGATAGGGGAGCAGGGAAACTCATACCTTAGGTAAGGGAGCCACCTAAGGGGTGACAAGAGACTTGAACTTGGAATGGCTACCAGATGCCCAGGGCAATGTCCCCAGTTAGTTCATTGGGGCACCTGAGGATAGGGAACCTGAAATGAACCTATCCTATAATCTTACTGATGAATATCTTGCATATCGCCATAGAACCTTCATCTAGCGATGGATGGAGATAGAGCCAGAGACCCACACTGGAGCACCGGACTGAGCTCCCAAGGTTATAATGAGGAGCAGAAGGAGAGAGAACATGAACAAGGAAGTCAGGACCATGAGGGGTGCACCCAACCACTGAGACAGTGGGGCCGATCTATTGGGAGCTCACCAAGGTCAGCTGGACTGCTACTGAAAAAAACATGGGATAAAACCGGACTCTCGGAATGTGGCGGACAATGAGAGCTGACGAGAGGCCAAGGAGAATGGCACAGGAACTTTCATCTGGCGATGGATCGAGAGAGAGACAGAGACCCAATTTGGATCAACCGTCTGAGCTCTTAAGGTCCAAATGAAGAGCAGAAGGAGGGAGAACATGAGCAAGGAAATCAGGACCACGAGGCGTGCACCCACCCACAGTGACAGTGGAACTGATCTATTGGGAGCTCTCCAAGGCCAGCTGGACTGGGACTGAATAAGCATGGGTTGAAACTGGACTCTCTGAACATGGCGGACAATGAAGGCTGATGAGAAGCCAAGGACAATGGCACTAGGTTTCGATCCTAATACATGAACTGGCTTTGTGGGAGCTTAGCCTGTTTTGATGCTCACCTTCCTGGGCCTGGATGGAAGTGGGAGGACCTTGGTCTTCCTGTAGGGCAGGGAATTTGGACTGCTCTTCAGTAGCGAGAGGGAGGGGGAATGGACTGGGGGGAGGAGAAGAGGAGTGGGGATAGGGGAGGGGAGAGGGGGGAGGGGGCAATGTGTGGGAGGAGGGGAGGGAAATGGGAAACGGGGAGCAGTTGGAAATTTTAATTAAAAAAGAATAAAAAAAAATATATAATAAAAAAAAAAAAAAAAAAAAGATCCTCCCTGGTAAGCCACCAGCTCATGGTGCTACACAGAATATTAGAAATGGGTTAGATCAATATGTAAGAGCTAGCCAATAAGAGGCTTGAACTAATGGGCCAGGCAGTGTTTAAAAGAATACAGTTTCCGTGTAATTATTTCGGGGCATAAGCTAGCCATGCGAGCGGCCAGGTGCCGGGGACGCAGCCCCGCCGCTCCTATTACAACAGTGGGGAAGTAGTCGTGGAAGGGAAATAAGAGAGTGTGGGGAGAGAGAGAGCAAATAGAGTACACTCTATGCTTGCATAAGGATAAATTTAATCAATGAAAAGAAAGAATTTATCTGACCTCCAAATGTGCGACATTTTATCACAGTGACAGGACAAGACACTAAGGAGGAAAGACTCCTTCCATTTTCTTCCTGCACCACTAGACATTCCTCACACTCCTTGCTGACTTCACCTCCACTAGCAATGTGAGGATTTGGGGACTCCTTTTCCTATCTCATCCAGCTTCGGGGCTTTAGAGAATCTCCATATGCCCATGGCTCTTATATTTAATTTCTAGACCAGACTTCTTCCTGTATTCTAGATTTACACTTCCATCAGATAGCCAAGTTCTCCTAGACTTCTTATATTTAAGTTATTCTAAAACTAACATCCAATATCCTTTTCCAATCTGGTCCACTTAGTTTTCTTTATTTGAACTGATAGAGACTCTTTCTTTTTTAATCTAACACTGAATCTGTTAGGAAATTCATCCAACTCAACTCCTGGCCTTATGACCTTGTTACAACTTTCATTGTCTCTCTTATTTAAGTCACCACCATCTCTGGGCTACGGTCTGTCCTGCAATCACTTTTTAACACATCCTCTCTTAAACACACAGACCAGAGTCTAGCTGGTCTCTGTTCAACCATCTCCAGTTGTTCCTAGCTCATATGAGAGCTATGGTTCTCAGAATGTTCTATCAAGCTGCAGTTGGCCCTCATTTACGTTATTTATCTGACTTTGATATCTCTTCTTCTTTGCCTGTTCTTCAGCTCAGTTCTACTGCCTTCACATGTTTGGAATCTACCTGCTTAGAAAACTCAGTCTTCCCCCCAATGTCTCTGCCCAAATATTCAATGAAATATTCCCTTAAATCCCTAGCTAAAATGAAGGGCAGAATATGGTGGTGTTGTAACCACAACTCTTGGAAAGTTGAGGTAGGAGGTTCACAAGTTCAAGGCCAGCCTAAACTACATCAAGAGACAGACACTGTAAAAAAAAAATCTCCACTTCTCTCATCCCCTGAATTTCAAACACTTGCTCATTTTTTCCCAAACCACCTATTGTCTCCTATATATTTTGTTTACTTTAGGTTTCATGCATCTTCTCTCATAATGCCCTCCAAAAACAAAAATATATTTCTTTGAAAATTGCCAACTATATGGTAAGAGCTTAATATTATATTTGATAATTACAAATATGTATTTGAGTCTTGAATAAATGGCTCGAGGGTATTTGCTGCTCTCTCAGAGGACCTAGGTTTGGTTCCTAGCACCCATATGGTGGCTCACAATCATCCATAACTCCAGTTCCAGGGACTCTGATGTCTTCTTTTGACCTTCATAGAAACCAAGCATGCACTTGGTACACATACATACATGCATGAAAAACACTCATACACATAACATAGATAATTCTTTTAAAAGTTAGTGAATATGTGAATTTATTGAAAGAAAAGATCAGAAAGGTATGTTATCTGAAAAGTCAATGGTCAAAGAAATGCATTATTATGTCTATTTTAATTAATGCATAAAGTATTATTAAAAGGATTAAGACTGGGAAACTATTTAACTTAAATTTTAAAAACATAGCTGCCTATTGCTACCAAGTGTCTGTTATTGTCTAGTTTATCTGCAGTTTAGCCTTTATTCCCATCTTTATTCATATGCCTTTGTCTATACAAACATGTAATCTGAGTGAATTATTGCTGGTGAATTCACTCGGTCATAAAGGAGACGCATTTTAAATTTTCAAAGTCACTGTCAAATTATCTTCATGAGTATGCATCAATTTATATTTATGCCATCAGGATATATATAGGGCTGAATATTGGAAATTTTTCAGTAATAACTTTTTATTGCAATGAAATAAATATGTGCACATGAAAACATCAACTATTTTATAAGTTATTTCAAGAATGAATAAAAACAATGAGTTGAATGATAACTGAGGCTGGCTCACGTGGTAAACAAATGAAGGGATAGATGGAAGGACAGATGAATGGATGAATAGAGGAATATTGAGTGAACAGGTACTTAACTAAAGATGAGGATTGTGTAAGAAGAAAAAAATGGGGAAAGGGTTGCCTGGTTGGGTGGAATAATTCAGTCAACAGTAGAAAAGTCTTTCAGCTTTGATTTTTGAACAAGAAAGAGAACGCTCATTAAGGGGAACAAGTGAAAATCATGTTTTGTTTCTTTCCTAATTAATTCCAAGAGACTAAAATGAAACATCAATAACACCTTCCTTTCTCAAAAGATAAAGCACTCACTGCTGCTTGAATAAAGCAAGTGTTTTTGTATGAAGCAGACTGGGAGCAAGACACTGAAATGTAATTGTAGAACACATTCTATAATCTCCCACTTCCCTGTAGAGGTGTGGCTGCAGACATGCAACAACTAGAAAGATTTAGAAACAAAAAGCAATGAGTGACCTTCACAAGTCTAACTCCTCTTGAAGAGAGGGGTGCTTTCAAAAGTTGGGGGTTGGTTCAAAACCATGACAAAAAGAAAACATCACCTTGGAATATAACAGAAGCCACTGGCACTGCCTGGTCACCTGCACAAGCACACTGTGGATACTTTTACCTTCACAGAAAACTGACTCAAAACTCACTGGATATTGCTTTTCCAAAGATATGTGACATCTGAGACTTTCCTTGGCCCTATCAACCTAATTGAGCCTTTGTACATTCCCTTTCTAATCAATACTAAATATCTTAAGGTCATTGTGCCTACCTTCCTGAGTGTCTTGACCAACATCTCTTCACAGAATTATGAAGGGAACATCTTGCAATTTTCACCATGAAATTTGTGTGAAAATATGCCTGTTAATAAAGAAAGGGGGCAGGAGATAAATGTCTTTAGACACAGTCAACAAGAGCTACGTTTGATTATTAACTCCTACGTCTAGTTGTAGGAATCTCTGATAAAGGCCTCGGTTCTTTATCTACTTAATAATTATGGCTATGTATTAATTTAGTCTATAGAAACACCAAAAAGTAGACTTCCTTTATTAAATAATTGTTCTCAAGAAAAGACACAAGGATAAAAACAGATGTGGCTTTGTAATCTATCATTGTACATGGATTACTTATCTGGAGAGTTAAATAATTGGAATTTCTGATTTCAAGAAATGTAATGGTCACAAAGTACAGTATTTGTATCAGCTATTGTATATGCAGAGAGCACTTTGGCATTCACTGGTGAAGCTCAGTGAACCTTCTACATCTATAAAACATATGTTCGAGCAGCTGCTTCTTCATTAAAAAAGTAAAAATTAAAAATGTGCCACTGTTCCTTGCCAATGTGCATACAGGGGAACAGGTGATGCTCCCATGAGATATTATTATTACAGATGAACCTATTGAAAGTCTTCAGTATTTTTATAAATGTATCAGAACTAAAATGCATTTAAAAAGTAAAAAAAAAGACATGAAATCATGAAACCCCCAAAAATATACAGGAGACCACTAGGAAATGACTTACCTGTGTGCTCTAGTCAACTAAAATTCTCAGTGTAAAGCATCAAAATTGGTGATGCTTTCTGCATCCCTTCCTAAAATACTGCCTGGAATTTTCTAGACAGTTGCAATAGATAGTTTCTAAGACTCAAATTCCAATCATTAACTACATTTTAGAAAAACATCAACATTTTATGAAAATCATGTCAAATTATCTTCCTTTAATAATTTAGGGTCAAGCAACAATTTAAGACATTGTCTCTTTATATATCAAATGTGATACTAATCATTTGAGAACTTACAAAATACAGCTTGGTTGATTTCTAAATATGCAGAAAACTTTGACCCCCCAAATACAGACTATTTTCGTTACATTTCATTATATTTAGGCAAATGGTCAAGATTCACCAGTTTAAGCATGGTCACTTCCTCTTAGTAGAAATGTGCATTAGAAACTAGAAAGCTGGTCAAGTCACCTGAATTTGGGAATGGGGAGAACGGAAGATGGTGCTTTATTAACTGTGTATTCTTCACCTTGCCCAAGTTAACAACGGACTTTCACAGAGCACTTCAACATTCCCTGAGTACACTCTCGTCACAGCCGTAGATTGAAAAATAGATTAACAAAGAAAAATCCCGAACACCCAGAGGGGGATGAGGAGGTTAAGAAAGCACTCTGACTCATTGACGTTCCTTTTAGAACGCAAAATTGAGACGTGCTCAATTGCATACGCCACAGCGCCAGTGTATAATTAGACAGTGACTTAACCTGGAGCTGATGAAGTAAAAATGACGGCAGTCGTGGGGGTAGAATAAAATGCTAACGAAAGCAGGGAGATGACAGAGGTACCTAGCATTCCTGTCGTGTATCTGTTAGCAATTTGTCCAACTGCAACAATAGGAGCAATTTCACAAATAACAGATGTGCATCAATTCACAACACACTCCTTGGTGTTTAAGATTGAATGAAAGAAATTGTGTTTGGATTATTAACGTTAAGAAATGGTTATAAAAACCTGAGTTTAGCCTACATATTATGAAGTGAAATAGAGAACTGATGGCTAATCAGGAAAAGTTGAATTTGTCCAAGTCTTACCCAAGATGATTTTTTTTTTTGAAGGAAGATAATTGTTTTCGGGAAGGTTAAAAAATCTTACTACTTTCGTTTCTCTCAGTAGAGGAGAGAGGTTTCCTGTCTCCTTTGGAATTGTGTTACAACTATTGTCTCTCCTCACAGGTATTCAAAGGTTTAGCCACAAACACCCATCTGCTACCCCCAGTGAGCTTAACTTTCCCACGCCTGTGCATACGTGATTCCTATTGTTTTTCGTCTTCATTTAACTACATTTAACCATAGTATCATCACTCAGGTAGTATCCCTGAATGCTAAATCTAAGGGACGGTTCTCCTTTGATAGGCTCTCAGGCTGCCATACCGCCCCCCCCCCAATTTTATTTTATTTTAATTTAATTTAATTTATTTATTATTTTGCTGTTCAGGACTTCCATTTGAATTCATGTCATCAATCAATCTGTATTAAAGTCACTGTTTGCACTGTTATCTTGCACACTCACTGGGCGCTCTATAAGAACAATGATTTCATTGCCTTACTGTTCCCCCAGTCTTTGAAGCATAATAGATGCTCTCAAAAACACAGGCATGAATGAATGATAGAATTAAAGTATCAGCAGAGAAAATGTGCTGAAAATGCCTCTCCTATGACCATTCTCCCTCGCTCTTCTCAGAATATCTGAAAGACAACTAACAGGAGAGTCAATGTGTGTCTTTTTAGTCTAAAAATTACAACTAACCCAAGAAATGCTTCCAAAACTTTCAAGTGGATATTGATTTGAGTGTCCCCACAAGTACAGTGGATGGAAATTGGGAGTGGTAGGAGCATATGAAATATGAATCACCTTATTTAAACCTGACATTTTAAGAGATCTGGGTTATACTTTATGAAAAATGATAGTTTCAAAGTAATATTAGCTATTTTTTTCATTTTTTGTTATTTAGTGGTTATTACGATGTATCATACATATCTAATTGAATTTTTTAATTTAGAAAAACTGAGTACAATGGTTCATGCCTTTAAACCCAACACTAAAAACGGGGAGAGAGACCAATGTCTCTAAGTTCAAGGCCAGCCTGATCTATGTAGTGATCTCCAGGTGAGCTTGGGTGGCATAATAAAACCCTGTTCCCCAAAAAAAATTAAAAAAATATCAAAGTGTTTTAGACATTGAAGATGAGACTTTCACTGTTCTATGTTCTAATCCAGAAGATAATGATTTTCTTAAATTTTATTATTCCTCTATAACCAACAGCACCTTTATTTTCCTGAAGAAAACCCAACGAAACAGAGACATGGAAAAAATGTATAATTAAAATTCAGAGTAAAAAATGGTTTAAGTAACCCTCTTTGCCTTCCAAAATGTCATAAAACAGTGTGCTCACTCAAAGAGAATATTTTAAGAATTAATACAATTTATAATTTACTAATATGTACAATATAGAGATAAACAATCCCATACCAATACAAACGATTATGCAACTAGAAAAGCTTTTGGAATTACTCCCTGTGATCTTCAACATAGGAAAAATGGCTTCTCCCCTTGGCCTTAGTCAAAGCAATTGTGCTTCAGTTTTTCCCTTCTTAGTCACAAGCAATTTATTTTTTTCACTTTCCTTCTGAGAAATCATCATAATCCTTCTACTCACTCATTTAACCCCAGTGGGACGGGGGGATAATTACCTAAGTGAATCAGTTCTCAACCAAAGAAAACCTTTAACATTTCTTGCAGTGTAGTGAGTAAAATGTTAGAGGAGTGAGGAAAGTCACAGAATATAGGAACAAAGGACTGGTGTACCAGAGGTTACGTACCCAAAACTGGGAGGATAGAAACCCCACATTCTGCCAGAACAGCCATATTTTTGTGGGTGTAGCAAGATAACATCTTGTCACATTTGCTACTGTGTATCCAGGTTTGGCAAGGATGCCAGTTTTATAGCAGAGGGACACTTCTGAAGATCAACTATAACATAAAAAATAAACGTTTATGTGCCTTAATTCAGAAACTGCAGTGCATCCCAGAATTCAACATACAAAGTAAGAGCTTTAAAGCAATAAAACGAGTTCTGTATGCTCTTGGGAGCACCAAAAGCAAGATCAGGCACACATCCCTAAACTATCATTGGTCCATGGAAGGTAGAAATGTTCTTCTGTTGTCTTCTTTTAAAACAAATTGATTGCGGGTACCTATCATATGGCTGTAATACCCTAACTCTTTCCCTGTCCCATTCATATATCCCACAAGAGCTGCTAAGTCTCACATTGCCTCACGCATCTAACTAGTATTGATTAGCCCAAGAACAGCTACCTGGGCAGGTCTACAATGGAAACAAGTGAGCAAGCCAAGGTGCTTGTCCTCAGGAGATTCAAAATGTCGTCTTTTCAGAGCCAGGACTCAGATATTTTTGCTTAAGGAGAGACCAAGAATAAAATAGGATTGTTAACCTCTCCCTAAAGGAACTGACTTCACTTCAGCGGAGTGTGGAAAAGTTCAAGCCCGAGGACACCCTCCAAAGTTATGACATAAGGCCACTGGGTCTAGACTAGCAGACATCCTTGAACCCATAGGCTATGCCGTCATTAGATAATTTGCCTACAGGAACAGTGGCAAAAAAGAGACAGCTGAGAAAAGCCCTCTTAGGTCATAAAATGTCTCAAACACGATCCCTTCAAAGATGACCATAAATAGAAAAATGTGTTTCGTTGGTCTGAGGAGAAATCTATGTTCAGGAGTATTGCTGAACATAAAAGAGAATAATCAACTTTTAAATGCATGGTCAACTCAGGGTGGCTATGGGGAGTCACAAGCCTGTGTCCTTAAAAAAAGGGTCTTCCTTGTTACCTAGCTTCTCTGAAGCTGTAGACTATAGTCTAGTTATCCTTTGTTTTATGCCTAATATCTACTTATGACTAAGTATACACCATGTTTGTCTTTCTGAGTCTGGTTTGCCTCACTCAGAATGTTTTTTTTTCTAGTTCCATTCATCTGTCTGCATCATGGTGTCTTTTTTTTTTTCCATTTTGTAAATGTACCACACTTTCTTTATCTGTTCTTCAGCTGAGGGGCATCAAGGTTGTTTCCAGGTTCCGACTATTATGAATAATGCTGCCATGAACATTGCTGAGCAAGTGACCTTGTGGTGTGTTTGAGTATTAAAAAAACAAAAATATATGTGATTTTAAAAAAAGTAATGTGAGATATTTCACACTTCATGGAACAACAGACCTTAGATTGATGTTTTAGTTAGTCATTTAAAAATAAATAAACAAGAAAATGGCACTAACAAGACCCCTAAGAAGGTACAGAGTGCCAAGACTACAAAATATTATATAAAATATCCAGGTTCTAAGAAAAAAAAAAGAGTTTCAGGACTTGAAAAGACGTAGCAAGATCCACAACAATAACAACAACAAAAATGCATTGAGATGGAAGAAACTAAGGAAATCGTCTTTGAGAAGGACCAGTGCTAAATTTAACAAAGCCTTGTGAAGTAAAGCTACTGGGCACATCTTCAGAATGAAAGGAAGGCGTGATCAAATAAATGAAGCAATACAAGGGATCGTTGGAAGTGGAAAGGGAGAGAGACATTCTTGAGTTGCCAGGTACAGTGAATGAAATGGAAATTCGCAAGCTGTGCTCAACAGAAGGTTCTCAGATTAAGATCATATGCAGCCCAAGGTGGGGGGAACATGAAGAAAACAGAGCAGAGAAATACGAAGGCAGAAAGCGCACTGGCACACATGGAACATACTAGTAGAGCGCACATACTAGTAGAGGAGAGGAAAAGAAGAAATACTCAAAGAAATAAAGATTGAAACATCCCAGATTTATTTATAAACATTTAATCTACTCATTCAGCGACTCAGTGAATTCCAAATATCTTTAATTATTGTAAGAATATTTTCACATAAAAATGGAGATAATGTGATGCTGGTGTGCTACCGGTAAAAAGGTAGAAAAGAAGTTCTTTCGTGGTAGAAGGAGGCACAGACTGCAATTGATAGCCACCAGAAACACAGACCGGTAATAAGAGTAATTACACAGTTCCTGCTCTCCTTGACTGGTCTGGAAGTCAGCAGTTTAGGCCACCTGTAGATAATGAGGGGTTAGGTAGCTTAAGCTCCCATGATAGAGAGAGAAGCAGCACACCTGCTATTACAGGGCAGAACAGGTGAGAAGGAATGAAGCCCTATCAGATTAAGGAAGTAACAATAGATGCTTCACCATACACAGAGCAACAAATGAGTAAGTCCAAAACATAGTAAGATCAACCAAACAAAACCTGTAAAATATGTCACTGTCTTACTTCTCTCGGCTTCTTTGAAGATAAAAGTTCACAGAACAGTCATAACTATTTTAATTTTTGCTTTGTCCCATTTAAAGATTTGCAGTGTTTAATCAAAGCAACTCAAGCAGGAGGGAAGTGGCAAAGGTCTTAATGGGAGTAACTCTTCAATAGATTGCTGCAATTTAGTTGAGAAAGATGTGAAGCTGCTTCAAGTTTGGATGTATGTGTGCACATGAATGGTAGTCATTTTTACATTTTAATAAATTCAGATATTGCATTAGAAAGCATCCCTTTAACAGAAAACCGAGCAGTAAAGGTTTGGAAAGGAGGGACTTTTAAAAGACAAGAACCATACACATATGATAAAACTACTATTTAAATGTAGGAGCCTCAATAGCCTAGAGGCAAAGTGTTTGTCTGGAACGCCTTAGCTGGGCTTCAGTCTTCAGAACTCAGGTACCAAGAGTCCAAATGCAGACTGCCAGACTGGATTAAAAAAGAAACACTGCCCAGCTATGGTGCTGCCTATGGTAAATTTCGTCAAGACTCAAATGTATATTATTTGTCAAATTGTGGTCACCCCTCCTCAAACAATTGCTAAAGTCCTATTAGTAACTTAAAACATGATTATGTTTTGAAGTTTCTGCACCCAGATAAATCTCTTGACTGACACAATAATCTGAATCAGACCAAAGCAAACCAAATTAGAAAAGGCCCGGGTTTAATGGATACAAATGCTCTCAGATGGCTTTCCAGCCCTCCCCACCCCACCCCCAACCCCACCCAGAGAGGAGCCAAGGAAGAAAGACCAGAAAACCACGTGTTTATTCTCTGGGAGGGGCAATTTAAATACCCTGTTTTATTTAAATTAAATACCCTGGATCATCACTTGGCAGGTTTTCTAGGGGTTCAAGTACGGACTGAGGCAACTCTCAGGCAAGGGGACTTGGGATGGAACTTCCACCTAAACATTCCAGACTCTTTGGATATATGAGGCTGTGGGCTGTGGTGTGACCTAACCCAAACATGCTTGATACAGGACATTTTTATTTAAATAAAATGAAATCATATAGGTGGACCTTTGATAAATATGATTGGTATTTTAATTTTAATTTTTTACTTCATTTTATTTGGTGGTGGTGGTGGTGGTGTGTGTGTGTGTGTGTATGCATGTCTGGTTATGCCTTCCACAGCATGTGTGAGGAAGTCAGAGAAATACTTGCCAGAATGGGTTTTCTCTGTCAACTACGGGGGTAACAGGAGTAGAACTCGGGTCATTAGTCTATGCAGCAAATGCTTTTACTGATAGAGCCTTCTCATAGTCCCTGACTGGTATTTTTTGATATAAGAGCCATCCAAAATGTATACAATGACAAAGAACCTTAGAAGGCTCAAATGGAAGTTGGTCATTAGCAACCAGACCTCAGAAAAAACTAAAGATGCCAAAACTTGCAATTTTTGCTTCCAAAGCTGAGATAAAATTTATTTCTATTATTTATATAATCTGTAGCATTTTGGTAAAATGTGATTAGCAAAATATTATTGTTATAGATATAAATAACACAAAAAAAACAAAGAAAACCGGAATGGTCAGTTATATTAGTATCCAACCAAATACATTTTAAAATAGATATTTATAGGGGTGATGCATAATATTTCACAATTAATTAATTTTATAATAAAAACATTAATTCATCAGCTTGCATAGCAACTATAAACATATATGTATCAAACAACAAAGTGTGTGCGCGCATATATGTGTGAGCACAAACACATGCACATATGCAGGTCATTTATGTGTGTCACAAAAACAAGTCACAATGAAGAAGAAAATTAATTAAAACAGTTGGAGGTTTTACTAGACCTTTTCATGACTGAGAATATAAGGAATAAAATAGAATATATGAACAACAGTATAAACTCTCTGAAAAGACAGAAATCTCTAACCAACAATACAATACATATTTCTCTTGTTTTATTTTTTTTTATTTTTAACTGCATCATTGGAATGAACTCATAAATCAAATCTCCCACAGCTAGATTGACATAAACACTCCACCAAACACTTGTTCATTTGTTTATCACATTATTTGGTCACAGCAGCACCAAAGTAGTAAACACAGGGCTCAATTGCAGCTCAGGATAAAATTTGTAACAGAAAATTCCTAGACAGAAAAGCATTAATGACTGTAGGCTTCTGAGATAAATCACTGAAGTAAATCTAAAGAGGGTAAAAGAATTAATAATGATTAGTGTACATAAATAAACTGGAAACAAATAAAGATAATTTGCTGGAGCATTTAAAACAAATTCTATGGAAAGATCAACAAAATCAGCAAGCTTCTTTTTTTTTTTTTTTGGTTTTTTGAGTCAGCAAGCTTTTAACTAAAGTAAAAGAAGAAAAAAATCTTGAATTACTCAAAGTAGAATTGCAAGGTGATATTTTGCCATCAACTTTACAGAAATAAAAATAATTATAGAAGAGTAACATTAATAATATATTATATAATTAAAAGTATTAGAAAATTTCCAAAACATATCAACATTCAATAAGAAAGAAAATTATAATCTAAATTGATCTTTATTAGGAAAGAATATTGATAAAATGATGAAAAACTTTCCAGGGGGAAAAAAAACCTAGATCATGGTAGCATCGCTGTTAAATTCTAACCTAGATCATGGTAGCATCGCTGTTGAATTCTAACAAACATCCAGAGTGTGTGTGTGTGTGTGTGTGTGTGTGTGTGTGTGTGTGTGTATCAGGTTTTATAAACTTTCCAAAAGAAAATAAAGAGAAAATTTCACAACTTATTTTTTGAAATGAATTTTACCTTGAAAGAGATCACAAGAAAAGGGGACGGGGGGAAATCAAACCTTTTTAATACAGACATCAAAGTCTTCAACATCATAGTGGTGAACTAAATTCAGTAACATCAAAAATTAATTTACATACCATTATAAAGTGAATTTCCCCTCTCCAAAATGTGAAGATGATTTGTAATTTGAAATTTAAAAAATAAAGAATACAACAAATATGAACTTTTAAAAAACTCACCTGATCATACTATTAGATGTTAGTAGGACATTCTCTAAAGCCATTTTCTGGTATAGAGAAGGCCCTCTGAAAACTGAAAACAGAAAGGACTTGTTGATGCAGATGAGGGGTGTCTGTGAAACCCCCACAATTATGAAACACTGATGGCATCCCCCATAAATGAAGAACAAGACGAAATGTCCTTCTGCAGCTTTGCTACTTGCCATTGTGTAGGAGGGGTCTCACTATAGCAATTAAGCAAGAGAAAGCAGCAAAAAACATACAGATTGAGAAGTAAGAAGTGAAACTATCTTTATTCAAGAATGATATGATTTTATATAGAAAACCTTAAATAGATTTGCTGGGTTATAAGATATATTATGCAAAATCCAGTCATATTCCTATATGTTTACAATGAACCACCCAAAGTGGAATTAAGAAAATGGTTCAATTTTCAATAGCACCAAAAGAATAAAATATTTAAGAATTAATTTAGTAAGAAGTGAAAAATGTTTACTCCAAAATCTACAAATTTCATTGAGCAGAAGCAAACAGACTTAGTGCGAATATCTAGGATTCCAGCACTTAGGATCAAGGAATGTGAAGCAGGAGGTGAATGATTCAAGGCCACTCTGGGCTACATGAGGGTCCAGGGAGAGAAGCAGAGGCAAGAAGGAAGAAAAGGGAGCAGGGAGAGAAGAGAGAAGGGGAAAGGGGAGAAAAGGAAGAAACAGGAAGAAAAACAAGACGTAAATAAATAAAAAGATATCTCGTATTCATAGATTAGGCAAATTAAAATGGTTAAGATGACAGTTTTTCACAAAGTAATCCACAGGATCGATTCAGTCTCTGCTAGAATTTTGCAGGCCTTTAGAAGGCCATTCAAAAAGTCACATGTAACTGTGCGGCACTCCAAACAGTTAAAACAATTTTGGAAAAACAAAGAAAAAAAACCAAGGAGCGTAGGTAAGGCTCATGTAAAAAATGAGCTTTTAGCATTAAGAAGATAGGTTCGGTCTTAGTACCAAACAATGCAGGAAAAAAAGAAAAAAGAAAATAGGATTCCTTTGAGTCTTTTTAAAAAGTGGGAGAGACCAGAAACCTCTGGGGGTGAGTAAAGTACTAAAATATGTGAGGCTAGAAGACACTTTCTAGCTCCAGCTGCCCCTGGCCTTCCATTGTTTCAAGAGTGCACAGATTAAGGGAGCAACTCTTAGCAAAAGAGCAAGTAGGATCTAAGTAGAGACCCACACACGGGGAACTATGCCATTCATGCTCAAACACCGAGGGAAATAGAGATCAGTCTCTGCTCACTCCCACCTCCAAGGGAGAATGAACCAAAGTATTTTTTTTTCTTGAAAATTCCCAGATAAGAGTCAGTTCTATGATAAACTCATTCTTCCACGTGGTGTTCAAACCTCCAAGACCAGACTATGAACCCAAAAGATCTTGGAACTGAGGATTTTTGTGTGGACGTAGACTACAAGATGACCACGCTCATTACCTCTAAAATCAGCCTTTGTTTTGTAAGTCTGAGCAAAAAGTAAGCAAAAGCGAGAACAAGGATCCTTGAAAATAAATATATTAAATTCAATCACTGAAAATTTAATAATCAAAATCTAAAACAGTGAGTGGGCTTAACACTGCTAGTAAGGATGCTGGCAAGACAAACACTGAGAAGTAAGATGGAAAATAACCAAGGGTTTCGCTGTTACTGAAGCAGTTGCTTAATCTTCCAAACACTTAAAAGATATTACTCAGAAAATAAGGGGCAGAGGAAGACAAGTTTGCATACATTCCCTCACAGGTAAAATCCAGGCTTAAAGGTGTGCATGATTGAGCCTGTGTGTGTGTGTGTTTGTGGGTGTGTGTGTGTGTGTGTCACATGCAAGCAGAGGTAGAACTATGGGGGGGTGCTGGTCAGTGGAAAGAGACAAGAAGAACAAGAAACAAGTATGCAAGTGTATAACAGATAAATACATGCAAAGTAAAATGATACACAGGCATGAAAATAGCTATTAAGTCCATTGCTTAATACAACAACTATAATATTAATAAAAAACTAACATGGACTAACATCATTCTAAAAATACTTGGAGCTCATTTTGATGTTTTAGAGATTATATTCTTTTCTTTAATTAATTTTTTTATTAAAAGAATTTCCGCCTCCTCCCCCCACTACTCTCCCCCTCCCCCTACTACTCTCCCCCTCCCTCTCCAGTCCAAAGAGCAGTCAGGGTTCCCTGTCCTGTAGGAAGTCCAAGGTCCTCCCCCCTCCATCCAGATCTAGGAAGGTGAGCATCCAAACAGGCTAGGCTCCCACAAAGCCAGTACATGCAGTAGGATCAAAACCCAGTGCCATTGTCCTTGACTTCTCATCAACCCTCATTGTCCGCCATGTTCAGAGAGTCCGGTTTTATCCCATGCTTTTTCAGTCACAGTCCAGCTGGCCTTGGTGAGCTCCCAATAGATCAGCCCCACTGTCTCAGTGGGTGGGTGCACCCCTTGCGGTCCTGACTTCCTTGCTCATGTTCTCCCTCCTTCTGTTCCTCATTTGGACCTTGGGAGCTCAGTCCGGTGCTCCAATATCTTGCATATCACCATAGAACCTTCATCTGGCGATGGATGGAGATAGAGATTATATTCTAATAGTTGGATAATTTATTTTTCTGGAATGTGAAACTTGAATGGCTCACACAGCTCTCTGGCCATTTATAGTCATAAATCACATACCTTCATCCCCATCTTGAACAATATGCATGTTTACATTTAGTCAAACATACTTGCCCTATTTTATGAAGACTTAGGACAACTTCCAAAAAAAACAAAATTAAATGCATCAGATAAATATATCAAGGCCAAAACAGTCTAATTAGAGTAATAGATGAAGGCTCCGAAAGGAAACAGAAGGTTCCAGGCTACTCTGAGTGCTGTGGAGTATAAAGTCAGGAAGGACCGTCACAGGCACGTTGTGGAGTAGACAAAGGCGTGGCGTGCAGTGGGACAGTTCCCTGTAACAAGTGCCGCAGTGGTTTTAGGCTTTGCTTCTCAGGGCTTTGTCTGGAGAATTCTCTTAGGCTGTTGGATGCTGTTTCTCTACTGTGTTTCATTGAGCACTGACAGCTGCAGACTCCATTTGAAACTTCACACTCGCCACATCGAGTTTGTTTTCCTCCAAGTGTTTTTATGAAATCTATTATGATGTTATCATGTCTCTGATTTAATATGCCTTTCAGAATATAATTCTTCTACACTTTAGTGCATTTTTCCACTGTTTATTATCATGGGAGACATGAACCTGAAGGGCATTTTGCACAATATTTGTTTGGTTTCTGGACATCAATACATTTTATAGTGCTTGACACATTTCATTGTCTGAGCTGGTCATTCTGCCTTCCTAAAAAATAATCTGATATTGATTCACGATGCGCCACACTCCGTTGCCGTTACTCTAGCCAAGCAAACTTTCAGATTCTTTCTTTCCAAAGCTTCTCTTTGCAAAAGGCATTAAATATAGCATGAGAAAGGCTTTCACTTCATCAGAAAAATCACAATTTCGAACCAAGGTTGTACTTGCCATTTTTACTACGGCGTATGTTCTGAAGATTATGTGTGTAAAAATGTGCACAAACTCACACATCTCCCAAAATGTGTGTTTCACTTAGGTTGACAAGTTACAATTAGACCATGTAAAAGAAAAGCATTTTTGAAGAAAATAAATATAATATGGAACCCCACGCCGTCCTGAAGCAGCTACGGTGGAGCTGTGGAAAATTAAGGGATGAATTTTGAACCTGAAGCTGGAGCACATGGGGGGAAAGGAAGGAGACTGTATTTCCCGGGAAACTGAATGACTTGACTTTAGGTCAGCCTTTTGGAATACAGTCAGGAAATCCAAAATAAGAAATAAGATGCAACTGGCAAGAAGTCAGAAAAGGCAGGAGGGAAAGTGGCGTGGTAGATCCAGAATAAGAAGAGGATAAAGGAATGTGTTGCCCCTTTATTACTTGGAGAGAAAAGCAATAATAGCGGATACCAAAAAGAGCCATAGGTTTAAAATTGTTTTGTTGAGGATATTATCTTTTTCTAAGCTGAGTCAAAGCTTCATGGCTGAGATGAAAGAATTAGAAAAGTGGTGAGCACACTGAAGTTGTTCTAAAGCTATTGGAACTGTAAGTCCCTGTTGGACTTAGTATCTGCATACCTTATCTTGACATAAAGACTTGTACTTAGTTGTTTTATATGCATAACTACAGATATTCTTATATCACCGTCCCTTAGTAAATTATTTGAGTAGAGAAACTATTTTTATTTTTTGAGACTGGGTCTCACTTATGTATCCCTGACCGGCCTAGAACTCATTATGTAGATCAGGTTGGGCTCAAATTCACAAAAACACACCTGCCTCTGCCTTTCAAGCACTGGGATTAAAGACATTAGCCATCATGCCTGAGAATTTTATACATTTTTCATTTGTCACTGTCCAGCCCACAATACCATTGCTAACAGATCACCTCAGCAGTTTTTTAAATTGGATTATAAGTAGCCATACAACTAATGAAAATTATCCAAAATATCTTTTATATGTGGCTCCTAGAAATACAAAGTATAATATATTGTAGTAGCTTTGATTTCATCTTGATTATTCAGATGATATCTTTGATATTTATTATTGTAGTAAGTTTTTGGTACCTGATACTTATCAAAGTGAGGAAAATGTAGAAATTCTTAGCTAGAAAAGCCAATAATTGGAAAGTTGCAGACAACCAGTTTGGGTGGCATGCACTGTTTCATTGCAACATCCATTGTAGAGCGTGCATACTGGGCATAACATAATTCAAGCAAACAAGCAAGGGCTGCTATACCCAGACGAGGATTTTAAACGAATTTCCCAAGAATGTCTAAGGGCAACTCTTTGTTTCCAACTCTGTCCCAACCAAACAGTGTCTGTCCCCTCTAAAGAAAACAAAAAAGGAATTCTCCACAGGCCTTCGGGCAGACACAGCATTGATCATGGAGAAATAAGAGTCTATAAAGAGAGTGCTCAGAAAGAGAGATTCAGGCTTGAAAACCCACTGAGAAGTCCCTGGCAGGTGGTTATATCCTAGAAACTGGCAGACTGTATAAGGAAAGCGTGGTGAGACACATCCTTTCCCATGCGCTTACAAATCTGGATTTTATGCTACTAAAGGCCAGTGTGGATCACTTTGGGGCCATAACGCAGAGGAGAGAATAACCTGTACAGAACAAGAACCACGTAAGACACACTCATCACAGACTAAGGTCAGTAAAACAAGGTACAGCCAAACGGAGACAAAACAATTAGTAGAAGGTGTCTATGGGTGCTGTGTGGCATCATGAAATGAAGAACATTTGTCTCATCTCCTGACTTTTGTGCTTGTTTAACTGTCAACCCCCAGCACTTAGAAGTCGCCATTCTGCACACGGGAGCAGTTGATTTGAAGTCGATGTGAAGGTGTGTGTCCTGGTGCCCAATGGGATGCAACTAGAAAAGGCTTCTGTTTTCTTGTTCCTCTAGCTTTTCCAGTCCTCATTCTGCAATGTCACTTCAGTGATTGTCAAATCATGTTCATAGTTTCCTTCATATATCCAGAGCTGGAAAAACTTCTGTAACTCAAAGCTATGACATAAAATGAACAAGCGTCCCGAGAGATGGCTTCACAAGCCAGTGTGTGCCTGTGGTACCATAGGAAAAGAAAACCTCCTCATTACTGTACTGGCTGGGTTTATGCCAACTTGACACAAGCTAGAGTCATCTTAAAGGAGGGAAACTCAATTGAGAAAATGCCTTCTTAAGATACGGTTGTAAGGAATTTTCTTAACTGGTGATTGATGGGTGAGGTCTCAGCCCATGGTGGGTGATGCCACCACTGGGCTTGTGGTACTAGATTCTCTCTCTCTTTTTTTTTTTTTTTTGAAATTCTTTTTTTTTTAATTTATTGAATTTTTTAAAAATGCCAATCCAAGTTCCCACTCCCTCCCCTCCTCCCAACCCTTCCACCCTACCCCTATCCAATCCTCAGAGGAACATTTCTTTGTGGAAAGTCCAAGGTCCTCCCTACTATATCTAGGCTGACCAAGGTATACATCCAAAGAGAATAGGATCCCAAAAAAGTCAGTACATGCAGTAGGGATAAATTCTGGTGCCACTGCCAATGACCCCCCCGCCCAGAATGCCCCAGCAATTCAAATGTCAGCCACAGTCAGAGGGACTGGTTGTTCTCATGTTTGTTCCTTCCCAGTCCAGATGGAGTTGGTGAGCTCCCATCAACTCAGGTAAACTGTTTCAGTGGGTGAACCCATCATGTTCTTGACCTCCTTGCTCATATTCTCATTTCTTCCACTCTTCAACTGGACTTTGGGAGCTTAGTCCAGTGCTCTGTCTCTATTTCCATCAGTTTCTGGATGAAGGTTCTATGGTGATAGTTAAGATATTCATCAGTCTGACTATAGGGCAAGATTGAGCCCCCTCTCCTCTATTGCTTAGGGTCTTAGCTGGGGTCATTTTTGTGGATTCTTGGGAATTTCTCTAGAACCATGTTTCTGCTAACCCTATAATGGCTCCCTCAATAAAGATATCTCTTTCCTTGCTCTTATCTCTGTCCTTCCTCCATCTCAACTATCCCATTCCCTCAAGTTCTCCTCAACCCTGCCCTTCTCCATTCCTCTTCCCCTTCTACCTTCCCTTCATCCCCCTACCCCCATGCTCCCAATCTTGCCAGGCAATCTTGTCTGTTTCGAATTTCTAGGAGGATCTATATATGTTTTTCTTTGGATTCACCTTATTACTTAACTTCTCTAGAATCATGAACTATGGACTCATTGTTCTTTGTTTATACTTAGTATCCACTTATGAGTGAGTAAAAACTATATTCATCTTTTGGGGTCTGGGTTACCACACTCAGGATGGTGTTTTCTAATTTCCATCATTTGCATGCAAAATTCAAGATGTCATTGATTTTTTACCATTGAGTAGTACTTTAATGTGTCATTTCTCTGTTAAGTTTCTGTCTGGTTGACCTGTCCATTGGCGAGAGTGGAGTATTGAAGTCTCCTACTATTAGTTTGTGGAGTTTGATGTGTAATTTAAGATTTAATAATGTTTCTTTTACATATGTGGGTTCTCTTATATTAGGGGCATAGATGTTCAGAATTGAGACTACATCTTGATGGATTGTTCCTGTTATGAGTATAAAGTATCCTTCTCCATCTCTTCTGATTGATTTTAGTTTGAAATCAATTTTGTTAGATATTAGGATAGCTACACCCAGTTGTTTTTTAGGTCCATTTGATCGGAAAACCTTTTCCCAACCCTTTACTCTGAGGTAGTGTCTCTCTTTGAGGTTGAGGTGTGTTTCTTGTATACAGCAGAAGGCTGGATCCTATTTTCATATACATTCTCTTAGTTTGTGTCTTTTTATAGGTAAATTGAGTTCATTGATATTAAGTGATATTAGTGACCAGTGGTTGTTAATTTCTGTTATTTTTCAGTAGTAGTGTTTGTATATTTCCCTTCTTTGGGTTATGCTGGTGGGGGGTTATCAGATGCCTGTGTTTTTGTGGGTGCAATTAGCTTCCTTGGATTGAGGTTTTCCTTCTAGTACTTTCTGTAAGGTTGGGTTTGCGGATATGTATTTTTTAAATCTGTTTGTATCATGAAATATCTTGTTTTCTCCATTGATGGTGATTGAAAGCTTTGCTAGGTGTAGTAGTCTGGACTTGCATCCATTGTCTCTTAGTGTCTGCAGCACATCCATCCAGGACCTTTGGCTTTCATGGTTTCCATTAAGAAGTCAGGTGTAATTCTGATAGGTTTATCTTTATATGTTACTGGACCTTTTCTCTTTGCAGCTCTCAATATTCTTTCTTTATTCTGTATGTTTTGTGTTTTGATTATTATATGGCAAGGGCATGAGTTTTTGGTTTGTTTGGGTTTTTTTTTTTTTGATTCAGTCTATTTGGTGTTCTGTAAGCTTTCTCGTACCTTTGTAGGGATATCCTTCTTTAGGTTAAGAAAGTTTTCTTCTATGATTTGTTGAATATATTTTCTGTGCCTTTGATCTGGAGTTGTTTTTCCTCTTCTACCTCTATTATTCTCAGGTTTGGTCTTTTCATAGTATCCCAGATTTCCTGTGTGTTAAGCATTTTTTTGGATTTACATACTTCTTTTTTTTTTTTTTTTTTTTTTGGATTTTTCGAGACAGGGTTTCTCCGTAGCTTTTGGTTCCTGTCCTGGAACTAGCTCTTGTAGACCAGGCTGGCCTCGAACTCACAGAGATCCACCTGCCTCTGCCTCCCGAGTACTGGGATTAAAGGCATGCACCACCACCGTCTGGCTACATACTTCTTCTATAGTATCTTCAGCACCTGAGATTCTTTCTTCTATCTCTTGTGTTCTGTTGGTTATACTTGTCTCTGTAGTTCTTGTTCATTTACCCACATTTTCCACATCCAGAATTCCCTCAGTTTATGTTTTCCTTATTACCTCTATTTCAGTCCTCTAGTCTTGAACTGTTTGCTTCACCTGTTTGATTGCTTTTTCTTGGTTTCTTGGGTTTCATTGAGGCATTTATTAATTTCTTCCAATTTTTGTTTGTCTTTTCCTCCATTTCTTTAAAGGAGTTTTTCATTTCCTTGTTAAAGGTCTCCATCATTTTCATAAAGTTACATTTAAAGTCCTTTTCTTCTGGTTCTTCTGGGTTAGGATGATCAAGTCTTCCTGTTGTGTGACCAATGGGTTCTGGTGTTACCATCTTGCTTTTTAGGTTGTTGGAGGAATTCTTGCATTGGTGCCTACCCATCTCTTCCTTCAGATGAGGCCAGCAGTGTCTTTGCATCTTGATCCATTCCTTCCAGTGGTTGTCTGGGTGTTGGGTAGTTTGTTTTTTTGTTTTGTTTTTGGGTTTTTTTTTTTTTTTTTTTTTTTTTTTTTTTTTTTTTTTTGCCTGCTCTGTACTGCCAATGTCTGTCTCAGGAAGCATCTGAGGTCTCTATAAGCCTGTTCTCTTGGTTTTCTCTCTTGGTGCTCTCTCTTAATCCCCTCAGTGTTGTAGCAAGCTTTTGGTACCCTCAGTATTACAGCAAGCTTTCAATTCTTAGGCAGGGTGTGGCTAGTAGCTTGGGGAGTCCAGTGGATGGGTCTGGGTTTGGGGAGAAACTCCCTGCTTGCTGACTACAAAAGCCAAGGGAGTTGGGGGATGAGCCTGGGGTTTTGTTCCATTCTGGAGGTCCTAGAGAGTGGGGTGTCCTGCCCGTGTAGCTGTTCACTCACCTCTTAAGTCCCCTCAGTATTGGAGCAAGCTGTGTTTCAGAGTTCCACCGAGGTTGCAGGAGCTGGTACTGGATTCTTTAAGAAAGCATGTTGAGCTACACTTGATCTTAGCCAAAAGGCTGTGTAGGGGAGCAGGAGGAAAATGGGAGGAGGGGAGGAAGTAGAAATTTTGAATGGTATTATTTCTAAAGCAATAAAAATTAAAAAAAAGAAAGAAAGCAGGCTGAGCAAGCTATGATGAGGAAGCAAGTAAGCAGCATTCCTCCATGGTGTCTGCATCAGCTCCTGCTTCCAGGTTCCTGCCCTAACTTCCTTTAATGATGGATTACAACATGGAAGTATAAGCCAAATAAACCCTCTCCTCTCCAACTTGCATTTGTTTGTTTTGTTTTTATATCCTGACCAACATTTTCCCTCCCTCCTGTTCTCCCAGTCCACACCCACCTCCCTTCTTCCTGACAACAAGCCCACTCCTCCTCCTCTGTTTCTCTTCAGAAAAGGGCAGGCCTCCTGTGGATATCAGCCAGCCATTGTATATCAAGTTGTAGTGAGACTAGGCACCTCCTCTTCTATTAAGGCTGGACTAGGTAATCCAGTAGAAGGAAAAAGTCCCAAATGTGGACAACAGAGTCAGTGACAGTCCCTGCTCCCACTGTTAGGAGTCCCAGAAGAAAACTAAGTTACACAACTGCCACATGAGGTCAGTCCCATGCAGGCTCCCTGGTTGTCACCTTAGTCTCTGTGAGCTTCTATAAGCTTCTATAATCAGGTTAGTTGATTTGGGGGTTATATTGTGGTTCCCTTGTTCCCACTGTCACCTACAATCCTTCCTGATCCCTCTTCCACAGGATTCCCCACGCTCTACAAGATGTTTAGCTGTGGGTCTCTGCATCTGTTTTGATCTGTTGCTGGAAGAAGCCTCTCTGATGACAGTTGGACTAGGATGGAACAAGAAAAGGTCATCCTGAGTGAGGTAACCCAGACAAGCATGGTTTGTACTCACTTATAAGTGGATATTAGCCATAAAGGATAACCATACTTCAATACACAGACCCAAGAGAAGCTAAGTAACAAACAAGGCTCAAGGGGGGAACACATGAATCTCACTATGAAGGGGAAATAGAGCAGACATTGAGTTGGATAGAGGGAGGGGTCTGGATGGCAGGATGGGAACAGGAGGGATCAGGTTGGGAGAGGATGCAGGAAAAGAATACTGGAAAAGACAACAGGAATCTGGGCCAACACTGGGACAAGCTAGAACCTAGTGCAATGGAAACTCCCAGCAATCTATGAGGGTGACAGTAGCTAAGCCTCCTGGCAATGAGTAATATGGAACCTGAACCAACCATCTCCTCTAGCAAGGCGAGACTTCCAGTGGAGGGATTGGGACACCAGTCCAGCCATGAAACCTTTGACCTACAATTTGTCCTGCCTACAAGATGTGTCGAGGTAAAGGTGGAGCAAAACTTGTGGGAGTGACCAACAAA
The DNA here is from genome assembly GCF_950005125.1 of Chionomys nivalis. Lineage (NCBI taxonomy): Eukaryota > Metazoa > Chordata > Mammalia > Rodentia > Cricetidae > Chionomys > Chionomys nivalis. The sequence goes on along the minus strand of NC_080086.1, from coordinate 128,203,337 downwards.
TGACTGACATAGCTTGAGACCCATACCATGTGAGGAAGCTCATTCCTGAGGTCCAAGACCCAGAGGCAGGATAGCCCAGAGACATAGAGTAGAACCAAACACAACTGGCAATAAAAAAAAAAAAGCCAGGTGGTGGTGGTGCATGTCTTATATCTCAGCTAGGGGAGCAGAGGCAGGCGGATCTCTGTGAGTTTGAAGCCAGCCTGATCTACAAGAGCTAGTTCCAGGACAGACTCCAAAGCTTAAAAGAAATCCTGTCTCAAAAAATCAAAAAAAAAAAAGTCAATGAAATGAAATGGTTTCTAATGATATTTTGCTATACTCACAGATTGGTGCCTAGCCTAATTCACTTTTGATCATGGTGTTTCATCAGCAATATAAACCCTAACCAGGACAACTACTTCTTTCTGATTTCATCTTAATAACTGTAGAAGTCCAAGAAGAGAGAGATGATTGATTGAAAGGTTATGAAATCACTACACTTACAACTGTTAGATTAAAAAATAATGAGCATTCATGTCGCTAAACTTAGAGGGGGGTCATTCTAAGTACATAATCGATACATGCTATCTTACAAAGGAAGAAAATAACCAAGTATAAAACAATCATGTTAGTTATTAAATGCAATATGAAATTGGTTTTTCCAATGAGGCTAAAACTGAATTCCAAACTTCATAACCAACAGTATAATATGAATTATTTTTAAAATGTAAGATTAGAAGGGTTGTTGTAGGTACTAGAGATTGGACCTGGGGTCTTGTGCATGCAAGCTAGGCAAACAAGACTAAGATTGTTGACATGGTCAAGCCTCTAACTGGCACTACCATCACTTGGTAAATGAGGTTGCAGAAACATTGCTATGTCTCCTGAGCTGGCACTGCTTTAACAAGACCAGGAATATCTCATTGGCACAGTCACTTACTATTAACTTCTTCAAGAACCTGGGGAGAGGTTGTCTTGTTATGTTGCCCAGGTTGATCCCAATTTCTGGGCTCAAGTGTGACTCCTGCATCACTCTCCACACAGGCTGGAACTACAGATGTGAGTGACCACACCAGGCCTGTGTGATTCACTCAAAAGGAGTAAGGAGGCAGAGAATCTGAAACAGACATGGCAAACAGCATGGCTGAACCTCCCCAAACCTGCATCTACCTCCATCTGCTTCCCATCCGTTGTTCCTTCCTAAAGGGAGCCAAAATGGCTCCGTGAATCGCTAAGGCTTAGTGAGACATAGCTCCAGAATCCAGGAAGAGGAGTTTCCCATCAAGAATTGGTTGGCCTAGTCACATTCAGCAGAAACAAAATGGGGGCAGGGAAAGGTAAGGTCCTAGAATCCATACTAAACTCAAGCTACCATAAAACAGTTCTCTGTGTTTAGTTATTAAGCTAAGTTACTATTTTAAGTGTTATTCAGCTATATTTTCATGAATACACTGGTATTAAATGTGTTTACATACAAAAACGTATGATCAGTTTGGAAGTATAACTCAATGGTAGAACATATGGTTAACATACATGTCACCCCAGTGCCACCCAAAGAAAACATCCACATTTAATTTGTATAAATTTGAATAAGCATTTCTCAAATTGACCACCAGATAAGAGCCAGTCATAGTGTGACTGCTTTCTGCCTGATTACTTAGACATATATCTTACTGTATTTCTAAAGGTGAAGTTGGTGAGAGATTTTTTGTGGGGAGAATATACTTCTTTGTAAAAATTAAGTGTGCTTGTTCTATATCTATCAGGATTTGTTAGGAAGAATATCTGGCTTCAGAATTTCTGAACTATATCAAAGAATCCAAAAATACTATAAACTATTTTTTAAACAAAATGCTGGGAAATAGCTCAGTTGGTAAAGTGTTTGCTGTGTTTGCATGAGGACCTGAAGTAAATTCCTAAGACTCCAAAGACTCCTGTAAAAAGCAAGTATGGTAACGTGTGCCTATAACCCCAGGAGGAGACAGACACAGGAGAAACCCTGGGGCTTGATATCCAGATAGTCTAGGTGAACAGATGAACTCCAGGTCCAGAGGGATTCTGTTTTAAGACATATGGTGACGAATGACAGCAGGACATACCTGATATCCATCTCTGCTCTCCAGAGACGCACGTATGTTCACGTATACTCGACTACACACATAGGCACACTCACAGAAACACACGTACACACATAAATCATGCATGTATACAAACAGAATTCATTCCTCATCTATAGAAAAAATAGATAGATTAACTTCCAAATTTTCCATAGATTTTCTGTAGGAGTTAAATGTCAAAAGGCTTTTCTCCGAGAATTGTTCAAGACTGAAATTTTGGGTGAAACAACTGACAGAATGCTACCTTCCAAATAAGTGTCTTCCACATACAGTTGAGTACAATTCAGATGGAAAGGCCTTCTAAATATGTGGTTGCTAATGGATGTGCATGTGTTAGGTACATACTCTGTTAGGATCATTGATCTGCAGTCTGCACCATGATGCTCCAGTTAAACATAAGGTGCCAGCATTTTACAAATATGATTGAGGGCTCAGTCACTTTCAGCCAACCCTCTGCTTCTCATTCTTTTATCCATTCAAGAGACAGGATGTCAGGCACTCCCCTTAGCTTATAAGATTCATCAGTGACTCTGGTTGACAGCTTCCATTTCCTTCACTGTCCTTTACTGGCAAATGGAGGGTGGAGAGGGGGGAAAGAAGGTGGGGGAGCAAATACATCCATGAGATCACTCAAGCAAAGCTAACTACATAAAGAGAGGGAGCGGGACAGAGAAGACCCCAACCTTTTCGCAGAGTGAAGGCCTCTTTGGCAGCAGACTTCTAAATTAGATGTAGTTAGCTTTTCAGATGTCTAGAGAAGGCTCTCCTGTAAAACTGGAGTTAAGGGACTGGAGAGATAGCTCGGCAGTTATAAGCATTAGCTGTTTTTCCAGATCTCTGGGATTCAATTCGTGGTACCTACATGGTAGCTCACAACCATCTGTACTTCCCATGCTAGGGTTTATGGCACCTTCTTCCAGCTTCCACAGACACTGTACATGCTTAGACATACATGCAGACAGAACAACCATACACATAGGTACTTTTTTATTTAAAAAAAAACATTAAGGTTGTTTTAAATATGCATAAGTAAAGATTGTGTCAGCCCTGTTGAGGGACAGAGACCAATATGCCTGAAGGAGAAGTATTATGAATTTATCTAGTTGTAATTATACCTTGTATTAGATCTTAAATCCAAATTTATTGAAGAATAGTTTTCACACCCATTTTAAACATATAGCCCAAAGAGTTTTATTTGATTTATGTTGTCAAACACTATTCTACAATCATAATTAAAAGTTAGAGTATTAAGCCTGGGAGATGGCTCAGTAGAGAAAAGTACTTTCTGGAAAGCCTGATGACCCAAGTTTGATCCCCAAAACTCACACAACAATAGAGGAGAAGTGACTATGGTCTTGTCATCTAACTTCCACATGTGTGCACAAATAAACAGATAATCGGGGGCTTTTAAAAGAAATTTAGAATACTTGCTCTATTCCAAAAAAATAGCTCATATCCTCTGTTTTTGCTTTGCTTTGTTTGTTTGTTTGTTACTTTTTGAGACTAAATCACATATAGCCCAGGTTGGCCTCAAACTTAGTCTGTACCAAAGGATGATTTGTGATTTTCCAGCCTCCATCTGCCAAGTGCTAGGATTACATGTGTATATATGGCTGGTTTGTGTAGTGCAACAGATTGAATACAAGACTTCAGGCATGGTAGTTCAGCAACCTACCAACCTATCTACATCTCCAGCCTACCTCAAACCTCTTTAGTCAATGTCCATGCACACGCGCACAGACACACACACACACACACGCACACACATCAGAATATAAATAGAATGGCAAATCAAAAGATAGAATTATAGCAGGCAGTCTTCTGGCTTATTTCACTTAACAGAAAGCTTCAGAGTTATTCATCTTATTACACATGTTCCTAAAGCTCTATTGCATATCTAACAAATAACACTGACTCATAGCTAAATGAATGTGCCAGAAGAGGAAAAGTAAGTGTGAAATACATGTAGAAGAAAGGGAATCTTGGTGGTAGCAGTAAGAACCCCAAACAGACATTACAGAAATATCAGAGAAGCTCCTCAAAACAGATGACCCAGTCAGTATTCTCATTTCTGGTGGTGATGGTGGAGTGTACACATGTGCATGTGTAAATGTGTGAGTCTTTGTGTTTGTATGTGGTGTGGGATTCCCTTCTGTACGCCTTGAATATGTTTTATTACCATTGGTTAATAAACAAGTTACTTTATCCTACAGCAGCACAGAATAAAGCCAGGTAGGAAATTCAAACAGAAATATTGAGAGAAAGTAGACGAAATCAAAGAGCTGCCATGTAGCTGCCAAAGGAAATATACCGGAACTTTACCCGGGAAGCCATAACCTCATGACAATACACAAAATAATAGAAACATGTTAAATTAAGATGTAAGAGCTATCTAGAAATATGCCTGAAACATCAACCAAACAGTGTTGTAATTAATATAGTTTCTGGGTGATTATTCAGGTCTGGGTGGTCAGGAAATGAATATACAGTCTCCAAATACATAATGGTGCCAACATGGGACAAGAATTTCCACATAAAACCTAAGAAAGTTTTTTAAAAACATGGGATTCTAGACCCACAAAAGTGGGAGTCAATTGCAGATTCTTGGTAGCTATATTTTATTTTCAGATGGGCTCTGTTTGCTGGCAGTGAATAGAGGCACGGCTCCTTTAAGAGAAGACTTCCTGACTCAGCATTAGCAGCAAAAACTGCAAGGCTTTTTTAAGAAATGGTTTCCTGGTTCATGCTGGCAGCATGAACTCTGTCTCTTTCAGGAAGTCCTGTACTTAAATGGGTTTTGTAAGCATCATGCTTCTAGTTTCTTAATGGTGACATAGACCTGCTACATCCCTGGAGTTGAAGCAGGGAATATGGCTCACAGAGCCGGTGGTAAAGTACCTCTGCCATATTGAAAGGCGAGGGGAGGCAGAGCCACTGCGACCAAGCTGCTTACCATTTTAAAAGCACTCCTGGTCAGAAAATGATTACAAATATACAATAAGAAAAATTCAGTCAAATAAAGGCCTCTGAATGGGTAACAGTGTTAGATAAATGTACATAGGCATATGAGAGAGAAGAAAGTCATAAATTAAAATAATAAGGATAATAAAATAAATATTAAAAAGTAATAGAGTTAAAAAATAAGCCATTTAAGATAAAAAATACACAGAGAGTCTTGATAATGCATATTATTGTGTTTTCTTTGAATTTTTTGACTGTAGAGAGACATTTGATTCTGGAAGCTGCTAAGCTAAACCAACATATATATTTTAAATGTATCTTGATTTTAAAATTTGAGTCTAAGGATATGTAACTTTGGAAAAGAGGTTTTGCTTTTGTTTCCACAGAAGATGAGAACCTGTGGATTCCTTCAATGCTAATGTGGTTTGATGAAACAAGAACCCCCAATGCCTCCTTAGTCCTGGGATGATGATATTTATCAGGATTAACCACCACTGCTAGCTGAACCCTGAAAATACAGCAAGCAGCAGAAAGCAGTTTGGAGAAAACTATGCCCAAATCCCAAAAATATTTTTATAAATGATTATTTTCACTTTAAAAGGGTTGTTTATAAATATTTAATGGTCACAGTCAATTTCTAAATAAACAATAAAAGGATATGTTACAGAGATGAAAATTGATACAAACTTAAGGTCGATTTTGTTGCACTGTGTATGTATATTTCTGCTCTTGTTTAAGGTATTGTGTTTGAGCAGTTCATTTAAAAATTCAATATATAATTAAAATTTACAGATTAATAGATAGTCATGTATAACAGTCAAACTTGTAGTCATGTTAGTTAGGTTTTCTAGATATACAGAGATATATTTCAGTTAGATAGATAATCTTTAACACTTTAAAACCTACAGAATATGGCATTTAAAAGGTTTTAAGAACTTAGACTTTTCTCAACAGTGAGACATATCTGCTTCTGGAACCACTAAATACTTCAGAGAGGTTGATGGGCATTGAAGAAACTCATTTTGGAATTTGTCTTCAATATGATAAGGTTAGCCACTTGGGAAAGAAACTGCCCTTGTTTGGACTGCTTGATAGTATGCTGTATAAACTGTATGTTCAGAACCCACAGAAAAATGACTGCTGAACATTCTAAAAGAAGGTGAGACAGTCCTTCAGTGTTTCTGCTTCATTAAAGAGTCTGCCAGACATTCTATAGGACACAGAAGAAAGTGACTGGCAAACTGCCAATATAAGCAGAACTGTCTTTGAAATTTCCTATTTCATGGAAAAAGTCTACTAGATATTATGGGCCTGTAGGCTGAATATGGATGCCTGAATGTTACAAAAGAACTTTGGGTGACTGTCCAGGCAGCCAGATGTCTCTGTCAATTCTCTAGTTTTGGAAGTTGCTTACAATGCACTGCCTGTTAACTTGGGTAATATTATATCCTTTGATGGAGTTGAAGACTAGGTAGTTATAATTATAGTTTTCCTTAGTTATTATAAAAGATAAATTAGATATGAAACTTTAGAATCACAAAGATAAAATAGATGATAGAATATTTTTCTTTAATTTTGCTAGATACAAATAAATATTGTAACTGTAATTCTTATTTGATACCTAAGTTTTGCTATATGTAATTTTATTATGTTAAAGTTAAAACCTTCCTTTTTAGTCAGACAGAAAAGGAGAGATGATGTGGGATTTCCCTCTTTATTCTATGAATATGTTTTATTACCATTGGTTAATAAAGAAGATGCTTCAGACTACATCAGAGCAGAATAAACCAGGTAGGAAATCTGAATGGAGAGAGAAAGAGAGAGAGAGAGAGAGAGAGAGAGAGAGAGAGAATAGATGAAGTCAGGGAGATGTCATGTAGCTGCTAAAGGAGAAGGAAACTCCAGAACTTTAAACTTTACCTGGTAAACCACAGCCTCGTGGCAATACACAACATAATAGAAATAGGTTAATTTAAGATATAAGAGCTAGCTAGAAATAGGCCTGAGACATTGGCCAAACAATGTTGTAATTAATGAAGTTTCTGAGTGATTATTTGGGTCTGGGCAGCTGGGAAATAAATTAGCAATCTTTGATTTCCTCTGTGTGTGTGTGTGTGTGTGTGTGTGAGAGAGAGAGAGAGAGAGAGAGAGAGAGAGAGAGAGAGAGAGAGAGATCAGAGTCTTAGGAAGATACCTACACTCCCAGGTTCACTTACACTATTATTTATAACAGTCAAGATATGAAAGCAAATTGCATATCTGTGAATGAAATGAATGAATGAATAGAGAAAATGTGGCACATTAGCCTCAAACAACAAGGAAAGTCTGCCATGGATAACAAGAGATGAAGCTGCATGCATCTCTGATAAATGAAATGTCAGGTACAAAAAAAGACAAATACTGCATGTTCACACTTAAATATGTAATCTAAAGATGCTGACCTCATAAGAACAGAGTGGTGTGGAAAAACCAGGAGTTGGGGCGAAAAAGGAGAGAGGCAAATATCTACAATTTTACCTACATTATTCTTCAGTAAAAACCAAACAAATTAGATGTATGTATGTGTTACTTACATACGTATGTATCTCCAAAACTTGGGAGGAAAAATCAAGCTGCAAAGAAAAAAATTCCTGAAGTCTAACATCTGAGTCTAACATTAAGTCCTGAGATTGGATGATGTTGCCAAAATGGAGCACCAAGCCTGGAGACCCTACTGTGCTACAAAGAGGCAAAGGAGCAGAAAATTGAGAAAGAATATCCAGTGGGAAAAAAGAAAGAAAATAATTGATAAGCTATAAAAAAGGAGACATTCCAAATGGAGAGAACAATTGACTGTGCCAAGCATGGAGTAGGGTAAGTTCTCATCACTGGTATGTCAAGCAGAAAAGTGTCGTCTTCCTTGGTAAGTCCTTCTTTTTTAAATTGCTCTGTGCCTGATGTTGAAAATGCCTGGAATTATAATGAAGACAGTAATAATATGATTGGTTGCCAAGAATTAGGGAAAGAGAAGAAAAATTGGTAGAGCACGGGGGGCATTCAAGACCTGTCACCACTCTCTATGAGTATGGTGTCATTTTACATTTGCCCAATCCCATACATGGCCAAGAATGAACAATAATGCAGGCTGCAGCATCTGGATGATGAAGATGCATTGCCAGTTTTAAAGAATGACCCAGTCTTGTGGCAATACTGATAATAAGGAAAGCAGTGAGCAGTGATGGAGGATACGTGAGAAATCTCTGCACCTCTTTCTCAATGTTTCTTCTAAGCCTGCTCAAAGCAAAGTGTTTTTAATTGGAATAAAGCCTTCTTGAAACATCTCAGTAAGTAAAGCAGAGAACATAATGTTCATCCCTCGAAATGTACAGTCTAATATGTGTGTTTTTAGTTTTCTTCTTTAATTGCATATAGAGATTGGGAATTCAACATGTAATTAAGTATTCAATGTAAGGAGTTTAGAGCATCGAAGGAAATCTTGAAATCTTTGAAATCTTTGGCTTTTTCCCATTGTACAGAATTTCAATATAATTGCCTGAAGAAGAAATGAAACATTATCATTTTAATTCTGAACATGGTAGTGAAAAGATGAGTAACCATTTCCCTATCTTATACTTAAAGAGAAATACTAATTCTTTTACTAATTAATAATTTAGAATGTGTTTGGAGGTGCAACCAATTAGCTAAGAGTAATTTTCATTTTTATATTTTTTCATTAGCTTTCCGAGTTCTTTTCCATTGTTACTATAATAAAAATGTTATTGTTCTTTTGCAGTTGCTTGGTAATGAGCTTTAATTATCAATTGTCCAATTTCATAGATTTCTAAAAAAAACTTTTTCTCTTGGTATTGAAAGATTAAAGCCTGTGTCAGGTTCTCTGGAGACCCACAGGGCCACATTTTTTAAAGAGTTATTATAAAGAAGTGTGCCCATGGCCTGAAGGCAGTCAAGTCTCAAGGTCTTCATGATGAGTTAACAAGATGGAGATGCAAGGAAGTTGATGGTACAAATGCAGCCTAACTCAGAAACCCTGAGAAGCAAGAAGACAGATGAGAGAGTTCCCAGGACAGTGGGCTGACCACTCAGGAGGAGAACTGGGGATTTAACATCTTCAGCAGGGCTCTGGCTTAGTGGGTATGTAGCCCTGGGTTTGATCCTCAGCACCACATAGTGCTAGGTGTGGTGACACACACCTCTAATCCCACACCCCGGCAGTAAACACATCCTTGGCTACATAGGGGGCTTGAGGCCAGCCTGGGATACATACAGTCTATCTTTGTTGAAATCCACTTTAAGTAAACAAACAGACAGAATTGCCTTTTTCCTTGTAAAGGTTTGGCCTTCTATTCAGCTTCGGAACTGTTAAGATGATACCAACCTATCTTAGGAAGATAATTAATTTTACTCAACTTATCAAGGTAATTGCTGCTCTTACATAAAAGCATTCTCAAAGAAACAACAAAAATAATGTTTAACCCAATATCTGGGTGTCTCATGACCCAATCAAATGGATACATTAAAATAGTCAATATTCTATTCAGTGTTAAGTTTTGTTCTTCAGCTTAGTGCCTAAATTCTTCTTTAAAATATGTTAATTCAACTTTTGATTTCAATATTTTATTGATGATATTTATTTCGGTGATTCTTCTGGGCATTTGTATAAGTTGAACATGCACCAATAGTCACTAACCATCAGCTGGAAACTATTACAAAATGTTGTATTGTGACTTATTTAATTCAGATTTTAGGGATACAGTCCTCTGGAGTATTTCAGAAAGACAAATGACAAATGACGATAAGACACCACACAGCAAAAAACAATGCATCATAAAACTTCCCTTCTAACAAATATGCACAATTTTTTCTCATGCTTCACCTACCAAGGGCAAAAGGACTGACAGAATTGTTATATTATAAATCTAACTGACAATCTTTAAAAATGTAAATCCATTATTATTATTATTAAATGAGAGTTAAGTACACTGGAAACCCCATTAACCATCTGCTGTGTAATTGTTAATTGTCTAGCAAGCAAACTTTCACTCTGAGGGCTATCTTTAAGTAACTTAGGGAACTCCTCTAATCACCTGGTTGATTAAAACTGTTTAAAGGCTACTTGGAAATATCTGCGGACTTACATGAACAAGATAAATCCCAAGTTTCTCTATATTAGCATAAAATAAAAGTAGGCAAACCAAAAGAAAAATGAGAATAAAAGAGTGTTCACAAAATATTAACTCCAATGGATCATACACACCTAATAAAAAATGCAAAGCTATAAAACCCCTAGAGGGAACCCCTAGTAAAACTTTAGCCACAGGGTATGGCAATGGCTTTTTTGAGATTCACACCAGAAAAATAATACATAAAAGAAATAGTGGATAAGCTACCTTCTTAGAATTAAAACTTGTGCTCTGCAAATGGCAGCATCAAAGGAAAAAGGATGGAAAGTCACAAGCTGGCAATAAAAAATGCAGAGGACACAAGTGTAAAGGATTGCTGTCTAGAATATACAAAACATTTATAAAACCAATCACCAACAAACAACTCAATTAAAATTCAGTGAAAGATGTGAGCAGACATGTCACCAAGACACGGATGGGAAACAGTGCAATGAAAAGATCATCGAAAATATACCCTCTGCTATCTGGGAGATGATGCAATTAAAGCAAGGGACACATGAAGACCTAGTAAAATGACCCAAATCTGCAATGCTAATGAGCATGCAGGACAGCAGAAATTCTCATTCATTCCTCATGGAGACTGAAAATGATTCAGTTCCTTCTCCTGGCCTCTGAAGCACTCCATACGCATGGTGCACAGATATGCATGCTAACAAAATGCCCATATACTTAGAAATAAATAAAAATTTAAAAACATAGAAAAATTAAAAATTAAAAAAAAAACTTAAAAGCCAGATGTGTTGTTGGTACATATGCCTATAATCCTGGCACTTGGGAGACTGAGGCAAAAGATGATAAATTTGAGAGCAGCCTTAAATTTCTAAGAAGACTATGATATAGAGTGAGACCCAGTTGTCAAAAAAATTAAGAATTCCATATTCATTGTAGAGGGGATATCTTCAGAAAGAATAATCTGTGAAAACATTTTTTTTTAATGTGAACAAAGTCTGACTTTCTTAGCTTCTTATTCCAACCTTACTCTAAAGCAACTAGGTTCTCAATTCCATGAAGTCGCCCTCCCACCCCCAGCACTAGGCTGCCAAAGGACTGTGAGGAGAAACTGCTTTCTACTGCAGTGATGAGCAGCAGGGGGGAGGAACGCAGTTGACTGCACAGTGCACACGTCCCCTCTCCCAGCAAAGTTTGTCCTTGGGTTTAGGGACATTATTTAGGGGTTGATTATAATTAGTATATGGTTGAGGGTTGGGGGAGGAATTTTATAAGCTTACGGATCTTTTTTGGAAAAAAAAAAGAGGGAAAATGGGATGATGGGATAGTAGATTGGTATTTGTGAGTTATTGTTTATAGATAATTACTTTGGCATAGATTTTGTATATGGATACAAAGTTAAATTATATTGAATATTGTATGCATGCATGCTTCTACCTGTGTTTAAAACACTTTTTATGTACTGATATATATATTGTACATTTTGCAGTGTACATTTCTACCTCTGATTAAGATACTTATATATTGTTTATGTATTGATATACATTGTTTACATTTGGAGGCCATTGTCCTCATTTATTGCACAGTTGTTTATTCTCTTAGTCTTTAAGTTAGATAGGTATTAAGAATTGTAGATCAATAGTCATCTATGTCTGACATATTTATAGTTAGACTAATCAGGTTCTTTAGATACATAGAGATTATATTCTGTATAAATAATATTCAACCTCTTCAAAGAGCTGTAGAAAATGGTATTTAAGCTAATTTAGAGTTCTGTGGTAGTGAGACACAATCGCTCCTGGCAACACCAATCTATTCCTGAGAGATTGTTGAGCACCAAAGACACTCCACTTGGAGCTTGTCTTCTTCTTGGCATAACCGGCCTCTGGGCAAGGAACTGCCCATACCTCAACTACTGACAAAATACATAGTATCCAGAAATGGATAATCAGAACTGTCAAATCTTGCCAAGACAGGGTAAGACGGTTTTGAAAATTTTCTTGCCTTTAAAAATAATCTGTCAGTTATTCTAGGCCTTAGCCAAAGTTGGTTGTTTCAACGCTGGAAACGTGACTTTTGGTGATTGCCCAGGTATCCAGTTGTCTCTGTGATTTGTTGCATGTTTTGGAAGTTGTTTGATTGCACTTCCTAATTACTCAGGTAACATTATTTCTCTTCTCAGATCTTCAATTGGGTTGAAGACTAGATAAATGTAGCTACTTTCCTCTCATGACTTGGCCAAGTTATTTATTATACAAGACTTAAGATAGTTAGAATAGGATATTTGTACTTATTGTATATAATTTCGTAGTAGGTTTAGAACTCTCTTACTTAAACAAAAAGGGGAGGTGCTGCGGGAGCTACTTTTGCTCCTTCAGCCAATAGCCTTTGAGATACCAGCCCAACTGGGCTGTGGTATCTTTCGCTTTAAAAAAGCAGGGGCAGCCCTCCGCTCGCTCTCTTGCCTCAGATTCCACTTCTGGCTGTCAGACACTTTTCCTGGTCGTGCAGGAGACTGTTGTCTAGGACGGTTATCTGTAAGTTTTTTTCCCTTTAAATAAATAACCCTTTCATTAATCATCATTCCAAACTGGTGTGGGATTGTTTTGTGACTTACTTCATTACATGTCTAGACAAAAATCCTGTGCCATGTGTCCTCATAGGTAGCCCCAGAGACTTGCCTCCCACAGCGTGCTCTTCCACAGATTCCCATGCTCACACCAGCAGGGAAGGGACTGGTGGGTCCTGAACCAGAAACAAACTCCTTCAGCATAGAAGTCACTGCCAACTTACAGCCCAAAACCAAAAGTGACAGTGAGGTTAGACTCTCTTGTGTCTTAGGGGAATCGCAGAAATGGGCATGTACTAGACATCTCTAGACAGTGGCTTTAGTGTGTTCGCTCCTAACATTCCCCACGCTGAACTTTCTACCTAGAATCTGATTTCTGTAAAATTGGCACAAGCCCTATCATTCTCACATTTGGGTCCCTTCATGGTGCACATGAGCAACTTAGGTCAAGGGGTCAGTCTCTGCTCTGGGCCCCTCCAGATGCTAGGAAAGACTTCTTTTATCTTTTGTATGATTTCTTTTTTCTAACATGATTGTGATTCTGCCCACCCTGGTTTAAACGCTTTTCTCCTCAACTTCAGTTTTGTCTATCAGATTCCTACTTAGCATCTCAATGTGTGAGCTCATCTCACACCAACATTTCCTAAACTGAGCTTGTGATCAGGCAAAGTTCCACTTTATCACATCTCAATTTACAGAAACACTTTTTCTAGTTGACGTACCTAATGCTGTGGGGTCATCCTAGGCACCATCATGCTCAATATCCAATACTATGAAATGTATTCAACAATACCTTCAGCATATACCCGTAAGGTAACATAAATCGATAGAGTCACCATTTTGGTTTTAAAGTGCTTCATCCACTTTAAGGGAAGGACGTGGTTTGTGGGACCACATGATGTAAATACTTGTACAATCTTACCTTCACCTTTCATTCTTCCACAAGCCTCTTCCCAAGGTATCTTTGTTATTGATGTGCTAATCATCCCAGCTCACCATCAAGTAGCTAAGCCATTTTGGTACTCCCCATGAGTCTTCATTTCTCTTACCTTGGGTAGGTTTTTCTCTCCAGGCAAAGCAAATTTCTTAGTACAATGTCAAAGAGTACCCTGGGAAGAAACTCTCCTTCCTCAGCTGCCTTTAAGCAACACCCAGAATGGGGCTAGAGTGCAACAAGCATCAATGTTGACATTCACAAACATCCAAGACAACCGCCCCATCCATGAACTCAGCTTATTTTTTCCTAGTGATTGGGTTGTAGAAAACTTTCCCATGAGACCTAGGTAGACATGAAGAAATGTGTGTTAGTGCAGCTATGGAACTTCGGTGGTGATATGGTACTCTGTGTGTCTAACTGTGAAGCTTACCTGTGCCCTCTATACATGTGCAAGGTCAGTACCAAAGGTCCAGCTACAGTGTCATAAGGGATTAACGAGGGACACAGTTTGGTGATTTTGAGAGCACCTAGCTTAAGATAAGCAGTCTGAGCCTGTGGCACAGTGGCGTCTGTTAGGTTTATAACAGGACATGGAATCTGGCTTTCAAGTGGAATACTGTCCTTCTGTAGATGGTGTGTGCTTCCTCCAGAAACCTGCGAGATGACCTTGGAACTCTCCTACCTAGGGTTTGACAGGGCCACGGACACAGAACTCTTTTCTTCTACAAATGCCCTCTAATACTAAAGTCTGCCTAAGTGGGAAGACAATTTATGTCACCACCTATATGAGCTACATGGTACCTTCTTGCTCTAAGACCACCCACGGGTAGCCCTCTTTCATATCGCCTGCTAGAATTTGGATGAGAATCTAGAAATATCTGATGATTAGAGAAGTACATAACAACTTGCATCATTTGCCTTTTACATGAACGTTAGCTTTCAAGCTAACTTATTTCTTGTCTCATGTATTACGATGATTTTGTTTATATTCTTCCAATGATTGGTACCACTTTCTATCCTGGGATAATTGTTTTATAGACTTCCCAATTCTACTAGAAAATGCAGGTACTTAATAGTACATCCCAACCTCATAAATAAATTGATGTATTTAGCAAGAATGAATTGTTGTGTGTCAGATTAATTTTTAAAATATATAGGTTTTCTCCCAACTCTTTGTCATACATTGTCTTCTTTGTCACAGCCCAGAGGAAATGTCAGTGAAATTAAAAAGCGTCTGTATGCTCCATCCCTTCTTAGATCCTACTTTGCCTTGATTATTATTTCTCACCAAAAATAAGCTGTTGGCAAAAAACAGCGGTGACAGTGAGCTATTAAGATATTGTCATTAGCTTTTCCTGGGAGCATCACAACCAACAAGCCAAACATCAATCAAGATCCAGTAAGGAGGAGCTTCTAGAGTTACCTGCTCCTTTTGGGAAATTCCTACCATGAGCTGTCTCTCAAAGTTGTATTTCTGTTGTTCTATACTGTAGATTAGTTTCCAGCTCCTGTATTCACTCTTTTGGTTCTAAAATAGAATCTCTTAAGGTTATCACCATGAGATCACTTATTTTTGTGTCTCCTACAGTGCCTGGCATTGGACTGAAATTATTTTGATACTACATATTTGAAACATAGGAAACACAATACTATTTGTGTAGAGACTGAATAGTGTTGAGGCTGAGTGAGAGGGTAGGAGGTATCACATTATGCAGAAAGACAGACATACAACTCTGCAGTAATTCAGCACTCAAGAAGCAACAAAAGCTAGAAAAGGAACACAGACTTCAGAGCCGAAATTGATTAGAATGTGATCTACCATCCAGTAGATGTCTAACTTCCACCATATTATTTAACCTTTCTGCTTTTTAGCCATATCTTACATTGAGTGAAAAGATTATCTGTCTTGAATCCTTGAAACAAGACTTAAATGAAGTAACCTGTAGAAGACCTACTAAATAAGCACAGTGTGATACAAGCATCATTTACTATATGTGCTTGACAATATCAGGCCTGATTAATAAAACTTGATGTATGCAAGCTTGCAAGAAAATAAACATAAAAAAGTAAAATAAAAAATAAACATAGAAATCTAAACACTTCTTATAATTACTACTCGACAGAAACCCCAGCTACCAGGAAGAGAGAATCTCAGCTGAAAAACCACCTCCATAAGATCGCCCAACATGCATGACTATGAGGCATTATTTTTATTGCTGATTTGATGAGGGCAGTATTATACCTGGGTTAGAGGCACTGTGGTTTATAGGAACAGTATCTGAGCAAACCGGAGAAAGCAAGGCAGTAAGCAATGTTCCTCCATGATTCCTGCTTCAGTCAGTTCCTGTCTTGAATTCCTGCCCTGACTCCCTTCAGTGATGAATCTTAAGATGAATTTGAACTCTTTTTCTTACCAAATTGGCTCTGGTTTGTGTTTTGGCTCTGCAACAGAAAGTAAACTAAGACAATACTATTTTTCAGAAATAACCAAAAGAGATGATATCAGCAATCAATTACACAAAAAGTAAGATGTGCCACCATGAATTGAGCACAATGTGAATGTGTGTTTATGAACGTGGGGAAATCTCAGGTGTGTGTGCCATAAGATATATCAGAAGACTCAATCTTATCCAGAGCAGTTCACAAAATAATGAAGCCAGCAAATGTGAAAAATCTTCACTTTTTCAGGGGGGATTTTTAAGAATCCTTATAGCTTGCTTAAAACTTTTAATGGAAGCAAGAATCATCAAAGAGAAAACTTGATCTGTGACCATGGTCACAGACTAGGCTAGGGGTGAGTGCTCATTCCAATTAGCAATATCAAAGCAGTTTTTAAGACTATACCCACACAGGTATTTTCAAGTTCCTCAAGCAAAATAGGAGAACATATGAGACACAGTGAAGACATGTTGTTCTTCAGGGTCTCCTCATTCACCATTTTCTTCTTCTCCTTCTACTTACTGATTCTCAGACTCGGGTCCTTCTGATCATGGAAACTGGGGGTACATGCTGAAGGAAATTGGTATAGCCAGGAAGTTACTGATAGTAAACTTTTACACTTTGAGAGGTCTACTCAAATAGTGTCATGATCTCATCTGCCCTCGCCCACCTCTCTTCTACACCAACTTTAATCTCCCCTCCAAGCTATGAATTCCAGAAAAGAGTTTATAAAAATCCCTGGAGTTATGAAAGGTATCATAATATACCCAGTGTTGTGAGGATATACCAAAGAAATATGGATTTAAGGGAGGAAATATATTTTTCCTGGATAATTCAAGAAAGATCAGAGAGAGCAACAGGCAAAACCATATGAAGAAATAAATGATGCAAACAAATTTAAAAACAATGGCATAAGCCATGCATGATGTGCAAAAAAAAGAATCGTGACATTTCTGTGAATGTAAGACTTTGAAACCTAACAGACAGAACATGCTTCTCTGTGCAAACAATAACCATACTCCCTCACTATCATGAAATACACATCAACAGCTGGTGTTCCCTCCATCTCAACCTTTCTACTCTAAAGACTTCCCTCAACTGCAGTTAGGGGGTCACAAGAGTCAAGATGGACCTTTAGTTTGATAGATCCATTATTTCACTGACCGAAACTTATCGCTGTAGATATATTCGCTCTTCTTATCCATACTCATGAAGAATGCGCCAAACTATAAAGTATATGCAACTCAAGCCTCCAGGCCAAATCCAGCAACATTTACTGGAAGAAATACTAAATTGTTCCATGCAAATGCTTTGCATTAACACGTGTTTCAGCAGTCATAGTAGATGAAAATACTGGTTGTTTCCTACAAGGAGATACAATCAAGAGGATGCAGTTAGTAAGGCCAATTTGAAAATCGACAAATAGGGATTGGGGTGATGGGTTGGCATACTGCTTTTGCTGAGGACTCAAGTTTAATTCCCAGTACTCATGTCTGGTGGCTCACAACTGCCTATAACTCCAACTCCAAGGGATCTAATGACCTCTTTTTGGACTCTGTAAATAGCTGCACACAAGCACACAAATAATTAAAAATAAAATAAATGTATCAAGTTCAAATAAAATATTTCATAAAATATTTAAATTAATGCATGAAACTATGCCATTTATAAATATTAATGGCTCCATGAAATCGTTTTGTTTGTATACTTGAGGAAATGTTTAAATTAAGTTAAATATGTCTATAGTCTCAAACGCAAGTCATTTACTCATGATAAAATTCCTTTTAAATGTATAGTTCAGCTACCATTGTCTGTAGTCACCATGTTATACAATGGCACACTGGTACTTCTTTTTAAAAATTCTTTCTTTCTTTCTTCATTTACTTATTTATTTATCTTACAGCTCTGCTGTAATCCTTACCCTCCTCTCCTCTCAGTCCCTTCCCCCATCTTTGTCCCCCCCACCCCCACACAATCCACTCCTCATCCCTTCTATTTAAGAAAGGCCAGGTCTCTCATGAGTATCAACAAAACATGAAACATCAAGTTGCAGTAAGACTGAGCACCTCCCATGTATTAAGGTTGGGCAAGGCGACTTAATATGGGTAGAAGGATCCCACAAACCACTGAATGAGGCAGAGACAGCCCCTGCGCCTACTGTTAGGAGTCTCACGAGAAGATCTGGCTACACAACTGTAACACATATGCAGAGGCCTAGGTCAGTCCTATGCAGGCTCCCTGGTTGTTGGCTCAGTCTTTGTGAGCCCCTATGAGACCAGGTTTACTGATTCTGTGGGTTTTATTGTGGTGCCCTTGACCTCTCTGGCTCCTACAATCCTTGCTCCCCATCTTCTGCAGGATTCCCCAAGCTCTGCCTACTGTTTGGTTGTGGGTCTGCATCCATTTCCTTCACACTAGCACTTCCGGATTTGAATTAATTGTAATTAAGTCCTCTCTGATCAACCCTTGCCCCCATCCTATCCCACTAGTCTCTTCAACCTTTTCTTCCTTTTCTCTTTTCTTTCTTTGTGTATGTGTGTGAGGGGTTCTGGTTTTGGTTTTGGTTTTTCAAGACAGGATTTCTCTGTATAACCCTGGCTGTCCTGGAATTCACTCTGTAGACCAGCTTGACCTCAAACTCACAGAGATCCTCCTGCCTCTGCCTCCTGAGCGCTGGGATTAAAGGCACCACCTGGCTACTCCTTGATTTCTATGGGAATCAACGTTAATAACACTCTTTGCACAAAATGATGAGACACTTGACTGTTCTTTGCCTAGCTTGTTTCATTTAACATAGTGATTTCCTGCCCTATCAGTGTTGTCACAAATTACAGGGTTTCATTTTCCCTTATGCCTGAGTAGTGTTCCATTATATGTGTGTGTATACGTCATTTGTTCATCTATAACCTGTATTATCCAGACAACACAATATCTTGGCCTTTGAGAATAATGCTGCAGTCAACAGAGGAAAGTACATATCACCTCAACTGGATATATATCTTATAGCGAAGTTCCTAGATAATATAATAATTCTATGTCTAATCTTTTGGGGGAACATCTGTTTCCCACAACCATTTTTCAAATTCCCCTTCCTTCCAACAATGTACAAAAGGATTCTCACATAGAAACCTCTCATTGAGGACCCAGGTCTGGTTCTCAGCACCCACATGGCAGCTCAAAACACATGCTAACTCACTCCAATCCCAGGAGATACAATGCCCCCTCTGGCCACTGTGGGCACCAGGCATGCCTCTCACCTTCACTGACAATAATTAGGACACTGGGCACAGGGCTTTTAGGCAGTTTTGCCAAGGTAAATGGCAAAGCCACGAGCTAAATACAGGCAAGCTGCAGAGCCTCCCTCCCCTGACCTCCTGCATGCTCCTTAGACTATATCAGAAAGTCAGGACTAGCCATAGGTAACAGGCTCTCAATAAAATCGTGTGTTTCACCTAGAACATATTCTGCATATTAAAACATTAAATGAGTTGTGAGATATTCAAAAATATCTATAAAACCCAGACCGTCTCACTTATTAATAACTTAGTGGCTTGCAAATAAAACAGTCTGCTGAGCCAAATAAACAAACAAACAAAAAAAAAAGCTAGTCGGTTTGAAACGTAAACAAAGAACTAATTATTTAGGCTCTGTATCATCACTTGGTCTTTAGCAAGTGAAGTGTAATGTAAGAATAGAGTAAGTACATCAGCTACTCTGGTAAGAAACCATAAAAATAAAACTTCAACTTTAACATTTATTTTTTCTAATTGTTTTTGAGCTATATATTTTTCTCCCCTTCCTTTCTACCCTCTCCCATGATCCAAATTTACTCAGGAGATCTTGTCTTTTCTACTTCCCATGGAGATTAGATCCATGTATGTCTCTTTTAGGGTCCTTTTTGTTGTCTAGGTTCTCTGGGATTGTAAATTGTAGGCTAGTTTTTTTGTTTTATTTTGTTTTGTTTGTTTGTTTGTTTGCTTTGCTTTCTGCTAAAGCCATTTATGAGTGAGTACATATGATATTTGTATTTTGGGGTCTGGGTTACCTCACTCAATATGATGTTTCCTAGATCCATCCATGTACCCACAAATTTCAAGATGTCATTATTTTTTCCACTATGTAGTACTCCATTGTATAAATGTACCACATTTTTCCTATCCGTTCTTCAGTCGAGGGGCATTTAGGTTGTTTCCAGGTTCTGGCTATGACAAATAATGCTGCTATGAACATAGCTGAGCACATGTCCTTGTGTTATGATTGAACACCCTTTGGGTATATATCAAAATGTAGTATTGTTGGGTCTTGAAGTAGGTTGTTTCCTAATTTTTTGAGAAATCGCCACACTAACATCCAAAGGTGTTGTACCAGTTTACAATCCCACCATCAGTGGAGGAGTGTTCCCTTTACCCCAAATCCTCTCCAGCATAAGTTGCCATCCGTGTTTTTGATCTTGGCCATTCTTAATAGGTATAAGATGGAATCTCAGAGTTGTTTTGATTTATATTTCTCTGATGACTAAGGGTATTGAATACTTCCTTAAGTGTCTTTCAGTCCTTTTAGATTCCTCTGTTGAGAGTTCTCTGTTTGGGTCTGTACTCCATTTTTTATTGGATTATTTGTTCTTTTAATGACCAGTTTCTTGAGATCTTTTTATATTTTGCACATCAGACCTCTGTCTGATGTGGGGTTAGGGAAGATCTTTTCCCATTCTGTAAGCTGTTGTTTTGTCTTGTTGACCGTGTCCTTTGCTTTGCAGAAGCTTTTCAGTTTCAGGAGGTCCCATTTATTAATTGTTGCTCTCAGTGTCTGTGCTACTGGAGTTATATTCAGGAAGTGGTCTCCTGTGCCAATGCATTCAAGTGTACTTCCCACTTTCTCTTCTATGAGGTTCAGTGTGGTTGGTTTTATGTTGAAGTCTTTGATCCATTTGGACTTGAGTTTTGTGCATGGCGGCAGATCTATTTTCATTCTTCTACCTGTTGATATCCAGATATGCCAGCACCATTTGTTGAATTTGCTGATGATATAATAGTTTACATAAGTGACCCCAAAAATTTTATCAAGGAACTTCTACAACTCATAAACACCTTCAGTAATGTAGCAGAATACAAGATTAACTCGAAAAAAAATCAGTAACCCTCCTTTACACAGATTATAAATGGGCTGAGAAAGAAGTCATAAAAACATCACCTTTCACAATAGTCACAAATAAAATAAAGTATCTTTCAGTAACTCTAACCAAGCAAGTGAAAGACCTGTATGACAAGAACTTAAATCTTTGAAGAAAGAAAGTGAAGAAGACACCAGAAAATGGAAAGATCTCCCATGGTCTTGGGTAGGTAGAATTAACATAGTAAAAATGGCAATCTTACCAAAAGCAATCTACAGATTCAATGCAATCCCTATCAAGTTCCAGCAAAGTTCTTCAAAGACCTCGAAAGAACAATACTCAGCTTCATATGGAAAAACAAAAAATCCAGGATAGCCAAAACAATCCTGTACAATAAAGGAACTTCTGGAAGCATCACAATTCCTGACTTCAAACTCTACTACAGAGCTACAGTACTGAAAACAGCCTGGTATTGGCATAAGAACAGACAGGATGACAAATGGAACCAAATCAAAGACCGAGATATCAATCCACACACCTACGAACGTCTGATTTTTGACAAAGAAGCAAAAAATATAAAATGGAAAAAAGAAAGCATATCCAACTTTGATATTTATTGTGCCTTCCAGTGTGATGTCATCCCCCTCTATGGCTATGCGGCGTCTTCACTCATGCAATGCATACACAACCCACTGTGCTGGTGGCACTGAGAAAGAGTGCCTCACTTCACCCGAGCCGTGGAAATCTGGCCTACATTTCCTTGACTACAGAAAATGCCAGAAAAATCTTGGCTATCTCTTCTGCAGATGCCTGCTACTGATTACCAGTTGGGTCAGGCAAGAGCCTACCACTGGCATTGCCCAAATACATTGGCACTAATGGAAAAAAAACATTCAAAACACACACCCTTCACAATGGCAGGTTAGTAACAACATTTTTATGCACAAACAGCAGATACATTTATTATTTGACTTTCATCGTTGCTAAATTATTATGGGAAGCCACTACAGAAAGGGCCCTAACGTGTGAAAATAAATATTTATTCTCAGCTGCAATCATTTCTTCTCACTTTTGATTGCATGTTCTCCTCGCATCTGTTTCTCAGACAAGGATTTTAGAATAATAACACAAATACTTAGCAGGACCTCATTCCTCAGGCACAAAGAAAAATAAAGCCTGGGGCTTCCAATTAGCTTTACGAGAGTGCCTGGAAATAAGACTGAGAGACTGGAGAAACCCTTTGAGATGCTGTCCGTTGATGCAGGAGTGTTAGTGTTTAGGACAGAACTATGTGGTCCTAAATAGTCTTTCCAGAAATGTGAGCAGTTGTTTTCACGGTGATAGAGGCTTGTGTGTTTAGGAAATGGCCAGAAGCGGCAGACAAATCCTTAGATGAATAGCTAAGCTCCTTGAAGTAGCTCAAGCTACACATAAGACTGTCCTCTCCTTGATCATTTCATGACCCAGCTCATCAATATCATCCTCAGGGTCAAGGTCAAAGACTTTTCCCGATACTGTTAAGAATGATGCTGTTAGTAGAAAACATGAAGTCTTGGGCCTAGGAGAGGAAAAGAAAGGAAGAAAAAAGAGCAGGGCCAGGAGCAACAGCAGCGACAGCAACAGCCAGGTCGTCAAGCATGACAAATGAGCCCTGTGGGCTTCCAAGCAGGAAATCCTCCAGTTTCTCAACAGGAGTATGATGCTGAGACTTGACGAGTAGCTTTTCTCAGAGGACGGCATATATGGGGACCAAAAGTAGGGTCTGTTCTGAGAATCCACAGTGTCCCAGAAGGCTGCAGAAAACTAGAAAGGGCTGAACCAATGCCCTGATCTCACCACAATCTAGTTGAAGCCGTTTGCTGAGACTCTCCTAGAATGACCGTGAAATTTACTTAGATCTCTTTTTCCCTCATGCCAACTTCCTAAAAGCCTGACTTGTTCCAAGCCCTACCCCTCCTCCCAACTAGGTTAAAGAACCTCTTCAGGAATGCAAGGTGACAAACACTACTATGGCTTAGCTCCCTGTGGCATTCCTCTCTGATTCAGTGCAGAGATGCGGTGTATCTTCCTGGAGGATAGCACAGGCTCTCAGTCCTGCTTTGCCCTGAACAGCTAGACAGTGCTTGTTTTCTCCATAAATCACAGATAATTATAACAATATGGGGAGTGTCAGGTATTGCTGCAAAGGCTAGTTAATGTATTTCAAGTATAAAACAGAGGCTGGGGATAGCCAAGTGGTAGTGTTTGCCTAACAAATATAAAGTCCTGGTTCTCATACCAAGAAATTAAGTGATAATGGCAATAATGATAATGATGATAATAATGGTTTTATAAATAATGCCTAGAACTGAGTGACTTGGTAGTTGTCATTTACTACTAATTGGAGTTAGTCCTACTATTGCTACTACTTTCATTGCCCCCAGACAGAGTCATGGTCCGTAAGCCCAGCATTTGGATTGGCTAGAAGAAAATTATGACCTGGAATCATACAGATAAAAACCTTCACATTTGCTAGGCTATGCTTCCCCTAATTGTGCTTCCTAAGAATCAGCTCGGAAGTTCATTACAGGGAGCAATTCTGCTTCTCCTCGCCACAGGTCCATCCCCAGGGACGGTCTGAAGCCTCCGAATCTGGACGCATGACAAGCGCTCCAGGAATGCAGGATGATGGTGTCAGAGGTTCAGGGAGCACTGCTCTGGAAGACAGCACTTCCTCAAGCTGCAGATGACTGCGGTCTTCCCAGGTGACTCATCCTTCCATTCCATCAGTCTCTCCCCACTTCGAGTAACCCCTCAGAAAGTCAACTGATGCAGCCTATGAAAGCTATTTCTTAGCGGGAGAGGCCATTTCACAGCAGCGAAGCATGGCAGGAAAACAGCTGTATGAGCTGGCTTTACCAGCCGCTTTTCCTTCTCAGGGAAACTGTGTCACTCACTCTTCACAGATGAGGAAACCGGAACAGCAAGCCGCTGAGCATTTTGCTGAAGATCGCAAGACTCCGTAATATCAGAGCTTTGCTTCACGTCTATAGGAACATAAAGCAGAGCACTTCCCTTCGAGTCCAGTAGGCTCTTCAAACACTAGTGAGGGGGGAGGAGGCGGCCTGATAACTCAGTGCGTGGACCCCCAAGACATCTTTCCGCTTCAATAGGCCTGCTTGATTGGAGCCCACAAACAACCTTGTTGATGGCCATCTCAAGTAGGTCTGATGCGTGTGGTCTGAGAACACGCTCGCTGGCCAAGCACGACTCAGTCCAGTTTGTTTTACTTTGATTTGAAACCTCTTCAGTCACGGTGTATAGAAAGGTTTATTAATCCCAACTATTCCTTAAGATGAAGTCATGATGCTTACTATCGGTTCAGACAGAAGCTGTGTAATCAGCATGTGATCCATGGAACTCTTAACTCTTTAGCGCCACAATGACTCAAATAAACAAGCACAGTCCCTTTAGGGTTGTGTCTACAACAGACGTAGAGGAAGATTCATTGTGTTAGGAGGCCAGTGGTTGGCACTGTTTTCTAGGCATGGTACATAGGTGGCTTGCATATCTTATTACATTATCTTGAAATTGGAAATTATGTTCAGGTTCATGAGTGGAGGACACAGATTTACATATTTTTCATTACTCTATCACAGGGACAAAAACCCTTTAAATGTCCGCAGTGAAGATGAATGGAAAGTGACGGACTTTACAACAGAGCATAAGATGCTATCGATAAAGAAATATATGTGTGGGGCCAGAGTGGCAATGACTTCATTTAACCTCTAAATCCAAATCTGATCTTGATGTGATTTCCCCTGTACATGCTGGAAGGGATGATTTGGCCCTGGCAAATAGCTCTCTTTCTAGAAAACCCAGACCACATGCCTGACCCACAGCCACAAGATGGCAGATCAGCTGAGAGGTGAAAGACCTCAGGATGTGGCAGCAAGTCAAAATGAGATGGGTGCTAAAATAGCCCATCCTGAAGTGAGCCCACGAGGTAGCCCCAGGTCACTGGTCACTGAAGAATCAAAATGGGCAGGAAGTTTGACAAGTGGCTTAAAGCAAACCAGTCCGATCTCTTAACCGTGCCTCAATTTCCTCATCTGTCAATTTGGTGGTGGTGCGAGGGTGAAATGCCTTAGCTTCCTAGGTGACTTGTCAAGATGGAGTTCTTGACATGGCACAATGGGATGTGGAGATGCTTGGAGAATGACGTCACTCAAACAGCAAATAAGTTAGAGGTGCTGGGGAGCCTAATAAAAGGGGAAGGGAGCTGTTCAATGGTGATCTTCAGGGCTCTTTTGACAGCCCTGATACTGCTCACGTTAACGAAGTGCCTACCTTCAAAACAAGCGGCTGCACGATCCAACCATGCAGAGAAAGGAGCCATCCACAGTGGGAGCAGCATGGTGAGCGTACCTTTCACTAATGTTTCAGGCAACAAATTTGATCTAAGTACAAATGAGTTCACATCAGGCGTTTCCGAGATGGCCATGTATTCTGCTCTAGGAAAGCTAAAGAACTGTGTTTATGGTTCTTTTTGTAGCAAACTCCCGCTAATCGAAGGTAAAAGATTCTCTGCGGCCCTGCTTCCCAGGTACAAAGCACTATTTCTCTGATTAATGATCTGGGAATCTGCAATAACTGCAAAGCCAACATTGTCTAGTTCTAACAGAGTCAGCTACCTTTGCCCAGGTGTTAAACCAATGCCCTCATCCCGGGAGTTGTTTGGTAATTAGCAGGACCAGCGGGTGTCTGCACTTGCTACTGTTCCCGGTAGCTGAGCATCTGTGTCAAGTCCCTGTTGGGGGAGAGGAAGAGGGTGAAATAAATGATCCTCCCTAGCAGTAGCAAGGTCAGCTCCTCCTGGGAAGAGAGGACCGACTTCCTACCTCTGCATCAAGCACTATCCACACCAAACCCTCCATTTGCTTTGAAACTGACTTCGGCACATTCTCTTTCTCACATTCCAAAGACCTCTGCGATTCCAACCATTCCAGAGTCCTCAGAGATCGTACCTTGGGGTTTGGGAGCCATCGCAAAATACCAGGCTATTTTCTTACACCCAGATTGCCTTATATCTGTCAGTGAGCAACCGTGTTGGTGAACTGGCTGAGCAAAAGCAGCCAAAATACAGTGTAAGTACAAGCCTATGCAGCAATAGAGAAGTGTATTGGAGATGGCGAGAAAATTAGGATCCTAGTTAGTATCTTGCAATACATAAACTTTGGGTAGCCAATAATCTCAGTTAAATGGCTGTGCCCCTACGGAATCTGCACGTTTAAGGAATGTTCTCATTTTAAAGTCTATATAAAATGTCCTTAGCATTATTTTAAATAAATGCAGTCATGCCTACGGGATAGCCAGTCTCTGCTTCACATTAGAAAGAGAGGAAAAGACAGCAGGTGTGGTTTGAACCTGGTGTGCTTCAGTTGAGGACAGATGATTCAATTTCTTGGTGTAACATTGAGGCTACCAGGAACCAGAATGTCTTAGCAGACAAAAGGGGGTTCTATGACAGTTTGTAGGAGAGTTAATCGTTCCAGATGGGGGCAGAGAGGGTGCTTCAGTTGCCAGCTTGCACACAAACGCACTGTTAAATTTTAGATCAACAACAAACATTTCTTGTAGTGCACACAGACCTGAGACTCACTGGCACCTTGTCTTGTAGAGCATGCAGGACCTGACTTTGGAGACTGGAGACTGGGCAGTGCCTTCCCAGCCGAATGGGAAATACAGCTATTCCATTTTTAACAGAAATATAGTATTTTTCTCTGTAGCACTCCTCACCATATGGTATGCCATATATTTATTTGTTTATTGTTTATCAGTCCCCATTTAAAATATTACGGCAAGAAAAGTTATCTATTTTTTTATATTCCCATGATAGCAACCATAGACGGCATGAAGTAGGTGCCTGGTAAATATTTATTGACTGAATGAATAACAATGAAATAAACGAAGAAGGCAGGAAGTGACTCATTTTCTTCTCTTGTGACTGACACTTGGTAGATGCTTGGTTAGTATATGTTGAAATATGAACACACTGACATAATCACAACCGTGGTAGAGCATTCAGACTAAATGGAAACAGGAAAGCACAGTAATAAAATAAACATATGGGGGTTGGAGAGAAGGTTCAGCAGTGAAAAGCACTGGAAGAGCCCTGGATTTCAATCCCAGCACCCATGTGACAGATCACAATGTCTGTAACTCCAGTCCCAGGGGATCCAACACCCTTTTCTGGCCTCTGCAGGTACTATATGCACGTGGTTCATATAGTACATCATCCACAGACATACAATCAGGAAAACACTCATAATATTGAAATTAAGTAAAAAAAATAAGACTGATCATCAAGCATGTAAATTAATATAGAACTGTAATGTTAACAAAATCTGTGTCGTGTCTGTACAGCCCCTGCCTGGCTCGTGAAGTCCTTGCCAGCCCTGAGTCTGCAGTGATGATGCCTGGGAGGGAGAATATGGGAAATAACATTGCAAGCAAGGAAGAAACCACAGCCTCTGGTCCTTCTGGCCTCCAGAACAGTCTAGCTCCTGGCTGTCAGGACTACCTCCCCCTACAGGCCACACCTCCTCAGAGGGGAAACATGTGTGGCTTCCTGTAGCTTGGCTTCTTCAAAGTTGTCGTCTAGTCTTACAGACATACTGCAGAGACAACGAAGGGACCGAGCTCAGGGAAATCATGGACCAATATATGAGGACTAAAGTCAGAGCATTTTTGCATACCTCTTGTAGAAATCGGGGATTACGGGGAGGTTTTTCAGAAGCAACAGCTGCTGCAACTTGCTGCACTGCTCTGCTGTGGCCTCAGGAGACATCTACACAAAACCATGGCTCCTACAAATAAAGTCAGTTTTGCTCTGTGTCAGCCGGTCTCACATGCTCTCCGTCAAGACAGATGTGTGTGTCCATAGATGAATGATAATTGACAGGTAGGTTTAAGATCAGAGAATCTCAGGGGAAAAAATCTGATGGACCTTTGACTAAATTACCACAATGGCACCAAGATCCTTTATTACTCCACGGTATAAAACTAAGAGTATCCTTAATGCTTTCTGATTGTACAGGTCACAGAAAACTGCCACGAACAAAGAGAAAACATTGACAAGT
This sequence comes from Chionomys nivalis, assembly GCF_950005125.1. NCBI lineage: Eukaryota > Metazoa > Chordata > Mammalia > Rodentia > Cricetidae > Chionomys > Chionomys nivalis. Next base: position 128,174,972 of record NC_080086.1, on the reverse strand, counting down.
AAAAATAGAGATTCTCTCAGATGGTACATTTGTGCCTCTGGCGACATCTCAATGACTTCTAAGTTTTTGCAGTTGGGTCATCAGTCTTTGTATATTTGTGAAGAATAAACTAACACTCCAAGGAAGAGAAACAAAAGGAGAGGAAGAAGGGAGGGAGGGAGGGAAGGAAGGACGGAGGGAGGGAGAGTGAGAGCGGGTAGGATGGAGCCGTGAGGAAAAGGAAAATGCTAGTGAGGAACATTAAGCAAGACAGGGCAAAAGATGTAAGATAGAATTAAGTCAATAGCAGCTGTTAGAGCAAAGAAGAGAGAAATGGAAAACTTTGAAATTTAGAAATCTTGCCATATTCAATTTCTTAAGATCCTTGTTCACTTTTCATTTCTCCCTTCCCTGTGAAAATAATGATTTTATTTGAACATTTGACTTACATGTACTCTGCTTTATGAGGATTATGAAGTCAAATACAGCATTGTTCAACAAATATTTCCTGCCCAACTCCTCTATGCCAGACCCGGGGAAGCCACAGAGGATACAGACCCAGGTAAGGTACAAATCTTGGGGTTGGAGAAATGGCTCAGTGGCTAAGTCTGAGTACTGCTCTTAATGGGGACCAGGTCTGATGCTCTCTTCTGGACCCTGGCACTGCATATGTGTGCATATACTGACACATAGATATACACACACACGCATATGATTTTATATTTTTTTTTTTTTAAATATTTATTTATTATTTATTATGTATACAATGGTCTATCTGTGTGTATGCCGAAGGCCAGAAGAGGGCACCAGACCTTATTACAGATGGTTGTGAGCCACCATGTGGTTGCTGGGAATTGAACTCAGGACCTTTGGAAGAGCAGGCAATGCTCTTAACCACTGAGCCATCTCTCCAGCCCCCACGCATATGATTTTAAAAATAACAAAAATGAGTAGTTTTAAATAGAATTTTACTAATTTAAGTTAAATTTAAGTTAATTAAACTAATTCAATTAACACAATAATTAAATTTACTAATTTAAATAATTTTACTAGTTCTTTGAAAGTGTCACACACCAAATTTGACCATATTCTCCTCCCACTCCTCTCCCTAAATCCTCCCAGATTCACTCCCACCTACTTGACCCTTCCCAACTTTGTGACTTAATTTTGTCTAAATAAGTCCAATTTGTGCTACCCATGTACTCATGGGGCCCTCTGTCACACTGTGGTCAACCTATCAAAGGCCACACCTTAAAGAAAACTGAGTCTCCTTCCTCCAGATGCCGCTAGCTGTCGATAGCTTCTCAGCTGGGATTGGGTTCATAAGCCCCTCCCTCTCTGTGATGGAATATTGACTGCTCTTGTGCTGGTCTTCTGCAGGCAGTTACAGCCTCTGTGAATTCTCACATGTAGCAGTTTGACATGTTCAGAGGACACCAATTGGCTCTACTCCTCTCTGGCTCTTCCGATCTTTCTGGCTTCTCTTATGTCTGAGTCATGAGGAAGGGAAAACAGAGATGTCCCATTTGTGGCTGAGCACTCCACCACTACACTCATTCTCTGTACTTTGGCTGGTTCTGAGTTTCTTCATTAACCACCATTCAGTGAAGAAACAAAACGACAGCAGCAAAAACCTCTAATGAGTTTTAATTTTATAGGGTAATTTTATACTATGTCCACTATACTATGTCCTACTGTGTAAACATAGTTAGGTTCACCCCTAAGGCCTGAGAGCTACCCAATGATGGGTTCATGGTCAGATTTAAAGCACCAGGCAGAATGGGACCTTAAATCCAATAAGAAAGTAGTTGATGACTATTTAGGGATATTACCCATCCATGTCCTTCTTCTATTGTTGCTATGGGACAATGATTTTGTACCCTGTAAAGATTTGTCAGTTGCATTGCTTCAAGAAAACATTGATTGGCCAGTAGCCAGGCAGGAAGTATAGGCAGTGCAACCAGAACAGTAGAATTCTGGGAAGAGGAAAAGCTGAGTCTGCAGTCGACACAGAGGAAGCCAGACACAGAGGAAGCAAGATGAGAATGCCTGGCTGATAAAAGGTATCAAGTCATGTGGTTAACACAGACAAGAATGATAGGTTAATGTAAGGTATAAGACTTAATAAGAAGCCTGAGCTAATAGGCCAACCAGCTTATAATTAATATACACCTCTGTGTGTTTCTTTGGGACTGACAAGGCAGGACAGAAACCTCTGTCAATATATTGTAGATCATAGGGTTCACAGCTAAATAAGACTACTAATGATGTCCTCCATAACCCAGCAACCTACATGGCACTTTCTAGTACTATGACATCAGCCATGCATACATAATTTTTAAAATAAAGCAAATCTTTAAAAACAAAAATAAAAGATGCAAGCCTTGCCCTACTGGAGTTTCCCACCTGGACAGATACTCATATGCACTTTGAATATGAGGCCAGAGCTGCAAGTGTTTTTTCTTTCAGCCCATACACATGCCAAATCCAGAATGCATTTGCTATTATTCATGGAATTTCCAACCAGAAATTCTTTCTGACTAGAAGTTTAGAAGACAATTAGATATAATTAAAATGTCCCTTGGCTTTATTAACTAAAGTCGGCTAACAAATGAGCTAGCAAGATATAAAAGGTTTTCTTGACAACAATGTAACCTGTGCTTTCCCAGGCTGCATGAACTTCCTGAGGTGGCTGCTTCTTGGTCCCAGAAAACATTGCAAAGAGAAACAGCTGGAAGGCATAGATGTGGAAATCTAAACAGGATCTGTAGTGGTGAAAGGGCGGGCCAGGAGCGTTATAAAATACCCAAGACAGCATTTAGGCTTCCAGCCTCAGGCTTTGCCCTTCCTGAATGTATAGAAACTGCTGCTGCTTTCCAAGAAAGGATCTGCCTTTCTTGGCTGTTCAGTTGTCCATGTTTGGGAACGAGCTCGGCAATCTTCTAGACAACCACCTTCACTCCCCCTGCAGTCTTTATGCTTATGAATCATGTAAACCTAATAAGGAAATACATAACTACTAATTAAGACAAAGTGTGGGGGTGTGATGGCACATATTTAAATCCTAGTGCTCAGGAGAATGAGGCAGGAGAACCATGAGTTTGAAGCCAGCTTGGGCTACATAGAGAAGCCTTATCTTAAAGAGAGAAAGAAAAAGGTAGTGAAAAAATTAACAATGGTGGAGATATTTTCACAGACATACCCCCCAAAAAAGAACACAGCCAACAGCCTGGATGTCTGCTCCATGTCTTATTGTCCCTTCCTGTGTTGGATAATGCAGAGGTATTAAGTTGTGACATGTATGTGAGTAATTCTCACAACTCAAAAAGTCCCTTAGAAGGTGTACCCTGAAGTTCTCCTTTTAATGACAAGCTGAAGGCTGCTGGGTCATTAAAGAGGATTTGAAACCTCTCTCAGACTTCTTAAGTCAAAAGATTACGCCTTGTGTTTTGTGTGTGAGCTATGAGGTATTAAGTTTTTCCATCTTGGTGCAGTTTGCGAACCTGATAATGTTTGTAATTGCATTATCCAGCCTAGTGATAAAAAAAAAATCCAATGTTATCCACTGGCAGTGTTAACCCAGGTGGGTAGAGATTAAGTCAGCAGTTCTATAAAAGCCACTCCTTATCAATGCGAATGCCATGTGGGATGAAATAAAACTCACTAAAACAAAGGTGTCCCATGTATATTGCTTTCCCCTTTGGCACACTGCCCTGAAGACATGGAAGTCTTTTGATATGGTCAGCTATTGGTCTACAAAATATTCCAGGTCTTCCCCGCCCCCACAGCTCAAGTTTCTATTCCTTTATGGTCCCATATCAGAGGTGTTTTGTTTCCCTGGCAACATTTTGGTGTTAAACTCAGAGTAAACTGAATTGCTAGAGGCTGTTCACACTCAGATTCACTGTGACTTTCACTTTTCTACCTGATGTTTTTCTCAGACCTCATGTTTATAAAATAACTTTAACAATATCGTGTATAGACTGTACGGGTAAATTTCTGCCTTAGTATGTTCCAGGCTTTGGGTTCAATTCCTAGCATCAAAAAAACAAAAGTAAAATAAGATTTCAAATACATGTCCCATAAGACTCTGAGTTCAATCCCCAGCACCAGAAAAAAAAAATGTTTTTTACAGAGAATATTTCACTCTGAGACAGTATTAGTCACAGCACATATAAACCTTCACATTGAGAGAGCACACTGTCTTTGTCAGTTAGAGATCTATATGCATTTGTGCTGTGATGTGGTAAACAAAGGAGCCAACAGATTTTACATGTTCTTTTGTCACTAATTACTAATTCATTTATTAAAACCATCACATTTAATCAGTATTGTGTCATACACTCCCACTGAACTAGAAAATTGGAGAATTTAAAAATTTCAACCTTATGCTCTTGTTCCAGACAGATTATAATCCTATGCCATTCTCCGTGAGTAAACCATCTTTCAAGTGATGCTGAAGATGCACAATAGAGAAGCAAACAGTTCAGTAATGGGATGTATTTGTATTACCTCATACTGTCATACCCATACTGTTTGTGGTTAAAACAAACAATAACTATAACCAGAAGTATAATGGCTGCCTCACCAAAGTATGTACTGCCACAATGTATATCATGCCTATCATCTAACAGCAAAAGGAAAAGGTCCTAAAGTGTGGGTGGAAACACACCACACACACCCCTGCATGAAGAAGAGTGTAAACACACCACACACACCCCTGCATGAAGAAGAGTATAAACACATCACTCACACACACCTGCATGAAGAGTGTAAACACATCATACACACCCCTGCATGAAGAAGGGTGTAAACACACCACACACACCCCGGCGTTAAGAAGAGCTAGAGGTGAGAGGCTCTATACTAGCAGGTTAAAGCTAAGCCCTCCCATGTTGTCCATGCCCTTTTTTAGTCTATCCTCCTTGTAAAAGAAATGTTTTAAAGATTTATATATTGAAGGAACTCTAGGCCAGAAAATTTCAAACATATGGATTTTGGAAGCAAAGAGAATAAATAATGACCATTTTCATGTCAACTTCCAAATGCACCTAGCAAATTCTTACTCATCATTTATATCCCAACCCAAAAATGGCCTCTGTGTTTCTTTCAGCACTCTTGTACATGCACATACACAGATACACACACAGAGATACAGAGAGAGAGAGAGAGAGAGAGAGAGAGAGAGAGAGAGAGAGAGAGAGAGAGAAACAAAAATGAATATTTTATGCACATTTTACTTGAGTTCCTATTGCACCCGGTATATCACCTATCTCCTTCAGTACCTTTAAGTGGCTGTATTGGAATTGTTTATAAAGATGTTTCCCTTCTGGTTCACAAACCCATTAAGAGTAGAAATTACACCCATATGTTATCAACTTTGTATCCTAAATGTCGAACACAATAACTGACATGAAACAGATGAGCATTCAATGCATGTTTGTCAAATTTCTCAAATAATTAAATTAAATTAAAATTAATGATAGCTGCATTTCTCATCTCTGCCAGAGAAATTGGATGGGATTGATCTGATATTTTTCACACTTAACTTCATTAAGTCAGTCTATACTTCTATTTTATAGTTCTCAATTATTTTTGAATACTTTACTTGACATCACTTTGACCTAATCATGTATATTTCCATGGAACTGATTACCTCTCATTTGTATGGATGAATGGAATGAAATGAAGGAAAGAGGAGCCTATCATTATGTCGCGAGAACAATGCCAACTACAGCCCCAAAGCATGGTCCAAATCCTGCTGCGTGAATATTCATAAGCAGATATTTAAGCTTATTTAAGCCTCAGTTTTCCGATTTGTAAATTGACGATAAAATGCTTTCCTCTAGGAATGGCTATAGGGACCAGCTATTATATACAAGGTCCTGACAGGGCACCTGTGCACAGTATGTGCTCCATAAATTGCAGCCACTGTAAAGTAGTTTTCTAGGCTATACATCACTTTGTAAATGTTAGCTATAACATTACCCCCACCCTTGGACCTTTATATTTAGATATATAATAACAGTAGCAGAGTGTGGGGAAGCTAGGAAGAAGCCATTATAGAACCTAGTACTAATAGTAACTCAAGAAAGAAACACGGAATAGAAGTACGGAGCATGCCTGGTTGCGTTGGGTTATTTTTTTATTTTATTTATTTTATTTTATTTATTTTTCCTTCATTCATTGAGGATGAAGGAATTTCATCAAATAATTTGGTCATGTCCTGATCTAATTCATTTAACTGCCCAAGGCTTTCTACTTGTGCAACGGTCATCACTTCCAAGATTGTGACTTCAGTTTTGGTGTCCTTCCACAAGTCTTCTCTAGGTTGGTTCTTTCATCCCTCAGTTCTCCACTGCCTCAGTCTATTGAAACTGCTATAACCAAATACCATAGGCTGGATTGATCACAATCTATAAAACATACCTGACAAATTCTGGAGGGTAAGAAGACAAAAATGGATGCCTCCAACAGATAGTGTGTCTGTCAGGACCCACTTTCTTGTATATATGCTGTCCTTATTCTAACACCTATGTCCTTTTTATAAAGGGGTGAGTGAACCAGCCCCAAAGTTGCGATCATGGGAGAGCTCTCCCCACTTCTCAACTGTCTTGTGGTGATATGGACAGGGAAATGATGCCTTCCTGCCTACCCATCAATGCCTGAGGCAGGTGAGAGAACTGGCCCTGTGGTCACCTGGAACCCCACCAATGGCAACGCTAGGGAGAGGAGACCCTATACCTTGCCAGAGCACAGAGCAGAACAATAGAGCCCACCCTGTTAGGACAGATGTGGGTGAGCCAGTCTTGAAGTTGTAATCATGAGAGAGTTGTATCCACTTTAAATCTAGCAGAGCAACCCTACATCTTTTTCCTCTTAATTTCTTTCTTTTTTTAATTTGGAGGTGTACAGGGATGGAGGACAGATACGAAGGGATGGGGAAATGAATGGAATTAATATATGTAATGTAAAAGACACATAGACTAAACAAACAAAGAAATGTAACACCATTCTGAATTTCTCAAAACGGACAAAGAAAAGATAATAATCCCAATTATGAGGCTTTGGAGCTTAATTTCTTCTCCAAAGTCTGACTCTTAATATCATCACAAGGGAAATTAAAATTCAACATATGAATAAGAAAGGAGACAAAAAACACTTTGAACAAAGCACCCTCCAGCCTTCAACTGCAATGGCAGCTTCACTGAGGACACTTGGGATAGCACAAGCTAAACCTGATACCAGTTACCTTGCAGGAAAACATGAGGCCTCCAAAGAGAAATGAAACCATAAAGTGGAATCGCATCCTTAGCCCACAAGACCTGTTCTCCATTCTCATCTCTGCTTCCTCCTTTTTCCTGATACATTATTGACGACCTGATTGTTTTCCATTTCCCAGGGTTCTGTCTTCAACCCCAGCCCTTCCATACTCCCATACCCATGCTCAATTTTCACGTGATCATCAACTAAATTGATCATGTACCCAGTTCTCATCAGTGTGGTAGGTAGAGGATAAAAGTGTGGCATACTATAAATGTGGGAGCCAGACAGGCTCCCATGGACAAATGGCATTTCTCTGGAGCTGTAAGGATCACAGAGGTAATCTGTGTTCCTACATAGAAAATAACTTTGGGCAAGATATTGAAGGGTTTGGAAATATAGACAATTAAGTATTCTCAGAGTCAATCAAATCAAGTTATATAAATTTTAATATCCTTCACTAGTTCCCTGTTCCTCTGACCAATGACACTTTAGAATCTAAACCATCCATAAATAGTGAGACTGGTTCCAGTTGTGTTTATTTGTCTCTTCTTCCTTCTGTCTACTGTCACCTAGTTAACTCTACTTCTAACTAGTGGGGAACACCGTGGTATAGAGTGGCCAGGCCTGCTTCTCAGTTCTGATTCTTTGACATTGAGCAAGTTTCACTGCTTGTCAAGGCTACTTGGCTCAAGTGTAAGTAGATGGCCACAGGTACCCTTCATATCCTCAATCATACATGTGTAAAACCGAGTGACAAGCATTCTGAAAACTATCAAGTAGTTGATGGATTGTGATCAGATCATCTCTATGCCTGGGAGTGAGTGCTCACTGCAAGGTCCCTTATGATCTGAGCTTAAGCCCTACCCTACCTCTTACCACTGTGCCACCTTGGACAAGACTCTCTTTTGAACTTCAAAGTCGTTTTGTGGAAGATGGCATAAAATACTATCTGCTGGGTTATTGTGAAAACTTAGCATAATAATATCATATTTATACACTAGTTGGTGTTCAAAGGTTCTTAAATAGTGTGAAAATTATTGCTAACTATTGTGGTTATAGAATAACCTTTTGGTTTCTGTCCAAAAGTAACTTAAAGTTTCAATCACTTCTTTTACTGGAAGATGAGTATGATCTTTTTGTGGGAGCTAAAGTACCTTCGTATTTCCATTAGCTTTGCATTTGGTAGATACACCCCCTTTTCTTACTTCCTAGACACTGAGTCATCTGTCTTTGCTATCTGTCTCGCCTGGGCTATGGGTTCTATCTTTGACTACTACCTGGCTCTTTCATCTCCGAATCAGTTCTGTTGCCTCTGCATGTAGCATCCTTACTCTATTCACTTCCACTTTCAGATCTTGAAGTAATTAAGCAATTTTTTTTCTAGCACCCACTCCCTTGTTTACCACATCTTACAAAGCAGAGTTGAGAAGTAAAAGAAAGATGAAAGGTATAAAATGGGGAAGAGGTGATAATAAAGAATGCTGGACTCTGGAACTGAGGATGAGACTATCAGGAAGCTTAAAGGCAGAAAGAGAGTTTGCCACCAATGTTTTGCGTGCCTTCCTTGCTAATGAAGCTCCATCTGTGCCCAGACTAGGGATCTGAGTGGGACATGAGTTCTTTTCACTGTGCTGACTGCAAAGAGACGGTCACCCTGAAAGAAAACCTTTCATCAGTCTACTTTATTGCTCTGTGAGAAAATGTCAACACACACCCATCAGAGATGCAAGATGAGGTGATGTGGGATTCCCCTCTGTATGCTGTGATCACCATTGGTTAATAAAGAAACTGTCTTGGGCCTGCACAGGGCAGAATAGAGGTAGGCAGGGAAAACTAAACTGAATGCTGGGAGAAAGGTGGAGTCAGGAGAAGCCATGAAGCTCCGCCAGAGAGATGCCAAACAGCCACAGCCACATGGTGATACGCAGATTAATAAAAATGGTTTAAATTAGATGTAAAAGCTAGAAAATAAGAAGCTAAAGCTAATAGGCCAATTGGTGATTTATTTAATTAATACAGTTTCTGTGTGGTTATTTCAGGACTGAGCAACCAGGAACAAACAAGCGGCCTCCCTACAACAATGAGGTACTAGAAAGAGAGTACTGGAGTGTAGAAGGGGAAAGTCTCCACAGCTAGTTTTCATGACATGTTCCCTCAAGACCAGCCAGTGGTTAAGTGCATGCCTGCTATGCTAACAATAACTTAATAATCATGCTAATAGACCAGAGTCAGTGATACTACAGAGACAAGACAAAGGTGCAGGGTGAGGCGAGGAGGAAGCTCCAGATTGTACAGAGCATGTTGAGAACATTCTCAAGAAACCATGGGAAGCCACTGAGGGAATTTAAGTAGCTCTGTGGAAGCTCTCTAGAGATGTACTATGGAAAATAAGTAAGGAGATGTTATGGGGAGAATGAGAAAAGCTATTTCAAGAGTCTAATCGGGAGATACAAGGTTAAGATTATGGCTTTTTTCTGTTTTTCTAACTTGCTTCTGATCTTTCAGTTGACCTCAGATTGCAAAAAAAAAAAAAAAAAAAGCATTAGCGTTATGAATGACTTCATCCCTACTATCTGTAGATAGCTTTGTGGCTGGTTTATGCTTGCTTGTTGGATGAAGTAAGCATTTTTATTCTATCCTCCTTCAGTTTCTCCTTTACAATAATCCTATTTGAGGCTGGTGATATGGCTCAGTTGATAAAGCACTCGCCATGCAAGCATGAATGTCAGAATTGGATCCTCAGGGTCACCAGGCCTGGTGGCTTGACTGTAATCCTAGCTCTGGGCAGGTGCTGAGAGGTGGACTCCTGGCCTGATGTGGCTATCAAGACTAGCTGAACTGGTAAATTCTATGCTCAAGTAAGAAACTCTACCTCAAGATATAAAGTTGAAAGCATCGGAAGATGGCAGTGAGTATCAGTATCTGGCTTCACAGACACACACATGCACACACACACACACTGTATATGTATGAAAATATAGTATACCCACCCCACGTGTGACTATACATACACATAAAAAAATTATCTCATTTTATCTACATATTTGTGACTACCAAATTAGATGTAAAAATATGTGCTAAAATAACTACCTAGATTTATACTTACCCACATACATGAACCTTCTATTGTTTATCTGCAGTATTGTTCTTTTCCAATTTGTTTTTCCCTGGTCCTGTTTCATCACATGTGATTTCCCACCAGTTTCTTTTCATTTCTTGGGTAGTATCCTTGATTCAGAGTGCTAAACTTTGAAGTTCATTAGAAAATGAGGCAGAGGAGAATAACCAAGATGATGAACAAATGTCAAGCCCAGGAGATTTATGAAAACTCAAATGTTTCTTTAACCAAGAGAACCCTTGAGATTAAAATGATGTCTGCAGACACTCATGGAAATAAACAATAGTTATTTCCTGGGACCAAAATCTCAGCAATGGGATTAATAGGAAGATACCAAATGGGTGCAGATTTCTGCTTAAATAGTGAAAAGTCAGGTCTTTCTATTTATTGTCTGAGAATAGACCAAGCTATTTCAGGATACAGTGGACTTTTGATCCTTCAAGACAGTAAAAGCAAAAATTTAGAGAGTCACATGACAGAAGGAAGCTGAAACCGAATGATGCTAAAGGTCCATGGTGAACCTTCCCCGCCAATACCCCTATCATTTATCAGCAGTGTTGATGTGGGGGATGATAAAATCAGACACTGTTTTTAAGATCCAAAATGACAACAAGGAACTATACCCCTAAAAGTGTTCGTGGTGTGTGTGTGTGTGTGTGTGTGTGTGTGTGTGTGTGTGACTGCAAATGCACATGCTCTTAGGCAACAACACTTCAAAAAAAACAATATGGATTTTATTTTATTTTGCTTTGTCACTGTTTTCACTAGTCTGCATCTCAGCCCTCCCCATTAGCATGAATTGTCATGGACCATAATATCTACTCCTTGCTTGCGTTTAGTAGAAGGCAGTGACATTTAAGTTCGCCGTGAAATGGTAATGATAAATTCCTATTTTTAAGTACATTTTCAACAGAATTTGTCTTGAAAATCTACATAAACCTAATTTCATTTCAAAGCCCATATTTTAAGTGATTTAGATAGACATATTTGATGCGGTTATTTAAACTTGGCACACCTAGCAATTAAGACAATATTTGTTGATGAAGAGATTCTGGTTACAAGTTTCCTTTCCAGCACCTGGGTAATTTAGCCTAAAGGAAAAAGTCCAAGACGAAAGTGGTCACGTTGACATGACCCTACTGATTAATTCAGTCTACCTTTTCCTCAGCTCCCCAAACACACGAGAACAACGCTACTAATTATTGCTCTTGGATGCATTAATTCTCCAGTGGGTTTTTTTCTATGTATAGAAATGGCTCAAGCCACCTGATGAAAGCGAATCTGAACAATGGCCCTGCCTCCCTTTCGCTTCTCACCCCATGCACAGTCCCAGTTACCACTGAACACTTTACAAAGATGTATATATAAATATGGACAGAGAGAGAGAGAGAGAGAGAGAGAGAGAGAGAGGTGGTGCTCTGACTAGGTTCTTTGTCAATTTGACACAAAAGAAGAGAACCTTCAACTGAGCAAATACCTCCCTTTGGATTACCTACAGGCAAGGTTTTGGGCATTATCTTGATCTATAATTGATATAAATGTGCCTAGACCACGTGGCTGATGATACCCCTGGGCATATGGTCCTGTGTAGATCCAGAAATCAGGCTGAGCAAGTTCCAGGAGCAAGGCAGTAAGCAGGGTTCCTCCCTGACTTCTGCTTCAGTTCCAGTCTCCAGAATTGCTGTTCTGACTTCCCAGACGCAATATACAGAGTATGACAGGCCATGTCCTAAGTGCAAGATGAAATAAACCCTTTGCTCCCCAACTTGTTTTTATCATGGTGTCTTATCACAGCAATAGAACCCCAAACTAAGACAAGTAGTCTTAGGAAACAAAGAGAAAAAAGAAATGAGTGCAAGACAGGGGTGTTTCACAATCAGTGACGGAATGAATCTTCATTGTGAACAGAAAAATGTGACTCAACTATGCATGCTTGAGGTTTGATAAAAATTTTAAGCTATTATCTAATTAAATAAACAAAAGTTGCATGTGCATACGATAGCACTTTAAAATTCATGAATGTATAAAACAATTGCTTCATTAACATACATGTACACTAATTCACTATGCTAGGTTCATTACGTTTTTTTGGTCTTGGTTTTGGTTTTCTGATTAACAAAACACAGAGAATTAGTGACTTAAAATCACACACACACACACACACACACACACATTCATGATCTCCCATTTCTGTGGCTTGGGATCTAAGCTCACCCTGACTGGGCCTTCTGCTCGGTTTCAGTTTCATGGAGTAACAGAGTGTTAGGAGATAACATTCTCATTAGAGGTACTGCTGGAGAAAAATCTACTTCAAAATTCATTCAAATTTCTTGAACAATCAATTTTCTGTGGCTCCTTGCCAGGTTTATTGCTTCAGACTAACTCAGGCTGTAGATAGCACCTGGACTTCCAGAGACCACTCACGGTGCCTCCCCTCATGATGATCAGCAAGGACATTAATACCATCAGGTCTGCAAAGAGAGTGTCTACCTCCAATATGCTGAGGGATACTTAACATGACCTAATCAAATCTAATGATGAAATGACATCTCGTATGTCTGCTGAAATCTATTGGTTGTGAGCAAAGCATAGGTCCTACCGTGACTTATCTGCGGTGGGGAGATTTTGCTAAGATGTGAATATCAAGACTGGGAGATTGCTAAGGACTACCACCATGCCAGGCATTGTTCTAAACAATGATATTATATAAATGAGCAAAATACAAAGGAAAAAAGTTTCTGGTAGAGAGAACAGTGTGTGTGTGTGTGTGTGTGTGTGTGTGTGTGTGTGTGTGTGTGTGTGTTTGTAAATTGTGAAGTTGATGTAAGAAGGTTTCTTAAGTACAGGTTTCAAGACTAGCTTAAACATCATAGTAATGCCCAATCTCAAAACAAAACAACACCACCAAAAAATTCCATATAATTCTGTATAATCTTTTACATCTTGCCTGCTCATATTGTAGCCTTTCTTGGGTAATTTCCCTTTTAAGTACTGATAGAGCTAAGGTGTGCTTTATAATAGTTGCACAGCGGATAGAAGCACTTCTCTCTTTATAAACTCTTATTGTTGAGATCTTGTGCTGGTTTATTCAAATGACTTATCTTCTTACAATCAAGCAAAGATGCTAACCTGCTTCAACCTTACCTCTCCTTCCTCTCAGTTATCACAGCATGGGTGAATTAATGAAGTTTTAATATTTCTTTTCCTTATCTAATCCTTATTGATAATTTATTTGAATGGTAGTCAAAAATACAGAGACTATACTAGTCACTGTATAGTGGACATATTATATATCACTCCACCCTTCTTGTGCATGAGACTCTTAATCTCTGGGTTTTAGGCCCCGCATAGGGCATCATTTATACACAGAAGTTTCTGTCCTGCCCAGTTCCACAGCCATTAAGTACCAAATAAATAAACAGAGGCTTATATTAATTCTAAACTGTTTGTCCTATTATCCAGGCTTATTACTAACTACCTCTTACAGCTTAACCCATAATTCTTATCTATGTTTAGTCATATAGCTTGTAGTTTGGTATCTTTTCTCAGTAAGGCATTCTCATTTTGCTTCCTTTATTTCTGGATGATGACTGTGCCTGTACCTTTCATCTTTCCAGAATTCTCCTAGTCTGGTTGCCCCACCTACACTTCCCACCTGGCTACTGACCAATCAGAGATTTATTAAAGCATTATGAGCAACACATCTTTACAGTGTACGAGAGAATTATCCCACAGGATGGGGTACCACCCAAATTATTTTCAGATAGGTTTTCCAAGTCAAATGAGGGGGAATAGCTTCCTGTAGAAGGTTATAGAGAAATTAACATGAACAAGGGTCTACAATAACATCCCTATGCATACCCTAATAACTAACCCTCTCTACATTGCCTTGGTCTAGTCATGTCCAGTTCTGTGGTCTTTTGCTGAAGTGGGTAACTCAGAATGGCCTCACATTTGCTAAATTTCTGCTTAGCCCCCAGAGAACTGGGATTATAGATTGACACTACCACATCTGACACTACCAAGTAAACTCAATGAACTTAACAAAGACCTGACTCTTCTTTCTTTTTCTGTATGAATAAAACCTACATACCTTGAACCCACACTTCATGTTTCAAGGAGACATACAGATAAGATAGTTTTAACTGAACATATTTACATAAGTTGGCTTCATGTTAAGGAGCAGATGAAGGGATACATGGAACAAGCCCATCTAAATAACATGTTTACTTGTATAGTGTTCCTGACCTCAGGGTATTAATTCATGGTACATCGCTCACCTTAATAAAGAGTATTAATTGATAAAATAGATACCAGATGAGTGCTTGCTTGATGTCATAATTTCAAAACATTCCATGAAGCCACATACATACCTTAAAGCTTGCTTAGCCAATGAGGGCTCAGGAATCTCGAAAGATGTTAGGTTTGATCCAGTACCACCCAAAGAGAAAGATTCTCAACCTACAAAGTTCATAAGGCGTTTCTTCAAGAAACTTTTCCTTGTTTATGAAACAAAGGGGAGGCAAGATATCCTTGAAAAGTGGAGATACAAAAGGGTTTTCTTTCTCATTCACACAAAAAGCAAATATTTCCTCTGAAGAAGAAGGTGGAATTAAATGCACTATCTTTTTTCTATCTTAGACAGGGAGACCAGCTTTGCCAAGGAGCAGACTCATCTTGGTATCTTGGTACCTTGGTATCTACAAGCACCGAGACCTGTGCATAGTGACACCTAGTGGTCGCCCGAACTCAGCTCATAGCCAGAATGGCATGCACGCCTGTGTGTTTGTACATTTTTGTAAAGGTGGTTTCTTTCCTCAATAAACAAGCTATGAATTAACCAAATTATTCATTGGTATTTATTCCAATGCCACTCGATTTTAAATCATAAAAAGTTAATATGTAATATTTGGACAGGCCAGAGAAGACACTGAGTGGAACGCAGCAGCAATTCTGATGTATGGAAGGAAAGGTTTTGTCCAAATCTCCATTCTAAAGGACGCAACATTAAACCAAAACACGGACTTTCTTTCTCAACAGTTTCGAAGAACCAATAGCTGTTTAGATAGAATCTCACTGCGGAATTCATTCCCAGGAATCCTCCCTCTGCCTTTAACTCTGCCCTAGGGTAGACCTGCCCAATTGCTTATTTCTACCCCTGGATCTTCAGGGGAAGTTAGAGGGCCAAGATATCTATAAACATTCAAAGAAAATGATTTATCCTATAATCTGTGCCCAGACAGGAACCCTTGAAACTTCCTCTGTAGTGTCTTGGGAGAGGTGTTTGTGCTCCTCTAGAAGAAGACTGTTTTGAAGTGGGCTGGGGGAGGTTATGGACTTGGCTTCCTAAGGCCTGAGTGGACAAGGACTTCTTAGGTAACATGCAAAATAAAGAAGAAGCCCTCAGGAGTGTATTTAAGTATTTTAAGTCTTCTGGTAAGTTTCACTTGGGGAATTACAAAAATAGGATATGATAAATATGGTTGACTCTGGTCACCAAAACAAGTAATGAGAATAGAAGTTGGAAAATAATTGGATGGAAAATGTGATACCAGCACTTAAAATATTTCATAGTCTGGAAGAAACATGGGATTGGTTTTCCAGACCTTATAAACCAATTGTTATTTGGCCCTTACTTTACAGGTCCCTAGCCGATTTTATCCTTGACCTGACTTCACTTCCTTATACTTTATGTTTGGGGGTTGCTTTATTTATTTTATTTTGTTGCAGGGTAAAGGACTGAACCAAGGACCCTTTTCCTGTTAGGCAAGCACTCTACCATGGAGTTCCACCCTCAGTATGAAGGTTAGATTCAATTACTGTGCCAAATATGAGCATTTCCAGCTGCGAGCAGATGAAGTACAGAGCCAATGGGTATTGTTGAGAGGAGCATGGTCATGTCCAGGACACCAGTTCCTCAGAATTGTGGGAATGGTGAAGCCATCTTCCTCTGTATTGACCAACAGCTGAGCTTTAGCCAGACAAAGTATGGGTTACTATTAGCTAACCCCTTCTTCACTCATGTAGTATGTAATAGACTTCCAGGCTCCTGGTGCATCTCCACCCAAGCACAAAACCCACCCAATATCTTACGTTCCTTGTGTCTGTCTTCTTTAATCTCTGATGACTCCCAGAAAGATTTCCATACTTGGCCTCATTGTTGCAACTTCCCATCACAAAATGAGTGGTAGACCTCATTTACAAATATGTTTTTCTTTGACATCTCTACTGGCTTGACTCTCTCTCATTGGACTTAGACCAGAATTCTCTGAACTCGTTGGATATTAGTTTGGGGGGTTGAAACGGGGTCTCTCTGTAACCTAGGATGACTTATAAATCTCTGTGGAGACAAAGGGGGGCTTGAAATCACAAAGATTCACCTGTTTCTGCCTCCCAAGTACTGGGGTTAAAGGCGTGCACCATCATGCCTGGCTATATAGTGATCTTTCTTGATGGACATTAAACCTGTTCAACCCAAAGAGAAAACAAAATTTAGGCATGCTTGTGTTCTGCTCCCTGCAGTTTTATGATTTTTATTATCACCTTAGAGCAAAATATGCTAAAAATTACATTACACAGTTTTGTCCTCTAGGGAATGTCTGACCTTGTGACAAGTCAATCTTGACTCGCCTTGCATTAACTCAGTGAAATTCCCCACTTTTAAAATGAGTGCCACACCTGCCTCTAGCTATATGTTGAAAACAAATGTTTAAGATAGCACAGTAAAGACCTTTCTGATTAAATGAATTAAATGTTAAAAAATGGAAGCATGACCACAATTCCTTTTCACCAATATCCTTTTTGTTTTATTAAAACATATTAATTATATATAATAATGTCTTTCATTGTGACATTTCATACATGTATAAGAAATATTTTAGACATATTAATTTCCCGTTGCCCTTTCTTTCCCTGACTCCACTTCTGACTGCCTCCTACCTTCTAACCGACCCTTCTAGTTTCATAATGAGAGTTGGGTTTTTTTTAATTATTTTTAGTTATCTGCATAAAAATTCTACTTTCTTTCCAGACTATATAAATCTTTTGACTTTTAATGAACTGGATACGTACATGGCCCAATTTAAAATATAAAATAATGAGATAAGTTAATTTGTCATCATGTACGTAGTAGACCTAATAAACTGTTGCCATGACTCTCTACACGGTTTCACAGGAGAACTGAGGCCCAGGACAGGGCATCATTTTGAAAGTTAGTCCTGTGCTTTTGATAGGAGAAGTGAATAGCCTAAACTCAAAATTACTCAACACCTATCAAAAGTTGAATTGACCAATTAATTATACTTGCAAAAGCTCCAGTAGACTAACAGCCACTTCTTAAATCAAGAAGGTAAATTTAAAAAGAAACACTAAACTCAACCAGCCCAACTTCTCAAGAAGTGTTAATTAAAAATACGAATCTGTAAAGGATTGTTTAGATATTCTTGGAATTGTTTTTACCAGAAATGTTTAGAATATATTTATGCTCTACTGGGATAAATCATGAAAGATAAATATATCTATTTTTAGACATTCATAAATATGTAAATCTATGAATAGCCATGAGAGTGTGTGTTTGTGTGTGTGATATCAATCTTTCTTTGAGAGGCAGAAAGTCTTGATATGTCTGCAGTTTGTCAGATCCTAGAAGATGGGTATTCTCACTTCCATTGACTTGCATAGGCCTCTCCAGCAATATTATTTTTAAAGTCCCCAAATAACTTAGAAGACATACAAGTTCAAACAGCCTTCTACTTCTCTGGGCCATTGAGGTAATTCTTTCCTCCATTACCCATGGCTGCTGCAATACAATTTTCCATGTAACAGAAAGAGACTATAATTCTGTCTTGCACTCCACCCACTTCCGTGCTTCTCTGCTCCAACCTGTCCAGTTCAAACAGAGAATGTCTTAGTGTTTAGCTGGCAGCTTGTTGAACTGTTGCCTAACTGTCTCCTGGATGTTTCTTGAGAAGACACAGAAGGCAGAACAGGCTGCTTCAAGGAGCCTGTGGGTGGGTGTGTGAGAGCACTTGAGCTGTGCAACCGTATGTCTGGAGGGATTCACATTTCCTGATACTTTACCCCTTGAGAATTCGCAAAGCAGGCTGTGTCTGGTAGAACATGCCTGTCATCGCAACTCTTGGGAGGCTAAGGCAGCCAGTGATCACAAGTTCAAGAGCAGTGTGGATCATACAATGGAACGGTGTCTCCAAGGATAAGCAGTGTTGGAGAGATGGCTGAGGGAATAAAATGTCTGCTGTGGAGGCAGGAAGACTTGAATTCAGATGGAGAGCACCTGCAGAAAAGCTGGTGTGATCATGCACATCTGGAGCTCCAGGGGCTTGATGGTCAACCTAGTCAAAATGCCAAGCCTCTGGTTCAATGAAAAATGTGCCCCAAATAAGTAACGTAGAAAGCAATAGAGAAAGACACCTGACATCAACCTCTGCCCTCTACACAGGTACAGAAGAATGCGTGCACCCACCCACTCACATGCATGAATATGCATATATCACAAAGGCACACACACATTCAGTACAAATAAAATAAAATCCCAAATCTTAGGGTTCTAAGATGCATTAAACAAAATGTGTAATAAGTGAATAGAATATAGACAGTCGAACAAAAATATTTGGGAACTTCAATACCTCACTCTCAACATGGGGAAGAAGGCAAGAGAAAATGATCAAGAAGACAGAAACCATAGACAGCACAACATTATAAGCCAACTAAACCCAAATGACACCTATCGAATACTCTAGCCAACAACAGCAAAACATACTGTCTTCTCGAGTACGTGGGCATATTCACCATGACAGACCATCTGTGAACTCATAAAATAAACATTAATGTATTTAAAATAATGCAAAGTAATTTCCAACTGCAATGAAATAAAATTAGAAATCATCAACAGCAGAAACTTTAGGAAAGACACAAACATGTGGAAATTAAACAGCAAACTCCAAAATACTAGTAGATCAAGGAAATGATAATCTAGATAAAATTTAAAAATTCCTAGACAGACACAAATTACCAAAACTGAATTGAGAAGCTGGATATCTGAGTAGACACAGCAAGAAAAGAGATTAAATCAGTAGTTTAATTTTTAAAATCTTGTCAGGAGGAGATAGTCTTATTTATGAATTCCACTGAGCTAGCAAGGAAAAAGGAAGAGTAGTCCTTCACAACATTTTCAAAATTTAGAAAAAGAGACTATTTCCAGTTTATTCTATGAGGCCAGTACTATTTGATTCAAAAATAGATAAAGTCAAAATTAGAAATAAAAACTACAGATCAATATCCCCATTTATATGAATAAAAATTTCTCTGATAAGACTCAGCAAAACAAGTCCAACAACATTAAAAAGAACACTGTGATAGAGTGAGGTTTAACCCAAGAATGGGAGGTTGATTCAATATCTAACAATTAACCAGTCATATACTGTATTAAGAGAACAAAAACCAAAACAAACAAACAAACAAAAAACAGAACACTCAACAAACGAGGTATAGATTGGAACCTAAAGGTATTACAGAAAACTGTTTTTAAAAAAAAAAGCTCACAGAAAACAGAATGACTACTTCTCTACACACAAAAACAAGGCAAACACACCCACTCTCCACACTCCTGTTCAACAATCTTCTTGGGGTTCTAGCATGGTAAATAGACAAGAAAAGGAAATTACAGGCACCAATGTTGAAAAAGAAGCAAAATCATATCTACTTGTAGGCGTTGTGATTTTACTGATGGAAAATCCTAACGAATCCACAAAATTCTACTTTAATTAGTGAGTTCAACAAGGATAGAAGGGTGATCAGAAAAAGTCAATGGCATTTTTAAACACCAGCAGTGAAGAATATCAGAACGAAATTTAGAAAACATCTAACTGCAATGACCCATCCCAGTAAACCCAGAACTCAAGAGACTGAGGCGGGAAGATGGCCCTAAGTTTGAAACCAGTCTCAGCTACAGAGTAAGTTCCAGATAGGTCTCATCTATAGGATGTGATCTTGTTACAAAAACTAAATTCATTAAGAAAACCAAACAATTCCATTGATAATAGTAGCAAATTAATAAAATACATTGAATTAAATCTAATAAAATAATACAACAATGTGTGAATACTAAAAATTATTTAATATATAAATTTAATTAATATTAATTAATTTAATATAATATATATAAATTATAAGAAATAAAGATTAAATAAACGGAAAGACATCCATGCTTATAGATTGATATATTTAACATCATTAAGATGGAAGTACTCCCCGAAACTGATCTATAAGTAGGCATGTCAAATCTGTTGATCTTATGATTTACATTGTTATCTATCAAGGTAATGCTTGATCCAGGTACAAAAAAAAGAAAGAAAGAAAGAAAGAAAGAAAGAAAGAAAGAAAGAAAGAAAGAAAGAAAGAAAGAAAGAAAGAAAGAAATGCAAAGCTCTCACTGTGTTTTAAACGAATTCATGGTTTTGTGTTGAGCCATATTTGTTACATCCAACCCATGGGTAGAAAACCCATGGAGGCAGAAAATAGATTGGCGGCAATCAGAGAGTGGATAGAAGTGACTGCTAATCGTTATGTAAATGGTTTCTGAGGGATGAAAATGTTGTATCCTGGCAAAGGCCACACAACTTTATGAATATACTATAGCCAGTGAATGGCACACAATTTAAGAAAATGAGTGGGCAAATATTCTAAATTGAACTACATTACTGGGTGTTTATCAAATGATGTCTTAAGCAATGTGGTGGCACACACGTGTAATCCCAGCACCTTTGAGTCAGAGGCAAGAGAATCAAAAGTTCAAGACCATTCCGGGCTACACAAAATGTTCATGACCATCCTAGGCTAGAAGAGCTGCTGTCTCTAAAAACAAACAAGCAAATAAATGGTTTTCCCTGTTAAGTCAGTATGGATATTTCTCGGAAAATATTAAAAAGGAGCTACTATATGACAGCAATATCATTTCTATGTATATATTATAGAAATATCTGCAAAGCCATGTCTATCGCTGCACTCGCTCTTCACAATAGTGAAGTTATAGGGTGAGCCTTGGTTAATGGGAACAGAAATGCTGTATGTGGACATAATGTCATTTTATACACCTATAGAGAGTGGATTATAGCATCTACAGGAAAATGGATGGAAATGTTAGATGTTCTGTGAAATTAGTCAGTCCCATAAAGACAAGTGTCACATGTTTCCTTTCCATGTAGAATCTGGTTGAGGAGGTGATGAATGTGAAGGGGGGGCCTCATAAAAATGGAGGGGGCAAACAAAGGATGAAAGAGGGGAGCTTAATCAAAGTGTTACATCCATGTATAAAAAGGTCATAAAGATAACCACTGCTGCATAGAATTAATGTGTCAGTCAATAAGATCTTACTATATAATCCTTTCTCTAAAGCATATTTCTCCTCATGTAGGTTATATGATGATTGAGACCATGAATTACAAGTTATTGACCTTTGATCGAAGAAAATATTTGTGCCTGGGAAATCAGTAAACCCTTGTTGAATACATTGGTTCCCCCAACACTTCAAGATTTCCAACACTCGTGCTTCCCTAGAAACCTTCAAGATGGCTTGAGTAGACTCCAAAATCACAGATCTAGCTTCACCCACTCAACTTCTTTGAGATTCACAGATTTGTTTGCCAAATAATTAGAACCAAGAGCTCGTTTGTGTGGATTCTGACTTCATTCCATTCCTTGTCTGACAAGCTGGCTTGCTGGAGTGTGTCTCATCTGCTCAGTCTCTGAGTTCTCTGTGGTAGTCCTCCACTTACAGCTCTCCCAGGTCCCCCTAATAATCCAGCATTGACCCTCCCCTTTCCTCCTCTGTCCATCTCACCTGTCCACGACCTCCTGCTTTCTAAGTTTGCAGCTCTATTCGAACAGCAACAGCTTTATCAATTTTCGATGTTCCGTTCTAGTGCCAAGTCAATGGTCACTTCCGCCACCTTCTGCTTTGACACTCGTTGTCTTACCAATTCTCCCATTCATTCGTTTTTATTTATTTATCACATAAATACATATCAAGTACCTAGAATATGCCTAATGTTGCTCAAGTTGCTCTGTCGCCTTGATTATTTCCCATGTTTATTCATTAGTGTGGAAATGGAGTGTTTGTTTACTTGTGCAACTAAAGAAATTTATGTGGCATAAGTAACGACGTTAGAGGAATTTGGTATTTCTAAGTGTTAATACCCAGTGATAAACTAGCAGATTCGCTGATTAATAATTTCCATATTTCAAGGATCTCAGAAAATGAATCAACTCCTTTTCATCTAGCAAAGGCATCAGCATTCTAATCAATTCCAATTTTAAATCCATCTTCCAATTTAAGCAAGTTGCCATCTGTTACCCAGGTTGTATTGGTTACGACCTCAGTGTGACTATTCCCTTTGCAGTTTAAGTCAAGAAAGAAGGAAGGGGGAGCATTGCTGAACGTTAGCATCTCTCTGTATGTGCACTCACACTGAGTGGTAACTGGCAGCTCTCCAGAAAGTGTGGCCTCGACTCTGGAATCCTCCTCAGTCTGTCACATTAACAAATGCATGATAACTTAATCAATTCAAGAATTTGATTATCTTCACCTAAATACTTCTCTTTTTTTTCTTTTGGATAATGCAACGAAATCCTTCTGGGCCACTTTAAGAGAACCCAGAAAAGTGGTGAAATTCATAGTAAGGCCAAATTCAATCATCCCAGATAGCCTGGACTGTTCCTCAGTGGCTGCCTGAGGGAAGGGACAGAAAGCCCAGCTTCCAGGCTGCAGTCACTTCCAGGCCCGTCCCTTTCTTTCAGTCTCCTCCGGCAGTTCTCAGTCTTCAGGCTGTGGCCTAGAGTCAAAAAGAAACCAGACCAAACACCAAAATCATCTCCTTCGGTGTTCATGAACAGCTGTCTATTTCTGTGTGCTACCTCTCGAGCCATCTTGGATCAGTCAGGAACTGCTATTTGCTGACTCTACTCTCTCAGACCTCTCTCCAGCTTGGTAACCGGCACGTCCATCCACACACGAAGGGTCTAAAACTTGTAAATCCTGTAGTCGATTCAGGTTATTCTAGTGCTCTTAGAATGTTATTACCCTAAAGTCAGTTTCTGACTGACAATATGCATCCCTTAGGTACATGTGAAAGGCCAGCTATTGGACCTTCTTTTAAACCTGAGTGATTATGTCTTCAACTCCCTTTGCATGAGTCAAGTCAAGGCTAAAAAGCCTGGCATGTTTCTTAGCTGGTGGCATTCTTAAGGCTCTGGCTGCTTTCCCAGAGCATGGTCACCCCTTTCCCACATCCTCAGTCCCTTTGTTTCTTGTCATCTTGTCCCTGCTGTGTTGTTTCTCCCAGGTTAGTTCCTAATTCCAACCTCTCTCAGCAGCTCTGGGCCAGACTCCCTATCTGCAGGCTCATCCCTGCCTCTCTCAATGTTCTGGGGTCCGTCTGCATCCTGTTTGCTTGTGATGGACAGTTCTCCCCCACCCCCGTGTTCTCACACTGTTCTACACCCCAGACTGGACTGCAGAGGATAGAATCTGCTCACAATCATCACAAAAGCACAAGACATATTAATCAGTTCTGGAAATGCTTCTCTCTACCTTAGATTTTCCCCTTTGGTGTCCGGCTTCCACGCAGCTGCCACTTATTTCTCTAAGGAACAAAATTAATGTTGTTTTCTGCCTGAAGTCTATAGATTTCCAGTTTTCTGGAGAGTAGCTGAAATCTCTATTCTTTTCATTGTTCAGAAAGTCCCATGTTTTTTTGGAGTACCTCAAAGGTTTGTTTTATTCCAACCGTAATAGAACAAAGGATTTTGTTTTTGTTTTTAGAAAGTGACAAGGTTGTGGTTGTGGTTGTAAATTTTGAGTAAGGTGGGTGTTTTAATTTTAAAAAGCGTTATAACGCTTAATTTTTAATGTATGTGATAAATCTCCTTAGCATCTGTGAAAAATACATATTAAATAATTTAAAATGCTACTAAATTGAAGTTGCTTAAAGAAAACATGCATGCTATCTAAAAATAGATGTGTTTTAAATACAGTTTTTCTTTCCCTTTCTTTTATACTTCTGTATTTATTCTTTTTTTTTTTTTCTTCTTCTTTAGGTTCTTGCTCTGTAGCCCAGGCTTTGAACTCTCGATCTTCATGTGCAGGGACTGGGATAACAGAGTTGACACACCACATCTAGCTTGGGTACAGTATTTTTAAATGTAATTGCACCTCAGCCGGTCAGTAACCTTATGATTGCTGTATGACAGGTGGAGGGGTCATCATCGTCTGTGTAACTAGTATCTTTCGAGGCCAGGCATGAGAACCTTGATGTGAAGAAAGAGATCAGCCTGCTAGCTGTCTCTCAACTTGGATGGGGTTCCCTGTACCAGTGGCTTCACTTGGCCTTCACAATGAGAGTATGAAGGTGGCACTCCCCAGCAGGCAGGGGTAATCATGCTTCCCGAAACAAACGAAGTCATCCCTTACAGAATCGGCTTAGTCCTGCAGTATTATTTAATGTCTTATTGGATTTTCCGTGTATCAAAAAAGGGCTGTTTATAATTATCTCATCCCAAAACCTAACTCTGTTTTACATGTAGACACAAAATACCGTTGCTGTTTTAATATTTTCTGCGATTATCAAAACTGTAACTATGAAGGGAATGGGTTGGCCTTCTCTAAGTTCAGAATGCTACCAGGGTTTTTTTTAAAGTGACTCTTTATCCACTCAAAAAATTACACACACACACACACACACACACACACACACTGACTGTCTTAGGGTTTCTATTGCTGTAAAGAGACACCATGGCCATGACAACTCTTATAAAGGAAACCATTTAACTGGGGTGGCTCACAGTTCCAAGGTTCAGTTCACTCTCTTCATGGTTGGATATGGTGATGCACATGGTACTGCAGAAGTAGCTGAGAGTCCTATATCTTGTAGGGAACAGGAAGTGGTCTCAATGTCACACTGAGAGAAACTTAAATAAATGAGACCTCAAAGCCTGTCTTTATAGTGACACACTTCCTCCAACAAGACCACACCAACTCCAACAAAGCCAGACTTCCTAACAGTGCCACTCCCTTTGAGGGCCATTTTCTTTAACTACAACACTGATACATACTATATCGAAATCTATATCAATCTGACATATATATATAAACATTGATATTTCTATTTCCAAATTGCCAGTACAACACTCCTATGTCAATCTGTGTGTTCACATGTTAACTTGACGAGAGGAGCTGTGCACATGTATGTCGTCTGTCCTGTGACTTCTAAGGTAATTTTTATCTAAGTGCCCACATATTTAAAATACATAGCATTTTCTAAGCCAGACATGGTGTCACATGCCTATAGCCTCACTACTTTGAGGACCCTGAGTAGAAGGCCAGCCTTCATTATGTAGAGAGTTCAAGACCAACCCAGGTAACAAGAAACCCCATCTCAGAAGTAGATATTTTCTTTGTATTTATCCTTGAAGTTTAGAGAAGTATAATAATTTTTAAATTAGATATGTATCTGAGTTAACTAAAACTTATTATAACATATCTAAAAAAAGATCTGACAAATTATTTGTCATTAAAAGAGTGCTGGGCTCTGGGAATGACTGCCAACTTGTACTTTTTCTTCAAATTGCTACTTCCTGGAGAAAAAACTGCTTTAGTGCCAATTCATATCCTTTCCATTTTTGGAATTAAAATTAAACTCAAAACATTATTTTCCAACCTACCTTCCACCCCAGTGCTGGGGATTCAACTCAGGGCCTTGTGCATGCTGGGAAAGCACTGACCACCGAGCTTTATTTCTATCTCAATTTGTATTGGAGGTTAAACTGCAGGTGTCCTAGAGACAATAAGTACAGTTACAAAAAACTTGTTTACAGTCTGGCAGGATAATAAATGCCATTGTTTCATTTCATTATATTCCAAAATTTTTCAATTGACTCATTTTAATCAGTTTTTCCTGAATTTTCTTAATTCCTTTCTTAATGAACTTTGGTCAACCCATACCATTTTGACAAAATTTTCTGGCATCAAATGATGTGATATTTTCCCCCATCACTGTCTTGTTCATACCCTTGTCACACCTTGTCAGGACCAATAAGTACACCCCTGTGAAGACTCAGTTTCAAGCATTCTCTTCTCACTCGCAAATTTCTCTTCTTACAGCTCATCTACCCTGGAATTTCTTTTGCAGCAAAAATTGATTGAACCTTCCAGCCCATTGACTTTACCCCTTCCACACTAGGTGTGACTCTCCTGCGTTCTCCCCAGGGTCTAGAGGAACCCAACATTGTATGACTGCTCTCTTGGTAAGCCACTGGCTTATCAGGTTCCAGAGAAATTAGGTAGATAGTTGTTGATGCCGGAAATATCCGAGAATCAGGCAGAGTACTCAAAGATGGTTTCCATTTCTTCTTTTCTCTGTAGATTTATTCTTTACAAATGTCTGCCCTCTGTCATTTCTCAAAGTTTATAATTACTAATATGGAGGATAATGAACACAAGGAGCCAGAGATGGGTGGGCACCACATAAGTTTCTCAAGGATCTCTGAAGAAAAATATCCTTCACATGAATACGCAGTATTCAATATTCATGTTCTCAGTTCTTTTTACATATGGATGGTGATATATCCCACTGAACAGGGAGATTATAGAAAATACTTGTTGCTGATCTGATCTATGGGTTTTTATTCTTCTATGATGAATATGTATCACCCATGTTCACAGAAGCAATAAGGGAATTATTTTTCCAAACAAAACAAATGCCAAATATTGATCTCAGAATAAAACCCTGGAGCTATTTTTTAAATATTCATTATTACCAAATTGGTTTTGTATGACATTTGGGATCCTAACAGAGTTACAAAATTAATTAACATCATCAATCACCTATACATTCATGTGCCTATGTATACTTGCGTGGACACGGTCAGGTGTGTTGCATTTTTGCCCTGTATTCCAACCGCCACTCATCTCTTCGGGTCAATTTGTCTCATTTCCCTGGCATCCTCACTATCTGTGCCACTTGCAATTCTATCTGCAGATTTAATTAACGTCCTGTCTATATTCGCTCTTCCACCACATGGCTAGCTAGAGGCATGTTGCTGGATGCAGAGCTGCATCGCCTTGCCACCTCCCACAGCCTGACACTGCGCTCGGCTTTACCTGGTTCTCAAGCCAGCCTGATTGAAAATGATTTTGCAAGTAAAATTCACTCAGACATTGCATCAAATGATTTATGAAGTCCGCACAGCCGTGTGGTGTCCCATTAATCACAGACACTACTATAATCTCTTTGTGTGCAGCAGTCCTCATGAATTGGAATAAAATAAATCCCACAAGCGCATCTTCAGCTTTTGCAACAGAGCACATTGTATTCTTCTGAGTTCTGTCCACATAATGCCATGTTAGCAGTGCTGTGAGCTTCTGAGCTTGGTCAAGCAAGTCAAAACATGCATTCACTTACCAATGCATGCCCAAGCTAAAGAAACTATTGCTTGTTCATCTACCACCAGTGAAAAGAATGTCTTTGGGGCTGAGCTCCCAAATTTTTGATGAAAGCTGTTGTGGATAAACAGAACACAATAGTTGTGGTGGAGACTATTTTGTTCATAAATAGCCCAAGATTATGCTATCAGATAGAATATTTTGCACACATAAGTGGTTTCACCACTTGAAGACTCTCATTCTCATGCTAGGGAATGTTTTTATATATTCCTCTTGGAGGCTGGTCTGTATTGCATGCAACAGAAAGACACCTTCAGGCATGGAAGACTCACTTCACTTCTGGATGCATTAAAAGACGTCTTAAAAGACGTCCAAAATTACAGTAGCCTGAGTCTGTAAAGGCCGTGAATGTTCAGTTAGGTTAACAGCAATTTCATCCTCAAAACGTAAACAGAGTGGTTTATTTTGCTCTAATGACAAAAAGAAGACTTCCTGTAAAGATTCAACAATATAAAACAATTTAAAAATCACGTGAAATCTTAATAAACAAAGATACTAACTATAAATTGGTTGATCCTTTTCTAGAATTTTATTTGCATTTGTGTTTTGTGTAGAAATATAGATGTGGAGATAAATGCAGGTAAAAATAAGCATAGATGAGCTACTGCGATCATCACATTATTTTTAAAAATCATCAATATGTTGCATATGTCTTTCTAAATGCAGTAAATATTGGATGTTATATTTCAGTAGCTGTAATTTTTTGTTCCATAGGCGTGTCTAATCAACAATCTGCTACCGGGAATTTAGTAAATTTTCTACTATGAACAATGCATCACAGTGCTGGGCATCTCCACTTGTCCTTACTCCTTTCTTAGAAAAGCTGTTCTTAGAACAAGAAATTGCCCTTAGAACAAAAATTGTTTTTTTACTGAGAAAAAACTCTTTTAGACTGTGACATCTAGTTCAGGGGCTATGTCCAGATAATGCTTAATATGTAGCCCCAAACAAGTTTCCAGGAAAAAAAGTTCTTTTGGGTAGTACAACTACCACTAATTCATGGAAGTATCTCTTGCCAGTGCTAACTACCATGAATTCTATTTCCCAGTCTTTGAAAGTTTGTGTGAAGTTCATAGATGAGAAGTGTCTTATTTTCTTTATATACTTTATCATATTTGGTGGCATACTTTCTCATAAGTTAATTGAGCTTTCTAATCAAAACTTTCTAATTAAAAGTTGGGGTAACATACCAACTTCCCTTCTATATTTATAATTAGAACAAATGTCAGTGTGGTGGTTTGAATAAGAATGGCCCCCATAGGTTTATATATTTGAATGCTTGATCACTGGGGAGTGACACTACCTAACAGGGATTAGGAGATATGTCCTTGTTGGATGAAGTGTGTCAATGGGTGGGTTTTAGGGTTTCAAATGCTCAAGCCAGGCCCAGTGTCTCTCTCTTCCTGCTGCCTGCAGATCTGGACATAGAGCTCTTAGTTCCCTCCCCAGCACCATATCTGCCTGCATACTACCATGCTACCCACCATGCTAATAATGGACTAAACCTCTGAAACTGTAAGTCAGACCCAATTTCTTTTGAAGAAATTAGAGTTTCCATAGTCATGGTATCTCTTCAGAGCAATACAACTTTGACTAAGAAAATCAGTTTCAAAAATATATGGAGAAATGCCAACATTCTTAGGACATGGCTATATTTTCCCAAGTGGCAATGTTACCAATGTATTGAAAACAGTCTTTTGATTCCTGCATATTTGCTTAAATAAAACATTGGAAATTTTTAGGTAAGATCAAGAGCTACACTCTCGAATCAGATAGTCTGTCTTCAAATCCTGATGCTCCTATTTATAATCTATAATCTGACTGAAGACATGTTAATTGCTCTGTGCTTATTTCCCCCATGGAAAATAAAGATAATAATAGGCCCCAATACACAGAGCTTCTGGGAGATAAAAGGATCACATAGAGTATTTAGAGTAGACTTGGGAACAATACAATCACAATTAAATTATTAATATTAATTACAATAATATTTGTATTCATGAGAAGCTCAGATATAGACCACTAAGCTTATTTCAAGGCATTTTAATGTGTTTTAGAGATCTACTTACAGACAAGCTGCCCTAGTCATGTGCTTTGACTCCTCAGATTTTATTTTAAGAACTGCACTAATGTTTTGAGCTAACATACAATGTCATTGCTTTCATTACAGTGTTGTCATACATATGCTATTGTGCTTTGTTCATTTTATGTCTCTCTCCCTACTGCCAGTCCTCTTGTTAACTCTCTACATGCCAATATTTACATTTTTTATTTTAAAACAAGAAGAAAAAATATTTAGAAGTTCAGAATAAAAAACAAACCAAAGAGAACTCTCCCTTTGAACCT
The DNA here is from genome assembly GCF_950005125.1 of Chionomys nivalis. Classification (NCBI taxonomy): domain Eukaryota; kingdom Metazoa; phylum Chordata; class Mammalia; order Rodentia; family Cricetidae; genus Chionomys; species Chionomys nivalis. Next base: position 128,144,748 of record NC_080086.1, on the reverse strand, counting down.
CTGGTGACTTTTAAACATCACAGGGGGCATAGAAACATTCAAATCTTTGCACAGGTATGGTCCAAGACGTGTGTGTGTGTGTGTGTGCCTGTGTGTGAATGTGTGTGTATGCATGTGAGTGTGTATGAGTGTGTGTATGTGAGTGTATGCATGTGAGTTGTGTGTTCATGAGTGTGTGTGTATGAGTGTGTTAGTTGTGAGTGTGTGAATGTGTGTGTGTATGCATGTGAGTGTGTGTATGAGTGCATGCATGTGATTGTATGTGTAAGTGCATGCATGTGAGCGCGCGCACGTGTGTGTGTATACAGTTTCTGCCTTGCCTAAGCAGAAAGTAGACAATTCCTTAACAGGAACAAGATAAGGATGAGAAGGCAGGGAAGACCTGGGAGTCTAAAGTCAGTATGGTTTCAGTAAAATTGTGGTTCTGAATAGGTAAATGGTTGCTTCCCTCATCACCAAGCAAAGACATGCAAACACCTTCGCAACTAGCAGGGAAGCTCTATAGTGAAAGAACATAAGGAGGTCAGACTGCATGTACAATGACATTGTTTCTCAAGTGCACGGCCTACATCTTTTAGAACACTCACAGAATCTCTCTTCAGTCTCCATTCTTATTCCATAAAATGTGTCTGATCATAACTTATGATGAAATTTCTACAAGAATTAAAGGAGAGAAGATATACAAAGTATTTTGCATATTTTTCATATAGCTCTACTTGCTCAGTCAAGGCCTGTAGGAAGTAGAGGAGATATTGAGTGTGTTAGGATAGGGGCCGGTAGGACGGCTCAGACGGTAAAGATACTTTCTGCTGAGCCTGAAGCCCTGAGTTTGTTCCCCAGGACCTACATGTTGGAAGAAGAGAACAGATTTTTGTAAGTTGTCCTCTGACATATTCCACCCCAACACACACACACACATGAAATAAATGTAATAAATTAAATTATATAAATACATTCTCCGTTCTTCCACCATCCTGCACTATATGCCTGACTCTTCTTGACGTGTTTTTTTCACAAGATTTTCAGAATCAAGCACTTCTTGGCCAAGAAACAAAAGCAAAATTGTCCTATTCCCCCAATAGATTCAGATAAAAGTAAGAAACAAAATAAAAAACAAATCCAAAAGGAGACATGGGAGGAGGAGGCTGGGTCTGCCAGGATACATACACCATGATGATGAGACTGAGGTTTATGCTGAGTCATGGGCATTGACCTTACCAAATGGAACCCAATGTTTTATCCTCTGGAGACTTGATCATGTTCAAATTGGGGGTCTGATTTGCTGTTTTCTGTTCCTTGTGGCCTAATTGGTTTGCTCAGTAATAAAATGCAGAACTTAAAAAAGAGATAAATACATTCTTTTTATTTTGCTTTTTTTTTAGTCTTTATTTTCTTTTTTGTTTGTTTTTTCACTTATTTATTTATTTTTAAAAAGGAAAACAAGCTATCTCTTTTCATTGTACATACCAATCCAAGTTCCCACTACCTCCTCTCTTCCCATTTCCTCCACATACCCTCCCACTCCACCGCCATTCAATCCTCAGAAGGGGTAAGGAACATTGCTTTGGGGAAGGTCCAAGGCCCTTTCTATGATATCGAGGCTGAACAAGGTATCATCCAAAAAGAATAGGTTCCCAAAAAGCCAGTACATGCAATGGGGTAAACTCTGGTGTCACTGCCAGTGGCCCCTTGGTCTGCCCCAGTCATGCAACTGTCAGCCACATTTGGAGGGACTAGTTTGGTCCTATGCTTGTTTCTTCCGAGTCCAGCTGGAGTTGGTGAGGTCCCATTAGCTCAGGTAAACTGTTTCAGTGGGTGAACCCATCATGGTCTTGACCTCTTTGATCATATTCTCAAGCCTTTCACTCTTCAACTGGGCTTTGTGAGCTCAGTCCAGTGCTCCAATGCAGGTCTCTGCCTCTATTTCCATAAGTTGCTGGATGAAGGTTCTATGGTGATATTTAAGATATTCATCAGTCTAACTGTAGGGCAAAGCCAGTTCAGGCCCCCTCTCCTCTATTGCTTAGGGTCTTAGCTGGGGTCATTCTTGTGGATTCCTGGGAAGTTCTCTAGATCCATATTTCTGCTAACCCTATAATGGCTTCCTCAATCAAGATATCTCTTTCTTCAAAGATTTAAAGTTCTTGTCATACAGGTCTTCCACTTGTTTGGTTAGAGTTGCTCCAAGATACTTTATGTTATTTGTGGCTGTTGTAAAGAATGTTGATTCTCAGATATCTTTCTCAGCCCATTTATCATCTGTGTGAAGGAGAGATACTGATTTTTTCAAGTTAATCTTGTATTCTGTTATATTTCTGAAGGTGCTTATAAGTTGTAGAAGTTCCTTGGTAGAATTTTGGGGGTAATTTATGTAAACTATCGTATCATCAGCAAGTGATGTGTTCTTGGATTCAGTTTGCCAGTATTTCATTGAGTATATTTGCATCAATATTCATGAGTGAGATTGGTCTATAATTCTCTTTCTTAGTAATATCTTTGTGTGGTTTGGGTATCAGGGTAATTGTAACCTCATAAAAAGAGTTTGGCAATGTTCCTTCTGTTTCTATTGTGTGGAACAATTTGAGGAGTATTGGAATTTGTTCTTCTTTGAAAATCTTGTAGAATTCTATGCTGAAATCATCTGGTCCAGGGTGGGGTTTTTTTGTTGTTTATTTGTTTGTTTTTGGTTTTTGGTTGGGGGGTGGATTTTAATGACTGTTTCTATTTCTTTAGCAGTTATCGGTCTAATTTGCTTACCTGGATTTGATTTAATTATGTTAAGTGATATTTATCCAGAAAATTGTCCATTTCCTTTAAGTTTTCCAATTTTGTGGGGGTACAAGTTTTCAAAACATGATCTAAGGAGTCTCTGGATTTCTTCAATGTCTGTTGTTATGTCTTCCTTTTCATATCTAATTTTGTTAATTTAGATATTCTCTCTCTGCCTTTTGGTTAGTTTGGATAAAGGTTTGTCTATTTTGTTGGTTTTTTTGAAGAACCAACTCTTTGTCTCATTGATTCTTTGAAATGCATTCTTTTTAAAAGATGTTTAAGGAGCAGTCAATGTGGGAACTGATCATTTCATACCTGAAGGTTAGAAAAGGTGCCCGCCCAATAAGAAGAAATGTTTCTCTGAACACTGATCGATGTACTTAGTTTCTTAGAAATAAGAAAAAAATTTTGATAATAGCCCAAGAGTTTGAACTTGAAGAAAGGAACAAAGAGTCAACTCAGGTCCACGTAGGCTGAAAATGGAGTCTGAAAATGGAGGGGAAATGAGAGGAAGCTATATATCATAAAAACTGCAGCCTGGAACCAGAGGAAGGTGCCTTTCTGTTATACGGCAACATTTGGAATATTTGATGGATAGGGCATGTCTAGAAACAATCTTTTATACACTGTAAATATGTATTACTCTTTTTTTATTGAAAAAAAATTTCCGCCTCCTCCCAGCCTCCCATTTCCCTCCCCCTCCTCCCACTCCTGTCCTCCTTCCCCCACTCTTTTCCCCCTCCCTCTCCAGTCCGAAGAGCAGTCAGGGTTCCCTGCACTGTGGAAAGTCCAAGGTCCTCCCCCCTCCATCTAGGTCTAGGAAGGTGAGCATCCAAACTGGCTAGGCTCCCACAAAGCCAGAACATGAAGTAGGATCAAAACCCAATGCCATTGTCCTTGGCTTCTCATCAGCCCTCATTGTCCGACACATTCAGAGAGTCCGGTTTTATCCCATGCTTTTTCAGTTCCAGTCCAGCTGGCCTTGGTGAACTCCCAACAGATCAGTGCCTCTGTCTCAGTGGGTGGGTGCACCCCTGACAGTCCTGACTTCCTTGCTCAAACAGCTGACTGGCTGGTGGCTAGGCAGGATTTCTAGGGCTGAGAGAATGCTAAGAAGAAAGGAAGTGGAATCTCAGGAGTGAGGAAGAGATTGCCATGAGACTCAGAGCGAGCATGATGGGAAGTACACGGATGAGGTAAACAAGCCTGGGGCAGCAATATTAAGTTATAAGAGCTAGCTAAAAACAAGCCTAAGCTATCGGTCAAGCATTTATAATTAATATTAAGTCTCTGTGTGGTTATTTGGGAGACAGGTGATGGGACAGAGTAGGCCTGAGATCACAATGAAAAACTCTGCCTACACACGTCCATCAGATATAGACATCAAAGGCCCAGGTCACAGATCCCAACCTCAGATACCATCATCTCATCAACAGAGGTGGCGAGCCAGGAAACCAGGTATCTAGAAAAAAGGAGCAAGAGGGGACCTTGGGACAGACTTACTAAAGTGTGGCAATGCAAAGTAAAATATCCTTTTGCATTGCCATTTGAGGAGACAGAGCTAAGGGAATGACGAAAGCAGGCAACCTGCTTTGTGTTACAGGGGAAACCAATGATGGCTTCTGTTGAGACACACCGTGTATGAAGCTGCAAAGACTCAGCTCATGGAAAGTGGTCAGAACCCCAAGACACCAGTTTCCCCATGTGCAAAGTGAGGGTTTTGGATGTGGTGATATCAAAAGGACTGCTCAGTGCTTAAGCTGTATTTTTCTCCTCATTTCGTTAAGAAATCTCAGAGCCTTAGGTAGAGCAGTCCTTTCTCGGAGCACAGAATGTTTGTACCTCCCTTACAAAAATTATACTTAAAGTATTCATCTGTGAAATTGTAATTCTAGTGAAAAACCTGCAGGTTTTTTTCCCCCGGGTTCCCAGTGTGCAGTAAAGAAAAGTTAACAACAAAGTGAAAAGCAGAAAGATAGACGTCACCCATCCGACTTCAGAGTTCCTAGGCTATCCTGGAATTGCAGACTCCGCGGCTCACTGCCACTGGGTAGGTCTCCTGGCAGGTTCCTTTGCTTCATCTCATTGTCCCTTTGTTACTCCTCTATGCTGATGTCAATTTTCCACGAAGTAAGATACCATTGTTCAGAGGCAACAGCGTTATCTCATGTACCACCGAGAAGGAAAATAAACAACTATCTGGAGAGCTGCGACTGTGCACCTTATTGTCAGAGTATTCAAGGAATTTCAAAGGATGTTCCACGATCCATGAAATCTGGTATCTGTAGAAAATAAGAGTCTGATGGGATTGTCTGTCTCTAAAAGCTCCAACGAGTCTCTGATAGAATAAATTCTGGGCCTGTTGGCTAAGATGTTGGGTTTTCGCTATTTAATCCAGCATTACCAGCCTTGAGTCCTAACATGTACTACCAAGATCCTGGCAAACTCAAAGTCACTCTTTCTTCCCCTGCGAAAGCACATCTTCTCTTCCTTCCTTCATCAGCATTTACTGAGGACTCACTGTACCCCAAGCACTGTCATTTTTGTTGTGTCATGTTTTACTCTTTTGGCTTTCTGAGGTGCCTATCATCCCATTCCCTGATACATTGCACATAGAGGCTTATTCTTAGTTATGAATGTCCATGCCTAGCTTGACTTGTTTCTTGGCAGCTTTTCTTACTTAAATTATCTCAATTACCTTTTGCCTCTGGGCTTTTATCTTTCTTTTCTGTAAATCTTGCTTGCACTCTTACTCTGTGGCTGGGTGGCTGGTCCCTGATGTCCTCATTCCCTTGTTCTCTTGTTGCCTCATCTCTTCCTTATTTCTCCTTCTATTTACACTCTCTGTCTGCTAGCCCTGCCTATCCTTGCTCCTGCCTCACTATTGGTCATTCAGCTCTTTCTTAGGACCATCAGGCATTTTAGACAAGCAAAGAATCGCAGCTTCACAGTTAAAGAAATGCATCATAAGCAAAAGTCACACATCTTAAAATAATATTCTCCAACACATTTTTTTTTTTTTTTTTTTGGTTTTTCGAGACAGGGTTTCTCTGTGGCTTTGGAGCCTGTCCTGGAACTAGCTCTTGTAGACCAGGCTGGTCTTGAACTCAGAGATTCACCTGCCTCTGCCTCCAAAGTGCTGGGATTAAAGGCGTGCGCCACCACCGCCCGGCATCTCCAACACATTTTTGAGATTATAATTCTACCATTTCCCCATTCCCCTTTCTCTCTCTGAACCTCCCTTGTATTCTGCCTTGCTTTCTTTCAAACTTATGTCCTCTTTCTCTTTGTTACATATCTGTATGTATGCATTTATACAGTGTGTGTGTGTGTATGTGTGTGTGTATGTTTCTTAGTCACCTGTAGACTGAGGACACATGCTAGTGTGTCTATTGGTGTCGTCTTTGTTTGGGTCATATTTAAGCAACCATGTTAGTGAGATTTTGTGGGTGTAGCTTCTGACATTTCTAGAGAACAAAGTCTCACAGCAAACTTCCTATTCCTCTGGCTCTTATGACCACCCCCACTCCATCTTCTACCATGACTCCTATGCCTTAGGTGTGGGAGTCATATTGTAAATATAACCATTGGAACTGGGCTCCACAACTCTGAATTTTGATCAGTTGAGGTTTTCCGTAATGGTCTCTGTTGCAAATGGAAGTTTCCTTGTTGGGAACGAGAACTACACTTACCTGTGGGTATTAGAACAATATTTAGAATGGTGTTATTGATTGTGCTGCTTTAAAAAAAGGGGTGATCGTAGGCTTTCCTCCATGATCTGTTATTTCACCAGCCCTGAGTCGTTGGCTAGGTTTCAAGTACCAGAAGTGTTTCCCTCCTGTTGAGCAGACCTTCATCCCAATCAGAGAGCTGCGGGTTATTGTGTCATACTGGTCACTGTAGTTCACAGATGTCACCCTGGGTAGAACCCTTGCTCCTCTCTTTTGGACTCTTTCATAGTGACTTCTGGTACCATGAAAGTTAGTCCTCACGGAGGAGGCTTTCAGAGCAGCTCCAATTCAGGTCCTCTGAGTCCTGTGTCCAAATGCATTATGTCTTCAGCAATAAGGACTTATCCACTTCTGGTCAGCAAACAAGGGCAAGAACAATGGCCTGTAGTGTTTTCGTTACAAAACTACAAAAGAGGTCTTTGAGTTTTGTCAGTCTGGTTCTTAGAGGAACCATTCTTAGACCATATGGAACTTTTCATCTAAACTATGTATGTGCATTTCTATACAAACTTAGATGGCTTGTAGGTAGCTTTAGGTCAGTAGTTAATAGTAATTTCCTGTTAAGTTTTTCAGAAATTCTTACTATAATTTGATTCTCCTCCCTCTTTCTTCTGTATTTAGCTCCCCATTCCCTAATTTCTATTTAAAAACCCCCTACCAGTTTTCTACCCCCCTCACCACTTCTGATTGCTTGTACTCTGTCAATCCCCCTCTCCATTGCTCCTGTTGCTCCCACTGTCCCCTGCAATGGTTGGTTTTACTTTCCTTGTTTCTAAAGTTACTCCAGGTCACATGTGAAGATATGATGCGAGGAGCTTCAAATGAGAGAGAACATGCGACTTAAATTGTCTTTGCTTTTTTCACATAGACTCAATGGGATAAAATTCTATTACACTATCCTAGGCGGTGGGCCCTTCAAGCACAGGAAAGTAACCTTCTATATTTTAAAAATCTTTTACTAAACTTGCTCTCTGACATCATGTGTATATAGTGCATTCTAATTACTATTTACTCCCACTTTCTCTTATCTCCCTGCACTTCCAGTACCATCTTTTCTCTGTGGGTCCTTTTCCCAAATTCATGTCCTTTTGATTGGTTTTGTGAAGTATTGACTTTAACCAGAGGCATCTGTGTGAACTATCCATTGGAGCAGGATAAGATTCTCGGTAGAAACATAACTAAAGACAATGTGTGCCCTTCTCCCAGAATCCATCAGTAGCCAATCAATAATTCAGCAAGGAGGGCCATGTGGGCCCCATCACATTTTGTGACCATCTATTGATAGGTCCACTCTGGTACAGGCACATTGCAACTGTCACTAGTGCTAGAGACCATGGCAGCATTGGCTGTGTCATGCCCAAAAGATAGATTTTACAGATCTTCTCCCTATCATACCACTTTCATATTTTTGAAACTTCTTTTTTTTTATCCAATGTTCCCAGAGCCTTAGAAGGGGTGATGCAAATGCCCTGCTTTGTGCTGAGCACTGGGAGTTACTTATATTTTCATTCACCACCATACATTGCCCTGCGAAACTTCTCTGCTCAAGATTGAGAGTAACATTTTTTATACGGTAAATAATCAGAAGCTAGTTTAGTGCTGTCTCAATTTAACTAAATGGCAGGAGTAAGTGCCTCTACCCCAAGGGTCTAGGACTCCTTAGCCATGGGTTTTTAATCAGATTTACTGCACAGGCATGGATTACCTTTTATGATCCGAGAGCACTTGGTTACTCACATACAGTGTGCCATTATCACACCCATGTACTCATTTTCCCCGCAAGCAGGTATTGTAGTTCTTGGGGTTCTCAGCTGGGTAAGATCACTGGTCACTTCCCCTTAGAAGTCTGCAGTGCATTGATTTTTGCAGTCAGGGTAGTGATTGGGAAATACGATTCAACTTCTACCTTCAAAGTTGTCTCTTGTCTATTTATTAGAGACCCCGGCTGGTGAGATAAATAGAAAAGGTGACATTATAAAGGGAACTAAAGGAATAATCCTCACAGGGGCCAGATGCTCCCCTCAATACCAAAACTATAGACCAAATGCCATTTCTCAAGACTTCCAAGGAGCAAGAATTCATTGAATAGTGGATGATATTATGCTTTTAATAAAAACTTTCGTCAGAAAAAGTGTTAGCATTGGGGACTGAAGAGATGACTTAGTGGTTAGGACTGCTTGCTGTTCTTTGAGAGAACTTGGGTTCAGTTCCCAACACCCATATTAGCTCACAACTGCCTATTATTCCAACTCAAGGGTCTCATTACCCTCTGCTGGCCTCCATGGGCACCTGAATGCATGTGGAATATATACATAGATATGTACACATAAATATAAACTAAAAATAAATCTTCTATTTTGAGTATCTATTATATGTTCTTGTACTAGATAGTAATTTATTTAATGACTAATGGGAAAAATTAAATTCAGATTAGATTACTTACCCAAATTCACATAGAAAATGGTGATCAGGGTCAGAATTTGGTCTCAGATCAGTCTGATGTCTAAGATCATGTTCTTTCCATTAAAGCATCTTGTGGTACAGGGCCTTCTCCTCATCTTCCTCATCAAGGGCTGTCTCGATTTAATCAACTATTGGTCAGAGGAAAAATAATAGTCATCTTTTTAAAACACCTGCATTGGCATCACTGGCTAGTTCTGCTTGGCAAAATCTGTATGGGAAACATGACGTGATCTTTGGCAATAACCAGTTAATGATAGAAATATTTTGGAATCTATTTCCTGTATTTTCTTCCTTCATAGTTTCATGCTCACAAGCTCAATCTTGCTTTTTTCCCTCTTGCCAATTTCAAGACAGTAATTCTTTATATAGTCATGGAACATTTGCAATAAGATTTTGGTCAACGGTTTTCATTTGTTTATCAAACCTAATATGAATTTGAACAGGCTTGTGAAATATACCAATTACAGACTGTATGATAGCAGAAATGCGTTAAGCTATTAAATATAAATAATGACAGAAAATGTTGGTTCAATGAGCTCAGAGCCCGACATTGGGACATTAAAATATGCTTTTAAGTTCAGTGATAAATAGGAGGTATTAGAGTTTACGAAAAATCTCCAGATCTTGATGAAATGGAGTACCAGTGAGCAAGGTGTCTAAAGAGGTAAAGCACATAGCACTATTACAAAAGAGGCTTGGTAGATCTGGAGGACTTGGATAAGGGAGAAAGATGGAAGTCTGAAGAGTCCATTCTTTGATCATGCAGGCTCTTGGTTACTCATAATAAAGTTATGGATAGTGAAAGTCTGAGAGCATGGGAAGATCAGGAAATAAAACTTACTACGTAGCATCAGAGAGATGGTCACTTAAGTGCAAAGTTTGGATGTTACTTAATTTAATCTCTACAAATCTATACCAAGAAACTGTTATGGTCCTCTTGGGATACCACAATAGGGAAAATATTTTAAATGTAAATATTAGTAACTTAACCATTGGATTGCCATTACATACTCAACAGACAAGTGTAAGTTAGTTATAAGTACTTATAAAAATAACATTTTTTCTAATAACACATAGCAAAAGACAAAGCCTGAGTAAACAATGATTGCTAAATAATAACTGAAATATTTTTTCCAAAGACAATTAGTGAAACAAACAAGCTTAAAATTTCAGCGATTTATCATAGTAAAGATTTATTTCTCATTCAATTTAGAAGGCACTGAGATTCAGTGATGCATGTGTATGGGGGTATGTGTGTGTACCTCGAAAGTCTACTTCATCCAGTCAGTCTTGCAAGGATGGAGAATCCATTCATCTGATGGGTTTCAAATCTACTAGTGCTTTATCATTCTCTATAGGAAGCCTTAAGGCCATCCACCAGAAAGCAAATCAAACAAGTAGGGTGGTGGAGAGGGGTTTGACCTTTGATGTGGGATATGTAAGAACCTGAGTCACTTCCATTCACACTTCTTGACTCCAGCTAAATATGAGAATGCAGATGAGTGTTGGGTAGCTGTGTCTAGAATGAGGACCAAGGAACAGAGATTTTTGTCAAATTTTACCATTTCTCACCAGAAAAGAAGCAAGAAAATTTTCATCTTCAATGACAAAGTAGTCACATGATATTGAGAGGATGAAGACCAAAATATCAACATTCGGTGAACAATATCATAACAAATTTACATTCAGATGAGTAATATTTCCTCACCAGCAATCACATGGAAAAGCTGTGTCCATATTCCATGAGTACAACCACTATCTACATTCTTTGTGACTCTTATGTTATTTTCTCTAGAGTCTAGAGTCCAGAATAAGTTTTGGTGCTTTCCAATGCTTCCAACAGTGGTAGATCCTCCTTTGAGGACAAACCCTACAGGGGTTATAAAAATCTAGAGCCATGTGAGTGAAGAGCAGCTCCTACTTTAGTTATAGCATGGTAAGTCACATTCAGCAAACAACAGGGCTTGTCTCCCCAGAGGGCTACATACGGCAACTCCCAAACAAACACTGGAAGACTGTTAGATAAATGAAATCATTGTTAACATCTTTGACTTTATTTCTTAATAGAGCCTTCATACAGACTTGGGAAAGAATGGCTGCCACTTAGATCTATGAATTTTCAGGGTATTGAAACTTTGCATTAGAAAAAGAGATGGGTATGGAATACAGAGGGCTGTGTTGAGGGCAGGAAGTAGAAATAAAAGTATCTCTTCCACACGCCTATAATCCCAGCACTCGGGAGGCAGGTGGATCTCTGTGAGTTCGAGACCAGCCTGGTCTACAAGAGCTAGTTCCAGGACAGGCTCCAAAAACCACCGAGAAACCCTGTCTCGAAAAACCAAAAAAAAAAAAAAGTATCTCTTCCTCACAGTGGAATGTAGCCAAGACCTCTATTCTCCATTTTTTACACTGTCCTTTTCTCTCTCTCTCTCTCTCTCTCTCTCTCTCTCTCTCTCTCTCTCTCTCTCTCTCTCTCTCTCTCTCTCTCTCTTCCTCCCTCTTCCCCTACCCCAGTTTTTGCTAAATAGACCAATGAAGCCTTCCAAGTGCTGAAATAGGAACCAGGCTAGTGTGCCACCTAGCCTGATTCCTATACTTAATCTTTGTAGCTATCAAGAAGGTAAGGATGGTTAGCCTATGGTATCTTATCTAGTCTCATCTTCTAGGGGGAAAGGTATCACTAATTTATTTGCTTTAATTAGTCTGATTTTTAAAAGAATTTATTAGGAGAAAATTGTAACTGACAACATACTACTTTCTCTAAAAAACCATGCAACATACAATTTGACATATTACATGAGTTGGTAATTGATGAAAAACCAGACTATTTGGTGATGTATAGATGAAATCTCATAATATCGAAAAATTAAAATTTAATAGAATAAGGAATGTGAAAACAATTTTGAAAGTTAAAAAGCATAATTTTATAATATAAGATTCTTTACAGCAATGAATAAAGATTTTTAATGCACGGGCCTCCACTGGGAGGGTGTAACTTTTCACAGTTTGAAGGAATATGTGTGGATAAATTTTTTTCTGAAGAGTCATTTGCCAATGCCTATCAAAATGGGACAAATTTTGACCCACAGTTAATTCCATTTAGGAGTTTACTAAAGGAAATAACCAGACAAGGATTTGATGATTTGATGGTGACCATAACTTTATTTGTGACCGTGAAAATGTGTGTCAAACAAACAGAAACCCTCAAGGTATATTCCTATGCCATCCATGAAACATGTGGCCTGTTCAAGGGCATTTTTATCAGCAGTAAAATGATGCAGTTATTGATCCTAAGGAGCAGTGTGAGCAATGAAGCAATTGGGAAGTAAGATGTCTATCTTAGTTTGGTTTTCACATCTTATAGGGAAAAAAATGAGCCTTCACAGATGTGTGACAAACATGGTCAATTATTATATACCAATGATAAGACTGAGTGTTTCTTTTTCTTCCTTCCTTTCTTCCTTCTCCTCTTCTTCTTCCCCTTCCTCCTTCCCTTCTCTTTCTCCTTTCTTTTCTTTTTTTCTTCCTTTGTCTTCTGTTCTTTTCTTTCATTCTGTTCTTACAGAAGATGGGTAATATTGCCTATGGCCCATAGTCCTAGAATCCCTGAGCAAGAGGGATTGGTGAGTCGAGAGGTTTTTTGTTGCTGTTGTTTTGTTTTGTTTTTTGAGACAGGTTCTCCCTGACTGCTCTCAAACTCGCAGATATCTACCAGCCTCTTCCTCTCAAATGCTGGGCTTAAAAGCATATACCCCACCACCTGACTTCAGAGTTACCTTAAAGTCTAAATTCAAATGTCACTTCCTATTTAGAGCATCCTCAGCCTTGCTCAGACAGTCATAGGCTCTCTCGATATAGAACTCTGAGACTCCCTTGGGAACACAACCCACACACATTACCAAGGCCATGGGAAACAACAGAAAACAAAAACTGCACTTCAATCAATGGGCAGAGACATCTGAAGGTGGCACTTTAATTCAACGGCAGCAGTGAGAAGAGAAAGATGTTCCTGAGAAATAGCATGCAATGCCAAGGGAAGAGAGCCTCTGATTCCACCCATGTTATTCTTCCTAAAGTTCCTTAGTCCATGCTATAACCACTGTCTTTATTGTACCAGGGTCCTCTCTGACTCATCTACTCTGGGCTTGCGCTTCTGGGAAAGCAACTCGCCATGCCCTGGTAACTATAGGAAATGGTTAAATAGGCTCTTCAGGAAAAACAGGTATGTAGTTCAAACCTGACATCCATGAACAAGGCCTTCTATGCTTAAAACCCTTCACCTGTAAAATGTAGGCAACCTAAACCATTCCTCAATAGCATGTGAGATCCAGTTTTGTGTGGATAGAAGGTTTCGGAGAGTAATGAACCCCTATAAGATGCTGAACATGCTGGCATTTAAAAGTGTTAGCTGTGGAGCTGGAGAGAGGGCTCTGTGGCTAAGAACACTGGCTGCTCTTCCAGAGGATTCAAGCAGGCAAGAGATTCACAGACATGCATGCAGGCAAAATACCCATGAGCATAAAATAAAAAGTGTTAGTGATTATTTGTTATCATTATTAATCACTGCTCTTTAAAATAAGTTCAAGATGAGAAGGAAATTGATAAGCATCACAAAATCTAAAATCCCAAGATTGGTGGAGACTGCCACAGTAGATCTAACAGAAGACCCCAAGAAGCTTTTAAAAAGCAAATAAAAGGCAGACAGATGTTACACAACAATATATGATTAAAAAAAATTAAACAGCTAGGATTCTGTCTTGTTGGGAAAGAGTCAAGTTGAGTGAATGTTATGTTGCTGACGTGGGCACAGATGTGTGAAAGACCAATGTCTCAGACCCATGGACGTGGCAAAACCTTCCCCAGATGAGGCTCAGAGGCACCAGGAAGCATCCCTCTGGTCCATGTGCAGATGTTGATCATGTGTGCAAAGAATATCCACTGCAGCTGCTCTCTATGTTTACAGCCCGGGCCTTTCAAGGGACTGCAGCTTCTCCTGTCCACTTGGTCTTAGCTTTTCTGTGCATCTGCGTGTTTGTCTTCTCTTCATTCCCTCTCTACCGGTCAGGTCAATCCCTGGAGCTAAGCTGGATGAGTCACCCTCTCAAGCTTAAAACTTGGAAATGCATTCAGTTAGATTCTCCCAATAAAAACAGCATAGGAGAACATGCATTTCCCAATACAACACCCTATAAAGTTGGGATACTTGTCTTCATCTTACAGAGGAGAGAACTGCTTTGGAATGCAAAGCACCTGTTTAAACTTGTACAGGGAAAGCAAGGATCTGGTGGAACCTTAAAGGGAACCCGTGTTCTGTGTGCAGATCTTCCTACCCAGTTAGTGTCTCAGGAGCAGCTGCCACACACTGACAAAGCAGAAGAGACAAGAACTCCCTTCAGTGTGACATGCTGGATGGTGACAGCATAGCCCAGACATCAGACCAAGACTGGAAAAACAGGTAGCTAAACCCTCAGTCCAGGAGTTTATCTTCATCTCTGAAATTCTCTGATCCTAGACTTGGTCATTATCCTTATATGGTAAAGCCAGCTAGGGATCAGGGAGACAGGAGAATAGGATAAAGGGAGTCTGGCCTCTGGCTGTCATAAGAGTTTCCTGTAATATGTATGCAACTGTTTTTTTTTTTTATAAAAGATTTTTTTCTCTTGTATAACTCTATTCTTTTTTGTTTGTGTTTCAGTTGTTTCTCTGCGTAACAGCTCTAGCTGTCCTGGAATTTGCTTTGTAGACCAGGCTGGCCTCGAACTCACAGAGATCTGCCTGTGCCCGCCTCCCGAGGACTGGGATTAAAGACATATGCCACCACCATGCCAGACTGTATTACTCTATTCTAATAACGCATGTGTCTCACTCAGAAGACAATATCTGCATTTTTCTTTTCACTTTAGGGATACATAAACAGCATTGCCCATCCCAGGAAATGTGACTCCAGGACGAAAGCTTTTCCACACACTTTGGAAGCTTCTCCTAGTATTTCCATGTAGTGCACACACTGTCCCACTGTCTCCTGGGCCCCCAACTGGGCACTTTGATTTTCACAGTGCATCCTACTCTCCTCCAACCTGCCCAGTGGCCAATAGAGGGCAGACTGTCCCTTCCCTCCAGACCTCCATCGGAGGAAAGTGCAACTTCTTTTGCTTTGGGACTGTCATCCCCCCCACTGCTCCAGGTTCTAAGACACTCTCCTTCTTGAACTGTGCCTTCCATGTGCTTAGCTTAGAGATGATTATTAAGAAAGATGGGTCAGACAAAATATCCAAGTGTCTTTTTTTTGCGTGTAATTCTTCTCCTTTGCAACTCAAGCCTGTTCTAAGTATGGGCCCCTCCAATGGGCTGACAATCTGAGTTTAGACGTGCTTAGTCATTGTGTTATAACATGATCAACACTACATTCCAGAGAGGTACTTTGGAACGCTGAAGAACAGATAAGGGAATATCCTTAAGCGTTCTCGAGAAAGAGACATTAAACCATATTCCATGGAAGCCCTGCTTCTTAATATTCTGAACCTATTTCAAGGCCCATGTCACCTTTCTCAGCCTACTTTCTAAGTTGGGACCCTGTTAGTATCATGTTAAGCTGAACTAGCCTCTTTCTTTACCCTTACTCTGGATAACAGGGTGTCTTCTATATTGGCATTGCTTTGGTTTCTGGACACTTTATACCTTTCAGGATCCCAGGAAAGAAATGTTTTGACTGAGCTCCAGTCTCAGATAATCTGGGAAAGCCTTGGAGGTTTCTCACTTGCCACTAGCTACTGTACTCAAGAATCCCATTCACTCCTACGACTTAATTCTATGGCAAAGAACACATGCAGCTGGATTATTTTAAGTTAGTCCTTTCTACATCTGTCAATCTTCCTTACCATACTTCTATCTTCTAATTTTGTCTACCTATGAAGTCTCAAGCAGGATGAGTAGCGGCCTCCATTTTGCTGCTTGTCTATGCTCAGATCTGTAGTGGTTCCCAGTTCTTAATATATTGCCCTAAAAGGGAAGAAAAGCAAATGTACAAATGAAGAGTAAAACTTTAGACAAAGGTTAGCACACCCCTTTCAAACTACAGTGTCTTTTCACTTCTGCCTCTTCTCTATTTCCTGACCTTGGCTTTTCCTGAGTCTAGCAGTGTTATCTGCTATGTTTTAAATAATGTCTTTATTCTTGCATTTGAACAGAAGTACAGATAACCTCTGTAGGGGTGGAAGGGATGTTATAACAAGGTTCAATGACGACAGTCTGTTGGCAAATCCCACTGTGAAGTGTTGGTGCCTCATTGGGCAACAAGACACAAACATTTATTATGCGCTTTAATATTTGGTTTTGCTAAAAGAAAACCTAGCAGGTTGTAAATGACTTCACCCTTTACTTTTTATAGGGCTACAGGATATGAAAACCTTTGGGGATGATCTAGTTTGACCGTGTGAAATGTGCCACAAATGCCTGGATAATAGTCACCCCAAAAGCAGTTTAAACTCCCAAGAAAAGGGGGTGCTCTCTCCCCCTTCCTAGTACTGAAGTTTCCCTATACCCTCCTTCTTCAAAAATCAGTATAATTAATGAAACATTTCCTCTCTTCAGCATAAACGTTTATAGTTTTCTGATGTCATTGGTTAGGGGAGTGTTCCACTGGTGACTTTGGCTTTTTTGTTGAGGACTACCATGGTTAAACCAAAATATTCTTCACAAGTACAAATCTGTTCCACAAACAGGATTCCAAAGGCATCTTAGTCTCCTTTTGCCTTACACTGGTGCCATTAACTCTAGGTCCATTAGTCATGATGTTCCTGGTCTCTCTGGCAGCCACCTATCTGCAGCAAGACCATGTCAAGCAGCCAAGACCCCTCCACACCTGCCACAGCAGCAGACTGTTTTACATAACGATCCAAATCACTTTTTTTGTTAATGTATTTTATTTATCCTTGTGGGGGGCGGGCCACTAAGGAACCGACGAAAGGACTACTGGTTCTATCCTGATCAGTGATCACAACCATCACTGGGCGAATCTTCTGTGAAATCGATTGAAGATAAGCCCTCCACGCGTGCACAGTGCCTCTCTTCCGTTGTTCCTTGGCTCATTACAAAGAATATTTAACCACGTACCTTCTTTATTAATATGCTCAAGATAAATCTTTGAAAGAAGGTAAGATGGGAGGAGGGAAAGGAAAGCCCACCTCTTTTGCTCAGGAGCTTGAAAAACAAAACGGCAGTGTCAGGTGGCAGGTGAGGATGCATAAGCTTTCCCAGTCTAGCGTCATGTCAAGACTTGTAAGCCAGTACTGAGCCTTACTCCAGAGCAGGATTCAGCTCTGTTACTTTCCAGTCACCCCTCCCTTGATACAGCACCTCCGCACAGACATACAGAACGCGGATCGTTAAAATTCAACTCAAGCTACAGCCCTCCCCAACACTGTCCCGGCTCAGAATATTTGCCTAGCCCATTTAAAGCAATCAAACCCACCAGCAGTTTGGCTGGAGACATCTCGGGCTTCCCAAGACTCCATTACATAATATCTTTTACAAAGTCTATTCCCAGCTCGAGTGGAAGATGGATTCTCGTCCAGTTTGCGGAAATTCCACGCGTTCGCTTCCCTTTCCTGGGGTTCGATCCGGCCAGTGCCCAGTCTAGGCTGCAGCAGTTGCTCGGGATAGGATCCCCACCACTCTCTGGAACTCAAAAAAACTAACACCCCGAGGTGCAGCCGTCCCGCCCCCACGGCGCTCCCAGGCTAGCCCTCGTGGCCCGGTGCCGGCCGGGACTAACGTCGCTACGAGTGTCTCCTATTCCCGGCCGCAGCGCGCTCGGGGGACCGGGCCCGAGCCCGGATGACCGGCCGCAGGAGCCGGCTCGGTACGCCGGGCTGCGGAGGAAGGAGAGGGGGAGGAGGAGGAGGCGTGGAGGGAGGAAGGGCCCGGGCAGCCCCGGAGGGAGGCGAGGGGGAGGGGAGGGGGCCGGCCGGCCCGAGGGTGGGGGGGCAGCCAATGAGCAGCGCGCGGCGCGGGGAGGGCGGGGGGGGGGGGGGATGAGGTAGGATGGGGGAGGGCGCAGCCGGAGCGGCGGAGGCTCCAGCCATAAACAAGCGCCCGGAGGAGCGGCGCGGGAGAGAGGCGAGCCGGGCACACGGAGCGGACGCCACGGACCTTCTGCTGTGCTACCGCGCCCACTCGGCGGCTCGGGAGGCGGGGACCGGCCGGGAGGCTGCGCTGCCGTCGTCTTGACCGGGCGTTCAGCAGCAGAGCGGAGGACCAGAGGAAGCCACCAGCCCTGCTCCAGAGCGGAGCGCAAGCCACCGCCGTCGCCGCCAGAAGTTTGGGTTGAACCGGAGCTGCCGCGAGGAAACTTTTTTTCCTCTTTTCCCCCACCCGCCCGAGAGGAGAAGGAGAAGGAGGAGGGGAAGCCACCCGCCACCGCTGGCGCCAACGCTCGTGGGCTTCGGGTCGGCGCGGCCCACAGGGGCGGCGGGGGCCTCGCCCCGCGAGGGGAGGAGCGCCCCGGGGGCCCCTAGGGGGGCACGAGGACCGCGGGCTGCGGGTGCGGCGGCGGCGGCGCGTGTGCCCCGCGCAGGGGAGGGCGCCCGCCCCGCTCCCGGCCCGGCTGCGAGGAGGAGGAGGCGGCGGCGCAGGAGGATGTACTTGGTGGCGGGGGGCAGGGGGCTGGCCGGCTGCGGGCACCTCTCGGTCTCGCTGCTGGGGCTGCTGCTGCTGCTGACGCGCTCAGGCACCCGGGCGCTGGTCTGCCTGCCCTGTGACGAGTCCAAGTGCGAGGAGCCTCGGAACTGCCCGGGGAGCATCGTGCAGGGCGTCTGCGGCTGCTGCTACATGTGCGCCCGCCAGAGGAACGAGAGCTGCGGTGGAGCCTATGGGCTCCATGGAGCCTGCGACCGGGGGCTGCGCTGTGTCATCCGCCCCCCGCTCAATGGCGACTCCATCACCGAGTACGAAGTGGGCGTCTGCGAAGGTACGGCGGCCCTACCGCGCGCCCCCTCCCACCTGGCCCGCGCAGAACAAAGTTTGCCTGATACTTTTCCCAGAGGAGAGAGGGTTGCCGGGGAGGAGAGACCGTCGCTGTCCCCGGGAGGTTGCCCTAGATGCCTGCCCAGCAGCGGGCGAGGTTGGGTTTCGCGGGTGAGCTCCTTTCAACCCCGCATAGACACGCACACGTGCAGTGATCTGGTCTTACACTGGGTGGCCCTTCCACGCCCTGGGCCGGGGTGCAGCGTTCGGGGGACACTGCGGAGGCTGGCACACGCGAGCCCCTCGGGGAGTCCGCCCCTGCCGCCCTGCCCGCATAGCGCAGTGTGGCACCCAGGGTTGTACGCAGTCGGCGCAGCCGGCTTCCGATAGCGGAGTAGACCTGTGCTCCAGCTTACACTCCCTGTGTGACTCTTTCTATTTTTTTCTTTGCGCTCTTCCTTCACCTCCTTCCTCCTCCGCGTAATAAATCAATTTCAGCTCCGGAATATGTCAGCCCAGGCGAAGTTACACATGGTGGTTACTCATTTATTTGCGTATTGGAAACGGTCAAAGGCTTACTCTTCTGGACGGCGAAAGGGGGTGGGGTGGGGGCTGCATCTGGATTGAAAAGTTACGGCTCACTACAAGAGGTTTCCTTTCACGATCCAGCATCCGCGTGTTTCCTGAGCTGGTGCTGATGTCTTTTTGTTTGTTTGACAGCAGAGTCTGCTCTGTTGGCTTCGCCGTGGTGCATTGTGTTACGCGGTGTGGAGATGTGCTGGGCTTTGATAGTGGAACCTCCCTGGCTGGGAAGACCGCGTGTGGCTCTACCTTGGTGCCTGGTGTGTTTGAGGTCTAAAGAGATGTAATCAGTTCTTTTATTTCGCTAATGGAGTGGATTGTCTGGTACTAGTGGGATCCTTTGCTTACTTAGAGCTCAGACATTGGGGGCCCACGACGTTGTTCCTGGTATCCTATGAGTGAGCAGGGGTCAGTAATCTTTCTGGGGTAGTGCCTAGGGAGAACAGCTGCCCGCTGCTCTCACCGTTGTACCCAGCCCCTGGGACACGGGTTTATCCTGAAGCATCCTTGTGTGTGTGTGTGCTTGTTGTGCTGGGCTACTGAAAAGGAGATGACAACCTTAGGGACAAAAGTGGGTTATTAAAAGGCTTGGGTGCTGTGATAATATTTTAAACACACACACGCGTTTATTTTTTATCCATGGTTTTAAGGTATCGGACAGTTAGTGGAAAATCGGGGAGGCCTTCCTGATTTGGAAGCTAGTGGGCAGTAATGAGTGAAGGGCTGTGTTCCTTTTGGATAGTGCCCTCATTTTCCTGACACCCAGAAACGACCCTCCTGGTGTCCTTTTACAACGTGTGTTTGTTTCTCAGCTCAGGGAAAATGGTCATCAGACAGACTGATAGAATTTCATGTTTTGACTTTAGGCATTCTGAATGACTTAGACTAAAAGGTACTAGGTGCCTTTCTGAACCCTGCCGCGTGGAGTGCATCACTTGACCCAGCCTCCGGCAGAAATGTAAAGGAGGAGGAGCCTAATTAAATTCAGTGGAAACTGCGGGGCAGTGAGAAGGACTTTGGAAGGCTCAGGAGAGTGTGACCCTTGTTTGTTTTTTCATGTGTTTCTGGTGGAGGAAATGCTTGGGGGAGCATTGACAGTAATCAAGTGTTTTGGCAGCAACACCCCATGTCACAGTAAGGAATGATTTTGGCAGTTTGTTGGGGAGCCTGTCATTCCTCTGAAATGATCCACCCCCCACGCCTGCCTTACCCCTGGTAACACCAGGTGCAATGAGTGTTGGCCTTGAAAATGCTTGGAAGGGTTTCTTGACATGATTGTATTTCAATTAGTGTTCTCTGGAAAGACATTTCATTTAGCAGGCCTGTTTGTAGCTGAATGCTGTGGGTGCATCCCCCCTCCCTCCCTTCCTTTCTTGCCTTCTTCCCTTTTTCCTTCCTTCACTACAAGCAGCAGCCAAATAGAATCTTAAACCCATGAAACTAAGGTAAAAGAGACAGTGTTTTCTGGCATGATGTAATGGCTAGATTTGGAGAGGCCTTTTCAACTGTGTGTCTAAAATTTCAAAATTTTTCACGTCAATATAAAATGTATGGAACACGTAAGTTAACTGAAGAACCCCTTTTCCTTTTTTTTTTCAGGATTAGAGGACTCTTTCCAAGTCCCTAATTATCTAGGAGGTGCTCCCACCCCCATTTTTATTTTTTATTTTTTTTCTGTAACTTTGCATAAAATTTCTCAATGGCCAGTGGTTCCCTCAGTTTCCATTTTTATTCAGAAATTCATGTGTTTTATCATAACTCACATGAATAGGAATGGCTATATTTTATTCATGTTCAAAGTCTCATGGACTGCATTTTTTGCACTAAAATGACCCCTACTGGTTGTATCTGTTAATGAAAAATCTTTCGAAAGCTTATTTAGTTGGCTAGCCTGAGAAAATATATTTCATGCTATAAAAATAGGGCTAATCAACCTGCTTTTGAAGACATGGCTTAAGTATGAATTTTTATTACTGCTTGTCAGCTTGCAGAAATCTTTGTTATTCCCACACTGACTTTGCTGGGGGCGGGGGAGAGTTATGTTTGTAAGCACAGTTCACCAAAATTGTTTTGGGTCGGCGGCCAGAATGGACCTTTTACAGACGTGGCTCGCCGTTTCAGGCTGTTATGGCACGCTGACCCTTAAAAATAAATGACCAATCCTAATCATAAGAAGAACCCCAAAGAAAAAGATTCATTTCTGAAAGACGAGGAATCAAGACCCGTGAATCGAGTGACATGTACCCTGGGGTTTCTTCTCTGCACTGAGACTGGTATTAAATAAATCCCGAATTAGTGACCATGCACATTTGAAAGCTGGGTGAAAGAGAATGAAGTCAGGTACCCAAAGTTTTCTCCCAGTCTTAACTAGTGCCTTCTGGCGCGTAGGAGGGAGCCATTCCTTTTCCCATTGGTGTTCCTGATACATAATCCTAGCTGGACTGTTGTTCTTGGGCAGGCGTCTGTCTCCAGGGAAATCACCTACAATCCAAAGACACAAGTTGGGCTTCTAAACCTCTGGATGGGTGATCTCTTTAAGGGACCTGAACTTTAAGATCTCATGAAGTGAGACTATGCAGAGAGATCATTTTGATGGGACAGTGAGAAATTTGGAACTAAGGGAAGGAGGCCTTATCCTTTATGCTTCCCTGATGTTGGGGCAAGGCAAAGAAGCAGGACCAGCCCTTTGTCTTAGGGAGATGAAGAGGAAGCTGTTAGGTTGAGCTTGGCGTTGTGTGGACAGATTGCTTAGGAACGGAGTGGACATCACCGTAGAGCTTTGCCCTGAAGACGGTGCTGCCATACTCAGGTGTCCATGACTGCAGATGGGCACCACCGTTTTCTGAAGCTTGCACACTGTGCCCCCAGCCTATACAGAACTGGATGCTTCACTGGTTTCAAAACTAGTGCCGATTAGTACCTCTATCATAACTCCATTTTCCTGGTTACTTCAGCTTCCACTCTGCCACGCTCCACACTGAGGCAGGGAGAACGTAGGATTGTGTGGTGGGAACTTAAAGCAAAGAGCAAGGTTTTGTGTTCTGAACTGTTCTTGTGACGTTCCAGTTTCTTTACTTGTCCCCTGGGACAGTCAGTAGCCTCTGATGCCTGCGTGAAGAGCGTGGGGGATGTGAGGGGAGGCCCCAGAGAGCAGTTGCCCAGGACCAGGCAGACATACCAAAACATTTGGCTGGTCCTGAGGCACACAGACACTGCCCTTTTTATTCCCGGAGAGGATGGGAAGTTGAGAGTCTATGGGTTTTTACAAATGAAGTCAAAGAGAGGCGGGTCAAAGTTAATGCTTCTATACTGAAGAGAAACTTGTCAAAGCCAGGGTTCCAGACTGTTGTTTGTGAGCAATGCATGGGTTTCATTTTCTACCTCAGAAGTCTTTAGGTAGCGTCTATGCTTCAGTGCCATAGAGAAAGGCAAGTAGAGGGCGTGCAAAATATGTATGGGAAGAGAAACCAATTCAAGTAAACAAGGAAGTAATTAATTCCTCCTCAGAGTAAATATTGACCAAACCCACAGGACCAACTCTTCACTATATGTACACAAATGACAGGACAGAAATGACCTTCATTTTGACTGCCAGGCTTATAGAAGTCTCCCTGTGGTCAAGGAGTCTGGTCACATAAAACACTTGGCAAAGAACAAATGAGTTGCATACCGTAGAGCAGAAAGGCAAAACCAGCAGGAATGGAGATAATTTGCTGCTAGTAATACGTGGTTAACAGTAAACCAGGGAACCTTGCAAGCAGTGTGTTGGGGGTCCATTTGTAAGCAGAAGTCACGTTCATTAACAAAACATCTTAGTGTGTCTGTGTGTGTGTCTGTGAGAGAGTTTGTATGTGAGTGTGTGTATATAGAGTGAGTGTGTATACAGAGTGCCACGGTGTGTGCTTGTATGGATGTCAGAGGACATTTGGGAGTTGGTTCTCTCCTACTCCCCTGTGGGTGCTGGGGATCGAACTCAGGGTGTCAGGCTTGGCAGCAAGCGCCTTTACCATCCTAGCAACCATCTGCCCTGGACAGCTTCATTCATGAAGAAAAGTGAACAACCACCAAACTCTGGATATTACGGCCATTTATAGGAGCTATTGGGAGATTTGGTACAGGTTTCTGTTCTCCATGGTTCAGTTCCTATCCAGCGGTCATGGGGAGGCGTCTGGGAGATGCAGGGTGCAGGCACTATGAAGCTGGCAGATTCAGATAAGATGATGACCCCACAAAGTGGGTGGACTAAAGGCTAAGGGATGAGAAAAGGAGAAAAAAAACCATTGAATTCATCTTAGCACAACTATATTATCCTTTGAAGAATCATCCAAAACACATTCCAGAGATTAATTGTGAAATTCCTGAAAAATGTGGGTGTGCTTAACTCAGGAAATGGTGCCAGAGATGACAACGAAGCCTTCAGCTATAAAGGAGGCGGGGTGGGAGGTGCTGAAAAGCGTGGAAGGTAGACATGTTTGGCAAAGTCAGGCACGTTGTTACGGTTGTTGCCCCATGTTCCAGATGGTACATTTCGTGTAAGGATTTTGGAGACATCTCAGTCTAGGCTGCTTAATTCTTAGAGGAAGGCGTGGTCAAGTAGCAAGTGGCATGAATTCCTGTCGTCTTCGAGGTCTAATTCTCCAAAGCATCGTTTTCAAAGACAAGCCTCACTTTGGCCCTGAAATCAATCACTTGTTCATCGATTTTTTTTTCTTTTCTCCCTGCTGTTTACAAGGCTGTCTACAGGGGTAGAAGGAAGCCAGGGAGCCTGGGGATCCTTCAGGGATAAGCTCCATTCTGTACCTCAGTTCTCAACCTGTGGGTCACAACCCCTCTGGATATCTCCTATCAGCTATCTGGCATATCAGATATTTACATTATGATTCATAACAGCAAGATTGCAGTTATAAAGTAGCAAGGAAAATAATTTTATGATTGAGGGTCTGCACAACACGAGCTGTATTAAAGGGTTTAAGCATGAGGAGGGTTGAGAACCACTGCTGTGTGCTCCTTTAGTCAAGATAAGACAGACCTCCCCCTACCCAGAAAAGGTGGTTGGAGCTAGAAGTTCAAATAAAGTAAAGATGGTGTTTGATTCTGTAGTCTCACTTGCTGGGCATATGGGTTAGATTTGTTACCATAAGAATCAGAGGTTCCGAAGTGGTAGCCTTCCTGGTCTCTTTTGAGCCCCTGCAATAAGGTGTCGGAGTGTTTCCAACACTTGAGAAGGAGCCTGCATTTTTACTACTTCTCTAGCTGTGAATCACGATGGTAGGTTTCCTTTTGTGGGTTTTTTTCTTTGTTCTGTCTTATGCTAAGCCTGCACCAGAATGTGGGCAGTGCTGTGGGTGGGATCTCCCTCTTTGCCTGCTCCTACTCTCCTGCCATTGGCCTGGTCAGATCTGAGACCTCTGTCCTAAATAGACCGTTCTCCATCGATGGACAGAGGCATGCCAAACTGCACCTGTTTAAGGATGCCCTCGGGGTAAACACAGAACTCTTAAGTGTCTGTTTGGGGCTCACATGGATTAAAAAAAAAAGTATTTTTTTTTAAAGGATTCTATTTTTCTTTGTTAGTTTCAAAGTGAACACATTTCAAGGCCTTATCTCCCCACTCCAGCCCCCATTTTATTCTGAAGACAAGAAATGTCCGTGCTTTAGTGGATGAACTTGAAGGTCGGGAACTTGGTAGCTTGTGTGGAATCCTCTTCTGAGCCTGTGTTTTCAGGGTTAATCATAGGGTTGTCCCAAGAACTCCCCTCAGTCCCCAGGAAACACCAGGGCGGAAAACAGCTGACATCCAGCAAGGCTTCCCTTCTCAGCTCGTGCAAGTCTAACATGACCTGGGCTCATTTCCTCCCTCCACCTAACCTTCTGGTTTCTCAGTGCTTGCTGGGAGTAAGAGGGTGGGATTTCTATAGTCGGTTAGCTCCTTTTTTTTCTTTCCCTGTGGGCTAGTATTTTATCTGGGGAGGTGGAGGGAGGGGTAAGTGCCCTCTAATCAGTAATGTAAATTTTCTTTTATGTTATATTCTGAAAGATTTTGCAGATAGTTCCTCAGGTGTGAGTGTGTGGGGGGTGAGGGGCAGCTGTCACTCTGGTGGTTAGCATAGCCTTGAACTAAGGAGACAACTCCTGTTGGCACAGCTCACCACCCCCTCACTCATCACCTTGCTAACTCCAGGCCCACCTGCTGCTGTGCTTGATACAAACCTCAAAGCCAGAAGTGTAAGCAGTCCATTCCTTTCTAGAATAACCACTTTACCCTCTTTCTGGGTCTGTCGTTTCCCTATTAAGTTAGGGAGCTCCAGCTAGCCAGAGAAACATCTGCCCACAAATTGTTTAACGGGCATCTGCTGTAGCTCTGGTTTCTGCATTATAAAATCCCGATACCCTTTTTTTTTGTAAAAACTGGGCTTCTGGAGGTTTAACAGCCCACAGTCACCTGGGAGCTTATTAAAAATGCAACGTTGGTGACAAGAGATTGTAGCTTAGTGGCAGGGCACATGTCGAGCATGTGCATGGCCCTGACCCCCACACCTAAGCAAACAGCAGAATCTGATTCAGTAGGCCTGGGGTGGACCCTGGCGGTTGTCACTCCCCTGTGGGGACTGTAGGGTTAGTCCCAGGATCGTTCCCAGTACACAGCTTTTGAGTGTGAATTGATGTATAAGGGTATCTGAAAACTGTCACCTGCTATGACAATTGTATTTCAATCACAGTAAATAAGAGAGGGCCCCTGTTGCCATAGAGGTCATGGTTTAATGATGGATGGAGAAGCCTGGGGCTGTTCTTTCAGTCGGGGCAGTCCTAGACAGGGAGACCTGAGCTAGAGATGTACTGAGCACGCCGGAGCAGGTGAGAGGCCTCTAACTTGTCCTCTGACCGCCAGGAACGGACGGGTCAGCCCCACCCAGGAGTGTCTTCTCTTTCTCTTTTAGCTCATTTTTGTCCACCGCCATCACTAAAAATAGGTCTTGAGCCTAGGTACAGCCAGGGTTCATATCTTGACTCAGTTTGTAACTGCAAGACCAAGCTTAACTTGTATTCCACGACTTTGATTTTGTCATAGAAACCTGGAGTGCCATGAGCTTCCATCAGGTAATTGCAGTGAAGATTAGCGATAACAAATGTGAATATATACTGTAGGCGATTGTGCAGATAGGACTGTTCTAAGATTATATGCTTACACTTAAGTACTAAATACTGCCGTGGTAGATTTTTTAAAAAAAAAATAATTAATAGTAATTCTAATTTGCATCCTTTCTTGTTTTCATCATTGTTGGCTATCCCTGCATGTAAATTCAGAAGTCAGGTTTGTGGATATACTCACACCTTCTCCACACATACTCTTTCCACGGGAGGCTGAGGATGGCGATTCTACTCTCAGATGTTTGTCCCAGAGAAAATGACTCTATAGTCCAGAGAACACGGTGTTCCTTGGCTTGGCCTAGGGTAACCCTAATTTCCAGGCCCTGTGGAGTTTGGTGGAATGTGAACGTTTGCTTCTCTCTGTGCTTTGAATTCTTACTTTGAAAGGTTTTCAAACTCATATCTTTTAAAAGGTCACAAGGTAGGAGGTGTTGTCTCAAGACCCAGGGCCAGAGTATATTTTGTGGCTGGTCTCCGTCTTGCATGTGGTGTCCTTTGAGGAGAGTGAGTACCTCAGGGTTACCACAGATGAGCCTGCTGGGGCTATGGAATGTATGTCACAAGGGAAGGGGCAGGCATTCCATGATTAAAATATCTGACACACAGTGTAGGTGTGGTCCCACAATATGGCAATTGTTAACTGTGTGTCCTTCCTTCTTGCCTAGAAATGAGTGCCATTTAGTAGATAAATAAACATTAGCTCAGAGTTCCCATGATGAATACTTCTTATTGGCTGTTGTGGAGCAAGGAGAAAGAACCTGATGGAGGTAAACTCCTCTGATCAGTAATTTAGAGTTGAATCATGTGGACAGCAAACTTTATAACAGCAAAAACTGGAATGCTTTTCTCCAGACACTCTGTTAGCACCCATCATTGAGATGCCCTCTATCTTTTATCAGGAGTGTTGGTATTCAAGCATGTAACCTGTAATCAAAATGAGAAGAAAAAAGATCCTACAAAACATCAGTGTTTTCTTCTGTGTTAATGCTAGTCACACCCAAGCATAACATTCTGATTAGAAACACTTGTCTTACAAGAATTAAAGAAAGGAAATGAAGGGGCTGGAGAGACGACACAGTGGTTAAGAGCCCTGGCTACTCTTCCAGAGGACCTGGCTTTGATTCCCAGCACCCACATGGTGGCTCACAGCTGTCTTGTAATTCCAGTTTCAGGGTTCTCAGTGGGCACCAGGCAAAACACCCATAAATGAAGGAAATTAAGGGCTGGCTATATCTTAAGAGTGTCATTTGTTTTATTTCTAATTCCTGAGGATTTGACATTAACTTTTGACTACTCTAAAGGTTAGTGAACTAAGCCTTTAGCAACCAGCTATCCCGAATGGGGTTTTGTTTGTTTGTTTCTGATTTTTTCTTTTTTTTCTTTTTTTTTTTTTTTGGTTTTTTGAGACAGGGTTTCTCTGTGGTTTTGGAGCCTGTCCTGGAACTAGCTCTTGTAGACCAGGCTGGTCTCGAACTCACAGAGATCCGCCTGTCTCTGCCTCCCGAGTGCTGGGATTAAAGGCGTGCGCCACCACCGCCCGGCCTGTTTCTGATTTTTTCTTTCCGGCTGTAAGCTGTGAATAGAGACTGTGTCTGTCTTGTTTAGCATTTCAAAACAAAAATCATAAACAAACATCTCAGATTCAAGACAGAAAGGAATTCCTGGCAGGGCAGGATGAAACCTGAGCTGGCAGAGCCCCACTTCCTGGAGGGAACTTACCCAACTCCACATCCAAAGGCCATAGAAAAAAAAAGGGTTCCCAGTTGTGTTTAAACCAAAGATGTCTAGATGCTGAAGGATTGTGACACCTCTCTGAGATTCCAGAAGACCTGTCAGAAAGAGGCGAATCTGCCTGGAGGATGTTCCACCTGAACCAGACAGCAGCAAGAACTATTTAGTCCCCACTCCCCTTAGCCTCTTTGCTTGTCAAGAATAAGGACCCAGGGCTCCATCCCCCAGAATGGGAGTTTATCATTCTGCATATCTAGCATGAAGTTTATGTCTCCTTCCACCTGCTCTTGGGAGATTGTTTGTTTGAAGGTATGAACCAGGTGAGGTAAAGGGGTGGGTTTCAGACCATCCTGTCTCTGCCAATCAAAGTAGAAGGATCTCTCCGTGACTTGAGTCGAGACACTGTATGCTTTTTAAGAATCCAAGCTGGTATATTTTCAGGCAGGTTTTAGGAACATTCTTACCACTACCTGTGACTTAAAATGAAAGTCCAAATGACCCATCTTTTAGTCGCTGTTTATGTCCTGGCTTGTTTCAGAACGGTTTTGAGGCTTTTCCCAGGGGTAGATATCACCAGATTCTTATTTATGAGAGCAGGGTACTAAAGGAGAAAAGAAAATCGTCATGGCTTCTGGATCTTTCTTCATCACCCAAACAGCTCCGTGACTTAAAGCCCTGTAACTATGCAATGCTTCACTTTGTCTTCATTTGTCACAAGGAAATTAGGCGGTTCCCTGTCCGAAAGCAGGGGGATGAAATCAGATGGGTTCCCAAAACTGTTCTTTGGTCACAAGATCTGAGCTTTTATGACCCAGAAGTGCTGGCCAAGGATCAGGTATTAGCTCGTGTTTACAGAGGGAAAGAAGAGTAGAGGCCATCCACCTGATGCCCAGCCAGGTGCTGGAAACTGGAGGCTCAGCAGGAAAACTCCAAGATATCTGCTCTGGCTGTATTTATTGGGGCACATCGGATGACAGCAAAAACATCATTATAGGGGCATTAGTGACATCTGTGAGATGCCTGCAATCTGTCACTGTTAACCGTGTTCTAATCTTCACCACCCAAGTCTAAACTGGCCTGCTGCTTTCATTCTTTCTTCGTTTCTCATTTGCTCTGTTAATTATTACAGTTATGCTGGGCCCAAGGTAGGTAGGTGACATACCTCAGAGGGAGAAGCTTGGGCAAAGACAGGTCAAAACTCGCCCCGATTCACATGCTCCTTTCTGCCTCTGACATTGGGGAGAGCTGAGTAATTGCTGCTCTTCTTAATGACTGCAGGCAGCAGCCAGATTCTCTGCATTCTTCTACCTTAGCTGCTGTTTTCACTTGCCAGGGAGTTTCCTCAAGGAGCCGATGAATTTAAAGAAACATAACTGCCAGGGCACAAAAGTGTGTCTGGTGGGGGAGGTGGGGTGCCCAAGGTACCTCAAGTTAGAAGGATGCAATGATACTGCCAGGACCAAAGCCCCTGCTTTACTGACTACTACTGAGCCTTTTGGTCTCTCTGTGATGCAAGACATCTTCACTTAACCTGTTTTCAAAGTACAGGCCAGTGCTGAAGCTTGGGAAGGTGCCTCTAGGAGTTTCTAGAAACTTCCACCTTCCTTTGCATATTCTGCCGAAGGCTTGGGAGCATGAGCCCATAAGCCTGCAACTCGGTGAATATATTCTAAAGATTGGGGCCCCTCGTTGTTTCCTCCAGTGGATATATCTTTCACCTTTCATTGTCTTGCATGCTGTTCCACATTTACAAGGACAGTCTTCCAGAATGACACCGAATGGTTTAATTCCAGTCAGTATTTATTCATTGATAAGTCTGCTGAATGTTGTAAACTCCCAAGTTAATTCCGGTCAGTATTTATTCATTGATAAGTGTGCTGATTGTTGTATATTCCCAGATGATAGCATACAACGTGAAAAATCATTGTGACGTGGATTTCCGGATTCTGGGTTTAATGCCCCAAGTCACTGGTCCCTACCAATAAGGACTTACTTTTTAATTTTCTGTAATAGTTTGCTTTTTACACCATCCCCCCCATAGCCCTTTCCTCGTATCTGTGAAACTGTTATCCAGTTTACTATGGACTGAGTGGACATTGTATATTGTACCTGCATTTGCTTTTTCATTTCCAGACGATGGTATCGAACGTTAAATCCTGTTCCAGACCTTTTCTTATCTCTTCTTGCCTAGCTCACTAGATAATAGCTAGTAGCTGTGAAAATAGCCATTGAGATATGGGTGGTATTCATTTGCCAACTCGAGCTTTTGCCTGAGATGGGTTTCCCTGCATTCTTCCGTGGTGTATAAATAGGTCTTTATTTGGGTTTCTTCCTGCTTGATTGGGAGAACTTTGAGTGCATGAAGTTCTGGCTCCCAAAGCTCTGTCTCAGAAGCAACCAGAAAGAATGCTATGTGTGTGTTGCAGTGAGTGCATGTTGGGAAACCCAGAGGATACCCAGGGGGCCCATTCTCCACATTGTCCACCCTGGTGGTTGACCCTCCTTCTCTAGAAGCTCCATGTTCCAGGCCAAAACTTCATGCAAACTGGAGGGCAAGTATCTTAGAAGCCTCTGGGAAAATGCTTCCCACTTACCTGCCTATTCTCCCCAGCATGGCTGCTTTCAGCTCTCTGGCTGTTGGTAGCCTCGCTATTCCCAGAAGTCAGTGCCAAGCGACCCATCATCCTCTCTGAGGACTTCTTCCAGCATGTCTGCACGAACAGCTAAAGGATTTTGTGAAAGTCTTCACGGGATCCCAGAACTTCAGATTCCTTTGGTGCTGTGGCATGTAATAACAAGAAACAAAAAAGTGATAAAAGTTTGTAAAACACAGATCTTTACGAGGCTGTAGTTAACCTTCTGGCCTGAAAAGAAATGCTCAGGACCGAAAGATGTTTCTGTGGCATCAGCAATCGGGATTCTGAGTGGTGCATTCCCAGAAGCATCCTTGAGGGAGACAGCTGTTATCCCTCCTTTGCAGTTTATCATTAACTAAGGACTTAGAAGTTGGATGTGTGCCTGTGTGCGTGCTGTCAGTTACTGAGGTTACAACACGGATACTCCACGTTACTGGTGGTATGCTGAAAACAACGCTGGGTTAGCACGCTAAGATAGTTGCCTCTCTGGAGACCAGCAAACCAAAGGGGCTGCCTCCGGAAGATTGTACATTGCTTTATATACTGTATGTGCATGTGTTTGCTTGGGTGTGTGTGCATGCGTGTGTATGCAGGTGTTTGTGCGTGGATGTCTTTATGCGTGTGCGAATGTGCAGGTGTGTATATGCATGGGTGCGTGTGTGGGTGGGTGTGTGTGCACGTCTGTGGATGTGTGTTGATGGTGTGTGTGGATGTGTGTGTACATGTGTATGTATGTATGCATGGGGGAGTTAGTGGTTGGATATCTTAGTTGCTCTCCGTCTTATTTTTTGAAACTGAGTCTTTCACTGAGCCTGAAGCTCACTAATTTGATCAGACTAGCTGGCCGGTGAGCTGCATCTCACTGTCTCCATCCCACCCTGCTGGGGGTTTAGATGACCCATGCCTAGCCTCTGCACGAGGGTGGGTGATGTGAACCCAGGTTCTTATGCTTGTGTGACAGGTGCTCTACTGATTGAACCCTCTCCCCTGCCCTGTTTTATCTATTAAATATGAACAGAGGCTCTAACGGAGGAAGGCTTTCAAACTGCCTGTTTAATTGTAATATCCATGAGGAGCAAGTGGCGCTTAGGAATACTGACATTTATTTCTTGGTGATTGAGACAAGCTTTAATGTGTCCAGAGCAGTGAAGGCCGCTTTATAAAAGGCTAACATTAAACATAGTTTTTGACCTTATAAAGGAATTTTAGATGTGCGAGCCAAAAGCAAACCCAGGAATCTAGGGTGAGAAATGGAAGACGTCTGTAGGGGAATAAACAAAACACAAGAAGCCAAAGGTGCTTTTTTGTTGGAAAGAGATCCTGTTATTTTCAAAGACTGAGCTGGGAAAAGGTGAGCCCTCGGCAGCCAAGTTTATTGATGCTCTGTTCAGAATACATTAGACACTTAGAAAGACCGAGGAGAGAGAAAAGGCTCTGCCAGCAGAGGCCTGGAAAACTTGAGGGAGATAAAGTATTTACAAGTTTTAATAGCATAAAACACATCCAAGAGAAATACATAATTGCAGCTGCGTTTGGCAATGAAAATAGCCCGTGCATTCTACTTTTTAAATTGTCTGTGAATATGTAAGCTTTTGCCCTGGGGTAAGAAATACTTGGGTGATAATGTTTCTTCAGAGAATGGAAAAGTAGAAGGTATTAGGAAGTAAAAAGAAAGAGGAGGAGTAACGAGGAATAGTCAGCCTTTTTACTCTGGAGGGGGTGTATTTTATATGTGTAATCATTACAGTTGTTTCTAATCTTAGTGTAATAAGCATTTAACTTCCCATGGGGCTGTGATAGTTTGCATATTATTACTGAAAGCCCACAGGTAAGGGAAAATTAAGAGTGCTAAATTAAAAGGCCTGGATGTCTTGTTCCTAATGTCTTGGGTTTTCAAACCTGATTTCAACCTTGGGCTGAGACCCTTGGAAGAAAATCAGAAACTTGGAAATGTGCTCAATACGTTTGTCATCCTGCGCTACCAGATCTAGCAGCGAGGCCAGGAACTGGAAACTGGGTGTGGTGTTGGCTTTCAGAGCCTCTAAAGCCTCTGCAGCCTTACCAATGTGTTCCCATCCTCAGGCCCGGACTCTAGGCTGCTTTCTTTGTGAAGCCTTCCTGCCCTGCCCAGGAAAAAGTAATGCCATCCCCTACCCCTGGGTGCCCAGAAATAGCACTTTTCCCTTCCCGTCTTCTAGGCCTTTCAGACTGTGTTAGAGTTCACATTTCTGCCTTCCTCCCTGCCTGGTTGTGATCCACTTCAGTGCCAGGATTGTGTGTTATTCTGGCACTTGGCACACAGGAAGAACTCAATGAGCATTTGTTGACTAAATCTAGACTCAAGGTCATCCAAGATGTTAGACAAAAACTTTTCCGTCTCAGCCATTTGGTTTGTATTGTGGAAACTGAAACAGAGGTACTTACCTGGACTCACCACCCCCCTACACCCCCATCCACTGCCGGTAAAAAAAATCCTGTCAATCCCAGAGGATGCACAAGTTGGTTTTAGCTGTGTCCACCTCAGCAAGTCTTATGTTTTTGGTAGTGTTCCCACAATGAGTTGAATGCAGCTATATTTAACAAGTGTCTTAAAGCATTTTTAAATTCATTCGTCAGGACTGACTGTCTCTCCCGTTTGTCATCAGTGTCCCCTTTCATGTACAGCCCCTCACCTCCTCGTGAGAATTGTCCTTTAGGAAGTGCCTGCTGCTAGCCTTTTCTGATGGCCAGGGAGTCTGGTGCACTGAACAGGTAGGGCGATTAGCTGTGGATAAACTTCTGAGAAAGGATTATGGGCAGCTTCGTGACCACACATCAGATGGCCGCTCAGGAACACTTGTCAGTAATATAGACTTCTGGAGCCTCAGCACATCCAGTGGTGCCAGCTCACTGGGAGGGACTTGAGTTCAACCAGGATGCCTTGGATGTGTGAAGTCTGTGCTAAGTGCGGTGAATTGGGCTGCTTGCTCACCCTCTCAGGTGATCTCCAGGTCCTGAGGAATTTAGGTTCCTCTGGGGAAGAAAACCCTAAGCTAACATCAGGAGGGTGGAGGTGTGACTGGATAATGAAAATGCCTCCCAGTGGCTTTCAGCAGGAAGTCCACAGGAATGCAGCAGGAGGAATTTGGGGAAGTACAATCCCCTTTGGATTTACTCCAAACCCTGTAATTTTAGGGACTGAGGAATCTTTGATGATTAGTAGCAGGAGCCCCAACTTGTTGTATTTAGTGGCGGGGGAGGGGGGGGGAGCTGTTTTCCTTCAACACTAGCCGTGAACTTTTTGTTTGTTTGTTTTCCTGAAGGTCTTACAGTGATTTACAAACTAAGGCAAATTGACATTGGATACTTCAGGGAACAGGCGCAAATTAGACTAAGCCCCTCTCTCTGCTGCCAGGGAAGATTTGAACAAGATAAAGTGCAGGGGTCAAGTCACAGACACCTATAGACTCACTCTGACAGGTGTGTGGTCCAGCCAGTGCTGGGACCAAACCCAGGCAGGGCCTTGGGCTCAAACCACCCCCTCCCATGTAGTTTAATCATTGAAGCAAACATGCCTGGGGAGTCGCGTTGATTTTGATGTCCATGCTACCGCAATCTGTCATTCGCACACTTTAGAGGCTCATCCCATACCCAGCTGTAATTGTTGATGTGTTCCTATTACAGTTGGTGGGTTTCCCAGTCACCCAGTTCAGGTTTTCTTATTGATCACGTCTTACTGTTATTAAAGATTTTTGGAACTGGAAAGGGGGTGTTGGAACAGATAGCTAAGTTACTTGGATTGTCCATAGTCCATAGTTGGCAATGAAAAGTGGAGACGTCTAAGTTAAGAACTTTGGCGATTTCCTGATCTGTTAGCTCTCTAGAAATTATCAGAGGCTTAAATAAAAGTGAGCCTCTAGACTTCAGGGCCGGGTTTCCCTCTTTGCATGCCGCTTTTTGTTTTGTTTTGTTTTTAAGATCTTTCTCAGCAGGTGGCACTTTTGATTTGATGACAAACAGTGCCCCTCTGAGGTCTGTGTTTTTAAACCTGTGATTCCTCTAGTTAATTCAGAGGGCTGGTGAACCCTAAGCCTACTTGATTGCCTGCTTGCTGCTGCTGCAGCAGTGCACCCTTGGACTTCAGCAGAATAAATGAATGGAGGCTGAGGACTGGGAAGCATACTTGAAGGAGGGCGTGCCCATCTGACTGTAAGCCAAAGCAAACAGTCCTTGTAACAGAAAGACTCCTGGGAGGAGAGGACTGGAGAAGTGAGTGTGAACTCTAACGAGAAAGTCCCATTTCAGTCACACGGGTAGCTATACTCCGCAAGTCTTGAAGAGAACCCCTCAAAGCTATTGGGGGGAGGTCGTTGTTTGAACTGGCCTTTGACTGGCTTATCATGCCTACATTTGAACACAGCAATGGTACTTGAGGAGAAAAGTGATGTTTGAGATAGAGAAGGCAAACAGGAGGGCTACGAGAGGCAGGGAAGACATCAGTGACCTAAGATGGAGTCTTGCAGAGTAATCAGTGGCCTGGCAGAGTGGTAGTGGGAATGTTGTCCCTAAGTCTGCACCTGTGGAAACAGACATTTTGCATTCCTTTACAGGGGAGCATGAGTCACTACAGTTGACAGCTGTGTGTATTCATGGATTTTGTGATATGTGCATATTCATATACAAGCAACCATACGTGTAACACACGGACGCAGGGAAGGATCCTGACAGCGACCTCTTTCTGTCTAGTCTTGTTGACTATCGTGGGTTCATGGAGCTCCTAGACTCCTGGTTCCAACAAGTCCTCCTGTCTCTGGCTGTCATTGGTGTGTAGAGATGAATACATGTACATTCTTTCTGTGCATAAATCTGCCTGGATCTTCTATCTTCTGAAGTTACTGGGGTTATCAAGAAGTTTATAGTTGCCGGGCGGTGGTGGCGCACGCCTTTAATCCCAGCACTTGGGAGGCAGAGGCAGGCGGATCTCTGTGAGTTCGAGACCAGCCTGGTCTACAAGAGCTAGTTCCAGGACAGGCTCCAAAACCACAGAGAAACCCTGTCTCGAAAAACCAAAAAAAAAAAAAAAAAAAAAAAAAAAAAAAAAGTTTATAGTTGCAAATGTCATGGCCAGGGCGTTCACAAAGGCAACTTATTCAAAAAGATTGATTAAAAAAAATTCCTTAAAACCTTGTTGCTTAAAAATTCTTGGTGCTAGCCAGTGGTGGCACACGCCTTTAATTCCAGCACTAGGGAGGCAGAGGCAGGCGAATCTCTTTGAGTTCAAGGCCAGCCTGGTCTACAAGAGCTAGTTCCAGGACAGGGTCCAAACTACAGAGAAACCCTGTCTCAAAAAACAAAACAAAACAAAATCATTGGTGCTAAGTTACATATGCAACACCATTCATGTAAAAAGAAACCCAAGGTTCATTCATGGCCCCTTATCTAAAGTCTTCCTTTGTAGCTCCAAGTTTGAACATCTTAGTCTCCATCACTAGTACATTGTGTGTGCTAGGGCCAAATATCAGGCCTGCTGCCTTCAGTTTACACGAAGCTATTACAAAAGTAGTGCGACTTTACTAGAGAACTGAGGAACAGCGAAGGCAAAGTTATCCAGAATACTCTTCCTAAAACACAGACCAGCTTCATGTTCCTGTGTATATACCTATCTAGTCTTCCATACATGGAGTTGTTGTGTTTTTAATCATGCATTGTAGCCTGCTGCTTTCAGGTTAATGGGCAGACTTTCCTACCTCGTTACACAATTTCCTTTTTTATTTGAAGCCAAGCGATTGGGTTGCACTGACTATAGACTTCTACTTCATTTCTTTCAAGAAGGACAAAAAAAAATCATTCCAAATGAACTTAGTCAAAGTTTTCTGGGTGCCTAAGTTCTTCCAGCAGTTGACTACAATTGTGCCATCTCCCCTGCTGAGTAAGGATTAACCACTGAGTGCTTACCATCTGCCCTTTGCGTCTCTGCTCAGGGCGAAATGTACCTCTTCATTGTGGTATGTTCTGTACCACCAGCACTGTGGTGACTCCTAAGGGCACCGGAGCTTTGCAGAACTAATGATTGTAGGTTTTGTGTAAGTCGTTAGCCCACTGAGAGGGATGTTTTTAGTTCATGGCTTTGGGGGCGGGGGAGTGGAGTAGCATATAATAGAATTGCATATGCTTATTTAGTGTGAATAATGAGTTTAACTAACTCAATCCTAAATAGGAACTAGATATTAGCTTCACAGTGAGTTTGCAGCCTTTGTACGGTGCATATACCATGTGTTGTAGTTACTGTGGATTTTATCTATTTCACACAATCCCCCACTTCTGTCATTCTATAAAATGAAACATGGAAACCCAGATGTTATCCAGCCAGGCACAAACTAGACGAATGGTCAGAATTGATGGTTAAAATCCTAGCAGGGAAACATATATTTTTCTAATACTATCAACTTTCTACTTGTTTCTACAATTCTGATGCTAGTTACCTAGTCAATGTATAGCCCGTGTTTCCATATTTCAGTTTTTTTCAATATTTAAAAACTCTTGACTCTGTCATTTGCACAAATAGTCTATAAAGTCATATGATCGGGTTTCACGTAGATGTTTTATATTTATTTTGAGTACCTTTAGATTTGAGGAATACAAAATCTTTTGGTTGCCCCGATAGTGCATGTGTCTGAATTATAAGTGTACACTGTGTAAGATATATGCCAGTCAAGATAGTCCACAAAACACAAACACTGCCAGGCTACTTGAGAGAGTACCTATCTAGACTAAGCTTTCTGTGTGTGTGTGTGTGTGTGTGTGTGTGTTTAACTAGTACTTAATAAATACTTTTTTAACCAAAATACTGACATAAAGGAACATAACTTAGTACTAAAGAAGTAATTTGTAGGTTATTTATGAGATTTATGATAATAACATTAAGTTAGTATGTAAAAACTCCCAGATTAAAGCACATAGCTTAATCAATATTTTCTACAATCATAGACAGATGTTTGCCATTCTTCTTCACCTTTAACACATCAAAGTGTATGTGCTGAAGTTGAGTCTCACAGAAAAAGAAACAGGTGTGAGAAGGCTGCTTGCAAATCAAAAAAGGTTAGAAAAAAAGAGAAGACCTGGGACTTTCCTAAGGTGTAACTCAAGGTGGGGCGTGCACTAGTGAGATCCGTTTATAAAGCCATTTTGAGATGAGACTCAAGAGCGCGGCTGCAGTGCTGTAGTTAATCTTTAATCAGCTGTTCTTTATTTCTCCGCAGACGACAAGGGCTCCATCACCCCGGCTTATAAACGTTTAAATCCATTTATAAAGCGCTCGATGGGTGTCGTCCTTGTGTGGCAGATGATGCAGCTTGTAGAGCAGCGTAAGCTGCATAGGGAGGAGGGGGCATTGAAACAGTAGGTGAATGACAGTATGATGTTGCTGGGCTGCATTTCCTTGCTTGCAGGGCCCTGGAGTTTGGCCAACTCAGATGAGCGGGGAGGAGGAGCTGGATTCTGAGAGTCTTGGGTTTATGTCTGGCTGTTGGGATGTGCAAATGTTAGAGAAGGCATAAGATACAGTTTGAGGTTCTGGCCAGAAGTGGATGCTGGACAGGATTGTTTATGGGTGGATGTTTATAGCGGCTTCACACTTTCCCTCATTAAGAGTCATTCCTTCTAAAGGGCAGCCTTGGAGTTTGGCTTTCCTTGGTGGCTATCTTCGGCGACTCCAGCACTGTGGTGACCTCAGCCATCGTCCATTTCTTTCTGCATTCTTATTTCAATATTCAATTTCAATTTAAAAAATGAGCATCAAATTTGGGGGGGGAGAGACAGTTTCTGTGTCTATTACAAGCACACTGTCTTTGATAGACAGAGCAGCGTGTGGGAGTTTGTGCGTTGTGCCTGTCCTTCACTGTGTCCAGTACCCGGCTAGGGCGGCAGCTGCCTAACCTTGGCTTTCGTGTGTCTGTCAGTTGGCCACTGACCTACCTCGCACAGGGTCTGAATTCTTTCCACTGCTTCTACCCATGGGGCTCAGGAAAAGCTGTCCGTGGTTGATTTCCCCACCTCCCAGCTGCGCACACATGAACTTGGGGATATGCGCAGCCGGTGACCGCAGCTCTCCTCATTACTAGGCACTCCCGGCCTACCCGGTGGCGCCAGTATATCCGCCCCCACTCAATACTACCTTAGACGGTGGGGTCAGGGTCCTCATGGGACATGATACCCACATGTGCCATTAGCGTGGTCTCCTATGGAGTGTTAGGGTCAAGTTTCAAGAAAGACTAGCTGGAGAAAATTACTTCCTTGGGAAAAATCTAGATGACAGATTCCTTCGAGAGAAACCACATTTTATTAATAGAGGCAAAATTGCCTCTGGGTGGGAGTTCATGCTCTGAAGTCAGTTCACAGCCCAAGTCAGCAACTTGTGTGCTGTAAGATTGCACTATCCTAGCCAAGCCACTCACTCTCTGTGCTCTGCATCTGGAAATGGCCACGATGCTGGTGTCTTCTCATTTAGGTGGTTAGGAGAAATGATTAATTTCAGTCACTCGTGCAAAGGAATTAGAATAGTATGCTGAACATGCTGCATACGCAGTAAATGCTGGTTGTCATCCTGTCTTCATACATGGCATAGAACAGTGAGTTTTACAGACCAGGTGCTTGTTAAATGCCGGGTTTCGTGTTATATATTCAGAAGTTTGGAACGTGGTTTTCTTTTCTCTTACTAACTATAAATAGAAGTGCTGTTGGTTTGCAACTCAGTAGTCTAGGCATGAGGATATTGACTTGCTTGGTTGGGAGTTCCAAATTCCCTTGTAATCACTGTGTGCCTGTGATCTGATCAGATCTAACATACCCAGTCAGTCAGAAGCTTTGTTAATAGTCACCGACACCTAAGGTAATTTGGGGAAGATGAAAGAGCTTAATCAGGTGACTTATTTCCAGTAAACACTGTTATTGGCACATTCCAAGCTCCTAAAATAGGTGGTGGATATAATAAGAAAGCTCTGCTCTCTATTTATGGGCTCACCCTGTATCCTCACTCATGGTTTCCTTTCAGGTGGGCATCCCACTAGGGTAGACAGATATTTTGTAATTAAGTTGTTTACTGTGTCCTTTTGTTAGCTCCTCAGTACCTAGTATGGAGGCATGTAAGTAGCAGTTGCTTAGTGACTCTTTTTCTTTTTTTAATAAGTGAATAATAGATAGGTATTTATCTTCCATTGGATAAAACCTGTGCTTGGAAGGGACATCTATTGATGACTTTCTTCATAGGTAGATGCCACCTTGGGTATTGAATCTGAGGGTGCCTCTCAGAGTTCCCACTCATACCAGAGGAACAGATGGTCTGCAAATGGTCCAGATGAGCTTTCGGGGTTTGGGCAAGGTGGGCAGGAGGGGCAGAGTGGGATGCCACCAGTCATCCATGGTTTGTCCAGAGGCTTCTCCTGAGGAGAATCCTCACAGCTCTTACAAATGAGCTGAGTCTTTGGCAGTTGTTCTGTTTTTGTTTTCTCCAAAGAAAACAAATTGCAAAGTTTTTGCTGACAACATTTCATTTGGTAAAGACTGAGCTGGAGGACAAGACGTTTGGTTCCAGAAGCTGGCAGTCACCGTTTTAAAAAGGCCATCCTAGCTAGAAAAGGTGTAAAGGGCTGGCACGGAAGTCCTGTGTCTGTTTTTTTGTTGTTGTTGTTTTGTTTTGTTTTTTTAAGTGTTTCTTCTCATTCAAAAAGTAACTTAGATAGATTATTTATGTGACAGGATTGCAGAAATAATCCCGTTTCATGATGGAGTTTGTTAGAGCTTTAGACAAACCTGTACATGTACTCATGCAAAAAAAAAGGAAGGAAGCTTGTCCTGTTTAAAAACCCCATTTCTACTATTCATGGTCATTTTAATAACTTCCCATTCTACTTCTCAGGGCATTTCAGGACTTTTTTTTCCCCATTAATTCTTTTCCTAGTACACAACTTACAAAAAGAAAAAAATAATAAATTTATTGTAATGCAAATGACTGCAGGGTGATTCTTGTGTGGCAAGATTATTTTGCCCTGGTTTAAAGGATTCATCCTTGTATAGGGAGAATGGAAGGGCATGCGGTCCCTTTTTCTTCCCCACATCTGTCTCACCCACATTGAAGCGGTCCATTTAAAGTTGGATCTTCATAAAAGGAAGAGCTGTCATAGGCACACTTTATGGGCCGTCTAATTGCTTCTGCTGTAGTTCCACACTGCTTATGTGCAAAGCTCAGGCGCTTTTATTTCATCGCTGACAGGAACGCAGCCTGCCAACAATACCGGGAGAGCAGCTCGTGGCAGTAATGTGCAGTTTTTTGTGAACAGAGCACTGAGCCATTTTCTTCTGGAAGGTAGTGTGTGCAGGAGAGGGAGGGTGCGAGAGGAAGGGAGGGAGTCCAGATACTAGCTAATTCCTGATGATCTGCCGCTTACAGAGCTGCTTTGTACTGGTGGTTGAGTCTTAACAACTGAGACAGCCTTACGGCAGCCCTTGCTTGATAAGAAGGAGGTGGGCGATGAGTGGTTAATTGGTCAGGAATTCCTTTTCTCTTTTTTAAACAAAAGTAATTGCTTAGAGTCAGATGGCTCTTAGCATTTCTTTTTGTAAGGTCTTATTTGCTTGCTTAGTCTTGCTTAGTCTCTGCTATTCAGCTTCGCTCATAGGCATTCATTGAAAGCAATTGATTGGGGAAGAAAACATTAACTTAACGGTGTAGCTGATAGATTTGGTCCATGCAGGGTCTTCTCCCACTCTGTCTTGAGACAGCATGTGAAGGGTATGGCACCCTAAATAGGCTCCTTTCCTTCCTCCACTTCCGTGCTCTCCCAGCATCTCCTCTCTCTTCCTCCCCTCTCAGATCTGTTTCCAGCAGAGCAGCCACATTCTGACATGGCCCTGTTTAACCCTACAATTTGGCCTACAGAGTCTGGGAGATCTGGGCTTGAGTTGCAGAGAAATTCACTACGGGGAGAGGATCTATGTTGTTGCTCAGGGGCTTAAGACTTTTGGATGTACCTGGAAGTGGAAGTGGCATTTTATCAGTCAGACTCTGGAAGAAACTGGGGCCAGAGAACCATTCCTTTATCAGGAGCCAGAATCATGGAGGTGCTTCTTCAGAAAAGCCTCCTCGGCCAGCCCCCCATTCTACGATTAGATCTGAGACCCTGAAAGAATTATCCAATGAGCTTGCTATTTTAAAAAGATCCTCCAAGTCTGTAGTCCACAGAGGTTGGAAAACTTGTCCTTGTCCATTGTGGAAGGAGTTCTTGGGGTCCCTTATTTCCTACTAGCCTCCATGATGT
Source organism: Chionomys nivalis (assembly GCF_950005125.1). Classification (NCBI taxonomy): domain Eukaryota; kingdom Metazoa; phylum Chordata; class Mammalia; order Rodentia; family Cricetidae; genus Chionomys; species Chionomys nivalis. The sequence continues at coordinate 128,102,430 of NC_080086.1, read as the reverse complement.
CCCTAGCACAGTGTACAGTGAGCTGGAATTGGCCCCTGGTGAACTTTTAACTCCAGCCTCCTTGCCCTGCCCCCACCCCCCACGAAGGAATCTGGAGCCCTCCATGTGGTGGTGTGAAGCCGCTGGAATGTGGCACTCTGACCCCTGGCAGTTGGATGTCCTGGATGGACCTGGCCTGGGAAACAGGAAGGAATTAGGAGGGGGAAGGCTTGCCCCATGGCCTTGGGGTGGGATGGAGGGAACGAAAACACAGGGTGGTATTAACTCCCCCACCCCCCAAAGTAGTCCAGAAGGCTTCCACCCAGAGGGTTGACAGGCAGGGACAGGTGTGGTTTTCTTCAGACTAGGTGGATGTTGAACCTTCAGCAGAGCTGGCTTCAGGCAAGTAAGCCGCCACAAAAGGTGGGGTAATGAGGAAGGGATTTGAGGTGAAGAAGGGAGGCAGATACAGGAATGCTCAGGATGTTGGAGATGTTGAAAAGGATGGATTGAAAACAGGAACGTCTGGTGACTGTACAGCCTGAGCACATTTCTCACTCCAGAAACCAAATGTATTAGAATAGGAGAGACCCACCCACCCACCCAAAAACCCTGCATCCCATTATGTATAGTAGAGTAGACCCCATTTGAGAAATAATGTGTTAAGTTAGGGATGGGACCAGAGCAACACTGAGGTTAATTGTTACTCATCTGTCTCTCTTTTCTATTGCTAATGGACCACACTGGACAAGAGAGGGTCAGTCACCTCTATGGAAAAGGTTTTCAGGACAAACCTCAGGGTAATGATGCACACACCCACTTGCCCGCCCGCCCCTGTCGCTCCAGTGTATTGCCCTTCTGCAGGACAGATGTGTCCTCCTAACTGAAAATTCTTTGGTGGAGAATCTATGTAAGCCCTTCTCTAGTCATGAGGTAGTTATACTGGTTCCAAACTGCAGTGCGATTTGATGGGAAGACGAACCAGCATTTTTGTTAGAGATACTGAAAATTAAAGCCCATGCTTTTGCGAAGGGAGGAGAAATGATGGCAGAGTCTGTCTGTGAGACACCTGTTTTGGAGTAGAGACATCCTATTGCCCCTGGACTTTAAGGAATTGGGTTTCCTCTGCAGCTGGAATCTCTGTGCCTAGGAAATTAACTCTTCCTTAGCCCAAGGTTGTCCTGAGGTAACCAGTGCCCCATGGTTATTCTGCATCTGTGGGAAGCAAGGGTACTATCTCCCTTCCCTCCTTCTCATACGACATTGTGCAAAGCCCTGGGACAGGTGCTCTGCAATGTTGCTGACTAGAAATGTCTTGGTTGTTAGGTTCAATTAGGTTCAGGGTTCATTCATTGGCTGTTTAAGCAGGGTGTATACAGAAAGCCTTCTTAACTTGGCTGCTGCAAGAAGGGAGGCAAATACAAGAATGCCAGAATCTCATGATTCGAGGCGTGCATCTCTATTCTGCCTGAGAACATAGGCATGGCTGTGAATTGGGAGGTTCAGAACCAACAGAAGTCTTGAAGAACATTTCAGGTGCCCGCATCCAGTGCACAACTGGGTATCATTGTGTTTCCCTAATCATTCGGTGGACACTGGTGATCCTTACAGCTAGCTAGCCAGGCTGTGGGTTTGATTATAGTGTCCTTTGGAAAGTTCGCCAGTTTAGTTCTTTCTTTTTGTATATAAAAATCTATTCATTCTTAAAGCCTGTACTGTACTTAGCAAAAATATGAAGTGATTTTCCAACCTTTGGATGGGAGTTATGGTATCTAGGTCCTCAAGTTGTGAGTCTTGCGATTTGAATAATTTGAATAATTTCCTCGTTGGCTTTCTTCACAACTCCGAAGACTGACTTTAAATAGAACACCATCGCAGAAGACCGGTTTTGAAACATCCACCTCCCTGACTGCAGATGGGAATACGTACTGCGGTAGCATGTGGAGGAAGAATTGGGTGATTCATGCTTTTTGTTTACATTTCATTTGGAGCAGACTAGTTACTCTCTGCAAGTGCATGCTTATGCATGCATGTGTTCTAATTAGAAATACAAAAATGTATGAACTTCATTCTTTCACACTGCTATGGTTTAAAATACCTGAAAATTACCATCTTGCCCCCAGAAGGCCTAATTACTGTAAAGTTTATTTATTTTGCATCTCCTGATATTAAATATGAATGTGCACTCAGTGCAACCCTGACTCCCGGAGACCTACAGGAGGATGGTAACGCTGCTGCTTTTGTTTTGTTTTGCAGTGTAGTAGCTGTAGTAGAGAATGCTGCTGATTGGTCACCGACCCATTCTCTTACTTCCCTCAGCAAGTGGGTTTTGTAGCCTCACTGTGTGCAGTCCATTGGCTCCACACAGAACAGGGTTTGGAAATGAAGGCATCTTTGGCTCCCAGAAACTTAAGAGTTCAGCTGCAAAGCAGCCGCTGTAATGTTTAGGGTAAGGGACGGGTTGTGGATGGATCTGCTAGATGGGACGTGTGGAGAAAATCTACAACACTTTGGAGCTGGTTAAGCTAGATTGGGTATTTGCAACTGTCTGGAGGAAGAGGAGGTCAGTGGTACCAAGAAGAGAAATGCTATCTACTGAGGCCCATGGAAATGAAAATGTACCTGGACTTGGGGAATTGACTCATTCAGGAGATATTTCTGGAGGACCTGCTTGTGTTGAATTCTACTGCAGTCCCAGAAGGTACAGAGGTAAAGACAGGCAAAAATCCCTACCCACTTAAAGCTTTGTGGTAAAGAAAGAAGCGGCAAAATAAAATAAAGCAAAGCCTGAAAGTGGACAGGGACTGTGGAGGTGCTAACTGGCTTGTATGGTTAAATAAAATAATTAGGGAAAGTCTTGCCACAAAGGTGATGCCTGCCTTGGACCTCAGAAGGAAGGGTGTGAGCCATCCACCCAAAGGTGGATGTTTCTAATGTTTGGAACTGGGCCTGGGCCCCGAGGCTACTTCTTCCACTGAGGGCAGGAGGAGCAGGCTGCTAAGTGCAAGTTGTGGAAAGGTCAGCTGGAGCAGGGCACAGATTCATCTGTCAGTGTGACTCCCCTGGCAGGAAGAGGCCGTGTAGACTCAGGTCCTGTGTGTGCAATCTCTGAACCCCCCCCCCCCCCCAACTAAACCTTGACTTTGACCTGGGTATCCATTATGTTTAGAGATTCAGCTCCCATCTGGCAGAAACTCCCAGGGTTTTGAGAAATGTGCAGCCCCGTCTTGCAAACATGGACTTGAGGGGATTCTTTAAAAGCTGTTTTTGTTGTTGTGGTCGCTCGTGTGATCAGTTTCATTTGTGCTTTAGGGGATTACATCACTGCTGCATAAACCACCGGTCCAGACCTCCAAGATGGGAGTATTTGTTCCCTGACACGTCAGAAGGCAAGAACGTTTGCTTTTCGTTGGCCCATAGTCGGCTTTTGCTTCGTGATCGAGAATCCAGGGCGAATTTGAAGGGCGGGCTGTCTTTAAAGTCACTGTGTCAGACAGTTCTCAGTTTCTGGGGTTCCCTAATAAGCCACCGCTGTTACTCTAGTTCTCATTTTTAATTTTACACCACTACTGTTCTCATAAATAGTAACCAGAAATTTAAAAAATCTAGATGTACGCATCAAGCTTTCCATAATGGTGAAATGAGCTACCTAGCAGTAGCTAGGAAACCTTACACTGTTCACAAAATTATTGTGCTCGTTAACTGTTACTGGGAAACCGGGATCAAATAATGAGAGAGTCCTGTAGTAATAGGTAGACATAGGTGAGATCAAATGTAGCCATGTCTTACTGTACACACCCCCGGCCCCACACACAGGTTTGGGTTATTGGCTTTTTGTTTTCACACACAAACACACACACACACTATGATGTTGAGAGCTGAGCTCAAGGGCTTCTGCATGGTGGGCAAGTGTTCTGCCACTGACCTATCCCCTCCACTCCCGAAGGTTTAGATTTCCAAGAGAGCTTTAGGGGAGGTGCTTTGAAGAAGAGTGTTGGTACCGCAGGTAAGAATCAACCAGAAGTTCCATTGTTGCACTATCTCTCCTCTGAAGATCAGCTTCCACTCGAAGTATGCAGGCATTAGTAAGGTGACGCTCACAGCAGGCTTCAGTTGATATATGAAAACATTTCTTGCAGCAAATGCTGACCAAATTCACAAAGTTATTCTCCTGAAAGCATTCCTTAATGCCACTTATAGATTATTACACTTTTAAAAAGTCATTCTGTGCCCTTCAGGAGTCTTGCTGCATACAAAAGCATTGTTTGCTCTCACAAAGAAACCCTTGTTCCTTAGAAGGTGGGAGAGTTGATATCACATTTATATGCTTAGATTTCTGTCCCTCTGATGGTTGTAAAGGTTTGCCCACAGATTGTTTGTCTTGGCCTAAGGTGTGTATGCCGGTTCCCAATGGTTAAGGGATCCTCATCAGTGAGGTCATGTTCCCTGGAGATAGGCGTCCCCAGACTGAAAGTCAGTTGCATTTCTGCCCTACTTCGTCCAGATCTCAGGTCTTCAGCATCCAGTGAACTTGATTTTGTTCATCTTCTGCTCAGTTCACTCCCCTGTGTTCTTAAGTCTTCTTGCCTGTGATTACAGTCTGCATGGAATTCAGACCTAAGTGGCTCAGTTCTCACCTCAGTCAAGCGAGTTAATCCTGATGGGGCCCTAGTCCATTCGCTGGCACATAGCAGTTGCTCACCGAGTGTTGGCTATTATCAGGGGCTGAGAAGTGCTTCTCTAATCTCTGCTGACTGTTTGGCCTCTGTGATGAACAACTTAAATTCCCCAAAGGGCGTACTTCCAGAGGATGTTGTCATTTTGTTGTTCTTGCTTAAGGACCCAGAGGCGTCTTTCACTGTGGATAGCTCACAGTTTTGGATAAGTGCAATGCTCATCCTTTGTCTTCTGGTTTGCTCTTGGTTATTTGACTAACAGATATGAGGCTAACAGCATACATTAATATTTATAAAATAGTTCTGTGCATTATTCATGTGCACAAGTGCCTTTCTAGCAAAAGGCATTAACTTGTGTCACGTTATCTAATGTTATGTTATGCAGACGTGGCAGAAAGGAAACTAAGAGTTTATTATTTGTTATTATTTCTCTAAAATAGTTGAGGTGTATTACATTCATTCACTCATTCAAAATGCCATAAATATTGATACACAGAAGCCTTGACAATGCAGTGTTGCGATTAAGGGAAACTAGAGTTTGTATTCATTTTGTCATATTAAAAGCCTAGAATCCAAAGACGCTTTTTCAGTCATGGGTGGGTTTCTTCATCTTGCACCAAACTTATTTTCTAGAAATAATTTGACTTTTAAATATTCACATTGCTTAGCTCACATTCGAGTCCTCCTGTCTTCTGTTCCCATCCCTTCTGCAGACATTCATTTTGTAAAGTTGATATTTGCTGACTCGGTAATGAAATACCCTTGTCACAGAAGCCACTGTTGTGGTGGAGTGAACATGTCCCCAGTAAGTTCCATTTGGTAACGCTGTTTAGGAAGGTTTAGGAGCTGCAGCCTTGGGGCAGGGAATACATACTGAAGATGGGCTTTAAGAGTTCGTAGGAGCTTCTGTGAATGGTAAGCAGAGCTGCGCAAAGTCATGGAATCAAGGAACAGTGCGCATAACTGAGGAATAGACACCACTCTGTTGCTGGTGGAAGGGGCCATGTGGAAGACAAGAGGCTGAAGATGTGTGTTGCGATTAGTCTAAATGGCTTTGTACTCCATGCCAAGGACTCGGATGGCCAGATGTTGGACTTTTTATAGGCCATTGTTTGCAACTAACATGTCCTTAAAAAGCTTGGGGCTGCTCTCATAATGCCTCTCAATGAGAGTTATTTCCACGAAAGTACCTCTTTAGGAAGATCAAACACTGGGACATATGAGGGACAGCTGAGGGCTTTTAGGGAATCTTAAAAAAAATGAAACAAAATATTAGATCCCTCCCCAAGATGATTTCACCTTAACTAAGACTTCTTAATTTTAGGCAGCAGAACATTTGATAATTGATAGTCTTCGGGGCTAGATAAACATAGAGCTATGTTTTACTGGACATTGCAGTGATGGCTGCATCTATAGTTCACCTTTCTTAATACATACTTTAAAACTTAGTTTTCAAAACTCAGCTGGTCGCTTAGTAGGAAACTACTTATTTAAATTATGACTTCCATACCTACATAATTCCGTGGCAGTACCCTCAATAAATTTTTAGTATTTCACAATTTCAACAGTCTTTGCCAGAATCTTTAAAAGAACTTGAGAGTAAAATCTAAAGGGACCTCATGAATTATCCGTTCCAGCCCCTTTTTAGTCATTAAAATTTCAGAGCCCTGAGAGCTAAATGCCGAAGGGTCCCCTCAGGAACCAATGTCAGAGCCAAGGCTGCGGTCTCCTGGGCCGGGGCCCTCTCTGCTACGTCACCCATTTGTCTTAGTCTCTATGTCCATGTGCAGCTTGCGGTAGTTCCTAGAGTAGAGTTGGGAATTGCTCTGTACTGTGATTACTGGAACCTGACTTTCTCTCCTCTCATCCAGTTTTTTGTTCGTTGGTTTGTTTTTTAAATCCTTGCTCCTAGAATCAAGACTTACCTTCTCCTAAACCTCCTTACTGTTCTTCACCAGCATTCTGTAGTCAGAAAGGAAATGATTCTTCCCATGGATTTCCCTCACTCCTTCAACATACGTGTTATGTAACTTAGGGTTGCCTGATGGAACACCTTTCCTGACATCGCAAGACTCAGTTTGGCAAACATAATAGATAATGGGCATCTGTTTGGAGAGTCTGATTGAAGGAAAGACAGAATGAGTCCCCTTACGTTCGCACTTCATTTTTGGCCCTCCTGTTAGTGACATTGCCGAAGCACGTCATGAGAGATGCTGAGGTAGAACCTTGTACTTATTAATCAATATGTAATAAAACGATCTAGTCAACTGTATTGCTCCTTGTCAATGAATTCATCCCTGAGACACAGTAGGAATCAGTGTTCTTGTCCATTGCATCTTTAGGGCTTTCGATCCTTTCCATCTCGAGTCAATATCCATGGGAGTATTTTAGTTTTGCCATTGTTTAGACACTCGGGTTTTGCCCACTCTAGTGCATAGTGACATACACCCAACATAGCTGCATTTTGTGCAGATGTCTGTAGCAGAAGTCCTTTCTTCTGATATCCATAAACATGACCTTCCTGCTTCGCACCGATTACAGCCCAAGAAAGAGAGCGAGAGGGAAGCACTGCTTCCGAACATCGACTTTAAGCCCAGAGCAGAGAGAATGAAAGCTCACTGCATTAGACTCCTCCTGGAGCAGAATGGAAAGCCTGATAACAGCCAGCTGGGAGCCGGGGCTGCACAGAGCAGCATTTGGACCTTATACTGGGGTTTTTAGGCTGGCGTGGAAAGAGATACCAGCGTTAGCTATTTGCATCTTGCCGTAGCCACAGGGATATGTGAACAGCTGAAGAATTAATTTGATCTATATTCCCAGAAGTCTCTCCTCTGCCAACAGAATTCCATTACAGTGGGCTTCGGAGTGTGTACCGTGAGTTTGTTTCTTACATTTAATATCTGCTCTAGCATATTTCTGGTAAGTGGACTGCTCCAGAATGGGGTGCAGCTCTCTCTTAGTTTGGAAGAAACTCCATTAACCTGAGCAGGGACAGCATAGAAAAGGTTTGCATTTGTACACTCAGCCTCCAGGAAGGCAGATTCCAGGTTAGCACAGCCCTCTCTCCAGTAAGTGTTATCACACCCGAAATGGTCTCTTCCCAGAAGGAAGACTACTTTGATGAGCAGAGAAGTTGAGTCCTGGATTAGTCTGGCAGACAGGTTCACAATCAGTTCTTGGAGCATCCCATACGGTGTAGAGGAGAGATCTGGTTCCTCTTAGACCTGGAGTTCAGGGGCCTACCAGACTTCTTGTATGAGGTCTCGCTACATCCCTATGCTAAACGCTTCCCCTCTACTCTCAGCATGGAAGGCTTTGTATTTATTTCAAATCGTGCGTATCAAATGTGGAGGAAGGCCATTGCAGACACCATCCAGGATATAACTAGATACTATGGAACAAAGAGGCAGTCCAAGAGGAAACGAAAAAGGGGCAGAGTTTTTACAGTACCTACACGTGTTCTACATTAAATAAGGGAGTCACTTACGTTCTGCAAAGTTACCTTCTGTACTGAAACTGCCAGAAACTGAAACTGCTGTTGAAAAGCACAAGGCTAGGCGATATCACTTTAAACCTATAGAGCCACGTGCTTAGGGGATACCTGTAAACTATATGAACCTGAATGAACATATTGACACAGGTGTAAGCTGCCCAGACTCGGCCCCAGATACCTGGCAGTTTTTTTTTTTTGTTGTTTTTTTTGTTTTTTTGTTTTTTTTGGTTTGGTTTTTCAAGACAGGGTTTCTCTGTAGCTTTGGAGCCTGTCCTGGAACTAGTTCTTGTAGACCAGGCTGGCCTTGAACTCACAGAGATCCGCCTGCCTCTGCCTCCCGAGTGCTGGGATTAAAGGTGTGCGCCACCACCGCCCGGCCATGATACCTGGCAGTTTTATACAGGCCAGAAATCGTTCTGTTCCCTTCGGGACTTGGAGCCCAAAGATAGGTGGTTATTTATGATGGAGTCCAGTTTTGTTCGAATTAAACAAAAGATCCAGAGTCACTTCTTCCTCTACTTCTGCATTTTTTTCTGTTGCTTAATACATGCCAAAGTTTCTTCTGCTTTTTTATTTTTGTTGGCAACCTTTCTAGTTGGCTTAATGTAGCAGAAGTTTTAGCCAGTGGGGGAATCCCCTTTTTTGTACTAAATGAAGGGATAGAAACTAGATTACCTGAGTAGCACCATCGTCTATTGTTGATACTTTTGCTGTGATTGTTTAAAAAATAGAGATCTCAAATAACCTGTTTGTTTATTTACATACACACATATATAACATTAATATCTTATGAAAAGATCTCATGAACAAGTAAGCTTTTGATTTTTTATTTGGACATTTGTGACTTACAAATCCCATGTGAGTGTAATTGCATTTGAGAAGCCTATTGGTCATGTTTCTTTTGCTGATCCAGTTCCAGGACTAAAGCGTTTTACAGTAGAGTTTTTTTAGCCTTGTGGTTTCACAGGGAGAGTCCTTAAAGTATGTAAGGCATGGCAGCAGGAAGCTGAGAGATCAGACATTCAACTACAAACACGAAGCAGAGAAAAAGAACTGAAAGTAGGGCAAGCTTTTAAACCCTCAAAGCCTGACCCCCAGTGACGCACTTCCTTTATCAGGGCCACGCCTCTACATACCCTTCCGAAATAGTGCCAATCATCTAGGAGCCAAATATTCAAATACGTGAGTCTGAGGGGAACATTTTGCTTTCAGACTATCACAAGAAGCATTTTTCTGGTTCAGTGATGACCTTTAGAGGTATGCCTGGTTCGTTGTTATTTCTTAGCCTTCTTAGTCTTGGGTCTCCTGCTGTCATGACTGGAAAACCAGCAAGGCAAGGCCATGAATCAGGACAATTCTTAAAGTATGGGTTGCAGCCTTCTAAAGCCCCCAAGACCATTTCAGATGGCACACAAGACCACAACTGCCTGTGTAATAATACTAAATTTGTATTTGCCTCCTCCCCACCCCGTATCCATTTGACAACAGTTGGAGCCAAAACAACAGTGCCAAGTAAAGCGCATCTTAGTCTAAATAGAGGTTATAGCACCAGACTTCACTGAGCCTTCCTTTTCATCAGCTTGCCCGGTGCTACACAGTAGCACAGATAAATAAGATAAAACAACAACAACAACAACAACCCTCCCCCCAAGGCGGAGCTTGGCTGAAAGTAAGGTTATTAATTGTGTTAATTTTCAACTCTTCATTTCACAAGTTCTGTGAGATGGTATGAGATGTGCCTGAGAGGTAGATTCTGCTGCACACTGAAAGATGTCTGAGTTTCCAGGGAAAGCCTGCGTGGAGGTGTCCTGTGGCATTTGGATATACTTACGTACTTGGACATACCTGGAAACACAGGCCTTTAGCTTTGTACGCAACTTTAGGTTTCTCTTATAGTTAGGAGATGTAATTAGCATTCTGATTCATTATCTTGTAGATACCAACTTGAAAATACCTTTGCAATAGAATCTGTTGACCCTTCTGTCTAGGAGACTACATCAACTCACATGTTGAAACAAAAAATAAGGGACAGTACCCTGATCTTGACTCTAGTTCTGTTCCAACCAGCCCAAATAGAAGCCAAGAACTGTGCCAGAAAATCAGGTGCTGTGTTGGGTAGACATCTGCAGAGAGAAGTCACTATCCCTGTGTGGTACTGTAGATAGACCATCCTGGCTCTGCTGTCTGAAGTGTTCTGAAACGCAGCTCTGAGCCCTGATATAGCACAAAGTCTGTTCAGATATTTTATTTTTTAAAAATCTGACATTTGAAACAGTTTTGGCTTCAAGGATTAGGATAAGAAAGTTTCAACTGCCTCAGATTTGATTAGCTTTGTGATCTAATCAATTTTCGTTAAATTTTGCTTTCAATCCCTGTTGATTTTTCTGTTATTTTAAAGTATAATGTTCTGTAATAGAAAGCTGTGAAAGCATTTGTCTTAGAAGCATGCTGTTCTCAATCCTATAAAACAACCGTTGCTAAGGGAACTGCTTGCCAAAAAGAAAAACAAGTATTGATTAGGTGGGGCCAGAGAATTGAGAGGTCTCTTTTCAGCACAGTCGAGAAATACATCTAAAATATTGTCGGCACAAAGAGGCTCTCCTAGGCTGATGATTCGAATGGGTGCTGGTGACATCCCGAGGGAACAGCAACCTTACCTGTGGAACTGTAGGTGCAGCCTGTGCTGCAGCCAGGACACTTGGGCCGAGAGACAAAGCAATGCAGAGCCAGGGGGGTCAAAAAGGGCTGTGTCCCTTTTGTTCTGATTCCCAATTCGGGGCCATTGGTCTTCCTATATGAGAATGGGAGCCTTATCTGGTAATCCACACAGCTTGGCTCTGAGAAAGGTTTTCTTGGAAGGATGCTAATGTCCACCAGGTGTTAACTGGTCACTGAGAGCTGAACTGAGAGAGAGCAATGGCAGATGACTCCTAGTTGGAAACTACCCGTGGCCAAGCATTTCTTTACAATATGTGCCTAGGCTGGACGGTGGTGGCGCATGCCTTTAATCCCAGCACTCGTGAGGCAAAGGCAGGTGCATTTCTGTGAGTTCGAGACCAACCTAGTTTACAGAACAAGTTCCAGGAGAGACCCCAAAGCTACACAGAGAAACCCTGTTTCAAACAAACAAACAAAACAAAAAAGTTCTTCACTCAGTGCTTTCATGACGAGCTTCTAAAATAAGATCTGCTTAAAAGTGCTTCTTTTATATATTTTGGGACACACTCTTTCTTGTGACATCATGTGTCTGTTTTATAATAAGATTTTTGTTATATATACATATATATGTGCATATATGTGCGCATATGTGCACATATGTATATATGTATATGTATATATGCACACACATATATATTATATACTATGTGTTGAGGTTAAGGAAATTGATGGTTGTATTTCCCTGTTCCTGCCAGCTAGGTCTCTGGCCCATGGGGGAAGTTTAACTTAGATAAAACCTCGACATAAGCAAGAGAACCTGCGCATATGCTTGCAGATAGATGGAAGACGAAACAGTTCATTCTGCCCATTTGGAGAAAGCGTCTCGAACGAGGTTCGCATTGATCTAAGTCTCAAAGAATGACTAAGAGTTACATGAAGCAGAAAGCAAACTTGTGTTCTTGGTAGGAACACAAAGCACTGGGAACAATTAACAGGGTTGTAGTGAGAACGTCAGTGCACATGCAGGATATATCTGTGAGGGGGATCACCAAAAGAGGGGGTCTCGAAATAGTCACAAACTCTATCATGAAGAATGTTATATTCAGCAGTAAAGTTTGGACTTTGTTGTCTGGCAAGGAGAGCCACCGAATAGCCTTGGCTTTTTAAGAAAGACAGTGGTAGCAAACATGTAGGAAGTAAGGTGGAAGGACAAGGGAATAGTGGTGGGGGACAGTAGAGGACTGGGTGGTAGCCCCCTCTCTCCTGGGGGTGATGGTTTAATGTAGGCGTGGGTTGTTTTGGGGGAAGAATGATTGTGGAAGAAGCAATTTGGAAATGCCGCACGTATTCATTTAGTCAGTAATTGAGATTTCCTTTCGTTTATAAAGGCTTCAAACATTTTATGAATTACTTAGAAGTTTTGCAATACTTGGGATTGAACTGTCTCTGCATTGCAGATTTGAATCTGCAGTCACAAAAAGTCCTTCGCAAGTTTCGCTGAACTATACCAAGACTACCCTGATAGCACAAGACAGCAACGCAGAGAAAGCATGGCAGTGCCACACCGTGTCCCAACTGAGGACAGATAATGCCTCTTCTGTCTCGAGCTGCTTGGTGTATTCTCTGGTTTTCAGGGGATTTGAGTGGTTTTGGTTACCATGAAGCATGCCTTTGTGCGTGTGAGTATTATTTACGTGTACTTTCTGAGGACCTAGTGCAGGCCAAGTAAGAGAACAGATTATAAAACAGATCACTTGGGTATCTGCTTCAACTTTGAAACCGAGAGATAATCAAAGCTGAGGCATTGATTACGTAAGTGAGCTTCACCTAAAACCAACACAGCTTTCTCTCCTCTGCCGTCTCAAAGAACCACCCCGAAGCTCCTTAGGTTGTGATTTCTTCTCCCAAGATTCTTTGGCGAGAAAATTATTTCAATAAGGGAGAGTAATCTTGTCTAGTGTGTGCACTGAGAAGTTCAGCGTTAGCTCTGTAAAAACCATAGCGGTTTGTTTGCATTGTCTTCTATGAAAACATAACTGCCCCCCCCCCCAGCTCCCCATGTTAAGGATTCACGTCAAGGTCTCCCAACTGCTAGGCTTGCTCTCTGCTGCAGAACTACACACCCCTGCTGGGGAATACTGTCTTAAGACAGCATTTATTCTTTAGTGTGAACAGCAGGTGCAAGTGCTCTTAAATTCAAGCACTTTGAAACATTCTTTCTAGATACCGTTATCAGAAACATGTTTGCCGTCCAGCAGTCAGTCCCAGTTCTGATATGATAGGGTCTTTTAAAGATAACGTGAAGAGGGGGAGACTCATGTCCCTGGTGTCTGTAGAGAAGTACTGTGGTTCTCTGTAACAAGGCATTTCAACTAGGGGGAGCATTGTTAAGAACAAAACCTAACTAGTGTTTCTTATGTGTGTGGCCTTTTCCTGAACTGGCTCCCAGAAAAAGCTGGTTTTAAAGATTTTAATTCTTATTCATTGTAATTATGTGTGCTTGTATGGGTGTGTACACATGAGGACAGATACTGATGAAGGCCAGAAGTTGTCATCAGAGCTCCCCTGAAATGGAATTACAGGAGATTGTTAGCTGCCAGTGTGGATGCTGGGAATAGAACTCAGGTCCTATACAAAAGCAGTTCTTGCTCTTAACCACTGAGCCTCCTTTCCAGCCCCAATGCTGGCTTTAGAACCTGTTTCATTACTGTCTATTCCAGTCCATGGCCAGCACCTGAATTGGTCTGAGCTTCTGAATGTCGTGGTGTCTCTTCTCTCACTCGGTTGTAGCTCTTTTGTTTGTGGTCATCATCGGCTCCGTTGTAGGTAGTGTTAGGTACTATCAGTGGGTCCCTTATATGCCGAAGGTGATCTCCTCCTTTGGATCCCATTCTCTTATCTCAGTGATAAGATCTGATGTTTGATGTTTACTAGCTGACTTGGTGTATTGTGGTCTACAGTAAGGAAAAAGTTAACCTAGTTTTCCTTTTGAGATTGGCAAATGTAACTCGTATATACGTCTAGTGAAAGTGGTGAAGTTAAAAAGCTTTGTTTAAACATTTAAAAGTGTGTGTGTTGTACGCCTATACATATGGGACGGAGAACAACCTTGGATGTCATTCCTCAGGCGCCGTCCACCCTTTTTTTCTGAGAAAAGGTCTGTAGAATTCACCCATTCATCCAGGCTGATTGACCCGCAGCTCCCAGGGAGCCTCTTGTCACTTTCTTCTCAGCACTGGGGGTATAACAGCAACACACTCGGCTCTCGTGGGTCTTCCCGACTGGGCGGCATGCCCTTTATAGACTGAATGACCTTCCAAGCCCTGCTCCCCCAATTAAGTATTTTGTGGGGATCATCCTGGGTGTGTGGCACACTGGAGTCGTGGATTTTGGTCAGAAATGTTTGTGTATGTGACTGTTTATTTTCTACATGTGTGGCTGTATTTCAGGCTTCCCAGTGACTGAGACAAGGCTGTGTTGCATTCGTGTGTACAGTTGCCACCCACACTGCCTTTCACAAATGAAGGCCTCCCGGTGGGATGCTCACCTTGACATCCCAGCGTGTGTTTGATCTCACGGCACTTGAATGAAGCAGTGAGCAAACCGTTCTGTGCGTGATTGTTTTACAGATGAGGACTGGGACGATGACCAGCTGCTCGGTTTTGAACCATGCAATGAAAATCTTATCTCGGGCTGCAATATCATCAATGGGAAATGTGAATGTGACACCATCCGGACCTGCAGCAATCCCTTCGAGTTTCCAAGGAAGGACATGTGTCTTTCCGCTCTAAAGAGGATTGAAGGTAAGCATGGGTTCTTCGTTACCAGTCCGTTGGTAAGCCTCAACAGTGTGTGACTCTGTACCGTGATAGCATGTGAGCCTGCCGAGGCAAGTACAACCTTATGGAGTCCTGGGATTCGAAATGCGTATCGGGTGCCGGTGTGACCGGAGGTGTGTGTGTTTCCCAGAAGTAGGGGATGGTGTGCTATCATCTCGTGAGCACGGTGCCTTGTGCCAGCTGGCCTAGGTCACCTCTGCATAATGGATGATTTCGTGAGTGGTGTGCTTGGGATCAGCATCTGTTGTCACCGGGTCCATTCTGCTTGATTGACCCTTGCGTGGTGCTCTGCTAATTAGAAAGCTGGCTCATCTGGCAGACAGGAAGAGCTCGCCAGAGGAGAGAAGTGTGCCTTTACATTGAAAGCTAAGGTTAATTTCGCCGGGAGCCAGAATCGGGAAGGTCTGAATGGACCGTGAGACATTTCACCTCTGGAGAGAAGTCAGAAATTGTATTAAAAGAACAAGAAAATTACACCAATATGGGCTAGAAATTTTGTCCGTTCATTGTACAACCTAGGAAAAGCAATTCATCCTTGAAAATATATTTGTAAGCATAGAAATTCTGAGAGAAGTGCCCAGAGTTTAGCGTTGGAGCTCGCAACAGAAACTGAGAGGAAGGAGGGAGGCCTGGATGTCAGCTCTGTCCGTCTGGCACTGAATTTTCCCTCGGCCCCAGGTTCCTTTTGGAAATGAGAGAAAAAGTATGAAGAGGAGACAGTCTTAAATTCACCTTTTTCCTTTCAAACGTTGTCGTTTTAAGAATGACAAAACACACAGTTTGGAATAACAAGGACTTCAGCGTCCAAAAACCAAGCCCCTGGGGCAGTAGAGCAGGACTGAGGTTTCTGGAATGTATTACATTTACAATGTATTGGATTTATTAAACTGCTGTAAATAATAAGGCATTTATAATAACCTATAAAATAATACTGCTTTTTGTATTTACCAGAACTATTTAATCATTGAGAGAATATAGCAGAAAATAATAGAAATGAAATATGAATTATTATTAGCAGTAGTATTTTGTGGTACAGGTAATTGAACCCAGGCAGGGCCTCATGCATGCTAGGCAAGGAAGGGCTTTCCTACCGACTTTTTAAAGTTGCTTACTTATTCTCTCATCGATCACATTCCGACCACAGGTTCCCCTCCCTCCTCTCCTCCCAGCGCTCCCCCACCTCCCCTCTCCCCCAGATCCTCTGCTCCTCCGCTTCCCTTCAGAAAAGAGCAGGCCTCCCAGGGATATCAACTCAACACAGCATAATAAGTCACAGTAAGACTAGGCACGTAGCCCTCATCAAGGCTGGACAAAGTAACCCAGTAGGAAGAAAAGGGTCCCAGGAGTAGGCAAGAGTGTCAGAGATGCCTCCACTCCCCACAAGAACACCAAGCTACACAGCTATAACATATATGCAGAGGACCTAGGTCAGACCTCATAAGCTCCATGATTGTTGCTTCGGTCTCTGTGAGCCCCTGTGAGCCCTTCATAGTTGATTCTGTGTGCTGGCTTCTCTCCCCAGCCTGAGATAAAGGTTCAGAACTACAGAGAGTCGTAAATAGCATCCATTCCTGTCCTTAAATTGTGTGTTGTTAATTGGAGTTTCAACAAATAGGTAAGTTACAAGGTTAACCGTGATGCAAACGCCTAGGGTTATTTAAATCATCAGCAGATATGTACATATTTTAAGAGTTAGATTATATGAAATAGTATGGTAGATTAGATCCGTCCCTTCTTGCCATTCTTATATTTATGAAGCTGCTTTATTCCAGCTTTCCCACTGCTCTTCAGTGGCTGTCACTCAGCCACGTTGCCGTCATAACACCCTGCTCCTAAGCATCGCCCCTTCACAGCCCTCTACCTTGTTCGAGATGTAGCAGTTTCAGTAAGAAATTTGTCACCAAACCTGCTGTTCCCATACCATTAGGACAGTTTTGTGTGTAATGAATTAGGCATTTGTTCATGACCTTGGAAAAAGTGATCCTAAATGACTATTTGTGACAGCTACCATCTCGTACATTGAGATCATCCCCACACTAATTGCTGTATCTAGTTATATGCTTTCCCTTAAAAAAAAAAAAAAAAAAAAAACTTAAGCTAATTTTGTCAGAAGGCCTTTCTATAATCCAGAGGTGGAATTGATTGAGGTCATTGGAAGTTAAATGCTTTGTTATTCAAACTAAGGCATTCTGTAATTTTTGAGATCATTTCCAGAACTCAAGATTGGGGGATTTCCCTTTTTTGAGGAGGAATTTTGAACAATAAATCCTTTCTTATTGTTCAGCAACATGCAAAACTTGAAAATGCTCTTGAACTTCTGTATAATTAAGTCATTGGGAGTAATTGGAGCTTGATAGTTGGGATGCTATAGTTATCTTATGGTCAAGAAAGAATGACCGAGAATTGTAACTTAAGATATGGTGGAGTGTCCCAGGCTTTTTATTTTGGCCTACCAACCAGCTCCCAGATCATGACACAGAGACTTATTACTGGTTTTGAATGTTCTGCCTAGCTGACACTTGGTTTTCTGACTAGCTGTTTTAATTTAAACTAACCTGTTTCTCTTTTATCTACTTTTTCCCTCAGGGCTTTTAACCTTTTCTTTCTGTATAATTTGCATTCACTAATTCTTACATCTGGCTGGCAGCTTCCTGGCTTCTTGCCCCAGGTGTGTCCCTCATTCTCTCCTCCTCTTGGTCTGCCTTTTTTAGCCTAGATTTCTCCTGTTTATTCTTTCTGCCTGCCAGCCCCGCCTATCCTTTTTCTGGCCGTTCAGCTCTTTATTAGACCAACTAGGAGCATTAGGTGGCAAGGTGAAATGAGTACAACATAATTTTTAATTTTTAATTAATAATTAAATGCAACATAAACAAATATAACACACCTTTACATGGTAAAAGTAATATTCCACAGTGTAAACAAGTGTAGCTCATCTTTGCCTAGTTAACATAATATTCCACAACACTGAAGGGTAAAGTTTGTTTGGATAATGGTGGATTTTAGAACTAAGAACACAATTTTTTTTGAACTGAGAATCTGTATGATTTACACTAGGAAAAGTGGTCGGTACGAACAAGGTTTTATGCAGGTAGCTAGTAGGAAATAAAGATGAGGAGACTGAAGAATTGCTCAAGGAATAGGATCACTGGAGCTGAGAAAACCCATGTGAGCTGCAGTGGACCTCGGGGACAGTGTGACAGGGACAATAAACAGGAGCAGGGAGAGGAACCGAAAAGTCTGCAGACAAATGCACTAGCGTTGCATTGTGATGTTCCCTGAATACACACACTTTAAGTGAACAAGAGAGTATCCCTGAAAGAAGACCTCTCGAAAAAGAGAAACGGCCCCACTTAGGAGATGGTGGAGAAGCATCCCGGTTCACACTGCTTGGCTAAAGAGTGATCTGTAAAATGTATCCTTAAATGGGCTTCTTAGTCACACTTTACATGGGATTCTAGAATAGTATGGATTGTACAGCACACTTGGCGTTGCACATTGAACATTTTGGAAACAGAGGTAGAGACATGGCACTTTAGAAAGAGTGATGTTAAATGATGTGTACCCTTTGCCGACTGAAGAAAGGTGAGTGGTTGTGTGTTGACGTGCGGTGTTTTCTGTCACAGATGATCTGCTGTGAACGGAGGTTTCGTGGAGGAACTAGCAGTTGAGTTTAGCTCTGAGAAATGCATTGAGCAGCTCTACAGAAATGAGACTGTAAAGGCAAGCGTGGACAGAGAAGATGGTGTTGACGAGAGGGCTTGGGATTGGTTGAATCAGCAAGCTTTGTTGGAAGACATGAAAGGATAAAGAAGAGGAAACCTCCCAGATTTGGGAGGGCAGGTATCAGAATAAAAGACTAGTGGGTGATGGCCAAGATAGATTTTAGGGGGCTGATGCATAGGTTGTGCACAGTGGTCATTTGCTATGTGTAGGACCAAGTGAGAGCAGCTCCATGGGAAATTGATTGACAAGAACCTCCAGAGTTTGTTTGGCTGTGTTTGAGGTATCCATGGAGATGCATGATGAAGCTAAAACTCAGGGGGATGGGTGGGATCTGAAGTGGATATGAAGCTGATGAGAATGTGGTATCTCCCATGACTTTGGGGTACATCAGTGATGTGAGCACACGGAACATGCTTTAAAAAACTAATGTAGCAGGAACGGACTTGATAGAGGAGAAAGGGTGGTTAGCAACCGGAAGTGGCGTAAAAGGACCTGTGCAGTGAGTGGTCCTGGTCATAGCTGCTCTCAACTAAGTGACAGACTCATCCACGGTTCTTGGCACCAGAATGGTAAAATGGAATGCATAATTTTTAACTGATCGTTAAGTGATTGATCAGGCTTGGTCGCTTTGGTTTGCATTCCTTAAAGTTTGTAGGACTGTTTGCATTACAGCTGGCCAGCCCAGAAGGGGAGCTGGCCAGCCCAGAAGGGGAGCTGGCTCAAAGCAGAAATCCTATAATAAGGAAATGACTGGAAAGGGAAGTGACACCGGGGGTGATGGCCATAGACTAACAGGATCCAGAAGAGGCCTCCCCTCCGCCAGCACTCAGATGTACCTTCAGGGGCTGTTCCCTTTCCTTCCAGCTACTGCTTAGTCTTCATGCTGCCCTGCCTGTGCCGGGCCATGCAGGAGGTGCGGAGTGTACACATGCCACTCATCCCCTGACTTCCCAGGTCCACCCTGCTCTACCGTTAGCCAAAGACTTCTGGGTGGCTCTGTGGGTACAGGAGCATAAACCATTTTGTGAAGGGAAAGTTTGAATGTCATTTCTTAACAAAAGATGAGTTATAAGCGCCCCAAGACAAACTCAGTTTACAGAGTTTCCGATCTGTATTTATTTTCCTGTTGCTGCTTAACACGGATGGAAGTTTGGTCTTTGTGCTGTGTCTGTTCTCGGAAGCCAACCTGATATTGACACAGAAATAGACTCCTTCAGTTTTTGCTTGCTTGCATGTTTTTATTTTGTTTTGTTTCCCTTTGAATTTTAAGGCCATAGAGCATTGGCTTTTAACTCAATTTATTATTTCAGTTCTCTCTAAGGAAAGATATTGTTTCTTTCTAGCTCGTTTTTAGTGTTTTGATATTTTCTCTCACATTTGTCCTCTGCAGGATCGGGAGCCAAGGTTAGATTTTATTTCTGATGGTTATCTCTCTCCTGGTCTCTTGACTACAGTACACACTGTGCTCTGTGACCCCCTCAGGACTCCTGGCTCTCTCTTGGTGCCATTTGTAATATTTGTCACTAAACAAAAATTAACTTGTATTCGGAAAGCAGTATTGTACTGTATTCTTTCATAGAACTTTCTCAAAAAAAAATTTTTAGATGTAGATATGAGGTAGAAATTGGGGATCCTCCCAGAAAACACCCTCAGAAAATGAGGTAAATTGATGCTGTGTGTGTAGCATTAACCTTTATCCACTACGTGAGGCAGTGCATGGAATTCCCTCCTGTTTCTCTTGCCCTTGGAACCACCTGACGGAGACATTTCAGATGCAATCGGAAGGCTGCTGTCCTATGACGTAAGCTCGGGGAAGGTAGAAGGCCTGCTCTTCTGCCCCGCCCACTCATCCTCTCCTGGGCTACATCCACAGGGAGGGCCTGGTGTCCCTGGTGTTCTCAGAGCTCTTGATTCACCAGGGTTCACCTACAGCAGGGTACTGTGCATGGCCAGCAAGCCCCAGCAGAAAGAGCTCCCTGCTGGCTCTCCCCACATTGAGTAGGAGAGCCTGTTCATATAGCTCTTCTTCCCTCCCCAGAGAAACAGATTTGTTATGCTGTCCCAGGAGAACCTTGTGTCTTTAATCACTAGACCAACTTTGAACAACTTCTTCCTTGTTTTTCCAAATAAAGCGTATGCCTGCCTCAGACTGCTTTACTTTAAATATCAACACACAGTGTTCTCACTATGCAATTAAAGATTTCCTCCAAGTAATGCTAAAAGAAATTAAAATGCTATGGGGCGTTTTACCTGTCACTGCTGTTAATGCAGCGCAGGGTGGCTCAGTGGGCAAGGACGCTGGCTGCCAGGCTCCATGATCTGAGTTTCATCCTCAGAACCAATGTGATGGAAGGGGAGAAGTGACTCCTCCAAACTGTCTTCACGCACACATATGCACATATAGTATGTAAACGTAGAAAATATGATCATTACTACTACTATTCATATTATTATGCATAAGACCACATACTAAAGGATAAAATAAACCCTGAAGTTAGATTCTGGAGAAAACCATATGCATGTAATAGAGGTGACAACCTTGCATAGCCAAGCTGTCTGATCCTTACATTTAAAACCTCCTTGGATTTTCATGTGGATTACTCCCCTGTATCCTACATGGTATTAAATATCAGTGCCCCCAAATATTGTCTAATGTAGTATGGACTATTAGAAACAATAACATTGTGGCTATTAACTTACAAGTCATAGAAATAGTTGTATGTGACTGCTGGTTATTTGGAAACTTGATTTAGCACACTTTAGAAGGCTCTTCTAACAATGTTCTGTTGACGAGAGGATAGATATGTGCTGCGTGCTGTCTAATGAGGGGTATGACATTGAGGAGACACTTTGGGCCTTTTCAGGCTGCTGCAAATGAATTCATTGATGATGATGATGATGATGATGAAGATGATGATATATATCTATACACACACAAACACACACACACATATATTTTCTTGTTTCCTCAGAAAGGGTAAACTCAACACATGTGACTTTGTCTTCTCAACTTTAGGACTTTGGTATTTACAGATTCCTAATTGCTAAGTCAGGTTCTTCATTAAAATTATTCAACCTCGTTTCTATTTTTCTTCAGCTAATTAGACCTGAAAACTATGCTGGGTTACGCTTATGAATGTATTACTCTAACTCATAGGATTTGGCTTAAATTTTAATTTTAAAAAAACCCAATTCATATTGCTTATCAACTTTGGAATGTTAGCTCTTCTTGTAGCCACGTGAAAAACACATTATCCTCACCTTCCAGAGGGTGCAAGGACCTCATTACCATCAGGGTCCCCTTGGCTTTCCCGTTGGCTACTCAAATGCCGTCTTCAGATCCTTACTCTACTCAGTTAGGACAATCAGGCCACTGTGCAGTTTTACATCTGTGTTACTGCTGCATTCTTTTTGTAAAGACAATTATGAATTGATAATGCAGTATGCTGTTCTTCAAAAAGCAACAAAACTTTACTATGAAGAACTTGCAAATAAAACATCACAAGGCAAAATTAACTAGACCGCAAGTCTGTATAGCTAGCTATAGAGTTAGAGTCTGTATAGCTATAGAGTTAGAGTCTGTATAGCTAGCTCTAGAGTTAGAGTCTTTCTGCTTTTCATCCTGCTTTTTTCATTTGGGAAAAATAAATGCTTATAAATGAAGAGATGTACATATAGAAGTATGTGTGTATAATCTTGAAATGACTTTAGCTTCTATTTCATTTTAAATTCCAACAGTGAGAGGGGAAAGAAAATAGATTCAAAATAAATGTTTGAAACAGTAGACTTTTTATCTTAGGTTAATGCTTAAATCAATATTCTAAAAGCGTGTATGATAGGTACAAACTTCTAGAAGAATTATTGTTAAAAACATGCTTGAACTCATTGCCATTTTGATGTTCTGATAAGTGATACAAGAAAAACAGAAAGGGCTACCAAAAGGCGGAAACCAGTGTCAAGTATCTGGGAAATAAAAACAGGAAGCTCAGGAACTTGGCCTCAGACCAGTTGGAGGGAGCAGTTGCTTGAACGGTTGTCCTTGCATTTTAGCTGTGGGACATCAGACGGTGACCCACCTTGTGGGGGTTGCAGATTCTTGTGCCCCTCAAGGAGATAAGAGGAAGTTCTGACTAAATATGTTGTTGCTGTTGGTCAGAGAAGCGTGGGTGGATAGGTAAAGAGAAAAATTTTGTTCCGCCGCGCTAGGAATGCAGGAAGGAGTTAGCGTTAAATGGACTTCCATGTTTACGTCAGAGCAGTACTTTCCCGGTGTGTTCTCTAGGCAAGCACCCTGAGTCCTGTACTGTTCATTGGTTCCTTTTCGTTTTCAACCTTATAAAGAACTACTTAACTCTATACTTTCCAGACACGTTTTCTGTTCTGAGATATATCCCTTCCAACAAGCGCGTGCCTGTCCTTTTTCCATCTCTCACCTCAGGTTACTGCAACAGCAGACTTAGTGGAGAGCAGCGTTGGCTACACGTGTATGTGTTTCATTTAACAATGTACTCAATGTGCATTTTTAAAATGCATCAGTTATCATTGCTAAAAGGATAAAATGCATCCCGGCCTCTTCAGCAAGGGAAATAAGTGTCTTTTAGAACCAGGATGACACTTTGTCTTTCCACCTCCAGGGACTGCTTACCAGATGTTGATCTAATGCCTGACCACAGCAGGTTGCCGCTTTCTCTCCTGTGTACCTCCGAGCGGTTCCTCCTGTGTTTGTGGTTTCTTACTTCTCAGTTGTTCCCGTGTGCTCCGTCATACAGAGCTGCTGAGTGGCTGCCTGGCCCAGCTATATTCAGCTGAACCCCGGACCACGCAGAAGGGTTTTCCTGATACGAGCACAGGATATAAAATCATAGCTCCCAGCGGCCATAGGGACAACTGACTGAAGTGAAGAGCACGCGCTGCCTCCCTCAGAGGAGAGCAGGAGTGACTGCGATGTCTGGGCTTCTCCAGTCCCTGCGGAGCAGATCAACTATGCAGTGCTGGGACACCAACCAGAGGGTAGGAACCACCACAGGTCTCCGAAACTGTTCTTATATGTGTACCCCAGGCCGTTCAAGCCTCACTAACCACTGTGATTAGTATTCCCAAGCTATTATCTGGGTGTGGACGCTTCACTCAAACTGGACAACTTATACTTGTCCTTTTTACTTGAGAGACCAGAGCGGGAGTGGAGAGGGGGGAGGTGTTGTCCTTGGAAGGAAGTTCAGGCTGGAGTTTGAGAGCACAGTGACTTCAGCAAGAATCTGTCTTCAGTCAAAACGCTGATTATTGCAAATATCTGTATGGTCTTTCAGTGTAGGTATGGATTTGGTAGAGTTGTTTTATGCTTTTACAGATTTGCCAGTATTATATATTTACTAATATCTTGGTTCAGAGGGTGGGAAAGGCCCTTATGAATATAGAAGAGTTTCATTTTTCTTAAAGAATGGCAATAAAAAAGTCTTTCTCAGTGGAAGGGGCAGGGTTGAATGCACACAGCTTCACCCAAATAGACCTCTGTGTGAAGACAGCTTCTCTACCTGCAGCGGAGGTTACTTGGACCCGCCTCTGTGTGACAGGAAGAGTGTGAGGTCGCCACCTTTGTTCTTGTCCCATATCAGCATCCCATTCGGTCTTCCAGAACTTTGTCAACTTCAGAAGCCCAGACTCAGTTTCTCTATATATACATCTTCTTACAACCTAGGGACATGTTCGCCCAGGCAGGGCATAGACAGGGCAGTCAGATGCCGTGGAATGGTGCTGGGCATGGCAGTTCAGGGGAGACTGGCACTCACTGAATTGTAATGAGTTTAAAAGCCCTCTGTGACTCATAGGCGAGCTATGTTTACCTCCAGACCTTTTGCCTCTGTCCTCTTTGTGAAATATAGAACTTTCTCAAGAAAGTCCTTTCAGGGTTCATTAGAATTCAGCCTGTGGTTTAAAAAAGTTTAGAAATGTTCTAATAAAATTTGATTCACCCCCCAGTACAAACTGACCTCAGCTAGGCCTAAGGTAGCTTGGGGCGCTCAGATAATTTCTCTGGAAGTGTGCGAGGTTCTTCTTTTAATGATGTTCAGGCTCTAAGATGACTACAGAGGGCTCACATGGGTTGCTGATGCCTCTGAAGTCCTGGACATTCTCTTTCATAGGACGCCTTCCTGCTTTTGATTTGTGACCTCTGTTGCTAAGTGTTTTTTTGCATCAAGAGGAAGTGACAGCAATAAGCAATGACTGTAAAGCTGGGGAAGGGAAGGCATTAACACCATGTGAATGTTTGTGTGGTTTTCAGGGGCTGGAATGTTCCTCTGAATCAAGGATGTCTTCTTTGTTTCTGGCTGACAACTTCCTAGATTTCCAAGGGGTAGGGAAACTTTTTATTCTTTTCTCTGTCGCTGGAAGTCTTTTTTTTTTTTTTTTTTTTTTATTTCCCGAAAAGCAAGTACAGTGTTTTCTGCTTATCAGAGGTCCTTCTTTTCCTGTTCCAATAACAAGAGAACAATACAGGAATTTAATAATGCTTAAAGATTGGTTGTTTCTTAATGTACCCAGATATTTGTCTGAAGATAAAAAATGCAGGTTTTATAACAGAGAAAAACTGTTTGTTGGTAGTATAAATAGTGTGGTTTTGGTTTTTTTTTTTTTTTTTTTTTTTTTTTGCTTCCCTTTTATCCAGTTTAGAAAACAAAATGGGTTTTATTTTTCTGTTAAAAATGTGGAGCTCTGGCCGGGTGGTGGTGGCGCACGCCTTTAATCCCAGCACTCGGGAGGCAGAGACAGGCGAATCTTTGTGAGCTCGAGGCCAGCCTGGTCTACAAGAACTAGTTCCAGGACAGGCTCCGTAGCTACAGAGAAACCCTGTCTCGAAAAACCAAAAAAAAAAAAAAAAAAATGTGGAGCTCTGTTGTTAAAAGTGCAGAAAATTGAGAAGTTGTTAAGGAGACTGGTTGAGCCTGCTAGAAGGGCATGTAAAGGTGTCTGCAAGATGTCTCAGCCCTATTTGTGCTTTTATATTATATTAAAGATCATTGTTTACTATTCGCAGGCTTTCTCAAAAGAAAAACTAGTTAGTCTGCCTTAAAGAGCATTTGAAAATTTTCTTTGCAATAGTAGATGTGAGAAGGCACTGTTGGCTGTGTTGGTGCAGTTTTCAGGGTGTATGGTCTTTCAAATGCGTTCTGCAAGTGTCCTTGCAACCTGGTGACCTGTCTCACTGTGGTCATCCTAGTGCTTTGACCTCAGGGGTGTGAGACAGAATCTTACGTTCTCTGCTGTGTCTGATTCAGGTCCAGGTAACCAGTCAGGTTTTTAAACTGCCTAAATACTTTGCACATGACATTTACCGTGATGTTTATCTCTGCTTTCGTGAAGAGACAGCAAGATTTACACTTCTAGTGTCCGTTGGCGCTCTGCTTGCTAATCAAACTAGAATCTTCTAAATGCTTTCCTGTGGAGAGTCAGCTCATCTCTGGTCATCAGGAATGTTGCAAATGAAATTATACTGTAGTCTTGTTATATTCCTTAGTGTGACGTGGAACTCAAGAATGTTATCCGCGTGTTCCTTTGTGTCTCTGCCTGGATCCATGTCTGCTAAATGCTCCTGGGAGTCCTTTGACTGCATCAGGGGTTAAACATGTAAGGGCGAATGTGTCTGTCTTGACTAATAGGTCATTCTTGGAAATGAGTGTGATCATCTCGTTAGCTCTACATGTGTGTGTCTGCATCCACATATGTGTTGCCAAGTGTAACAAAGATGACAATGGTGATGCAGTCCCTGGTTACAAGTTTCCTGAAAACTTTGCTTCTCTTTGATGGTCATGGATTCCCTGCTAACCTCTGCCATACACATTCCAGCCATTCTTTTTAAGAGCGAGTGTGATTTTTATATACTTTGTAAACATCTGAGGGAGAAAGAACAAGCTCTGACTCCTCAAATAAATATTATTCAAACTCCTTCCACTTTCATTTCCCTTATCACCAGGACAACCACACCCAATTTTGCTATTAAACTATGTTGTCTATCTGCTTCCCACATGCCAGCCAAGCTCGCCCTATTGAGTAGCAAAGGAAACACAACAGATAAAGTTGAATACTGTCTTCCTCCTGTTGACATTTCTAGAGCAGCAAGTCTGAGAGTTTGTCTCCTCTGCATAGACAAGAAGGGTCGTGGGTCATGATCAGATGGCATATCCCTCAGTAACCATGATGACTCCCAGCAGAATTCTTTAGAGCATTCCAGAATTCTGATAAACAGAAGAAGGATGACTATTAACTTATGAACTGTTTGCTTCGTTTTTCTATATATGGAGAGAAAACGTGGGGGCAAAGCTAAAGCTCGTGTAGGCTGTTGGCTTCTCCCAAGGCTCAGAGTCAAGGCCGTCCCAGCTCTCCCTGAGTCAGTAGTTCTCAATCCTGGGGTCATAACCCCTTTGGGGAATTGAACAATCCTTTCACAGAAAACACAGAGATTTACATGACAATCCCTAATAGTAGCCAAATTACAGTTATTAAATAACAATGAAAATAATCTTATGGTTGTGGGTCACCACAACATGAGGAACTGTATTAAACTATATTAAAGGATCACAGCATGAGGAAGGTTGAGACCAAGTTTGTCTTGGAGAAACCTCCATGTTTGGCCACTCTTGTGGTGGGTCACTTGGCTGTATTTGATGGCGTTGGTGGCTTTGCTGCAGAGTTGTCTCACTGCTCCGTTCAGAGGGATTGTCCACAAAATCCTGCATTAACTTTGATGTTTCATGCATTTCATGCATTTTGTGCCATAGGTTCCTTAGTAAATATCCCAGCAAGATTATTTTGCCACCCCCCAAAAGTTCCTTCTGTTTTAAATATGTTTCTGAAAACTTAAATGCAAGTCATATCAGCAAATGGGGTGACCCACTTGGTGATGATTTGTTTAAGATGATGGTTGACTCTGTTGTATTTCCTATGGCAGAGATACCGGTTTTTGTTTTACCAAGGAAATACATTTCACTTCCTTACTCATCGTATGTGAAGCAGTTCCTAGGAAGAGAAATCATCACCACACCACACCTCATGTTATTTACTATTATCTGAAGCAGCAAAAATAAGGGACTGTCCCCGAAGTGTTATAAATCACAGCACATAGGACACACCAAGGCCTAAGAAGGTAGTAAACGTGAAATGGACGTGCGAATGTGGCCTTCACGCACTGGCCCTTTGAAGGGGCTTGGACAATCAGTAAAAAGCACTAGGAATTCAAATAAGCCGTGCTCGAAAGTAATACCAGGGTTTCCCTTAAATGCTGCTGAA
Source organism: Chionomys nivalis (assembly GCF_950005125.1). Classification (NCBI taxonomy): domain Eukaryota; kingdom Metazoa; phylum Chordata; class Mammalia; order Rodentia; family Cricetidae; genus Chionomys; species Chionomys nivalis. The sequence continues at coordinate 128,074,780 of NC_080086.1, read as the reverse complement.
TGGATTCTGCTGTGTTAAATGCCAGTTAAATGTGTATCACCAGCATGCCTAATAAAATGAGAGGATGACAAAAATATCTACTTAAGGCTTTGAAACCTTGAAGCCCTTTAATGTGCTTTTGACCTTCAGCGAAAGGACATAGTCACAGAGCAGAGGAAATGCCTTACATTCTAGCATCTGGGTTTGTTTCTTTATACTTTTTTTTGGCACTGTAATAACAGTAAGGCTTTTCTTTCCTCTTTTTTTTTCTTCACAGTACAGTCAACACAGGTTTTCAAACAAGTAGGAAAAGACAGTCCCAGGGCCAAAAGCAATGAGTGGCAGGGCCTGATTGGATGGCTTTGCGGTTACAGGGAAGCCTAGAACCCGAAAGCAAACAAACAGAAGCCCACACAAAAACACATTTTATATAAAATGGGATACCTAGGTATGTGTGTGCGTAAACACACTTCCGTGTGCCCAGTGCGTGGTAGAGTGAATGGTGTCTTGTGTTGGGCTTGTTGATTCTCTGTCAGCTGTGCTGGGATTATTCCATCTCATGTGGTTTTTGGATCCTCCCTCGGATTTCCAGCTGTTTGAAGATTATTTCTTCAAGGGTTTCCCCCCACCCCTGTAGTTGAGAAAATAACTTGGTTTAATTGAAGTCCTTCTAAAGCATGCGCCTTCTGTCTGACAGGAGCCCTTCCTTTCAACTCACTTAGCATTTCAGCCAGTCTGTCATCCATCTTTAGTAAAAGGGCACGTAAACTTCCGAGAATGAAACAGCGAGATCTGATTTTCTTTCCATTAGAAAGATTTTCATATCAAGACAAAACTGGAAGTACATTTGTATTTGTCGTGATTTCCCAGCTTTACTTCTAATGGATTTGTATTTGTGTGTATGAAATTTTCTTCAGACCTTGAATGACATCACACAGCATCTCTGAGGCAGATGGGTTTTGTGGTATCTTGATTTGGTGGAGCATCTTCTTCCTGCTTTTGAAGTCCACACTACTTTATCAGTTTGTGTCTCTCCGACATGGAGGACATGGGGAAGTGTTGTACGAATGCTTACGAACAGAAGAAAAGCAGTTCTTAAAGGTAGCCTCGAAAGTTGTTCTCCAAAGCACACGGGTTCACAAAAGTGTTTGTCTGAAGTACTGGTTCCCTTTGTGCGTATTTAAATAGCCGTCCATTCACTTGCTTACTCCACAGATAGCTGTTGCGCTCCTGCTGTGCTCCAGAGTTCGACAGGAACAAGACAGACAAGGTGGTGCTCCTCCCTGTCCTGTGCTGCACAGAGCGCAGGTAGACTCCCACAGTTGAAGCCGATTCGCAGGGTGCTGGGACAGAGAGAGGGTGGTTAGAGAAGGCTGTCTCTGCCGAGGTGGTCTGGAAGACAGACCGAAAGAGAGAGAGGTGTTAGCTATGCTGCAGACCTAGAGAAGGCGATGGAGAGACAGCTCTGCCATGAAGAACTCTTCTGCAGAGGACCCAGCTGCGGTTCCAGGCACCCACATTCGCTAGCTCACAACTGCCTGTAACTCCAGCCCCAGGGTTCTCAACCGGCTGTGCTTAAGTACCCAGGCTGACACATAGACACACACATGTACAGATAATTAAAGTGAATCATATATGTATATAACAGGAGCTAAGCCACAACTATGGCAGCTGTGGTGGTCCATTTCTTTAATCCCAGTGCTAGGGAGGCAGAGGCAAGTGGATCTCTACGAGTTTGAGGCTTGCCTGGTTTACATAGCCATTTCCAGGCCAGACAAAACTATGTAGTGAGACCCTTTCTTAAAAGCACAAAGCAAAGCCAAAATAAAAATTGATTATCACAGCAACAATAATATTAAATAAATAACATGCCTGGGGAGAAAATTCCTAGGTGGGGCAGCATGTGTTAAGTGGCCCTATTATAGGGAAAGTTCCCTGTCCTGGGAGCCAGAACTGTTGGTGCGGCTGGTATGTTGAGGGCTGGGAAGGTGGCAGGAGAGGTAAGGAAGGACTCATTTGCACCTACAGTAGTAAGTTTCGATTCTTCTCTTAATGCACTAGGAATCTATGGCAATGCATTAAGTTTCAGTGGAGATAGTAGGGGGCGCTGTTTTTAAGATCAACTCTGGCCACCCTGAAAAAAAAATTGATTTTACCTGGAGGCTGCAGGGTTATTAGGGGTATTCCTCTTGACCCCGGAGGAGAATTCTGTCAGACGGACCAGGGTGTTATGGAGGAGATAGAGAGAAGGGTGTGGAATCCCTGTCCTCTGGAAACACTCTATTGAAATACTGGGTTTCACGTTAGGAGCGGGATTTGAAAACGACCTCCACATTTTCAGGCTTGAGTCATTAGTACCCATTCCTAGATGAGGTGACAAGGCAAAGGCCTAGTGAAGTCAGCGACCCTTTGGAATCTGCCTAAGTGTATCGAAGAGGTGTTTCTGCGGCCCTTTCCTCCTGTGCTGATATTTGGGCGGGAAGCCAGCCAAGGGACCAGAGTCTCTGGGGCAGTGAAAGGAAACTCTTGATGCAAGCTGTGCATCCCGCTGCTGGCCAGCCCATCCCCGACTCCTTCCTTGAGCCCAGGTCCGTCCCCCCCTCCCGTCTTTGGAGAATGATTGTTGGTTTTCCCTGGGGACGTTAGCAAAATTCCTATCCCAATTTGCTCAGCTTCCCTCTAAAATTATTCACAGAATCTTTAAGTTTTGACAAGAAGTATCTACTGTCTCCGGCGCGATTATTCTCACACAGGAATCCCTGGAGAATCAGGACCAGCGAAGGCAAATGCAAGTTGATTTGTGCGGTAGCTCATGCATATTCCACAGTGCTCAGAGCCTCTCCATTCTGGTTCTCAGTTTTCTAGGAGGACGCATCCTTGAGTGCGCCGGGACTGTTGCGCTCTCACCGTCCCAGTCATACCCCCATTATATTTTATTCTCCTATGCGTCACCCTGGAAGCAGAGACGGAGCCTCGCACGTAGGATAATTAGTAGATAATGTATGGGGGAAAATGGACTGAAACGAAGTTATGAGAGTGGTAACTCGTGATAAAATACAAGAATGAATCCGACTTTATTTTGCCGCCATCGCGGAGGATGAAGAGAAACCGCGGCATGCAGTATTGGGAATAAAACGTCTTCTCAATCAAGAACACGGAGGCCATGCAGACAGATTATCAGAAAGCATTCCGAAGTTTAAAACCCATTCAGGCTTTAGAAAAAATCCCAAAGCCATGACCAGCAACAGTAATCAGCCTCCAGCCAATAGGCAGCAGTGTGATTTCTGGAGCGTCCCAGAGGGCAGGAAATAGGACACTTACTCCCTTTAATAACCGTGTATTTGTCTCCTGGAAAGAAAAGACATAGCAGGTCTGGGGTTTGGGTTGTTTTTTCCTTTGTATTTGGGTTTAGTTGTGCCTCATTTTGTTTAAGCTCGCCATTTTGGCTCTGGTAACATTTCTTTTTTGAATTACTGCTGCCAGCATTCTTTTTTTTTTTTTTTTTTTATTCAAAAGGAAAATAATATTTGCTGTTTGTAGTTAGAAGAAACCCTGGCGTGAATTCCTCCAGAAACTTAAGAGAAATTATTAGCCATATCCAGACCGGTAGCTAGCTGGCTCAGAATCTCCTCCCAGGAGCATTCCTGATTAATGGGGGAATCTGTTCTGTAGTCAGAAGCCGCCTTCTCAAGCCCAGGCTGTCCTGGCTGCAGCCATGACCAGCTGCGCAGCTGCAGTCACTGCCAGGGCTGTGCTTCTGATTCGATACCACTGCACATTGGAGGTGGTGAACGGGAGCTGGGAGGTTGGAAGAGCACCTGGGATGGTTTAGATGTGTCACCTGGTAACAAAGATGCAGCAGTCTCCCAGGGGCCTGCCACTGGAAGGTGGCTGCAAGCACTTAGGAGCCCTTTCATTGTATTTCCTTGTTGTTTTGTTCTCTTCACAGGGTTTCTTTGTGAAACCTTGGTTGTCCTGGAACCCACTCTGTAAACCAGGAACTCACAGAGATCCGCATGCCTCTGCCTCCCGAGTGCTGAGATTAAAGGTGTCTGCCAAGCATGCCCAGCTGCATCCTGGCTTTTATCCAGATCCCTGTAGCTCCTGTCTTTAGAGAGCAGCTTGTTCTAAGCGTCTCTAGATAATCCTTTTCCACTTCCCCAGCTCCCACCATACTGCTCATGGGTTCTGTTGGCTTCCATCCGTTTCTGCTACAGTCCCCCCCCCGCCGCCCCCACTGAAACAGCCTATTGGCCTCTTTCCAGGAATAATAACCCACCTCAATTTTTTTTTACAACATAAAACGTTTCCAAGTATAAGAGTGCTAATAGAGTTTGTGACAGCACTGATGGCCTGAAGATAAAAATATTATCATAACTGATGATGTGTACCTAATTCCGGGTAACCTTCCCCTCGATCCTTTTGGAGTTTCATGGGAGTCTCCATGAAGGACTGTCTGCTACATCTGAGAGACCCTAAAAAGAAAACACAGATTTGGAAGAAATCAGTAATGGGTAAACCCTGTAGCTAAAGAATTTTATGTAGCTGAAGAGTCAACAGTAGAAGACACAACCCCAACTGGAGATGAGTCTGGCATTCTTGGGAAGACAATATTAGAGCAGAATAGGCTGGTGGGACGGAATGAGCATTTTCTCCATTCGCGAAGGCCATAGGAGTGCCCAGAAGTAGTCTTATTCTGATGAGGAAGCAGATGATGGTCTTTCCTGCCAGAGAAGGTAGCATTTTATTAGACCCTAGGGAGAACAGGATTCTAAAGATGGTGCAGGACAGGGCACCTTCCAGACCAAGGCGGTGGTGGGGATGTGGAGGAACGACCTGGGAGGTGGAGTGCAGGCCTCCAGAATTTGAGAGCTCCCATGAGAGGCATGAACGTTAAGTGCTTTGAAGAAGGCTGGAGTGAAGGGGTCGGGTGGGGAGACATTGTTCCCTGGAGGCCAAGAGAGCTGTCTAGGAAGAGTGTGCTCTTGCTTGTGAAGGTTGGCGGTGAGCATGCCTGCAGACAGAGGCCTGAGCACAGAGGAGGGATGGCGGCCCCCCACCCCCTCGTGCCTGCTCGCTGCTGGTGGTATCTGCGCTCGAGTTCTATCAGGTCCCGCGTTCCTCTTTTTACTTTTGCACAGTTGGAAAGTGGGGTACACTGCCAAGGCAGACATGGGGCAGAGCTACCTTCCATCAGCCGGAAATGGCAGCTGCAGATCTCTAGGCCTTTTTCTTTGTGGGAGTCAGAGACAGAGGGGTACAAGCTTTGCTTTCTTTACGTCCCAGTCCTGAGATCTCCGTGGGCTGATGGTAGGCTAGTGGCTCAGCTTCGATGGGCCAAGGAGCCATCCCTTCCTCAACAGTTAAAATGAGGACACAATCTTGGTTGTAGGATCCCCACTGCTCAAATCAAGGCCCCATCCTTCCATTTTCTGCTTTCCTACACTTTGGCTGTCCTCTCTCACCTTCGATTCATCTGCTTTAATCACTTCGTGGTCTAACCACACTGTATCTGTGATAAATGTGCGTGCCCACTGCTAACTTAGCACATGCATGTTTAATGAAATTCTCTGAGGCCGTTAAATAATATACACGCTTCATGTGTGTGTAAAAAGAAAAAGTGCTCTTGAAGCTTAAAGTCGAATTCCAGATATACGAATGAATCTTTACTCTTAGAACAGAAGGGAGATTTTGTTGGGAAAGGGCTGGTGGACATTAAAATGTATGTATACTCTAATCAATGTCATTAATAATTTTGTCTTTTGGGTTTGCATCTGCTACTGTTTTGGACAGTTGGGGTTTCTGTCAGGGTGAAATGGTATTCACCATTGTAGCGGGTTAGTTCTGGTCAACCTGACGCAGCTAGTGTCATCTGGGAGGAGGGATCTTTAGTCGAGGAAAAATGGCTTCATCTGACTGGCCTACAGGCAGGCCTTTGGAGTATTTCTTGATTAATGGTTGATGTAGGAGGGCCCAGCCTATTGTGGGCAATACCACCCTTGGCCAGGTTGTCCTGGGAAGTATTAAAAAAAAAAAAAAAAACTGAATGTGAGCCCGAGAGTCAGCCAGAGAGCAGTGATCCTCTGTGGTCTCTGCATCAATTCCTACTCTGGCTCCCCCTCATGATGGAACTGTAAGTTTTAAGAAGAAATAAACCCATTCCTCCCCAAGTTGATTTGGTCGTGGTGTTCACCCCAGCGACAGAAACCCAAACTAGAACATGTGTAAGGTATAGTTCTCGTAGGCATCCAAGACTAGATAGGTTGGTGTGTCTAACTAGTTGCGACTAAGCTCAGGCCGATTTTTACATTTGTATGTTCTTGAGAATATGGCAAGTTCTTGGTACACATACCGTATTTACCACATTGAACATATGAATATACTTAATTTAGTAAGGGACTTGTGTCACAAGGAATAGCTCTTTTAATACTGCTTTCCTTCTTCTGAAATTTATGCTGAGCACAACTTTTTATGTTATTTTTTTTCTGGAGCCAACTATTTTAAAACAAGAAATACATTAATAAGTAAAGGAATTTTTGAGCTATTTTGACCAGGCTGCTATGTGCAGGATTCCCATAATACTGCACTGTGGTGATGTGCAGTAGTTAAACTTAGTGGTGAGACTAAGAAACAAGGGAAGGGCTAGGGGAGATAGCTTCGTTGGTAGAGTGCTTGCCGTAAAAGCATGGGCACCTGAGTTCAGCCTCCAGAATCTATAGAAAAGCATGTTGCTGCATGCTTATAGTCCCAGTAGTGGCTGAGACAGAGACAGGTAGACTGCTGGGGTTTGTTGATCAGCCAGCCTAACCTAATCAGCACTCTCTAGACCACTGAGAGACCTTGTCTCAAAAAACAAGCTGGTTAGTTACTCAAGAAAGAACTCAAGGTTGACCTCTACAAGCACATGTATGTGTAAGTGTGAGCATGCACACACACACCCACAGCATGGCATACACATACACAAAAAAGTAAAAACAGCAAAAAGTAGCTGATAATTTAATTTTAATAAAAAAAATTAGTGACATTAGAGACCAGTTGTTTTATCTTTTTGATGACCATGAATAATGCAAGTCCCAGTCAGTTCTCTGATCCTTTTAAACATACCATCACTTCTGTTCTTACTTCCTTTGTCTTACATTTCCCTGTTTGTGCCACAGATTTATATATATTTATATCCCCCCCCCCGCGCATGCCTCCTCTTTCTGACTTCTTCCTACATCCCTTATCTGCTCTTCAATGGTTGAAACGTTTTTGCCTGCTAGCAAACCATAGCACTTTAGTTCGTGTATTAAAAATAAATCATCTCCTGGAGGGATAGGTCTCTGGTGGAGGACTTGATTAGTGTTCACGAAGCTCTGGGTTAGGTGCTCAGCACTGTTTTGAAAATGAGTAAGTAAAAACAAATCTCAATTCTGAGGTTGCAAATATTATAATAATAACTGACATCTATAGCATGCTCACCCTGTTCCAGAAGTCAGCGGGCGCTTTTTGGGGATTGTCATATTTCATACAAGAACCCTGTGTAGTAAGGTCAAGGGGTGGATGAACTTACCAATGAAAAGTTCACAGCCAGAACAGTCAGAATGAGATAGAGCCACCTCTCCACCCCTGCCCTGCTCCCTTGGGTCCCAGTGACCTTGTTCTGGATCTCATGCTAGTGACCAGTTCTGTTCCCTCTGTTGCTTCAGCAGTTCAGACTGTCACAGTATAATGATTGCAGGCAGGGTTTTGACAGACAGCATAGCCAAGACCCTCTCTTCTTGCAGTCCTGAGTCTGAAATGCCCTTGGAGAGCTGTGATTTGCTAAATACATGCAATGCCCAGCTGTTTTCTGGGAGGCAGGAAAGTCTTCACTCTGTGCTGGCGAGTTTTATGTCAACTTGACACAAGCTTGAGTCATTTTGGAAGAGGGAACTGTTGTAAAACAAAACAAGAGAGACCTTGGCAGCAGTGGGTGAGAGTCCATGGCGGGGCGGGTAAGGGACAGACATGCCATGCCGGCAGAGCTTATGTGGGAGTCTTATTGAGATAAAGAAAGTGGAGGAGGGGGAAGAAGGAAAGAGAAATACCGAGAGAAAGAGGAAGAAGAAGGCTTGGACCAGTGGGGAAGAGAGATTGGGAAGGGGCTGGCCAGGCTACTGCCTGGGTTTATCTTGCCAGGTGATAGGGGCCAGCATGATGCCAAAATCCTGAAAGGAAGCTCAGTTTTAAACATGCTCCCCTTAGACTGGTCTGTGGGCAAGCTTATGGAGCATTTTCCTGAATGATGCTTTATGTGGGAGGACACAGTTCACATGGACAGTGCCGCCCCTGGACTGGTAGTCCTGTGTGCTCTATTAGGGCGCTAGGCTGAGCAAGCCACGAAGAACAATCCTTCCGGTCAACAGCATTGCTCCACAGCCTCTCTGTCAGTTCCTGCCTCCAGGTTCCTGCCTCGAGGTCCTACCCTGACTTCCCTGGATGATAGGCTACCAGTCGTAAGCTGAAATAAACCCTTTCTTTTCCGAGTTGCCTTTTGGTCTTGGTGTTCACCCCGGCTACAGACACCCTGACTAAGGTAGCCCCCTATAGTGGAGTTCCTGACATGTTTCTGGTCTTGTGTCCCTCCTGCCTGTGTTGCCTGCCCTATGGAGGCCACTCAGGATATGGACACCTATGAGACCTGTGTAAGAAGCTGAGAATATAAAGCGATTTGCTAAAAGGAATTTGTATTGGCATAACATTGTAAAAGCCATGTTTTCATATAGTCTTCTGATCCTTGGAGACACATAGCATCTATTAAATTAAATTCGAAATCATAATCACTCATTTCATAGCAGTGCTTATATTCTTACCTTGTAAAATTAATACAGATCTCTAAACTACAGAGAAGCCGGGCGGTGGTGGCGCACGCCTTTAATCCCAGCACTTGGGAGGCAGAGGCAGGCGGATCTCTGTGAGTTCGAGACCAGCCTGGTCTACAAGAGCTAGTTCCAGGATAGGCTCCAAAACCACAGAGAAACCCTGTCTCGAAAAACCAAAAAAAAAAAAAAAAAAAAAACTACAGAGAAACCCTGTCTTGAAAAACAACAACACCCACCCCCCCAAAAATAATACAGACCTGTTTTCCAAAGATTTTTTTAAAAAATATCTGACTTTCGTGCATTCATGGTTTGCTTTTCCTAATAAATTTCTTTTGGAAAAATTATGCTTTTAAGTGTTGCCGTGAAGAAGCATTTGGACATCGGTGAAAAGCTTGATAATTAATGTTATCTGAATGCTTATTTACCTCAGCTAAGAAGTACTGAAATTAACCCTCATGAAGCAAGCGTGTTTCTTGACGAGTTTATTTTTCAAAAGCTGTTTTGTTGTTTGCATGATCTTAAGGTGACCAGACAGATGTGTGTCACATTTTTAACTTTCATACGTAGGTGTATGTTTTTCCTTTCCTCCTGTCAGTCCCCCGAAAGGCTTCAGTATTTCAGTGGAATTGTAAGGATGACACCCTAGTTTTGCGGGGAAAAGGGAACTAATGCCTGGCAAGAAAAAATAATGCATAATAATATAAAATACGCTTTACATTGGGATTCTCAGGCAGAGTGTTAGCTTTCCACCGCTATAACGAAATCACCAAGATCCACAGTTCGTAAAGAGAAAGGCTTGACTGGATAATGCTTTATGGTTTCCAGTTTGTGATTGGTTGACCCTGTTTCAGTGTTAGCATATCCTGCCTGATTACATGAAGGACAGTGGCTCACCTCACAGCCGAAAAGCAATGAGAAAAGGAACCAGAGGCCCACGATCCCATTCAGAGACCTAAGAACCTTCCGTAAATTTCCCCCTTCCAAAGGCTCCGCTGACTCGGCGGTACCACTCCAGGGGCCCAGTCTTGAGGGGACATGTACAGTCTGTACTTTGGCTTCTGGAGGCTGTTTTCCCCCAAGATACTATTTTTATTGATTATTTTGGAATTTACGTAATGTACCCAATCACACTTGGTTCCTGTACTCGGCCCTCCAGGTCCTCCAACCTTCCTCCCCTCCCCTCCTTTTTCTGTTTTCAGTCACCTGTAGTGGTCTACAGTGTTTGAGGGCCTTTTCTTCTGAATGCCTTTAGAAGTTAGGTTTTTATTTTGGAAAGCAGCCAAAAGGCCTGTGGAGTCCTACCTGCTTAATAACACAGGTAGGCACTTTGGGGAATTGTATTTTTGCTGAAACGTAAGTTCAAACTGTTAGGCACCAAGAGTGATTTTTTTTTTTATTATTGTATATCTCATGAACTACTGTAAAAGAAAATGTCAAAGGGGGCATTAGGGGAAAGTATTGAGGAGTGGCAGAATGGGAATAGCCATGGGCCTCCCCAAGGCAACTGAAGAATGACATGATTTGAATATAGAAATTCCTTGGTGCCTCTTAGGGACCTCTTAGTTTGGTATTATATGTCATACATCAGGCGTAATTAATATTATTTGATTTAAAACTAATTTTAGAGTACTTTCAACACTCTCAACCTTTAATGTGGAGGTTAGTGGTTTGCTGGGCATATGCCTGTTCCATTTAGAAGTTCCCATGAGTAGATGCTAGAAAGGAATGGCGGTTTGAAAGAAAATGGCCCCCCAGAGGGGAGTAGCAATATTAAGAGGTGTGGCTTTGTAAGAGTACGTGTGGCCTTGTTGAAGGATGTGTATCACTATGGGGGTGGACTTTGAGGTCTCCTATGCTCAGTCTACACACAGTGTGACACACAGTTCACTTCATGTTGTCTGTGGATCAAGAAGTATAACTCAGCCCCAATAAGGACCCTGTCTGCCTGCACGCCACCTTACTTTCCACCATGATAATAATGGACTCGACCTTTGATATTGTAAGCCAGCCCAATTCAGTGTTTTCCCATATAAGAGTTGCTGTGATCATGGTGTCCCTTCACAGCAGTAAAACCCTAAGACAAAAGGTAAACAGCTTCTTCCTCTGTATATTTGAAGCTTTAAATGCTGGTCAAAATCTTCAGTATCCAAGGCCACTGGGTTCTCGTGGCTGTGTTGTTGGGGTTTCCTGCCAGTCCCTGCCAATGTTGAGTGTGGAGTTGTTTCACTGCCTCTCTTCAGATGCACGCGTTGTTCAGCAAGTCAGTTCACCATTGCAAGAGGGAGCATCCTGGGAGCACTGCGCTATGGTAGGAGGTGTTTACGATGCTGAGACTTTGCTTTGTGAATGATGTGGTTTGTGGGATGGACTTTTGCAGAACTCTGTAGTAGCAGTCAGCTTCCTGCACTGGGGCACCCAAGTCTAACGATGCCCACTGTGCTTCTGCCATACAAGACTTTGGAAGTGGACGTTTGTTGCAGGGCCTGTTATTACTGACACTAAGGTTTGCTACCCACAGCCCATTGTCTTCTGTGGTCATGCCTCCTTGGTCTCCTTACAGAAGTCAAATCGGAAACTAGGAATGGAAATACTGTCCCGCTAAAGTCTGCTTCACCTTCTTTCTGAGGAGCCTCTAAGCACATAGGAATAGATGTGGTGGAATTAAGACATAGACTGTGTGGGAAGAAGGGAATTGCTTTCATCCTGGAGTCTTCTCATGCTTGGTGAAATCCACTTGTTTATGTTAGGCTTGGAGATACTTTAGAATTCACTTTAATGCACTGCGCAGTGCTTTGGAAATGACAGCTGAATTTAGGCAGTTTGTTTGCAGAACGAATTTTTGAACCTTTCATTGTGTTTGAGGTAAATAGTGACATACTAGAAGCCATAAGCAGAATCCTTTCCGTTTTTTTCTCATGCCACATGGTCCCATCAGGCTTCTGGTAGAACATGTTTTTCATTATTTAAAATAGCCACGCTGGACCGGGAAAACCATGAAAACATCCATAAAGTCAATTATATTTGGGACACACCCTCTCCTTTGCTGGTTAAGCCTAGTGTCAATTTTATAACATTCCTTTGTTAGCAAAGTCAATATGGTTGCCGTGCAATGCTGTAGCAATGTTCAACTCATTGTGTGCAGACATTTCTAGAGTAAGAGAATGCTAACAAGTACCCAGCTGTAGGACTAACGAGTACGCAGCTGTAGTACTAACGAGTACCCAGCTTGAGCACTAATGAGTACCCAACTGTTTACTAGCCCACACTTACCAAGACTGGTGTGTAGCTAGGACAGGATACATTGTGAACTTAGTATGTGTTTTAATGCTTTAGGCTGATGATGCTTGGTTATTGTAGCAAATTATATGAATCTTTTTTCTCCTCGTATCCTTTGATTCTTTAGAGTTTACATTATTGATGTGGTTCTGTGATATAAAAAGATCCGTAACTTTCTGTAAGGATTTGGAAGTCAAGAGTTAGTGATAATTACAACTACCAATAGTTATTTGTATGCCAGATGCCACTATAAGAAATTTCTCAAGGGCTGGGGAGATGGCTCAGTGGTTTAAGTGGACCTAAGTTCAGGACCCCAGAACCAACATAAGGCCAGGCATGGCGGCATGCATCTACAGTCCTGGAGCTCCTACAGTGAGATGGAGACGGGAGTCCCAAGCACTCCTAAGCCAGCTATCCTGGTTGGCACAACAGTGAACAGAGACCCTTTCTCATACAAAGTGGATGGCGAGGACCAACACCCAAGTTGTCCTCCCACCCTCTGTGTACTTGAAATGGCACACATGTCCCCCCAGACACGCACACCTATGAGCGAGAGCACACATGAGTGACAGTGACAGACAGAGACAGAGAATGAGACGTTTCTTGAAAACTGAAGCTAGGCAATGTCCTTCTGACTGTCAGTGCTCAGCACCATCAGGCGCTCAATTATCTATGGAAAGAAGGAGCCTAGCAGGAAGTCAGATTAATGGGAGCTAGGGAAGGGTGTGAGAGAGAAAACTGAAAGGCTATGGCAGCTGATTAGCGTCCTGCTATGCTCCTCTAGGTGTTATGTGAAGTATCAGAGAAACATAGGTCTTACAAGACTCGGGTGCCAGCTTCACGGAAATACATCACTCTGGTCATGGTTTTCCATGATGTAACTATAAATAATGATGTATGTGTGCATTTTAAAATAGGAATATTGCAGAATCCACGAGCAAAGGGCTAGAGGGAAAGATTAGATTTTGATGTAGGCAGAAGTGAAGAGATATTTTGCAGGGGAAATGGCTTTGGCTTGATGGTGACCTGCAAGCTCTTGAGGTTAGGGACCACTTTATATCCCCAGAACCCTCAGTATACCTAGATAGAATGTCTTCAGTGCTCAACAAATGTTAGGGAGGTTGATAGTCTGGCCAGGAGGGTGAGTGTGGGTGAGGAATGTAAGTGATAAGCTCTTCTAAGCCTATAACTATGGCCTCTAGCCTCAAAAATGGTCAGCTAGGGGATGGGTGAAGCAGCTTAAACTTGGATTTCTTATTTGTAATAAGTAATGACTAGAAGTTAGTCTAAATTATTTCTCAATGTAAAAGATCACTTTCTTATTTTTTTTTCTTTACACTGGCATAATTAAGCATTGCTAATTGATAATCTGTCTCTAACTCAAAGAGAGGCTCATGGCTGTGAGATGGCCCTACTGGTAAAGAAGTTTGCCGTCAAACCCGACGACCTGAGGTCAATTCCTGGAAAGACTTGAGACACGCTGGAAGGAGAGAACCAAGTCCCTCAAGTTGTCCTCTGACCTTGACAAGCGTGCCCTGGCATGCACCCACACGCCCACATAAACAAATGTGATAATAGTTTCTAAAGGAGGCTTTGCTAGTGAAGCACTATTAGAGCCAACATTCTCCCCTGATGAGAGGAGTCTTCTGGCGCGTTCTTAATTGGGTAGTGGGTATTGTAGTTAGATGGTAGGTTACGGCAGAAGATGAGCAACCATGATTTATTCAGAATTTATTGCACAGAGAGCCACACAGTGGACCCTCGCTGTTCATTGATTTAGCACTCACAAATTCAGTTATTCATGACACACTGACCCAGGAGATCCATAGCATGTAGCAATTTGTAATTTGAATCAGATGTGCTCTGAAGCAGCTGTGCAGGAGTGGCGCACTTACCCAGTGACAAGCCAACCGCCCAGTTGTTTTTAGCTCATTATCACACACGTAGGAAGTCAAGAACTGGTCAAAGGTTTTCTTCTTGATGAAACAGACAATGCTAAGAGCCGACATTGTGGGTGAAGAGGATGTAACGGGGTCCTAGAAAGTGATCTGGTTTGGGTTTTTTTGTTTAATCTGAAAACTGAAATCTGGGACTAATTAAAATACTGTTATGCTTGTGTTTGGCAGTAGTTTGAGTCATCGAAACACATGTATAACAAACCAAGAAGAGCAGTCTCTGGAAATGCGTCCACAGCACGCTGGCCAGAATCAAATTGCACTCTCTAAAGCCGTTGTAGTCTAGTGTGGTGCACCAATTAGGCCCCTCATAAAGTGACCACAGAATTTCCTTTGGGAAATCCTGAGTCTCCTATATTGTCATTGCTTACACAGAGGAGGCCCAGCAATTATATGAACTATTTTTTAATACAACCATTAATTTTGAGGGCTGTTTGACAGATCTCAAATCTCTTCTAAAGTTTTGAAAAGGTCAGATAAAATCTCACCCCCAGTATATGCCAAAAGTCATGGGTATCAAACATTGTTCCCATTTTCCATAAAGAGTGTCTGGCTGATGGGATTCCGTTAACCTCTAAGGAGGAAGCATCTTGCATGGGGAAAACTGAAAAACTGCCATCTCCAAGTAGAACCAGGAACCAAAGAGAAGACTGTGTAAATCCCAGAGCTCCTGACCCTGGGCATTGAGTCAGGAGGTAAAGGTAGCTCCTAAGGCTGTTATGAAAAACACTTAAAAGAGAAATTCACAGGTCACTGTCACTATGCCACTGAGCTCCCAGCATCCCCAAAGAAACCCTGTGGGATTATCCCTTGCCTGTATCTCATCCCTTCCACCTTCTCCTCCTCCTTTTCCTCCCTCTCTTCTCTTCCACGTCTGTTTTCTCCAATGCCTCTCTCTCTACATTACTTTTCCCCTTCAGGGCAAATTTTCCTGTTCGCAGTTACAGTGGGGACAAAGAAGAGATAGCCTTGACATCAGACTTAAAATTTAAAATTTAAGATATCCCAGAGAATGGGTGCACCTGTAAATAAAGGAAATAGTGGTAGTAGAAAAGGGAAGAACAGACGGGGTGGGGGAAATATAGACGCGGAAGGCTGGCTCCGTCTACCTCTTTCACTAGACCAGAGGGTCTGTACAGAGCGTAAGATAGGCCATGCAGAAGCGTTTACAAGATAGCCTTTCAGTCCTCTCAGGGAGGTGACTTCAGGTCGACCTCAGATGGAGAGGCAGAACAAGATGAGGGCAGTGTTGTCTAACTCTGAGCAGGCAGGAGCAGCAGGATGTGGCTCTGCACAGAGAAATGTTTTCAGAGGTTGGAGCCACGCCTAGCCGGCCCCAGGAGCCCATAGATAACTGGCCTTTATATGTGTCCTTCTACCATCTTGGATTCTGAAGAACTCCAGCTACTCATATCAGTTCATCTAGTCATAGTTTCTGCTTGGCTCTGCCCAGACTTTCTGTTCTGAAGGGGTTAGGGAATATACCCGAGCTCTAAATGCCCTGGAAATTAGGCAGCTTCAAAGAGAGTTTTTCATGGGCACTGCTTTCCTTGAGTCTCAAGAAAGATTAATCCGACTCCCATCTCCGCAAGCCTTCCTTCGCATTCCTAGTATTTGTGTTTGCAAACCTCACGGGATGTGGCTCTCCGTCTGTCAGGGTGGGCGGCCTGTCAGCAGCTGGCTAGTGGACCGTGCCACCAGTGGTCACACTGAGAGGTTGCTCTTTTGACCTTCTCAGCCATGCCACTTTCATAAAGTACCCTTTTTGTTGTGGCTCAGTCTGTTATGTTTATCTGGCTTGATGATAAAGGAGCTTTAAAATCATGTTTACACTAGATTCTAAGTGGTCTTAAGTATTATGTGAGAGATTTGAATAACTGTTGGGGGAGATGCTAACTGCAGATGGAAGGCCAAGGAGTCTGGGGTTATGATGAATGACTGTGGCTTGGTAGGACCAGTAGAAGATTCCCTGGGGGGCTTGGTTTTGGGCCATTAGCTCAGTGACCTTTTGATAGGCCATTGGCTTTGTAAGCCACTGTTTTCTTCGTAAATATCTAAGAATTTCTGATGAAAACTAGTTTACTTTTAGCAATGAAGTCCTGAAGACAGAACCATCCCTACATCTTTATTCACAAACCAACATTAATTCGTCCACTGCCATGTAATTAAATCTTCAAATCTGCACACCCCCCATTTCATTACATAGAGTTAAGTTGATTTGTTAAATTCTGATTTATAGAGTATTTCACAAGAAATCTAAGCCCACTGATGACAAGGTCATCTCATCCATCTCATTTTTGCTAAAATACCCAACTTAACTGTGGCATATTACATGGTAGTTGGTTATCAAGGACTTTAAAGTTTGCGAGAGGAAATTGATCTTCCAGGTACCTTTAACAAGTAGATGGAGCACTCACATTCAGTTTGAGTATCTCTCAAGCAATTCTTCAAAATGATTTGTTTGCTTTTGCTCTTAAAAAGCACAAGATAAGCCTTGTGTAGTGGCACATGCCTTTTCTCCCAGCACAAGGGAGGGAGATGCAGACTGATCTCTGTGAGTTCAAGGCCAGCCTGATTTACACAGAGAGTTCCAGGACAGCCAGGGTTAAATAGTGAGACCTTGTCAAAAGCAAAACAAAGGACAAGATGCATCCACTGTCCAAACGATAGATTTTTGTGGGGACTTGTTGCCAGGAGATCCAGCTGATCCTGCTGGGACCCATGTGTCCATTCTCTTTTTCTCTTAGAAATGGAAATTTGTAATCAGAGGTTTGACCGCCCAGAATAAAGAGGACGTTTCCCACACTCTTACAAGTGGATGAGGACATGTGCCTAAGTCCTGGTCTTCAAAGTTAGCAGAAATAATTACGTAACAGCTTTGAGTCTTGCCACCTAAAATTACTGATTTCGCTTCCTCCTTTGCTACTGTGTGGAATGGTATATGGACCAGGGCTACATAGTGTTGGTTGGAAAGCAAAAAGCTAGAAGGAATTTTGGTTGCACACACTTTGTGGAACTGGTTTCTGGGAACATTTGTGAAGTTAATTTTCAGTGTCAGGACCCCAGCAAATTGATACAGATTCACACCTGTAGAAGTGTGAATTTGTGAATCTTAGCTCACTACAAATTATCTTGTCTTTTAAGTTCATTCTGATGAGATTTGTTTGTGGATATCCTTCGACACATTTGAGAGCCGCAGCACTGAAGCCTGTGTAGCACACACCAGAGCAGCAGCCTGAGCCCGAAAGCCAGTTTGTCCTCTGTATTGTGGTTCTCCAGGGATGATAACGTCAGGAAGAAATGGATGTTGTTCAATTAGAAGAGGCTGAGCTGGGATAGGACCTCCTCTCAGTCTATCAAGCATGTCCTTTGATACCTAGAGCCCGTTCCACCCTACAGCTGCTGGAAAGGCAGGCAGGCAAGATGAAGCGGGCACCTTTTCTAGGACACAGGAAAATAGTTGCTAAGAGACTAATGTCTTCTGGCAGATGTGCTCAAGGACGGCACCTGGATAGCCGCAAGAAAGCCTGCAAATTTGTCACCCATGGCCCTCCTCCAGCCCTGTTGCTTACCAACCCCATCAGTGACTCTGGGCCGAGATTCTTTGTTTCAGAAAGCCTTCCGGCATACTGCAGTTGAGGACCATTAAGTGCTAGAAGTCAGCAGAGTGAGATTTGCATCTCGTGTACCCCAATGAGAGTCCTAAGTTCTGAAGGATATTGGCTGGAATGGAAGGACCAAGTGAGGGATCGGGGAACAGTTAAATTAGGCCAGCATACTTGGACCGTTCCTAGAGGATTCTGGACACTGCACCTTCTCTCTTTGGTAACAGGAATAATTCAGAATTCACACTCCTTTGACATGATGAGTCAGACAGACTTATAAGCTGTGATTCTTAAATCATTGGTATGTTTTAAATGGGAAAGGTTATATTAACAGTGATGAATTAGAGAGCTATTGCCAGACTCAACCCCCATTCCAGCCCCACAACTGAAAGACAGCTTAGAGTGAGGAGCCCAGCCCTTTAATACTTACGGGGCGGGGGGGGGGCGCAGGGAGTATAACTTCCATGTAATGGCTACCCTGAATATAAGTGCCCATTTAATAAATTATTTTTTGTAATGCCTTTTCCATTTTGGTAGTTGAAGTTTGGAGTACTATAATTATCATTTCTGGGAAAAAAAAATACGCTTGACTGTATTTTTGTTTTTGCTCCAGGTCAAGTTGTAGTTCAGGGTGGAAAGTCAACACATCCCTTTGCTCAGCTGCAGCCCACATACTTGTCGTCTCGGGTGCCCTCTTGGCGGTCGCTGTGGGCCAGCATTTGTGCACCGGGTACACAGAGAATACAAAGACGCCATAGAAACGTGGGGCCCTCTCAAGGGTTTGCCCCAAGAGCTAGCCTGGTTGGGAAGTGTGTGGGAGCTGAAGAAACAGTCCAGAGGGGGTGGAAACGCCTTCAGAGAAAGAGTTTGAAGCAGAAGCGGAGCTGTGATGTGAGGCCCGGAGCACTCCCTGTGAGTGTATAAATGCTGTCAGCCTTTCTTTGTTATTAGAGATACCTGGTACTGTCCTCTGCCCACTCATCGGTATAACATCTATGTATGCAGGGGCCCATCTATGTACCTGGAATGGAGAAGTATGGAGAAGTAGACGGTGGAGAACCTTCGGTGGTTCTTCTTTCTCCATAGATGGAGTTATAGACTGTTCCCTCATTAATCGGGTTGAAAGGAATGAATAAGAGCAGAAGCATTTGACTCTCTAAGATGACGGAAGCATTCTGTGCTCTATAGGGGCAGTCGGGTCTGTGTTTCATAATGAACCTTAACATTATCACTAGTGGTCACTTCAGTGACCACACCCGTCTTCCGGGATAGCCTATTTAACCTGCTAGGCATTAGACTTAAAACAATAAGAAAAAGCACCAGGACTCTAGAGCAGTGGTTCTCAACCCTCCTAATGCTGTGACCCTTTAATACAGCTCCTCATGTTGTGGTGATTCCCAAGCCATAAAATTCTTTTTCATTGCTGCTTCATAACTGAAATTTCACTACTGTCACGAATTGTAACGTAAACATCTGTTCTTTCTGATGGTCTTTGGCGACCCTGTGAAAGGGTCATTTGACTCCCCAGAGGAGTCACGACCCACAGATTGAGAACCATTGCTCTAGAGCTTGGATACACATACTGTGCTCTACATAATAGGAGTATATATATATGTGTGTGTGTGTGTGTGTGTGTGTGTGTGTATGTGTGTGTATATATATATATATATATATATATATATATATATATATATATATTCTGCCACTCTTCAAGCCAGTCTTGTACAATAAGATTTCTCATCTTAACACCCGAGGGTTCTGAGGCTCTATAAAATGTATAATTTATATAGGGTAGCAGAGATAGGTGGTGAAGGCATATGTGCACGCATTCATGCATGTGTGCACTTGTGCATGTGTCTAGACTGTTCTAGTAAGTAACGGTGGTACAGTGATGGCATCACCAAGCTACTGACTGCTGAGCATGCACCAGGCACATGACTTCTTGCAGCCTCCTTTATCTTGCTAATAACAACCCTAAGGAAGCTCCAACTCAGAACCATTTGGTGAAGATGGCACAACTTGTTTTTAAAAACCCAAGATTTGAACCCAGTTCTTGTTTCTTAAGCCTTTGTGGCTATAATATGACTCCTATATAAAACTGGTCTAAAAGTGGCTAAAAATAATCTCTGTTCAGTGTCAACTGAATGGTTCAGACAAACGGATTATCTTCCCTGAGGTGGAACTTAAAAAGAGAAAGAGAGGAGGCAGAAAAAAATGGCCAACATATTTTTTCCAAGCATTTATTTATAATTTTAGCCACATGTCTGTGTCCAGCATGTGCGGACCTGCGTGAGAACTTCCAGTGGAACAGTTAAACAGCCTGCTCTTCCTTATTTTCTGCTGCTGTCGTCAGTGGGGATGGAATAGCAACAGAATGTTCTGTGCCACCCCCTACCTGTCCCTTATTCCTGCTGCTTGAGCCCTCCTTAATTCTTCTCTTAAGTGATGTCATCTGCCACAACTCCAAAGGTCTCATATCATCATAAAATAGTACTAAAGAACTTCTCAAGATTTTTTAAAAGTTCATATATCACCTCTGAGACTCGGCAACTTATTGATAATACCTTCAATTTGATGTTCTCTCTCTGTGTGTGTCTCTCTGCGTCCCTCTCTCTCTCTCTCTCTCTCTCTCTCTCTCTCTCGTGTGTGTGTTGTGTGTTTTCACATTTTCTCTTGTATTGCAAATACTTGAGAGTGTTGACAAACTGACATTTGGAAGGATGTGATAGGCTACTCCTTTCATTCAGTAAGCATTGGTCTTCTTGAATGAGCCGACGCCAAGGGCTTTGGAACCTGATTGAGTAGGAAATGCTCCTAGAAGCTGGCTGGAGTGTGTTCATTGAGCACACCCACAAGGGCCGGCCCTACATTTTATAGCTGAGGAACACCAGACCCTTCCTTCCCTCGTGTTTAAGATCTGGCGTTTTATTGTACTCTTGTCAAAGCAGTGCCGTCCTTGTAGGAAAGAGCAGAGTTACAGCATCCATTCCTTGGGGATGCTAAGCACGGAAGGCAACTAGACCCACAGAATGCTGCGGCAAATTGAGGATTCTGTTTGTGTTCTGTAATGGATGTCGCCTTCTGGTAGGACCCGTCCCAGAGAGCTAATGTTTACACCTCCTTGACATTTTCAAGCTGTGAGGAAGAGTGTTTTTTAAGATGCCGCTTAACTGACTGTGAAGCTAGTTCATTTAGGCTTCCCTCGGTTATCATTTGTCCTGCATCCTAATAATTACGATTCCTCTGTGGGGGGAGGGGAGCCCAGCATGTGACAAACAAGGCGGGGTATTTACAGAGGTGGCTCTATTAGGTAAAACGAATCATTTTAAAACCAACATTTGGTACTTTGTACCTTTATTCTAACCTATATTTAGGCCTTCTCTTATTGTCAGAGTTCTTTTTAAGAAACAGATTGTAACATTTTGGAATTCATTATGGTGTATGAATATGTAACTATAATTGTTTGAATGGCAAATCCGTCTGGCAGTAAATTGAATATACTTCCTTGCTATGAATTCACAGATGACACAATAAAATTTCTCTGGGCTGGGAATTCTGCTGTCACATGCAAACTGTTGAAAGTTAAGAAGAATGCACACACTTTACACTCAGGGTCTGCCTCTGGCCCCAAGCCTTCTGCCCATGATCAAAAGGCGATCTTGGGTTTTGCCTCCTCTCGGGTAACTCTGATCCCTTCAAAGAAGATTCCAGAGAAGGCTGGTTCGGTCATATTTTCTAAGAACTAAGACAGCTTTGAATTTCCTGAGATCACAGGACAAGGGCCGGCACAGGATGCTGACCACATCCACGACTGCACATTTTCGTTGCCTTGGGAGTCTTTGGAACACTTTGCATTGCTGGAGTAGCACACTTCCACCCCGAGCTTTCGGGTTCTGTTTCCCAGGCAATTCTGACAGGAGGCAAGGAGTGAGTGAACCCTTGTAGAGTTTTTAGACTCAGATTCCTTGGCCTCGTTCCCAGAGTTTCTGATTCTTTACACTAGATGAGGACCTTAGGATTTTCATTTCTGGCAAATGCCCAGGAGATGCTGATGGCCTCGGCCCTGGGGGTCACTGAAAAGCAGCACCCTGGCTCAGCCCATCTTAAACTTTACAGTGTCCTGCTGCTGAAGTACAGCTGCTCCACTTCCTAGCAGTGCTGCCGCCCACTGCTGACTGCGGGCCACACCTGGAGTAGCCAGTCTGTACGCTCTAGGTCAGCAGTACCCGGAGCTAGGAAAGCTGTGTGGTCCACGGGTCCCTAAACATGTCTTGAAGTGTAATATGCAGACTGGAGCTCTGAGCTGGCCAGACTAGAAGAGTCAATTGGTCCTTTGGTACCCGTGGTTTGCCTTGAGTGTGTGAAGCCGCCCTGGCAAACGCTGTTTCCATAGCGAGTGTCCTTGGAAAGATTTTCAGTTTGCCGAAGGAGTCGGGGCTGTTTCGTCACCTGAAGAACACAATGGGATCGCCTGGGAGCTGCTGAAATAAATATACAGACCCCCCCACACACACCTCTCTTTCCGAGCAATCAGATCTAATCAGTGAGGTGTTTTCCAGACAGTGGTGTTTTTAAAAGCGTTGTGAGTGATTTTAATGCACACACACAGCCAGAGTGTAGAAGACTGAATTAAAACATTACATCCAGTAGTTGTGTAGATCCTTTACTGTTTTCTTCGTCGTCTTCAGGCTGAGTTATGTTGTGCTGTGATGCCGGGGGACTTTATTAGGCAATTGAAAACACTTTAACTTGGCATCTTTAATAAACCATGCAGGGAAGGCCCTATGCAGGGTCTCCTGCTCTTAAAGCCCAACTTCAGGGGAAAAGAAAGAACTGGAAAAGTAGTGTGGGTGTTTCTGAAGGAGCTGAAATATGAAGTATTCCTGGTTCTGTGTCAACAAAAGCCTAATTTTCCCCCCTTGGGGTTATGATTGTGTGGAGCAAGTCTTCACAGCAAAGCCTGCCAAAAAAGGTTATGATAAAATCATGGAATGTGAATGAAAAGAATTCTCCAGTGTAGCTTTTAAAGGAGTCGGCCTCTAAACTTGAAAGCAGGGGGATGACATATGTACTGCATTTGCTATAGAAGTTTCCAGAACAGAATAACGCTGCATGCAGGCAAGAATTGGGCCCGGTGCTGTCTCTGTGGCTAAGAACAAACGAAACAGGACAGCTGGCAGTGCACTGATGAGCACTCACCAAAGACCTGCCTTCCTTGCCATTACAAAGCCATGCTGAACTGAGTGTTTGAGCAGAATCATGGCCACGGACTAGACATACAAGTCCTAGACGAGCCAAATACAGAACTTTTGCTTTGGGCATTATGGACTACAGAAAGAATTGTGAATTTTGGCAGCTCAGCCACTCATCATGTGTCCTCAGCCAGGTGTCTTAGCTTCCCGGGATCTGTCTTGTCATCTGTTGGGTACAGATGAAAATGTCTCCTTTTCACTGAAGAGCACAAGGCGGCGCGGTGGTTGGGAAGTCCTCAATTTGGAGAGGTTTTTTTTCCATTTCAATCCTTAATAAGAAATATTATACATCAAAATGTTTGCCTTGTGGCTTTTTTGGTGAGTTTTAATTGGTATTCTCTGCATGTTAATTATACTTCAGTTTAGATTTCTTTTTCCTAACTCTGAATATTCCTACTTAGAGTCAGCTCTGTCTTGCCTTCAAGGTGTTTTCCTTGCTGTTCCTTGGTTCTGGAGCATTCTTGTCTACTACTTGCATTCCTGTGGCCCTCTCTGTTATCACCATGTATTCCCTAGTAGCTAGCTTAGAACTCACTGTGTAGTCCAGGCTGACCTGGAACTTGCCATGCTGACTGTGTTTGTCTCCTGAAGGCTGGGATTGCAGGCATGTGCCACCAGGCCCTGCTCTTTCTTTGCTGCACTGAGGAACTCTGCTGGCTGATGCAGTGCCTTAGTATCATTGATTGTACTTCAAAGCCTTTATCGCCACCTGGCACTATGCTGAGCAGCCCTTTGTTTGAAAGCCTCTCTCTGGAGCCATAAATCCAAGAAAGGAGGACTTTGCTCCTTCCCTGCTCAAGTCATTCAGTTAATGTTTGTCAACTGAGTGAGTGAAAGACAGATACCAGGACTTCATAGACTAGGCTGCTATCACAGCATTTATCTCCAGATTCTATCAAGTGGCTGAGGGCCCCTGTGACACCCAAGGTCAATGTCACAGCTGTTCCCACCAGCGGAAGGAACACCACAGTGAGATCTGGAGCAGACAAGCATAGTAAGCCCTTCACCTCTTGACTTCGTACTCTGTGTCCTTACTGAAGTCTGTGGTATCAAAACTCATCCTAATTTTGGGTCTTTGAGTTATCTTAGGAGTTACTGGAATTCCCAGAGATGTCTCAGAATGGCGTATTAGGAGTTTAATATCAACAGGCAGAAGGAGTCAGAGTTGGTAGTGAGGGAGGACCCAACAACTCAACTATGCGGTTGAGTCTTCAAGAGTGAGATTTAAATTTCACTGCTGTTTTTCCAGTTTTCCAACAGCCAGTGTGCAATGTTCTGCTGCTGCCTGGAGTGACCATGTCAAGGGATTTAGAAGTCAAAGGAAGGCTTCGGTCTCAGATGTTTCGTGGAGCTCAACAAAATACACAGGGTTGGCAATAGTCTGGCTGTATGACTTTACCTCTCTCTTGAAAACTCATTTTTCCTATTTCCATCTAATAGCTGTCCATTTGTCCTTTACTTAAAACCTAGGTTTAAGCAGAAAACTCTGAAATGCGTTTGCTGCCTTCTGAATTGTGGTTTTACTTTCTCTGTTGGTATATGGTCCTGGAAAAGGCCTAGAAATAACCACTGTCTAGTCTAGTCGTGGAGGGTCAAGTGACTAGGTTTGATTGACACTTTGCATAATTACTATGACATCATTTTATACTAGGTAACCATATCAGTCCTCAAAGGAAGATTACTAGTATGGTAAAACTAATTTATTTTTCCTTAATTACTTCAGTTGTGAGTCATATTGTCTTTCTATATCTGGGGCAATTTTTACTTTTATAAGATGCCAGTTGCAAAGTTACCAGGGCAACCAGACATAAAAGCTTGCTAATTAGCTTAAGTATTATATATAGATTTGTTAGATGCCATTGGGAAAGAGTTTAAAAGGACTTCTTTTCAAATAGATAAAATTTTCAACTTCAAAGGTAACGCCTTTCTCATTCATGGGAAATTTATGATGTGGCAATAGTTTCCTTATTTATCTTCCGTGTGGAAAAATGAGCAAGAGAGATGTAGAAGAATAAATAAAGATTTCCAAGAGAACTTATGTGTTTGAAACAGGCTGAGAAAGAAGGAGGCAGAACAACAGTTGCTGGTGCCATGGTAACACATCGAGTTAAGTGTGTACAGGATGCTGAGTGCACACAAGTACTAGGTGATCCAATGAAAGATGGAAAATAAAGCAGTTATTAACAGTTATTAAACAAGAAAATATCTAGAGGTTTTACAAATCTCAATTCTCTGAAAGCGTGATTTCACAGTTCACCAGCTCAGCGTAAGACTTGAAACGAATGCCTGCTGTCGTCGTATTAACAGCCCAGGTTTGAAGAATGACGGCAAACAGTGTGGCGAGTGGGACATTGCAACTCCCAGTAGAGTGTGCAGAAATCAGAAGACCTGAGTTTTCAGAATTAAGAAGGCTGATTTCAAAGATGGGCATTTGTGTTCAGTAGATAGAGTGTATGTTACTTTTAAATCCTCATGTTTTAAAAACTGCCCATAACACTATATATGTTCACACATATGTGCAGAGCCATAAAATCTCAAAGAATTAACAAAAACAAAAAATTAGACAGCACGCATGAACTAGCAACAAATCATTAAAGAAAAACAAAAGGAAAACTCCCTCCCTTGCTCCAACTTAGCTCTACAGACATTTTATAGCAAAATAAAATGTTCCGAAAAACGTTAAAAGAAGAAATCAGTATTGAGTTACAGATTACTTCAAAACAGATCACAATGAGAGGACCACATACGAAACTTAAAACATGACTGAAGAAGTATTTGGCTAAAATGTTAAAGTCACATTTTTATGTGTTTATAAGTAAGCAAGAGAGAAATAGAAGTGAATTAGTCTTTATGTTAAGACTCTTCAGGAACACTAGCAAGAATCTGAAAGACTAAAACATCCCAAAATATAAAGGAACTGACAGGTACACAAAGCAGGAAGAGTGAAGCCTTGTCAGTAAAGTTTGCTGGGAATTTGGGGTTTAATACAGCTTGGGAAAGATGAGTCTAAAAGAGCTAAGATAATAATATAATATTGAATAATAGCTAAGGCACCTGCCTGCCCCCTTTCCCTTTAAGGTAGTTTTATGAGAAAGTTATATGTAAACATCAAAAAATAGTTAACTTTGTGCTTACAGAAATAGTTTTGCAGTAGTTGGGCAAGTTGGCACACACCTTTAATCCCAGGATTTGAAAGGTAAAGGCAGGAAGATCTCTGAGTTGGAGGACATGCTGGTCTATATAATGAGTGCCAGGCCACCCAGGGCTACACAGAGGAACCCTGTCTCAGAACAAAAACAAAACATCTTTTGCAGTAGTGGAAGAGATAGAATACAAAAGTCCTCGTTGAAAGAGTCTATGTAACTATATCTAAGACTGAATAGGCCAGCACTTGGAAAAGAAGGGGGGGGGGTGAGAGAGTAGGCGTGGGTATTGGGGGGGTATGAACTCTATAACTACTATACTCTTTTTTTTTTTTTTTTTGGTTTTTCGAGACAGGGTTTTTCTGTGTAAGTCTTGACTGTCCTGAAACTTACTCTGTAGACCAGGCTGGCCTTGAACTCACAGAGATCTGTCTGCCTCTACCTTCTGAGTGCTGGAATTAAAAGCATGTGCCCCACCATCCAACCTATACTCAAATTTTTACGCTTAAAGATCTTAAGTTATTAGGAAGTCACAGTCAACAGAACCGTTTAAAATAAGGTGTTTCCTAAGAACCCAAAGAGTGCTTTTACCATCTGACTGTATTAGTTAAGGGAAAGCTAGTATGATTGTCTCAAGAAGAGTTGAAATAGTGTTCTCGACATTTTTGGACACTTTCACATTTAAAGTCCTGATTCATGTATGTTCACTGACAGTTAACACTGCCTAGGTCGCTTGCCTTGGCCCCCGTGTGCTGCAAAAGCTCACGCGGCTCTTATGCCATACACGCTTTAAAAAGTGACATTGTTAAAGAGTGTCAAGAGTCAAGTAACTATCAAACGCTAATAAGATGGATTTTTATGGAAAACACGGAAGAATATGTTTGAAAAACCTTAACTATATATGTCAAATCTTCAGAGAATATGACTATAATAGAATGTACGGCTGGAGCTCAGAGAGTACTTATGTTCAGGACATCCTAGGTTGGATCCCCAGAATCCCATAAAACCAAGCCTGGCAGTCCATACCACAGTCCCAGCACTTGGGAGGAAGAAACATGAAGATCAGAAGTTCAAGGGGATCCTGAGCTACATAGCTGGTTTGGGGCAACCTGGCCTACACCAGACCCTGTCTCAAACAAATAAATCAATTATAAATAAGCAAATGTATTAATTCAGTGCTCTTTGTAGGTAGAATTGGGGTTTTTCTTTATTATAAATCAGTGTTAGCATCTGCCAGATAAGCAGTCCTCTTGAATGTACTTTACAAAGACCAAGCTGAGCCCCATCGCCAAGATTAACCTTCTGTTTCTCAGCTCTTTGAGAATCCCCATGCTGATGCGGTAGGGGGAGTTTCTCAATGTAGACTCCTCGTCATTGACGTATCTTCTCTTTGCAAGGTAGTTCCTAGGGATTTTGGTATGAAAGTAGATGGCTAGGGGTTTGAGAGTGGAGCTAAGACCTGTGTGGCCCACACATGTGATTGTAGGCTCTGTGGCTCTGAGGAGAGGAGAAAGTTCAGCTGTGAGGGCTTATCAGAAACCATATTTCCAGTCAGGAAAGAAGTTAACCCAGATAAATCAACTCAGGAGGGAAGAAGGTCAAGGCCAAAGCTGAATACCTTCAACACCAGGCAATCCTGGGACAGGAGTCATATCGTACCAGAGGTTTGTGGACCAGATGGACCAGGGTCAGCTCACCCCAGCCCATTCACCAGCCGTATGAACTTGGGCAATTAGCTTAACCTGCCTGAACTTTGATTTCATTACCTGCAAAATGGAGCAGATACTAGCTCAGAGAATTCCCAGGACGTCAGAAGTAGTGTGTGTGTGTGTTCCACTATTGAAGTTTACCCTTAGGCCAGAAGCTCTTTTCACTTTCCACTCTGCTTTAAGCTTATTGGCTGTTGGTTTGATGGCAGCAACTGGTAGAGAGGGCAGGGCTTGCACTTGGCTATTGACCCTGACTGAAGCAGAGGTGTGGTGCAGTTGCCTTCTGTCCAACAGGAAAAGTAGGGTGCAGCTATAAGTTGTGTGACAGAAAGCACGTCGCATGACCTTTAATGACAAAGTCATCTCCGTGTCCAACACGTTGTTAACTGTAGAAAACAGTGCATGGATTTGGCTCTCTTTCCTCTCTCCAGATCCTTCTCTGCCTCTTACTCCCTGCCTGGTGTCTCCTGTTACTCACAATCCCAAAGCCTTACGATTGCAAGAGGGGGCTTCTTGCACAGTCAAGATTCTGTCCCCTTTCTTGGAAGGCTCCTCTGGGTATCTCTGCAGCGCTCATCTCATTCCATGCTTGCTCTGCACCTCGTAGCTGCCCCTCCTCCTCAGCAGTCTTAGCTCCCCTTACTCTGTCGGTCTCCCAGAGCGTTTAACACTCTCTGTTGCTGTTTATAATATCGATCCCTTTTCTGTCACCCTTTACTGCCTCATAGACCAGATGAGAGCAAGAATCAATCTTAATCTTTCCCTCTCCTCCTCCCCCTTCTCTCTCTCCTGGTTATCCCAAACGGCTAAATCAATTGGCACTCAGTAAATAGTTCTGGATGCATTTTCTAGGACTCTAAGCGTGGGAGATCTCCTCGCATGTGTTTTAGCTAGACGAGTAGTTAAGCAAGGAAGGCGACCAGGAAAGTGAAAGGGGAGGCAGCCAGGTTGGAAAGTGAGCAGAGGAAGAGCCAGGTATCATCCCATTACTTGGCAAGTGGAGGCAGAAGGATGAGGACTTCCAGGTTCACCTCTGCTACAGAGACTTTTGAGGGAGAGAAGTCGGAAAGAAGCAGGCTTGGCTTGGGAATGACAGTTCCGTCTGTGCTCCAGAGCTGAGTGAAATGTAAGCGGTACCTTGGCTCTTGCTTTTTCACTGATTGGGTGGGTTCCTTGCGTTTTCTGCCTTAGGTTGGTTGGTTTGTTTGGGTATACACACACAGACACAATTAAGGAAACTCTTGACTTCAATCCTGTTCTGCGGTGCCATCTCTGGGTTTTAGTTTAGCAAAGTCAGTTAAAGGTTGCAGAAGTGGTCACTATAGCACCGTGTGACTTTGTTTCACTAACATCTTCCCAACACCCTGACCCTCTTCAAAGGTCACCGTCTTTAGTAGTTTTAGATTGTTGCAGTCTTTTCCTCGAGGCCGTGGGTCTCTTAAAAGTTTAAACCAAGAACATAGCCTGAGGACTCCAGTTTGATGAGCTCGGACTTCCGCTGCTTAGTCTTACACTTGCTGGTAAAGCCCACTGTTACTTTCCCCATCTCTGAGACTGAGCTGTCTCCATGGGTCAGCAGGTGGCATTTCATGGACAGGTGCATCCATCCCGTGGGCCAGACGTGCCGTGTAGGAGAATGACGGGGGAAGGTGGCTCATGGTCTTGTTCAGCTGCCACGTCATAAAATTACACATCTTAATCAGCTCCTTTTATCGAAACCCGTTTGGAGGTCAAGTTCTTCATGTCCGGTATCGTTCATATTGTCTTCAGTCCCTGGAGTAGCCATGGCTTGTTTCTGTCACTGTTTGGGTTTTTAACCTGTATCACTATCAAGAATGAAACCTCACGACCCTTGGGTTCACAGTTAGTATAGACATGAATCTGAGCCACGTGAGGCCTTCCCTTTGCGTCCCCTTGAGCTTTGTAGTAGGTGTTGGCTGTACACCATGAGCAAGGGATGGAACCTCAGGGCCTGTAGTTTGGTGTCACGGACAGCTCTTGGTAGAGATTTCCCGTGGTTGAGATTTTCACCAGACTTCTTTTTCTGCCCTGCTCTTTGCATAGTAAATAGACTTAGGATGATCTGTTCTTCCCACAAAAGCGCCCCACACTGCCCTGGGCATGAGCTAAATTCTTTCTCTCCCATTTAGAAGAGAAGCCAGATTGCTCCAAGGCCCGCTGTGAAGTCCAGTTCTCTCCACGTTGCCCTGAAGATTCCGTTCTGATCGAGGGCTATGCTCCTCCTGGGGAGTGTTGTCCCTTACCCAGCCGCTGCGTGTGTGACCCTGCGGGCTGTCTGCGCAAAGTCTGCCAGCCGGGATACCTGAACATTCTAGTGTCCAAAGCCTCAGGGAAGCCGGGAGAGTGCTGTGACCTCTCTGAGTGCAAACCAGGTATGCGCAAGCTGGCTGGGCAGCATCGCCCCTTTGCATCAGAGGGCAACAGGTCCTTCCTCCAGGGCTTCTCCACTCCCACCAAGATGAGCATTCTTACTTGTGCTCGGATGGCTTGCTGCTTCACTAGTGTCTCACTTCAGGTCTCTAATCAAAGAGCCAGAGGGATAATTTCCTGGCGCAAGAGCGCCGTCATGGAGTAAGCCAGCCCTTTTCTCTTCCTTATTTTCTTCATGTATGCTTGAGGAAGCTGTTGGGGAAGACTGGTGCTGTAGCTCCCTGCTTCGCTCCCCGAGAGACGATCGGAGGCTTCATTTGCAGATGCGTTTGTCACTTGGAAGTTGTACATTTAGAAGCACACATATATAAAACAGAATTATGTTTGGATAAATACACACATCTGAATGGCAGATGTTTTATAAGGAAACAGCCCCAGTTTTCTTCCTTGTCAGCCCCTCCCGTCCGCCTTGGCTTCGAAGCATGCCCTCCGTCACTTGACTGTTTACTCACCTTCTTTGCCAGTATTGGAATTCTTGTCGTGTCGCAGCTGTTTCTCGCTTTATAGTGTATCTAACAGCCTTACCCTAGTGCCAGTATTTCTAATGTAGTCTGTGACTAGATCTAGGTTGTAGTGGTGTCTTCTTCGCAACTTTCTCATGATTGATCAGTTTTTAAAGTTTTTTTTCTTTTATTTTTCTTTCTTAATTTCAGTTTTCCTGTTAGGTAAACGCTTCAGGCCAAGTGATCCCTTGTCCATCTCTTGAACTGCTCTGTCAGAAACTCTTCTCGCTGCCCATCACCATCCGTATAACTCCATGGTCTCACTCCGTTCTCATCCTAACTCTTGTCCCCTGTTTGAGATGAACCACAGGTGCACTTCCGTTTCATTGACGGAAAGGAAAACATTAGAAGGGCCTCTGGGTTTCAGGGAAACAAGGAGTCTTTGGACATTTGTTGACAGTCGTTATTTCATTTGGGGATTCAAAATGCAAGTAGATGTCGCAATAAACGGTGCTTCTCTGTTTGCCCCTTTCAGTTTTCAGCGTGGACTGCAGCACCGTGGAGTGCCCCCCTGTCCAGCAGGCCGTGTGCCCCCTGGACAGCTACGAAACTCAAGTGCGGCTCACAGCGGATGGCTGCTGTACCCTGCCGGCAAGGTTGGTTTGTCACCGGTTCAAGTTTCTTTTCTGACTTATTTGCTAGCACCATCCCCTGGACAGTTTTTCTAGCCTGCAGCTTGTTTTCCCTT
Organism: Chionomys nivalis; assembly: GCF_950005125.1. Taxonomy (NCBI): domain Eukaryota; kingdom Metazoa; phylum Chordata; class Mammalia; order Rodentia; family Cricetidae; genus Chionomys; species Chionomys nivalis. The sequence continues at coordinate 128,043,376 of NC_080086.1, read as the reverse complement.
GGGAAACCCAATCCTTGCCTGTTTCTCTGGAGAAACCACTGGACTGTTACTATTACTTGCTGTTTACATATGTCTCTCCTCACATCAAAGCCAGGTGTCATCAGGTTAAGCCATTAATCTTAAGGATTAAGACTCTTCCTGAAAGCACTTGGAGGCCTAGGAAGTAAGTAGGCACGCTTTCCCCTCCGTGCCCAGATTAGGAGGCAGAACGAGGCCTCTGATAGTGAGACACACCATTTGATCCTTTGCAGCAGATCTTGTGAGTGTGTAAGCCAAGTGCCCAGTGTTATGAAACACTGACTGCTTCAAAGAGCTCATCAGAAGGGATCTGGATATGTGGAGTCATGCATCTCCCAGGCCCCATTTCATACTGAGGCAAAAAGGTGTCTGAATTCTTATCAGTAATTTTGAGTATCAGACACATTTCCCTTTAGCTGTAGTAGGTAAGCCACCATCATTTTAATGTCAGTAACAGGGCATCTATTGAACGCTATTGAATGAGGTCTCTAGACCCCAAGAGCCCTCGGGTCTGCTGTTGATGCTCTGCAGAGCATCACAGTGATGCTAGCCAACAGTACGTTGCTTTCAGGGAACCTGGGTCTGCAGTCTGCTTCCCCTTACCCATGATACCTGTCCCTCTTCTCTGTCATAACTAGCTCCTCCATCTTTTCTAGCCCTTTATATCGTCTTTGTAATAAAGACATTTCCTTTCTTACCACTTCTGTTCTACATAGAATACCAAGAGCTGAAATCCTTCCTTACTTAATTCCATCTGTAACCTATGCTCTAGACCCATCCTAGTACCAGGCATTTGGCATTTAGCGTTTAGACTTGCTGCATGAGTAGTTTTGGTTATAGGAATGACTTTATGAATTAGGAATATGTAAATATAGGTAGCCCATAGTTAAAGTAACCATGTGTTAGTTGGGGTTCTATGCTTTGACCAAATCTTTGAGATTTGGCTCATGATCTCAGAGGTTTCTTTCTGTCGTAGGAGGAGGGTATTTCAGGGCAGTTCACCAAATGGCATCCAGGGAGTAGAAAAGAGAGATTTTTGACTAGGGAACCCCGTACTTTTCTCCCATCTGTTCCATTGGACTCTAGCCTATGCGATAGTACCATACATATGCAAGGCAAGGCTCCCCCTACAGTTAATCCTCTCTGGCAGTGACCTCCCTCTTAGACCCACTCAGACCTAGACCAGCGGTTCTCAATCTGTGGGTCACAACCCACTTGGGAGGTCACATATCAGCTGTCCTGCATGTCAGGTATTGACATTACAATTTGTAACAGCAGCAAAATTGCAGCTATGAAGTAGCAATGAAATAATTTTGTGGTTGGGGGTGACCACAACATGAGGACCTGTATTAAAGGGTCGGAGCATTAAGAAGATAGAGAACACTGATCTAGATCCTTCTCAATCCCATCAGGTTGATTAGATGAACCACTACAATAAGTTTCCTTTTTCAGTAATCAGAGAAGATACTTAGAGTTTGTTTTCATAATTGCTTTTTTCTTCTTTCCGTTAACGAAATGTATTAGGTCTTTAGTGTCCTGGCCTTTTTCTTATCCGAAACCTAAGATTCTTTCAGACATGTCCTCTATGCTGTGTCATGAAGTGGAAAACCAAGAATTCTGTGAAAGTGGTGTGTTAAAGAGGTACAGCGACCTCCCTGTGACATTAGGATGTTGTCCCTATGTGATGTTGTGTGCGAAGGGTGAAGACCCATGCACACAGGTACAACCAATCAGCAGCAAAAGCAGTGGAGCGATACTAGTAGTCAAAAATGTTCCTTCAAGGCCTTCATGAAAAAGAAGATGGTTCATGGTATCAGAGAACCTAATTAATCAAAACCAGGCAGGCCTGTCGTTGAGTGAAGGAACGGGACAACTTTGAACTCAGTTTTACAGCTGTAATTAGCACCTTTTGTATGTTGGAGGTACAGGGGACTTTTTCTCCCAGTCACTCTTGTTGGGTAAAATGTATAGGATCTGTAGGAAAACACTAAATTTCAGCTTAAGAAGGAAACCTCACAACTAATAACACTCAGCAGTGAGTCACGCTGCTTTCTGCAGCCGACTCCAGTTCCTGGCGCTGGTTAGATGTCTTCCCATCTGGATGGCTGGCGCCTGCCAGCCGTGCTTAAAAGAAATGTTACATTGGAACAGAGGTTGTACTAGATGCCTTCTGTTGCGACTCTAGTAAACAGAAACCTGAGGGTGGTTATTATTGTATTAATGTAGTTGTGACTTGGGCATTCTGCTGAAGAATGGTCCAAGGTAAATGGTGCAACCGCAGAAGCACGGAGAAGGAAGTCATCAAAGTCCCGCTGTCAATTATTTGCAGGGAGGACTACGTTCTCACAGCTCTTACCTTCCTGTGTGTTAGATAGCCAGTGACCCATGCTTGTCCCCTTCCCTGCTACACACTCACCCTTTGTTCCTGCCCAATCAGTGCTCTCCCTGACTGTTCTCATGCTCAGGACCTGTGCATTTCCAGCCGCCTCTCTCCATATAGTGTTTCTCTTCTTTGACCTGGACAGCATCTGCTGTCTTTTGAGGATTCCATTTTCCCCTCTTTAAGGTGTTTTCGATAATCGATGTCTCTGGTGTGCCCTTCTGCTCCCTTGTAACTCCTCATTTATCTGTTTACATAACATGTTTATAATACATTGAAATCATTCAGATGTTTCTTTTTTATTTTGTGATTCTCAAAGAAATGTGGGTACTTGTGATCTCCAATACAAAGGAATAATATGGCCAGCATATATTAGTGAATGAATGAATGAGCAAACAAGCCCATTCTTAGCCAAGGTAATGCATATGTTAAGGAAGAGTGGAAAGAACACTTGTAGCTTCTTTATCCCCTTCCCATTGCTCATACTGCTACTGTTGTGCATCTCACTTTAAAAGCCTTGACTTGCTCCCAGACCCTTTCCTTAAGCTCTCCTACAACCCAGGACTACAGAAAGATGGCTCCCTCCTAGCACTGCCCTCTCCTAACACAGCATGAGTCAACCTTTATCTCTCCATTCCACCTTTTCTGATAGCACTCATCCTGCAGGATTCAATTAAATTCCACTTTATCCACAAGGTCTTCATCTTTCACGTAATACCTGTCCTGCCCCCTGGGAACTCCAAGAATATCCTTTTCCTTGCTGTCAGTTAATCACACATTTCCTTGCACTTTTATTTAATTGTTGCATACATAAAGTCTTATCTCACTAGCTGAAGAATGTTTCTAGAGGTCACCAATTATGTCATATTTCCTCTGTGTGTGCATTAATACTGGTAAATGCAGAACATATATATGCCTAGTCTGTTGCTTAAGTCTGTTCAGGATAGCTTAGCATATGAACCAAAACTTCTCTTATTAAAGAAGTTTATAGGAGGCTGGAGAGATGGCTCAGTGGGGTTAAGAGCATTGCCTGCTCTTCCAAAGGTCCTGAGTTCAATTCCCAGCAACCACATGGTGGCTCACAACCATCTGTAATGAGGTCTGGTGCCCTCTTCTGGCATGCAGACAGAATATTGTATACATAATAAATAAATATTTAAAAAAAAAAGAAGTTTATAGGTTATACTGTGATCAAAGAATGAAACCCAAGCAAACATATAAAAATAGAAATAAAAAGAAAATTGCCTAATTTATAGTAATAGCATTTTAAGAGAAACCTTTGTTCTCATGAGAAAAACATGTTTCCAGCACGACAGAAACCAGGATGGAATATATAAAATCCATTCATGATTGTTTGACTTTCTCACCTGCTTGTAAAGACCTTGGCTAAGAACTTAGAGCAAACCCAGTTGTTAGAGAATTCGGGCTGGAGAGTCTTTTAGGGCAGAGAAGGGTAAAATAGCTGAAAGTCCAGCAGTAAAAGTTTGCTTTTCACTGAGAGTAACCACTTCTCTCATGGCTTTGCTCTCCTCTCATAAAGACCCTCCAGCTCTTCCTAGCAAAGCTGTTGACTCAGGCCCCCAGCCGCCCATTTCTGTGTGAGCTCCTGCTCAGCTTGTGAGTCTCCTCCCCAATGGCCTGCTTTTATTCCACTGATTCATCAAACACAAGTGAGGTCTTACAAAGGAAGGACTCCGCTCTCTGGGTGTCTTTACCACACCTGGATAACACTTTTGCCACTGACACACACTTCTTTCCCGGCCTGCCCTGGCCTCTTGCAATCCTGGCTTTCTCTTTAGGACCCAGAGTCTTCAGTTTCTGCTCTCTTCGCGTGGATCCTGAGGGCAGTAGATGTCTATCATGCGCACATGTGAAAGAATTAACCATTGACCGAGGATCAGTCCTCTGCAACCTGGTACAGAGTTGCAGGCACACTGAATCCTTTTAGCCCTTTTCTGTTGTTTCCACTCCGTGATTTCAGCAGCTAACTTATCATACTTTATAAGAGAAGACAGAAAAAGTTAAGAATTCGCATCTGGGGCCTTAATCAGGGTCTGAACACCACCACACAGTAATGGAAGGAGAAACAGAATGTCCTATACGGCTGTGACCCTTTGTACTTATTGTGTCCGTGAGTGTGTGCACGGTGTGTGCCTGTACAGATGCTGTCGTGCACAGGGGATTTGCAACAAAACAACCAATGTGTTGTGTACATCGATGCAAATGCTGTCTTTGTAGAGCTGGGAAAGCTGTCCTTAAACAGTGTGGGGCCAGCAGTAACAGACATAGCTTAAACTGTGTCACATACCTTGATCATTACCAACCCTTTGCTCATTTTATCATCTCTATCACCATATGGAATTTACAGTCTAAAAAATGGAAGTCTAGAGAATGACTGGCTTGTGTAAAACCACAGCTGCTCCTTGGCATGAGGGGCAGGACCAGTCTGTCTTTGAATCAGGATCTTCGAAATCCCTGTGCTCCTTCTTCTGTAGTGTTTGTGATGTTTTCTTGTTGTTGTTAAAACAGAATGATAAGTCAGCGATGTGAGCTTATGTCTGTATCAGTAAAGTGCAAATTAGCGACAGATATGTATTTCAGTTTTGCATTGCCATCCCCATGAACAGTACAGAAAGCAAAAGACCTTCTGTGTTTCTCCGTTCTTGGTGCTGGCTAAGCAGTTCTCGGCATGTAGGTCTGGGTGCCGGTTATGTTTCGGGAACCCCGCTGGCATGACTTGAAGAACAACTTGTGTCTGCTCTTCCATGCTGAACTGCTTCCCGTGTGCTAGGAGGAGGAGGTGTCACAGCAAGCATCTCTAGAGACCCAGATGTGGCCATCCCTGCTCCTGCCACTTTGTGTTTGTGGAAGCAGGTCACAGAATAAGCCCTTACCCAAAGAGTAGCAGAGTAGAGTCTTCCTTTTGATGGAAGAAGCATCAAAGAATGTCTGGCCATTTTTAATCCACTACAGTATGCATTTAACAAAAATAGGTGACCTTTAGATCTGACTTTCTGGTTAAAGAAAGTTGCTGAAATCCTGCAGGTGAGTGACCCTGTTCTAAAAACTAGTGTGCTTTTGGCTCTGACCATCTGGGTCTTCTGAAATTCAGGTAGCTTTATAGTTAAACTCACTACGTCCTCAGCACTTTGCCCCTACCTCTTGACGGTCCGTCTCAGCGCAGACACGTGTTCAAGGCCTCTAAGTACGACCTCAGCTGTAAACCTCGTTTCGGTTACTGTAACTCAGATCTTCTCTCCTTAAGAAGTACTGAGCGAGAAAAGCTCAGAGAACAGAAAATGTCATTGAGGTGTTTGGGGAGGGGACGCCAAAACGACTATTTCCCAAAACTAGGTCCACGTTTAAAACAAAAAGCAGTCTTTAAAGGATGTGACATAGAAAAATTCCGTCACTAGTCATCTTGTCTGAGAGAAATGGATCTACCTGCTGTATCTGGAGGCTGGATGTACCTGAGATGCACACACAGTATGAGTCCGTGTTCCACTGCCAACCTAACCCTTAGCCCAGCTGGATGTCTGTCGAGATAGCTTCCAGGTCGCTCTCTGTTGTCTGTGTGTTTTCCTACTCTAAGGGCACAATAACTGCTCCAGTGTCTATGCCTTCTTTCATAGAGCTTTCACTTTGCCAATATCATTTTTCAGTTAACAGGACATTAAACTGTTAAAATTTGGGACAGTGATTCCACTGCACCTTACTGGAAGTTAACTGAATTGCTATTTAGAACATTCCATGCCTTCTGATATTTTTGTATATTTATTGAGAAGATGAATGATAGTCACTCATTCTAAATTTAATGAGAGTCGTCATAAACTCTTCTTTCTGAAACATTATGTTATCAATTTCTGTCTATAAATATGTTTTCTTAAAAGTTATTGAGAAAAAAATCCAAGCCAGTTATTTTGAGTTCAAAATAAATTAAGTCATTGTTTATGATATCCAGAAACTTAAAATAGCCTTGTCTTGGGTTGTGTGTGCTGCAAAAGCCAGGTTCCCAAGCTCCCTTTTGGCTCCTGCTTCTTTCTTGACCAAAGGGCCTGACTCTCTTCCAGAACCAAGATCCAGAGCATTGCGATCTCTTATTTCTGAGACGCTATATCCAAAAATCTTTTTATTTTTAGCTCAAAATTTATAAGTTCTAATTTTTTTCAGTTCTAAGGTAATTAAAAATTTTAGATTATCTTGGCAAAAATGTTAATATATGACTCCTGTTCTCACCAAAAAAAGGGGGGGGGATATATTCAGCACATGAGAAATGAAGTTAAGATCAATGGATTAGGCTGAATCTTGCCGGTCAACCCGATCAGAGAAGTTGTCCCATGATCCGTTCTCACAGGCCACATGTGTAGAACTGGAAGCTCCCTGCCTAGAGCAGCAGCAACCTGTGCCTGGGTGAGCGTGAGCCACCAGGTGCGGTGTCCCCCGTCCCCTGTGGACCACACGTCACTGTCAGCGCCCATACCTTCCCCTGTCCAAGCACTCAGGAGACCCGACCGTTATTTTGTGATTGTTGTCAGTGAGCACATGTGTGCCCACCCGTGTACGACACATGTGGTAGCTGGAGGATACTCAGTATGTCACATGAACTGGGTCTGTCTCGGTGTGAATTGAGCAAACTTCTCACTTTCTTGCTCTCTGAGCCAAAATGGAAAGCAGGAAAGGGTTGCGTGATTTTTGTTTGTTTGTTTGTTCAAGTTTTGGTGCTTGTCGTGGAACTAGCTCTTGTAGCGACCAGACTGGCCTTGAACTCAGAGATCCAACTGCCTCTGCCTCCCAAATTCTGGGTTGCGTGATCTTAAAAGTAGCTTCCACCTCTGAGATTTTTGACTTTCCCAAATCTTCCCAATCGGATGAAACCCAAGAAGTTTGTGTTAGGAACTTCTTAAGGGAAAGCAAGAGGAAAAGAAAGCCCTCAAAATTCCAGGACTCAGGAAGATAATGAAGAAATAAGTAGAGTCACATGGTGATAGGAGAAGGGGACTGTCCAGTGAAGTCATGGGAGAAAGATGGCTACTTTTTTATCCTTGCATTTTCTTAGAAAAGGCAAAACGAAACATGCAGACTACTGGGCTAGTTCTTCATGCCTTGGTGGTCGGCGCTGGTTAGATAAAGAAAGCTGTGTAGTAAGCAGGTGAAGTAGGTGATTATGTGTTTGATAGATGGCTCACTGATTACTCCTAGCTACATTTTATTTTGACGTCTATGAGGAGACAGTTCCTAAGGAAAGGGGGTGGATGACATCTGGCCAAAGGCTGAATCTACAAATAAGGATTTACTGTATTAAATTGCTATTCGACAATGGAATGTGGCCTTCTCTGTCAGCTGCCTTGGTATGTGTGCTGTGGGAAGAACTCCAGTGTGTGTATGGGGGTGCGGTCCCCAGTGCCTTACATACTCCCCATGTGTGCTGAGCATGGATGCCTGCTGCCCCCTGGACCCATGTGCACATTGTTTTCCTTCTCATTTCTACTGAGTTTCCAACTACTCATCTCTCCTCTCTGTCACCCTTCATTCAGCTGTGTGTTCTTAATACCTCTATGTTTCACATTTAGTTGTGTGTGTGTGTGAGAGAGAGACAATTATATTTTAGGAGAGTTTTATGTCCTCTGTTACTAATTTTGTAATTAGCCCGTTATATCACTTAAAATAAATATTCTATGTGAAGGGCTCTTTTTTCTCCCTCGTTTGAGCCTCAGTTTGACTTTTTTCCTCTGAAACACCGACTGATATCTAAGACAGATTCCCAGCCCCATGCTGTACTGTCAGAAAGAACAGTTCCACACTTCAGGAAGGGAAATTAGATTAAAGCAAAGATGATAACCTACCCACATATGATAACACAGCCATGGCCAGAAGGAGGGTCTTGAAATGCCTTTCCTTAAGACCAGGTCTATGTATTTGCCCCCAGCTGCTTCCGTTCAGAAGTCTAAGGTGTCCCCACCTCTGCAATCCCAATTTCTTTGCACTTGTGAGAAAAGCCATTATTGCTAGTGCTTGGTTGTGAGATGCTAATAGAATTCTTGTGATTGCTAACACACTATGTTTGGGAGTCGATAAAGACGTTTGGAGAAGGAGCATTCTGGAGTTCCAGAATTCGCAGCCTGAAGTGGACTCATCCCAGATGAGGCCAGCCGAATGGAATCCTTGGCAGGGTGCTCCTTCTCCTCAGAAGCATGTAAGTTAATAAAAATTAATCTGACCGCATAGCAGCAGTGAGTGAAAACAAGGTGTACCAATTCGAAAATGCTGAAATCTGTTAAAACAGTTCAACAGAGACTCATTGAGGGAAGACAGGGAACAGAACGCTGGGCTTGCCGTAGGGTATGGTGCTTAGTGAAAGGAAAGGGCTCGGCATTTTCTGAGTATCACCGGTGACGGTGCAAAAGGCTTTGGGTCTCTGGAAGGCCATCTGTTAGAGGCGCACACCATCAGTAGCCCGCCCTCAAGGGAAATGCCCCATTATAGACTTGTTTTCCACCACGTAAAGAAAACTGAGTCCAGGCCGGTGCCACCTTTACACCTAGACCAAGAAACCGGAGAACTCTAAGAGACCTCACATGGAAAATGATGGGGAATACTTACTGTTGAGTCCTCTTATTTGCCCTAGTTCCAATCTTAAATAATATGCTTCACTTCCTACTGAAAATGACGACGATTTAGCTTACTGTTGAGTGCAGTTGTAGCTGACAGAGTGTTGGGGTCACTCAGCATTCTGTCTGCTAAAGTTTGGACCCTGGGGGAGTGAGTTGAGCTTCTCAAAGTTTTTCTAAACAGTTCTTATCTCCAGAGACCACTCTCTGGAGTGTTTAGCCTCGTGTTAGGGTGGGAGTGCTGGGTCAGGGGCTATCAACAGAGCACACCCACTCCGCCCAGATAGACACATTAAAGCTGGTCTTCCTGGGGAGTTAGAACCTCTTCTGTTTTTATGCTTGGAACTCAGAGATCTCTTCTTTGACCTTTGTGAAACAGCCTTGGTTAGCCCAGATCATCAGGTCATATCTGTTGGAGACCTTATGGCTGTTAACGTTGTACTGGGTAATTAAGTTGCTTTTCTCATGCCAACTCAAGCTGCAGTAGAAATTGTCCCTGAACGTGCAGTTCCAAGAAACCTTTATCAAATTAAGTGTCTTATAATGAATTGTCATGTCCATCTGTTTTATACTCCCATCTCAACAAAGATGGAGCTATCTTTCTATAATTTTTTTAAGATCAGTCTGTTGGTAAACAGCTTTCTCTTTTTAAAAAAAGAAAAATTCAGTTCTTCTTTGAGGTATGGAGTGTCATTCCCTTTAAATAATTCCTCCAGCTGCTTTTTGAGAGTAAATTATACAGTATGTAAAACATGCATTAACATGTGCATTTAAAGCATTCCTGACTCGTCACATGCTATGTCAGTAGCATTCTCCTTGTTTTTAAACACATGCAAAAGAAAAAAGAAAAAGATTGCAAGTATATTTAAATGTATTTAAAGCTCTTCTTTCTCAGCTTAGGAAAGAACATTGATTCTGTTGCCCTCTGTCATAGTAATTTTTGGTCCAAAAGAGCAAATCAACTCATGACTAAAAAGCCAGAGTCTATATTAAACTCTGATGTTTTTTTAAACAAAATAATTGTAAGAATTCCATGTTATTATTGGACTGCTCCCAGACTGAAGAAAATACACTTTCCTAGAAGTTAAAGCCCTTACCCATTAGAGATGAAGCATCTACCCACTAGGGCGCTTGGCTTGTCAGTCGTGTGCTTCAGCCATGTGAGCCTTCACACTTCCTATACCAGGGCTATGTGCCCTATGTGCTCCTCCATGAACTTGACCCAGGACCTCGTCTTTGTTTTTGTGTTGACCCTGAAAACAAACAAGGCCGCATCACTCATTGGCTTATGTTTGTTCCAAGTGGTCCAGACATTACAACTGAGGGGAACAAGTGAGTCTTGTGGAGCCTTTGGTGAAGCCCAAATGGAGAATCCACAGCAAGAATAATATTAAACTTGACGACTTTCTCCGTCCATCCATCATCCCGAAAATAAAAGAACTACTCTGAACAACTCTATGGGGGAAATAAAGCTTTTTGAAGTTTTTAGGGAGCTAACAAACGAATGTAAGACATTACCTCTCTGGGAAAGACTAAAAGAAGCCTAGAATTTCATAGAGCACATTTTACCCACTTGGCACCCTTCGCGGTGGCCAGAAGTAGTGGCGGAACATCACTGTGTTTGAAAGCTTGTAGAGGTTCGAGGTCGTGTTTGCCTGGTAGACACTGAACAACTGAGCTGGAACCCTGGAGGCAGAGATGGCTGGATTCCCGTGGCCTTTCTGAGTTAGCCTGTTGGGAACAGACCATGCAGGCAAAAGCTTTTCACATTATCCTTTCCCGGCCTTGTATGGATTGGGGAGGCATATTGGCCTAAGTCATTAGTTACATTTGTCCCTTCTTGTCCTTGGCAAACCTGTTCCAGAGCCTTCATGGATGCCTGAAATTTCACATGAGGCTAAATCCAGTTTTCTTCTATGCATGTAGACCCATAATAAAGGCACAAGAAGATACTCATAAATAAAACTATAGCAATTTTAGTAACATACTGTAATAAAAATTATGCATGCTGGTCACGGTGGCTTAGGCCTATAATCCCAGGACTTGGAAAGTGAGACAAAAGAATTACCGTAAATTTGAGGCCAGTTTGAGTTTATAGAGTATAACCCCTTCTCAAACCACCAGATGCATGCACAGTGTTATTTATGACTTGTGGTTGTTTATTTCTATAACTTTCCATTTGAAAAGGGGTGACTGAAAACATAAATAAAGCAGGAAAGATTAGGCTAACCTGTGCACCCTTTGAGGGCCAAGACCCACCTGTGTGTTTCCCTCGCATCACCTTCTAACACAGATAAATAAAAGCTTACGTCCATTCTGTAGATAATCTGCGGCAAGCCCCGGCACACCAAATCCTATAGTTTTGACTTGTTCAGGAAACGAATTTTTGGAATGTTCGTCGTGTACCTGGAAGGAATAAATGTCCGTGAGATCAAGGAGCCTTTAGTTTATGGGGAGGCAAATGCAAATAAATCATTGTAGTTTTAAGTGTTGCTTGTTTTAGAAGTTGAAATGTGCAAAATAAGGAGAAGCTTATGGGACAAAGAGATACTAATTCCTATTTGGAAAACTGTCAGATTTCACTTTTGAGCTGAGTCTTTGGGAATGAGTCAGAGTTCATGTAATGGAGAAAGACGAAAGGGCATTCTAGGCTATTAGAGTCTTTGACTTTTCAGTTTTTAAATGTGTCTTGGAGCCGAAAACATTTGTACTAATCTCATGTATCTTCATGACTTAAGAAAAATGGAATGGACCCCCTCTTCAGATAGCTACCCCATGGCCAGACTACATAGCTTGTTTAAGATTTCTCTTTGCTTTCCTCTTCCAGGGAGCAATGCTTCTTAGAATAGTAGGCAGATCCCTTGTTATCCAGCCTTCGCCTGCCTCTCCTCCATATCGGCTGCCAAACCCTTGATAATAATGCCCTGTCCTCATCTTGACATATGCTGTGTAGATTGTTTCTTGTTCTTGTAAACCCACCAGGTTCTTCTGTACCTAGAATGTCTTCCTTCTATGCCCTCTCTCGTACTTGGTGACTTCTACACAATCCGGGACTTCTCACAGCCTTCCTCCCACTGCCTCTGCCACCAGACACCCGCCACCATACTTCTAGCACATCACCGAAGAGCTGGGCTCACAGGCAGAATGGCTTCTGCAAGGAGTGTGCTCTCTCCAGCAGCCTTTGGCACAAAGGTGCTCACTAGGTGGAGTCCCGGTTTGCAACAGGCATCCTTGGGACCCATTTCACCCCTGAGAAGTGTTTCATTTCTTGAGACTACATTCCTTGCCCCATTTATAGTAATAGCCAGCATCTTTAAACTGACCTGTTTTGCATAAAAGACAAGCTTCTTCTGAACACGTGTTTGTTTCTGCCCAGGACAAGAGTGGTACCTCTTAGAGGGAAGCATCCTGAGCTTTCTGCTCTGTCCTTACTTCTTCTTCTGGACTCACACTGATTTCCAGGCTTCTTGTCCCTGACTGATGTAACTGAGGAGTTCCTGCTGAAAGACCCGATGCAGGAGGAGGGAAAGGGGTCAGGAAATGTAAAAATATTAGAAAGATTAGCCTAGAATGAGTTCCACTGGAGCCCGCAGGCAGGGAGGAGGCTCATGTGTTAAAGAGAGCCAGTCAGAAGGAGGCTGAGGCTCAGGAGAAACTGACAAAATCATGGGAGTGGACAGCTTCACATAGTGAGTGTGGAGAACTTGGAAAGTGACCTATTGTCATGTGCAGGTGGGCTGTGTGACTTCAAAGACTTTATTGATAGGGTTGAGTTACTTACGTGCGACAGGGGCAGAAGCAGGGACCCTGGATCTTCAGGGACTGTGAGAGGTCAGAGCATTGAAAGTGCTTCCTCTGCATCACCCCGAAGCCTCCTAAATGACATAAATAAGAGAACAGGTGTTGAGTGCTTTCATGTTTCAGCCACGGTGCTAGACGTTTCTCATGCGTCAGTCCGTTTAATCCACACGGCAGTCATATGACATATGGAAACTTTAACCAGCTCTATTTTCCATGTGGTTCAGTTGAGACATAGATTATATAACCTGCCCAAACTCCCATGGTCACATCACTGCTCAGGAGCCAGAACTCAAATATGACACTGTTTTAAGCCAGTGTCCCTTCCTGGAAGCCTCTGTGTCTTGGGTGAAAGTCAGAGCTACAGGGAGGAAACGTTTGTGTGAATGGAAAAGCCTTGCTGACTTCCCTCCCAGCCACCACAGTGGACGAAATGAGTGTGGATGTCCCTAGTCTCGCTGGAGGCAGAAGGATATCGTTAGGGGAGAGCCAGGTAGAAATTAAAAGGTTTACTTGGTGCAATTTTTGTTGATGGCCAGATTGGCTCCTCAGCTCCTGTTGGAAGACAGGTTGGTGCATAGATGGTTGGTGCAGATAGTCCCTGGCACACGTATGTTCTCCAGAGGATGTGAGACTACCGTCTGCCACTTCACACCAATGACAAGGATGAGAGGCTTGGAGTTGACTGTTCGCTGAGATCCAGTTGGAAGTCTGCACTCATCTGCTTCAGTGCCAACCTGGGTACAGTTGACTCTAGATGCCTGAGGCAGTGTGTGCAGCCATTGATCTGTTCAGGTGTCATCGGTCCGTGCTTGTGCTTTTTCTTGTATTCCAGGGCAGAAGTTCAGCAGCCTGCACCCCACTGTGCTCTCATATCCACGACCTCCCTAAACTGAATCTTCCTGGCATCCCCAGCGTCAGGCTAGCTGCATGCCTGCTTGCATGTGTATTCTTAGTAAATAAACACAAACTGAGTACATATTTGTAGACAAGCCGATTCCATGCTCCCGAGCCTCCATTTCTAATGCAATGGGTGATCCCAGGTTTGAGATGAAAATACTCGACATTGCTGCATTTAAACTTATTCTCCAGCCCAGAGAGATGGCTCAGCAGAGCACTTCCTGTTCTTGCAGAGGACCTAGATCCAATTCCCTGTACCCACATGGCAGCTTGCAACTGTGTAAGTTTCAGGAGATCTGGGGCCTCTTCTGACATCCGTGAGCTCCTACGTGCACATGGTGGGCAGCATAGACATACACTCAGATACACCTACACACATAAAGTAAATAATTTTTTAAAAAATCGTATTCTCATGTCCATAACCCCTTTCAAGGCTGTGACATGCCAGTTTCTCTTCTTTTTTCCTTATCTTGAATGGTCTTCTATACGTCTCTCCCTCCTATCCTACCAGCCCATGAAAGGATACACCAGTGACTTCTCTCAGATCTGAGGAAGTGGATCTTAGTGTCAGACACCTGGGCTTGACAAGGTGGTTGGGAATGCCTATGGGATCCTCGCCCTAACATTTTCAACAAGGGCCAAGGAATATTTTCAGTTGTAGCCTGCCTCTGGTCTGGCTCCTGCCAAGATCGGAGCCTGCCCCTGGACTTCATTAGAAAGTCACATCAGGGCAGTAGTTTGTAGAAAGCATTGTTGCTTTATCCTCGCCATACTGACTTACCGTGGGGGTCTGGGAACAATGTCTACTTAAAGCTTGTATATTCCTAAAGTGTGTTCCATTTTCCTTCAGCTCCACACCTTCTGCTTCCTAGGCGTCTGGTATCTTTGAGAAGGAAGTCATAATTGTCTCTTGAGATCCAGGAATTGGGAAGCTGTCCTAGTTATTTAATTGTCTTGGGTTTATATCTCCCGTGCTTGAGAGCACGTCCATCCATTCTTCCTCCTAGACAAACAAGCAGAGCATAACACTCACAGAAAGCTCGGTTGCTCCCTCCTCCTCGGAGGTCAGAGTCATAAGGAATGTGCAGTTACGTGTTAGGCTGGAGCAGCTCCCTGTCCTGGGGAGGGACCACTGATAGACAGCAGGGACAGATCCTCCACGGCTGGCTGTGACTAGTGATGAAGAGTCAAGGAGCTCATACCGGGATTAGCTGGAGGGAGGGTGAAGTAGGGTCAGTAGTTCTCCAGGGAGCGGTAAATCTCCTAGGGAGAGACAGGAGGGAAATTCAAGCTTGAGGCACTCCCATAGGGAGCTAGCTAACCATTTTCCAAAGTGGTAATTGGACCGTTCCATGTTAAATCTCCTTCTTTGGGATGTTTTTATTTACAGTCATGTTTTAAATATACATATTCCTGAAACCGCAGAACGGTAGAGCTTTAAATTTCATTAATGATGAAGCTGCTTTTAATGGAAGAGCATTGTGTTTTATGTGGCATCTTTTCCATTCTTGACAAACTATTTCATTAACAGCCTTTACAGCCTTAGCAGAGAGTACTTAGTACCTGTACTTTATAAGTACTCAAATAATTCCTTTCCCTGTTCCCTGACCAAGGGAAACCCACTGCCTTTGGTTGTGGACAGGGGATGTTTCCACATTCCAGGACTCAGGCAGGTGTTTCAGATGTGGAATAAAGCCACTATTGGATGAACTGTTTTCTAGAATACTCCACAATTTGGACTTGTTTTTCCCAAAGGACATGGATCGAAGGATAAGTGTCTGTGTTGGGAAAGATGGGATGTCTATGGCGTGCAGTCTCCCGTGTCTTCCTCTGGAGAGATGTTCCTATGGAGGGATGTTCCTATGGAGGGATGTTCCTATGGAAGAATGTTCCTATGGAGAGATGTTCCTATGGAGAGATGTTCCTATGGAGGGATGTTAGGATAATGTTTGCTGTCTGTGTGCCAGCCAGCGCCCACCACAGGGCACATTTTTGAGACACTCCTATGCTTTTCAAGAGGGCTGTGTGGGTGTCAGAGACCCCTTTCCCCAGGTTCAATGGTCATCCCTCTTATTTATTGTCTTTTGAAGTTTCTCTCTTCATTCTGGTAAACAGAAAAACACACATCGATTCTTTAGCCTAGTTTCAAGTCAGGTCCCAAATCTGCTCTATGATAACAGAACCCCAACATTTAGCATGCTGTTTCTTTTCGTGAAATATATATCTATATATTATATTTATTTGTATATATTATATATATACTATATATACAAATAAATATACAACTGTTACCTGCCTCTCAGATAAAATTATGAGGAAAGTGAGGTCATGGGACATAGTGAGCCAGGTCTGAAGGTTGGGATTCAAGGAGAGCAAGAAGGAAGAGAAGCAGTCAGATGCAGAGGTGACGTGACTGGGTATCAGCCGGTAAGATGCAGTAGAAAAGTCCTGGATCGGGTGGTCACATCGATGGGGCCGGTAATGGTGGTGGTAGGATCATGGGGTTTCAAATTTAGAAGAATACTTTCTGAGCATGCGTCTTACTTTATGGGTGAGCAAACCAAACATCCAAGGATTAGAGTGGGTTGCTAATGTTTTCACATTTTTCCGGTGGGGACAGTTAAGTAAATAACAGGAGGAGCCTTTGTGAATGATTGACAGCATACACTGACGATTACAATCCTCATTAAAATGTTAAGACAGACTTGGTCTTCTCAAGTGGGAAGAAAATTTACACCATGGTGACCCAGCCCCTGCACATGTAGGCCCAAAGGTCCTAGAAGGTGGTTCCTGGAGAGCACGTGTCTTGCGGGTTCTGAAGTTCCTCCTCTGACTGGTCCTCAAGGGAAGTTCCCCAGAACCTGTTCTGTAAGCAGATTCCATCATCTGTCTCACATTCTGATCTGGGAAGCCTCACCTCTAAGTTCCCCATTCGTCATGTATAAAGAACAATGTGAGGCCAACAAGATGATGCCACACATAAAAGGTGCTTGCCACTGAACCTAGCAACCTTCATTCAGTCACCAGAACCCCCAAGAAGGATGGGGGAACTGACTTTCAAAAGTTCTTCTCCCATTTCCAGATATGATGTACAACACAGACACACACACACACACACACACACAGACACACATATACACGCATGTACGCATGCACTAAGTAAATGTTAAAAATAATAATATTTTAGAAAGACAGTACATGCTCCAAGCTCTAATAAAGAAAATGCTGGCTCCAGATTTTTGTTGGTTGTATTTGTTGCATATTGTCTTCTTTTATAAGATATCCCTTTCTTTGCTAGAGAAACACATGGGAGAATCAGTATGATTTTGATTTAGTAGAATAAGCAGGTACACTACAAGAGTCAGGGGCCCTGCCTGTATATTGTTAAAAGTCAGAAGACAGAAAATTAATTCCGGAGAAAGCCTTTTGGGTGTGTGGTCTTAAGGGCTCTGGGGTCTTCATCAGGGGCCAAAGGAGAAGCAGGCATGAGTGGGCATCTGTGGGACTGGCTGTTGCATTCAGTGAACGGAAGACTGGCATTCATGCCAGAGTGTGAATGTGCAGAGCCTCCGGTGGAGCATGGAAGCTACAAGATAGGCAGAGGCCAAGCTTGCACACACCCAGTAAGCTATGTCTGGAAGCTTCCGCACTGCCTCGGACTGTGTATATAGTCCCCGAAGCAAAAGACATACAGGTGAAGAGGAAATGTGTACTCTGCTTTTTAGCCAGCTACCCAGCAATGTGAGCCTCCTAAGGAAGTGAGTGCCCTCTAGGGGTGTATGTGATGTCTCAGTTCTGTTCACCATTGCTCATAGGCCCTCAGGATGCCCACTAAACTGAATGAATCCATTACCTACTCTGGGAAGAGGAGAGCAGGGCCCTCTTAACCAAGTCCCACCTGACCGCAGCTGTGATTACATTATGCAGAAATTTATTAACAGGATGTTTTGATTGATTACTATCTTAATATCGAGGATGGCATTAGAGGATTCTCTGCTACCCTGGCAAATTGCAGGTACAGATTAGTGCTTCTTTGAAGCTAAAAAAAAAAAAAAATCCAATGTCCTTAATTCTCTTCTTTTATGATTCCATTTATATGAACTGCATAAAGCAGTCAAGTACACAGAGGTCTAACTTATATTTGTAGTTGCCAGGGCCAGAGTCGGGAGAAGCCGGGGAAAGGCTGCTGTATGGTGCAGGATTTCTGTCTGGGGTAAAGAAAAAGGCAGCAGCAGTGACTGCACAGCCTCGCAAATAGAAGAGCAGTGAGCAGGAGTCTGTATTTTAGAAGGGGTACGTGCTGTGTGATGACTTCCATCTCCTAGGGCAGAGGCTTGCTGCTCAGAGTATCCTCACACCGCTCTGTCTGAAGGGGACTAGTTGAGTTGAACAACCAGGGTCTCTGCCTGGTTTTCCCTTGCTGTTGCATCTGATTTGTTAAACTAGCTAATAGCATCCATCCTTTTTTTATTTCCAACCCTGTCTCCTTTTCTATACTAGCTCTACATAAGAGGCGCAAAAAGAGCATGTGACCCAAACAGAGGGAGAGAAGGGCTCCAGACGCGTGTGTTCAGGTGTTTGCGGCCGGACCCGGGGGCTAGAACAGGATGCTCAGGAGGCAGCAGGAGTGAACAGTAGAGCAAGTGTCTGCCCAGAGCAGGAGCAGGGAGCGAGCACTGTTTAAGGGAAATGATGGGGGAGAGAGTTGGAAGGAAAGGTATGTGGCCCTCTGGGTGATGAGTGCTACCCCGAGACACTGATAAGTGGAATGAGGAGAAGACTTTTGGCTGTGGAAGTGAGTGCAGGAACAAAGCTGTGGGCTGGGTGTGGCGTGGCTGGAGTGAGGGCAAACAGCTCAGGAAACTGGGGAGGGGTGAGTGATGACATCAGCCTCCCTAAGCATCTGTCTCCTGTTAGTTTCTTAATCCATCTGTTTTCTCTTTTGCCTTGCTTGCTCTTACCCAGGAATGGGGTAGGAGGGAAGGAAGACTGGCGGGGGTGGGGGGATAAAAAAAATGAAAAGAAGGGAGGTAGCGAGGACAAAGTACAGTCTGTGTGCTTAGGCTCCAGTGGAAAGCACGGAGAGTAGGGATATAGCCATCTGTATAGGGTAGGTCAACAAGGGGTCTGCATTCGTTACCGAATGAACAAGGAAGAAGACCTGTCAATAGACGGTCTGTGGAAATTGTGTTAAACTGTATGAAATTGCTATTGGGCTATTTTCAGCCTACCAAAATAAAACAAAATATAAGTGTATTTGTACAACGGAAGCCTAACAGATGATAAGATGTAGCAGGCCTTCACCCGGATGTTCACCTTTTCTGGTTCCATCCTCAGGTCATCCATTGAAGTGTTGATTTTAGGTTCAGAGGAATCTGTCGAAGTCAAGGGACGGATGGCATTAGGTAGGGAGGCAGGGTAGGTAAGAGGACCAGGAACCAAGAATGCACCAGTCTGCCGACATCATGCTTCTTTGCCAGTCAACCATTTAGGCTCGGTAGTAAACCTGGGAGGAGGGAAGGGTCCTTCCTTTTCTAAGTGGGTTACTAAGCACTTTGGAGAGTTTTGGTGCCGACATGGGTCTCTGAGGATAATAATAGTGGCATTGGAACATTGGGGAATGTGGCAGATACAGGGCAATGTTACAATGATTTTTGGTGTGATGTGATTTCCCAGAGTTCAGCAGCAGCGAGTCTAGCAGAGAAGTGGACAGTGTGTTTGGACAGAAAGAGCGCACAAGTGTTGAAGAACAACAGCCGAAGAGCGTACTTCTTGGGCGTACGTGTGCTGCCTGGCGTTTAAGAATGATTGTAACACATGAGCAGGCAGGATGTGATTCTAGATTCTAGGAGAAGTGGTAGAAACAGCTATTCCTATGGGGTGCTGTCAGACACTAGGATGTGTCACGTGCAGTAATGTAAGCAATACACCAAGCTGTACGATTGTAGTGGTTTGACTGCATGCCTAAAACTCTAGTGGCGAGACACTCAATGCTTAAAGACCAGCTCACAGTACACAGCCCTAGAAGGGAGTTGTCCTGCAGGAATCCAAAACTCTGCACACCAAACAAGCAGGCATTTATCTTAAATGGTGGGCAGAAATATGATTGTAGTAAAACCTTAATGTGGTTTTCATTCCCGCTCTCCCAGGAATCTAACTGTCATCATGCGGGGAAGAACCAAAAGAGAAGTGGTGGGGGCAGGTTTCATTCACATCTTTCCAGTGGCTTATAATGGTCTTTGGTGCAAACTTTAACGTCATTTACATTTTTTAGTTCCCTGGCTAATTGAAAATGTCATTGAAATTCTGGGCCTGATTATTGAGATACTTGAGGACTGTAAGCATATTTGTAATTTATTGAAGTTTCAAACAATAGATCAAACCAATCACTTCAGCAAGAAAGGGGGAACAACAGAATTAATGAATCTGTTAATAATTCTTGATGTGAATGGCCCCTCCCCTGATCAGAACAAACTTCCACTTTAAATGAGAACCCACACATTTCCTTCCAGCATCTTTCTCTTAAGGATGCCTTTATTTTCTCCTCTCAGGCTGGCATCTTACTCCATCACTCTTTCATTATGTGACCCATAGTCTGATCCCAGCGGAGTCCTCAGGACCAGAGGCTAGCAGCTACTTCCCGTTACTACAAGTGTATGCTGGTACCCAGCTGCCCGAGCATCTCTTTCCCAGTGTCTTATTTCATTGCCTCTGAGAAGCCAGTTTGGTCTCTCCTCTGTTCTCTTCACTTACCTCTGCTTATCGGCTCCTGCAAATTTCACGACAAAATTAAAGTCAAGAGCGACCAGAATTTATAGCTCATAAAATATCTCATCCCTGCATGCGGAGATGCATTCACATGTGGTAGCTCAGAATCTAAGAAATTAAAACTTTCTACTTTAAGGACAACTGTCAACAAAGTTTGTTTGCCTAAACCTCATGCCCTGCTGTGTGTAGAAACTTCAGATTTCAGTCTGTTCTATGTATGGCACACTAACATAAATTAAATATTGCTCAAGATGACTGTGTTCCTAGAGATGATCGTACTGACAAGGAATGACTGGAAAGCCAATAATTTAATTATGGGGCGGGGAGAGATCAAACCCTATAGAGAATGCCTACCCATCTCTGGAAACAAGGCTGTAGTCTGGGGCTACTTAACGGAGGGACCACTCATTCACTGTTAGCATCCCTGACCAACACAATGAGCATGTGTAGAAATGGCCCCGCATCATCTGAAAATGTTACTGTGAGTACCAACATGGGGAGCTAAGAAATGAGGTGAAATGTGTCTCCCGAGATGGGCAGGGTTAAAGTGGGGCTGTCTAGGTAGGACATGAGCGGTAGTTGTTTGGGTGGCTGACTGCTCATACAGCCCTCCCCACATTCCTTCACTGTACCAGACAACCAGGTTGTACATGTAGCCCAGGTACTTGTCACTTTGGGGGTCTCCCAACGTCTGTGTTTTTATTTATTCATGGGGTTTTCCTTCCCTTTTCTTTGGTTTCAGATGCGAGTGTCTCTCTGGCTTATGTGGTTTTCCCGTTTGTGAGGTGGGATCTACTCCCCGCATAGTCTCTCGTGGAGATGGGACACCCGGAAAGTGCTGTGATGTCTTTGAATGTGTTAATGGTACGTGGGGTTTCTC
The DNA here is from genome assembly GCF_950005125.1 of Chionomys nivalis. NCBI lineage: Eukaryota > Metazoa > Chordata > Mammalia > Rodentia > Cricetidae > Chionomys > Chionomys nivalis. The sequence continues at coordinate 128,022,024 of NC_080086.1, read as the reverse complement.
TTGTTCTCAGAGAGTGTTCATTTGTGCAGCAGGAGGAGGAGGGAGGGCCAGCCTAGCTCGTTCTGCCAGTTAGAGCAGAGAGCGTACTTAGGGACGTGCTGAGGGTCACTCCGAGAGGGGACTTGCTTAGTCACTGTACAGCTGAGAAAGTTAGGGAGGGAAGCATCACACTGTCACAGAAAACCTCACAGTTTTGGTAGCAGGCCATATGATAGGATGTGGCAAAAGGTCAGTTTGGGGATTTCAGGGGGAAAGAGAGGGGACTGTAGCCTGTTACATACTTTCTGTTCTCCAGTGACCTGTGCCCATTGCTGTCAGAAGATATTCTCACTGAAAATACGTGGGAGCTAACACAATTAGAAATAGAAAAGACCTCATTCTTCCAGCCCGGGGTGTCTCTAGTTAGAGAGTATCTTAGATCACTGGGATTAGCATTGGCCAGTTTTACACCTGACCTTCCTGGCTTCAGAGAAAAGGACTCACGTCTCATAAGTTCCTTGAGCAGAACCTGCCTCTTACCTTTACCCTTCACATGACAGCTTGGTATTTGGCAGCTTGATGTTCATTAAATTGAGATGCTAGGAGAGCAGAAAACCTGAGTCATGCTTCTCTAGTGGAATTTTCAGGGAAAAAAAAAGTAGTTGCATAGGCCACGACCACTGTCCATGCATGGATGAAAGATGAGACAGTTAAACAAGCATACCATTGCACACACAGAAACTGGCAGTGACTACCACCTGTGAGAACCCAAGCTTTGGGATGTCCCCTTCCTGCTCTCAGGTCCCTCCTCCCACAAAGAAGTCCTGCTAAAGTTGAATCATACTTGAATTGTGACCTTGTATTTTCCAGTCACGTGGCCCTGTGTTTTGTTGCTTTGATTTGCACTGAAAAAAAACACTAGTAGCGTAGCTGGGTAATTAGGAAAAACCTCAGGCAAAATGATGCCAGATGAGGGTTGGTTGATCCTTCTTGCTGTGTAACCAGGGAAGGCTCGTGGTCACCGTGGGACTCAGTTCTATGACTCTAGAATGAAGCAAGTAACAGTAATTATGCATCAAGTGTTAATAGTCTTTATTATTCTGTGTGTTCACATTCTGCCCACACTCTCAGAACACCGCTCTGGGTGTTGGTGGTGGAGACAGTAAGGCTAGAGTAAGCATCCTCACATACAGACTTTATAAATAGAATACAAGGGAAGGCGCGGGGAAAGTTCCGTGTGCTTAAATCTCTTTGAAGTGCTTCCCATCAGTCCTGTTAGCACCCAGCCAGTGGTTTTGTCTGTTAATCCCGAGCCAGTGGACAAGCAGACCTCTTCCTTCTGGCCGAGCTGCAGCCTGATTTATGGCAGGTGATGTTCTCTGTGAATGCTTAGCTTGTGCTGTTAACTTTTGTGCCGCTCGGGGCAGAGCTCGTCACTCCTTCATCCCGGGGCGTGCAGCCCCGCGGATGCGCCTCTGACACGACTATCTCTTGTTCATTCTGTAGAGACAGACAGACTGAACGGGCAATCTGTCTGTCTCATCACACATCTGTGGATGTTGTTGGGGCTCCCCAGACTTTCTTGATTTAGCAAGTGAACGACCTGTTTGGTAACCATCTTTGTGCCCTTCGGAAGTGACCGTTAACATGCCAGCTCAAAGGGGTCACCTCAGAGGGGTAGCCCAGGTTTCATTGTCCTATACCTTCATCTGAAGTCACTTTGTCTTCTGCAAAGAACACCTGCATGAGAATATTTGCTCCATTTCTCTGCCCTTGGCTCCTTGCTTCTAGAGAACCAAGCATCACACCTCTCTGTCTATCAGATCATTGACTGTACCTTTTCAGCAACCCTGATATCAGTCTTCATGGCGTGCCCTTGCTTATAGACACATCTTCTAGAACCCCAGCCTTAATAATAGGACTGATCATCTGACAACGAGAGAGAGTTGCTGTGTTTCCTGCGGTTGCTTCCTCTCCCCACAGATTTTTTGTGTCAACCTTCCTTGTTTCTTGTCCTGCTCCAGATTCTCTTGTATTCTATTACCATTCAGTTGTAGAAGACTAGACAGTAGCTATAATTCTATGACAGTTATAATCAGTACTAAAGGATATTTTTAAGGATAATCTATTTTTTCTGTATCTTATTTATTTTGGCAGGTACACGTATTTATATATCCATGTGTATTTATGTGATTTATACCACAGTCTCTTTTTCTGTCAGTCTCTGTGTCTCTCTTTTTATCTATCTCTCTGTATGCAGTTGCGCACGCGTGTGTGTGTGTGTGTGTGTGTGTGTGTGTGTGTGTGTGTTTTGGAGGGGGCAAGGAAAGGACAGAGGGATGGAGGAAGGAGAACCAGGTAGAGGGAGGGAAACAGAAGGGAGAGAGGGGAACTTGCTTATCCACAAGACTTTGGGGCTGCTGTACCCTGAGATCAGGTTTAATAACATAATGGTTAAATATTAATTAGAAAAAGAAAAGAATAGCCATAAGTTTGTTAGCAGAAATTAAACAGAGCACACACAAGTGTGCAGGCTTACAGGTGTCTTTGTAGTCCATGCAGTTGTCACAGTTAAACATCATGCCTGCCCACCCCACCCCCAGCTTCCCGTCATTAAAATGTAAGAGCATGTAGACTCAGGTACACCGTTCTTATTTGTAGAGGCAAAAAGACCCACTGGACAGAGCAGCACACAGTCCCTAATGGCAGCTTCTTTCTCACATGGAAATAATTAAAAAGACAGCGCTGAACAATATGTCATAGGTTCAGTCACCTCAACAGCACAGACACAGATGCCAGTACCCTGTTGCCAGGCTCCGGATAAAAGCAAGATACTCCTGACACTTGGTGAAAGGGCAGATGTGCACAGCTGGACCTCGGTGACTGGATCACTGTCTCGTGGTCCGAGAAGTCCCCAGTTGCACGCAAAGGAAGACCCCAGTTGAGGAAGGTTAGGTTAACTGTTCACATGACAAGCCTCAGAGTAGAAGCAGAGATTCCCCCAGCAGGACTCGGCTCCTGTGCTGACCACGGGGCTCACGTTACTTTTTCAAGATATACATTAAAATGAAGAGGTAAAATTTTAAAGTTTATGATGTAAATTCTGAAATGAATTTGAGAGCTCCTGAGTGCGCTAGGCCAGATGACTAGGTTGGAGGACTTTCTCCATAAACCTGGTTTGGCCTTGTGTTGGTAGAAGGAGGAGCTGACTGTGGCTGACCGTAGCACAGGTTGGGCTTCTCTGGTGCAAGCCGAGAGTAAGGCTTGAGAGGTGACGTCAGACACCACGGGAACAAGTGATAGGATTGAGTGGTGAACAGTCAGCCACCTCCTTCAAGAAACAACTGTATCTGCCCCGGCTCCCAGGCAGATGCATTATCAGCAGTGAGTTGGAACTGCCTTCCCACCTCACAGCTAAACATGCCGTCTGCTTCATTGTGCCCTTATCTTCCCTGCCACCTTATGCATGTCCCACCTCTCAGTCCATAGGCTCTGGTTGTTGAGACACCAGCTGTAGAAGGTAGAAGTGATTAGCAGCCATACTTAGACACACAGATTCCCAGTGTATACTCCAGGCACCTAGATGAATAGAATATTTGGTTTGAATGACATCATCGACAGGGGACACTTCCAGAATGACTTAGGTATGTCAGTGAATTTGGCTGTGGTATTATGGTATTGGAAACATACCAGCTGAAACTTCCAGAAATAGTTTCAACCTTATAATATTTAATACTGAGCGCAGTGAGCAAGACTGGGTATAACTTAAGGTCAGTCCACGTTCAACAGTCTAAGAATCAGTTACCAGAACAAAAGGAAGAGAGCCTTGCTCTTCCCAGGCATGCCAAGAGTGGTGGAGGTTGGGGGAGACAGAAGAGGGTCACTTGTGTGCCTAGGATTAACCCAGAGCAGTATAAGGTAGGTATGGACTAAATTCATAGGAAGGCAGCAGGATGCAGTGTGGTTTGTATTTTTAGCCTGTTCTTGTACCATTCAAGACCTCTGCCAGTCCCTGTGGGGCTGCTGTCTCTCTCAGCAGTCTTAAAGGACAGAGTTTAAATGCATGGCGTTGGTTAAGGGCCTTCATCAGGACCGGGATATCTGAAGTAAAGTTACTCACATGAAAGACACACTCAAAATCAGCGTTCTCATCATGTAAGAAGTTGGCCTACAAACCCAACCTGGAGTGTGTAGATAAGAAAGCTGTTCCTTCCTAAGGACATGCAGGAAGAACCCCTGTCTGGATGGCCCAAGCTCTGAGTGTCTTCCAATGTAGAAATGGAGAGAATCCAGCAGTTTGAAGGAAGGGCTCATTTGGGTTTGTTTATTGAGCGCTCCTGTTTTTCCTCCGGAGCTTTAGTAAGCTAGTGCTCATGAGGACTTTCTGCAGTGTGTAGTGTTGTCCCTTTTCCCTCGTTCTGAATTCCTGTCTCCTTGGCATCTCTGGTGTACGTGCAGGCGTCCAGTAGAAAAGGTTCATTTCCCTTTCAGGTACTTGGAAGCCTTTATCCCGGTCTTTCAGTCCGATCCGTCTAATTACTTCAGTTAGGAGGAAACGGAGCAGTTGTCCCATTGCCCCCCTGCTCACACTGCTGTCACTCCTGTGACCTCCTGTTCCGTGTCATTGACTTCCTATGCAGGTCACCCCGCAGTGATAGAAGACCAGTGACAATGTAGAAGCCACCCTCAACTAAGAGGTTTAAGAAAACGTTCAGCAACAGTAGACCTAGGCAGGGTTGGGAGTGTTCCTCTGTTCTCACATTTGCAATGACGTTCTGTGTTTCAACATTTCCTTTGGATACCGCTCACCAGTCAGAACTCGAGTTCTCCAGCAGTCCATATTACGACTCTCTCTTTCAGAATTGTAGAATGTTAGGTGGAAGAGAAGTTCACCGAATGTAGAAACATAAGTTGTCCACACAAAGTGCTTGAAACAGTCACTGAAAGACACTTTCGTACTGAAAAGTGCAAAGTCCACCTTGGTACTGTTTCTGTTCCAGTAGAGGGGAGTGGCCAGCTCTTCATCACTCTAAGGTTCATGTCCATCATCATCAGGCGAAGAAGTAGCTTGGCATTGCTCTCCAAGGCCACCAGTAGCTTTTTCATGATGCACTTGTTTGGAAAGTTCTTACTAATTAATTTCAACATCAAGACTTCATTTTGCTGCTTTGTTTTGGTTTTTTGAGATAGGCATTTCTCTGTGTAGCCCTTGCTGTCTTGGAACTTGTTCTGTAAACCAGGCTGACTTTGAACTCACAGAGATCCGCCTCCCTCCGCCACCCAATTGCTGGAATTAAAAGCATGTGCCACCACTGCCCAGCGCTTTGTTTTAGCCCAGCAAGGCTTACCTGGAAGGTTGTTTTCTGGACTATAAGTTTGGAGACTCTCCATCTCTCTTAAGCTTGACTCCCATGCCCTCATCCCTGTCTGTGCTTAGCTGATTGACTGCCCCCGTCCTTCTGTTAATCAAATCTCTTTCATAAAAGCTTCTACACACCTCACCCTGAAAACAAGTCTGGCAGCAGCTTTGTGCATGACCATGGCTTCATCCCTTCCTTTTTCAAACCCTGCACTGAGATTTGTGGTTTTACCCCTATGGTAAATGTGGTTAAGTAACGAAGCTAAATAATTAATACTGGTTGACTTATTTTTTTAAGTCTGAATGGATATTAAAAGGGACCCTCACCCAGCAGGGGCTGCCTCCTGAACCCGGATTAGGCACAAACCACACCCAAACACCTGTTTTCACTCAGAGGGATCCTTTATTAAGCAGGGAAGAAAAGTTAAAGTGGCTGCTTTCGGACTCGGGCAGAAAAGCAGCAGCAAATGACCTTGTAGGTGTGATTTTAAGAGGGAAAGGAGAGGTCTGTGTTAGAATGGGCTAGGATGCAATGCTAAAGGAGATAGAGGATGAGGGAGAAGGGGAAGGGAATAAGGAAAGGGGGGCAGGGGTATTTGTCCAGAGGGGCAAAGAACTGCCTCTGGGTAGAGAGGAGACAGAGCTGGCACCTAGGCAAATGGTGGTTTGTGAAAGTAAAGGAGGACACTCTGTGATAGGATGAGGTGTTTAATGTTAATTGGGCATGTTAATTAGGTGAATCAAAGGGGGCTTCTGATTGCCTAACTTTGGTAGGCAGCCTCAGAAGGAGGAAGTGGCCAAATAAGGGAATAGACCTTGGGGGCTAGAAATGTAGTCTAATGGTTTTAGAAAGGCAGATGGAATCGGGGAGAAGGGCAAAGTCTGCCACAGCTGAAGTGGGCTGGTGACCCTTCGCGGTTGACATGATTTTGAAGTCTGGAAAGAGTACTCATTGCCATAGAAACTCATCTGGTACATTGCTAGTGGTTGAGATGGGCAAAGATGTAGGCGATTGGTCTCCATTCTTGAGCATGTGGCTGTTGAGTTGTCTCTGCATCGTGTTTTTCCTTCATTTCACCAAATCATCCTGGCACTATTGTCAAGGTTGTTCCTGCTGATAGTTTATTTCAGAATTCTACGTACTGCAGGCATCGTGTCTTGTCCTTACACCAGCACCTCACTGTCTCAGTCACACTAGCCTTGGGTCACGTTTGGAAATCGAGTGTGAAACCTCTAACTTTGCTTTTAAAGATTATTTTATCAATTCTTAATTCCTTATATTTCTGTTATGACCAGAGTGTCAGTTTAGACTAAAGAATGAGCTAGGATTTTGATTGGGGTTGCACTGAGTATTAGATTAACCTAGGGAATATTTTCATTTTAACAATATTTATTGTTTTTTCAGTCTGTGTCTATTTATCTAGAACTTTTTAATTTATTAAAACAGTGTGTGATTGACCAGAGTGTAAGTTTTGTATTTAAATATTTTGTAAGTATTTTATTCTTTCTGATTCTGTTGTGAAATGGGATTTTTTTAAACTTTATTTTCCGAGTGTATAGAAATCCAATTTTCTCATATTGCAGCTTCTACTCTGTAACTTTACTAAAGTTGTTTATAATATCTGCTGGATTCTCGGTAATTTTTTTAATATTCTTTAATATTCAAGATCATGTCTTGTGCTTCTAGAGATAGGCTTATTTCTTCCTTTCCACTCTGGATGCCTTTTACTTATTTCCTTTCCCTAATTGTCTTGGCTAGAACTCCCATTATAATGTTAAACTGATGTTCTAAGAACAGACATCATTGTCTTTTTTTTTTTTTTTTTTGGTCTTGGGGGAAATTTTCAACATTGCTTAGTGTGATGTTAGCTGAGTCCTTATATACTCTTGTATTAGCTATTTTTCCACTGTGATTTAAAAAATACTTAAGAATTGCATCTTATAAAGAAAGGTTTATTTGGGCTCGTGGTTCCAGGTTCATTGTTGTCTGTTCCAGCCCTTTTGGTCTTGGGGCTATGGCAAAACAGTAGCATCATGACAAAAAGGACATGGTAGCCAAAGAGCAGAGAGAGAGAGAGAGGAAGGAAGGTTCCCAGGACAAGATACACCCTTTAAGGACATGCCCAAGTTCCTCCAGCAAGGCCCCACTTATAGCCCATTCAGCTATGAACTTAATGTATCAACCCATTGATAAAGTCCATGTCCTTATAAGCTATGTATACTTCAGTCCACAGTCTTTGGGTGATGGTGGGGCTGAGAATACACTTCATATTCCAAGTATGACAATGCTATTTATCAAGTTAGTGAAGGTCTCCCCTAGTCCTTTATTGCTAAGTGATCGTATAATGGAAGAGTTTTGGGTTCCTTTAGATGTCCGTTCCGTATCATAAGAAAATGCTATAGTTATTGTCCTCGACTCAGTTAACACATATTATTAAAACTAACTTATTTTTGAATAATTGAACTTGGTATCATGTAATAAATACCTTTTAGTCACGGTGTTTGACCTCTTTGACATCTTTGAGAATGTTTGTCTTGATTCGGGAGAGATACTGATCTGGAGTTTTATTTTCTGGTGCTGTCTTTTGTCTGTCTGGAATTAGTATTCAAATTCAGATGAGCCAAAAAACTCATTGGTCTCATACTGAGCGTTTTGAATATGAAGCTGTTAATTCCTTAGCTGAAATAACCCTGAGATGAAATGTAGAACGGAAGCTTTCAGTTGGAAGGCTCTGGTTTTTCTTTCTGCCATTTGCTCAATGTGTATTTTTGAGACAAATTAACTAGAGTCCCCTTACTTCTAACCCCACGATAATCCCTGCATCGTACCTTTGTATTGAGATTAGATGAAGTAATGATGTTACCAGCCAAGCACTAATAATTACAGGTTATTATCCCAGGAGGGAAACAAAGAGCTTAGGAGAGAATGGACCTAACTAAATCTTTGGAAGTGAAAACAAAAGCCAGTGTGAAAACAGGATCCTTGTTCAAAGACAGAGAATTACTTAGCAAAGTAAAATACAGTCTCACATCAAGTGAGTGGCATGGTCTTGGTGGATGGCTACCTGTGTTGGGGTGGGAAAAGTCGGTATAGGTCTTGCCAAGGGGTATTTCAGTTCCTTGTGTGGACGGCATAACTGTGGGTTTTGTTTTTACTGTGTGCTAGTCCCTCTGTGAGAGTTAAATTCAGTTTAGTACATTTCCATCAAATCATAACTTCCTGCTGACCGAACTTTCTAGAGGCTGTTTCAAAACACACAAAGACACCACTCAAACATGACCTCCAATGTGCCTTGTTTAGTTGAGTTTCTTTTATTAAAATATGTTTGCCTCATTTCCTCCCTTTCCGTTCTTCCTTCAGCTCCCTCCTATGTGTCTCCCCTCCCACCTTGCTCCTCTTGAAATCATGACCTCGTTTGGGTGTGGGGGGAAGCGTGCATGTGTGCCTAAATATATAACACAACCTACTCAGTCTACGTAGGGCTGTTTTATGTGTTTGAGTTCAGAGCTGACCACTTGGCACTGTAGAACCCAGGTAGGATTATTTCTCCCCCCTTAGCATCCCTTAGTTATGTGTTATTTCTTTATCCGTGGGTGGGGCCCCATGATATATGCCCCCTTCCACATGCCTTGTTTGTTTTGACCCTGTAGAAACAAAGCCAGCCTGCATATTCAACAGCGTGGAGTATTACGATGGAGACATGTTCCGAATGGACAACTGTCGGTTCTGTCGGTGCCAAGGGGGTGTCTCCATCTGCTTCACCGCTCAGTGTGGGGAGCTGAACTGCGAGAGATACTACGTGCCTGAAGGGGAGTGCTGCCCCGTGTGCGAAGGTAGGCCGAAGGCTTCAGAGCTTTCATTTCAAAACTGATCTCATTCAGAGCAATGTGAAGTCCCCTCGTAATGGCACCATTGTCTGTCCTTTAGAGTGTTGATAGTGCCTAGTAGGGTATGTGGAAATACTTCCCCAAGGAAAGCTCCATTTGGGGCTCAGTCAGTGGTCACAGGTTCTACAAGTTGACACGTGATTTCCGGGTTGCTTCCAGTTCCCACCCTGGAACTGTAGTGGTGGCGTAGTTAGTCCCAGCTTGTCCACACTGTAGCGTTAGAATCTGTCATCTGCCGTCCTTGGATTGCTCAGCTAGAGTTTGTAAGGCCTGTCACCATCATTCTCGGCCAGTCAGCTCGGAATCTGGACCCTACTGCCATTTCTCCTGTCAGGTTGCAGATTGGCGAGGTGGCGGCAGCAGCTTCGGGACCAGGCATGTGTGAGGTGTGATTTTTAGGGGCCTGTGGATTCTGTATCCCTCTCTTGTTCAAGCAGTAGTGTTTGCATGTTCTTCCTGCAGACTCCTCCCGTTTCTGGTTGTCATAAGTAGTGAAATTTCAGAATGGCACCCCAATTCTCATCCTCTAAACCCCAGCCCCTTAAGGATCGGAAAGCTGAAGTTCAGAAAAACCATCCATCTCCTGAGTTTGCAAAGGAGCCAAGAGCAATGATCCAGGGCCTGAAAGAGCCTATGGCATCATCTGACACATAGTACCCTGCGTGGTGGTCGCATGAACCTTATTGTCCTGACTGGGTCACAAACCTTTAGCCCAAAGTCTACCTGTCCCTGCTCCCCAAGTCCCCGGGCACAGTGGCCTGTTGAGTTCTATGCTTTTTTACTTAAAATCCTTTGGCTGGTTGTGCTTTCTTTATGCTATGGCTTTGAAGACCTGGGAAGTCTGATGTGGGGCAACTCTGTTCCTAACCCTGAGCAGTTATTCATAACAATGAGCCCTTTCCTTCCTTGGAAAATATTTTAGCCAAGGCACAACACTTTTTATGTGTCACCGAGGTTTTTAAAAAAGAAAATCACCTCAAACTCTTAACTTTCCCAATTGATTGTTCTCTAGTTCGCAGTAGAGTCAGAAACTGCCCCACGGCTGGTGTTGTAAAGCAGGTGAGCACCTGTGTGAATAGTCCCAGGGAGCTGCCTGCATGCAGCTCTCACTTCCCAGAGTCCAGACCCAAGCTCAGTGCGGAAGACAGTATGCATTGTAATACTTTTTATAAAGGGCTTGAGAAAGCCCTAAGTACCTGAGGTCTGTAGCCCATTTCCATCTAACTTTTGTGTAAATGTCCTCTGCCCCATTAGTAGAAGCACTAGCCTCTAAACTTAACTGGGGCTCTCTCATTAGTTGATGCCAGTTTTTATGTATTTTTAGTAAAGGAAATGGAATAATTTATCGATGGTTCTCCTTATGGAGCTGCTTGGGGCTATTTTTGCATTCATTATTTATGTTCTTGTCAATTCTTTCAGAATATTTCTTTTCTGGTGGTCTTGTCTAATTCTGCCTTTCAGACTCGTCTGTTACTCAGTTGCCCACATTGTGGCAAGGAAAATGATGTAAATTCAGCCCTCCTTTAGGGTGCCATCGGTGACCCCTGCCAGGGTGCCATCGGTGACCCCTGCCAGAGTGCCATCAATGATCCCTGCCAGGGTGCCATCGGTGACCCCTGCCAGGGTGCCATCGGTGACCCCTGCCAGGGTGCCATCGGTGACCCCTGCCAAGGTGCTATCCGTGACCCCCTGGGACATCCACATGAGCCCTGCCATGCAGAAGACCACATTGGGGACCTGCTGTGCTCCTTCCCAGTGTCCTCAGCAGCCTGTGAACCCCCATCACAGTCAGCTCAGTTAGTTCCAGAAGTAACAGTTATCACTTTGAGTTCAGTGGACAGCGCTCTTCTTTCCAGGTGGAGAAATCGAGGTATAAAACATAGTAAGTTCAGCAGCTCAGAGGGCTCTCTCAGAACGTCAGTCCAGAGCTTGTCTCTATCCCTGCGTCTTGCCCATCTTAGGAGTGAGACAACATGCATACCTGCTTCTAGGTCCCATTGCTCCCCACAACAGTATCAGGATGGGAAGATACCAGTCCATTATGACTGCTGCCTCTGGATGCAATCCCAGGGACCAATTCCTGTTAGCCCCCAGTTTCCATTGATCACAGTGAAACAGCATTGAGGGATGGAGCCTGGTGGAAACTGTCTCCAGATGCACACAGAGGTCAGGTTTGGGTGGCTCAGTCTCATTCTGAACTCATGTTTTGCTGTAGATCCCATCTATCCCTATAACAACCCCGCTGGCTGCTACGCCAATGGCCAGATCCGCGCCCACGGGGACCGGTGGCGGGAAGATGACTGCACCTTCTGCCAGTGCATCAATGGAGAACCTCACTGCGTGGCCACGGCCTGTGGACAGAGCTGCATGCACCCCGTGAAAGTGCCTGGGGAGTGTTGCCCCGTGTGCGAAGGTAAACCTTGCGATTCTAATGAGTGTCTGGCACAGCACATCCCATCGAGGGAGCTTCTGCCAGTACGAACTTGTTTTCCTTTTTATTTCCTCGGGCGTAATGTCTGCTTCGTACTGTTACCAGTTGCAGACAAATTTATTATACAACCCAAATTCGTCATTAGGGGGAAGTGTTGCAAATTTAAAATGAGCATAGCATTGCACGTGTGCTTGTCTGAACATATTACACGGTACAAGGATGCATACATTCTGAATGAGTGCTCCGTGAGCCTACTTACCACCCAGAGGTCAAGGCAAGGAAATAAAACCAGAAGTCAGAGCCATAGCTCAGGCACAGCATGTTCAGCTTGTGATACTTCATAGCCCAAGAATGCTGACGGCCAGAAGAAAAGCCCAGAACTCTCAAAGGCAATTCACACTGGCTAATGCCTCATTCTGCGTATCCTGCTCCCTCGACGGCCAAGGCTGAGATGACTGTGGCTTCCGGTTCCTCTAATTCTTTGCCTTATGACCTGGTTCCCCACATTGACTGTGTCTTTTCCTGCTCTGGAGAGAGCAGCTGAGGCCCCTTAGCTCCCTTCTCTGAGGCAGCTGCTGTGCAGTTCATTTCCTGTGCCCTGAGAAGATACTTTGCGTACATCTTAACTCACTCATGTCAGTCTTCATAGACGTGAGGTGACCGAATGTTTTTTACGCTGACAGAGCCAACAGGGGATCCATACTTAAGAAGCATTTTACTTAGTGAAATGGACAACAAACGTAGCCCAAAATCTATATTAAAGATGGGTACCTGTAGAGTTTGTAAAGCATGTAATAAGAAGCGGGCAGGCTTTCTCCCAGAAGATGATCTAATTAAGGTCTTTTTTAGTATGAAGATTTTTTTTCTTTTTTTATGGACCAGTTGTGTGTGTTAATTGCTATCTACTGCAAGAAGAAGCTTCTCTGACGAGGGTCGAGTGATGCACTGATCTATGGGTACAGCATTATGTCATTAGAAGTTATTTGATTGCCATGTTCACTTAGCAGAATCATAGTAATTGGTTTTCCCCTCGGCCTATGACATGTAATATCAAGAAATCCTTTGCTACCCTCTGAATTGTAGTACATTAAGACTTCAGTTTGGCGAATGGTCTGTGGTATTAGCTAGCCTCACAAGGATTAGACTTACTTAAGACCTTGAAAACCACGTAAAAGAAATGGAAGCTGGAGGAGGACTCTTGTACTGTTGACATCACCGGTCCCCTCATCGTTACTCTACATAGAGTACAGCTACCCCCCTCCAAGACGTCATAGCTTCCAGATGACAGATTTCGTGGCACTCCCCGCCCCTCACAGACTCCTTTCCATCCCTAATGTCAGCATTGTGGAGCTGCAAGAGGGACGCACAGAAGGCTGTGCTTCCTCAGTGGGCTTGGCAAGACTGCCTTGCTGATGGGGGGAAAGTGGCAGTGCCTGACCTTAAGAATTATGGACAGCCCGTTGTTGACCTGGAAAATTAATTTAAGTCCCAATGTGCGAATGATAAAGTAAGCAAGAAAAAAAAGTCATAAATGCATAGCTCATTAAAACCAGCCTTTTAACCTCAAGTATTGCTGCCTAAGTTCAAAATGAAACTTTTAGAGATTGTTACTGAGCTGGGGTGGGGGGTGGGGGGAATACTTTCCAACAAAGGTGAGCAAACAAAGCCACCAGAGTATGTGTGCCGTTGAGGTAGGTGCCTGGGTGGCCCCGGTTAGATGGGTCACTTCGTGTTTGGGTTCTGTGTCATCTGCCCAGAGTTGTGACCTAATTCTTGACAGCTTAAGAAAAGAGTTACATCGTGAGTGAGCCATTAATACCAATGCTTAATGGAGAACCTCCTGCAGCCCGGCAAAGACACAGGTAATGAAGGGACAGTTCACAGAGCACACTTAGGCCTAGTTTTCAGTTAACCAGGGCAGAGAGAAGCGTGTCTGTCTTGTGAGGTACGAGCTTGACATCTGCCCCCTACTCTGTGAATCTTTTGTAATGTGCACTGTGCGCAAGGCCTTGTTGTCCCATTTTAGAGATGAGGAAATGGAGGCTCAGAGAGATTTACTTATGTTGTCACTGAATGGCATAGCTGAGCTGTATTTTTATTTTGCTTTTCCTGATGGTTTTGTGCCCAGTGTCCCCCTTCCTTTATGAATCTTCATTACTGGCTTTTGACTTCTTGTCAGGGAGAGACTGGGGTGGTGTGACAGGGTATCATTCGGATTGAGATCACCCACTGACCCTCTACCTCAGTTCACAGAACTTGGGAGAAGGTACCTTTCCAGCCTCCCGGCACAGAGGCCCTCTCGGCCTTGATGACACTGAATTTTTCTGGTTCCCCTCACAGCTAATGCTGGTCCCTTCTTCATCTCTGTCTGTCTTCCTCAAATCTTTCAGAAGAGTACATTTCTTAGTCCTCAGAGAACTCATTTGGCTAGGATTTTTTCTTCCGTTTTTCACCGGAGCCGAATAGCGAGTTTGGTCTAGGACAGTATTATCCTCCAGTGACTGTCACTGTCGGGTGTAATAAAGGCAGCGTGACTTTTTATTTCCACACACAATCAGAATTCAGAGACTAATACGGGTAAGTTACTGATAAATAATAAGCATTACTAAATATTTCTAAAACATCAAACTAAGAGGGTCTTATTGTATAGGGTCCAAGAAAATTTATGGAACCATTTGAAAACATTTTTCTCAGTAGCCGGTCCGTAGTATTGTTAAGTATAATTTCGAGTGATTTCAGAATAGCAACAGAATCGTATGAAATAAGAAAAATAAATCCCAAGGTATTGCTGAGTAATAAATGAGCCATCAGCCAAGATCATTTACAGACAGACAGAACTCCGCGCGTGTGTGCAGCTCAGACCCGTAGGAAACTCCTGCACACACCCTTGCAATATGAGTGCTGACCCTTGCTTTTTAGCTTCGTCTCAGGTGCTCAGAATGTGAAATTAGAAGCACTATCCCCACACAGGCATTGCAGTTTGGGATGTTTTCAAAATAACTTACAAATCACCAAATATAGCCTGTTAGGACCTCCAGAGAGAGAGAACCTTGGGGCTGTCATTGTGAGTAAAGATGCCTACCTTCCAAGGGACAGCATGATATGACTGGCTACTCCCAGAGGACCGGAATGTGAACTGGGAACCCTTGAAGACAAGGCTGTCATTGACAGATATCTTGATTGAGAAGTACTTAGGTGCTTTTTAAGTTGTCCCTTACGTACTCTCATAATGAAGTCTTACTGAGCTTTTGTCAACACCCAGGTCGGGCGTTCAGATAAGCCTAAGTCATTTCAGTCTGTGGGCTGGAACAGACTGTGTCCACCTGTTCTGCTTTACTGCCTTTCTCTACATCGCCTCCTATTCACCAGACTCATTTGCTTTGCTTTGGTTTGGTTGTTTGGTTTTTTTGAGACAGGGTTTCTCTATGTAGCCCTAGCTGTCCTGAAACTCACTCTTGTAGACCAGGCTGACCTCAAACTCACAGAGATCCACCTGCCTCTGCCTCCGGAGGGCTGGGATTAAAGATGTGCGCCACCATGTCCAGATAGTCTTGTTAGTTTGAATTTCTTTCAAAGAGAGCTAAAGGAGACATGCATGGAATAAATATGAGGTTTGCAATTCAAGTATGTATGTGAAAGACCTGCCCATATATGTGTGTGTGTGTGTGTGTGTGTAATTTAAAGTGGAAAGGACAACAGAATAAGTGTCATTTTACTTGCAGTCTCTAACAACTAACATCACTTGCTCACTTATCATGTGAGGGCCGGGTACAGTGAGGGCATCAGCTCATCTGACCTTGCAGGATCCTTAGCGCGGACACTGGATTGTCACAGAGCTCACAGCGCAGAGGTTCTATCAGTGCTTTGGGCTATATAGCAGGCGCATAGCAACACTGTGTCCTGAAAGCCCAGACTCTGGACTTTGCACCCACATTTCCTCAGATCGTATATTAACATTCTGGAGGGCAAGGAATTCCCTGTGTTCTTTTGAATTATTGATGATGACTACATGTAAGTAGTTCCTAAAAACTTTTCAAATAATTAAGCAGTGAGCAGAGGCAGGAAGGAAGGATAGTAAGAATGGAGTAGCAAGCCCAGTACTTCCCTAGACTCTGAGGCTCCTTTTCTGAGAAATGGCCTGATGAGAAAAGGCCACCTTAGCCAGAGCCTCAATCACTGTCTGGACCCATGACCAGTTGAAGAAAGAACAACTTTGGGATGCTTGTGTTGAGGTCAGAGAGCAGAGTGTCACCTACATTTGACACCAATGAACCTGTATCTCCAGGTTGTGTGGACCCACCAGCTCCCCTTTGCTTACTGGGAGTTGCACCCTGCTCCTGGCTCCATCACAGAGGTAGCCCCTTAGGCCTCCTATAACTGGTGTGTAACCTGAAGTTGGTTCTTTCCTAGTTCAGCTCCTAAAGACTGGAATTTCAAAACTTTATTGAGGTTTCCCTGGACCCAGACCAATGCCAACTGCCCTGTTTAATACGTTCTGCTTTCAGGGCACACTGTGTGCATGTGGAGATGCCCTACTGTGTGATTACTCACTTCTTTACACAAAAAGAATGGCACTTTATGCCACAATCAGGTGTTTTTAATATTCTCCACAGCATTATCATGTACGCAGGTATGTAAACTGCCGGGCTGATTGTTAACGCCATGCAGAACCTAAGGACAGAATGAAACTTCTTTTTCACTGCAAAAACTTTTCCAGCTGAAGGTAAAATAAGGCCAAGAAGGAAACCGGCTGCTAAGATGTATGATATGCTTACTAAATAAGAAAATGATAAGTGGCCTATCAGGTATCAGGTGTGGAACCCACTTAGTGGTGACACCCAGTACAGGAGATAAGAACTGCAGGGCGACTCGAAGCTTTACTCCCAGCCCTTATCTGAGGTCTCATTTTGAGTGGTGGTTGACCCACCCAGGTGACCACTGTGACCCAAATGTTCCCCTGGCTCGTGCAGAACTTCCTATGGAGAAGAGCTGATGGTTTGACGACCTTGAAGATTCTGGAGCCAACTCCTGAGTACAACTCTTCCCAAGAACTAAAAGCTTAGGTCACACTGCTAACGGTGGCCTGCAGAGCCATGTTCCAGTTGCCAGTGAGTGAGCTTGGTGCTTGGATTGGGTGAATTCACTGTCTCCAGTATTTATGTTTCTCTGAAACCAAAGCAAACTCCAATTTTGTCTTAGACCAGGAAGTCAAAGTTATTTGCAGGTTTCCCAAGCCGAGCACATGAGGGGCTATCTCATTATTCTGTTTCAGCATGGTTATATGTTCTGACTTTTCCTGTAGTAAGTTAAAGCAGTGCTGTTTGTGGAGCTGTTAGGGTCATTCTGCGGGGCGTCAGGCAGGTAAAATTCTGTTATCCCGGACTTAAATAAACTCTTATAGCAGGGGAATAAGAAATTCGCTGTGTGGGTTGTCCCCCCCAACACACACACACACGCACACTAATTCTCTAGATTTAAGATGGAGTGTGATTGAACCAGAAATTCAACTGCTTTCCCCCACCACCTGGCTTTCTTGGATGTCTGGCTTACTTAGGGGTTCCTGGTTCTGACTGGGACAGCGAGAGGATCAGACATTAGGCATGTCTTTACCTGTATGGGGTTAGCCAGCCACTTCACCTCAGCATCAGAAATCTCACACGGTGCTCTCCTGACTCGCTTGGAAATCTGTGAGCTGTCAGATCACTGTCTTCTTAACATCAGTCTTCACTGTTTTTAGGAGTAGTATAATTCATTCTCATGAATGTTGATGATATGGTTTGAGTCAAACTGCCCTTCGAGTGAGATTTCAACTGACCTGCCAGAAAATTCTGTACCAGGCACATATCTGGGTGGGAATTCCTTGAAACAAGACAAAAATGTTTCCAGCCCCGCCTTGCCCACAGTGTTCCTTACTGCCCCGTATCTCGCATGATTAAGCTACTGCTCCAGTAGTGGGGAGTCAGGGAGAGTTTGGCTGACCACCCCCCCAGAAGAGCAGTGGAGTCCGAGATGCCACAGAGTCACAGGGATCAGAACTCAGTTATGGGGGGTACTGCTTTGGTGCCATCCATGCCAAGAATAATAAAATACTCATAATAGCCTCAGGACTGTTAGGCATGCTGCTTCATCTTTTAACTCTGAATGTCCTGGAAATATATTCCATAAATGGAAATTAAAATATAGCACAGTCTATTTTCTGCTTGTCCAAATAAGGTCATATGTTGGCTGCCACATGACCGTGTATTACCCTAGGTCTTGGACCTAAGTGCCAGAACATATCAGGCATAATTTTTTTTGGGGGGGGGGGGCACTTTTGGTTTTTCTCTGATAGTTTAAAATACCTTGAGATATCTAAAATAGTATTCAAATATAGATGAAATGGATGTAAAAGCACCCCCTATCTGACTAAGTATGACTGTAATGGTTTTCAAAATTATACACAGAAACATTATGCACATCCACCCCATGAATGGCTCTTTCTAGTTGTTTCCCACATGTCATAGTAGCGAAGCAGGTGGGAACCAGCATGTGCAGAAGTCACTTAGCTGGGAAGAAATGCTTATCTGTCCTTGCTCAGAACCAAGGCTGCTGCCTTTCTACCTGTGTGCCTTTTCCTTTGTACCTGATGTGAGGGGCACCACCAGGGTCATCAAAACTTACAACTACAAATGACGGTGGTCCGTAAACTCCTAAATTGCCCAGTGCCTAAATCATTTAAAATGCTTGGGAGTTGATGCTCAGGCTCTGCCTCTGAGTTCCCAGCTCTAGCCGTTGTGACCACTGACTGTGTCCTGGCTGAAGCAGCACGGAGCAATGGGCTCTGTCCCTGCTGTCCACCTCCCATACTATAAAGGGTATTACTGCTAAGGAGCCTCGTGGTTTTCTCAGGAAGATAATAATTGCATCTAATAGATCAGATCTGGCCTGCTAATTTTCATGTAATCAACAGAAGCAGGAAAACATAGTCTGGAATGCGAACTATGTGAATGAAAAATATTTAGTCATTCTCGAAATGATAGGAATGTTTTTCCAGCAAGCTTAAATAAACACAATCTCTTTTGAGACTGCATTAGACTTTTTTTGGAGAAGAGACAACTCTTAGGCAACCAAACAGAAGTTAATGAAGGTTTTTAGCAGGCATGCCCTGCAGAAAGGGCTCGGAGACTGACAGCAAGATTCCATCGCTTTCACAGCACAGCTCGGCAGTGAGAGAACTGGTTCCCTTTGAGCCTTTGTCAGCAAAGGAGGGTTTGGTATTTTAACTAGCCACAGTTCCAGCGTCGGCGACATTGTGCTTTACTGACAATGGTGTCGTACGACCTTCTCACTTTTAGAATCCTCACTTCATCTGCCACTGCTGTATAATTCAGCTGGCAGAAAAGGACTGTCCCTGGCTTGTCTCTATTGAATGTACCTAGTGGCACTTTTCCTGGGGTCATGGTTACTCATTGCCATCAGTCCTGCAAGGCCTGGTTACCTAAGGAAATTACTTTTGAGCCTTACAGCACTTCCATGGTCAAGTGTTCCTGCTTTCGAAATAATTATGCAAGCAACGTGTACGCTTATTTCAGGAATATTTTTTAAATGATTTATTTATTTATTATGTATACAGTATTCTTGGTATTCTGTATGCAGGCCAGAAGAGGGTACCAGATCTCACTACAGATGGTTGTGAGCCACCATGTGGTTGCTGGGACTTGAACTCAGGACCTCTGGAAGAGCAGGCAGTGCTCTTAACCACTGAGCCATCTCTCCAGCCCCTCCAGGAATATTTTTTGACGCCTCTCTTTTGAGACTTACTTGCATGCTTGCACATCCTGTGGACTGCCCTCCGCTTTGTATACTCCTGCCTCTGAAGGTTTATTAGACTTTCTGAAAGACTTGTATCACTCGTGTCGGAATAAGGGGAGACACACAGATGACCTAGCTTGGTAAAACTGTTCAGAAAAAGTGAAAAGTGACAGTGAAATAAAGGAACTCAATCTCTGTGACACAGCCGTTTGCTCGGGAACTAACTGAAGACAAGTTCCAAATAGACCTGTTAGCCTGAGCAGCATTTCAGTGCAAGCATCTAGCCATGGGAAGGGGCTACCTTTCACCAGTAGTGCTTATTTGTAAGTACAACTCCTGACTTTTCATTTAAAAGCATACCAGTTCACCTACTGTGAGGCTTAAGGGCATGGGCTAAAATGGGTGCAGATGTTTCCTTTGACATGATTTCAAGCAAATTTGACCAAGATAATTTGCCTATAGAAAGAACCTTTGAAATAGTTTCTTTGAAACAGTGATCAATATAACTTAGTTTTTAATAATTTAAGCCTCTACTTCCATTTATGACTATCCTGTTTTAAGCTGTTTCCAGAAACATTCTTCAGTGTACCTTCCAAGAACAAAATTATTTCACATCATCCTGGGGGCTCTGGTTGAGAAACAGGATCCCCAAGAGACATCTCCATGGCTTTAGTAGAATATAGTGTGTGCTTTATCTGGGTAATAAATAAAATGTCTATCGAATGTCTGTTGTGGCACAGTTGTACAGTGACAGGGGCAGGCGGAAGGGAAAGGGCTGTTTCCTAAGAAGGTATTTTTCTGTTTGTGGATGTGGTTCAGTGGCTGCCAAGATGCTGAGAACAGCATCAACCTACACCAGCCACTCAGACGTTCCCATGTACTCCAGGTCTAGGGGCTGGACTTGTAGGTTGATTCAAGTTGAGTGAGGTTTTGTTATTGTTGTTGGTTTGTTTATTTGTTTGTTTGTTTTAGTTTGAGTTGATCTTACACACTTTGGCCAAATAGTGATTTGCTCTTTGATTTTACTTTTGCATCTGAGAGATTGCTGGAGTCAGCAGGTGATTTGAAACAGAGCCCTCATTGGGCATCCGAACCCTTTGACGCTATAGTTTATGTTAAGTACCTGTCAGAAATAAGATTTGTCAAAAGGACTTCTGATCCTGTTGTGTACCAATATTAAATAATCTAAGAAAATCCTTGGTCTGTGTGAACTCGTGATAGTCTTGTAGTACTTGGGGTCTGTTTTCCCCATTGTCTGTTGGAGCACATTCAAGAGTTATTCATAAAGCACCTCCTTACCTAACACCAGTGCTCACAAAGTGTGTTCTGAGAGCTGACCTCATTTGTGGCTGTGACTCCTTCTCTGTTTAAGGTGCACATAGATTCTTTCTAAGGACTTAACCTCCTTTTTGTCGTGTGTATGATGTTTTGCCTACATGTGTGCGTGTCTACTCTGTGCATGCCTTTGGATCCCCTAGAACTACTGCTACAGACAGACAGATGTGAGCCAAAATGTGGGTGTTGGGAATTGAACCTAGGTCCTCTGCAAGAGCAATACATGCTCTTCACTGCCGAGCCTTCTCTCCAGCTCGCCTGTACCTGGATTCGTAAAAACATATATTCACCTCTGCTATACTTGGAATCTATGTTGACTCAATTGTAGCATCCTATGAATTCTGTTTGTGAGTGTTTGTGTTTCGGTGTCCCCTGTGGACCTGATCCTGGACCGTGCAGCAGGACAGGTAGTAGAAAGGCTGGAGATCTTTTGTCCTTGTTGGATACCTGTTGTTTTGCATAACAACTCACTTTTTCAACAGTTTAGAGACTCTGTTAGTGAAGCTGTCAGTTTAAGATGACCTTGGGCTTTGCATGTTCAGTGGGATCAACCAACTCAAATCTCCTCAAAACCATGAAATCATCGTCGTATCTGAAATGGTAGGTTTTTCAAAGATTCCATATAGCTGGATAAATTCCAGCTTCCTTTAATCAGGGTAGGGGCTCCACAGCCGTGGAACCAGGAGTGAAACCATTATTCTTTGGGTGAAATGCTCTGATACTTAGTCTTAAAGCCACCAGTTGGACGTCCTCTCCCACTGATATAAGTTTGAGATCACTGGCCTTACTGAAACCGAGATCCAAAAGACAGTTTTTTAAAGCCAGGTTTCCCACGTCTTCTTTTCACTTGAGAATTACTGAACTATTCACAAAGATCCTGAAATGGCTTAAATGGCACTAAGATGGGTTTGGCCTTGTCCCTACAGATCTGTTAATGCCCACAACATGAGAGGAAGACCAGGGCCAGCCAGGCATATCACATTGTTTCAGCTCACCCGATGAGCTGCCGACTAAGAGATTTCTCTTCTCTTGGAGACACCATGGATGTAGTCAGACTGGGGAACAATGACCTCAGTCTGCCACTCAGCAAAGGTGAAAGGCGCCAGTGGCTGGTCACTAACATGGTCCAAAGCTTACCAGACCATATCAAAAGACATCACAGAGCCAGCCGCATCCCGGACACTTTTCTTGTTATTGGTAGAGATACAAAGTGATGCTTAAGTTACAATGGGCAGGGTTGAGATTGTGGAAACAGCTGTCATGCCACTTACCAGCTGCCCTTCTGAGGTCTGTCTCATTAATTAATTTATCTGTGACCAGGTCAAGCAGCGTTGCCCCTGCTGCAGTCGTTAAAACATTACAGCAACACGTGTTGCTGGTGTAACACATGGCTTGACTCCTGTGTGCTGTCCCACTCTGTACCCTTGCAGAAACATCGTGAGACGGGGAGAATGACTGCTCCCATCTTACAGAAGCCCAAGAGGTCCATGTCACATAGTGAGAGCTAATAATGGCTGGCACAAGGACTCAAACTATGGGCTCCTGCCCCCAAATCTCAAGTTTGGCACTGTTTCCCTCTAGACTCACACTGTCAAAGAGAGTGTGGGAATGTGAGGGAATGAGACGGTGAATGGCAAAGCCCCTGACAGCCATGCTAAGAATCAAAAGCTGTCCTAGTCCCTGGCTGCATTGTCCCTGTTGAGGCCCAGCAAGTGTTGCTCTGACCTCTGGCTTGGCTTTTGATCTCCACTTTTTTTCCGGAGCCTCTGCCTAGAATTCTGACCTGGCTGACTAAACTGTCAGGAATACTGACTGTTTGTTGCTTCTGCTTGTTTGGTGGTTGCTTCCTTCTTCTGTTCTCCTCCCCGTGAATAACTCTCGGCCTGGAAGCCTGCCTGCTTCCCCTAGCTCTCTCCGTCTCCTCATCCAAACTTCAGAACACTTGCCATCTGGTCTTAACTCTTCTTTTTCTTCCCCTGAATCCCAGTTGTCTATTGTCGATCAGATCACAAGTGTGCTGAGTGGTCGGCAAAGACACCCATACTTCCTCCGGTGCAGCATGAGTTTCTGTCAGGAATATTCTCATACCAGTTTACTGCTGGGCAACACCAGGAAAAGGGGCAGCCCCAGAACAACTGGGTCGGAACTGGGTTCCAACCTCGTGTTAAGAATGTGGGCACGGGCCCGTTAGCAGGGCTCTGTACACTCTGTGCATTGTGCAGCCATAGGTAGAGATGAACTTGTCAGGAGCCCAGGCGCCCTTCCTGAGTAGCGCATGATGTGAGCAGTTTCCGTTTCCATGAGTTTTCAATATGAAAAGTGTGCTGAATTCACAGTGGCCCTCAGACCCTCCTCGCTGCCTCAGTGGTTCTCACTTACTAAGTACTGATCATGTTCAAGAGATCAACATCCTGAGAGACTTAACTGCCGTTGCTTCGAAAAGGCCAAAAGAGACTAAGATGACCAGGGACAGTATCAGATGCACATCCTTCTTTGTTAGGGAGTAAGGCCTTAAAATGACCAGGAACAATATCAGATGCACGTCCTTCTTTGTCAGGGAGTAAGGCCTTACTTGAGGTCTGTAGATGTTGTCTGTCCTCCCTGTCCTACCATTAATTTCAGATGTAATCCAGACGACATGTTGAGGGCTGAAGTTACAAACTGTGAGTGAGGCATCGTTCCTAAGTGAGATCCCCCACTTCTTCCCCAGCCCTCAGCCATTTCCCAACAGATGGATTGAAATGATCAAAATCTGACTGATTCACCCAGTTGCATGTATGTAATGTCTCTATTACAGTGTGCACACACATATTATATGCCATGTAGCATATTGTCAGTTAAAAGGTGCCAGGATACGTTTTCTTTGAAAATGAGCAGTGGGAAGGCTATCAGACTAATGTAAAAGGTCTAGATTATTCTTGGAACCCAGAGATACGTTTTTGAGTTATTTCAACCAAGTTAATGGAAATGGTTTCCCCACTCTGTGTAGAAATTTCTTTTTAATTCTCTTTTGTGATCACTTAATAATAATCTTATAATCATACTACTGTCTTTCCCTATTAAATATGAGGTTGGTAAAGGAAGAAAAATATGTCCAATGTCCAAGATTCTTTTGAAAAAACATACAAAGTTAATGCGGGTCTAAAATAAATAGATCGTTGTTTCTCTATCTGACCACAAAATAATACAGATCTTGGGAACATTTCACACTATTCATTTTAAAATAAAACAGAGAAAGTGCTCTCAGATAAGTGCCACAGAAACCACAAGGACGTAGGTGTTGTTATGAGAAATATATACAAAGGGGAAAGGGATCACTCGGTGTGGAGTGGCTGGAGGAATTTGAAAACTCCAAATACCAATTTTTTTTCCATGACTTAATGAGACTTTCTTAAGTACACAAAAATATTCCATGGAAACTCCCACTTCCAGATTAGGGAATTTCTGTACCCTGGCCTCCCCAACCCCTTTCATGTTGTTCTCTACATTAATAGAGCTTCCTCTCTATCTTCATTTGGGAAAATTTTAACTTCACTCTGCGTCTCTTCCCAGCCTGGGGTTATGTTGACAACTTGGTGATTTATTTGAGTGGCACTGTGGCTAGAGAGGGGTCACATCTGTAGAGCAACTATGGCAACAGAGGGGCACATGAAGATGCAGTGAGTCAGATAAGCTGTCCTCCAGTTGTGTCTTGGCCAACTTAATCTCCAGTTTTATAGCCCCAGCTGGGCTACCTCTAACCCGGAGGAGGCGGTGCTGGAGGAAGCTGATAGATTTAGCCACTGGCCTGCCATATAAAGCGAGAGGAGCTTTGGAATCTCCCCATTCATTGGCTATCCGTGTGGCTTAAGCAGCCCCAGCCAAAAGAAAAACATAGCTTAAGGAAGAGAGTGCCTGAACTAAGTCTGGAAAGAGCATAATTGTTCATTTTCGTCTCTCATAATCAAATAAGCAGGACTGGGAATTTACTGAGAAAAGCTATGTAAAACATGCAAAGCATAATTGAAGCCCAAAAGGAGAAGGACTCTGAGAAACGAGAGGCAGAGATGAAGTTCATTTATCTTACTGCTCCGGCTTGAAATTTCTTGCACTGCTAAGAGAATGTAAGACTGCCCTTAAAAAGTTCTTTTCCTAGGAATTTGCCTATAGTTAGGTTTTTCCAGAAAAATCATTTCTTAGTATATGGGTGGGTGCGAACAGGGAGTCCCAGGAGTCAAGGTCCTTGCTGGACAGCTGCTGTTAGCTGGGGGGGGGAGGGTCCAAC
Organism: Chionomys nivalis; assembly: GCF_950005125.1. Lineage (NCBI taxonomy): Eukaryota > Metazoa > Chordata > Mammalia > Rodentia > Cricetidae > Chionomys > Chionomys nivalis. The sequence goes on along the minus strand of NC_080086.1, from coordinate 127,996,977 downwards.
CTTGCTGCTTTCCCGGAGCTTAGCTACACAAGGCAGCTCTTCATTAGACCCTCCAAATCTAGAACCGATTAATTATCCCCGACAGAGGCAATGCTACAGTCACCCTAGAGGGCAGGCTCTGTGTGCCATCTGCGGCTGTAATTACAACATCTTCATCCACCCATGCCTGCGCTGCTAATCAGGAAGAGTGCCTCGCTCATGTCTCAGTGGAGATAATTCATGTTATTTGTAAGACAGAACCAGCTCCCAGTCATCGAGGTAATGAGAAGACCCTTGCAGGTCCATTCAAAACTGCAGGCTCAGTAGAGTAAAAGATAAGACAAAACCAGCCGTTAACATTCTCGTTGTGCTAACATACCTGGGAAATTTTACTGGGTGTCTTAGAAATAGATTAATGTGATGATTAGCACACATCCCAACATGGAAGGGGGTCAGAACGTCAGAATGCATACTTTTTCTGTCTTACTCTTCTTCCAGAGTCATGAAACTGTATGGTGTGCATGACTGTTGCAAAGATTTAAATTAGCATCTTTCAGGGATGCATTGGAGCTCTTCCTTTGACCTTCTCTAGCTTCTGATTTAAAGAATTCTCCATGAAAAAAGAAAAAAAAAAACGAGCAAGTAAAGAGATTTTTGTTGTTGTTGTTTCCAAGACAGAGTTTCTCTGTGAAGATCTGGCTGTCCTGGAACTCACTCTGGTGGCCAGATTGGCCTTGCACTAACAAAGATCTGCCTGCCTCTGCCTCCTAAGTGCTGGGGCTAAAGGTGTGTGGTACCACACCTGGCTGTGATTAGAGTAACTTAACATATTATAAAACCTAACTGATCAAGTCATTTATTTTATGTTGTATTGCTGTGGCCTTAGAGTTTGAATGATGCTTAAACTTTGTATTTTGACCAAATTCAACATAATCACAATGTCTTAATTTTTCAACTGGGTAGATAAAGTTCCTAGAAGATGATAAAAGTATGGGTGGTAGTTTGCAGACACACGGCATCTGGGGCTAATTCCAAAAATATATTAATATTTTTCTGAAAATATTTTTTCTAAATTTGTGAACCACCGTAGGCTATGAAATCTCAAAGTCTTAAATAATTATAAAAAAGCAAAATTACCATATACATTGATTTATCTGTTTGCCTAATATGAAAAACTTCCTCCCAGACTTCCAGCCTCTCAGACTCAGCTGAGACAAAAATTAGTAACTGAATATTTGCACCCCTGACACAGTCTAAAACTGTTTCTCCCCAACAGTTTAGGGTGCTCAGGAAGTCTTTTAAAAAGTCACCGAGGAAAAAACATCAGGTTGAGGAGAGAGATGGTTCCCACCCAGAGGCAGTGTAGGAAACAGAAATTGGATGTAGACATGACAAACACCCACTTTTTGTTCTTTGTTGCTTCTAGGCTCAGAAACCATTTCTAGAATTCTTCTCCACAAAGAAGCTGTTCCAGGGTTCCCTTTAGAAATAGTTGTAGACAGAGGCAGTGACTTCCTGCTCTTTCCAGCCTTCTTCCTCAGCTGGTCCTATACGAGATGAGATGGACTTTCAGGATGATCCTGTAAGCACCAGTTCGTTGGATTACCCCTTGCCAAAACCTGCCTCATGCAAGCATTTTCCTATTCTCACAGAGGAGACAAAAGACACCTAACCATCTCCTACCCATCCGATGTCAGTAGACATCATATACAAGGAAAGCTCCAGAAGTGTTACCTGGACCTCTGTTCAGCCCAGCTCTGTTATCTAAACTTGCCAAGGGCAGAGGACTACCATTACCCTTCTTGAAGCCTTGGACTATCTGATACATCATTTCAATATCATACTCTCCCGTCATCCAGGAGCACAGACTGTAGAGTGTAAATGAGAATTCCCTGTACCAGGCCAAGGTCCAGTAGATAATTTCCATATACAAAGGGCTGCGGTGACCACTAGTGGAAAGGATGGAATAATAACCATTTCGAGCACACAAACTCCAGGATATTGTGACTCTGAGCCAAGCAAAATTGCATGTTTCACATATTTCACTAATACGTTCTCTGCACACAGTTAGAGTTCGATACTCTTCAAAATCACTTCTTTTATACTAAGAACTTAGCTAGATTAACCTAGTTCAGCGTGCTCTGAAATGCCTCGCTTCAGAGTTCATTATTCAGAATAAAGACTTGGACTTCAACTTTCTTAACCATACTTCCTTAATCAAAAGACAAAAGAAGAGAAAGGCATAGTAACAGGACAGTTCTGAGATTACATATTAATATGTTGGGTGGAAGGCAGACTCTGGTTGATGATAGCAGGGTTTTTTTTGTGTGTGTCCCGTTCATGGTTGGATGTTTTTGTTCTAAGGATTTCATAGAAATGGAATTATTGTATATGCTCACATGCAAGGAACTGAGCACGCTAATGTTCAGGGTGTGCTGGAACGCAATATTCTGTGACTCCAGATAAAAGAGTGGAAGACAGCTGGTCGCCTGCCCGTGTGTCTATTAAAATTCAGCAGTTATTCCTGGAACATAGAGAGACAACAGCAAAGACACAAGACACAGATTACCACCCAAAAAGCTTCTAAACTTCACTCCCGTTTGTGTTTGGATAGAAACGATATACTTATTTGGAAAAGGTAATAAAATGAGGTGCCAGATATTAAGGTGGCTCATAAAAATTAAGTGTCAAGGGTTACTATATCACAGTAAGTATTGTTGGGTTCAGCTTAATCTACTGAGCGGAAATTGAGTCACTCCAGAGTAAACTGACAGTTTTCAAAATATAAACGATTTATTGAGTTTCTCTGTTTTTTCATATTAACTGTTGACTTTGCAGTGTGTATACTTGCCAGTATTTTCCATCTAATACAAGGAAAAGGAAGAATGTAAATGTGAATTTTAGAAGCATAAAATAATATTTTACCTCTTACATTTGACCACGTTGTCTGAGGTCTTCAAGGCATTTGTCTGGAGCGGCTTACTCTACCTAAACCGTTTTAAATGGACATTTTAGACTCTGTACGTTCTCAGCAACCTTTCTGTCCATTTAAGTTTCATTTGTCCAGCTGAACAAAAGGTTGTTGTGCTGGACGCTGTAGGTGAACACATTGAACAATCCCCTGCTCTGGAGAAAGGTGGTGAGCACCACATCTGGGACCCTCCCAGCTGGTGTGCAGCACATCTGGGAAACACCCAGCTGCTTAAGGCATCTGAATGAAACATAGGGTCCTCAAGTCAGTTGTGTTCAGATCATCATACATCCTGGTCTGTATTCTTCTTTCACTTCCTCGCCTCAGGTCAGACTCCTGATCTTGTCCACTGATCATATAATATGCACCAGACGCTAACTTATGCGTCACTATTGAGGAGCAGTACCTTTGGAGGTGGAAGATTGTCTTTGTGGACTTGGAAACCATGTTCTCTTACCACACCCCTAGAACTCAGTGCAAGTAAAACCCTGTCCCTTCCTGGGACTGTTAGATGTTCTTCAGTGACACTGCTCTTCCCAAATATATTTCCCATAATATATCCCCTGAAAGTAAAAGCTTCTCTTGGAGTTCACATCTCAAATGTCAGGAAAGAATACAGGATCTAGTGTAAATATGCACAAGACATTTCTTTCGCCGCTAGCTGTCTGCTGAAGCAGCATCTGTGGAGTTCAGAGTCTGCCCCCACTCGTTGGTCTTTTAACTCTCTAGAATATAACACTCCTTCCTCGCTGGGGTAATCTTTAATGTGGTTTACTTAGAGCGGATACATGTTTTCTTTTCTGTTTTACACTTACACAGTTAGAATAATTTTGAGATAACTTTGGCAGTCTTGTGGTTGTGGGCTGGAACAGAACCATTATTTGGGGAGGACAAACAAGAGTGGTGACTTTAAGAAGTTTGGAAACTAGAGATGTTCATCATAAATTTTAAGAGAATGCGGGACAGAGGTATCCCTGCATCTAAATCAGTATGTCTTAAAACTTGCTTAAATTGTACTCTTTGGTGTTTACAGTTGCCTACCAGAAAGACTTTAGTCATTGAAGGAAAAGAGAACTTTAATGCCAGTGGGAAGTTTGTATAAAACTCTGAGGAAGATCCATTTAATAAACCACGTTACAGTAGAAGTGGAAAAAGCATGATCCCTCATCCTGGCCTCTTTCACCAGGAGAGAATGCTGGTAGGAACATCTTGTGAACAGGTCAATGTTGTTTCCTACATCCAAAGAGTTGAATCACTGTCCCATCTTAGGAGGCAAATAAAAAAATCAGAACCCCTGATTGTAGCAGCGGTCACACATATTTTGGTCTGTCTTCCTTAGTAGTGGGAGAGGAGACTTGAAAAAACAGTGTGGACGGATGTATAGCGTGTTGAAAGGCAGGCTAGGAACCGCTGCGCCTTCTATTCCCAGCCTGCTACTGGGTTGCTATGTAAACCTAGATAAGCCACTTATGCTCTGCATCTCACATTTTCCGTCTACAAAAATGTAGGTAGAGACATTCTGTACTTGGCCATTTGACAAAGATGTCATGAGAAAAGCCTTGCTTTGAAGTTCAGGCATCTTTGGGTTGAAGAGATGATGTGTAAGTACAGCAGTGTCTCTGTTTCCTTTGGCAGTGCTGTTCCTACTGCCCATAGCATCCCATAAACGTCTCTTCCCAGTGTACCACAGAGCAGGTACCATCAGTGATGCTGTGTACTGCACTGATGTCAAGAGAGCCTCTAAAGCCCAGATGTGAATTATAGGTCTACCACCTGATCCTGCAGTGACCATAAACAAAGCAAAGTCCTCAGTTTTCTCGTGTGTTACAAGAGGATAGCAGTAACAGCCATCCCAGCTGAGGGTGGTGACGCTTCGCTGTACTTGTAAGCAGTACATATACAATACAGAAACAAATATCTATCTTATGCCAGAGGATGCACTTCGTGTCCAGAGTAGCTCTTCCTTCTTAGAATGGCAGAAGAGGGGAAGTGCCCGCCCCCCACCCGCCATGGTAGATTCCTCCAGAATGGAAGCTGCTCATTGGTTGCGTCTCACTTTGACTCTCTCACAAGGCTCTGGTTCCAGGGCATAAGCCCTTAGCCACTGATATCCATTTATATCATGTCATAAATGATAGAGTCACAGAAGAAACTCGGATATTATTCTCCAAAACATAGCTGGTCTATTAATTTTTTAAAAATGCTAACATAAAAGAGAGGTACTGCGGAGTGGGGAGGAATTGACAATTGACGGTTATGTCTTGATCATTCTAAAAATTACACATGGAGCTAGGGAGATGGCTTGCTGGTTGGTAGCATGCTTGCCATACAAACATAAGGACCTGAGTGTAATTGCCAGCACCCACTAAAAGATGAAATAAAGAAAAGAAAAAGGCCAGGGGAAGTGTGCATCTATAACTCCAGCTCTGGGAAGACAGAGACGAAAGACAGATTCTGGGCAAGCGATCTCTGTAGCTCATTGACCATCAAGTTTAGTGGCATCAGTGAGCTCCAAGTTCAATGAGAGAACTCAAAAAAAATGAAGTAGTGAATGATCAAGGAAGACAAGATAACCAACGTTGATTTCCAGCATACACTTACAATACGTGAACTCAGAAAAAAAATCAGGAAGAAATAGAATAATGGGTACATTTAAGTAGCCTATTTTAACTTCACTTGTCTGGTTTCTATAGTGATGACCTGCCAGAAAATGTTGTTTGCGGGAAGCAAAAAAGGGCACAGGCTGCTGAAATACAGGTCAGTGGAGCGACAGGGAAGTCACTCCACAGGCAGCTCTACGGTAGAGTGCTCGCCTCACATCTGTAGCGTCCTGCTTTTCCCACCCACTAGGAAAAATAAAAGTGAAATATTCGCATTATCAAAGACTCTGAATAAAAATACCGTTTCATGAGTTAATGACAGTACAGTATTGTAAAAAGTTTCAGATTTGAGGAGAACTATTGATGGGATTTTTGTACTTACTGTAGTGTGGGATTTCGGAGATTGAATGCTATCTACGAGGTAATAACATGTTTCATTGATTCTTTTTTCTTCTTTTCATGTCATTAGAACCAACCTACATCACGATTGATCCACCTGCGTGTGGGGAATTATCAAACTGCACTCTGAAGGAGAAGGACTGCACTTACGGTTTCAAACTGGATCACAATGGCTGTCGAACCTGTCAGTGCAAAAACAGTAAGTAGACAGATGGGTTTTCCCCCGGAGGCCTAATAGGATCTTGTCAAAGCATATTATATGATTGAATATCTTTTTCACTCCTGTTCAGAATTCGCCTTGACAGCCTCAAAGAAAGGGGGTGGTGATAAGCTTAGCATAAACAGTTTTGCAGTCACTTAGGGAATGCCCTGCTCTGCCATATAGTTCCCGTCTGGATTTCACTGTGTTCGTTTTCATGTGGGGCTTGATAGCTCCTTGCAGCTGGTGTTGGAGAAGCCTTTGCAACCCTGAGTGGCTCTGGAGTGCAGCCTCATCGCCTTAGCCTTACGTGGGCAACCTAGAACACCCCTGCCATGGTCATCAAGTGACTAAGAACACAGTATTTTTCCCTTTCTGTACATGGCAGCCCTAATCCTTTTAAAACAAAACAAAACAGCCGGGCGGTGGTGGCGCACGCCTTTAATCCCAGCACTTGGGAGGCAGAGGCAGGCGGATCTCTGTGAGTTCGAGACCAGCCTGGTCTACAAGAGCTAGTTCCAGGACAGGCTCCAAAACCACAGAGAAACCCTGTCTCGAAAAACACACAAAAAAAAAAACAAAAAAAAAAAAACAAAACAAAAAAAAAACAAAAAACAAAACAAAACAAAATGATGCTTCACTCGGGACCTGGGGAGATGGCTCAGTGAGAGAGTACTTGCTGCGGAAACATGAGGGCCAGAGTTTGGTAAAAGTTGGGTGTGGTGGCATGCACCTGTAACCCCGGGTTGTGACATACAGACAGACAGACAGGCAAGAGGATCCGTGGAGCTTGCTGATCAGTCAGGCTAGACAAAATGAGTGGTAGGTTCCCTGAGAGACCATATCTTAAAATAGACAGGCCGACACACACGCATAGAGAGAGAGCTTAAGAACGTAAGAGCTTGTTCGTATTGTTGACCCCAGAGCCATGATCTCTGAAACTAGACAGAATATAATACATTTCTCCCACAGGGGAAAATACATCCCACACCGTGTTAGAACTGTTTTGAATTCTCTTAATTCCTCAACCAGAATCCGCATCCAGAGTCCCCTTCTCCGTCACCTATGAGGCATGCTTTCTAGAGCTTGGTCTTTTCTACCTTCTGACACACAGGCTGGCATTGTCTTTATCTAAAATGTGCCTGAGAAACAAACAGAAACAATCAGAATTTAGTCTGAATTGAGTGCTGTTTCTTGCGTGTGTTTCCATCAGCGCTTTGCTTGCACGTTGTGGGTTGCTAGTGAGCTTATAGGCAGCGAGTGCCCCTAAGTGTTTTTAGGTCAGCTGCTGTTAGGTGCTTATCTGTTCTATGTTAAGATGTTACAGTTTTTGAATTCTGTTAACGTAGGGCCAAATATAACAAATTATGCTAATAGTTTCAAGCCATTTTCCAAGTAGATGAAATTGTTTTTTTAATCTTGATAGTGTGATCTTATGCCCTATGCCTCCCAGCTTATGGTAAATAAGTACAACTTACATGTCCTTACATAAATTGCTGAATTAAGATAAATTAAACTGCCGAGAAACAAGGACAGAACCCAATAGTATCAAAGAACTTCCTGTGTTGTGACACTGAACATTGTCTCCAGTCCTCAAATGGCACATGTCAGCTCCGGCCCCACAAGGTCTTGGCACACATTCTTGCAGTCCTGTCTGAATTCAGGGCTCATTGCACCCACAAGATTCCTTCACTGACAACTCTTATTTTCGAAATAAACCAAAGCTGGTAGGCAACCATTGTTCTTCCTAAACTTACTTTCGAGTACTTTGGAATCCTTTGCCTTTTTTGAGTGACATTTGGCCTATTTTCTGAAATCTTTCCCTATCATCTCTGATCTCTCCCAAACACAGACAATGATTCTATAATAAGCAACTTCTCTGTGGGCTTCGGGGTATAATTATACTGGGCTTAGAGGCTTGGACTGACTGATGGTGAGAACGTACACTTCCTGGGTATCAGCTCTCTTGGTTTAAGGTGCCTCTCAACTGTAAGAAGTCATCGTTTGTGCCGGTATTTCTGATGAATGATAAAATGTGTCTAGGAGTTGAATAGTGCCGTGTACTCCGGACCCACACTACCACCATGCCCTCTGCATGGTGGGTTACTGCTTCCAGGGTTCAGAAGCCCGACATACTGGCAGTTGTTGCCGTCTTAGGGTTTTAGGTGAGCCTCCGCCTCCTAGGGTGGTCCTGCCTTCCTGCACCTGCTTCTGTACCCTGTAAGAATCAGCCCCTGTTGTGTGCATGTCTGCCTCTGAGACGTTCCTTGGGAAAGCCAAGTCTGCTGCGGAATTGCCTTGGCAGCCTCGTGTGTTTACATAAATCGCCAACCTTGTCTTCCTAACACCACGATAATTGGTAGTTGTGTCATGGAGTGTTTACACTGCAGCCTCCTGGAGCCTCTCGAGCTACACGTTCTTTCTCAGTATGGGATCGGACCTAGTTTTTTTTCCCCTGAACTTCTATGAAACCTAAAAATATAGAATCGCGTTCACCAGCTACCTCGCTGGCCCTTCACCTGGGCTTTGTTACAAAGTTTTGGCCACCCAGCCACAGCCATGGCAGGTTCCTGTCACTCCATTGAACCTGAAGAAGCAGCTTTCCACATTTGTCACCGAGGCAACCGAAAGGCTGTTGTGGCCAGGCTTTCAAGCTGGAGGCTGAGGAAGCGGCCCCCATGTGCTCTGCCCTCTGTAGTCTGACGCTCTCAGCGACATCACTATGGACACTGCTTGCCATAAACTTCCTTTTCTTTTACATTTAAAAAGAAATATATACAAAATGTTGTATTTTGTGTCTGTGATTTTTTTTTTACATAAAAATATTACATTCAGTACTTGCAAATTTTACGTACTTTTAGAAATATCCAGTCTTTCCTTCACCACCTGCAGTGGTTCAGATAATACATTAAATGTTCGGACCACCATGGTGAAAGGAACACGTGACATGAGGGAAAAATCTCCAGTTGCCAAAACACAAAACAAAATACCCAGTGCTGGAGTTTACAAGAGTAAAACTCTTCTCTGCTTCCTGAAGATTCAAGCTTTCGGTCACACAGAAGTAGGGGTCCCCGCCTTCTGTCAGGGCATGCTCAGTTCTCCATCTTTGCTCTACATTGAGCAGCTAGATGAAGAAGCAGAGACCCTTCGGGATCAGGGATGCCTCTGGATTTAGGGCTGTCTGATCCAGTCAGCTGCCTGGCCCTGGCTTGGTCTTGGCAGTCCACTTACCGCCCCCCTAAACCTAAGGCTTAAAACCGAAGTTACCAGCTTGTCTGATCGCACACAAGTCGATGCATGAATTTTGCCTCTGCCCCTCTGCTCCTGTGAGCCATCCTGATGCTTCTGAGGTAGAGCAGACTACATCGGAGGGATTGGGAGGAGTGCTTTACTCAGTATCCTCCTCTATAGAGGACGGACACCAGGACCTAAGTACTGGGGTATTTTGAGGATTAAGGGAACCAATGCCAAGCAGATTTTATTAGCTGGCAAATGGTAGCTGTTTGCTGCACACACCAGCTGTTCATACCATCCGTTTCAACCCAAGCTTGCTAACATGGTGGCTACCCAGCCCCCTCCTCCTTGGTCCTCACCTACCTGCCTGTAGATCTTCTGGTCCTTTCAGGACACACCCATCCGCAACCAACCTGTCACTTGCACGTTTGTGCCTCACCTTCTTCCTCTTCTTGGTTGTACTGAAATAGCTCCCTGTAGTCACGAGGGCATTTGATTCTTTTCCCCATTGTAGCAGCTCATTATATACTCATCTGCCTTACATTATTTTTTCCTGTGTCCTATTAAAACCTTTTATATTCAGTAGTCCTAACTATTTACCTAAGTTTCTTTTGGACATTATACCTAACTCCTGTTGGCATTAAGATTTCCTAAAACAGGGCCCGAGAAGATGGCTCAGTGGGTAGAGTACCTGATACACAAGCATGAGAACATGAGGTTGGGTGTGCAGCACCCACACAGAAAGCTGGGCATCTCAGTGTATGTCCGTGATCCCAGCCCTGCGAGTCAGCACCCACACAGAAAGCTGGGCATCTCAGTGTATGTCCGTGATCCCAGCCCTGCGAGTCAGAGACAAGAGGATCCCGGGGCTCATGACCAGCCTATCTGGCCAGTCATTGAGCTCCAGGTTCGGCCAGCTTCACAACAAGCCTGGTGGAGACCAGTGGAAAAAGACACTTGATAGTGAGCTCTGGGCTCCAAACATAAGTGTGTGTGTACATACACACAGAGAAAATAAGGTCAACACCAATATCTCCCCTGCCTTCCTGATCCGTTGGTCACTCATTGAGTGCCTACTGTAGCTAAGACTATAAAAATGACATATCATTTTTATAAAAGATTTTTAATAAAAATTATCAAAGATGATAAAAATTGTCTTTAGATTTAACATTATAGGCAGTTGGTTTAGACTTAAAAGCCTTAAAGAAACATGTTCTTCAGACACATGTGGCACATGCCAGGCATGGTGGTGCATACCTGTAATCCTAGCACTCTAAAAACAGGGACAGTTGAATCATTTATTTGAGTACAGACCAAGTTACATGGCAAAACATTGTCTGAAAAAAATCAAGGGCCGACATGTTTCTTAGTGGACGAGGCCCTTACTCATCACACAGCAAACATTGGTTCACGGCTCAGAACACAAAAATAAAGTACCTGGGAAATACAAAACAAAGGAGGTCTGCTTGTTTGAACATAGCGGTGTTTTGATGTTTTAACCTGCAACAGTAGCATGCGTGCAAAACTGTTAAGCTGCACCCTTGGTGCCTCAGTTTCTCAGAGACACATTTGCAATTAAGAAAAATTATGATAAGAAATGCCAGAGAGTGCAGTGGCAACAAAATCAGAGCTAAGACTCTCTCAGAAGCTAATAACACAACACTTTGCTGACATAAGCATTAATAACATTAACTTTTTAACCAAAGTGTTTGTTGCTGTCGGGAAGATGAAGATGCTTCAACTTTACTGCCCAAACTGCATATTGGTTGAAAGGCATCGATCTTTTAATATCTTACTGCCCATGGCTTTAAAGCCATGAGTTTGACTGGATATTGGTAACCTCTTTCCCAGTTTTAGCATTGTTTAGTTTTAGGAACTGATAATACTTTTTTATCTGGAAACGGATTCAGACATATACAGCTGATAGAAGCAAAGAAGAGGAAGCCAGTGTGTCCATCATGAAGTATCTGGGTGAAAAGCTCCACCGTTTATATCATTGTATTTCTCAGATGACACCACCTCGCTGGGCACAATTGGGATCAACATTTGCATATTCAAATGTCTTGGTCCAAGAGTTTCGGGAACTTCCTGGTTGGTAGGACACTCCAGTATTCACAAGTTTGAAGTATCGCAGCATGCATCTACTCTGTGTGTGCACATGCAGGTTGTGCTGCGGTCACTGACGGCGGGTATCTCTTGGCCTCTTTTCCAGGATGAAAGGACTCTACTGTGTACTTGCGATTGACAAGCCACAGTGTACAGTCCCTGTGCCTTGCCATTCTTTATCACTTTCTCTTGCATGGTAATTGCTTCCATCAATTAGAAAGCCGTTTAGGTCACAGAAAATTCACAATGCTTAAAAATAGTAGCACAGGAAGCCACCAGTGTCACATAATTGCCATAAGCCATACGCTAAAACTTTGTAAACAAACTTATAAGCCCCACCTCCTGATCTGTCTGTTTGATAGTACATTTCCTTTAAGGACAGTCTGCCATTGATAAGCATGGATCTAGGACTACCATCCGGTCTTTTTGTTGTTGTTGTTGTTGTTGTTGTTTTGAGATGTTTAACAAATGATAGTGTTTTAAAAACTATTCCGTATTATCAGAGGAAGCGTGACCAAGTTGTTACTCCTCTACCAATGCAGCAATACCTGGTGGAAAGAGGATGAAGAACATTGATAAATGCGTTCCTTCCGCAGTTAGCTGTCGCCCCACCGCATGCTAAATACCGCAGGCCCTGGCCTGAGGACAGACAGAGAAACTGCCCTAGGATGCTCTGGGTTTCCTTTGTTGTGGAGGAAAACTGAGCTAGTCAAGGCTAGAGGCTGCAGGTGAATGGACCCAGAGTGGATGAATGGCTCGAAATTGCATCTCGAGCCTACTTTCTCATGGATGTCCTATGCCTTTGTTAAGTGCTACAGATTTTCTTTTTCAAAGCCAGCTTAGGTTCACATGTTGGTTGCCTTCCCATTGCTGTGACAAAATGCCTAAAAGAATTGATTTCTATAGAAGTTTTGTTTTAGCGCACAAATTCCAAGGTTTGGGTCTGTTGATGGTTGGATCTGTCCTTCGGGCTTATGACCAGTCAAGTCCATTATGGTGAGAAAACTTGGGACCGTAAGGTGGGCAGCAAGTGAGAGAGGAACAGGGGAAGGAAATAGCTAACTGTAAGAACATGTCCGTGCTGCTCTGTTATCTCTCCCCTAGTCCTCAGAGCTGGACGCTTCCACCACCTGAAAGATTGCAGCAGACTGACCACTGAGCTCTGGACACACAGGCCCTTGGTTCCTTTCGAACCATAGCACAGGGATAAATTAAAGACAAATACTTCCAGCTGGGCGGCGGTGGCGCACGCCTTTAATCCCAGCACTCGGGAGGCAGAGGCAGGCGGATCTCTGTGAGTTCGAGACCAGCCTGGTCTACAAGAGCTAGTTCCAGGACAAGCTCCAAAACCACAGAGAAACCCTGTCTTGAAAAACCAAAAAATAAATAGATAGATAGATAGATAGATAGATAGATAGATACATACATACATACATACATACATACATACATACATACATACAAATACTTCCATAGCTGTTCGGGGTAAGTCGAGAGCATTCTAGATCAAGAACTGTGGAACGGGTTCGTTTTTACAGACTAGAAACACAAAACCAAGTGTCTCTACACTCCAAAGCTTTGAGAAAATCACTCTCCAAGAATGCTGACGCTGCAAGCTCTAGGCGTGCTTTTGATCCAGCTATTCCCTGACACGATCCACTGGGTGCCTTGATGGTAAATCCGTTATAATAGGAAAACCGGATCAGCTCAGCAGAGATTTCTGTATCGGGACTCGTATTTCCAAGGGTCTCGTCCTGCTTCCGCCGTTCCTGTCATAATGGGAGATGGAAAGTAATGACCTGCCTCCAAGTCGTATGATTACAAATTTTAAATGAGCCGCTTAGACTTTGTCTTTTAAGGATGCAGATTAGTATTCGGTTGCCTCACAGTGTGATGCAGACCCATGAGGTTACACTAAATACGTGTAATGAAAAGTTTCCGGCAGTGACAAAGTAGAAAACCATGCCATGGATCACGTTCTCCTCTATAAAAGACAGAAAATTACATTCGGAAGGAATGTTAAGATTCACAAAAGAGTCTATCATAGAAGTGCTTATGTAATGCGCAGATTCATTTCACCTATCAGTTATAGCTAATGTTTAATTTCAGGCTATAAGACTCGACTGTGGGACAGGATAAACATGTGGCTTGGTTAGCAACTTGTGCTTTAATGCAATGTTTGCACATCCGGGATGCCCAGATAAAACAGCAGTTCACTCTCCAGCCTCACGACAATAGACCACGTTCCTCATCACACCAGTCGCTAGAGCAGTGTCAAGTATTGCCATTCCCACCACGCCAGCTTCCTTCCTTGCAGCCCATGTTCTTTCAAATCCTGCCTTTAATTTAGATGGGCCTCAAATTGCTCTTCCATCCCGAGGCGCGTTTACCCCACCTTGACATTGCTATTTTCTCTGGTTTTCTGTTAAACTTTGCCGCCTTCTCAAATAGCTTTGTCTTCAGGAGTTTCCTCTGAGAGCGTTGCTTCTCCTGTTTCACTTTAATTTCTGAAATAGTTGTAGTAAGTGACTAGCAGAAGATGGTTAAGCATCACCCGGATTCCGCTAACAAGCGACGCCTTAAATATTTCAAATAGTTGTTAGTAACACATTAATGTGAGTATTTCTTCTACCACGTAGATTTTTTTTTTTAGCCAGCTAAGTACATTTCCAGACCTGAATGTTTGTCAGCATAGTGGGGCGAACAGAGCTACACATAACACCGGTTGCTTGCTTTCTATCACGTATGTCAAAGGACGGAAGAAGTCCCGAACGCTACACGCGGGCTGTCGTGTTCTGTGATGACCCTGCTGCCCACAAGGGAGTGTAGTGTGTGCATTCAGGTGTCTATTACCGCTGACATCAAGCAATAGGAGGCGTCTGAAATGAATGTGAATTGTAAACTTCTGATTGCTGAACCTTAGCGTAAATTGTCATCAGTAGTTTGAGGTGGCCGATTAACCAAAACCATGAGAAACTGCACCCAGTCGTTGCTTATTAGTGGTGACCAGCCCACTCTCTGTCCCAGGCCGAGCAGATTCAATTAGGCTTCAGAATTCCACTTCAGAGCTGTGCTCTGCTTGGTGTGTCACCACCGAATCACGGAACTCGGTTGTGAGAACCGTGACACGGCTATTAGCTGTGGCAGAGCTGAAGCTTAACCCTGCGTAAGCCAGGAGAATTCAGGGCTGGCATCCAAGCCCCACGGGATGCTCTCCGGTGTGTTGTCTCTGAAAGAACCATGCCTTCCGTGTGTCTCCACAGGGGAGGAACTGTGCTTAGGCCTGAAACGAGGCTGCACCTTGGACTGTCCTTTTGGTTTTTTTACCGATGCCCACAACTGTGAACTCTGTCAATGCCGTCCACGGCCCAAGAAATGCAAACCCACAGTGTGCGACAAGTTCTGTCCACTTGGATTTCTGTACGTATTGGTCTGTATTTTCCACAATTCAGAAACTAAGTGTAACTTGCTGAAGTGGTCATTCCTGTGTTCGGGGGTTGTGTGTGTGTGTGTGTGTGTGTGTGTGTGTGTGTGTGTGTGTGTGTGTGTGAATGAACCAATGGTGGTGTGAGTCGAGGGTTTATATTAGGGGATTCAGAAAGAGGGAAATCCTTGTCTCTGAATATAGGCATCAAGTTCCGGTTTTTTACATGAAGATGGTACAAGTATACTTATTAAATATTCTCTATCAAGTCAAACCCAAATATGGATTATTCTGTGGGGAAAATAGGCTCTTCAAAAACAAACAAACAAAAAAAAAACAAAACAGAAAAACAGCTGCTTTCACCTGGTTGTGTTACTTCACACCTTCAATCCCAGCACTCAAGAGGCAGACCATGGCAAGTTCGGGGACAGCCTGGTCTACAAAGTGAGTTCCAGGCCAACCAACATAGTGAGACCCTGCCTCGAAAAAAGAAAAAAGAAAGACAAAAAGAAAAGGATAAGAAAATCACCATTTGGTTTCTGGTTTTACCATTCTTTCCTTTCCTCTCTTCTGTTTTAGACTTCTGGTTGGGGGGGGGGTGTAGATTATACATATATGTGTATGCCTCACATCAGATGGGTTTCATATTATTCTCTTTTGCCCATTTTCTTCTAGTCTGCCTTTAAAAATTATTAGGTTGAATTTGGGCATAATTCTTATTTTAATTGGATAATTGAGTTTAAAAAATTATTCTAAAAGTTTCTATTTAAAAAACACAGGTTTGGTGGTGAAAGCTTATGATGTCAGCACTCAGGAGGTGAAGTCTGCATCTAGTTCAAAGGCAGCCTAGATTACATGAGACCCTGTCTCAGAAAAGATGTCCCAAGTGTTAGTCATACTATTTTTAATTGTAAGACACAAATGTGATACCAATAAAGATGTAATTATTAGGACTGAAAAGATAGCTCAGTGGTTAAGAGCACATATTGCTTGTCTGATAATGTAATTCCAGCTCCAGGGAGCTAATGCTCTTTCTGGCTTCTGTGAACTGTTACAACACCACACACACACTAAGTAAAAATAATTTTAAAGATATAATCATTTTGTAACTTAACTGCTGATACAAACATAAAGTGCCCCTCCAGCCCAGTAAAGCAAGTAATTAATAATTGATAGCCACTAACACCTCAGGTTTTTATTCATTTTCAATATATACACATTTGCTTATTTATTTATATGTGTGTGTGTGTGTGCAGTGTGTGTGCGGTGGTGTGCATATGCAGAATGGCCGACAGCTTGTACGGGTTAATCTTCTTCTTTCACCCTATGGGCTCTGAGAATGGAACTCCGTTCAGCAGCATTGGCAGGTTCTTTTTTTGCCCACTGAAACGCCTTGCCAGCCTAAGGCTTTTATTAGCATTTGTGAAGCCTCCCCAGGTCTCAGAGTCCTTACAGCCTTCTCTGTGTTGTGTAAGTTTTGGTAGTTAAAATTTTTACTAGCGTATGGAATTTCTCATTTGAGAAAGCACACAGCCATAACAAAATGTCCCCGATGTTAATCTCTCAACATTGACCAGTGACACGTCCCTCAGCCGCTCTGCGCACTGGAGTTGCACGTCCATCCTTTATATTGCAGTACTATCTTTCTAATGAAACCCTCACCCGTGCCTCTGGGGACAGCCACATTCCAGAAGCGCACAAACGCTTGAGCAGTTCTAAACCTTCCTGAGAGCTAATTACACCTCACCTAGGAGTTCTGAGTGCAGGTGTCCCGTCATTCTGCGTAAATGATGACGTCATTGACCCTTGGTCTGAGCGCGTGGGCATCATTTGAGACTTCTGGATTTTCTGACCTCTGGCAAAATTTTAATTACCCAGGAAGAATAAGCATGGCTGTGACATCTGTCGCTGTAAGAAATGTCCTGAGCTGCCATGCAGTAAGATCTGCCCCTTGGGCTTCCAGCAGGACAGTCATGGCTGTCTTCTCTGCAAGTGCAGAGGTAAGTGCGAGCCCTTCCTCTTTGCAGCCTGAAGGACAGAAGGATAGACGTCCTGTAAATGATAGGATTTAAGTGACTGTGCCTGTTCTGAAACAAGTGCCATTCTGGGACCCTCCCACAGGACACCCTCTGTCTTTCATCATAATAGCATTAAGAGGGCTCCAAACAGAATTTGAACGGAGCATGTGTGGTTAGCACAGTGTCCAGGCTAATCACTGCAGAGGGCTTCACCCCTGCTAGTCTCAGACATTAGCCTGCAGCTGTAGTGTATCTCGTTGCCTATGGCGGAAACCATTCCTTCAGGAGTCGGATTGACATCCTTGGGAGTGGGTGTCTCTAAACTCCTGTTTACCTGGGTATTGCTCCAGTAAGAGGATTTTCATGAGAATTTAGGCTTGCCTTGAGAAGCCCATAGCAGGCCAGAGCGTTATGTAGGCAAGGTGACACCAGTGCCAGTCTTCCTCCTGCAGTGACATTCCTGAAGCCACTAAATGTGCACCCTAAACCAACAGCTTAGTCCTAGCCCTTCCTCCCTTTCCAGATTGTTGTAGTTGTCAGAGATATGCCAGTCAAACAGCCGAAGATCCCTGTAGCCTGCTTCTCCAAGTTGAACGCTTACTTGTATTTTGGAGGAGTCATGGTAAACAAAACTGTGGAGGAGTTAGTATAGTCAGTCACTTCAGCCATCTTACTAATCAAAACTCCAGTGGTTGCAAGGGGCCCAGAATCGCCTCATTGGACCAAACTTCTAGAATGATGAGTCTCTCTCTATATATACATATACATATACATATATATTAACATTACAAAAACAATGCTTGTTTATTGTATAAAGTATTTGGAAGTCAGCACTACTCCTCCAGTCAGAAACATATTCACAAACTCCTTTCTTCTCTTGGTTTTCAAAAGTGGGTGCCTGTTGGTTTGAATTCTTTTCCCAGGCCTTTTCTGTATCACCGACTGTCCTCCTCAGGCCTCATTTTTGGTGGCTGGGTTCTAGTCCACATAAGGGCACTACAAGCTGTTTCTCCTATGCCATAGCTGATTCTTTAACAGGCTACCTTTTGTCTGTCCAGAGGTCCCTCCTTCAGCCGGGCCACCTGTCCTGTCAGGCACATGTCTGTCCATGGATGGCCATCATCATAAAAATGAGGAAAGCTGGCATGATGGGTGCCGGGAATGCTACTGTCACAATGGAAGGGAAATGTGTGCCCTCATCACCTGCCCGGTGCCTGCCTGTGGCAACCCCACCATTCGTCCTGGACAGTGCTGCCCGTCCTGCACAGGTAAAAGCTGGCTGCCATCTTGTCGTGCACCACCTCCAGCCTTGTGGGGCTGCACCCACCTGTGACTCTGGGGAAGAGTGGGGTCTGTCCTCGGGACACCGTCTCAGCTATCTGTGGCTTCTGTTATTAATAGCCATAGAGTGAACTGGATACTGTGAATAATTAACCCCAAACCAAAGAAAATCCTAAAGCTCTGGAAATGGTTCTCCATATTTTGGAATGGTTTACTCAGTTATATTGCTCTTTGGACTAGCTTTTTTTTCCCCTAGAGGTCTGTGGACTTAGATTTGTAAATCTAACCCTCCAGTTCACTGCTAGCATATTGGGGCCGAAGACTTTAGCCCTAGTTAATTGGATAGGATTGGTGAGATTTTTACTTCATAAAAGCTTATAACTTACCAAGTATTACTGGAGATGAGAATTACTGAAATCTGTGGCTGTTGTTCTGTCTTCAAGAGATGGATATGTCGCATTCTTGCCAAATGGAGACATTTGGAATGGTCAAAATTCAAAACAGTCTAGTCCTAATAATAATAATCAAGGTGAGTTGCTAGAAGAATAGAAGAGGGGAATAATCTATGCTGACCAGGCTGCACCTGCCTTACCTTCTGGCACACAAAGATCCTCTCAGCTATAAGATTCTGTCTTTCTCAACAGTTACCAAATTGGTGACACCCGTACCTTTGCATGAGGAACATAAGTGCAAAAAAAGAGTCTTGTTTCCCCTAGTGCAGTTAGATGTGTTCTCCACCAGCTCTTTCCTTCATCACGTATTTTGCAAGTAAAGTGAGCAACCACCATGTCCACCAGATCAGAAGCAGCTCGATGAGATAGGATTGTGTCTGCACCAACTCTCCGAGAGAGAGAAACATCATTTGTTCCCTCCAGATATTCTTTATTAGAGGCTTGTGTGACTGGGAACCTGTACCTGGCTCTGTGTCAGCTACTGCTCAGCCAAGAAGTCTGAGCTAGGCAGGTGGAAATAGAGAGAGATGGATCAAAACAGAACCACAATGCAGAGTGGGACCAGAAGTATCTTTCTCTAGTTCAGAGATGTAGCCAATTCTAAACCACACAGTTACTGACATATTGTTGGGGCTGAGAAAAGCTCCGTTGGTGAAACGCTTGCAAATAAATAAATAGATAGATAAATAAATAAATGGGAGCCAGGCAGTGGCTTTAATCAAATGGATCTCTGAGTTTTGAGGCAAGCCTGGTCTACAGAGGGAGTTCCAGGACGAGCTCCAAAGCTACACAGAGAAACCCTGTCTCAAAAACAAACAAAACCCAAAAAAACAGGGATGGTGGTTTAGACTGTAATTCCAGTACTTGTTGGGGAGAGGGGCTGAAGGATCCCTGAGACTTACAGGCCAGCTAATCTAACCAAGTCTGTGAACTCCAGGTTCAGTGGAAGATCATTCAACATGATGATAGATAGATAGATAGATAGATAGATAGATAGATAGATAGATAGATAGATAGATAGATGGGTAGGTGGGTAGGTGGGTAGGTGGGTAGGTGGGTAGGTGGGTAGATGGGTGGGTGGGTGGATGGGTGGACGAATGGACAGGTAGCTAGATAGATGATAGACAGACAGACAGAAAGATGGGTAGAGAGCTATTGAGACAAACACTAGACATAGACCTTTGACCTACACACACACATGCACTCACTGGCTTTCTGAACGTACATACATATACAGAAAAAAACATTCCTTTGCAGGCATGTGTAGAGTTATGTTTTTTTCAGAATCTTTTGTGGGTTGCTGTATGTGGCCACTTCTGACTGGAAGCCCTAAAGGTCTGCTGTCCTCGTGGGCTCCTTCCTACCTCAAAGAGCAGTCACTTCTTCTCCCATGCAGAGCCAGTGTTCCCTGGGAGGAAGGAAGGGTTTATGATCGCCAATTAGCACTGTCTTCTGCGTTAGTCCACACCCTCTACTCATCCTTTACCTTTTCCTCACCATCCCTCAGCCACTGTGTTTTGCTTTAAAGCAGGAACATAATAGAGCAAGATTAGGGAGGTAAAAACCCCTGCACACAGGTCTCCTCATGACGCCCCCTGCTTATCAGCTTTTCAGAGTGTGTCGGTTGTCTGTCCTCTGAACGTCCTTTCTGAATGCCATCAGAAAATCTTTGCCAATATTGGTTTTCATTGTGACATTTTCTCTCTCTCTCTAAGCCACTGGAAATGCTCTCCGAGTGTCTTGTCCCACCTCTGCTTTCATTTCCACCACTTTAGCCATCGGTTTTCTGGAGTGTGTCTGCTTAGTCAAAGTCCCAGGCTTTCCTAGTTCCCATGAGATAAAGCTGACCTGAAAGTCAGCCCACGCCACTGTATTCCGTTATTGCCTCACATACTGCTTTGTAAGGGACAGCCCTGTGCTTGGACTCTGACCATTTCTACATAGACAGGGTGGTTCCCCTCAACCCTCAGCATCCGCTGAGCTCCAGGCCTAAGCCAGCGGTGATGACTCTAGATCGTTTCTCAGCAGGGTACACCTCTGTCAACACCTCCTGATGTCCTTGTTGTGCTTGGACTCCAGGAATACGGTTAGTGCTGTCTTACTTCCCATCACCACATCATGGGAACTCCCAGTACCTCTGTAGCCATTGTAACATTAAAGTCTCCCCATCGTTATCAGCTCGCAAAGGGACCAAATCCACATCCACTCTGGGGAAAGACAGCCTCCGGGCATGTCTCTGGTTGATGATGGCACTGTCCACCAAATGTTTAGTCTCAGGTGAAGGGTTTCAGACTGTTGATTCTGTAGATACATTCCTGCTTGGGGTCCTGGCAACTGGCTGAGGAGAGGTGTGGCGCCTTGACAGTGGGCCATATTTCCAAGCATAAAAGTGTTCAGAATCCCAAGATAATAAAGTAGACAGGACATCCATCATTTGGAAGTTTTGTTTAATCTAGAGGCATATCCGTTTTCCAAATAACCATTGACTTCAGTTCCAGCCCCTTGACTGTGCTTAATGCTCCGAACTGGTAGCTTTCAAAATATGTAAAATAGAATACTAGTGCCTCGCTCACAAGGCCATTGAAAGGAAGAAAAGAAATACAGAAGTGAGAAGTGCCCAGCCTGGAAATAATTGGACCATAACAAGCATTCAGTAAATGAACGATCTCAATTCTAGACAACTCCTGCATACCCCGGGATGCTCCAGCGAGTGAGCCTCCCTGTAATTTCATTCCTATTGAATTCTCTCAGGACTATCGACAAACTCAGCCACTCGAACCTCCCTTCCTGAGATTAGCTCTTTGTCTTCCGTTTCTAGGCATGGGATTTGTTCTTTCCTTTTCTATTCCTGGGATAAGAATAGGGCTGAGTTCTCTCGCTCCTTGGGCCCTTCGGCTTCTCTCTCCCTTAGAGCAAACACCACCCATTTCCTCAGCGGTTACAGAAGCTGCGGGTGAATAATTTCTCGTGTTTTCGTTCTGTGTCATTCCTCAGATGACTTTGTGGTGCAGAAGCCAGAGCTCAGCACTCCTTCCATTTGCCACGCACCCGGAGGAGAGTATTTCGTGGAAGGGGAGACATGGAACATCGACTCCTGCACTCAGTGCACCTGCCATAGTGGCCGGGTGCTGTGTGAGACCGAGGTGTGCCCACCACTGCTCTGCCAGAGCCCCTCACGCACCCAGGACTCCTGCTGCCCCCAGTGTACAGGTAACCAGCATGGTGGCATGGCACAGGCTTGCTGGGAAGGATGCAGCTTTGTTTGATGGTTCTGTAGACATCAGGATGAGCTCTGTGCCAAAGCCAGGAACTTGTGCAGGATCCTCTGGCTGCCTGCTTCCCCAATCCATTCCCCTCTGTCACCCACATAATACAATCAGTATGCATGGCACCTGAGTTGACTTCGAAAGAGAAAGACTGGCTTTTCCCTTTCTCCTTTAGCCTTACACTTCACATTGACGATGTCCATAGAGTACAGGCAGCCCCTCTGTGCCAAATTATGTCAGGTGACTTTGCTCATGTGAAAAGTCACCTCACATTGTTTCTAACAAATGCGAAAGCTAGTTATTGGTGAATAATATAAATACAACTCCTTGAAATTGTAGAGGTTGTAAAAATATGCCCATGCCCTTCCGAAACTGTGATTAATGGGCTAAGACCAGGAGTGTTGAGTGGGTGTCCCCGCGTGTGCATGGGGGCTGTTCCTGTGTTCTTCCTGTGATTGCTCAGGCCTTAGCAGGTAAATTTCAAGTCATAAAAGAAATATGTTATGTTGTAAACTTGCTGAGATATTAAATGTGTGCTACACTACTGGTTTTATACCTAAAATAGTAACTCTAGCAACACTAGGATAAATGGCTTTTAGAAAACAATTTTAATTCAACACATAAAATTGCCAAAGCAGCTTGTTTTATTTGGTTGTGTTTAATCTTCCCAGTTTTTCAACTAAAACCATAACCACTTTCCTTCTTTGTACACAGTCAGTGAGTTTTTGCTCAGTGGAACATAAACTTTTATGTTTTATTACTTCTCTTTTTACATTGATGATCTAGTTAGCTGTCTGGGATCTTGTGCTGTCTGTCTGTCCATTATACTCAGTGACTAAATTTCAGCCAAAGTTGATCTTAGGACAGATCTATTTGTATAAGTAGCAACTATATTCATCAGAGAGGCCTAGTGCAAAATCTTGTCTACCGTAAGTAGTCCATTTGTATTCTATCTTTAGGCTTTTTGTGACCTGTTCCAGCCGTGTTTTTATCGTGATCAACATGTTATATGGAGGCAAGTCCTGCTGGTGTTTGTCTATTAAGGAAGACCTATGACTGTTCCCATCCTCCTGATGGGAAATAGTTAGTGTCAGTGAGCGTCTATCCATTTTTGCAGGCATTTCCGGAATGCCTGAACTCAGCCCTGGGGATCCCGAGAATAATGAAAACAAAATAACTTCTATCCTGGGAAGCATTGGTCAAAGAAAAAAAAGAGTAAAACATGCCAGTGTGGTTCTACGTTAAGAAAGTGATGGTGCACAGAGAGGAACGGCGAGAGGGGCTGCTTGAGCTCCGGAAGACGTGAGGAAAGGAAGAAGTGCCCTGTACTCTTGGGGCTAGGGGCCGAGGAGAGGTTCGGGGGAGCTACTTCTCTGTGACCGCGAGCCCAGGTTCTTGAATGGGACACCTGGCTGCACTCAGAGCTGAGCCCAGGAAGAGGTGATGGACAAGGCCCAGGTCAGGCTTAGGCCCAGCTTCACAATAAGAGTATGCATTGCAGAGGCTCCTCGGGTTCCTGTCAAGGCAGCTGTGACTTTCTGCCTTTCGCTCTCTGGGGCTGAGTGACACTCCATCTTAGGCCTAGCCTTTTCTTCTCATTTGTAAACTTGGGCCATGGCAGCAGCTACCTTAGTCTTCAAGGAGGAGCAAATGTGCTCACTGGAGGGTGTGATGGACTCATGAAACAGGTGGAAGAAGGGTCCTCCCTCCATTTAGAACTTGTGTAGCATGTGGTCGCTACACGTCTGCCTCATACTCTGTCTCATTCATGGCTGAGGGCAGCAGCATTCATGATCCCGATTCAGGAGCACACAAGATAACACCCCACTCTGTGCCCACTGGGGAAAGGTGACTGGATTCTGGTTTTGCTTGGTCCGCTGCCATGCCTCTTCTTAGACTCCTGGGATATTGTGACATTTCAAAAGCAAGAACCCCACTAACTGTTCCATATCCCAGATTTCTTCTTCGGTGTAATTGCCATTAATTTCTGTGGCTACCAACCCCCAAAGAGCTAGCTGTATTTCCTGGCGACACTCTTTTTTTTTTCCATTTCAAGTTGTCATCTGATGTGGAGACCTTCCTATAGTACAACCACGGATGGTTTGTAAATGATTTTCCCTGGGTGGCAACCTAATGCTTGATCTGGGTTGCTAAGCCTTGCATCACTACTGGGAACGTCTCAACTTAGGAATGTTACAGACAGGTGTCTAGATAGTGCAGAACAGTGAAGACACATTTGAGTGTTGAATGGTTAGGACTGCGTTGACTGCAGGTAAGAGAGAACCTAGCTCTAAAGTTTAAACTAGTAGAGGTTTATGTGACCTTACACGAAGCTTGAGGCAGGTATGGACCACCGTTGATTCTGTGGCTCTGTGACTTAGGATAAGTTTGTGAGTGACTTCAGTCAGCACAGTCTTCAGGGTAGGAAGAGCGTGGAAGGATGCAGGCGGCAGTGCCTCTCCCCTCGGAAGAAAAGCGGAAGCAGCCCTGGAGATCCCTTTATTAACCCTGAGCTGCAGCTAGACCAGGGGCCTCACCTCTTCCTCCCTGGATTGCAAGAGAGTCTGGGAAAGCAGGAACAGGGTTTCCTGACTGACCCATTGTGATCCAAGTTCCATGAGCCTCCACAGAAAATGAAGACTTTGCTGAAGGTAGGAAGGAAGGCGAGTAGACCCTGTGCGAGCACCTGGCAGAGTCTCAATGACAAGTCTTTTCCTATTGTTACTGTGTTCTAAAACTCAAGACCTTGCTAGAATCAGGTTTCCTAATTTTATGGCCGGCCGTGTCTTTTTTAATGAGGCACCCAGAGCCTCAGAGACAGGGAGTGTCTTTGTAAGTGTGACACTTAACTCTGCTGTGTGCGTAGTTGGTGCCTGCAGCGCTGGCTTTGCTGACCTGATGCTCATTTTTCCAGATGAACCTCTTCAGCCTTCCACATCCCATAATGAGAGCCTGCCTAGTTACTGCAAAAATGATGAAGGGGATATATTCCTGGCAGCCGAGTCCTGGAAGCCTGACGTTTGCACCAGCTGTGTGTGCATGGATAGCGTCATTAGCTGTTACTCTGAGTCCTGCCCTTCCGTGTCCTGTGAAAGACCTGTTCTGAGGAAAGGCCAGTGTTGTCCCTACTGCCTAGGTAAGATCAAGGGGGGGACCAAACAGCCTTCATCTCTCCAAGTGACCACTGAATTGACACTGACAGCCATTTGCTTAGATCCATTAGTGTTTTTTAAATTGGTTTTTCTGGTTGGTATACCATACCGACGCAGTGTGTGGACATTAATCAGGAACGATCAGGGAGATGTGCTCCCAAGATGGAGGGCATGGAGAATAAATCGCTGCTGTCTCAGAACGCAATGGCGTTACAGCGCCATTGTGTTCCACTGGGACCCTTAGCCAGTTCTGCTTTTTCAATATCATAGCTCTAGCTACCTGACTGATTTTGATAGCCACCCCAATACTACTCTCCATATTAGAGAATGTTCATTACATAAAACTTGTCTCTCCCTTGAGACCAACTCAATATGAAATATTCATTAAATCTTTGTTTGGCTTTTCCTGTCTGATGGGGCAGTGGGGTGATCCTATTTAAGCCACGTGGCTGTCCACATTGGTGGCCTGAGCATAGAGTGAGACCTGAATAAATGATAGTTCTCTTTCCTCTTTGTGGCCCATGGTGCCACATCCTATAAGTAGAGGACATACGAATATTAACCCCTAATGTCCATACCAAACCGGTCCTGTGGCTATGAGCCAGATGCCGCTCTGGGGACCAGAAGGAAGGCTGAGACAGATGGCATCTCTAATCAAGGACAGCCATGGCTCCCAAGGCCCTCGCTGTCTTTATTGGTTTTGCATCCTAAAGTCAAACGAGAGACAAGACACATCTCAGTCCCACAGTGAACCCTTAATCAGAGTGGCAGATGAAAACACATGCTATTGTTGGTTAATTATAGGTAATTGTGCACTTACTGCCAGTGGGGTCTGCGTGCTTCCTAGACAGAAGTCATTGCAGGTGTTTTGAGTAATACCTGGGGAAGAAGAAAGAGTATCAGGCCACAGAACATTGTTCTTGAGAATTTTACAGAGCTGGATATGCTCAGTGGTTATACTGAGTGTATTCAGTGTGTGTGTGTATGTGTGTGTGTGTGTATGTGTGTATTCGCAAAGAATATAAAACAGTATGTCTTGAAAACTGACTCTCTCCTTTGAGTGACCATCTATATAATTTATCCTTTAAACTAAAGTGCTGTTGGGTGAGGACTATGGGCAATTGTGATGTAATAGAAACTACGGATCAGGAGTCTACAGAAACTGGGACAGATGGTAATTTCCCAGTGGGAAGAGATACCTGTAAGCATTGTTCCCAAATGGAACTAAAAATTGATCAAGACATGCATCCACATTAGCTGCCTTTCAAAGAGCTGCCTACAATTCGCACGAGAAATGGCACGCTGCCTTTGGTGCTAATCTAAATCGGAGATGTAACCAGGATACTGTCCATCCTTCACAGGGATTCCCTGTGAACAAGACAGTTGTGTCCCGTTCACTTAGCAGACCTCCAATGACAAAAGGAAGAATTAATGAACCACCCGGGAATACATGGTTAATCCTTGGGAAATCGAGCCCAGATGGCCTAAGAATTCCATGTCCGCTTCAGAGGGGAAAACAAATCTCCTAACAAATTTCTCTTGTGTTGAAATTCTCAGAGGGTTTTGTTCAGCTGATCCTCCCTGTGGTGTTTTGTTGCTTCATCCCTTAAGCCGGTTACTTTAGTTGTGAATTAGTTTTCATGTGATGATGGTAAATCACTTCTCTTTCTCACAAAAGCAATTCCCCAAAATCGTGGAAAGAAACCTTAGTATTTTCTGTCTTCTGTGTTTCCCCTTCATTATCTCAATTCCTGAATCATTTAGACTATGCATTCTTCTTTAATGTAGGCAAGAAAGACCTATTTGGCCAAACTTTGTGATGTGGGTTTTAAGTTAGAGTATAAGCACTTGCATTAAATTATGGTTCATATAAGTGCATATTGTGTTCCAGCACCCTCTACAACAAACCCCCACCCCTTCTACCCACTGATGTGTCTGTATGTTCACGTGTGTTCGATAAGCCTGGGACCCATCCTAAGGGAACATGAAAAATTCACTATCTGGCACCTGCCGCTTGTGTGTGCTCACGAATCTTACCGCTCCATCCCTGTTGTACACTAACATCCTAATTAAGCCTCCTCTGTCCGTGTCGTGCTTGGTTTGTAAATACTCTGGTTAAATCGCTCCTGCTGTCGTGTGGCTCTGCTAGTCAAGCATTGAAAGTTGAGTTCATGAAGTAACTTAGGGATTTCCTGTCTGACTTGCCTCTTTTATGTTTGGGTGTTTTCTCTTACCACTTGGTTTGTCCCAACTTCCCATCAGCCCAGCCCTTCTACAGAGGTACCAAGCCTGGGCAAACCAGCCTTCCCAAAAATCCTTCATAGCTGTGGCTGCCCTGAAGATCCTTAGTCATCTCGAGAAGGGAAAACAGCAGGTCGGGGCCAGGGTTTCATGCTATTGAGCACCCGACTGCTTTCCCATAGAACAGTGAGAACCAGTGCTTGCGCTGGGTCTCGTTTGGGGCATTGTCGCCTCACAGCTCCCGAGAAACCCACTTTTTCTCATCCCAAAACCAGGAAGTTCGCTCATGTTTGCCTTAAATTTCATTTTCTCAGCAAAGGTAATGAAAAGTGGGCGATCCTCCTAAAAGTAGGCTTCTAATTACAAGTGTTTGTGTTCCTTTCAGCTAAATTATCTGCTCACTAATATGTGGTGATAATGGTTCTCTTTTGATGTGTGAAGACCTCCTATTACGTGTGCTAATTTAGTAGGATGTGTAATACAGACATAATTAATAGGATTGGTGATTAATTTTGAAAAGTGAGCAGCTTTGTCTAATTGCTTATAATACCTATCATTAGGGAATTCATCCTTCTACTCGAACGAAACTAAGTAGTAATTACCCAATCATTTTAATGGAGCATCTTAATTGATTTTCTAATTTTTTGTATTCTGCCTTCCTATGCAAATACACACAACCCTTGGCTGTATTGTCAA
Organism: Chionomys nivalis; assembly: GCF_950005125.1. Taxonomy (NCBI): domain Eukaryota; kingdom Metazoa; phylum Chordata; class Mammalia; order Rodentia; family Cricetidae; genus Chionomys; species Chionomys nivalis. The sequence continues at coordinate 127,968,959 of NC_080086.1, read as the reverse complement.
AGGCTTTCTGACTATAAAGATGGCTCAGAAGATAGCATGGGTGTGGATCAGGTAACATGCTGGTAATCCTGATGTGTGATAGCAGGCATGGTATATGGGTGGTTGGAACTGCTAGATCTTTCTGTTACCATGCTCTTCACTCTGAGAACCCAGGCTGCTGTTGAGGGTCCTCACTTTGCTGCTGGCGATACGCTATGTGCCTCTCTCATTCCTTCCCAGGCGGGGGGGGGGGGGGGGGGGGAACGTCATGCTGGGCCCATGAGATCTTGGCTCTCTTTTCCCAAGAGAGAGAGAGCAAACAAATGACCCATGACCAGCACCCCACCTTCCCTCACCGTATTTGTGAAGATGCTTATCCTGCTCACAGCTCTGGCAAGGGAGGCATGAGTATTCCCTTGGATCCTTTGTATGTCTTTGATTCGGTTTTTCCGAGTTGGCCAGTTTATGGAAAGAGCATGCCTTTGATTGTAAAAGCTATTCTTTATAATCAGTTATAATAGATGGGGTCGTACATTAGTTCCCTGTCAGCTTTGGAAAGTGAGATACTCAGATGTGCTACCAGCAGGTTGGTCTAGGAGAACAGGAGCACTCTGCCGGCTGAGCCAGAAGTCTTGCTTAGACTATTAACTGAAAATTACAGTTTGTAAGGATGTGTTTATTTGTTAGTTGCATATTACTTTAGCTGATATTTTAGGTCACATACTGAGAATTACAGCTAGAAATCCCCGAGTCAATGAATCTTTCGATTTAAGAAGATTCTGAGAAACATTGGCTATTTTTGGATGAGAGCTGTTTGCTTACATATATGTAAAACATCAGCACATGTGGTTTAGAACTTGTTTATGAGCACAGTTAAGATGCTCTGCTTATAACTTAGAGTCACTTCAGAATGTCTTTAATATGTCAAATGAATTTTTTGATAGATGATTTATTATAGTTTTCTTTTACCACGTCATTCTTTTTATTATATCTCTGTCTGATTGGCGCATAGCCGTACTTCATACTTGCTGTGTGTTAGTCTGTCCTAATATTTGAAGTGGTGCCATCACGAGGCTGTCCTGGCTTGAGTCAAAGCCCCTTTCCCCTCAGTGCACTGTGGTGCTCTAATTGTTAATTGTGTAGTCATCTTCAGGGAATGCATAGGAGCATGGCTCCCTGATAGAGAGGGTCTGTGTCCTGAACCACACCTGTCGGCTGTGCAGCATCCCTCATGCTTGGACGTCAATGTGCTTCAGGCTGAGTGATCAAAACATTATCTTCTTAGATCTCTGTATGCATGTACATCAGTCAGCATCAAGTATAATAACCGTTTGCATCAGCATCATTAAAATGCAGAATCCATGGAGTTCATGTCGCATGGTTTTAAGTCATAATATCAGGACACTAGAATCTAATATTCCAGTATATTTCTTTAAAATTAAAAAGTTGTAAACACTGTAAGGAACTTGCCATAGAGCCAGGGTTGTGATCCTAACTCTGAAACATACTGGCTCTGTATCTTGGTGATACGATACAGTCTAATCTCCTATAGAGGCAACCTGTGCGTCTCAAAGGTCCTATGTACATGAAGTGAAGCCGTATTTGTATGTGGAGAGGTAAACACTACGTGAGTGTGGCCTGCCTCAGTGAACCACTGCTGCTTCAGGACAGACTGCAGCTAATCTAAGCAATGTTCATGTAGTGCCGTTTATCTCCTCACATGGAGTGGAGCTTCTGGCTTCACCAAGAGAGAGGCCAGCACCGCATATCTCTGTGGTGGCCTTCTGAAGGAGGAGGACACAATGATGCTTGGTGGTGGTCTTCCTCCTGTCTTTTCTCATCTTTAAAGGCCCATGGCTTCTTTGTTTTTTTCTCTGGCCCAGGTAGAAATAATACACTCTCTGTAATACTTGTGTTGAGGGCAGGGTCTAACCTACAGACCTCACTGTCTTTAGACATTTTCAGAGTGAGAAGAGGGGACCCATAAATTCGGTTTCAGAAGTTAGTGTCATGAGAAGAGTCCATGAACTATTCATGTGGTCTTCGCTGTTGGTGATTCTGGAGGGCATGCTCTCCTACCATCCTGCATCCCTTCCATTCCTTCCCCAGCTGTCACAGTGGCTCCAGATTGTCACCCTTATTGTCAGAACCAGAATTAAAGGCATTTAAGTGGAAGGAAAGAGATGTGGTATGATGGGAAGGCAAGGGAAACAGAATGGGCGTTTATGTATCGTTTAGAGGGCGCGAGAAGGAAAACATTCCAGTTGTCATCTACTGTACCAACCTTGGAACTGCTCTAAAGTTACCACACCAAAAATAAACTGTGATTTCAGTTTGCTTAGGTCTTGCCCTGCACCCTAGGAAGCTCCTTCTTCTGTGTATTTCCCTCTCTGTTTTTGTTTCTCCATTTAGCCAGGCATCATAAACAGAAACTCACATGTTTGCAGTTCTGGGACATAGCATCTGTCTGGGCCCTTGACCTTGTGTTAAAGATCCCTCTGGCACTGGAGTCTCAGAGTGGACCAGCATTTGCCCTTTCCTGCTTATGTCTTTACAAGAGGCCAAACCTGGTTTTCTACCTGCCAGTGTTAAGGGATGTGTATTGCCCTCTGCCAGGACGACCCACCTGATTAGGACCACTAGACACTGCTGGGAGAGGATTTCTGACAACAGGGAACATCTCCTGCAGGTTCAGAGACGGGGACATCTGGCCAGTTAGGCTTTCTTAGCAAGAGGCTGAACTGAAGCATCCTAAAGAAAGTTGCATCTCTTTTCCTTCTTTTTTGGAGCCACCTTGATCGTTACTGCCTGCCATTTAGAATATATTTATTCATTTCCAGAATTATTTTGGTGTGTAATCTCAAGGCACACACACACACACACCTACCTTACTGTGAAACAGTAGCCCTTACTATAAAATAAGATTTCGTTTCAAGTTGAAAATGAACTACTTGTTTGAACTTGAATCTTGAAGTATCCCCAACCGACCCACCGTAAACAGCTTAATACAAGAACTACATTCCACAGCTGAGAAATTGTGCCCTCTTTGCATGCAGTGGGCTCAACCAAGGCATGATATGCCAGCTGGTTGGATTTCTGTTCATGGCACTCAGGAACATTTGTGACAATTCTGTGGGTTTGAAGCAATCATTTTACTGCAGTGTGGTGAAGAAACCTAGAAGCCTCTTTTGATCTTTTTAATAGACTTAGACATCATATCCCAAAAAAATAGATGAACTGAAATAAAATAAAACTGAATTTTGAAGAAAGGATTTTGATAGCCACTGGCTTGTGCATCAATAAAGTTACTTTACAGAGGTGGCAGCCACACTGCATGATAATGTTTGCCCCCTTTTTTATATGCAAAGGGTTAAAACTGAATGTTTTCCCAAGCTCTTTCCCTCATTGAGATTGTTCAGGTCCAGCACGCACCCAAGTCCATTTGAACTCCGTCCCCCCTTGACCTCTTGGAGTCTGCACTTCCCATTGAGCTGGCACTCAGTGTCTCTGCCTATACATCTGCAAACTTGTAGTGACCTGGTGGATCTTTACTTAGATTCCTGCTTCTTGCAATTTCTGTTTAAGACTTCCCTTTACGTAAAAGCAAAAAAGATAGTGGTGCTAGTTTCTCGAATAGAGCTTGTTCATATCTCCTATGTTCTCCAAGCATGGCTCTCATACCTAGCGTTTGCCCAACTGAAGTTGATGAAGGAAAATGACATCACAGGCAGGGACTTGGTGTCTTATCAGAAAGTAAAATGGAACATAGGTTTGTCCGGCTCCCTTGTGGGCTGGAGAAAGGCACTACGGTGCATTGTGAAAGTGCACACTGATGTTTTAGTGAGGTCCTTGCCCTGTACTGAGGCTTGCTCGTTAGTAAGCCTGGGCTGCTTGTTCTACTCCCTCTTCCAAACCGCATGCCACCCATACTGTGCAAGCGGCCTTCTTACCCCTGCCTGAGTGATCTCACTAAGTATTCCTTACCAGAAATCAGACTGAGGAGGTAGCTGGACAGGTAAAATGGCTGCCACTGCACAAGCAGGAATGCCTCAGTTTGAATCCCCAGTACCCATGCAAAAAGCCAAGCATGGCCGCATACATCTGTAACCCTAGCAACGAAGGAGAAGGGGACACAGGCAGATCCTCAAGCTTGTTAGCGAGCCAGTCTGGCCAATCATGGAGTTCTGCAGTCAGTAAGAGAAACAATCAAAGTATAGGTTTGAGAATGATAGAAGAAGATACCTGTCATTGATCCCTGGCCTCTTTACACGCACATGTGCACACACAACATACACATGTGTGCATATACAGACATATGCTAAACTATATACACACACCTCAGACTTCAAACTTGGTACCCACACTGAAGTGGAATGCTGTGAGCCAGTCCTTTGGCATGTCCACCAAATGTAAGCAAGCCCCTGTGGCTCTGGGGGCATGTCCCAGAGGGAATACACCCTGCTCATTACTGAAGCCAAGAGTTGAGAACAATTCTGTCAGTGTGCCTGCATCCCAATACCTGTGGAAGGAACAGATGCCCGAGAGCAGGACTGTGCTGGATTGATATAAACAGGGGACTTCTTAAAGCAGAAGCAGCATTTAGCTTCTTAGCCACCGGGATCCCAGAGTAAATTACTTTTCCGGACTCCGTATTGTGGCAAGGATTTGAAAGAACTGATGCAATTTCTAAAGCTGCCCAACTTCCTCCCAGGAAGGGCCTCCCACACTATGACCAGCGAAACAAAATTAGAACCGCAAGTGTCTGTCCGAGAAGGTTATCTCGGAGGCAGAAACTGAAAGCCCAGCTGTAATGCAGGTTACAGTAGGTTTGGGGTTCTGTATCCTTCCGTGGAGGAAAGGGAAGCCGTCAGAAGCTTCCTTAGCAGAGGCTCATGTATCCAGCAGTAGGTCAGAGTCGGCCAGGCCTGTGGGCCCATGTGAGTCCACAATACTGGAGGTTGAACCTGGAAAGAGGAAGAAGGCACTGGTGGCCACCACTGCCCTTAGTGAACTTTGTAACTTAAACAGCTCAAGTCGTAAAAACCAGGTCCATACAACCTTCACAGCTTGCTGAAAGCTTTTGTTCTCATATTGAAAAGACGTGAGACTGTCAAGTTTAAACAGTTGAATTCAGCCTAGAAAGAGTGGCCATGTAAGACCTTGACAGTTCTCCCGTTTATATAGCCAGAATCCAGGACAGACAGAGGGGAACCACACTGAGTTCTACATCTCTGCTCCCAAAAGGTTCTGCAAATTTTTCAGTGTGGTCCTAGGCAGTACAAGATACTGTTGCTTGAATTGCATACAGAGAAGTGTGTGTGAGAGAGACAGAGACAGAGATGGGGGGGGGGCGCATGTTCTGTGATTTACCCTGTCATAGAGCCACTGTGGCAAACAGACCCCAGCTCCTGGCCCACCATGTTGACAGTGGCAGAAAAAAAATTCCTTAACTGAACAAAGCCATTCCAGATTGGATCTGATGGGAAAGACAGGGACCCAGAATGAGGAAGCAAAATGCCAGAGCTTATCACACCAAGGTATAACCATTCAATAGTGACTGTCTCTCCTGAATGTGTCAAATATTGGCCCTAGATACCATTGCCAGTGGGAAAGCCCAAAGCCATCTGAAACTGTGGCAGTGTCCTCAGAATACAATTTTAGTTTGCAAGGGTTGCTTCAAAGAGGATCCTATTTGTTGGGATCTTTAATTCCTAATATATTTGTTTGAAAAAGCAAATGTTCCTCTGTATCAGTGCCATACCTGATGCTCTCTTCCCTCGTCATTTTCCTCTGAGAGGGAGGAAGGGAGACAAGAGTTGTGAGGAGGAGACATATTGGGGGTGACTTCCAGGATTGCCCAAGTCCTCACCACCGTGCCGTCTTCACTCCTCAGCCAGGCTGTGCCGCTTGGTTGAAAGAGATCTCCTGTGCCCAGAGTCACTGAGTAATAATGACTTTGGTGTATGTGGCACTGATATCTGCCCAGAAAGCGCCCACCACATCCCCCAAGTCATGCTACTGTGCTTGGTAGATAGAAGGCATGCGGGGGCCGGAGAGCCAAACCCTCTCTAGTTCCTGCCCCACCCTTCCTGTCCTGACATCTTAGTCCAGTGACATCAATTCCGTGTGCCTCGGTTGTCTATTGAATTGAAACAGTAACCTGTCCCCTGGGCTGTGGGGATCACATGGAACTGGCACACATGTGCCTGGGGCAGAGTAGTCATCCAGCGGTGGAAGTTATGAATGATATGAGGTACTGAGAAATAGGAGCACATGGTGTCATTGCCAGCGTAAGCAGAGCCATTGGGTGTTCAGTGCAGTGGCAAGAATCAAATAGCTTATGCACCCAACAGCCACACCAATAGCCACACAGAAACTGTCGGTCTGCATTTCTCCACAGGAGAGGTGTTTAGAGTAGCCTTTACATGTAGTCTCCATTAGGCTAAGCAGGTCCTACGAGAAAGTGACAATGGCTTTATTAATTCATTATAAAGACCTTCAAAGTGCATAGACTTTGCCCCATCTTCCCATTCTGAAGGGTTCTTGAACCCATGGTCCATCCGGCTACCACCGGCTCTATACTGTCAGACCTCTGCCAAAGCTGCTAACCTTTCAAGAGAAACTTAGTGTAAAGCAAAAATATTTCCATTTTTTCTTTTTTTACTTTATTACTTTAAAAAATACCAACCCAAATTCCCACTCCCTCCACACACACCCTCCCACCCTACCCCCCTCCAATCCTGTGAGAGGGCAAGGAACTCATTAACCAAAATCTATCTTACTATTTATTGGGCCAGATGGCAATAGCCCTGCTAAAGCTAGTTAGTTTTCTCAAAAGCAAGAGTCATGTCTATTTGCTTTATTGGCAGCATGAAGATTTATTAGCAGAGTGTACCCTGGTTTTTGACCCTACTTAGAGAAACAAAATTAGTTGCTATGTAATGATGTAATACGAGCGGCGGGGCTGCGTCCCCGGCACCCGGCCGCCCGCATGGCTAGCTTATGCCCCAAAATAATTACACGGAAACTGTATTCTTTTAATCACTGCCTGGCCCATTAGTTCCAACCTCTTATTGGAAAGTTCTTACATATTGATCTAACTCATTTCTAATATTCTGTGTAGTACCACGAGCTGGCTTACCAGGGAAGATCTTAACCTGCGTCTGTCTGGAGTGGGAGAATCATGGCGACTCCTGACTCGGCTTCTTTCTCCCAGCCTTCTGTCTGTTTACTCCACCCACCTAAGGGTTGCCTATCAAATGGGCCTAGGCAGTTTCTTTATTATTTAACCAATGACTTTCCTCCATCATTTCCCCTTTTTCTGTTTAAACAAAAGGCTTTCATTTTAACATAGTAAGATTACATATAGCAAAACAGTTATCAAGCAAGAATTACAGTTACAATATTTATATCTATTTTATCTTTTATCATAACTAAGGAAAACTATAACTATAACTAACCATTCTTCAACTCCACCAAAGACTCCAGAAGAATACAATATTACCTAAGCAAACAAGAAATAAGAAACTTCAAACTCTAGAAATGACAGAGACATCTCATTGCCTGGACAGTCACCCAAAGTTCCTCTGTACCGTTGGGGCATCCATCTTCAGCCTTCAGGCCCATAGTATCCAGCAGACATTTTCATCAAGCAGGAAATTCCAAAGACAGTTTAGTCACTTTTTGCTGTGTCCTGCAGAATGTCTCGCAGACTCTTTCATGAGTCAGGAACCCCGAAAGACCATCTCACCTTTAGGCAAGTTCAGCAGTCCTTTTTCTGCGAGTTCTTTGTGTCCAGTTTATGCAACAGTCCAGGCATGAGCAGTTTCATGCCCAAATGGCTATCAAACTCCATAAGGAGCCTCTTCGATGCCCATCATCCTCTTGAAGTAGATTGGTGCTGCCAGGAGCAGACATGTCTCATTGTCATGAAAAGCCCTAAGTTATTAAAACATTAAATGCCATATTCTGCAGTCTTTGAAAGATATGAAGAATGTCTATCTAACTGAAATATATCTCTATATATCTAGAAAATCTAACTAACATGACTATAAGCTTTACTATTATTGATGATTATCCATTAACAACCTATATTTTCTAATTATACATTACATTTTTTAATGAACTACACAATCACAATACCTTAATCAAGATCAGAAATACATATACATATAACAAAATTGACCTTAAAATCCATACCAATGCAAATTATTCATATCTATATCATATCCCCCTTTAAATGTAAAAGAACATTTATAAACCATATTTGGGAACATGGGCGCAGTTTTTCTCTCCAAACTGCTTCCTGCTGAATGGGGGCGTCGTTAATTAGGTCTTTCATGGTGTAACCTGTGTGCCAGGGTCATCTCGGTTGGCAGGTGCGTGAAGTAATTTTTTGAGGGTGTTCACAGTAACCTTTCAGGAGGGCGTGGTCTATCATACCATATTGGGATAGAAGCAATTAACAGGGTCTCGTCCTCTGTGAAAACAAAAGAAGACCCTCTCCAAAGTATCATATCCTTAGACCCATATTCTGAAATCATAATACCCTTATATCCATTCTGGTTTAGCTTGGCAGCCCATATAATGAAATGTCTCTCTGCAGTTAGCTCCTTTACAGTCAAAAATTTTAAAGAAAACACAATGTACATAATCCAGACTCTCTGTGAATTTTCCATTTTTACATGGCTTATTTTTCTTTATTTCTTTTAATCTATAACCATCTGTACTCTGTCTCTTTAAAGACTTTATCCTTTTTTTTAAGACATTAACTTTATTCTTTATATATTTTTTCTCTCTCAAGCCTACGTACATTCATCCAACAGTGTCTGAATCAGTTCTATTGTGAATCTGTAATTTTTTTAGTATCCAGGAGCACTTTGTTTTGTGCTTTTAAATCGCTAAGCGCTTAAGAATCTAAGCTGTGACATTCCTAGGTCAAAAACAGGTACTGCCTGCTTGCCCCGCCCAGTCCAACATGGCGGAGCCGCTCATGCCTCTGATCCTTGCACATTGCACCAGTAGCGTGGTGGAGCTGCTTGTGCCTCTGAGCCGCAGCACAAAATGACTTCCTTTTAGGCACACAGTGAGTCTAGTTGCCATCAAACAAATCATAGCACTTTACTCCAAATGCTCCATTCAAAAGCTCTGTCTCCCACAGGAGCCAGACAGAGATTGCAATGGCGGCACAGCCCAGAAAGCCGGCATTTTAAAATAGCCAGTTTTTTCCTGCTGCTGAGTCAGGAAAATTTCTTTGCCACACGCAACCCACAAACAGCAAAAATCTGTCTTAAATTCTCTCTGTGTCCTTTTTAAGCCCTCTCAGGTTTTACGTGGAGTTCATTAGCAGGTTGGGTGCCACACTGTTGTAATATGAGCGGCGGGGCTGCGTCTCCGGCACCCAGCCGCCCACATTGGCTAGCTTATGCCCCAAAATAATTACACGGAAACTGTATTCTTTTAATCACTGCCTGGCCCATTAGTTCCAACCTCTTATTGGAAAGTTCTTACATATTGATCTAACTCATTTCTAATATTCTGTGTAGTACCACGAGCTGGCTTACCAGGGAAGATCTTAACCTGCGTCTGTCTGGAGTGGGAGAATCATGGCGACTCCTGACTCGGCTTCTTTCTTCCAGCCTTCTGTCTGTTTACTCCACCCACCTAAGGGTTGCCTATCAAATGGGCCTAGGCAGTTTCTTTATTATTTAACTAATGACTTTCCTCCATCAATGTAATGTTTTGATATTTCGGTTCAAAAGGACTTTGCCAGCAAGAGCAAAAATGATGTCTTTGGCACGGGGGTCACTGTGAATCCGGGACTGGTGATGCACTTGGGGTCTCTGCACACTAGACAGTACACTAACTGACCCACCTCAAGTCAGACACCAGTTTAGCCTTTTGGGGGCTCTGAGTGTATTGCATGACCTCAGAGAGTTCCTGAAGAGCCTGGTGCACACTCAAGCCAACGTAAGAAGTGTCTTGCTGCCATCTGGCAACCGCCGTGCTCAGAACATCTTCACGCCCCGTTTTTCACAACTGCTCTCAAATCTGAATTAAGTCATTTGCAGATGAACCAAAAATGAAAGTGACACGCCTCTGAGGTCCTCGGTGATAAACTGGTGAAAAGGCCAGGCATCCAGGTCCGGTCATAGTCAGCCCACTCGTGGGGAAATAATTCTGTAGAGACTGCACATCACTGAGGGGGTCAGGAACTCTCATTCTGTCTCTAGGAAACTGAACCTGGCTCTCCTCTCCGTGGGTTGCTAGCATAATGGGTCCCACTGTGTTCATGTCATTTGGTCCTCTACACTGTCCACCTGTACTTCCTTTGTATCCGTGGTGGTAACTATGCTGGACTTGGTGAGGGAGACCCACACACAAGGCTGCCTCCACCAAGCAGGCAGGCTTCTGAGTCAGGGTCCTGCTTACATTAGCACTGTGATGAGCGTTAGTTACATGTGTGGATGCCCTCACAAGGCTGAACACATAATTGCCATCGTTAACAGCTCAGCCTCATTTTGGAAGCTAATATTGCCTTGTCAGCGTTAGTAGCCATGAATTATTAAATATCTTAAGACATAATGAGTTTCCGTGCTGAGATCCTAAGAACATAGAGCCCAGTGCTTGGCCTTCACTTGAACCCCCTTGCACAAAACCTTCAGCCGTCTCTCATGGCACCCCATTCTCTTCCTCCATAACAGCACTGGCAGGGGTGCCACCAACCTAAGCTGCAGTGAGGGTGACCGTCAAGATGGGGAAGGGGTTGAGCCGTCCCTTTCCCGGTTCCTCGCTCAGCACTCTGGTGGCTGCTCCACCGTCGGAGCTATTTCACAGTTTATGTAAAACATAAGCAGGAGTGTTGCTGTGTAAAGGATCAGTTCCTTCCAAGTACAAGGTCACCGCATAATGGACTCTGGATCAATGGCCAAAGCTATCATCATGCAGTGATGATGGGTCAGGAGACTTCCTGAGTTAAGCGTACGATGTAGTGTAGTAAGAGGAACGGTGGGCTGCTTTCCAGCCGCCCCGGCTCCCGCATTGGCTAGCTTATGCCCCGAAATAATTACACGGAAACTGTATTCTCTTAAACACTGCTTGGTCCATTTATTGGCTAGCTCTTACATATTGATCTAACCCATTTCTAATATTCTGTGTAGCACCACGAGCTGGCTTACCAGGAAAGATCTTAACCTGCGTCTGTCTGGAGTGGGAGAATCATGGCGACTGACTGACTCGGCTTTCTTTCTCCCAGAATTCTGTTCAGTCTACTCCGCCTACCTAATTTTCTGTCCTATTAAAGGGCCAAGGCAGTTTCTTTATTTAACCAATGAAATCAACACAAAACAGAAGACTCCCACATCAGTGTAGCTCTACCCAGCCTATTTCCTGTGTACGTTTTAGATATTGTAATTGAAGTTGCCTCCTTTAAGGATTCCGTATTAGCAAACACTTGTATCACATTTGGTTTGAAAGCCTTCAAATGAGTTGTTAACTTCATAGATGATTCACCAAATCACTTAGTATGGAACATGGACTAGTAGCCAAATGACATTTTAGCAGATACTGAAAAAATGGATTTCTCATTACTTCTAAAACATCCCTTGTTGGGCTTTGGGCGATCGTAATGAAACAGCAGAAAGAATGTTGAGATACGGGGGTTACGCCTTTTAGTGCGCGTTACAGGTTTTATTCCTTTGCTTGGATGTTCTGTGCTCTGCCTTTGTGTCTGCCCAGTGAACATCATAACCCCCGAGAGTCTCTCAGAGCCTCCCAGGAGGAACCCCAAGCTCTGAGCATCCCAGCTTTCCTAAGGGTGTTTGCCATTCCAGGTGCCCAGAGGTGCATAGTGTAATTTTTAGAATCCAAGCATTAAAATGCCTCACATTTAAGGTGTCACCCAGCCAGTGATTGGCCTGGTGACAGGGCTTCTTCGTGGATCAGTACATCTCTGCCTTGCTCCTGAACTGCTGATCTGGCTTACTCGGGGCCACCAGTCTTGAGCTCCAGAGAGAAAACAAACAAGCTGTTACATGAGATCAGCATGAATAGATTAAGAAGAGAACCTGCGAGGAAAAGGATGCCCTAAGGAGGAAACAGGAGTGGCAGGACATGAGACAGATTTCTAAACACAATCATTTTTAAACGTATTTTGTTCTGGAGAACCACAGTTTGCTGGTGTTGAGAGGAGAATGGGTTAGGAGAAGTCAGTTTGTGTTGGAGGCGGAGATCGATGTCCTTGCTGGTGAGAAACCATGAGCTTTCTGTGAAAGGGGAAGGGAGCAGTTCTCTAGGCTGCTGTCTTTATACGGCGCCATCATTCTCATCCCTTGACATCTGTCAGCGTGGGGCACGGGGATTGGTAAAGTCCGGCTCTGTAATCGTGCCCAGCTGGACCCCTTGTCCCTCTCTGCATCACATTCTGGATAACAGCCTTAAGACACGTGCCCAGCGAGCAGCACTCCTGGGAAGCTGTTGCAGTTAGTATTCTCCGCTAGACCTTGTGGTCCCTGATCAGTTGCGGGTCAAGAGAATGACGGACAACACTGTTGGAACTAGAGAAAAAAAATGGGTCACCAAATCCTGGGGATTGTCGACCATCATGTGATCGTGTGAGGCTGTTCCCTTTAGTTTCCCACTAGAAGAAGATGCTATGTGGTCACTCAGTCATGCCGCCGTGTTCTCTTCTTTTTCACTAGAAGACACAATTCCAAAGAAAGTGGTGTGTCACTTCAGTGGGAAGACCTATGCCGATGAGGAACGATGGGACATTGACAGCTGCACACACTGCTACTGCCTGCAAGGCCAGACCCTCTGCTCCACTGTCAGCTGCCCCCCTCTGCCCTGTGCCGAGCCCATCAAGGTGGAAGGAAGTTGCTGCCCGATGTGTCCAGGTATCTAAGCCATCGTCCTTCTGTTCGCAAGCCAAATATGGCCCAGGCAGTGGGTCAACCCAGTTGCAATGCTCTTACACAAAGTCCTCAGGGTAATTTGCAAAACTCTCACCATGTAGGTGAAGGCTGTACCTCTTCTGATTTGCATACTCTACCCTTAAAGTGGGGGACAGCCACACAGGTATAGCCACCCCATTAACGGCCCCTGCCCTGTCAGACTAGCGTAGTTTCAGTGTGGCCGTTGGACCAGCCTAGAGCAAAAGCTTAAGATGGAACACAGAAGGGAGCAGGACATGAATGTCTACCAGCATAAAAGTGGAAGACTTGCAGTTAAAGAGGATAGATCTGGATCATTCTTTTTTTCAGTTAAGCAGTTCTATCCTGTACCCCACCACCCCTTGGCTGAACCCTTCTCTTCCCGTGTGTAACATGACTTTGGAGCACGCACGCACGCACACACACACACACACACACACACGGATACCTCCTCTCGCCCTTCTCCTCAGCAGCTGCTTAGTCAACCTCTCAGTTTCAAACCTGAGCCCCCACAACTGCCCAGATTCTCCCTGAGTCTTCTTTTCTATCCCTGGGCCAGACTCCTGCCAAAACAGCTCCTTTATCCCCTGCCCTAATCCCAGAACTGCAGAGCCTTAGCCTTCACCGGGACAGCCTCTGGGCAGTGTTCCCAGTCTGATCCCCGGCACACCAGAGACTCCCCAGGCAGTCCGGACCACACGTAGGCTCCCTCACATCCAAGCGAGGCCCTGAGTGAGACAGGAACCGTTCCATCATCACCTTGATGCTCCCATCTCCTCGCAGCATTCTTGTTAATGAATCTCTCTGTTGAGGACAGTAACCTGGGATCCATGTCAGCTTTGAGGTACAGCTACACTGCAGAACTTTAAAATGGCGCCACTAGACAGTGCATAACTGAACTTCGGTAGCCTTGTGTTGGGATTCAGCAGATAAACCTATCTGAGCATTTCTGAAAAACCTTTAAAAAGAATTACAGTGGTAAATGCACAAGTCCTTCTCGGCTCTCACCATGCTTGGTAAATGGTGGTATACACACAGAGAACCGAAGCATGGAGAGATGGAGAGCCCAGTGTAGCTGTGACACACACAACTAGACACAACTACAAAGCCAGCATTTGCCAGGAGAAAAGGATGGTGGAGGAAGAAGGCTGAGACATGCTTCTACCCCCCACAAACCTAGCTGCCAGCATCAGCTGTACAAACTGGGAAAGCGAGTCATTCACCTCCTGGGACATAGGGCATTGACTCGAAGGCTCTGTCTGGATCGAGGGCATTAACACCAGCAATAGGCAGCCAGAAATCCATCATTTTTCACGTAAAACGCTTCGTTCTTTTAGAAATGTATGTGCCAGAGCCGACCAATGTACCCATCGAGAAGAAAAACCATCGTGGCGAGATTGACCTGGAGGCTCCCATGTGGCCCACCCCAAGTGAAAATGACATCATTCATCTCCCTAGAGGTAAACACTGAAGTCAGGTTACTTGAGATCTGTCCTGTCTTCTTTGTAGTCTGCTTTGTTTATTCCTGGTTTAAGGGAAGAAACAACAACAACAACACTTTCTTTCCAAATGGCTGGTGAAAGTTCACTCCCTCTGGGGAAGACCATGGCTGAAATGTATTCAACAGGTCAGCATTAGTCAAACATGTCTACAGATCATTGGATAAATGCCTCCTTCCTGGTCCCCTTTGTGCTCCTCCTCCCTCCTGGTCCTCCGTGCTCTACCTCCTTCCTGGTCCTCGGTGCTCTGATGCTTGGTGAAGAGGGAAAAGAATCTGTTCCTGATCAGAAGAGCCTGACGCGAAGTGGGCATGAATGAACATAGCCCCTTTGGGACCTGTCCTTATCAGGCAGTATCCCTTTTTCAGGTTTTCACACCATAGAGGTTTAAAGTTTGTTGCCGAGTTCATTTCTACAGATTTATTTTATTCCTTCTACTTTTTAGTCGTGTATAATAAAGAGAGGAGTTTGTTTCTCATTAGCTCAGAGGCAAAGCACGGCTGAATTCCCATTACCACTTCTCTTAAAAAGGAGATGAGTTAAAATTTATGCTAAGCGCTGGTTCAATACTGCCTCCTGTTGACTTCAAGCATGCTTTTCAGAATCGTTTTGCAGTTTTTCTATTTCTTTTGGAAGAAGCGGCATTTATTGCATGAGAGATTAATGATCTGTTACTTCAGACATTATAAACATTATCTTTGGAACAAGGCAGATGACCAGAGAGCCAAACCCCTGTACCCAGGGTTCTGGCTCCTTGTGAGATTGCTCAAACTGGATGTACATTTAGCATTGTATGTTCAGTCACTCAGTCAGCATATGTGCCCTTGTTGGAAGTGAGGACCTCCAGTCACGAGAGCATCCTCGTCAGATATAGTCTGCTGGGGACCTGTGCATACATAGCGGCTGTTCAAAGTCCCGGAGCAAGACAAGCATGCTTCTTCTTGGTAATTCGTCTTGTTTCGACCTGAGAGGTGTGAGGCCTGTTGGTGATTTTTACTTCTGGTGTTTTCTTTGAGTTCAGGGAATTCAAAGTTAACTTCCTTGGTGTGCTTTTCAGCATCCTACCAGAACAGAAAGACTAAAGTTTGTAAAGAGCCCTCAGTTCTTAAGCAGGATTTTCCTTAATCGTTTTGAATCCTCACATAGGATGCATAGGCCTGAGACCACACCTGGTATCATTTGGAATATGGGAAGACAGACCTGCTTTTTTTTTTTTTATTTAACCTAATCCATCAATAAAATGACTGTTTTGTCGTAAGCATTTTCCTTCATGCTATTCTATTTATTTATCCATTTACTTATTTATTTATTTATTTTCTTATCATCTTCCTATAGAGTATTCCCCACTGTACTGGCCGCTCAGTAGCCATAGCCTTAACACCACAGAGCTGCCTTTTGAAAGCTGAGTCCCCAGAACCAACCTAACAGCAATTCCTTTGGATGTTACATCCTGTGTCTTTCTCTCGCTGCCCTTGATCGGTGCAGACAACCTGACTAGAATGGTTGACTTGGACTAAAATGACATGAAAGTTTCAGAAACCAGTTCCATTTGCTTATGGTTTTGTTTTAGTTTGTGTGGCGCTGGAAGTCAAACCCTGAACCTTGAGCCTCGTAGAGAGGCGCTACTGCGGAGTTACATATCCCGCTTAGCACCTTTGTTTTTGGATTTTTTTAAATTTATTTTGTGTTTGTGAATGATATATGCATGTGGATATATCAAAAAGGAGAACTTTGAGGTCGGTTCTCTCCTTCCACACTTGTGTGGATTCCGGGGATTGAACTCAGGTCATCAAGCTTGTCAGCACTCCACCAGCTGAGCCATCCCACCCCCACAGAACGATATTTTCGAACAACAGAAAGATACTCTTTCTGAAGAACTGTCGTTCCCCCTGTGCTTCTAGTATAATTCACCAGGGCAAGAAATAAGATATTTTTTTCAACAAGCTTATTAAAAATAAGCATTTTTGCTTAGACCTCAGCAAATTAGAAAACCAACTCCATTGTCTCATGTTTGAGCTAATGAAACCTGGTATCTACCTGTGGAATGCACTTGGTTCTGGTCTCTCCATTTGTCAATAAGTAGGGAACGAAGATGTTTCGCTACTAAAACCTTAGCCCATCCAAAATCTTATTCATTGTAGGCAAAATATTTTAATATTAGTGACAAATGTTCTTAAGTTAGTCTAGTTTTAATCACTTGGAAAAATCTACTCAGAGTTTTATATTCCCCCAATTAGCGAAAGGAAATATCTTCTTGCCCAGTCAGTAACATTCTTACCCTCTTTTTTAAAGTTATTGTTATTGTTGTTGCAAGTTTTTTCTTAATCTTATTTATCCTCTAAGTACTTTCCCGCCTAAGAGCGCTTTGGCTCAACATTAGACTTTAATCATGCCTGTAGCCCAAAGTACCGGGAAGCAATAAAACCAAGCTGCTGATCTGTATTTGCAGTGCAATTAAAATAATCCTCTAAAATTCCGGCGAAGCACTAAGTGCTTGTCTCTTCTCTCCTAGATATGGGTCACCTCCAGGTAGACTACAGAGATAATAACAGGCTGCGTCCAAGTGAAGACTCATCGCTGGACTCCGTTGTCTCAGTTGTGGTTCCCATAATAATATGTCTCTCCATCATAATAGTATTCCTGCTCATCAACCAGAAGAAACAGTGGGTACCGCTTTTGTGCTGGTACCGAACACCAACTAAGGTACCCTTTGAGTCTCTCGAGTGCCAAATCCACCATTGCTTACACTCCTTTTCCCCTCAGTTTTCTTTATACGTTTTCTGTTAGGCAATGACATTTTTAGTTTGCTAGTCTTAATGTCCAGTATTTATCAAGCCATAGCAAGCAAGTATGTAATACTTGTCCAGGGCAAGATTGAACACTGAGTAAATTACCCGCCATCCACTGGCGAATGAGTCCTGACTTCCAAAGGACCCAACACCTTGGACATGCTTTTTTAAACATGTTTAAACAAACTGATACCTGCTGAAGTGAGTCCTGAATTCTCATTTATATTTGAAGCCAAAACTTGACCACCTCGGTCAATTTTTTTTTTTTTTTTTTTTTTTTGTCTTTTAATGGAGAGAGAAAAGAAATCACTAAAGAAGGGAAAGGACGGAGAGGACAAGAGAGGAGCTTGGAAGATACTGAGGGAGTAAAGAAGTCAGGCAGGCAAGACAGGGTGAAGAAAGACACTGAGATAACACAAGGTCCAGAGGCAGACTTCTCACCAAGGGACAAAGAGAATGCTTTTGTTCTAATATAAGGACCTCTTAATCATGCCTGTTTTTAAAGGAAGAAAAACGTATATTAAGGAAATAGCCACTGCTTCCAACTCTAACCCTTCCTTTTGCACTCAATTAAACAACCTGAGTATTTCATCCAACTTCCCCTCCATACAAAGTTCCTGCCTGTTGTGTGTGTGTGTGTGTGTGAAAGAGAGACAGACAGACAGACAGAGAGATACAGACAGAGAGAGATGCATGGGTACAGCCTTTATGAGAGAGAGACAGAGACAGAGAGAGATGCATGGGTACAGCCTTTATGAGAGAGAGACAGAGAGAGAGAGAGATGCATGGGTACAGACAGCCTTTATGAGACAGAGACAGAGAGAGATACATGGGTACAGCCTTTATGCCAGATACATGACACGGTACTGAACAAGGAAAGGAGGAGGTGCACTATCCAGTATTCAGGAAACCTCTGGTAAGGTGTAAAATCACAGCGAATAGAACCTCTTTTGCTTTGAAATCTGCCTGCCTGGTAACTTCTACCAGTTTCCAGCCCTCTTAAACGCAGGCCTGCAGTCAAGGATTTGAAAACAGCTATGATGTCCCTTTACGTACAGCTATAATAATAAGACATCATGCCCCGCACACACTCTGGCCGTCCTCATATGGTGAAACTCCTGTCTCACCTGAGTTAGGTCCTGAGTGTCTGTCCATTTGGCATATAGAAGTAAGCTAAGTCTGTGGGTTTTCTCTTTCTCCTCTCTCACTGAACAGCCATCTTCCCTGAATAATCAGCTGGTATCTGTGGACTGCAAGAAAGGCACACGAGTCCAGGCGGACGGTTCCCAGACGATGCTAAGAATTGCCGAACCCGATGCGCGATTCAGTGGCTTCTACAGCATGCAAAAACAGAACCATCTACAGGCAGACAATTTCTACCAAACAGTATGAACGCAGGCGGCAGCAGCATGGATGAGGTTTTGAAAGAGAAAACAACAACAAAAAAATCTGCTCTTTAAAGTAAACTAGAATTTGTGCACTTGCTTAGTGGATTGTATCAGATTGTGACTTGGTGTCCGGCACTAAGGACTTAACTGGGATGGGCTCTGTCTACAGCATTGTGCAGAACAAGCATTCCCACTTGGCCTCAAGATCACTGACCATATGTTTTCATAGAACCAAAGTTTTAAAACTTGCTAAAGTATATTTGCTTGTAAGATAGCTGTAGAGACATTTGGGGGTGGGGCAGAGAGTTTGGTAGGGGAAATGGGTTGGGAGGGTAGTGTTGGGAAGAAAAATCGGTCAGCTTGGCTCGGGGGAAAAAAAGCCAGGAAAATAAAAGCAATTCATGGCCCAGAGGAAATTTTTTTTTTCCTGTTGCTCTGAAGACTGTGTTGGTCGCTGCAAAGGTTGGGCCTGAATGAGCAGAAACACAAAAGGCCTTGCGACCCAGCTGCCGTACCACCAGACAAGCGCACCAGAACTCTTGATAGCCATCCCAGGTGTAAAGCCACAAGTTTCTCTTCTATACAGTCACAACTGCAGTAGGCAGTGAGGAAGCCAGAGAAATGGATAGCACCATTTCTCGAAAGCGGGTTATTAAGAATCTATACAGTTAACTCTTTTTGCTGCTTCTGTTTCCTTCCGTGCCAATCAGCCAGTTCCTAGTAGAGACAGCAGGTGGGTAAGGACAAGGTCACCTCTTGATGTGAGCACTGGAGCCTCTCTTACCCTATGTGACAGGAAGGCGGGCGAGGGTGAAGGACACCAGGCATTTCCAGGGGCTACACTTCATTGTTGTTTCTTTCTGTTGTATCGTCGGTTGTTCATAGTTTTGTTGAAGCTCTAGCTTAAGAAGAAACTTTAAAAAAAAAAAAACTAGGATTTTTTTTTCTTTATTATATACTGATTCTACAAAATAGAAGCTACTTCATTTTAATTGTATATTATTCAAGCACCTTTGTTGAAGCTCAAAAAAATGATGATGCCTCTTTAAACTTTAGCAATTATAGGAATATTTATGTAACTATCTTATGCTTCAAAAACAAGAGTATTTGTGTGCATGTGTATATAATATATATACATATATATTTATACACATACAATTTATGTTTTCCTGTTGAATGTATTTTTATGAGATTTTAACCAGAACAAAGGCAGATAAACAGGCATCCCAGAGCAGTGCTTCTGATCACATAGGGGTTTTTGAATAACACAATCTCATTTATCTGCAGTTTAATTGGAAAGAGAGGTTGTGAGCACGCATGCACGCACACGTGTGCGTGCATGGGTGCATGGGTGTGTGCATGTGTGCGTGTGTGCACTTTGAGCAGCCAGCATCCCACCTCCTATGGAAAGGATGTCCCTTTTATTAAAATCTTCTTCCTCGTTTGGATTTGCTTTCACTTGGTCTTCAATTCGCTCACTGGCCAGAGACATTGATGGCAATTTTTTATCTGCATCACTAATCAGCTCCTGGATTTTTTTTTCAAACAACTGTTTGAACAACTACTGGAATATTGTCCACAATAAGCTGGAAGTTTGTTGTCGTTTGCCTCAGTTATAACTGACTGTACTCTGTAGTGTCATCTTTCAAACAGCTCCTAGCACTTTTACACTAATGGCCCACTTGTGCGTTGATTTGCCTTTTCAAAAATGCTTGTTGTGAAAGACACAGATACCCAGGATGCTTAATGTGAAAAGAAAATGTGTTCTGTTTTGTAAAGGAACTTTCAAGTATTGTTGTAAATACTTGGACAGAGGTTGCTGAACTTAAAAAAATTAATTTATTATTATAATGACCTAATTTATTAATCTGAAGATTAACCATTTTTTTGTCTTAGAATATCAAAAAGTAAAAGGTGTTCTAGCTGTTTGCATCAAAGGAAAAAGATTTATTATCAAGGGGCAATATTTTTATCTATTTCCAAAATGAATTTGTTAATGATATGATGTTACTGAAATAGATTTACATCAGCCTGATTAGTATAAAATTTTGTTGACAATTTATCCATTCCTGGCATAAGAAAAAAACTTTATCAAAAAAATTGTAAATGCTTGCTTTTTGTTTTTTCAATCATGGCCATATATGAAAATACTAACAGGATATAGGACAAGGTGTAAATTTTTTTATTTTAAAGATATGATTTATCCTGAGTGCTGTATCTATTACTCTTACTTTGGTTCCTGTTGTGCTCTTGTAAAAGAAAAACAAATATAATTTCTTGAAGAATAAACCGGGCATATAGCACTTGGAGTGCACCAGACTTCTGTAGTATTGCTTTTGTTTTCATAAAGCACAGCTGTGAGGGATGGTTTACAGCCCGGATCTTGGCAGCAAATAAACACTAAGTCAAAACCAAGCACTTCAGGAAGACTTCTGATCCGGGGTGAAAACACAGTGGTCTCCCAGGGCGGCCTGGTCCACAGCAGTTAAGGAGCATGGGTATCCATCCCTCAGCAGGTGGCCCTTCCCCATGGACTCCTGCAGAAAGCTTAGACTGGACTACATAGGAGTGCTGCACTTGCAAAGACAAGAAGCTGGCCTGCCTGCTGCTGTCAATCACAAGTGAGAAAGGTTCTCATCATTAGAGCAAACTGAATATCCCTACTCCGAAGTATTGCAAACAGCAGACTGCCTTAGGTTTTACGATATCTCCCTATATAGTGGAATACTTGGGGACGGGGCCTAAACATGAAAGTGTTTGTGTTTCACATATATGCCTTCTAGACAGTCTCTGAACAACTGAAGTAACACTTTGTGTAACCAGCCCAGTGAGGCCAGCTGTGGAATTCTGCACGTGACACTTAGAGTATTATGTTGGTGCTCACAAACTTTCAGATTTGAAGACATTTTGATACTAAGATTTGGATAACTAGGTCATCGCAGGCTTAGTTTTTGTTTGGTGGCGTATCCTAGGCAGTGTACTACTGAAGAATAACGTGTTCGTAAGACAAAACTGGGGAACCTATTTAAAGAAAACTGTCTTGGTATAGGATTGCAGGTGAAACTTTAAGCACAATCTAGAATAAGCCATAAGCAGGTCAAGGGCTTTAAAACTGATCACTAGAGCCGGGCGGTGGTGGCGCACGCCTTTAATCCCAGCACTCGGGAGGCAGAGGCAGGCGGATCTCTGTGAGTTCGAGGCCAGCCTGGTCTAGAGGAGCTAGTTCCAGGACAGGAACCAAAAGCTACGGAGAAACCCTGTCTCAAAAATCAAAAAAAAAAAAAAAGAAAGAAAGAAAGAAAACTGATCACTAGAACTCTCTCTTTAGTCTCAGGTACCTTACAGATTCTGTTCTAATCAGTTTCTTAAATTACTAATACTGGGCTGGGCTGTGGTGGCGCACGCCTTTAATCCCAGCACTCGGGAGGCAGAGGCAGGAGGATCTCTGTGAGTTCGAGACCAGCCTGGTCTACAAGAGCTAGTTCCAGGACAGGCTCCAAAACCACAGAGAAACCCTGTCTCGAAAAACCAAAAAAAAAAAAAAAAAAAAAAAAAAATTACTAATACTGTGTGGTCAGTAATTCAACTGAATGTGGTCAGTAGGTCAGTAGTCCTGCATCTTCACTGTCAAGCAAGATGCTGAAGTCCAGTCTCTTAGTAAATGCCAAGCGCCCTCAGACTTCAAACTGGGTCTGCTACAGCAGCCAACAGCATTTCACTGACAAGAGTGGAGAGTCTAGATGACCCTTGTATATGAGACTCTAAGGTGGAAAAGACTCTTAAGTACACTTGCTTTCTTTTGGCGAGGGAGCTGCCCAGCACAATAGGAGGATGGCTGTCACTGCACAGTGGTGTATATGACCTAGAAAGGTCCTTCCCCACTTGGCCTTGTAGCCAATCAGAACCTCCCCCGCACATGCTTTAGTGGTGAAGTCTACATGAAGTTCAAGCATCAGCACTGTGAGAACAGAAAACAAAAACTCAAGACTCTTAAGTATGTGTTATTTTATTAAATATCATTGACTTGATTGAAACTGGCAAAAGTGTTCATGATTAGTGTTGTGGCCGTGAGCAGTTTTTTTCTAGAAAAGCACACAGGTGTAAATAAAACTGAACACAGCCATGAGAACAGGCAGTACCATAGTAGCTCTTTAAGCACCTTAGAGGGCATGGACCCCTTTCAAAATACACTTCTTCACGGACACAGAACACCCAAGGTCATAATGATTCCAAATGGCATCCTAATATCTCACACGTCAACAATGGTGCAATAGGCAGAAGTTACAAACTTAGTTTCCAACAGTGTCCGCCATTAGACCAAAGCAGCGCAGGTGACAGATTCTGCATCACACCAGTCCACGGTCAGTCTGTCTCTGGGCAATACTGGCAGGTAATAGAAGATGCTCTAAACACTCAACACTGATCTCACCATGACTGGAGAACAACCGTGGTTGGCTCTCCCAGTGCTTTAATGCAGTTCTTCTTCAGTGCAGTTCAGACGGAGGAAGTCAAGCGCTAACAGCCACACTGAATTAAGGAAAAGGATAATGGCGTGCCCAGTTCCTAGCTCTCTCCTCCACTCTGCTCACTTAGGAACCATATGTTTTCCAAAAACCTATCTCCAGAATTCAAGAGTGTCATAGCTCGCTCTCTCGGTGCTATAATATGACGGATTGTGAAATCGCGATCTAGTAACACTGAATTGCAAATCCAAGTTCAAGTGTGCTGGGTCTCCAAAAGCAGCAGGGACTCATAATTGCCACCCTTCCAGAGTGACACTGGAGGAAATCAAGCCGGAGTCCACAGAAGGGGACGCGCTCCCACGTAACGCTGCTCTATGTAGGACACAGAACTGCAACAAAGAAAAGAAACAGAAATGTATCTTCTCCACACACCTGGACTAAATGCATGAAATCTTACATACATTCTATATGTGTATGTAAAGCGCCACAGTGTAATGAAGAGTAAACACTAATGCAATCTGTTTTAGCATTTTTAAGACTTCAAAGGGCTACCACCAACAATCAGAAGTTCTCTAAGACATAAACTAGAATTTTCCAGAAATGAGACACCTAAAGGCCATGTCTCTTAGGGTACCATCACTCCAGCCCCAAGTCCTGTAACAGTGCAGGCCCCTGGAGAAGTCAAAGAAGGGTGTGAGTCAGCTCTAGGCAGGAACAGTGGCAGCCATACGGTGGCCTAGGTCTTGGGTACTGTGACTGATGTCAACAGTGGCTGCCGGGTGGTATCAGTGTGAGAAGTTGCGTTTGGCCAGCAGCACCCATTCCATCATAGGCCAAATGGGGTCACTTCACCTTCTTTCCCTTCTCACCTTGGCATTAAGGTGGTATATTTACACAGCCAAGCCAGAGGCATCTGTTAGGACTGTAGGAAGGCCAGCTAAGCCAGGAGAAGGAGCACCATTCTCCATGGTGAGCAGCAGCCCCTCCCACGGAGGGTCCTAGTACTAGTCCCCAGGAAGAGCAACAGTTGACAGGCTGGGCGGAAAAGAGCATTTTATTACCCACAAGCCCATAATGGCAGCTCCCCCAATCCCTGAACACTTCTACATTCTGGTCCCTCTTTCATGCTCTAGACTACAGCATCACTGCTGGAGTCTGAGTGCTGGCTGCTTTTCAACCCAGTCTTAAGAGCAGGAAACAAAGACAAGCGCAACCCATGCAGACAGGAGCTCACGAGAAGCAGGCACAGCACAAGCAGACACGGTTCAAAGACAGCCAGTGGCCTGAGTGGAGGGGCAGGCAGGAATAGGGGACACCGACTCCCCAAGTGGGAGGACAAGATTTACAGTAATGGTCCTAGGTTTTCAAAGTAAAAGCAAAACTCCCTTTCCACAGCCCTGTTCCCCAGGCCGTCCCATCCTTCAGAAGCCAGCACTCTTTGGTCACCCTGGCCGTGCCCTCTAGACACACTGGTTTTGAAGTCTGAGCCATGTTCTTTATGTTCGTCTCATTCCTGTTTCACTTCTAGGACAAACCTCAGGGCTATCCAGCCTTCATACCAATGCTAGCACAACACAAAAGTAAACAAGGGTGTCAGGTAGAGAATAATAATAATAATTAGTTTAATAGCGAGAAAAGGCCATCCATCAGAAAAAAAGGCTGTTGACTCCGCCCTTTCCACCTGTTTAACTCGCTGGCAAGTGGCCGGCTGCTGCGTTACGTGTCAGGTCTTTACAGTCTGCATCACAAGTCTGCATCATTCACTGCAAGCCCCTTTCATTTTTATGAGAATACTGCTGAATTAAAGCCCATCGGAGATAGTAAATGTCTCGGAGGTCACAACACTTGTATCTCCTTCTAACTGGTGGGGGAGAGGAAGTCCAAGTGTGCAGCAGTGAAAGGGGCTGGCTTTCCACGTTCAGTCGACTACAAGATGTGGATTTTGTGCCGCTGTCAAACCTGGCCCAGTGAACCCGCTGCACAGCACTCACGGTCCCACAGCTGAGTGAGCGCTCTGGTCCTACAGCTGAGGAGGGACTGGTAACATTCTGCTCTTTTCTCAGCAAATGAGTCCCGTATCTTCTGGCTCCTTATCCCTCCACAATACCCGCTGCCTGTACAATCCAGATCATGTGCTCTAATATTTACAGCCCACGGATCACCGGTGAGGAATCTCAATTCTCTTCCCTTCTGTACATGAGACTCTGGCCTGTTCTTTGCTCCCCTGGCACTGCCCACAGTTGTTCCTCTACCATCCACCCTGGCAGATCTGTCCTTCCGTTTCTATCATCCTCAAGGTAACAGAGACACCCAAGTCTCCCAGGACCAACGTCTCCATACCTCAGAAAGAGTGAACATGTCTTTGAATTATTTTACACATTATTCATTTTTTTTTGAGGCAGGGTCTCACTATATACCCCCTGGCTGCCTGGAACTCTCTATGTAGACCAGGCTGGCCCCAAACTCAAGAGATCCACCTTCCTTTGTCTCCCACATCCTGAGATTAAAGGCATGTGCCACCACACCCAGAGTGCAATGCCTTTTTAATTCTCTCTTACTTCCTCCTCCAATAAGTGTTCACTGCTCAGCTGTGGGAATCCTTTCCAACCCAGGATCTCAAGTAGAAGCTACGTTTTGTACCCCGAATGTTACAGTCATCCACAGCCACCCATCTGCCGTCACTGTACATTAACAGCTGTGAGCGCATTTTATCTACCGACAGTCGCAGCTCCTCAGCCATTGCTCCTCACCATCATAAAACCCACCTTTCAGGATATAGTCGGTTAACAAGCTTGGAACTTTCTCACTGTCCTCCTTCATGGCACGCAGAACTGCAAAATAAGAAAAGACAGTGGCAATAACTTAAGGTTCGGATCAAAAATCATGTTTAATTTCAAAGTTATAGTCTTAGTCCTAATGAATGACATGGTGTAACCGATTCACAAACTCTGTGTAGATTCTTTTCTAGATAAGGGAATATAGGGAAGGCTCGGAGAAGAAGTGAAACTCATTCCCTGGGTTAATGTTCCCAAGCGCTGGAGGCAGGAAAGGCGCTGGGCTGTTTCCAGAGCATCTGCTTTGTTCTAATGGATGTTGGAGAGTGAAGGACAGTCTATTGTGTGCTTATGAGCCGGGAGCCCTCAGAGCTCCTCAGGACTGGAGGGCCTCTTAGAGAAAGGGGAGATTTAGCTGTGCTCTCCAAACAATACGCTAGTCAGACTGAGTGAAAACATCCGAAAAGCAAATGAAGAAGGCCTAAGAGGTAACTCGGCATCTGCTGGGCTCTGAACACCTTCTCTGCTAGGGAAGAAGATGAGGAAACGTGTGTGTGTGTGTGTGTGTGTGTGTGTGTGTGCGCGCGCGTGTGTGTGTCCACTCAGCCACTGGGCATCAGGTTTTCAATCTTACTTTTTAATCAAAACCACTCAAGTAGAGACAAATTCAAATTCACAACTGTTCCTTCCCAGTTAATTTTTTCCTGGACGTATGAGAAGACTACATGGTAGAACTGTCAAATCAGCCGTCTGGGGTTTTTAACCCTGGCTCCGCCACTTACTCTAACTATGAGTAAGGACTTCACTAGCCTGTGGACCAGGATCCCCATCTGTAACCTATGAGGATCCAGGTCCTCACTGCAGGCAGAGAACATACACAGTGACTCGCGTTAACCGCAGGAGCACAACTATTGTAGCTCTCATGACTACTATTATCATCATGCCCATGAAGGCCACAGATCCGTAGATGGCTCTTCTTTGTGGTGACAGCAGAGGCTGATGTAGCCTAATGTCTTCACCAGAGAAATGCTGTCACATCGTCATCACAGCTCTCTGAGAGTGGACTTTATTCCGTCACCCAAAGATGCCCGGACATTCTACAAATTGTATCCATCCAGCAAAGCACCAGCTAAGAATCATTAAAGATCGTTCTAGGGAACCAACATTCTAAGCAACTGCAATGGCTTTGGTCTTGTCCCTGAGCTTTTGCCTTCAGGCTCAATAAATCTTGTTTTCTGAGCAGTATTTATGCTCCCTTCTTTAGACAACTGTCAGGTTCAGCGTTTCTGCTTTCAATTGGGGTTTAAACGTTTTTTAACGTCTCTATAAAATCACATTCTAGAAGCCAGTGTCATTCCGAGTGGAGGTGCCCAGGAATTAAAAGAGTCAGCCTTGTAATTAACTGTCTTATGTGGTCTTGGGCACCCAGATTTGCAAGCTCTTGCTGAAAACGAGAGGTCTAGCCACCCAGCTGAGCTCCGGCTTCCTTTAGACTGACTGGCATCACCTGATTTATCTATATCTAAATATAAGACTTTTTATGTACTGTTCACCATGGAAAAGAGTAAACAACTGAGGTCAGCAGGCAGTCGAGTGGCTAAAAGGGAGCCGCTTGTCCCCCTCAGGCCTCCCATCCATGTGTCACCATCAGTACCCACCAGCATGTGGCATTTTCATTTCCTACTTGTAAGCAATTATCATAAAATTTACAATTAGAAGTAAGCTACTTAACAAATATAATCCTTGATATTTTGTTTGTCTTGAGACAGGGTCTCACTCTGTAGCCCAGGGTGGCTAAATCCCATTATCTCATGGCAATCCTCCTGCCTCAGCCCCCTCAGTGCTGAATTACACATGTGAGCCACCTTGGCCAGAGCTCAATCCCTTCACTTTCTTCTTCTTTAATGAGATTTGGACAGTGACTGCTTGACTGATTGACTGATTGTGTGGGTGCGTGGGGGGTGTCTTGCTTACATGTCTATCTGTGTACTGTGTATGTGTCTGGCACCTGTGGAGGCCAGAAAGGGGCGCCAGATTCCCTAGAACTGGAGTTACAGGCAGTTGTAAGTTGCCTCAGGGAACTTACCCAGATCCTCTGGAAGTGTAGCCAGTGCTCTTAACCACTTAGCCATCTCTCCAGCCCAAGCCAAGCTGACTGTGACTTATCCCAAATCATATATAATTTATTTGCTATCGGGTAAGCTGAGAAAATATTTTTAATCCTAATTTTCCAATGTTACCAAGAAAGAAAAAGTGACTTCCAAGAATATCTGTGAAAATAGAAGTGATCAGGCTTCTTTGGCCCTTTATGACTACTCCAAGGCATACTTAACACTACATCTACTTAGTAATCTCACAAACAGTCTTAAAATGTATCACCACACATAGGAGGAATACCTGTGTCTGCTTTGCCCATTAACATAGCTAAAGTACTAGAAGAGAGTGTGGCACACAGCAGAGCCTGGTGATGCCTGATGAGTGAAAGCATGTTCTAAATCTCACTGTGGACTCTCCCTACAACTAAAACCTCTGGTATTCTGTTCACAAGAGTCTGGGTGTTTACCCTAAAATCTCTGGGTCTCTCCTATTCAGACACTAAGTCACATAAGACCCAAAAAGCATTTAATTTGTTGTCAGACATGTCTTCATGTAAGATGATGGAGATTCAAGATACATGTTTCTATTAAAAAAAAAAAAAAACAAACAAACAAAAACAAAAAAACCTTAGCTCACAGATAATTAAAAAACTATAGGGAAAAAAATCAAACCATGAAGACTAGAGTCAGAACTGTATTTGATATTCTATTTATTTCACTCTCATAAGAATAAAGGACACCATCTATCATACACCAACCTACACTGACAAAATAAACAAAAATAAAACCTGGAAATAAAAAGCAAGAGTCAAACGAGTAAGCATTTAAATTTGTCTTTGCTTACTTTTTGTTAATATCTGAAGATCCTCGACAGACGGTGGGCCATTCTTTTTCTCATAAGGGATGACTGTCGTCAAATACTGCCGAGTTAAAGGGGAAAGAAAAGCACTGTTTAGGCCTGAATGAATTTACCTTCAAAACAATGCAGTTCCTAGAAGGCCTACTCTCTAACATGACCGAGAGCTGGTCTGGAGATGAGCGGGGCACAGGCAGCATCCCCAAGTCTGACTTTCAGCTGAGGTTCATTTTTCTCCCCAGTTCTCCCTGCTGTGAGGAATCCTCGCATTACAATAAACGTCCAACGGTTCAGCCACTAACCATCCCTCAGGGCCAGGTCTGAGGACAACTGGCTTTATTTGCTCAGTTTTTTAAGTGGAATCTTACTAGCATTCTCCTTGCACAGTTTTTAACACAGTTTCAAACAGTAATTAAGCTAACAGCATGGTTTACCAATATCATACAACTGATCGTTTTTGGCAGTCAAATCATTCCCTCTCAGACCACTCTGACTCTGGCTGAGAGCAACAGTCAACATGAATAACATGACAATGTTTCAGAACACAAACCAGCTTCTTTTAGACATGAATAACAAAGACTCACTTCCCTGAACAATTACTGAAATGGATAATTAATATTTAGAGGACTGTATAAGTATGCATAAATGATTTTAGATATTAGAGATGAGAAAAGTGAGACAGAATGGCCTAAAAAGCAAATAAATAAAAATAATCTCCAAATTTGTGACAAATTGCCCTGCCAGTTCACTCCCTCTAAAGGCTCACTATAATCACATTTGTGTCCAAAAAGAAAGAAAGAGAAAATCTCATGAGAGTATGTTCTAGAAGTAACTGGAATCTTCTAGTCTGCAGTTCAGGACGGTTTGCAAACACTTGCTTAGAAAGTTAGTGTCCTGGACAGTCCTTGAATTTCTCTAAGTTTGTCCTCCATGTTCATTCTCAGTTCCAGCCCTATTCCTAATCGCCATGGACTGTGTGACTCTATAAATAAAATAACTGAGCCTGAGGTCCAGTAAAAATGAGCTGTTTCACTTCTTAAACCCGCAGTGCCCCACACAGCCTTTCGGAACCAGACTTCTCCAGGTGAGGCTCGACTGTACAGCCAAGTATGTTTCTTTATAAAAGTGCCCATAAAAGACAGGAATGTGCCCACCTAAGATTTCAGTCATGGCATGCATCAAGCAATTTGAAGAAGCATCAGGGATCTATGCTGAGGCTGTGGGCCCACCTCCTCAGTCAGCTCAGTTTGGAAGCTGTTTTTCCTTCTTGCAGGTTGAGGGAGGTGAGTGGTAACTAATAGAAACTGGAATTCCACCACCCCATGGAGCCTGTCTATCCGCTGCGAATGTCAGGGTAAGCCTGACCTCTTCCCTCCGGAGTGACACACAAAATCCTTCTGTAGAACCACTAGGCATTGGGTTCTTCTGATAAATTGCCTACATGTTACATTGTCCAAGACCTAGCCTGCAATATGTCTTCCTTCAAATGGAATTCTCAAAGGCTGAAAGATAATTTCGAACATAGTCACCAATATATACATTTCCTTGTTTGTGACCCTTCTTTGAGTTATGCAGAACTGTACATATAAACCAAGTCACTTCACATCTAACTACATGGCTCACGGCATACAATTCTGATACATGCTACCTTGTTCCTCACTTGGCCAACAGCTGAGCTGGCTCACTATACAATATGCCCAATTTCAGATGAAAGAGGTAAATACCATTCTCTGCATATTTTTTACCTAAGACTCTATACCAGCCTCTAGCCACATTCTCCTTAATTCTCCTTAATTATTTCCTGGGTTTTTAGGAGGAGAGTATCATGTTCCAGTTCAGTTGTCTTCACAACCGGCCCTTTCTGCACATGCAATCCATTATGTCAGTATATTAATATCTATTTGTTAAAGGCGGGCATGAGAAATGGGGCCCTGAAACCTGCTTAAGAATGCAATTAGTCTGTTGTCCAGTCTAAATGCTTTTTCCCTGGAGGGGGATCCCATTCATTATCGGGACTACAGATATAATGAACCTGTGCTTTCTCCTTTAAGCGACAGTCTTAATAAATTAGTAGAAGTGCCAAGTTTCAGGGCCCTCACAGAAAAGGAAGGAGCAGAAAGAGGAAAATAAGGATAACAGAGCACCTGTTTCTCTGCACCTGAGTTTCCAAAGGTGTGGCGGAGGCCATTCTGAATGACATTTGAGATCCCTTCCATGCTGAAGCGCTAAAGGCAGCAGTATATGGCCAGGAAGAAAAGGACAGAGAAAGAAGTTCAGAGATTTTAGTAGAATGTTCCATCATGACCTTCTGTGCCCAGCAGTCAAGCAGTTAGAAAATGCCACAATTACTCAT
This sequence comes from Chionomys nivalis, assembly GCF_950005125.1. Taxonomy (NCBI): domain Eukaryota; kingdom Metazoa; phylum Chordata; class Mammalia; order Rodentia; family Cricetidae; genus Chionomys; species Chionomys nivalis. The sequence goes on along the minus strand of NC_080086.1, from coordinate 127,937,833 downwards.
TCTCATAAAGCAGACAAAAATCATGCTGTTCAGAACCCGTCTGTGTGAGTTCAATGCAAAAATAACCTACCACGGAGAGCCGTCCTGGTGTAGCTAATAGATTTGTTCCGAGTTGTTAGAAACGTCAGCACACACATTTTATTAAAAAGTTTACCACATAATTTTTGAGATACCTTTGATTCTGTTTACCTACATTTTACCGAAAGACTGACAACTTGATTCTGAGGTGAAGTTCGTGTCTTTCCACCATCCACTGGGGACGATGACCCTAGCGGCTGGCAGATGAGCATGCTGCCACTCAGAGAGCCGACTGCTCCCACTTGCTCTCCAGGCACCTGCCATTGCCTTGCTGCTGAAAATGTCAATTGCAAGATGCCATATGCTTCCTGGGGAGCAGAATGGATCCCATTTTACCAGATGAGCCCCCCAAAACTTTTGTAAAGACTACTCTGTTTTGAGAAAACAGTTTCAGCTTATTTCTCCTGGCAACTGCCAAGACTTCCTAGAATTCACTGCACTCAGATGAGATTTCTTTTCCTTTCTCTGACTTATCTTGGTTTGTCACCAGCCTGCACAGCCGCATGCATGGCAGAAAGGGGCCACTGGTACCTACCTAACAGCTGAGTCAAGGGCACCAGAGATTCCTTCAGCATGACTAACGAAGGGAAAGGCTCCTGAAAAGGAAGCTGGACTCTGACTCACCGGATAGTGCCTTTCCCTGGAATTTCAGGGGGAAAGTTGAGCCTGTAAACACTGAAGGAATGAACTTAAAGACATTTTTCCAGGTTCCAAGGAAACCGCAGCACTTGTTTCTGCTTTCATAAAATGTATACAATAGTCCAAGGATCTCAAATTGTGGCCCAGGCATAATGTAAGAGATCACTGAAATTCTCCTAGAGGTACATGAACTCAAACATCCTAATATGATCAAGACATGACTTGTCTTAATTACTGCTGTACAGTCATCATGCACAGTAAGTTTCTTTCCAGTATATCACGTACTCTGGCCATATACAGCTCTCCAGTTCACTCAATCTGTCTCAGCTTACAGTGTGATATTCCAAAAGACAGAATGCAGAAGCAGAGCTGAGACCCGTGTCCTCAGTGATGCCGCACAGCAACAAAACTGACAAAAACAAACACCAATGACATTTTTCTAGCCAGAAGCTTTGAAGTTATTGTCTATGAAAACTTAACCATTTATATAGGAATTAATCATTTAACTTTGGTACTTTGAATGAATTAATCTTTCATTAGTTTTAATTTTTAATACAGTAAATATTGATCAATTCAATATGTATGAAATAAAGCCCTCTGAGGCCCTTGATAAATATTAAGAATGTAAAGAAATCCTGATTAACAAAGAACTGAAAAGTACAGAGACAGTTGCCCCGCAAGGAGGCAGCTGCGTACCTCTGGCCCAGCCACACCGGTCAAGGGCACCACTGGAACTTTGAGGGCGCCCATATTTGTCTGTGGGAGTTATTTAGCACAGCCTTCCTTCTCTACCACCCTCCTACCCCACCTTTTCCAGATCCATCTCCACACACAGTTTTATGTTGGCGAAAATCAGTTATCTGGTCAAAATATTTCTATGACTCCTCACTCTCCTGAGTCTGCTGAGAATGTAACTTTTTGTGTGTGTGTGGTTTTTGGTTTTTGGTGGATTTTCAAGACAGGGTTTCTCTGTGTAACAGCTTTGGCTATCCTGGAACTTAAGTTTTAGACCAGTACCAGGTTGACCTCAAACTCCCAGAGATCCACCTGCCCCTGCCTCCCGAGTGCTGAGATTAAAGGCATGTGCCACCACTCCTGGCTATACATTACTTTTGATGGAAGAGTTTTTTTTAACAAGAAAATCCTACAAACAACTAGTTTTGCAGATTCTTCACATACTACATTGCAATATGTTCTCTGTTTTTAAAACAGTTTATTCAAAGAGATGACATCAGAGGTTCCAGAGTCAGCAACAAAAACGATGGGAAATGATTTTCAAGTAAACAAGTCAGCTCATTATTTAAGCACTCTACAAAATAAATTCCCTTGGAAAGGCACTGGAAAGAATGCTTGCTTTCAGTCGGCATTACCTGGCTCCATTTTCTATGGAAATGCTAAAGCTAAATAAGAGCTCAGAAAACCTCAAGCTGGACAAAGGAGCTAGAACTCACATACAGGAAAACTAAGGTTCCTTTTTCCATTTGGAGAGTACAGTCCAAATTCATTAGCTTTATTCTCCCAGCCAAAACCTACCTAGGATCACTGAAGGAAAAGGAAAAAAAAAAAAAAGGTTGATACACATTCTTAAGATGCACATGCAATTTCAGATTTCCTTTTTAAATACACAAACATGAACACCACCAGATTATTTCAATTACAAGAAAGTGAGGAATGGTGTTCACACCATCAGAACTGTAACCTGGTTTAAAAGAAGTAAAAATGCAACCATGGGGAACCAAAGCAAGCTAGAAAACACAAAACCACCTGCTGATACTAGCAAAAGAAGCTGAAGTTCAAGTTTCTCAATAAAACCTCTGCTGTGCCTGGGTCGGCAGACAGACAAGAGCACCCAGTCCCCGAGCACTCCCCAGCCAATGCCAAGCCAAAGCAGCAATGTAGTAGATGCAAGACTACCGCACCTGGCACCGCTGCAAAAGAGAAAGACAATCATCTAAATAAACTGTCAACGAGATTCGAGGGATGAAGGGGTGTGTGTGTGTCTGTGTGTGCGTGTGCGTGTGTGTGTGTGTGAGAGAGAGAGAGAGAGAGAGAGAATACAACATAGAACCCAATTAACAGAGGTGGCTGTGAGCTGAGCATTCTAGCTCCTATGAACACTGGCCAAATGCGTGCAAATTTTTACATAAATCTAGGAGTCACATGCCAGTCAGAAGTATCTGGGAATCAGAAAAAAATGTAATGCCAGCTTGGGCAGAAAAAGGTCAAACTCAAAATCAGAACTGCCAGCTCTGCCCCCATGTGGTGAGAGTGCTGTTACTATCCTACAGAGGTCTGTGTCTTCACCATGGAGACGGCCAAGAGACACGATTTGATGACTTCTGAATTAAAAATTCTATGAATACATGAATTACCTCAACCAAAAGATACATTATTTTTAAGAAGGTGAATCAAATGAAAGCTACACACACAGGGGCATGCACACACAAACCAGCAGTCAGACAACCAAAGTGCCACGCGAGGCAGTAAGCGCTCCAGAGTGACAGCAGACACATGGTCTACTTCCAAGTCTTTGTTTCCTTAGGAGGAAACGACTGTGCTCTCAAGAGAGAGACTAGGTGTGCCTGGGTCATGGGGGGGTGTTTGTAAAATTATCTGCCACACTTCAGGTCTGAAACCCTAACACCAGCAGCCATCAAGAACAACCCGGAGACCAGAAGGAATAGTAAGAGGTTATGGTGCTAAAACGGACCAGGGGTAAAAAATTCTTTCTACATCTGAATATTATAAGTAAAAGGAAGAGCGTGAGGAGTGGGCAGAGTGAGTTTCTCTGCTCACTATTTCTCAAGGTGAAGAACCACAGACATATCAAGGCACTGCCACTAAGTCTCGAGCCAATGAATACTGAATGACAGGAACAATACTAGAGACTTGTTACACTTTAATTAAAATGATTCATTAAGATGAATTAAAATATTAAGAGTGGAAGGAGCCAATCTTCCATCACCCCCCCCCCTTCCATTAAATCTACCATTCCCACTTAGGAAGTAGAAGATCCAAAGGGCCCAGCACAGAAGCAAAACATCGGGCAGGTTCTGGTTCTAAGGTATCTCCCGCTGCATCTTTAGGAAGGAGTTAATAATTCCACAAAATGCCATGCTTGGAATGGAATGTTTTGCATGAACCCATATATAGGCAGGAAGTTGATTAAGCATTACAGTATTTGCCTTATTGTTGCCCTTGCTACAGACAAAAATACCAAAGTCATGGAGCAAGGTCAGGGGAAGGAAGAGGTTATCTGACGTAGAACACAAATCCTTCACTCAGAATATCCAGTTGCCTCGTACATTTCCTTTTCTGAAGAGGGTACGAATTAAAGAGTCTCAAAATCATTCTCTTGAAACTTTCTTCAGACAAAACCAGGAGCAGCACAGTATATAACATTTAGAACTTTAAAAAAAATCTATAAAACCTAAAAGACAGAGAAGGCAAGAGCTCTGAGCCCACATACAACCTGCCTGAGTAGCTCAAAGGAAGGAAATGCAAGCCATTCCTGACTCTTACCTCTAGAGAGCTCTGCATACCCTCCAGAAACTGTCCTCCCCCTTTAGATAATGCTGTACTTCCTCTCTCCATTCATGCTGCTTCTGTGAGCTAAGGCCTCTGTAGAGCTAACATTTGCTTATTCAAGATCTGGCAACAAGAATATTGTTAATATCATTCTAGGATGGCAATGCAGATTAAAATGAAATAATCCATGGAAAGAATTGAGCTATGTGCTTGGAAAAGGCACATCATTAATCAAAAAGTCTGGGCTCTATTCACTTAAAGGAGGACTAGAATAGTCATCACTCCCAACAGAAATCATGACATCCTTCTACATCTGTTGAGATCAGCAAAACCGCACCAAGTTGTCCGACTATAAGTAAGATGGCGACTGGGGAATACTGGACCCTACTGCAGGTTGTAGCAGGAAGGACAGGAGACCATGGGAAGAAAAGACCTACATACAGCAAGAGCTAGAAATCAGCTAGAACCCTAACGGTCTTTCTGAACAATAAAGAGAATTTGGAAACTTTCTGCAGACTCAAAAGCAAAAAGAACCAGACATGGTATTGGAGTATATTCGTTATTTTCTATAATCCTTAGTATCAACTCTTCCTATGCAGAGCATCTCACCAGTTCAACTAATTTCACAAACAAAAGACAACAACAACAATAACAATGACAAAACAACATCCAACACGGGAAAAAGCAGAGCTAGGAAGAAGTCAGGAGACTCAGTTCTTTCTGCCTGCATAACTGCTCTATGACTTATCAGAACCAATCAGAACAGGTCTCTAACTAGCAAAGGTAGCTTTCAAACTTACAGTATCAAAGCTGTGTCAGAAAAATGGTTAAGAAAAAAAATTAAGGAATGTTTTTTTTATTTATTATTTCCTTATTCTCATCTGTGCTTCCTCCCTTAATATTCTTATATTCGGGGAGTTGGAAAGAAACAGAATTACTATTCCCCACAAGTCACATCAGCTTCAAGTTCTAATTTACTCAGTAGTAGTTTCAGTTTTTAGCAAAATAAAGTTCTTGAAATTAAGGAGAAAACATTAGAAAGGTCTAAAACACAAATGAAATTATATTCAGTTAACAGATACTACTTAAAAAGTAAAAGCTTGGATGGGCGGGGTGGCACACACCTTAAATCCCAGCATTTGGGAGGCAAAGGCAGGAGAATCTTAGTGATTTAAGACCAGCCTATTCTGTATAGCCAGCTACAGGGCAGCCAGGACTAGAAAGACTCAATCTCAACATACACCCCAAAAAAATGTAAAAGTATTTTTTGATACTTTAAGAAAGTCAAATAATTTCAATGTGAATTATAAAATTTATAAGAGAATTCTACCAAAATTTACTTTCAAAAACCCTTATATCTAAGTTTGAAAACATGAATTATTCCAAAGCAGGTAACTACTTACTATTGTTTGGAATATTAAACTCCTATTTGTAAGTTCACTCTCAGAAAGCTGTGACATGGAGGTTTTCAACATTAAAATTAAATGGAATAATGTAAAATGCTATAACACTTTGTATTTGAAGAACCTTTCGAACAATTATGTAATCTGAGTTATATGGAAACTAAATTATTATCAGACACTTCAAAGCCTCTAAAAAGAGTAAAATAATTAACCTTGGCACTTTTCTAAATTCTCTGCTGGTTTATGGATCAGTATAGAGTAAGAATGTAGTGTCTTTAACAAACCGCCTTCTAAACTCCTTTCTGTCTACCTGTCAGTCAGTGCAGCTCTGAGACAAACTTACAACTGGTCAAAGTATAGAAGGGAAGTGTGAGCAGAGTGCTCAGCCCAACCCAAGCCTCTGGGGCCACTGTGGAACTGTAAGAGCAGAGGTTAGGGAACAGTGTCTTCTGGACACGGCAGAACCAGTGCGCTCATGAACTCTCGCAGCTGAGGATGCCTGCAGAGGCCCTGCACTAGATGAAGCGGGTCAGCATTCTACCGTGGAGCAGGTGGAGCTCACAAGCCCCATAACCAACTGAGAAGCTACTGACAGCTGATAGCTTCAAACCAGTTTTCTTTAAGGGTACAGATGGCTCCTGGTAGGTGAACCAATAGTGGACGGCCTCACACCCGTCATCACAAATTGGATCATAAAAAGGGGGGAAGATACCAAATTAACAGGGGTCAGGAGGTGGATTATAGATCTAAGGTAACAAACAGAATGTTGGATGAATATGATCACAACATTATATTCATGTACAAAATTCTCAAAGAATTAGTAAAAATACTATATATTTTTTAAAAGCTATAAGAAATAAAGCATGGATTTCTGGGTTTTTTTTTTTTTTTACTAAAATGGAAATATTACTTCACTAGACAATATTATCTTTCAGAAAATAAATGTTACCATATAAAATAGTTCATAGTTTTGCTTTATCAAAAATAATAAATATTATATATCCAAGTTTTCCCTATGCCACAATAACTTTCCTTGTTGCTAATACTAATATTTAGGAAATAAACTTTGCAATAAAGTGAAGTACAGAGCCAGGAGTATAGCTCAGCTGTACAGCCTTTTTGCGGGCATGTGTGAGGCCCTAAGCTCAATCCGAAGGAAGAGAGGGAGGGAGGGAGGGAGGGAGGGAGGGAGGGAGGGAGGGAGGGAGGGAGGGAGAAAATGAGGGATAATAGGAGGGAGGGAAAGAGAAAAGAAGTGAAAAAACAAAAGAATACTGTCAATTATCAGCAAGGAATGACTGGTGAAAATGTATTAATATCTGTCTGCATTTGAGGATGCAAAGTAAATTTATCCTTTCATGGAGAACTGTTTAAAAGGAAAGGATCAGTCAGCACCTTCTCCACTCATTTTCTGCTAAATTGTCTTCTAACACTATGTGGAAAAACACTGTGCCCTGGTGGCACCCAACATTTTTATCCCTTTTAGGTATTCCCAAACTAGAAACAACTAATCTACCTGCCAGGTCCCTTTGTTTAGCTACTGGCTCAGACACACACAGAACCAAGGTCTACTGTTGGGTCAGGAGCCTGTGAGGCTTGAAGACAGGTTGGTCAATGCATGGCCACCTTGTAGGCTAAACTCAGGCTACTGAAGAGGGGCCAAACAACAAACTCTTAGGATAGAATATGGCAATATTTTATACAAATTATATACTGTGATATTTCTATCTATTTAAATCCAAATTGAGTTTATATTTATATTAAAAAAAAGATTGACTTTTATGTGTATGAGTATCTTGCCTGCATGTATATATGTGTACTACAAGCATGCACTGCTCTTGGAGGCCAAAGAGATCATTGAATCTCATAAAACTAGAGTTAGAGATGGTTGTGAACCAAGTGATAAGGGTGTGGGAAGCTCATCCCAGGTCCTCTAAAAGAGCAGTGCTCTCAACTCCTGCCCTCTCTCTCCAGTCCCTTCCCTAACATTAAGTACAGTCTACTTAAATCGGGAGTTGACACACTGTTCTGTGAAAGGTCAAACAGTAAGTATTTTAGGCTTTGCTGGCCACACAGCCTCCGCTGAAATGCTTTAACTCTGTCTCCATAGTATGAAAGCAGCCACAGGTGCTATGTAGATGAATGGATATGGCTGTGTTCCAGTAAAACTCTATTTATAAAATAAACAGAGGAGGGATTTGGCCCTTGGGCAGTAGCAGTTTGCTTTGTTACCTTAGCAAATATTCAAAATTAAAATCCAAATTAAAGAAAGGGAGAAAAGGGACCCTGGTACTTTTATTTTTCCAAACAAAAGCCAAAGTTTCAAGTAGATATGTCAGAACATCCCTTTTAGGCTGGAACTAGGATTAATTAAATAACACTTCTAGGTGATCTAATAGTGGCTGTCTAAATGAAAACAAATTTCTCTTAGATGTCCACTTTGATCAATATTAAATGGAAAGTTATCTCTCAGGGTACTTTTACAAGGCAAGAAGAGACGAACTAAATTGGCCATTAGTCATAATAAGAGCGCATCAAATACAAAGCAGGGCATTGTGGAAGAAAACATACCCAAGGAAGAATTTCCTCCAGCTAGCCTGAGTTCTCCCCCCAGCTCTAAGCAACCATCTCCTCACACCTCAAAAGCAAATACTTAGGATAATATTTTTTTTTAAACATAGTTTCCTTTTTTTTCTAGAACTTATAACTCGCCACTTGCTGATATCCCAAACTTCTTTGGGGTCGTGCGTTCCAAGTTATATACTAGTTAATAATTTCTGACTGTGCTGAGAATAAGACTCTAAACTCTCTAGAAAGTTCGATGTGATTTAGCCAAATAGAAAAGATATCTAAAAAGATTCCTATCTTTGCAATAAAAGACTTAGACTAAGGAACCTCCCACGTGTCCTGTAAATGAAACAGTCAGGATTCTCACAGGTGTGTCCTTGTCCATCCAGACTTACGAGGCAGGCTACAAAGCAGGTAAACAACAGTTCTTTCAAACTTGAGATAATTCAGGATATACTGGGATGAGTGAATTTAAACACAGGCTGGTATATTTCAACTTGTTTTTGTACCCAAGGGGACTGCCTCTAAAAGTTAATGGTCTGTGAAAATGTCTGATATAAACCTGAGTCTCCCCCCAGAAAATAAGAAATCCTGAGGGAATACTACTAATTCAAATCCAAAATCTGAATCTCCTGGAAGTCATGCTGTACACAGCGGAGATGAGGTGAGGTACTCAGAAGCTGCAAATGAGCCCTTGAGGAGCCTACACTGTGACACGGGGATTGGAGCCAAAGATTACAACACAACAAGGTGCTGCAGTAGCCAAGGAAGCTGCACCTAGTAACCAGATACAAAAACCACCTCAATTAGGACATCATAGAAAACACGGGAAGGGATATGAAGAGATCAAATCACTACTTACCTACCAGATCAGGTCGTTTTCAAAGGCTAATCATATCTATTGCTGCTGCGGGGTACTGGCAAATAGTTTCTCTTATACTATTGACAGTATGAGAACCTGGCCACTTAAAACTTCATATTGTTGGACCTAGAAATTCTACTAGTCTCAATGAGTCCATGTTAGTAATCCAGTTGCACTAACTATGGTTTGATAATATAAATGTCAGATTCTTATAACATTATCTCCGAGAAGAATGTCCAACAAGCAGGTAATTATATACAATAACTAACATTTACTAAGGGTACATGCTAATCTAAGACATAACTCAGAAGTCTCTATCTCCAGAGTGGCAGGACCAAGACTCAAGACAGTCCAGGACCCTTGATTTATATGCTACTTAGCCTCTAGGGGGTTACCACCCAATACAAAGTTTCAAGATACAAATGCAGATCTGCAAGTCTAAGCTCAACCTCTTATTTACTTATCAGAAATGTACCAGATACCTAATCCTGGACACCAAAATGCCACAAAAGCAAAGGTAGATTTCCTATCCTCAAGAAGCCATCACAGAGATGGGCACAAAAACACAAGATTAGTATTTCTGTACTGCTAGAAATAATTAAAAGAAACCATACTAGCCCCAAGAAAGGAGGAGTCTAGTCAATTCTGTGCTGAAGGAAGAGTCACTGAGTAAGGTTATAAGAAAGGAAGACAATGCTTGAACATAATTTTGAAGGATTTTTAAAAAAAAAAAAAAGCAAGGAAAAGGGAGAGAAGGGGTAGAAAGAATGTCCACTGCAGAAAAATGGAATGAACTATAAAGAAGCATCAAAGTCACCTAGGTCACCACATTGAGAAGCAGAAGTGCCACCACTCACCCCCAGGTGCCCCAAACAAGACAAGGAAGCGTCAAGCACCTGCTGTCTCAGATCACATTCCCCCAAAAGACTGACTGGTCCCAACTTCCTCACCAACTGAGAGTGGGAAAGGAGCTGAGAAGGCCCTGTCAAAGGTTAGCAGTGCCTGGCACAAGGAAGATACTCCACAAACTTGATAAATGGATGCACACTATTGTACCTTACCCCTTCTATAATATTACTACCTTAAATATTAAAACTCAAACGAAGGTAACATTTCACCTTTATCATACATATATGCACTGTTTCCTATATGATTTAATGAAATATCACACAGTGATAAAATTTTCTAATGCTCTAGGTAGCAGCCCTAACATCCTCCCACCCAATTTTTTTTGAGCAAAAGTTGGAAACAAAACACACCTAAAGACAACAGTGGAGAGTTTCATCTTGCTCTGTTCTCTCAGATATTTCATCAGAGTTTATCAACTGAACCTAAGACAATGAAGCTGGCAATTAAGGATTTATTACACCTACTATAAGTAGGTGTATGTCTCCCAAAACATTATTGAAAAGAAAAGGAAGCCATTCCATATCTAAGGAAAAGTTCAAATACCGTCATTTCTACAGAACTGATGGGAGGGAAAATAGTGACGTCACCGGGAAAAACAGGTAACACGAGGCACGTATATGCAGATCACCATTTTTTTAATTAGTATTGCTGATGACAGTCAGCTCACTGAGTTACATGCCACAACTGCATATTATAGAAAGAATCTAAGGCTGGGTAGTGGTGGCGCGCGCCTTTAGTCCCAGCACTCGGGAGGCAGAGGTCAGGGGATCTCTATGAGTTCAAGGATAGCATGGTCTACAGAGCAAATTCCAGGATGGCCAAGGCCACACAGAGAAACCCTATCTTGAAAAATAATAAATAAATAAATAAATAAATAAACAAACAAACAAATAAATAAGAGGAGAAGGAGGAGAAAGAAGAGGAGGAAGAGGAGGAGGAGGAGGAGGAGGAGGAGGAGGAGGAGGAGGAGGAAGAGGAAGAAGAAGAAGAAGAAGAAGAAGAAGAAGAAGAAGAAGAAGAAGAAGAAGAAGAAGAAGAAGAGAAGAAGAGGAGGAGGAGGAAGGAGAAGTTGTTCTTTTGAGTCACTGTAACTATCTTCAAAATCACCAGGTTGAAGCTGTTTGTGTTACAGATGGAATGGTTCTCTGGCATTTGAGACTAAAATAAGACATAGGAAACAAGTGACAGGAGTTGAGCCATGCCATTACCATCCTAATTAAAGTTTTTGACACAAATAGTAGATCAGAATCAGGAAGCGACTTCATGAGTTCAAATATTATGAAAAAATAAATGGAGTCTTGAATGACCCTATTTCAAGACCAATGAAGGTTTAACTATAACCCCCCATGCTGTCCTGCCAAATCCATTTCTCGGTATAAATGCCATACAAAATTACACAATGTGTCCACACTAACCCTATTTGTATGGGAATTACAGAAAGAAGCCTTTAAAACCCTCTAGGGATAAATTTGTTTTTCTCAGCCAAGTGTTAACAGCAATAAATAGAAGATTTGCATGTAAGCCCTAACAGCGGTTACTCAGAAATTACCACCCATGCTAGGATTTAGCAACTAAGCATTTCAGTTAATCCCCACTGCCATAATAGGGCAATTTCAAAGATTTGTTTTTATTAATATACTACATGCAAAATGGAAATATCTTTGATATTTTAAAGTAAATTATTTTCCAGGACAGAATAGCCAAACAAATGTTTTCCTTCCAGTATAATCATTAAAAATGACTAAATAAACACCCTTTCCATCAATATTGGTATTTCTCAAAAGTTAAATACATCTGAATTAAATACAGTGAATTTATACATTTCATTCTTTCTAAATTTTTACAAATGGACACCACACTAGGAAATGTGAACTTATTCACAAGTTATTCACATCCGGTTAATGGGTATGTGGTAAGATTATGTGTTACCCACTCACTGTTGACCCAGCTACCCAGCAACTTGATTCTCTTCCTGGGATTCCATCAGCATCTGCCAGTGAGACTGCATTCTCTGGCAAATAATTCCAGACTTAAAGAGAAAATGGATACTACTTTAAGCCCTAAGAACCAGTTTGTGACACATATTACTATGTTATGTCGTGATTGACAAAAATGATCATTTTAGAAAAATGAGTTGCTTCACCCAACCGTTATACTCTAAATATACAACCAACAACTGTTCACACGCGAAGTCGGGGCGGGAATATACAAGACCATGGAAAAATGAGAACGTTTATGATGACATTTAACCCATAAAGTCACTTTGGAAAAAGGATCATGCAGAGAACAAAATACCTTTTATGAAGGCTTGAGATTTCAAATATTCCAATATGTTCTCACGTGTCAGTACCCTCTGATGAGTCAGGAGGAACCTGTTTACATAACACAGTTCAGCTACCCCTAAAAGGGCCCTCTTCATTTCTTCTACTACAACCCCCAGAGCTAAGCACAAACAAGAAAATAAAACCACTCCTAAGCCTGGTGAGCAAACACTGCCGTCCTACTATCGTTCTGAGGCAGTCAGGAGAGACTGCTGGCCAGTCCTCTTGAAGACATCCTTCCCTTCCTGCTCTTCCTTCCACTCATGTCCCCACTACACATTTGGGTACTGAGGCGTCCAGACAGGGCAATAGGCATCACTAGGAAACACCTTCGTGAAGAAGCAATGTGTTCTAACAAAAGACCCCTGTGGCGCTCTGATTAGGCTCACACTCTCACACAGGTGCGACCTGCCAGACGCACTGCTATTGACCAGCTGGGCTGGGGCGGCCTGTGGGCAGCACTGGGTGCCTACTGCAAGTATCACTTACTGTGCCTGGCATGTGACTTCTCTCGTTCCTCCCATTCTGAGAGCTGCCATTTTTGAGCTTCTTCTTCTTCTTGGCTGTCTCTTTGTGTTCTTTCTGCTTGTTCTGCACTTCAATCAGAGCAGAAATAAAGCTGTTTTCCACTTCCTTCTCAAACTCCAGTTCATCTCTCAGGGCCAGCTGCTGCACCAGCTCCTCAGAATACTCCTTGATGGCTGTCTCGATTTCTTCCAGCAGTTCATTTAGCTCAGACACCGAGAGCCTTTTCACTCCTGTGGCCGGAAACAAAGAACGGCGAATACTGAGACACCCCTGTCTCGAAGCAGCATTGTGGGTGTTTAAAACCAAAGAACAAGATCAAAGTCTAAGCAATTACGCTGACTGTCTGGGATCTTCTCAGAAGCCTAGAGGTGAGTAAGCAATGTCACTCAGCTGAGATGAGAAAACGCCTCACAATTTCTAATGTATATAAATCAAACATCCCATAAAGAGTCCTACAGCCAAGACTGAAATCAAGTTGGTGTGAGGAAAGAACAAACACAGAAGGAGAGGAAGGGTCCAGAAACTGCCTGCTGACATACAGAGACAAGATGAGAGGGGTCAAGGGGAGGATTCACACTGAAAGAACTAAACTCAATGCTTGTTTAATCTTATATGCCCCCCTCTCGTGCATCTGGCTGAAGATCAGGAAAATGAAAGGAGGGACAGTCCACAGGAGTCACCCCAGCTAGCATGGGAGAGCCAGGTCACTGCTGGAGTCCCAATATAAGACTGGATGAGCTGGGGGGAAGATTGAGAGAGGTCATCCAATGACAATGAGTTTATTAGATGAAATTTAATCCAAATGCAACAGCTGTCCTTACAGAATAAAGACACTATTGGGCAGAAGGCAAAGAAGACCACATGAAAACCCAGGGAGAAGACATCACAAGCCAAGGAGGTGGATTTTATCACCTGGACTACAGAGCCGTGAGAAGGCAAATCCCACTGTCCAAGCCACCCAGTCTGAGGGACTGTTTGTTATAGGAGTGAGACCTAACTAAGGCATACTTCCTATATCTTACCACGCATCCAGGCTAGATTTTGCAATCAGGACTCCAGCAATGCTAAGGGCTTATCTACAGAGTTGTGGCCACATCCCACCAAAAGGACCTTCCACAGGTTAAAAAGAAGCCATACAATACAAAAAGATTGAGGCAGTCCAGCCCCAGACCTCTGCTCGGGCCACAAATACAAACCAGATCACAAGGGTGTTATCCAGCATGGAACCAGGCGTGGCGACAGCCACAGATGCACAGAGCATTCTTGTGCTGGGTACAGTCATTCAGAACCTCTTTGTGACACCAAACACATAGCAGTATTCACAGGTCAGTATTCTCATGTAAACACAGATCCCCTTCTAACAAACTTTCATTTCCCAAAGTTCCTCAGAGCTCTATCAAAGACAACTATTTATAAACATAAGAATTATTTCCAATTAATACACCCATCTTGCTTTTTATGGGCTATACTGTCTCCCTCCAAAATGCATGCTGAAGTCTTAGGCCACAGCACTGAAGAATACACCAGCATTTGGTGCATTTACAGAGATACAGTTGAAGTGGGGTTCAGTGTGACCTGTGTCTTATAAGATGAAATGTGGACACAGATATGTACAGAACGAAGGCCAGGGGAAGCATGGCCACCCACAGGCAAGGGAGGAGAAACAACTAAGCCTTAACCTTAGCTCTGAGGCTGTCAGAACAACCAGAAAATAAATTCAGGCTGTTGAAGCTCTCCAGGCTGCAGTAAATTCTTTCAAAAGCCCCAGCAAACTAATCCAGGGTCTGAAGAAAATACAACATGGTTCTGAACAATGACCAAATTATGTACAAAGAACCAGACAGCCAGAGGACCCAATAAGATGGGTAGCTTTCTGGAGATGACATTATGTGTTGGGCACAGACAAAAGGCACAGAGGAGGAGGGAAGGAGGGTTTTGTACTGGCTGGTTCTGTGTGTCAACTTGACACAAGCTGGAGTCATCAGAGGATGGAGCCTCAGGTGAGGAAATGCGTCCTTGAGAGCCAGCTGTCAGGCATTTCCTCATTTATGAGCACTGAGGGAGGGCCCAGTCCATTGTGGGTGGTGCCAACCTTGGACTGGAGGTCCTGGATTCTGTAAGAAAGCAGGATGAACAAGCCATTGGGAAGTAAGCCAGTAAGCAGCACTCCTAATTGGCCTCTGCATCAGCTCCTGTCTCCAAGTTCCTGCCCTGTCTGAGTTCCTGTCCCAACTTCCTTTGGTGATGAACAGCCATGCTGAAGTGTAAGCCAAACAAACTCTTTCCTCGTCAACTTCCTTTATGGCCATGGTGTTTCATTGCAGGGGGAAAAAAAAACCTAGGATAGGTCTCTTACTCTCTTCATAGCTGCTCATGCTAGACCTCTTCAGAGTCTGAATCTCCTGGGAGAGCATAGAGAGCCGGTCTGACTGTGTGGGGGTCTCATCATCTTCTGGGTCTGGTGATTCCTGCATCATTTCTTCAATTTCTTCAATAACCTTCCAAAACACATATACCAGTGTTAATCGAATGCACAGGAGAAAAGCCTGCCTGTACCACAGCACTCCACCGGAGCACACGAGTAGAAGTACGTGAAGTCCTTATTGTGTGCAGGAAGCACATGGAAAAGTGAACACAGCTTACCGAAAGCTACTTAGAATATATGGACACAAAATTAAACAGAATATGAGCTGGTATGTCCATCTCAATTCGGCAGATGCTAATACATCTACACATGTCTGGAAAATGGTGCCATGATTTATGCAGACCAGATAATAAAGTTATAGCTAAAGATGGTAAATAAGGAAAAAATGTACTCTGTACCACATGCATGCACTCAACATAAATGTAATCTACATTAGCCAAGACTTTGACACAGAACTCGCAAAATGTAATACTCATAAAAATATCCATGTATAAAACAGGAAGTAGCTCTCTAGCAGCTAAAGAATTCCATATATTAATTCAGTGGAAGACAAAGGGGGTATTTTTAAATTACTGAAAACAGAATCAGATTAGGGGGAAAAGCTGAAAGAAGGATGATTCTAGAAATAAACATGCCTTTAATTAAACCATGACCTGCTGTCCAAAACTGCGGGACTTGAGTCTGGCAACTGTAGACAGCAGAAAGGTACTAACTATGCCTTAAAGGAGTGAGAGGGCATTTAACCATTGACAAAAAAATTAAAAACACAATTCAATGAAGATATAAAATACCATGAGTACACGTGACAGTACCAAGGAATCAGAAAATGCAATCAGTTGCTCTTCAGCTGGGAAAGGACTACGCTACAGAAAAAGCCTTCCCAAGTAGGGACTGTCAGCAGAACAGGAGACATTCAAGGCTATAAAGTTGGTTTCTGGGGAGGGGACTGCTCCAGATCACATCTCTCTCTGGGTTTTTATGCCCTCCAGAACAGCATTCCCTCTCTCTCCAGCACCAGGGCTCCAGCCTAGAACAATCCAAGAACAAGGGAAAGCTGGACCATCAGGACACTCTTAGTGTTACATTTACTCCTCTGACCTTGCCGTAAGGTATCTCCTTACTGACCTTCTCGTCCCTGCCTAAAAATAAAGCGTGACAGAATTCACAGCCCACGTAGCCACGGAACATTTTATTTCAGGAAGTTCTGCTGTCACACTTGGCTGACACCACAAAGGTGGGGGGTGTTCAGAAATGACAAGACTGCCTTGACTGGTTTCAGATGAACCCAGGGTTGACATGACTACAGTGCTACACAGGTGAAATGTTTGCTTCTACGATGCTTAACAGATGCTTCTATTATTTGTTAAAGATTCTTACCCAGGGTTCTACAAAAATTTGTCTGGTAGAGCCAGGCATGGCAGCTCAAGCCTTTGATTCTAGCACTCAGGAGACAGAGGTAGGTGGATCTCTGTAGTTTGAGGCCACCTTGGTCTGCATAGGGAGTTCCAAAACAAACAAAAATAGCGACTCAAATACCGTCCAGTTCTTTCATGTCAGCGTAACCTTGTTTGATTATTTGGTGGGGGTTAAGCAATAACCCTCCACTAGTAACTTGTAATCAGTCACAGACAATGCTGAGCATAAAAATCTCCTCCTTAAATAGCATCTACCTTGTTTTTACCTCTCCGTTGAAGACTCATGTTAAGGCTGCATTAGCCACACAGTCTAGGGCAAGTGCAGTAGTTCTGATAAGCACCATCTGCAGCTTTAGTAAGACATGGCTCTCGGCTGTGGGTTCTGCTTCACCTCCATACCTGGTCTGCAGTGAAGAGGGGCTCCTCGTTGACACAGGAGACGATGATCGAATGCATATCCAACTGCTCCCTCAGCTCCTCCTCATCTGAAGTGTCAAAGAGTAAGCCGTCACTCATCTAAAAACAAAAGCACCCCCATTTAACAGCAAATCCTTTTGATGCAAATGTCAACATTTCTGCACTAAAAAAGCAACAGAAAGCACACACAGTAGAGCTATTCCTCTAGGCTCCTAAAACACCTTTAAGCCTAACTCTGCTGGATAGTCTCCAGTCACCTCAGCTCCATTTGCTTCTATGCTCTGTATCCAGGAGGCTGACCATATGGACCAGATCTAAGGATGCCCTTGACTTCTGGGTTACATATCACTGGCGCACACCAGGAGACTGCAAGGTGAGAAGGAGTGAGCTGGGCACTCATCCTGCTGTCTTCCTCTTTGCCAGGATACCATTTGTCAGCTCTGGCTCTGTACCAAAGACCACAGCTCTTGTCAGGCAGAGTTCTTCTCAGCAAATCTCTCCAGACAATAGAAACTTCTATTTTCCTTTTCATATTGGGGCTACTAAAGTGCCGGTAGCTGTTGCCATGCCTGGGTACTGTACCATCCTGTAGCTGTTGCCATGCCTGGGTACTGTATCATTAAGTAGCTGTTGCCATGCCTGAGTACTGTATTATCCAGTAGCTGTTGCCATGCCTGGGGTACTGTATCATCCAGTAGCTGTTGCCATGCCTGAGTACTGTATTATCCAGTAGCTGTTGCCATGCCTGGGTACTGTATCATCCAGTAGCTGTTGCCATGCCTGAGTACTGTATTATCCAGTAGCTGTTGCCATGCCTGGGTACTGTATCATTAAGTAGCTGTTGCCATGCCTGAGTACTGTATTATCCAGTAGCTGTTGCCATGCCTAGGGTACTGTATCATCCAGTAGCTGTTGCCATGTCTAGAGTACTGTATCAATAAGTAGATATTGCCATGCCTGGGGTACTGTATCAAGCCTTGTCAGTTTCCCTTATGCCTACCCAACCCAATATAAACAGTCCCTTAGGAATACTGAGTTTTGTATCAATAGCAACCAAAAGCTACCTGGGAAACCAACAGAGTCAAGGAACAATTATCTAGCTAGCTGGCTATGAGTCAGTCACCTATTGTCACATGACTATTCTCTTGGTGAACAAAACTAAAATTAGAACTCTATTCTCCAAGAACAATTAGCACACAGTGAGACAAAGGGGCAACAAGGACTGTGGAAGAAAAGAAACGTGCCATTACATTACATAGTACATCATTAAGATGATCTAATAATCAATATTATATTATACAAATGGCCAAGAAACTGTAATCTGAAATTTTTAAGTAAATAAATAAAAACCTTTATAATTCAAATGTGCCAAAATCAGAAGCTTTTTGAGAAGTAGCACGATGTCACCAGAGGGAAATTCCTCATATGAATGCTGTGCTCAAAACACAGGTACATCAAAAGTATTACATAAAATTGCCATCAGACTATGTATATAAGGTATATGTGACACAGAAATGTAATTATGTTTATACCTGGATCCCATCTCCATATCTCAGTACATGCCTACAAATATCCCAATTTTTAAAAAAAAAATCCAAAATCTGAAACACTTCAGGCATTTTGGATATGCAATATTTGACCACTTATAAATATAACATTTAGCATAACTAAATTAACACATTTTAGGCAGGTGTAGTAACTCAGGTTTGTAATGCCAGTAAAAGGCTGAGACAGGAGGATCAAGTCAGCTCAGAGCCGTCTTAGGCAACTTAGTAATATTCTGTCTCAAAATGAAAAGTACGAGGCCAGTTAGGGATCTAGCTCAGTTGTAGACAGACCTGTTTAAAGCCCTGGTTCAAACTCCAGTACTCGGAGGAAGGGAGGTTCATCTGGAAAAATGATTTTATTTACTAGTACATAGGATATATTTAAACTTCAGGATACAATGAAGCGGATGCAGGTCCCTAGAGCCTTCCCAGTTCCTTACACAGGAGTTTTCAGATGAATGTCAACCAAGGTAAGGCCGGTGAATGAAAAAGGCATAGGAAGGAGCCACAGGCATGCTGGTTTCCCATGGGAGGGTGGGAAAGCCTGCTGTTCACCAGGTCTACTGTCAGTATGTAATTCCCTGCAGACCCTCAGGGACAATGTGCCTCCTTTCTGCTTCTCATAACATCTTAGGCAAGGAAAGGCCTGGCAGCACGGACTCTGACAAACACACCCCGTGAAATTTCAGAACACCATGTGTCAAAGACAAAAGAAAAAGAGCAGACAGAAGAGTCGGAATTAATACATCACTTTAATTTACAACAGCAACAATAGATGCCAAAAACCAATCAATGCAATTTTCCTGTTCAAAAACAAAATCCATCCTGGAGCCTGGAATCTAATGTCCAGCCAATTGAACAACTGGACGGAAGCTAAAAATAAAGACATTTTTAGATGTGCAGTACTCAAAGAATTTACCTTTCCTGCACCCATTCTCAGAAAGATACCCACAGGAGACTGGGGAGGAAACGGGAGACAAACACAGGGCAGAGACAAGGCAGAAGCCAAGGTCATTCTTGCGATGACAGAGGATGTCTGGGAAGGTTAGAGAGAGAGCAACCCACTCACACTAGAACAGCCACTGCACAGCCACAATTGTCTACTCAGGGTCTCTTAAACTGTCTACTTGCCACCCCCTTTTAACTCAAGAAATTTTCACATGCCCTTGTATCTATATAAAAAAGAAACTATTTACCGATAATAAGACATTAGGAAATTTGGAAATGTATTTTACAATACTTCTTTTGGTAGGGGTGTATTTTTCCATGTAATAAGAATAAACCAAATCTGCAAACTAGTGGGGTACATGAAAATTTGATACCCCCAAGACACAACCTATCTTCAATGCTTTTCAGACTCAATCAAGATTTTGATTTTATAATCCTCAATGCTAAGAATGCCAAATATATAGTACAAAGGAGCAGAAGCATGTTTAGGGTCATTCCAGCGACTATTGAAAACCCTGTTGCAATCCTAAGCCAAAATTCGCTGAACAATTTTTGACGGAGCTCGTCAGCAACTCAAACAATAGTTATTAAAGTCCAACATTCTGACACATTACAATCCGAAGATACACCGATGTGATACTTGCCTGGTTCAGAATGAAAACAAGAAAATACTACGTCCTTGGTTTCTGTAATCAAACAATTATGTTTCTACAGGAACAGAAAACTTGGCATGCGCAGTGAAAACACTGCATGTTTACTGCAACAGTCCCGGATCTGAGCCGAGATGTCACAGTGGCACGTGCAGGGCAGAGTGCACAAGCTGTGTTCAGAACCAAGGCTGCTGTAAAGTCACGAGATGCACTGAGTGAACATTGGCAGAAACACCTAGGATTCATTGCACACACCATTTTGAATTGATCTGGGGTATATTTGGAAACTGTTTACTGCGGTCAGCTTTCTTTCCTGCCCACATTCACTGACACAGTGCCACGTGGGGTCAGATTGAGGTTAAGAAGCTGTGGTCCCCCTAGCACATTATCGAAATAAGGTGTATGTCCCTGCGAGGCTGACTGACATGTGACTGTGGTAAGTATGCCTCACACAAAATGTTGGATGAACTTACCCGGGGATTCTGACAGGCTTACACTGCGAGAGCAGGAGAAGGGGAAGTCTGCCTGTCGGTTAGAGCTGGAAAGTGGGGGACAGTAAGAGCGCAATTTCATCCTCTGGGAAGGCCAATGCACAAAGTCCGTGAGAAAGAAAACTGAGTCAAAAGGTTATCTGCTAGCACAGCAGCTGAAGGCGGCAGCAGTGGCACTGGACACCGAGGATGTAGGGCAGGAGCAGCCCTCACGTCTCGGCCCCGTAGCGCTTGCTACCAAATGATGGCAGTTACTTCTAATAATCAATTCCAGTGAGAAAGGTTCAGAGACTAGACTCTTCATGAGAGTTTGAGTCCACTGCCATAGAAACAAAGTGCGGGGTGGAGGGGAGGAGTTGGTACGGTCACAGTGTGATCAGAGCATACAGGATGACACTCATAGTCAGTATTCTTATGCCACACACTCACCTGCCCCATCATCCTTCCCTGTAGCTTGAACATCAGAATTTTGTTTTCTTTTTCTTCCCTGGCTTATAAATAAAGTTTTAATTTTAAAATCACTGTTAAGGAAAACATTATCATAGCCATCCTCTTTCTTCTCCGGGAGATATCAAGATGCACTAGAAAACAGACGGTGTGGACCAGGCATGGTGGGCACACCTAGGATCCCAGCACTGGGGAGATGAGACAGAAGAACTTCAACTTCATCCCCAGCTAGGTAGCAAGTTCAAGGCCAACCTGGGCTACTTGAGACCCAGTCGAGATGGGAGGATGGGGGAGAAGGAAAGTAACATCCGATTGTACCCAAGAAGGAAAGGGAAGGTCACGAGAGACACTCCAAGCCAAAATGACGAAAGCATTCCATCGCCCAAGCACAGTAAGCAGGAGCACTCATCTAGAACAGGTTCCAAACACTAGAAATGCAAAAACACCGCACTATGAAATTTCCATGACAACAGAAATAATGATCCCAGATCATCTTTCCAAGAGGGAACCAGGCCCACTCCCCATTTTCCCCCACACCAGGGCTGAGAATGATGAGGCCTTTGAAAGCTAACCCCTGACTGACAAGGGGCTCCTCAGTCACCCTCCCAGCGAGCAGTGTGCCTTCCTGGAGCCAAGATTCCCTTCACTCCTCCCATGCCTGGGTGAGGCACAGCTGATCCTACTGTGGCCCTGCATTCAACTGCACACACAGCAAATGGAAAAAACATGCCCATAAAAGAATGTGGAATGTGCCAGACTTCTAGAAAGGACCCAACAAATGCGAAAAATGTGTGCCGTGACTGCCAGTGAGAGAAAATGAAATCTAACTGTTGTTTTCCTGAATATTGTTAACCCAAAAAAGCAAATTATTCTCTTATTCTTGAGAAAAAAAATTCCCCTTAAAGATCCCATTTTATAAGGAGGATAGTGTAAAGAGGGCTTTCAAAAGCCAAATTTTACTCAATCGTGGAAAGAATACAGCATCAACATGGCGATGATGATACCACTTTCCTAGGCTACATTTTTTCTTAATTGTACAGCACCGAAGAGTCACACGATGGCTCTGCCCTGACTCGTGCACACCAGTTCTTCAGGAACTCTATGCAGAGATGATCTTTCGGGGGTGGAGCTCTAATCTAATTCTGTCAGTAGAATAGCCACAGCAAGGCACACGACCGACTGAGTGATCGTCACGTGTCTATTTGACCTACCGAGTCTTCCCAGGTAAAGCCTTCCACATCAGTCTCAGTATTAAATGGAAAGACTTTACTCATCACTAGCATGGCCACAGACATACTCGAACACTACAAACAGCATCCGAGGAACACAAAAGGAGTGGAGTTACAGAGGAACAGAACGTGACTGATATTTTATTCAATGACGTCGGGTCGGAGCACTTGAATCATGGAGCTACTATGCTTCTTTTCCAAGCTATGCAATGCACTATTTTATGTTACTTTTTTAGCATGTCAGTAAGAAAATATACTCAAAAAAAGAAAATATACTCATGAATCCTTTCAATAAAAAAATTAAATTAAAACAAAGCAAAATTTGCATCGTGGTTTCTGTCTTCAGTCTCAGTGAAAAGGTGATCCGTTCATCTACTTACTCAGCAGACAGGCTACTAAGAGCCAGGCAGAGTCAGTTACTAGAAAGTCACAATCTAATGACAGCCACAGAAACATGATTAGTGAGAAAGCACCGTGATGATCTCAAAGATACATGGACGCTGCCCTGTGGGGTCTAGCACCCAGGAGACAACAGGGCTAAACTCACTGGGACAGAAAACAAACCCTGTAAAAGTTCACATCTCCACAGGGCTCTCCAGTTTCTACACAAGAGCATGTTTTCTTTCACGAGAGGATTTAGGCCATGGTGAAGAAACCATCTGTCAGTGATGCCGTAGGTGGAGTTTCTCCCATCTGAGAGGCTAGATTAAGTGTCCTTTAGAGACCCTAAAATTGTCTAATTCCATGAGATCAGCAGAGGCTAAAACAGTAATAGGAAGCTTCAGAGAAGCAGGGGAACTTGGACAAAGTCCCAAATGACAGCTAAGCCCTAAATAAATAGAAGATGGAACAAAAGTGATCTAGCTCTGGTCCTGTTTAGCAAATGTGTGTCAGGTCAACCTGCAAAGCCTAAAGGAGTTAATGACAGGAAGAAGCAGTGAGGCTTGATTAGCTACGAGAATTCTGGCAAACAGAGTCAGAATCTTATATTCCACTAGAAATTGAAAGTAACGGCTTTTGCAAGTGACATATTTAAGAAAATTAATTTACAAAACATTAACAATACTGCTTACCACACTGACAGCCCCACAGCCCCCACAGCATTACGTTCCCTGTGATCGCACAATTGCACTGAATGAAACAGAGTGCCAGGGGATCTGACATGCGCTCACACTGCTCTGCTGAAGAGCTTAAAACAGGGTGAGTCTGAAATTTAAATAATTTGGCTATTTAATGGAGCTCTGTTAATGTCTACAGCAAATCATTCCTTTCCGGCCCCTAGTCATGGTACCACTGTGTTCACACTTGTCATACAAGGCATCTTCATGTGACAATATCAGGATGGACATACATTAAAACATCAAAAATCAGCAATGGGAAGACATCCGGGTGCTAAAGTGGGGAGACACAAGCATGAGGACCTAACTTCAGATCCACAACACCCACATAAAAGCCAGGCACACAGTGGGAAGCAACCTATAATTCTAGTGCTGGGGGAGAGAGAAAGAGAGAGAGAGAGAGAGAGAGAGAGAGAGAGAGAGAGAGAGAGAGAGAGAGAGAGAGGACCTAGGGCTGGCTGGTTGGCCGGCCAGCCTCGCTGAATTAGTGAGGCCCAGATTCATAAAACACCCTATCTTAAAAAGTAAGGCAGAAAATGACTGAGGTGAATACCCAATGCCAACCACCAGATAAATGCACACAAGCACTCACACACACATACACACACAAATGAGTGTACAGATATATACATGCACACAAAAAGTCAAGAACAGAAATGTCTTTTGATGGTTCCCTAACAATCACAGGAATATACGTGGTGCCCAGCATCACTAAATTACATACCATTTACTCCCTGCTGATATCCCAATACCCCCAAAATATTTTTAATAAAACGGGAGGATTCTGAGTGTTCTCACTCTATCACAGTTTGGTTGTATAAGCAGAAGGAAATGGAGATCGTTGGTGACAGAATTTAGCAGCCATGCAAAAATGAACACATAAGGAACGGCAAGATCGCACCAGCAAAGGATGGTAGTGGATCCAAGACGGCAAGAGCAGGCTGGACAGCGGCTTGAAAACAAGAGGCAGCTCCACAAGCTTGTGCGAAGAGATGCTGCCCCTACCCCTACTACCCAACGATCAGCACCGCTGCACAGTCATTGGGTCCAGTTCCTTACTTACCCCTTTCTCTGAGAGGTTCAGAGTAAGCAAATGCAAAGCCCTCGTATGGGACGACTTCCAGTCTACCGGCATGACATTCCCGTAATTATCTGTCAGGGCATTCCAAATCCTTAAACAGAAGAAAACAGCAATCAGTGAAATATAACACTCCACGTGGCTTTTATTAAAGATCCAGTAAAAGGACCCAGAGTAAAAATTAAAATAAAAAAACAGAAGGTGCATTGTTTCTTAGAAAAGCAACAACAAAAGTCATGAAAAATCCTAATTGAACTGACTATGTGCAGGACACTGTTCCAAGAAGTTTACACACAGAGAAGAATGACAGAGCACACATACACATACACACACACAATAAGTAACTAAATGTAAAAAAAGCAGTGTAGACAGATAAATGAAGATATACACACACACACATACACATGAAAACATAGAGTCATTTAATCCTCAAAAACATTAGAAGCAAAAAAAAAAAATTAGAAGCTGAACCCTTTATTATCTTCATTTTCCAAGTGAAGAGCCAGGAAACACGGACAATCTCAGGACTGTCTCCAGAGACGCAAAGCAAACATGCTGTGCTTTCCAAAGACATGCTATATTCTCTGGAGCAAGGATTCCATCTCAGTGTGAGAACAGGGTTTGATATCTATTTGTAATGTAACAAGGTAAGAACTGAGGCTGAGGAGAGGAGACAGTGAGGAATCACAGTGCAGGCAGGTTACATAGTCAACACAACTACCCACCTTATCAAACAGCATCTGGGTTCAGGGGTGACGGGGTAAAGTGAAGGGGCATTTGGCTTGGACTCAAGAAACAGAATTGTATATTCATTTCCCTTCAAATAATGAGCCAGTCTTTGGCCAGTTCCTAACCTGCCTGGGTATCAGTTGCCTACAAGATGAAGCTTAGACATGAAGTAGACATCTTTTCCAGTTCCAACATTTTAAACATTAATTCAAACAAATCGTATTGAAAAATATTACAAATCATGATGGACAAAGACAGCAGACTTCATGATCAAAATTCAAGGTTTGGTACCAAAATAATCATCAACATAGTACAACATGATGTTTTATGGGGGAAAAAAAAGCATAAGTTCAGAGATATCAGTAAGATAAAATTTAGTTAGGGTAAGAGAGATTAAACGCTACATATCTGAGCTACTTACTGGGAGACAACACTAACATGTCACATTTTTTAAAGTTAAAATGTGTACCAGGTATCTAATTGTAAGTAATAAATCATGAAGTATTTAGATAAGCCTTTTTTATTCAAGTTTGTCAGCAATCAATATACAAACAACCCTAGCAAGGGCAAAAACGCAAAAAGGAAAAGTAACATACTTGATTTAATAAACAAAATTCTATGCTTAAGAAAAGAAGCTGCCAGAAGTATAACAACCCAAGGGGTGTGTGGCTTCCAAAGCCAAATCAACCTCAAGAAAAACATGAACCCAAAAAGCTCTAGGAAGCAGGGTCTATGCCCCTACAAATCGGAACCTGGTGTTCTCCAGTGTCAATGAACCAGAACTGGAGGCAAAGGCAGCTACTTGCTGAGTCTGACCATCCTGGACCACGACTTCTCAAACACTGACAATGACTGTATACCTAGCCCTGGCCAAGGACACAAACTGTTCTAAAAGGGGAGGAGTCCCAGGTTTGGAGGAGCTGCTTTGCCTGTTGGTCACATCCTTCTTCAAAGAAGCTACAAGACAAAGACAGTGGAGTTTCTCTCCAGGAAGGAGTATCTCTGGGCTCCAGCTTCCAAGAACATGAAGATAAACAAGGCCATCACTCTCCCTCTCCCAAGGTCAGAACAATTGTAGCTTGAAGGACATAAGGTCAACTTCCAGCAAAGATTTCCAGAATTCTCTAGTCAAGACATCTGAGCTGCCTTGTCCTTATCACAAATATTATGACCTGTCATAAACAGCTGGTGGGAGAGCTCCCTCCCAGCCAAAGTCCTGTAGACAGCAACTCCAGGGGACACTGTCCTGGCCATCCTGAGCCACAGTACAATCCATACTGACAGAAACTGAAAGCAAAGCTCAAGGAAGTTAAGTAAAAGATCCAAGTCGTGGCGGCAATCAGGCAAAGGGATTTCCTTACTGCTGAGAGAAGCTGGAAAGGACCCTACAAAGCCCAAGTACACCAGAGGGAGGAGACGAGGGGGAGTGAGCCCTAGCTCTTACAAGAATTCTTACACATTCCCAAATCACCACCTACTAAAAAACATATCAGGAGCAACAAGGGCT
This sequence comes from Chionomys nivalis, assembly GCF_950005125.1. Lineage (NCBI taxonomy): Eukaryota > Metazoa > Chordata > Mammalia > Rodentia > Cricetidae > Chionomys > Chionomys nivalis. The sequence goes on along the minus strand of NC_080086.1, from coordinate 127,910,996 downwards.
ACAGATGAAGCCCAAATGCTAAAATGCTTGCCTAGCCTGTGTGAGCCCTGGAATCAAACCCCAGCACCACAGAAAAGTGGGTGTGTTGGTGCGTGTAATCTGGTAATCTTGCACCAGAAAGATCAGGAGTTTAAGGTCAACCTTGGTTACAAAATGAGTTTGAGGCCAGCCTGAGCTACCTGAGGCTCAATCTCCAAATAGGGGAAGGGAGGGGGGTAACAAAAGGGTTAGTGGTTTCCGTGGGAATTACGTACATTCCAGCACTTGGGGGCAGCAGAAAGAACAGGAGGTCAAGGTCAGCCTCAGCACAGAGCAAGTTCAAAGCCAGCTTGGGCTAGAAACAAAACCGGAAAAGCAACAAAATAGCTTAGACTTTACAGCCACCTAAGTTTGAAGGGCAGGCTAAAATAAACTTTGCAGAATGTCCAGCGGAAGCAAAAATAGGTCTTCTAAGAATCTTAGGACAAGGCACATGCATCTGTTTTAGGTAAGTTACTCATAAATGTAATTTTAAAATCCAGAATATGCAGCAAGCCTCAACAAAGTGTACAAAGCTACACATAAAGCTATCTTATCTTTGGAAAATTCCACAAAAGTCACCTTTTGTTACGCACAGTACACCTATCTCTGCATTTAAAATCCCATCATAAGCTTACCCCTCCTCTGCCCCTGGGCAAAAGAAACAATAAAAAGGAATGGTGTTGGAAAACAGCTCTTCAGTCACGTGTACAGGTGTCCTCTCCCTGCTCTTTCTTGACAAATCTCCTAATTCCTTGAGGAATTAAAACTCTTTTCTTAACATGAGTCTTATCATCATTCAAGAATTTCTCGGGGCTGGAGAGATGGCTCAGTGGTTAAGAGCATTGCTCTTCCAAAGGTCCTGAGTTCAATTCCCGGCAACCACATGGTGGCTCACAACCATCTGTAAGGAGGTCTGGTGCCCTCTTCTGGCCTGCAGACATGCACACAGACAGAATATTGTATACATAATAAATAAATAAATATTAAAAAAAAAAAAAGAAAGAATTTCTCACGCGGCTTGGCCGGTAAAGGCGCCTACAGTCACAGAGACCAATGATGCTGGGGAGCCACTTGATTGGGAAAAAGGAAGCACCATCCATGAGGGGTCCTTTGACTCCAAGAATGTGCCAGCGCTCTGGAGAGCCTTGCTGCACCCACCCACACTCACACAAGTACTCACAAAAAATTAATAAAATGTAATAAAAAGGTTTCTTTTTCTAACTAACCTCTAGTCCCACCACCGCTCCAGTGCTTTGGAAATAGGTCCCACCAAAGCCTTCTGAGAGAACTCAGTGTACCTAGGGTCTACGGTCTCCCTACAAACAAAACACTCTAGCGTGCTGGCTCTCACCATTCTCTTAGTTTTCTTAGGGGGTAAAATCATGGTCCATAATCACAACTTTCACTTAACCAAACAATGACTGGGGTTTAAGTGTTTAAATAAAGTGCTCTCGTCAACCCTTGTGAACGTTCTCATAAAATTAGTCACATAAAAGATTCTGTAGCCATTGCCTGCCGTGCACTAACTAGTCTTCCCAATACACTACCGGATCCTTGACATTAGTAACTGCCGCCCTTCATTTTTGTTTCTGTGGCAGTTTGCTCTTGTGGTCCCAACAGACTTCTGTGTCATCAATGGTACCTCACACCCCTGCACCTTTGCACCTGACCCCATCAGGATTCAACTTGAGGGCTGCTGCCCTATGAAGTCTTCATTCGGACATCCCCTTTGAAATAATTCTTCTATATCCGGTACAAATATCTATCAAAGCACTCATCACATCCACAAAACATCCATTTAACAGACCTATGTCCCATCCCACTTGGTGTCCTACTTGGAAGGAGCAATGCACACTTTGGTCATGCCCAGGGCCAAGTACTTGGCAGGGGCTTTAACAGAAGCGAGTTGAATGAACGAATGACCCGCCCGTGCCCCAGGAGGCAGCACACAGGGGTCTGCAGGAGGGTTCAAGGGAAGGCAAAGGGCTTTTAAATTCCAGCTGGCCAGGCCAGCAGCTCGGGGCGGGGCTGGGAGCTGCCGAGGAGGAAGGAGGGCGTGGGGCGGGGCCTGCTCGGACTCCCGGTGGCGGCGGGGGGCAGGGCGAGGTGGGGGCTGCTCCCGCCCGATCCCGGGCCCGCACTCACTCGTCGCCTTGCAGGAGGCTGCGCTCCGTGATGGGCCGCACGGTCGTCCGCGGGGGCTCGGCGTCCTTCGAGGGGCGGAAGCACAGGCTCAGCTTCTCCTCCAGGCTGCAGGCCAAGGCCGGGAAGCTGTCGCCGCCCGCGGGTGCCCCAGCTTCGGCCTCAGGGCTCGCGTTACAGTTCTCCTGGTCCTGGACGCTCCCGGCCGGCTCCTGGAACTCATAGAAATCCTGCCAGTCCCCGTCCGCCGCCATCGCGCCCGCCGCCGGCGCGCACCCCTCCGAACGGCCACGCCCTGTCGCTGTAGGACCACGCCCCTGGTGCCGCCCACTCGTGGCCACGCCCCTTGGGCGTTTGCTCCAGGGTGTGTGAGTCCTAAAGTGCCCCCTAGAATCTACTTTTGGTGTCTTTTGGAGCTGACCACTAGTCCCCAGGGAAAGGGAGGTCTCAACTGAGTTTAGTCACTTCCTATGTTCTTGATCATTTAGAAATAAGTTCCCTCAGCGTCCCTGTCTAAAAGTGGCTAAAATAGAAGTTTTTTAAAACCTAGTGTCAGATTTTTTTTTTTTTTTGCCCCAGGGGACCTGTCTCATAACATTCCATCCAGAATGACAAGAGTTACTGGGAAAGGTTTAAATAGTAACCAAAATTCGTTCCACAAACATATCTCCCCCACGTGCAAAGCACACGCTGGCTGAATAATTAGGTGAGTGGATATTCTCGAAGTACTGAGTAAATGCCTGAAGTGTAAATACCCACCTGGTTGCTATCCGTGGGCACTACCTTATTACTAAGCCTATCTGGACTGTTAAGGCAAAGTGAAAATTAAATTCTGTAAACGTGTGACACAGTTATGGGAAGTTTGTTTCATAGATATAGCTTCTCTGTTTTGGAGGTAGAGAGCAGTGGTTGTAGGCAGTGTGACTACGCCGTACCCTGAAGATGGCCAGGATTATAGTTTTGTTATGTGCATTTAACTAATAAAAATTAGAGAAAGCAGATATAAGCAGAAAATGCCCAGGAATTGAAAAGAACAGCATCTCTTCAAATGTGTCATTTAGAAGGTGAAACATCATTAAATAATGTATTATAAAATATTTTATATACACACGTACTCAGGATTCTATAAAAATTTATGAGCAGTTCTATCCAGAGGGCTTGTTTTTATATATAATTAAATAAAACAATGGATACAAAATGCCTAATAAATTACCTAACATACAGTATACCCTCCCACACCCCGCTCCAGGCAAAAGGAGGTGGAGAGATGGCAAGTGTCGGAAATCATCCAATAGGAGACCCATTTCAGCAAGTTGTGGCACCCACCCCTTCCTTAGACTCTTTTTGACTCAACCAACTTTTCTCAGAAACTACTGGCTTCCAAATTCCGGCTCCCTGAAATCCTTCACTTAGTATTTCCTCTCAGCTCTCCTTCTGGTTAACGCTCCTCCCCTCAGCCAAATTTGAACTTCCTACCCTGGCTCGGAACTGAAAATGAGAGCACCAGCTTGGGGTGTAGACAGTCCACTGGCACAGAGCCTCTGAGGAGGAAGCAGGTCTCCTTTAACCACCTTATACAGACTAGTTCTACCAACTGGCTCACTCAAACTTCATTATTTTATGCCTATTGTTTTCTACCAGCTTCTAGAAGAGACCCCATGAAAATGAACATGTGTAAAGGACGTTGTTCATTTGATAGATTAAGAAAAATTAGCTGCTGGGCGGTGGTAATGCATGGCTTTTATTCCAGCACTCGGGAGGCAGACGCAGGCAGATCTCTGTGACCTCGAGGTCAGCCTGGTCTACAAGAGCTAGTTCCAGGACAGGCTCCAAAGCTATACAGAAGCCTTGTTTCGAAAAACAAAAAGAAAAAAGAAAGAAAATAAAGAAAATAAAAGAGAGAAAGAAAGAAAGAAAGAGAAAAAGAAAGAAAGAAAGAAAGAAAGAAAGAAAGAAAGAAAGAAAAGAAAGAAAGAGAAAAATTGGCTTACACATGTACCAATAATAAAGAAAAAGAGGCCATGAATTTGGGGTGGGGCACCTGAGATGGGAAAGCTGTAAGGTTCTGAATTAAAACTAAATTTAAAAAGAAAAAAGTTAGCTGAGAAAAATGATTTATAACATTTGGCTCAAAATTAGAGAAGACAGAATAACAGCTTCATGGTACTTGAGTACTGTGTTCACATAAACACTGAGATGGAAACATTCTGGTTTTACAGTGCATTAAAATTTCTGCATATCTCATATCCCAGTGGAAACTTAAATTAAAAATAGAAGAGTATATTATTTAACTTATAAATCACCTAAACATGTAATTAATCTGAAAATATAAAACAAAAAAGAAAGGAAGTACTGAGTACTCCCAGAGACTGACATGGCGACTGAGGAGCCTGTGTGGGTCTGCACTCGGTCCTCTGCAAACATGCTGTGTTGTTTAGCTTGGGGTTTTAGTGCAATCCCTAATAGTGGGGGTGTCTCTGACTCTGTAGTCTGCTCTTGAGATCCTTTCCTCCTACTGGATGGCCATGTTCAGCCTTGATATGTGGGCTTATGCTTGGTCTCATTGCTTCTAATTCTGCTGTGTTGAGTTGATATCCCTGGGGGGGCCTGCTCTTTTCTGAAGGGAAATGGAGGAACAGTGAATCTGGGGAAGAAGGGAGGCAGTGGGAAGCTGAGAGGAGTGGAGGGAGGGGAAACTGCAGAAAAGATGTATTGTATGAGAGAAGAATAAATAAAAAGAAAAAACAGAAATATATATATATTTTTTATATACCAAAAATGTCTAATTGTCAAAGTACCATGTTTAGCAAATGCTAAAGGCTCATAAAGCAACAAATAAGAAGGTCTATAAATCAAATTTGCTAGAGAGAAACTCAGAAAATGGATAAATTTACTTAGAATTACAAAAAGAGAGACAGAGAAAGACAGACTTTCTAAGTGACATCTGAGTAGAGGGGGAGATCTGGAGACATCAGAGGACACACCAATGGGTCTCTAAGAGAAGTAGGTAATTCCAAGGAGTCTGCAGCAGAAGAGAAGCCAGGAGGCTAGGGGAATTCAGCTCTTCAGTACAGACAGAGAAGAACATGAAAATAGAAAGGACAGCAATCTATATTGACCCATAAATTTAAGGAAAATGTGTTTGCTTGTCAAATTGAAAAAGTGACTTCTTTTGATTTGTTTCCCTGTTTAAAAAGTGTTTGAGTAGTCAAAGACCACACACAAAGAAGCCATAATTTTTAAAAAATAGAAATGCTAATTGCCCTAATTTGATTATCACAAAATGTAAGCATTTATCAAGTTACCACATTTTACCCCATAAATATGTATATTATAAGTCGATTAAAACTAAGACCTCACACAATCTAGCTTTGTTAATAAAGAACATTTCATTCCGGTTATTTAAATTTTACAGGGGAAGTATCTAGTAAACAGTTCCACTTTGTTTAACGATTAAATCGAGGTCTTCATTCAACTTGAGCAAGAGCAGTTGGTTACCAAGATAGGGAGCCAAGATGACTGGCCATAGTTTCACCCTCTCTGCAAGGTACCAGAACAGCCGGGCAGAGTCACCACTCTGAGTACATGTCTGCGTGTGTTCTGTGTCATCAGATGCTGGTCTCTGAACGCTAGCTGCAAAATAACATTGATAGCATTCTTTATCTAAAGTTAAAATTTGCTTACTCTGATATCTCTCTTAATTTACCTCTAATGTAAATCTATATTTCATGCTACCATTATATAAATTACTGCAAAGTAATACACCATTAATAAAGTAGACTATTGGTGTTGGTGAACTTGAGTTTTCTGAACATCCAATGTTGGAGTTATAGAGAAGACATTCAGTGGAGATGGGGCAACTCAATAGCCCAGTTATGAAAGAAAAAGAAAGAAAGAAAAGGTTACTGCTGTCAAGAAACTGAACAAGACACTTCCTATTCATTTGGGGGTGGGGTGGGAAATAAGTTTCTTCTAAATTGTATTAAATACAATGACAAATGAACAGTAAATGGCAATAAAGGGGAAGGTCTGGAGACATCAGAGGAGACCCCAATGGCTCCCTAAGAGAAGTAGATAATTCAGAGGAGTCTGCAGCAGAAGAGAAACCAGGTGGTCAGGGGAATCCAGCTCTTCAGTAGAGGACTGGTCTGTAGTTGGAATTTTCTTTGGGCCACCAACCAGCTTCTTAAATAAAGACACGCAGACTTATTAATTATGAAGGTTGACCCACTAGCTCTTTTAACTCAATTTAACGTGCTTCTATTCATTTACATTTTACCATGGGGCTTTTTACCTTTCATTCCTTCTGTCTGTTTTACTTTCCTGCCTCGTCTGCATTTGGCTGGCTAGCCCCTGGCTGTCTTTCTGCTGTCTCCTTTTCTTTCTTCCCTTAGCCTAAATTCCTCCTGCTACTTACTGTCCCTGCCCAGAGTTCCACCTATACCTCCTCCCTCACTATTGGCTGTTTAACTTTTTCTTAGACCAATCAGGTACCTTAGGCAGTCAAGGTAAAAACAACAACACATATTTACATAATTAAACAAATACAATACATCTCTGCATAGTTAAACAAATATTCAGCAACATTGTACTTTGGTTCTGATATAGCTACATATTTCATGTGCATGTGCATTAGACACATCATTGTGCTTTATCTTCTGAAATATTTATTAATAATTATAGAAATATTCTATATATTTTAATAATCTAGGTATTGATATACAGTATCAGGCTTAGGCAATCATATTACCCAGCAATATCCCACAAAAACCACCAGAGCTATCCCCCAAAATTTACACCGATGAGGGTGATAAGAAAATAGCATTATAATCAAGGTGATTTCAGTAGAGTTGACCCTGAAGGTGTAGCTTTGGGAGAGTAGCCCCTGGGGGTGTGAAAGCAGAACTGACCCCTCTGCTTGTTCATCATGGCAAGGGATGAACTAGCCAGAAGAGTGCTGGAGAGCTCACCCTGGTGGTGAGGACCAGGGAGGACAACGGAGAGCTGATGGGCTGACCAACCCTGAAACTAACAGTCCAGGCTCAGAACCAAGGTTATGAGTTGATTCAACCCAACATCCACCTTATCTATGACTTGCTGCAGCGCATGAAGGGGCCAGTCCTGTAGACCCAAAGCTGCCAGATCTCCATAACACAGGGCAGCAACAGGATATCCAAGAGGAGTCTCTGTGAGGACCCAGCATTGATAGTGTAGCAGAAACCAGAGGCCTCGAACCAGACTCTTTGCAGTGAACACTTGCAAGTAAAGATACATAGATAAATGAGTTTACTGTGTGACACACTGTGTCACATTGCAGCTTCCATGACAAAAGTCTTCCTTTTCTCCTTTTTCTCTCTTAAATTTTATTTTATTTTATTTTATTTTATTGGGGGGCACTTGCAAGGGCAGAGGGTAGATCTGAAGGGCTAGGAAATGAATGGAATCGAGATGCATGATATGAAAGACATGGAGAATAAATACAAAGAATTCCAAAATTATTAATAATTGAGGTAGTTTATTCTTGGGATTTTTTTCCTACATTCTTACTGTTTCCCTCCTAAGTTTTGATGTTCAAAAATTTTTCTTGTTATCTTTAAAGAAAAATTTCACTTTATAAATGGGAAGAATGTGACAATAAGGACAGGATTAGCTAGTTTACATATAACATAATTTTAATTTTTTCACATGTATTTATTTTGTGTGTAGATGTGGTTTGTGCACACATGTGCCCGCAAGTTCCATGACACATGTGTGGCGGTCAGAAGACAGCTTGTAGGGGCTGGGTCTTTCTGCCTTGAGGATTCTGAGCCTCAAACTCATGTCATCAAGCTTGGCTGTAGACACCTTTACCTGCTAAGTCAACTTACTGGCCCCTAACAAAAATTTTTAAAGCTGTAATTTGATAGAATATGTTTTTACCCTTGGTCTTTTAAAATACATCAGTGTTTTGACAGCAAAAGAGCTAAATCAATACTGCCCCATCAAAAAAGCCTCTTCCAAATGGTCTGAACCTAAACAGACATCCTATTGAAACCAGACAGGAATTGGATTCACAAAACCAAAACAAAGTGAACTGTTAAGATAATTGTTTGTGTAAATTAAGCAAACAAGTAATTACTCAATTTTCTGCTCAATTTGAGTAGGATAGACACCGAAGTCGCTAACTCTTTCTAATTTACTAATGCAGGGTTGAAGCAAGGGGACTTGTAAAGTCCTTCTTAAGTCACTTAAAGAAAGAAACGTTAGTTTTCTCCCATGTTGCAAGACAGAGAGACTGATTTGCTGTTTGGGAAAGCGAATCATTATGTCTCTGAAATCTCACAGGATAGGGGATTTAAAAAGCCCCAAGTTGGCAACAGACTTTGAATTTTACTGACTCATTCCACTCTATGAACCCCAGCGGTGTTCCAGGGACCCCTGCCACCTGACTTGTGTTTTTATACACCTACACCAGGGAGCCATCAGGTACGGGAATGAATGTGCATTCTCTAGGATTCCTGGGCCGGGACTGCCAGCTAACCCCAGCCGCAATCATTTCCTCTTACTGTGTACTGACTTGCATCTGTTAGAACTCCTATGCGGAACCTCGGCCTGGATACCTCTTGTCGTCTTGACTCTGGCAGAGTAATCTTCCACAGCCCCCACAGTGGCTTCAAGAAGTTCCCACAAGGTGCCTCACAAGTTTGGGAAAGAGACAATTCCATTTTTTCCTTCCGGCTTTGTTGGAGGCCCTGGAAAGATCTCGATGGTTTGTTAAATGGGTGACCAATGTGTAGAGAGCAGAACTAGATCTTTCTGCTCACGTCACCCACCCCCACAGGACATAGGAGTGGGCATTTTGGACTGTGGGGCAGACCAAGAGGGTTTAGTGCACTCTCCAGTCGGCACCCACGAAAAAACTTCCCAGAGACCAGACGTTGGGCATGTGGAGTGCACAGCGTCTTCATCTTCAGCTAGGTGGTTTCTCAGATAAGACACCTGGACCTCAGGGTCCCCATGAGCCCAGAGCATGACATCACGTGAGTTCACAGAAGAACCTCAGGTGCAGGCCTGGAGTTTAGGATTATGTGAGATGTTAAGAAGGGGACTATTTCCTACCTGGAGAATTATTAAGGCCAGAGGCTGGGGCAAGTTCTATGGTGATGGCATCTAGAGTCAGGACAATGGGGAGGTAGGGGTGGGAGGGACCCACATTTTCAATATTTGTTGGGCCAGGAAGTATGATTTTTTTCCCCCTGGAGACCCAGAAGACATCTCAAAAGAGTACTCGACTTGAGTCATTGTAAAAGGGGTGTACCGTTCAAAAATAATAATAAAAAAAAAGTTAGAAAAACTAGCAATAGTGGGGAGAAAGAAAGGCTACAGGGATGGAAGGGTTCCAAAATAGAAAACAAAAGGAGCAGACCCAACCCTGTCTGTCTGCTGGTCTCAGCAGGAGCAGGGAGATGAGCACACATATAAGACAGAGTGACTTACATAAGCACCTAAACCTAAAGCTGAGCTTTCTCATTGATATGGCCTGGCAAATTCAGCCCTTTCAACGCGTTACTTCTGTGACTCGGTGACCTTCAGCCCTCACCTTGGGCTCAGGTACCCAGCCCCTCTTCTCATCCTTGTTGGACTCCTCCCACCCACGGCCCTGTTGGTGCACAAAGATTTCCCATTTGCTTTGAAAAACAATGGTAATGGTCCAGCAAATGTCAATTCGGCCTAACAGAAAGGCTCGAGGGGTGTGTTATTCCAGTACATGCCAAGTACAACCCCTTGAATTGGGGTCAGCTGGTACCCTATGCTGCCAATAGGCTGATAGTTAACATGTTAACAAATACAATGCCAAGTGGAAACAGAGAAAATGCCAGGCTGAAAGAGTCATGCAGTCTGCTTGCTAAAATAGAGCAGAGATCAAGAAGAAAAAAAGGAACAGCTAGCAGCTTTTTCATCCCGTCGTGAAAGAAGGATGAATACTGAGTACTGGGAATCACGGAGGACTAGAGCCCTAAGACAAAGGAGTGACAGAGAAGGTTCAGTTCAGAAGGTGACGGCAGCAGGATGCCTTCTGGTTCACTTTCAGGAAGCGAGTGGTTGAAGGGATGGACGTGACAAGGTCCCCTTTGCAGTGAAACGCTTTGATCTTGGTCAGGTAATTCATCTGTCAACCCCACCTCCAGGTCAGCTTGGTGTTTGATAAGTCAGGGCCCTTCTACATCACAGAATCTCCGACACAATGCTAGCACATCTCTACTGTTATCTGGCAATTACGTTTGAAAAATGATTCATTTACTCTTCTTTGTTATTCAAGTTTGCTTTGTCTCAAACCTCAACTTCCTAGCCCTCTAGAAGGGATGGCTGTGTTACAAGGATGAGGATGAAGTTAATACAGAGGGGGAAATACTAGGTCAGGACACTTAAGTCCCTCACTTCTGATAAGCTTTCGATCCTTTGTTGGATAATCTTTAACTAAGGAGATGAAAACATAAAAAAAAAAAAAAAAAACCTCTGTTATTGGTACCTGAGAAATGTTCTTTATGTTTTGAGACAGGTTCTCTATATGTGGCCCTGGATAGCCAGGACTTGTTAAGTAGGCAAGGCTGCCCTCAAACTTGTGGTGGTCCTCCTGCCTCTGTTTCCTGAGTGCAAGCTAGGATACCGGCATGCACCACCACACCTGACTTAAGGTCCAGGAAAGGTACAGAGAACTGAACATACTTTTCCAGGTTTCGCTGTCAATAAAAAAGATGCCCTCTGTGGCTCACACTGGAGCGAGAGAGGTGAATCCAAGTCCCTGTTTCTTCAGTGCCCCGCCTATGAATGTTTTATAATGTGATGTTTGTCTCCATGGATTGTTTTGGAAGATCGATCTGTTCCCATCTGTCCTTTACCTAAAAGTGATATTAAAATGCTCTCCCACAGGCAAAAGGTGACGCAAGCTAAAAATCATGCTCTTAATACTTAGAGACACAGAGCTTGACATTGATTTTTTACATTAAATGACTCCGGAAGGAGAGACTTGTCTCCATTGTCCAATAAAATAAACAATATTAAGCTCTTTGAAATCACATTATTTAATTGCAGGCCGGCTATAAAAAAGTATGTATGGTGTTTACATGGTCCCAAGATATCAGGAGAGTAAGGAAAGTTAGCCCAATCACTTCGTTCTAGTTATTTTATTTGCAGATGATGGCTACACATACATCAGATGATTTTTTAAATCAAATTTACTTCTTATAGGTTTCAGGGAATAATGCTATTTTCATTTATAATCCTGGGATTTGCAATCAGCCCTTGAGTTCCTTCAATCACACAATGTTCTTTTTCAGGTTTGGTAATTGTGTTCACATACTGACTGCTTTGCTAGTCCAAAAACACCTAACTTAAAACAAATGGTGGGCAAAATAAACCACAAGATGTGGTTATGTGATTTTTTTAAAATTAATTCATGCCTTCATTCATTTGGCCCAAACATGGTTTCAGACAGAACTCATTTCTCACACTCATTACATACAGACTTTATTTTATCCACCGTTGGTCAGATCTTTCCTATGTATGTGCCCTGTGCCATATGTACCTATATGTGCTCCTATGTGTGGGGTCATATGCACCCATGTGTGCTGTGTGCATGTGGAGGCCAGCGGTTGAAGCTGGATGTCTTCTTCTGTGGATCTCCACTTTACTCCCTGTTGCTGTTGTTTCAGTTTTTGTTTTGTTTTCTTGGTTCCTTTTTATTATTATTATTTTTAAACTAAGGTCTCCTACTGAACCTGGAGCTTGCCGTTTCAGCTAGACTGGCTGGCCATCCAGTTCCTCAGTCTGCTAGTCTCTGTCTCCCCTCGACTCTCCCCAGCGCTGGGGTTGCAGACATGTTCCCCGATGTGTATCTGGGCATCTGTACTGCATCATGCACATCTGGACTTCCTAGCTCAGACCTTTACGTTTTTACAGCAAGCACATTACCCACCGAGCGGCCCTCTAGTCCCTCTCTCTAATGTTACTCTTCAGCTTGTTGCGTCTCTCATTTGGAGGGTTTTGATTTTGTCCTATTTTTCACCCATTTCTCCATTATTTTACTTTTTAAACTTGTGCTCCCTACAACTGATTTTCCTAAGACTCAGACTGCAGCCAGGCACGCACTCAGGACGGCACTAATTGTTTTTCACAAAGACATTTGAAATATTTTCATTCCAAGCCCAACCCAGGCTCGAGCTTAAGGGACAAAAGGGCACCTGTTATTTACCTATGGCAGTTCCACCTTTTTCTGTAATCAGATCCAGTGACCAGCCTGGGAAGTCTGGTCAGCCAGTGCTACTGGGAAGGTGGGAGTCTAAGCCTGCCACTGGGATTTGACTAACCAGTAGAGGGCAGTGGGGCATCAAAGAGACCCTGGGGCAGAGGTCGAAGCTATGTTCGAACCATTTTCTGAACCAAGCATTCAGAAAACAGTGATGGTCTCCATAGCAACGTGTGAGGGTTGACCAGGCTCTGCCCTCACACGTGAGATGCACAGTGATCAAGGATCCAGCAGAGCAGGCAATACCCTGAGACACAGTCATGCAGAAAAGGGAACTTTCCTCAGAATAGTCTGCTAGCAATCCGTTGGACCTCTGCAGGTTGTGACCAGAGACATGGATCTGGTGCAGAAAAGGACTTACCATGAAAGTGAGGAAGTTTAAGTTCTGGGGGCCCTGAGATAAGCCATGCAATGTACAATAAGGGATCCTTACTGTTACAAAGTTTGTGAGCCCTTGGAAAAAGATCATAGACTCAATCCCATTATAATTAAAAGATTTATTGATTAACTGCTAGCGGGATGAACGATCTCTGAGCCAGATTTGAGATTGCCGTGAAGGAGGGGGATACGGAAGGGTTTTTCAAAGGTGAAAACCACAAGAAGACCTTCAACATCTACACAAGCAAGCAAAAACTGGTCTGTTCTGCCAAGTTTAAGTGTTAAGGTGACTCAAAACAACCTTTGGGTATCTGCGTAAGCACATTACAGAAGCAAAATAAAAGCAGTTAGTCATAACATAACAAGTAGATAATCATGGCTGTATGTTCTCGGGTGTGTGAGGGTTACTGAGTCAGGGATACTGGAAACTTATCTTCCAGGAACTGGAGTCAGAAACAAAGGGCTGGTGAGCACCAAGATGAATGCCTAGCATAAAATGGAGTTTCTTTAGCCATCGCAGAACTGAAGAGTGACGTCAGTTCACAGATGGAATACCAATGACCGCAAAAACCACTTGCATTGTCCTTAAATGGTGTGGGAAGTCCTTCTGTATGTGTGTTGCTTTTTTTGGTTAATGAATAAAGAAGATGCTTAGGACTATGACAGGGCAGAATAGAGCAAGTTGGGAAAATCAGAACAGAGATGTAGTCAGAGAGAGTCGGCAGAATCAAGGAGATGCCATGTAGCTGCGGAAGGAGACAGACACCCCAGAACCTTACTGGTAAACCACAAGCCTCATGGTAAAATATGGGTTAATTTAAGATGTAAGAGTTAGTTAATAAGAAGCCTGAGCTCATAGGCAATCAGTGTTTTAATCAATACAGTTTCTGTGTGATTATTTCCGGTCTGGGTGGCCAGGGATGAACAAGCAGCCTCCACCTACACCTAAAACTCAGCTTATACATTCTCAAATTCCACAATAACCTTACACAGTCACCTGTTGATAAGCCTGAAATCTGAAGAAGTTTTAAAAAATATCAATCACAAAGAAAAACATTTTCTTTTTCTCCCGACCTCTCCTTCCATCCAGACCCACACAGGTCCTTAGAAAACAAACAGGAACCCAATAAATAAAATAGGGCAAATAAAATTGAACAAATTAGAATGTGACTAAACAACCAAACAAGAAAAAGATTCAAAGGACAGCTCAAAAGATGTATATCAGTGCAGAGACACACATGTTCGCACATAAAGGAATTCCATAAAAACCCAAACTGAAAGTCACAATATATACACAAAGACCTGTAAGGTAGGAGAAACAAAAGAAAACAGAACTCCCTGGTGTAACATGAGAAAACAGAACGGCCGAAGATGGCATTGAGTTCATTTTTGGTAGCCATTCACTGTTTAGCATGCAGCCTACCCTTAAGAGTGACTTGTTTCCCCAGTGAGACTCACTCGGAAAAAACTAATTTTTCATTTACATGTGACTATCAGTTGGCGATAGCTTCTGGATAAGGGATGGGGGCATGTGGCATGTATCCACTTCTCACAAGGAAGAACATTCTGGTAAGCCATATTTGAAAACTGGTTCTTCTTCCTATTACCTATGGAAAATAAAGCTGCACATTTATAGGAGGGGGAATAATGAAGCTATGTATTAAAAGTTTATTATTTTAAAATACGATGTTATAATGTTACTTTGTGATACTTGTCGTGTTCAAATGTATATTTTGTTCATTCTCCATAAATATTTAATTTAATAACTAACTTTGTATTCTCCTTATACAAATATCACCAAATTATACATAGTTCATATGCAAAAAAAAAAAAAAAGGTACCCCACTAGGTGGTGGATAAAATCAGCCAGGCAAGGCTTAACTCTCATCACTTAATGCAGGAACAATTTTTAAAGCTTTAATAGTTCAAAAGAATAGAGAATAATTCAGTATGTGCACCGTGTTTCTATTTGTTTGTCTTAAGAACTCTTTTTATTGATTTGTATGTATCTATGTCCTTGTAACTTTGTGTATGCCATGTGCATTCTGGTGCCTTCAGAGGCAGCAGGATGTCTGATCCCTTGGGGAGTTGCAATTGTGCACCACATGATTCTGGGAGCCAAACCCGGATCTTCAGAAAGAACAGGAAGTGCTCTTAACTGTGCTTCCATCTTTCCAACCTAGTCTGTTTCAGTACTGGGGACTGAGCCTGGGACCTTGTGAGTGCCTGGCAAGTCATCTGCAGCTCAGAGATATCCCCAGCCCCAACGTGTATCTTTTGTTGTCGTTGTTGTTGCGGTTGTTGTTGTTGCGGTTGTTGTTTTGTTGAGGTCTATAAAGTCAATAAGGAGAGGATCTCTACTGCTGGCCTGAAGCTCACGGAGATCAACCTGTCTCCACTCCATGAGTGCTGAGATCAAGGATGTGCACCACCATGCCCAGCTCAGCTAGGCTCTATTCCTAAGCTGACTGCAGTTTCATGTGTTCCTGAGAGTGAGTTCTAGCCTTGCAGTGGTGAGCAAAAACAACATATCCCACATGCAGACCTAAGCACTGCAAACCTCCTACACATAAGCCCAAGTCTCTTCCCACACACAGACTCAACACACATGAGCACGGTGACCCTGAAACCTAATGATGAATGCAGGGCAGTTGCAAAATGAAGAGAGCTGGGTCCCTCTCTCTACTCAGAAGGAAGAAACGTGAGAAAACCCATTTTGGATTTCTAGCTAGTGAGAAATAGACTTTTCCTAGTAAAAGTTTTGGATATTTTCTGTTGCAGCAGGTCATAGTGTCTTAGTAAATACTGTTCATACCAGGAGACCAAGGGCAATCCATTCAACCATCATGCACAGCTTTAATTAAATCTTACTGATTTCATTGTAGACATCATATACATATATGTGACACATTTTCCTGAATTTAAATATGGATATGTCTAAAGTTTTATTTTCTTTTCTGAGTCCAAATTGCTAGTTAATGAATTGAAGTATATTTGTATATTTTTAGTGTATCTGAGGTTGGGTCTTTTTCTCTCCCCCCCCCCTTTTGCAGACATTTCTAAGAAACAGGCCTATTTGAAGTGGTTGAATGAATAGTGTCTCCCATATGCTCACATTTCAAAACGTGGTCCCTGGTTGGTGGCACTGTTTGAGAAGGTTGTGGACGTTTAAAAGTAGAGCCTTGCTAGTTGGAGCAGGGCATTGTGGGCAGGATTTGAGAGTTTACATGCTGACCCCACTTTCAGTTTGCTACCCGCTTTGTGTTGGCAGTGGAGGATATGATCTCTCAGCTTCTTGCTCCAGCTGCCTGCTGCCACGCTTCCCCTCCACGTTATAGGCTCTCTTTCTGGAACTGTAAACCACCAAAGTCAGCCCTTCCTCCGATAAGTCACTTTGGTCATGGTGTTTTATCACTACCACAAAAAATAACTAAGGCACCATGGACCGATCAGAGCAACAGGCCTTTAAAGACTGGGGGTTTCCTTTACTCCTCTATATGGCTGAGAAGTCTTCTTTCTTTATGCAGTTTTTATTACCATAGCGCTATAGTACAACTTGACATTGGGAATGGTGAGATCTCCAGCAATGCTTTTATTGTTAAGGATTGTGTTAGCTGGCTTGAGTTTTTCGTTTTTCCATATGAAATTGAGAATTGTACTTTCAATGTCTGTAAAGAATCGTGTTGGAATTTTGATAGTGATAGAATTGAATCTGCAGATTACTTTTGGTAAGATGATCATTTTTACTATGTTAATCCCATGACCCGTGAGCATAGGAGATCTTTCCAGCTTCTGATATCTTCTCCAATTTATTTTTTTCAAAGACTTGAAATTTTTATCATACGACTCTTGTACTTGCTTGGTTAGAGTTATCCCAAGATATTTTTTATTACCTGAGGTTATTATGAATGGTGTTATTTCCCTGACTTCTTTCTCAGTCCATTTGTCATTTGTATATAGATGGGCTACTTATTTTTGTAAGTTAATTTTTTAAATTTAATTTTATTTATTGTTTTTAATTGAGTTATACATTTTCCCCCACTCTGCTTCGTTTTCCCCATCTCCTGTGTCACTCTTCCCTTCGCCCCCCTTGCTTCCAGTTTACTCAGGGTAAATTTATGTATGACTTTCTTAGGGTCTTCTTTGTTGTCTAGGGGTTGTGAACTGTAGGCTGGTTGTCCTTTGCTTTATGTCTAAAAGCCACTTATGAGTGAGTACATATTATATTTGTCTTTCAGGGTCTTGGTTACCTCACTCAGGATGATTTTTTTCTAGTTCTGCCATTTGCTACTAATTTCTCCCAAAAAATTAGCACAAGATCTTTGCCATGGTTCATTGTCTTCCCATAATTTTTAATTTCATCAGTAGTGAAAGGCACTATAATCTCTGCTGGGTCTACTCTTGCTTGTTGACAAAGTCTCAATTTTCATTTTATAATCAATTCAGAGACTTTTTCGCATAAGTTTTTTTTTTAAGATTTATTTATTATGTATACAACATTCTGCCTCCATGTTCACCCGCATGCCAGAAGAGGGTACCAGATCTCATTACAGATGGTTGTAAGCCACCATGTGGTTGCTGGGAATTGAACTCAGGACCTCTGGAAGAGCAGTCAGTGCTCTTAACCACTGAGCCATCTCTCCAGCCCCTCATAAGTTTTTAATTTTTACTTGGTTTATGTGGTTAAAAGATCCATTCTAAGATAATATCTTCCCTCTGCATTAAAATTTCTGTAGGGGAAATTCTGGAAGGCAATATGATTAGAATACAATCAAGATTTGGATTCACTCTATCTACATGTATAGATTTCTCCTCAACGACAGTCAATTCTTTTTCTGCTTCAGCTGTTAATTCTCTGGGACTATTTAAGTCTTTGTCACTATCTAAAGTTTTGTTTAAATGAATTATTAGAACAGGTGTTATTCCAACAGCTGCTCATGGACTGGAAACAGTGCCTGACAATCTTTGATAGTAATTAAGAATCTGCAATTGGTCTCTCCTAATTTGTGTCTTTTGTGTTCTTTTTCTGTAAACCTATTTTGTTACCTAGGTAATTGACAGAATATCTTCTTTGCATTTTTTTTTTACAGGAGCAATTTATAATCCCCATTTAGGCAAAACTTTCGTTACTTCTTCAAACATTCTTCTAAAGTATCTGCATTTGAGTCAGATAACAAAATGTCATCCATGTAATGGTAAATTATAGATTTAGGAAATTGCTTACATATTATTTCCAATGACTAACTTACAAAGTATTGACATAGGGTGGGGGTATTGAGGATTCCCTGTGCGAGGATGGTCCACTAGTATCTCCTAGTAGGCTGAGAATTATTGTAAGTAGGCGCTATGAAAGCAAATTTTTCTCTGACCTTTTCTTGTAAAGGTATAATAAAGAAACAGTCTTTTAAATCAATAACTATAAGAGGCCATCCTTTTGGTAACAGAGAAGGCAGAGGAATTCCAGACTGTAGGCCATAGGTTGAATCACCTTGCTGACAGCTCTTAGATCTGTCATCATTCTCCATTTTTCAAATTTCTTTTAACAACAAATACAGAAGAATTTCAAAGGCTGGTTGATTCTTCAATAAGGCAAATATCTAGTTGCTCCTGTACCAATTGTTCTAGAGCCTACAGTTTGTCTTCTGTTAAAGACCATTGTTTAACCCTATGGGTTTCTAAGTTAACCATTTTAAAGGCAAGGTTGTTAGTATCTCTGAGGGTTTGCTAGTTGCTTTGTGTTCTTGTGTAGCCTGGATAGCTGGTGACCTTTGCTTATAATATCTTATAATATCCTTCCCAGAAACATGACTTTTTTGGAATGTAGGAATGTTAACCTGGGTATTCCATTGCTGCAATAGGTCATAACCCTAAAAATTCACTGCAATATTAGCTATATATGGCCTCAGCCTTTCTTTCTGTCCTTATGTCCCTATGCATTCAACCCACCTTGTGCTTTGTTTCACTTGAGATAGGGTTACAATTCCTAGGAATTAAATATCTAATCTACCTCTTGAAGAGACCAGTCTGGATGCCAAGATTCTAGAGTAATGATACTCATGTTCACACCCATGTATTTCCTCAATTACAATGTCATTTATATGTACTCTTAACTTTGATCTTTGATTATTTATAGAAATCTTCAAAATATACATTTCCTATTTCCTCTGGAGATTTTTATTCATCCTCCATGTCTATTCCATCATACACAACAGTATGGGTTTTTACAGTAGGCACTGGATTGTTTAATTTTCCTGGTGAGAAATGTTCTCCACAGTGACTGTAATGACTAGACCTTGTTTGACATGTAAGTCTCTGAGAGGTCCCCCAAGGAGTTTCCTGATAGTATTGGGTTGCCTTGTCTGTCTTTTGTTGACCTACATTCATTGGTCCAATGTCGTCCATTGCCACACCTCCTACATATAGAAAGCTGAGTTCTCTTATTCTTGCCATATCTAGAGTAGACATTACTCTTAAGAATTCCTTGCATACAGTCCCTTCTTAGATGTCCTATTCTACCACAATTAAGACATTTGGCGCCGGCGGTGGTGGCGCACCCCTTTAATCCCAGCAATCGGGAGGCAGAGGCAGGCGGATCTCTGTGAGTTTGAGGCCAGCCTGGTCTACAAGAGCTAGTTCCAGGACAGGAACCATAAAGCTACGGAGAAACCCTGTCTCGAAAAATCCAAAGTAAAAAAAAAAAAAAGACATTTAGGCATTTTGGTGTCTCCTCATACCATTAGAAATTGCTTCTCCTACCCAAGCCTTAGTTCTACAGTCAAATATTTCAACATTCATTGTATGCAAGATTCATTCATCCATTGGTGCTGATCTGACCTTTAAAGCCCAAGGATCTTATTACATTCTAAGTTGTCATTTTCAAAAGCCAAATATTCAATAAGTACTCATCTAGCTTCATGGTCCTATTTGTACAGCCTCAGTTAATCATTGTAAGAAGTTACTAAAGGATTTTTTCTGACTCTGTTTAACTCTAATATATGATTAAATTTTCTTTCTTAGTTTCTGAATCCTGTCCCAAGCATTTAAAGCTGCTGTGCTATATAGGGACAAGGTGTGTTCATCTTAGCGAACCTGTTCCTGAGGATTGGAGTAATGTCCCTCACCAATAATTTGATTTAGGAATTCTCAAATTCTTTTGCTTTCCCCCGTTGTTCTAAAATTTTGCATCATCTGTCAAATAACACTTCAAAGCACCTGAGGTCCATCTCCTACGTCCATTGAGATTATCTGAAGCCAATTATGTGTGGTTGCCTTAGTGCTTAAAGCCCATGTTTTCACCATTTACTGTACCAAAAAAGTACAGTATCCAATAAGAAACTATTGCTGGTTTAATTTCTTTTAGATCGCTCATACGTATTGGTTCCCATGCATATTCTTTGACTACCTTAGGGTACTTTGTGCCAGATGGTCTTTCTGAGGAAATTACTGGATATGCAGTTAAAACTCTGTGTAAGTAATCCCAGGTATTGACACATACTGATGAGGCTAAATCCTGTCCTTGTACCTTCTGTCCCTACTCATCAATTTCAATAAATTCCTCAATCTTTCAATTCTTTCTACTACTGCCTTTTGTAAAGTCCAAATCTCCTGTCCAGTGTTCTATTCTAATGCCCTCACTGAGGATTCCAAAGTATGAAACTTGTCCAGTAAAGATAATGTTCATCCTTGGACATAATTTTGATGGTGTGCATATTACCTTCCTGGAGAGATACCTTATCCATTAATCTATCATAACTTTTCAAGAGATTCTGATTGTTAAATTCAACAGCACAATTTCTTTCAGATAATTCTGTCAAATTGATACTATCCCTCTCCATAGTATTGATCTTCTCAACAAGCTGTCCATTATTAGTCTGTAAAGATTGTATTATTTCTAAAAGTGCCTCATTCTTGGTCCTATTATCAAAACCATTTTAATGAGATAATATAAAAAAAGAAAACTAATTCCTAGAATCAAATAAAGGGTTGTAGAAGGAAAATTGCATAAGCCTTGTAGAATACCATCCATAGTATAAGCAAAATAATTATTGAACTCCGAAATAGTTTGTTATCAGTAATTTTTGTAGTTTTTCAGATTGTACCTATCATAAGGCCATCACAATGAGTTGTAGCTATCATAATAATCGTTTTTGGCCAGCAGGCGTTGCAGTTGCAGCCACATGGGCAAAAGATGCTGGCAGCAGCAATAGCACAGTGTTGCTTACTTAGGCACTGAAAAATATGTCTTGTTTAACAAATTAAGTGCGGTTATTAAGGCAATCAAACAATTCTGAGAGTTGGAGCCCAAGAAAAAGAGAAAACCCAAAGTTTTCTGTCAGTGCGAGTTGTAGACTGTGTGTGCCACAGGGATCACAGGCAGTGGTGTACAGTCCGGTGTGTCGAGCAGCAGTGTGTGGGTCGTGAACTGGGGAGCACTGAACAGCAGCCTGCTGCGTCTGAGTGCTGGATGGAGCAGCTAGCAGGAAAGTCAGTGCACAATGTGCTATGTGGCTGGCGAACTCATCCCAAAAAGGGTGGACTGGTCCCCACATTCAGGCATCAGATGATGGCGGAAGTTACAAAATAATCCCACACTAGTTCAGAATTACATATAATAAAGGGTTATTTATTTAGGGGTAGACTCACAAATCACAGTCCTAGATCACAATACCCTGCACGAATGGGAAACAGGAACCGAATCAGCAGCTGGAAGTGAGAGCAAGAGTGCATGCTTTACAGCTGCATTTACAGTTTAAGAGACCACACCCAAGTGGGCTGGTATATTAAAGGTTTTCGGCTGAAGGAATTCCCACAGCAACATTGAATAGATGTTGAGAGAATGGACAGCTTTGTCTTGTTCCTGATGTCAATGGGATCATTTTAAGTTTCTCTCCATTTAGTTTGATGTTCGTTGTTGGCTTGCTGTATATTGCCAGCCTGGTGTGTGAATCAAGTTCCAGGGCAGCCAAGGCTATACAGAAAAACTATGTCTTTAAAAACAAAACAAAATGGCAGTGTGTGCACCGATGGCATTAAAAATGTGCCATTTACTGACTATCCCAACAATTTT
Source organism: Chionomys nivalis (assembly GCF_950005125.1). Taxonomy (NCBI): domain Eukaryota; kingdom Metazoa; phylum Chordata; class Mammalia; order Rodentia; family Cricetidae; genus Chionomys; species Chionomys nivalis. The sequence goes on along the minus strand of NC_080086.1, from coordinate 127,889,103 downwards.
CCTATAAAAGCTTCTAATATTGTTTATATTGTATGAATATGGGTGTTTTACCTGCAAATATATCTGCTGACAGAGTTTCTGTCCCACCTGGTCCTACAGCCATTCAGTACCAAAGAAACACACAGAGGTCTACATTAATCATAAACTGGTTGGCCTATTAGCTCAGACTTCTTATTAACTCTTATAACATATATTAGCCCATAATTCTTGTCTGTGTTAGCCACATGGCTTGGTACCTTTTATCAGCAAGGCATTTTCATCTTGCTTTCTCTGCATCTGGATGTTGCCTGCAGACTGAGCCTTTCCTCTTCCCAGAATTTTCCTGTTCTGGTTGCCCTGCCTAAACTTCCTGCCTGGCTACTGGCCAATCAGAAATTTATGGTCTTGTACCCTGTAAAGATTTGTTACTTGTATTTTAATTCAAAATATGGCATTTAAAATGTTTTAAAAACTTAGGACTTTTCATGACAAATGAGACACATCTGCTCCTGGCAGTACCAATTACTTACAAAAAGGGGGAGCATTGAAGAGGTGCCTCATGGAGTTTGTTAGCCATTGGGGCAAGAAACTGCTCTTACCTGGACTGCCTAATGTTATGTTGTATAAACCGGATATACAGGACCCACAGAGAAATAACTGCTAAACTTGCCTAAAGAAAGTGAGACCATCATTTGAGGTTCCTGATTCATGAATCTGCCAGACATTCTACAGAACATAAAAAAAGTGACTGACAAACTGCCATCAGGCAAAACTGACTTTAAAATTTCCTGCTTCATGAAAAAATCTGATGGATACCATGGGCCTGTAGACTAAAGATGGATGGATGCTCCAGTGATACAAACAACAACAACAAAAACAGAAAACAAACAAAAAATCTTTGGGTCACGGTCCAGGCAGCAAGATGTCTCTATCAATTCTAGAGTTTTGAAAGTTGCTTACAATATACTTCCTGTTTACTTAGGTAATATTATATTCTTCTGGGGTCTTTGATAGAGTTAAAAAATAGATAGTTATAGTCTTCATTAGTTATAATAAAAGATAAAATAGATATAAATATTGTAATTGTAAATATTGCTTAATACCTGTTTTGTTATATGTAATTTTACTATGTTAAAGTTAAAACCTTCCTTTTATTTAAACAAAAAAGGGAAGATTATGTGCGAAGTCCTTCTATATATGTGTTGTTTTTATTGGTTAATAAATAAACTGCTTTGAGCCTATAGCAGGGCAGAACAGAGCTAGGCAGGGAAAACTAAACTAAATTCTGGGAAAAAGAAGATGAGTTAGTCAGAAGCATGGAGTCACCACCAGAGACAGACATGCCAAAACTTTGCCAGTAAGCCACAGCCACATGGCGATACAGAGATTAATGGAGATGGGTTAATTTAGTATATGAGTTAGCCAGAAATACACTTAAGCTATTGGTCAAATGGCATTGCAAATAATATAGTTTCTGTGTGGTTATTTCAGGAGTCTGGGCAACCAGGAACACACAAGCCGACTCCTACTACATATGTCTGTCCACTATGTCCATCTCCTACAAAATATTTGGCGAAAATACAGCAAAACAAAAGATTCTTGTTCAAGCCCTATTTAGTGCTCCAGTCCCTTCCTGGCCCCCTTGTGGTTGTGTGGGGCCTTGCAACCAGATCTGACCAACCAGCTCAGAAGCAGTGCACATCTCTTCCAGGATGTATTTAATTGCCAATGTGACTTTCTTAGGAGCTATATTTTCCCTCTGGCACGGTGACCAATGACATCCGAGATGGCAGCTGTTCTGCTGGCCTTGGTTCCAGTGCAATGGTGATGCTCAGAGATCTCTTGCTAACCCCTTATGTAAGTGAAAAATAAATCTGTTATTTTAAACCATTGAGATCTGGGGTTGTTTGTTTTAACAACATAGAGGAGCCAGACATGACTGACAGACATTGACGTATGAAGGCAATTACAAATAACCAATGTGTTCTTTCACGTGGGAAAGCCAAATAAATGATTATGCATGCAGATTATAGATTATGCTGTTGGTAGTGTAAATCGCTCTTGAAGAATATTGAATGAGATAGGGAACAGCTCACCATAGAAAATTATAGAATGTATTAAATAAATGTATACATGAAATTATATAAAAAAAACTTTGCACAGTAATTGCTCAGTGGTATTGGTTATTGCAGTATAATTAGAAACACATAAATAATGAGCCATCTCAGATCTAACATGAGTTACGTTCTAGCTGAGGCAGTCCTAAGCTCTGGCTTGTGCTGTCTTGTAGTTACAAGGCAAGGGGTTCTGGGATGCCAACCTCATTTAACATACCTGCAGGGCATGATCAAGTCAGCAACTGACTTGAACATCTTGCCCTTGGTATATGAGAAGCTGTGGGTTTGGAGCTAAATGATGCCACAGAACCCACTGGCCAAAATTCCAGGGTTGCAAGCTGCAGGCAAGGATGTGGGAAGGGCCACCCACCCACACCTACTCACCGACTTGTCCTGAAAGCCCCTGGTTTACGCTGCAGATGCCTCAGCTGCTGACTGGAACCTAGCTTCTCCAACAGCTGATGCAGGGACCCGATGATGCACCCTGGAAGTGTGGGGGAGTAAAGTCTATGGAGCGAGTGTTGATCAACTGGACAGGTGGCCAGATGATGAGCGCTTCCTTGGAACTCAGGAAGAGAGATGTAATCACTCCGTACTGTCTCTCTACAGACATCCTGCAAGACCCGGCAGTGAGTTTCACTTGTCACCTGCTGTGGTCAGCTTTCTCACCCACCTTCTACTTTGTCACCTTCCTCCACAGGATCTGACTCCTCCAGCAAAGCGTGTGAAGGACTGGCTCGGAGAACCAGCAATGCATCGTCTGTTAAGTGACTCCTGTGTTCTACTCTCTGCCGTCCTTACTGCAGTATACAAACCTGTCTCCCCCCCCCCCCCGCATCAACTCCAGTCCATTCTAGGAAGAAGCAGAGGTGAGGAGGAGACACAGCCTGAGCACAACAATGGAGGTGCTAGTATATGACTGCATAAATCTTGGCAACGGTGTCAGGATTTTAGATGCCCTGTTACAGGCTTTCGACATACAGAGACAAGAATAGACTATATATATATATATATATATATATATATATATATATATATATATATATATATATATATATATATTCCACTTCTGAAAACCCAACAGTAGCTAGAAGGCTTGCTGGTCAAGCATGGATAGCTGTGCGGCTAGTTTGATGTCACCTTGACCCAAGCTACAGTCACTTTGGAACAGGGAATTTGGGTGGAGAAAATGCCTTCAGTAGATGGGTCTGTGGGCAAGCCTGTGGGGACATTTGCTTGACTGCTGGTTAGTGTAAGAGGGGGCACACATCACTAGTAGTGGTACCACCCCTGGGCTGGTGGGCGTGGGTGCTATAAGAAGGCAGTCTGAGGGCTGGAGAGATGGCTCAGAGGTTAAAAGCATTGACTGTTCTTCCAGATGTTCTGAGATCAATGTCCAGCAACTACGTGGTGGCTCACAATCATCTATAATGAGATCTGGTGCCCTCTTCTGGTGTGCAAGCAAACATGCAGACAGAATACTATATACATAGTAAAATAAATCTTAAAAAAAAAAAAAAAAAGGAAGACAGAGTAAGCCTCAAACAAGCAAGTCAGTAAGATGTTTCACAGTGACTTCTACTTCAGTTCCTGCCTCAGACTTCCGGCCCCGGCTTTCTAGGGGGCCAGAGTGTGACCTGAGAGTTGTAAGATGAAATAAATCACTTCCTCCCAAGTTCTTCGTAGTTACAGCGTTCCTCCAGAGCAACAAGACTCCTAAGGTAAGAGCTTTGCCATTGCTCTGCTGTGGGACGTTTCTCCGCTTTTCTGTATATGGCTCCAGACACATTCAAGCCATTACAAACCCAACACTAGCGATCAGCCGCATCTCCCTGGCGCAGGGATACGTTTCTGTTTCTCCGGGCCCCTGGCTGGCTGTCAAGACCTTCGGCTCTGGCATGGTCTGCACCAGCTCTGGAGTGGAGCCTTTTGCAATGGTCGAGCCAGACTCCCGTGTGGGTGTCCTGTTAGCTGGGAGCCACCTGCTCACCGACTCTTGGTCTGTCTTCACTTCCTGACAACTGAGCTTATGCGGGTAACTCTGGCCCTTAGGTACTGACCCTTGGCCTATGGCAGATCTTCTCAGCTCCCACGTCCTCCCTAGACTAGTAACCCCTAACTGCCTGAGCTGATTGCATGCAACTCTGTCCTCTTTTTTATTTTTTTTAAAGACTTTACCACTTTTTCTTGTTCACACCTAAGTAAGTAGCAACTAGATCAGACTGGCCACAGAGAGATCTGCCTCACCAGTGCTGGGATTAAAAGCATGTGCTTTTAATGTTACAGACACTGTAGCATCTATAAAGAATGTGAGTTTAGTTTCCAATGATCTTGTACTTGATGGAAGTAGACGCTGAGGAGGTACTTAAAATATGACCATGAAACTTAACAGAGGGCTCATGCATGTGAGAACAAATTCCATTTATAGAAATACCAGAAACAGTTTATTGAGCACCTACTGTATTGAGCACTACTACCAAGAACTAGTCTGGGAGTTTAAAAACGTATTTGATCATCAAAGCAGATGTGTGTGCCTCTTTGTACTTCCTTTTAGAAAATGATGAGATATTAAATTCGTTGAATTTTGTTGCCTGTGTGTGACAAGTTAGATGTGTTTCCCACAAGCTCATGTGTTTGAACACTCGATCCCTAGTGGGAGGCACTGTTTGGAGAGGCTGTGAGACTTTTAAGTGATGGGACCCAGTGGGAGGAGTGTGGATCTGGAGTAAGGGGCAGGTACTGAAAATTAGAGCCCACCCTCTCTCCTGGCCCCTGTTGCTCAGGTTCCTGGTCCCTTGAGAAGTGGACAGGAGCCTTTTACCCCGCCATCATGTCTTCCCTAGCATGATAGGCTAGAGAATAGCTGCTCAAACGTGAACCGAAATACATTTCTCCTCCTCTAAGTCTCTTCTGATCAGGTGTAGGGTCAGATCAATGAACAAAGCAATTATTACGTGCTGTGTGTTGTACAAGTCAATTAAGTGGGGCTGGTAGTGGCACATGCTTTTAATCCCAGCACTTGGGAGGCAGAGACAGATGGATCTCTGTGAGTTTGAGGCCACACTGGTCTACAGAGCAAGTTCCAGGATAGCCAGGGCTACAAGGGAAGCCCTGTCTTACAAAAACAAAACAAAACAACAACAACAACAAAAGTCACTCAATGCCTTGAATTCACTCGTCAGTCCTGTTACCCATTTCATAACAAAAATAACCATGGACTTCTTAATTATTAAATGACATTTATTTATTTATTTATTTATTTATTTATTTATTTATTTATTTTGTGCGTGTGTGTGCATGTGTGTGTACATGCATATGTGTGGGTGTGCATGCACAAATGTGCATGCCACAGTAAACATATGAAGATCAAAGAACAACCCACAGAAGCTTGTTTTCGCCCTGTACCTTGTGGGTCCTTGGGATGATGAGGTCATCATCTTTTGCATATGGTGCCTTTGCCCACTGAGTCTTTATAGACATTAATTTTAATGTGGATTCAGAACCTTATACTAGTGATCACCTCCCAAACTCGGGGGCATTTCTTGGCAATTGGGCACAGTCTGTGTTTGTTGAGAAAATGAGTAAGGCTTGCTCATACACAGTAACCTAGTTCAGGAATGGAGGCTTACATATTAGTTCATTTCTCCAAAAGGGTTTTGAAAACCTCAGGGCCATGTTGAGACCGTGGATTCCCCATCACTGCTATAAAGAACTTGAGAGGTGAGGAAGACAGCAGGGTTTAATTGGATGCTAAGTGCACACATGAAGAACCCAGCCTTCTTAACCAGCTTGTAAGTCTTCAGAGATTCCCCAAGTAATTGGGATTTCATTTATATCTGGGTTCCCAGGGATTTTCTTAGATTTATTTGATTTGATTTCATGTGTTCGTGCGAGTGCCTGCATGTCTGTGTTTGCCCCACAAGCATGCCTGATGCCCAGAGGAGCCAGAGGTGATCACCTACAACTGGAGTTATGGGCAGTCGAAAGCTGTCTGATGTGGGTGCTGGGAACTGAACCCGGGTCCTCTGAAAGAACAAAAAGTGCCCTTAATCTCTGAGTCAGCTGTCCCGGCACTAAACTTTACAAAGAAACTAAATTATCTATTGTTGTTGTTACCCATATTTACTATGTATTTTACGTTTACTATGTGCTTTAGCGAGTACAGTGAAATTCAAAGCTCAAGAAACCCAATTTTATTGAGAAATCTATTGATCTTAAACTAGCAAAGAAATCTACAAGACAGTTCGTGTATATTACTCTAACGATATTACATTCATATATATATATTAGCTAAAAACTATATGCATACCTTCAAAAACAATCTGGAATAAACAGGTTTTACTGCCAGTACCTATATAATCGAAGTCCCTGAATGAAGACAATAAACATGATGGTAACTGACACTGAATATACTGAGCACAAAGTCTGGATTTGCAGGCCTTGAGTACATTTGGTGATGTACTCCATACATTTTCACCTTTTTTCTTTTTAATATCTAAGAGTGGCTATCAAAACTTGGAGCTCCCGTGTCCCCACCATCACATTCGCACGCCAGGCCCACCCACCTACAGCACTGTGGAAAGAACAGAATTAATGGGTATTTCTGAAGTGGTCTAAATTTTTAGGAAGAAAGTCATTGCATAAGCCTTTCTCTTTTAGCAGCGTACGCAGATCCCCAAGGAGAAAAGCGTTCTGTCTCACTTCACCTATTCACCCCTGATGAAATCCTCCAACCCCCAAGTAGTTCACTGGAGGAACAATGCTCTTGACTCAGATGACAGCTATTTGCAAAACATTTCTTGAGACTTCCTGTCTTAAGACCTGTTGCCTGCAGACTAACCTAAATATTTGGCACTTTCGTGGAGTCCAGGCAACAGAAGGGACAGTCACGTTGGTCTCTCTCTGTGTTAATAACCCATTGATGAGTCATATTTACCAGTGTGGGAACAAGTACAAGGCAGATGATGGTTTACAAAGAAACAAGGACAGAACAAGCTAGGCCTCCCCATATCCTCTTCCTTCTCTGATCAAGACTATATTCTTCACAAACGCTGCCCCAAACCTCCAAGACCACAAAGCCATGTACTTCATTCGGTACCATAGCAGTAACTATCCATGTATATTCCAGTTAACTCTGGGGCTGTATAGGACCTAGAGCTGCCTGCATGAGAAGGCTGCTTGCCCCTTAATGGTATTTTCTAGAAGCCATAAGTTATTTTTATTTTCCTGCATTTGACAAGCGAGGGTTTTGATGAATCCATTGGTTGTAGTTGCCTGGGTAGCAGCAAGCAGAGTCCTGCCATCAGAAGGTGTTCTCAGACTGGTGCTGATGTTGTAGTTGCTGTTTGTTCCTCACTCCAACTCAATTGTTATAAGGTGGACTAGACCCCATATAGCATTGTTTTTGTTGTTGCTGTGTTTTTAGTTTTGTTTGTTTGGTTGGTTTGGTTTGGTTTTTTGTTTTTGTTTGGTTTGGTTTTTCGAGACGGGTTTCTCTATAAGAGTCCTGCCTGTCCTGGAACTCGCTTTGTAGACCAGGCTGGCCTCGAACTCGCTGAGATCCATCTGCCTCTGCCTCCTGAGTCCTGAGATTAAAGGCGTGCCCAACTATGCCGTTGCTGTTTTTAACATAGGGTCTTACTATGCATCCTAGCCTGTACTCACACTTCTCTCTGTCTCTCAGGGTCTGAGGTTGCAGGCATGTCTTTCTAGACCGGCAGCTTTTTGTTGAGTATTAGACAAGGATGGGAGAAAGAAGGGATGAAGCAGAGGCGTTGCAAATATCCCCATAGCGTGCCTCAGTGGAAGCATACCACCCCTCACTGTGAGTGATCAGTGTGTTTGTTCTCCAGCTAGCAGATGGCCAGCTCCAAACTCTTAATCAGCTCATTTAAGTTCTAGACGACGATGTCGCTCATTTGATAAGAAACGAAGAACGATATCCACCCTGCCAGGCAGCCCTGCAAATGGTGTGTTAGTGATATTGCCAGCACCACAGACATTTTTTTACTTGACCATTGCATTCATGTACAAGTCAGAGCAGAAGTTCGTGTTCCTCATGTCTTTCTAACGCCTCCTAAAATGGTGTGAAATCTGGTAAGAGATAGGTCTTGGGAACCTCTCAAAACAAGAGCTGACGGCTAATTAGCTGTGCATTCTCTGCTCCCGCTGGGAATCCTTTAAGATTCTGTAGACCTCTGGGAGATGAGACATCTCTGTACAATGAAGGGTTTTCTGTCCACTCATGCAAGGTGTGGACTGGAAGAACACCTCACCCTCAGGACTGATGCTCTTTTGCTTACAATAGCACAGAAGTTCAGCACCCTCTTGTGTTGTGGCAGCGGTGAGGAAGACATGTTGGTGCTTTTGGATGTGAAATATGTAAAAGAGATCTGACATACCAGTCTGGAGGCTATATTAATTTGGGTGATGGTGTTGGATAAGCCCTCTGAAGCAGGCTCTGTATGGAAGACCAATTTTATGCACACGGGCATGTAGACCAATCCCTTCTTCTACAGGGGCTTTCTGACCAGCTTCTTTGGTGAGCCACCAGCAGACTCCTCACACATGTAAGAGCTCAGAAGATTCTCTTTGCTTTTCCAAAATATGATGCATTCAGTTTTCTAGGGGCAGCCTCCTTGTGTTCTCTTTGCTACCAGTCTTCAGTGGAGCAAGGAGTGTGATAAAAAGCTGGTAGTATCCTAGGATCTGAGAAGTGGTACAAGGATGGTTGCTTTTGCTGGCAGAGGCTGCAGAGCTTGGAGCTGGCCAATGCACATACAGTACAGGTCTCAGAATCAGAACCCAGACAGGTGACTTGATTCCTGTGCCAGTCCAAACGCCTGGATGGAGACATCTTGGAGTGCTCATTTTTTTTTGTTTGTTTGTTCCCTTAAGACATGTTCATTTAAAGTTAATTATCTGTTGGGTACTATGCTAATTAGTTATAAACAGCTTGGCACAACCTAGAGAGAACCTCAGCTGAGGGATTGCCTAGATCATATTAACCCGTGGCTGTGTTTGTGAGGACCGGCCTGGCTGGTGCTTGATGTTAGAGGACCCAGCTCACTGTGGGTGGCACTATCTCCAGGTAGGTGAGTATGAACCATTGAAGACATCGAGCTGAGCACGAGCCAGTGAGCAAACCCACAGAAAGCGTGTTTTCTGCCTTGGTTCCTGCTCGGGTTTCTGCCCTGGCTTCCCTCAGTGATGAAGTATGACCCGGAAGTGTAAGCCAAATAAATCCTTTCCTTCCCTAAATTGATTTTGGTCAAATTGTTTTAGCACAAAAATAGAGAAGCAAACTAAAATGGGCACTATTAAAGGTTCATGTATGCATTAAAAAGGGGGGAACAAACATTGTCCTTTGCGGGGTTTACATTTGGTAAGGAGGAGACAATGGCCAAGGAATGTGCCAACAGGCAAGGGCATCCCACCAGCAGGCAGGCCCCTGCAGCAGGTTGATATTCCAGCTTGCATGGGCATGACGGTTGAATAAGCCAGTCAGTCCAGAGCCCATGTTTGTTCCCATTTCTCCCCTTGTGGACCAGGGGTCACGATGTCTGGGTTCAGATACCTTGAAAGCTGTTCTCGCTCCAGCATGGAAGATCTCTGGGCGTTTTTGATGGTGTCACATTTCAAAAGCCTGGTGCTCAAGCAGGATGACCGCTCCCACCATGAGCTCCAGTCCCAGGACCTCCTGGTTCTGGCCCAGCTCTGCCACCAGATGTAGATCCAAAAGCAGGGTGCTTAACCTCAGGGAATCCCAGCCTGTTCACCTGGAAAATGATTGGAGCTCATTTTAAAAATACAATATTTGTATTAATACGTTGAGAATTTCATACATGCATATAATGTGAACATATTTACTCCTTTTAGATCCACTTCCGATACTTCACCTCTTCCCAACTTCGGGTCCTGTTTTTTGGTGTGTGTGTGTGTGACCAACCCAACCCAGTTCGTGCTGTTCCTATAATCATGAGTATGGGACCATTCGCTGGTGCATCAGTTGACCTACCATGGGTTATGACTCTCCTTCCCCCAGAAGCCACCAGCTCCTCAGCTAAGGGTAAGAACTCGTGAGCCCCTCTCGCTCCAAGCTGGAATGGTGACTAGATTGATCTTGCATAGGAAAGCTCCTTTTTTCTTCTGATCATATTATTTAAAAAAAATCCCATTTCTTAAAGTGGTCTTAGCAATATAAATACAATGTAAAGTTCATGGTTAGAAAAAAATGCCTGGAACAAAAGCAGCTAAGCAAAGGACGGGGTTTGCTTGGCTTACACAGGCAAGTCACATGGAAGTGTGCGCTCTGTTTTGTTTATCTGCCTCAACAACCTCGTCCTTCACTGAGTACAATTGTGCGTTTCTTCCACACCCCCTTTCGTTTTCTCAAAAGTTTTAGGATCTCTTCCAACTGTTCTATCACAACTTGAGCTCTTTCCTTTTTTTCTTTTATAACCCCATATCAATGTTCTTCATGTTGTTTACCCATGAGAACCCAGTATGATATAAATTGTAAGTGGTACTTAACACCTATTATCTATTTTGCGTGATTGTTTCTGAAACCACATAACTTAATGTCATCACCTGAAGATGGACGCTGGAAAGAAATCCCACATTAGCTCAGAATTGAGAATAATAGAGGGTTATTTATTTAGGGGTAGATTCAGAAAAACAATATCCTCTGCTGGAACAGAGAATAGCAACTGAATCCCACAGCTGGAAAAGAGGCCCCATGTACACTTTACATCGGCATTTATAGTTAAGAGGTCATGTCCAAGTGGGCGGGTAACTTAAAGGCTACTGGCTGTAGGATTTCCTACAGCAATCACCTTTATCTGAAATGAAGGGAGAGTGATTCACCGAGGGTTGGGAAGTTTCCTTGAGATTGTCTTCTCCGGCTCCAAACTCATAAATGCTCTTCCAGCTAGCTCAACTGGTGTGAAGAGGGAAGCAACGGGGAGGGGGAGAAAAGGGGAGGAGGGAAGGAAGGGAAGGGGAGAGAAACCACCAGAAAAAGCATAGGAAAAATTAAACTCAGAAGCTACTAGTTTCACCCTCTTTCCTTGAAAAATAAAAAGTGTATTCAGACCCACGGAAAGTGTACAGTATTATAATTCATATTGTGAGCTTTAGTGAGACCACAGAGCTCATAAAAACAGTGCTTCCTGTTTTCATCATCACAATGTTATTATCTGGGTCTATTTAGGAAGTGGTAGGATGGCGGCAGCTCTCCAATCTTTCATCTGAAGTTAGATACTGGGTCCAGGGTCAAGGGCAGGGCAGGTGGCCCCCGTGGCTCAAGGTCGAAGCCTGCCTAAGACTAACCCAAAGGCTCAGGTCCCAGAAGAGGTGAAAGTTAATTCACAAATTCCTTGGCGATAAATCCTGTCTCTTGACTTCTAAATAGCCCATTCTATTTTCAAGTAAGGTCAAGTTCGGAAGCTGAATTCAGGACAAGAAAGATCCAATAATACTCTTGGCTGGAAAGGCTGCCATTCATCAGCAGACCACATGCCTGGGTGCTTGCCGGCTTACCTCGATTCATGACCATTTTGGGGAAGGTATGATGTCTGTCTAAAGCCCCGGCTTTGCTCCTGAGGCTCCGGTGCCCCAGCCAGAAATTGTGGGCAGTTGATCCTCGGTGGAGGTAACCTCTGCAGGGGCAGCTTTAGCTCCACGGCGGCGGTTGCCAAGAGGCTTTACACTCAATCACATCCATTGACAAGCTGGAAGCTGCTAGGTCACTGGCTGAAAGCCTCAGTGAGGTTATTTATGAGTTGCTACAACTCCGGGACTTTGTTTCATGCAAAGATCTGAAGGACTGGAATGGTTTTATTCAGAGAGAAGGAGATTGGAAAGAGCTGTTGGGTACTTACAAATTCTTTCAGTTACAATGATCTTGAGCAAATAGTTACATAAGTCTATTCAACTTCCAGGATCTCGCCCTCCCCCTGAGCCACTTCCATGGAGTAGCATGCCCCCACCCGCAAGCATTCTGAAATGCATAAATCTTGCAGGCAGCTTCTCCATCTCATCCCTTTAAGACCAGCTTGCCAAAACTGAGCAAGGACTACCTGTCAGCTGACGTTACCGGGTGCTGCTCTTCCTCTTTGGTTTTTTAAAATAACAACTACTAATAGACATAGTAATGTAGAAAGAGGGAACCTCATTGGGCCCTCACCCCTAGACAAAGAACTACAATAACTGAGTGCCAGGAAGGCAGAGGGCATGGAAGGGGTGAGAGGGAGGGAAGGGAAGAGAGGAAATGACGCAGTGCACCTTAACTTTAAAAGGGTTCCCAGCAATGCCAGACCCAAAAAGAGGAACATGGGATGTACTCACTCATATTTGGTTTCTAGCCATAAATAAAGGACATTGAGCCTATTATACGTGATCCTAGAGAAGCTAAATAAGAAGGTGAACCCAAAGAAAAACATATAGGCCTCCTGAATATTAACCTTCATCAGGTGATGAAAGGAGACAGAGACAGAGACCCACATTGGAGCACTGGACTGAAATCTCAAGGTCCAAATCAGGAGCAGAAGGAGAGAGAGCACGAGCAAGGAACTCAGGACCGCGAGGGGTGCACCCACACACTGAGACAATAGGGATGTTCTATCGGACATTCACCAAGGCCAGCTGGCCTGGGTCTGAAAAAGCATGGGATAAAACCGGACTCGCAGAACATAGCGGACAATGAGGACTACTGAGAACTCAAGAACAATGGCAATAGGTTTTTGATCCTACTGCACGTACTGGCTTTGTGGGAGCCTAGGCAGTTTGGATTCTCACCTTACTAGACCTGTATGGAGGTGGGTGGTCCTTGGACTTCCCACAGGGCAGGGAACCCTGATTACTTTTAGGGATGATGAGGGAGGGGGACTTGATGGGGGATGGGGAGGGAAATGGGAGGCGGTGGCGGGGAGAAGGCAGAAATCTTTAATAAATAAATAAATAAATGAAAAATAAAATAAAATAAAAGGATTCCCAGTTCTAAAGTAAGCCCTTTTCTGTTCTTATTTCCACCTTAAGCACTTTGAGCGTGTTGTATAGCGTTTGCTTTTGTAGGAATGATCTCTACAACCTTTCCATCGCTGATGTAAACCTCTACACCCTCAAACAAAGGCCTGGGTTTCCCCTCCCCCACCCTGGTCATCCTGCCACCCCTGTTCTGCTTTCTAGAAGCCTGAGTATTCACACAGAGAGCACAGAAGCCAGAGAGGGAGATAGCTCCCATGACCTTGGTGTTATAAATGGTTGTGAGCTGCCACGTGGGTGCCAGGGACCAAACCTGGGTCCCCTGGAAGAGCGTCAGTGCTGCTTGCGTGGTCTCTCTCATACCTTGCTGTGAATCAGACCACACAGCGTAAGTCAGGGGTTCTCAGCCTTCCTACAACCCTTCCGTAGAGTTCCTCGGGCTGTGGTCACCTTCAGTCACAAGTTTATTTTTGTTACTATTGTGACCCACAGTTGAGAACCTCCCTGTAGGTCTTCCCGTGTCTGGATTAGCATAGTGTTCTCACAGTTCATTTTGTAGCTTGTGGCAGGATTTCCTCTTTGAAAGACTGAGTAACACTCCATGGCATCTACAGGCCACATTTTGTTTACTCACCTGTTGGTGAGCATTCAGGGCGAGTCAACCTCTTGACTGTTTTAACACTGACATGTGAGTGTCCAAATCTCTTAGAAATCCTGTTTGCAGTTCTTCTGAGTAAATTTCCAGACGTGGGGTTGCTGGCTCGCACGATAATTCTACTTTAAAGTTTTGGGAAACACCATACTGTGTCTGATAGCTTTTGTGTGCTTTATGCTTCCACCAACCTCCAGTCCCCACTTCTGCGCGGCTCTGCTGGCTGTGCCATCTGCACTGGTTCTATTAAGAGCAAACGAGCCAGGCAATTTCAAGTAATTCAATTAAACAGTCTATCAAATCAGTCACGTGTGTTGTTATCTTTCTGACATGGATTTATTCCTTATCCCATACAGAAAACTCTCCAGCTTCACACACACACACACACACACACACACACACACACACACAGAATCAGCATACACCGACCTCTGATGCAGCACTTCAACAATGACAAACACTATGGGCACCAAGCACATGTATGAGAAAGTTCATACTTTTTTGCCACAGCACAAAGCTAGAGACTTTGAGTTTTATCAGTGGATAAACAAACCACAGTTTAGTTACACAGCACAGTGCTAAAGAGGCACGAAAAGTGAGCTTCTGCTGCTGTGACTACACACATGAAGTTCACACAGACCGTGTCACGTGTGGAGGTGAGATCCAGAGTGCTATGCGTGGCAAGAGTCTGTTTGTATCAAGTTTTAAATGGGGAAACTGTAGAGCGAGGTTAGTATGATTCCTAGCATTGACTAGTAGGGAGCAGAATTCTTTGGGATTCACCAGTTTGTGGTGGCGCATGCCTTTAATCCCAGCACTTAGGGGACAGAGGCAGGTGGATCTCTGAGTTTGAGGTCAGCCTGATCTACAGAGTGAGTTCCAGGATACAGGACAGCCAGGACTAACCAGTGAGACCCTGTCTTGAAATATCAAAAAAATTATTTGGGAGTCTATATGTCATTTCTCTACCTGGATAACAGTTGCATGAGTATATGTATATGCTTGTGAAAATTAATTATAATATGAAGTAATTTAAATCTGTATGCTTTTCTTATAAAAGTTATAATCCCAAGGAAATAAAAGACTAAGTCTTAGCAAGAAGACCTATTTGTTCTAATAAAAATATCTAATACCAAAAAAAAAAAATCAACTAGCAAATGAATTTGGGAAGTGTTGGAGAAAGAGAAAAAAATTCCAAGCTTAGAATTGACATGAACTTTCCAACGGGTCAGAGAAATGGGGGTGGTGCAGAGACCGATATAACAAACTTATTCACTCTTCTGAAGCTTACACCCCCCCACACACCAACCCTAACCCTAACCCACCCTCTCCACCCCCAGCAGTCAACTGGCAAGTGAATTGGCAGTGTGAAGGTTATTTGCCGGCCCCTAACTTACTCTAAATGTATCCATTTTAAGAGCTAAGCTCCATCACTCAGCTGTCATTGCCAGCAGCCGACTGAGGCTTCACCTCCAGTTTAGATTTGCAGCTCTGCAGTGTTGGGCGTTCAGTGGGGGTTTGTTTGTGTTCATTCAGATTGCACCGAGGCGATCCGGTGACGTCAGGGGAGCATTGGAAAGCAAGCGACCGCTGAAAGATTAGTGTGCTACATAACTCAGCTCTAAATAGATCCTGTCAACTCTTCAATATTAAAGAAAGTGCTGCCTCGTGAAGTCACCCTAATTTATAGGTAGGGCTCTTTATTAGTGATAATAACAAGACTCTGTCTAGATTTCAAGATATAAAATAAGCCATACAATAAATCCTAGTTTAATTAGCCTGTGTTTTCCATTGTAAAAGGCCTTGGCTACTAGAGCTTATCCTCAGATAGACAATTAAACGGCACCGGCTTTCTCCCGGATCAGAAAATACACACAATAAAGGCAGACTTACTCTTGGTGTGTGGAGCCAGGTGCAATCAATGTCTCTTCTCTCCGCACCCTGTCCCACCACTGGCAACCATCACCTACACAATTATAGCCTCTCCACTGTCCCTGACGCCGTGCTTGCCTTACTGTGTCCCTGGCCAGGTCATTAGAAATGGGTCCATAAATTTCTAAATCAGATCCTAACTCTCGCAAAATCTACCAGAAAGTTTATCTTGTTCGAAATAAAATCCAAAGTCCTTATAATGAATTAGGACCTCTTATTTCGTCGACCCACTAACCCGGCTCTCCCTAGCCAACTGGCCCATACTGGTGGGCTAGTCCCTGGATACCTATGCCACAGTGACGCTAGCATGCTGCTTCCTCCGTCCCTCTCTCCAGTCATTTTGGAGAATTTACCACCGTTATAGACCCTTAAAGCAGTATCTAATTTTTAGGGTTTTTTTTAAAGAAAAACAAAAAAGAAAAACTTTGGTTTATTGTACTTTTCCACACTTTTTAGATATAAATGTGTTACCGCCTCTAGTCCGCGAGCGCCCCCTGCTGGACAGAAGCGACAGTGATTTATTAACACGTCCCTGCCTTCTAGTTACCCTCCTAGGTACGTACATACATGGCCTGGGTGTGCAGTACATACTTACGGATTTATCACATAAGAAATGATGTCACAAACAAGGAAAGAAAATGAGACTTTCGGGCATTTTTAATTTAGGAATGGGAATCAGATTTTCTAGGTTACAGCTTTTCTTCAACAGTCAAGTTTCCGTGAACAGGTGTTTATAACCATTTAAGATGCCCTGACATGTCTGTGAGGCCCCACTCAGCTTTGATCCTACTTGTAATAATAATTTGGTAGATTAGCATGTTTTTGTCTCCCAGACTCCGTGAGAAACAGCAAGCCCGCCTATACCAGGATCACAAGGCCGCTGGCATGGCTCAGATGGAGCAAGGGGCTCCTTGGGGTTTCTTGATATCCGCCATCTGCTATGATTTCTCCTTCCTTACCGTTCAGATAAACATAAGGACTCACAATAATGCCTGACGGTCTACACCAGGGGACAGCGAACTGTGACATATGTACCAAATCCACGCCAGCTGCCTGTTTTTGTACAGCCCAAAAGTTAACAGTAATTTTTGCATCGTAAAGCATTGAAAGACAGAGGAAAATGTGAGCTGGGAAAAGTTGCCCATGATACTTTGCACGACGGGTCTGGGTGGATGGGCCTGACTTTGGGAAAGGGAATGGGATCTCTGAAAATTAGCCAGGACACACATGAATGCGGAGACATCACTTTGCTTTTCTCACACAGGCGGAAGGGAGTGGCTTCTGCCACGCCCAGGGGGCATGACCCTGGTACAAGAGATGGAATCCTTCCTGTGAATAGGAACCTTGAGCTTCAAAACTGAAAAGAAAAATGTAAATAAAGCAACTTTTTTTTCCCAATTATTATAAGGTACAACTTGGAAAAGAGGAAAATAATCTCTGTGGTATTGGACTAAATGGCTCCTGGTGGAGACAGCACCAAACCAGAGTCAATAATTAGTTTCAATGTTGCAATTGTAGAATTTCTGGAAGGCTAATGGCTAAGTTCTCAGTTGCCTCTTGCAGTGCTCTCCTAAATAGACAGGGAGCAAAAGGCTGCACTGTGTTCTGAGTTCAAGTCCTTTGGGGGCAATGGAGCCATGCCCCTGAGAATGATTCTATAAGCCTGATTGATAAGAACTTTGTGATCTAGGAGAGTTGGAATGTTGCAGATCCAGAGACAAATTTATCTTGTGTTGTCTTTAAGCCCCTTTAGAGCCATTCATTACCCACTTCTGGGTCTGACCTAACATCCTGTGGCCATCAGGTGGAACCTTCTGGAATGCAGACTGCCGGCTCTTTCGCCAGCCTCAGACCTGAAGGGCATGTTTCTAGACACGTATTTGAAAAATGCCTTGATTTATGACTGTTCTGCAACTATAAAAAATTTTGCAAAATTGTTTTTCATGTTGGAACACATCATTTGGGGTAACTGGGATGCATGTCCCTAGGCCACAGCCACTCATATTTGGCTTCGGGATAAACAAACTCTTATTTCTTTTGAGGTGAGAGCTGGATTGTCCATTGAGAGCGCTCAGAATCATGGCCAGCCACGCTCCATGATCACATGTCTCCCTTTGTCCTGCCTCCTGCTCAGTGACTGGAACATGGAAGATGGGGGTTGAGGCTGCACAGTTAACCTGTTAGTCTTGAGCTTTTTGTAAGAGCAAACTGTGTTATGACTTGTTGAAGTCAGTGTCTTTTGTTCTCTGATACAGAAATGTATCCCGAGTGAGAACAGTGATGCTGCATGTGGTATTGAGTCTATGCGATCAACGCAAGAAAATCAGGCTTTAGCCTAAGATGAAAGCAACACCTTAGCCATTGCCCAGGCTACACGCAATATTGTACTCACACATCAACTCGGAGGCATAAAAACATTCAGGTATGTTTCCTTTGGGATGTGTTACAGTTTCTCCAGTGAGCAGTGACTCATGTATGTAGGACAGCAATTATCCAAAAGATAAGAAATCACAAGTGTTGGTGGAGTTTCTGAAGAATGGGAACCTTGGTTCTCTTAATGGGAAGATGATTTAAAACAGCCATTATGGAGGATCCTCAAAAGTTAAAATAAGAACTATGATATGATCTAGCTAGCCGTTCTACTTCTGCACACATACTCAGAGTAAAGGAACTCAATACCCCCCAAAAGATGCCTGTAGCTTACCCTCATCCTAAGACAGCTACACAATCACCTAATACAGAACTGGCTTCAAAGATCGTTGGTAGATGAATCAATTTTAAGTGCAATTTACATATCTATGTATCATTCCATTACCGTAAGAAAAGAGCCCCATCATTGGAAAATATGGGTGAGCCCCGAGGGTGTTGACTGAGGTTTCTGTCCTGCCTGGTTCCTGGAGTCATTAAGTCCCAAAGAATTCACACAGAGGTCTACATTAACTATAAACTGATTGGCCCATTAGCTCAGGCTTTGTATTAACTCTTATATCTTATATTAACCCATTATTCTTGTCTATGTTAGCCACATGGCTCAGTACCTTTTTCAGCGAGGCAGTCACATCTTGCTTCTTCTGTGGCTAGTGAGGACTACAGAGGAATGGGCTTCCTCCTTCCCAGAATTCTCCTCTTCTCATTGACATGCTTCTACTTCCTGTCTGGTTGTCCTGCCTATACTTCCTGCCTGACTACTGGCTAATCAGTGTTTATCTAAAATATAATTGACAGAATACAGACCATGGTCCCACACCACGAGGGCATTGTATGAAGAGAAATAAGGAACACAAAAGAGATAAATGCTTTTATGTCCTCATTCAAATGTGGAAGCTGCAAAAGTTAAACCCCTTGAGCAGACAGTAGAAGAACGATATCAGTAGTGGGGGCAGGGAGGAGGTCATGCTAAAGAAAATGGGGTAAAAGGTACAGATGATCAAAAGGTATAACTTCAATTCCAAGGTGAAAAATTCTGGGAGCTGACATGTAGGATGGCAGCTGTGGGTTATAGCACAGCTCTGTGACCTTGCGATTTGCTGAGTGCATCTAAGCATCCTCAGCTCACACCCACACTCACACACACACACACTCACACACACACACACTCACACACCTGCTCGCGCTGGCTGAGGGGGGAGGGGTAAAGAATGCTGTCCATGGTTGGGCGTTAATAGCGTTTGTTTATTTGATGGTGACAGTTGGTACATCCGTAGCAGTGTGGTTCTAATCGCTTACTTGCAGAGATTATTGTCTTGCCCGTCCTCCTCCATGGGTCGTCACAGCAACCATAGGAGGCAGAACTTTGTGGATCATGTGTCCCTCCGTATTTATGAAGGAAGGAGGGAACCTGTGCGTGAAAAGTGAGTGAGCGATAAAGGTGCCTTGTCATGTTAGAGGGGGGCAATCAGATTGTTCACACACACACACAAACACACACACAATGTGTGTGTGTCACGCCATGATGCTGGACACGTTCGGCACACAGTCTTGTTCCTTATGCCTCAGAAAGGTGTGGGGGATGGGTAAGACAATAATTTATACTTCAAATTTTTAAATTAAAGCTTGAACTTTATGTTCACTTTTATGTAAGAAAATAAGAAATTAGCACATTCTTTGTTGTTCCAAATGCTGCCTTCTTAAAAAAGGACTTCTTTAGCAATCCCCTCTCCTCCCTCCCCAGTCCTCTCCTCCCCTACCCCCTCTCCTGAAAGGACAACCTCAGGTGTCAGTCATGGGGAGCCATCCACTGTGTGTTTTGAGACAGATTCTCTGTCCCGGAGCTCCCCACTTAGATCATCGAGTCCCAGGGAGAACTTTGCCTATCCTGAAAGTGTTGTTTTTCCTTTACCCTCTGTAAGTGTGTAACTCAGAGCGAGCACCCACCCCCAGACTAGGAGACTATGTGAAGGTGCACAAAGCAAGCAGTGACTGGCTGGTGGCCTCCCTGTGCCCCTGCCCTTGTGTGTGTGTGTGTGTGTGTAACTTGGGAAGCCATTCCTCAGAACGCCATTTATTTTGTTTCTCGAGATAGAAATTCTCATTGGCCTCGAACTCCTTACATTAGTTCAGTCAGGCTCCCTGGCCAGAGAGCCCCAGGGGCTGGCTTTTCTCCACCTTTCCAACACAGGACTTACAAGCTCTGGGGAAACAAACTCAAGGCCTCATGTTTCTATGGCAATCATTTGACTGACCAAGCTATCTCTCCGGTCACAACCTTTGAATAAATTTCATCAAAAGGTTTCTGTAATCCTGTTGTGTATTTAGGCCAAGATTATAGATGTTTCGGGGAAGGAGGAGAGAAGGGGCTCAATAGGGAGAAGCAGGACTTAACAACAGGGGGATAAAATACAAAAGTCTGTAGAAGCAACATGTTCATATACTACAGTCCGCTTCAGACCTGTTCTCCCACTGTTTCTGCTTTTATTCCCACCTGAATGTTGCCTAGAAAACTTTGTAATATATTTTCGATTTATAATAAAGCAAATTTCCTGATAACCCCTACTCCAGTTTTCCTAGCATTCCCTCATGTTTTCATTTCTATTTGATCTTTGGGGTCATCTTGATAAACTCCACAGATAATCCTGATGGGTTCTTTCCAAGTGGGATTGCATACATTTTACAAATAATTAATTTAGAGACAGTTAGGACCTTTATAATATTGTCTTCCTGTCATTCCAAAAGAGCGTCACTCTATGCATTTATTCTATCTTTATTTCTGACCTTTGTAGAGTTGCATGTGTGTGTGTGTGTCAGGTCTGGCCTGACTTGTCTGTACGGTTCTGAGAAGGAGAATGTGAATTGAGAAAAGAAATAGAACCAGACAAGAGACAGAAGAGTCTTCCAGTGACTTAAGATAAGGACTTCCAGTTAATACTGTAAAAAAAAAAAAATCTAAAGGGGGCACAAAACTTCCATGATACAAAGAACAAGCAAGTATAATTACTTCCTTATATGTCAAAAAACCTAGTAACTTCACCCTAAGTCAAATATCCTGCTGTCTGGCCTTTGAGGAGCAAGGCATCCAGTAGCTACACCTTTGGTCAAACATCCTGTTGTTCATCCTTGAGCAGCAAGAATAAGTTTGAACTCTCTGACCTTTAATCAAGATGGAATGGGTTCAAAACTGTGGGTCCTCGCGCGTGCGTGTGTCTGTGTGTGTGTGTGTATGTCTGTGTCTGTGTGTGCGTGTGCATGTATGTGCATATGCTTGTGGAAGGCATAAGTCAACACTGGATTTCTTCTTCTATTGCTCTCTCTCTCTCTCTCTCTCTCTCTCTCTCTCTCTCTCTGTCTCTCTCTCTCTCTCTCTGAGATAACAGCTGACCAATGAACTCCAGGGAGCCGCCTATCTCCATTTTCCAGCATTCGTGTTACAGACATGTTGTACTGGAGAGTTTATTTATTTTTATTTTATACATATGTCAATTTTGATTTCATGTATGTCCAGGTAACTCATGCATGTAGTGCTCACAGAGGCCAGAAGGGTGAACTTGATCCCCTGGACCTGGAGTTAAAGGTTTGAGCCGCTGTGTGGGAGCTGGGAGTCAAGTCTAGGTCTTCTGGAAGAGTAGCCAATGCTTTCAATGGTTGAACCGTTGCTCCTGCCCTCTGCACTCAGTGTTTCGTGTGGTGCGGCAAATCTGAACTCAAGGTCCCCATGCTTGTCCAGACTCTTCACTGACTGAGCCATCTCCCCAGGCCCTGTGCAGCTATTTTTAAACTGATATTCTATACGTCCGTCTTATACTTTTCTTAGGAAGTTCATTACTTGATGATTTTTATTCTTGTTGCTGTAATTAGAGTCTTTCTGTGGTTATATTTCCTGATATAACTCTTGTCATATTTCTTTATCTGATAAGAAAGGTAGAAGGTATATGGAGAACTAATTAGTCCCCTGCTTGGATGCTAGCTATGGAATTAAGAAGCAACACTTTGTATCCTTTATCTTCTGGATCCACAACAACTTCTCTTGAAGCATAGATACTCCTATCTCTTGACCCATACAGAAGAAAAATGAGAGTAAAAGAGAGTATGAGGAAAAATAAGTCAATTAATGGTTAAAATATTATTCTATTGTGCTATATATAAGGTGTGCATCTATGGAAGCAATATGCTAAATAGGTCATTTTTTAAATGCTTTATATTATATGACCTCTAAGGACAAAGATCCACTCACTCAAAGAACAATATAAGATGTGTCCTTTCTGTAGTGCAACACACACAAACACACACATGCCCAACACACACAGACACAATACTCCTCTGTAGTTTCCAAATTTTTGTCAATTAATTAATTCTACTTTGGGGATTAAAAAAAAAGCATTAAGGAGAAAACCTGAGATGACTTGAAATAAAGCAGAGAGAAGAAGGGAACCTTCCGTGCTTTCACAAAGAGTATTTGACTTCAAGGTAAGGTGTGCATCAGAAACTGAAACCTGACCACCTTATGATCCCTGTGATTGCAAATGGGCAGAAGAACAGAAAGCAGATGAAAGGGGGAAACAACCACATAAAGAGTTCAGTATGATTCTACATAGGGAGGGCTCTTTGATAGCCAGACAGGCCAGGGCTATCGGCTGCTTTGTTGATCTTTGGTTTTCAATAAGAGGGGCCATTTTCAGAATGAAAAGCGCAGCCCTCAGCAGCCTAGAGGAGGTAATACGCCAGAGCAGGTGATCTCTGGGATCAGATGACTGAAGCGCAGAAGAAACCTGTCAATGTCTTGTCAAGGCAACTTCGGGTAGGAGTTTCAAGGTCACAGCCGATGGGAGGAATGTCCCAGGCTGTAGAAAGACAGGAAGCCTGAGCGCCAAAAAGAAGAGCATTGCAACAGACAGATGAGCTGGGTATTCCTTCGAGGGGGAGGGAGAGGAGTAGCCAGGGCTTTTAAAAAGTGGCCCTAATCCTTTTAAAATGGTAGCGTGTTAACTTCTAAGTCCATGAGAGAATAGCCCTTGCCCTCCTCTAGCTGTCCCTTTCTACCCATTAGACTAGCCAGTTGGCGAGTGCATGTGATAATCTTGAAGGCTCATCTCCACTGCACTCAGAGCAAGGTGGGGCGGCTGGAGGCCCACCCTGCTCTAGCCTCAGAGCTCAGTGGAGCAACCTGCATTTCTTCAAGGGCTGTTGTTGGCTAGACCCTCTGCAGGTGTACCAACGATTGTCACATTTTCCAAGACATTCCCAAGGGAAAACAGGTCACGGGTGCTCTTGCAATCCATGGCAGTTGAGGCCTGTGGGAACTGAAGCAGTTTAACAGTCAAATAACTCTTCAAGACCAACAGGGAATGACTTAAGAGCTTACTGTGGGAAAGGTTGTCTTGGATGGCCATGTACTTACTGACTCTTTCCTGGGCATAGGTATCAGATGCCGAATGTCCTTTCTGGGATAGTGTCGAGGCCTTTGATGCACAGGAGAATGGATGTGTTCTGGGGCCTCTTGTGTCTTTACATATCCTGCTTCTGTCAGATCTGTCAAAACTTGGAGAATCCAAAGGGCCTCTCGGGAGGAACTGAGACCTAACTTTGAACCCAAACAAGGCAAGAATTTTAAGAAGCAAAATGCAGAAAGCAGCCCAACTTATTGCACCTCATCTCACTGAATGTCTGCAGGGCAAGCGGATTAGATGGGAAAGGAGCGAGTCCTAGAGGGATATACAGGTGTTCCGTTAGAAAGACAGCAGCAGACATTCTAAATCCTCACGCTGGGAAAAGAAATAACCAAAATGCTCCTGAATACTAATAACTCCATTCATAACACAACACCTCCATCCACAGAATTTCAGGAAAGAATGAGTAAGAATGAACAGACCACATCCTATCAGGCCCCGTGCGTACCAGAGAATCTCCAGTCCCACGTGTCTCGTGTCCTGTGCTCTGCTGGGAAACGTTCTCATATCCTGATGAAGGCTGTAGAGTATGAAATGAGGTAAATTAAGTGTGAACTCGTGGCAACCATATGACCTAGGCAGAGGTTGTGCAGATTTTATGAGCATAGGAAAGGGAAGAGCAAACACTTTCTCAGGCTGAGGAAGGGACGCCCCTGAATGAGGTCTATCATAGCCTCAGCTCTGAAAACAAGAACTGCTGTTGCGTCTCTGGAAGTAATAATGGCTCCTAAAATTGTGACTGAGTTCTTTCCACCAACCTTTGACAACCTGACTCCTTGACGGTGCTTTTACTTGTTTAGTTAAATGGTTTTCTCTTCGCCCTTGTAGACGGACAGCGGAGGCTTTTGTTACATTCACTCACTATCTTCTCACAATCCTTCCTCTGACTGGAAACCCTCAACATTATAGTGCTCAGAGCTAAGTTTCCCAGCTAGGCTTGGAGCGTAGAAGCAGACACGTGGGCACCAATCCAATATGCTCATGCAGAAATCCACTTTATGAAAGAACACAAAAAGGTGGAGATTTTGTTGTTTTATTTCTCTGGTTGGGGTAAAGAAGACAAAGAGCTATAAGGCCTCCTTGAAGCAAGAAGTGGTTTACGATCTGGGGGCCAGGCCTGAATGCCCTCAGTTTGAGCTGCACACAGCATGGAGGCTACGCTGTGAAGGGGGAGCTAGCCTGGCAGTAGTTTCTGCAGGGACAGTGGTGAGGACTTTGTGTAGGCGACCTGGCTCTCCTGATGTTTCTGTGGGCCTCTCAAGAGTTCCTACAAAATCCATGTCTTGCCTAAACTAGTGAGAGTGGATTCTATTTCTACCACCGCGACTCTCTGAAGATCTTATTGACCTACTTTGACCTCGTCTTCTTATGCCTTGGGCCTACCACATGTCATGGAGGACCCTGATTCTGGTTTACACATCACAGACTCAGAACCTGTGGACTATTTACACTACTTCCCACAACAGTGAGTTTTCTCTTGTCTTCATCTCTTAGCAAATATGCCATGTATCTCCAATGTATCCTTCACCAGTGGGTGGTTTTGCCAACAGGCAATGAAAGATAAAGCAAACAATCATAGATGTGTCTCGTCCTCTGAGGCAATACGCATAGATGAAAGTGTGCTTTGTATAAGGCAGCATTTCCCCCTTTCTTTTCAAAATTGCCTAACACTTTTTAAAGATGTTTATTTATTTGTGGAGTATGTGTGTGTGTCATGGTGTACGTGTGGAAGTCAGAGAACACCTTGAGGAAGGCAGTTCTCTCCTCCACCGTGTGAGTCCTGGGAAATTCAGCTCAGGTCATAAGAGCTGATGGCAAGCAGTTTACCTGCTGGGCCACCTCACTGGTCCCTAGATCGCTCTCTCTTATAGGGTAAAGATCCACCCTCAAAGAAGAAAAAATACAGGTTAAAAATGCAGACCCAAATACATCTGTAGACTCCTTAATGGCAACAAAAGACTATTTAAAATGAAATCAATAAGTTAGTCACTGGCTTCATACGCAATACCAAAAGCCCGGGTGGTTATCTTCATGTGAGTCTCTGACTGCACGGGTTGCGCAGTATCTCGTGATCTCTGGTTAACCTCAGTACAGTGTTACATTCGAAGGGACCACAGTTTAATGGGATTTTAGAGATTTTGGATTGCCTAAAAGTAATCGAATGACCCAAACAACTCTTCCAGATTTATAACTGTGAAACTTAAGAGAGCATTTCTTGGATTGCACCATGTACATTTTAAATTTTTCTCACTGCTTATTTTTACTTCCAAAACATCCAGACTTATTTGGCATCATTCGGCAGGTGATGGCAACACTTTAGGAGTGACTCGATCAAATAAATACACATGCTCATCTCTGTGGTGAGAACTTCCCCCTTACCTTCATTTAAGAAATAGACGCTAAGTGCTCATTTATGAGAAACCAAAGCATTGACTTATCATGATTATTTGTATTACGGTTTCCTTTCTGCCCATAAAAGGGCAACTTGTAAAACTCAATAGCACCCCTTTGTGGAACAGGAGAGCAATTGCCATCACTTGAGGTGATGAGTTTAATTTGCATTTGTTATAAAGAGAAACTTTCTCTAGTGTGGAAATAGGAGCTGACCACACACAGGAGTGAACTAATGGTGCATTGTGGATTAGTTTATCCTTCCTAGCAGTGGTCCCTAGCATGTATACTTCCGTGACTAAAGAGACAACAAAAGCTGATGTCCAAATTGCTGCTTGTATTTTCCACACATAATACTCCAAAATGAAGACATTTAAATCATCAGAAGAATATTAGAGACATCACAAAAAGTCTTTTTTCCTAAGGGGAAGGACAAAACTGGGTACAAAATAGAATGGCAATCTGTCTCCAAGCTTCATCTCATGATCAAATCAATTAAAGTTCAAGAGTCTGTACATAAAATAATTCACACCCATGGTATCATTCCTGCCACAGATTGTGTGTTCTGAAAGTCTAAATGGAAGTAAAACCAAGGCTCTGTACCCAAAAGTCATGCCTGATTCTTCACACTGGAAGAAGGATTTTTTGTTTATTTTTAAAACAATCTTATTTTACATACCAATCCCAGTTCCCTCTCCCTCCCATCCTCTTGCTCCCCCAACCTTCTCCCCACTCCGGCCCCCATCCACTCCTCAGAGAGGGTGAGGCCTCCCATGGGAAGTCAATAAAGTCTGTCACATCACTTGAGGCTGGACCAAGATCCTCTCCCCTGTATCCCTCAGTAGGGAATGGGCTCCAAAGAGCCAGATCATGCACTAGGGATAAATACTGATTCCACTACAGTGGCCCCACAAACTGCCCAAGCCACGCAACTGTCGCCCACACTCAGAGGGCCTAGTTCAGCCTTAGGCAGGTTCCCCAGCTGTCAGTCCAGAATCAGTGAGTTTGGGTCAGCTGTTTCTGTGGGTTTCCCCATCATATCGCTCCTCCCTCTCCATGACTGGACTCCAGGAGTTCAAGTCAGTGTTTAGCTGTGGATCTCTGCATCTGCTTCCATCAGTTACTGGATGAAGGTTCTATGATGACAATTAAGGTAGACATCAATCTGATTACAGGGGAAGGGCAGTAAGTATAGGCGTCCTCTCCACTGTTGCTTAGAGTCTTAGCTAAGGTCATACTTGTGTGTTCCTGGAAATTTCCCTAGTGTCTGGTTTCTTGCTAGCCCCATAATTGCTTTTTCTTTCAAGGTATCTCTTTCTGGAAAGAAAGAAAGAAAGAAAGAAAGAAAGAAAGAAAGAAAGAAAGAAAGAAAGAAAGAAAGAAGAAAGAAAGAACAAAGAAGAGAAGAAAAAAGAGAAGAAAGAAAGAAGAGAAGAAAAGAAAAGAAAAAAGGAAAGAAGGAAGAAAGGAAGGAAGAGGAAGAAAAAAAGAGGAGTTCATCTGCAATTTTGTCTCTCTCATCACTGCATGGGCCACAGTATTATTTCATTATTTCAGTATTATTTCATTATTTCAGTATTATTTCATTTTCTAATCAAAGCTAGACTTTCCTCGTTGTTTCCCTCAACATTATAACTTGATTATAAAATGGCCCCCAGGGCTCCTGTGTCAAACTCCTGCCCCATAGCTAGCGGTGCTATACCCAGAGGTGACCGGATCATGGGGCACTAGTTTCATTCACCGATGAGTTCATAAATGGCTTTAGGAGGTAGGATTCAACCGGAAGGAGTAGGTTACAGGAGGTCGACTTTGAAGAAAGGGTATATTTTATTCCTGACCTCCTCCCGTTTCTCTCCCTGCTCCTGCATACCACGAAGTGGGTAGCTTTTCTCCACTATGACTGCTACCGTATGATATCTGCCTTGAACAGCCCTAAAAGGAAAAGAGAAAAACCAGCCATGACAGGAGCCTCTAAATAGTAGCTGAAATAAAACCTTCCTCCTCTTAAATTGTTTAGACCAGCTGTTTTTCACAGCAATGCAAAGTGGTAAACACACCCATTGTCCTCAAGTTTGAGGTTATTCTGAAGGGTTGTCCTAGGTCTTTTTCTTTGCTTTGCTTTTCTTCTTTTTTCTTTTTTTCAGGTGAATTGTCTCCAAGACCTTAAACTCCCCCATGCACAAGACATATGAAGAGGATGCATACTCCAAGCTAAGAACTAAATCTCAAAAGCAAAAGCATGACAAAGAACAAAACCAAGATTTCCCATCCGGGGGCGTTTCTAAGGCAGGGCCAAGTCTTCAGCAGTGTCAGGTTACCATTAAACTGCATTGTACCATCTCTGAAGCAGAAGTCAGCAAAAACCCAGAGGGTAACCCATCCCGACAACAATAACATTTTTGTCAATATTACTATTGTCAAAAGTATCATTTTATAATAAATGTTAAAAAAGTGTAGGCTCTGATACTGGAAGAATGTGCAGCCTTCAAAAGGCTAAAGAGAAATAAGAAGCATTGATGAAGCAGGAGAAACTTGAGTGGATGCTGTAAAGATCACAGATGTACTGAATTGTGTCATGAAACCAAAGTGCCATGAAATACATTGGGAGACGATAATAAAGAGAGAGGTTAAAAACGCAATTTGTCTCTAACAGCAGAAATAGGTGCCCTGGATAAATCTCAAAACACCAATCACAGAGAAAACACTGCAGAGAATTAAAGAGCAAAGCAAAGCCCTGTTTACCATTCTGAAGGTTAATTTCAGCGTTATTCATGTAAGAACCCAGTGAGTTCCACTCGGAAATAATCCTTGCTGGTTCAGACTTGTCACCAGCTTGGTCTTAAATGACGGGATTTCTCAGCTGTCAGAAAGATGTAAAGATGGGTGGGGCGAATAAACCGGCGTCTTCTTAGGCTTTTGGAAAATGAAGAATCTTGCAGGGGGGTGGTGGGGGGATCTGAAGAAGAAGAAAGTCATCTTGAGCTTTAGATTCTGCAGTCCTTTTAGGAGTCTTGGCAAACTGCTGGCCTGGAAAGTCCCTAGAGTGTTCCTCCAGGGCACACTTCTGTGGGTTTTTTTATTCTTCTTCGCCTGCTGAATGCCTGAGGCCTCTGGCTTGGAGTCTTTGTGTGTGTGTGTGTGTGTGTGTGTGTGTGTGTGTGTGTGTGTGTGTGTTAATCCTACCTTGGGATTCTCTTGAGTGGAGGTAGTATAATTTAAACTCCAAACTTACATGATTTCAGGTTCTTTGATTGCAAATTCTTAAAATAGACATCTTTATCCAGAAACTAAACCAAAACAGCTTTATGTCGCCATGTGAGTGGATCCATTTCCTCCTTCTGAGGTCACAGTCCTTTGAGGTCTGTCTGTCTGTCTGCTGGAGACCCAGTTACCTTCAGGAGACCCCGTTTTTTGTCCTCCTGCCTTCATTTATTTCAACCTGAACCCCTAGATTATGCAAACTCACAGCCCGCCCTCTTTCTAACTCTGCCTCCCAGGTCATTTGCTGAACCAGCTTATGTATTTATCCTGTTTTATCTGTTTGGTTTTGTTTCTTCCTGGAATCTGGAGACTTCCATATTTTCTGGATCAAATGATAACCGTATTTGTGTGTCATTCTAAATAAATACATACTTACTGTCTAGAAATACTAAAATTTATTTACCATATTCCAGTAATCTGAACAACATGCTTAGTAAAGGTATGTTGGCTTGAGTTAAACCAACTAGTAGATTTAATTCTCAACAGTAATAAACATGTCCTTGAGTTTCATTCAAGTTTTCCACTCAGAGCTGAAAATGTCCTCTTGAAACAAACACTGTCTATCCAGATTTTGTGCTAGCTATCCAGAAAACGTCAATAGAGGAGAGGAGAATTATTATTATTAAAAATAGAATGAATGTAAGAAAGTGAAGAGAAATAAAAATGGTTAGTGACATAGAGCCAAGAGAGGGGGCGCACAAGCACAATTCCAGCGCTCAGGAGCTACAGACAAAAGGAATATGAATTTGATGTCAGTCAAGGCAACATAGCAAGATACTCCGTCTCAAAAAAAAAATCATGCTCAATTTCACTTTTCATCAGGGAAATGCCGTTCAAAACCAGAAGGCTCTCTGGGGATAGGAGAGGTGGCTCAGCGGTTAAGAGCACTTGGTGATCTTGCAGAAGACTAGAGTTGGGTTCCCATGTGGTAGCTCACAATACTCTAGCTCTAGTTCCAAGGAATCTGACACTTCTTCTGACCTCTCTGCACAGACACACACTCAGGCACGCAATACACATACAATAAGATTTTTTAAAAAAGACTATTTAGAAAAAAAACAACCATGTGTCACACCCACAGAAAGAAGTGTCAGTGAGGATGTGGGAAAATGGAAACTCCCACATTACTCGTGGAAACATACATTTGGACAGTAACCCTGGAAAACAGTTATCACTGCCTCAAAATGTTAAGCTGGTGACCACATGAGCAGGAATTCCATTCTTATATATTTACCCTGAAGAAATGAACACATTATATTCACACAAAGCTTGTACATGAATGCTCATTCATTGCTTGTAATATCCAAAATAGGAAACAAATTAAATGTTCATAAATCTAATAACAGGGTAAAAATATGTTTGTCTTGTTTGTCTACACAATTAAATATCTTTTTCCAGCATTCTATGACTGTGAAGAAACACCAACACTAAGGCAACTCTTATAAGAGAAAACATTTAATGGTGGGCTTGATTACACTTTCAGAGTCTGTTATCATCATATAGAGATGGTGGCCTGCAGACAGGCTCTAGAGTAGTAGCTAAGAACTACATTCTGATCTGCAATCAAGAAAGAGACAGGGGGCTGGAGAGATGGCTCAGTGGTTAAGAGCATTGCCTGCTCTTCCAAAGGTCCTGAGTTCAATTCCCGGCAACCACATGGTGGCTCACAACCATCTGTAATGAGGTCTGGTGCCCTCTTCTGGCCTGCAGACATACACACTGACAGAATATTGTATGCATAATAAATAAATAAATATTTAAAAAAAAAAAGAAAGAGACAGGCTGGGCCTATGACAGAATTGTGAAACCTCAAAGCCCACCTCCAGTGACACTCTTCCTACAACAAGACCACACCTACTCCAAAAGGCCACACCTCCTAATCCTTTCAAACAGTCCCACTCCCTGGTGACGAAGCATAAGACTATATGAGCCCATGGGGGCCATTCTTATTCAAACAACCATAGACTGTAACAAGAATGATAAGCTGATGCATTTTATTGCACAGATAAGTCTTGTGAACATATCACTAGAAGAATCCAGGTGTAAAGGACACTGTATTAAATTATTCCATTTACATGAAATGCCCAGCATGGTGAATCCCTGGAGACCCAAAGTAGACTAATGCTTGCCAGGGCATGGAGGAGGGTATTAGGAAGGAAGGACAGCTCTGCAGAAGGTTCTTGAGGATGTGAAAAAAACCTCTAAAATTATGAATAGCTGCATAACCCTATAAATACCTTAAAATCATTAACCCGAAGCCTCAAATGAACAAGAATTATGAAAGGAGCCATGAGAAAAAGAAATTAGAATTTGGTTCCAGCGTACCCTGTCCTTCCTGTAAAGCTCCATGCTCAATTGCTTATCATTCTTATGCACATTCAAATTGTATATGGGCTCAATGATAGTTTGAGGCATTCCTCCAAATTACAGAGATGCACCTTCACTTCCCAACCTCTTTGGTTGTTGATGTTGTTTCTTTTTTAAAGACAAGATCTCACTACATAGAGCTAGTTTTCTTTTTATTTGTCTTTATGTAGATCAGGCTAACCTCAGATTCACAGAGATCCAACCTACTTCTACTTCTCAAGTGCTAGGATTAAAGGCATGCGACAGCACAGCACACCTTTATTATTTCATGTCTATTATTTCAGTCTTTTTTTTTGGGGGGGGGGATTTTCAAGACAGGGTTTCTCTGTGGCTTGGAACCTATCCTGGAACTAGCTCTTGTAGACCAGGCTGGCCTTGAACTCACAGCGATCTGCCTGTCTCTCTGCCTCTCAAGTGCTAGGATTAAAGGTGTGTGCCACCACTGCCCGGCTATTATTTCAGTCTTAACTACTGACTCTCAATCACATGTTACACATCATACAGTAATTATATTTGCATTGATATAGGTGGAACAGAAATTGGCTGCAAACTGATTAGAGAAACATGACAAAGTTCAAGGAGTGCTGACTATAGGCTGAGGCAGAGGCTGATAAAGATGAAGAGCATCTGTGTGGAGAAAGTGTTTAGATAGCAAACCCTGTTGATGCCACTATGGAGACAACCCATGAAGTCAGTATAAAGCTGAACTCAGGGTTATATTGAACTGTAATGTAGACAGAAGTTTCTGTCCTACTCAGTCTCACAGCCATTCAGTACCAAAGAAACATACAGAGGCGACTATTAATTATAAATTGTTTGGTCTATTAGCTCAGGCTTATTATTAACTTGCTTTTACAACTTAAATTAACCCATAATTCTTATCTATGTATAGCCACATGACTTGGTACCTCACTCAGTGAGGCATTCTCATCTTGCTTCCTCTGTGTCTGGCTGGTGACTACAGACTGAGCCTTTCCCCTTCCAAGAATTATTCTAGTCTGGTCTCCCTGCCTATACTTCCTGCCTGGCTACTCACCAATCAGTGTTTTATTAAATCAATACAAGTGACAAATCTTTACAGGGTACAAGAGCATTATTGGGGACTGTACCTTTATTTCTTGGCCACCTAGACCCAAATAATCACATAGAAACTATATTAATTACAACATGGCTTGGCCAACAGATTAGGCATATTCCTACCCAGCTCTTGTATCTTAAATTAGCCCATTTCTATGTATTCCGTGAGGCTGTGGCTTTCCAGTAATGTTATGGCATCTTTCTCCTTTGGCAGCTTCATGGTATCTCCTTGACTCTGCCTACTCTCTCTCTTTATCTCTGTTCAGATTTCCCACCTGCTAAATAGTTGACCAAAAAGCTTTATTTATCAAGCAATTAAAGCAACACATATACACAAGGACATCCCACATAATCTCCCTTTTTCTAGCTAATTAAAAAGGAAGGTTTTGCCGGGTGGTAGTGGCACACACCTTTAATCCCAGCATTCGGGAGGCAGAGGCAGGTGGATCTCTGTTAGTTCAAGGCCTTTTCTACAAGAGTTAGTTCCAGGACAGGCTCCAAAGCTAGAGTGAAAGCCTGTCTCCAAAAACCAAAATAAATAAATAAATAAAATAAAATAAGAAGGAAGATTTTAACTTTAACATAATAATACCACATATATAAAACAGTTATTAAGCAAGAATTATAGTTACAATATTTAGTCCATTTACATTTGGCAAATTAAGGAAAATATTTTATTATCTATACTTTTTGTGAGTTTTAATTTTGTATCTAATTTATCTTTTATCATATTTAAGGAAAACTATAATTATAATTATCTGTCTTCAACTCCATCAAAGACTCCAGAAGGATATACTATTACCTAAGTAAACAGGAAGAGCATTGTAAGCAACTTCCAAAGTTCTAGAAATGTCAGAGACTTCTCGCTGCCTGGACAGTCACCAGATCTTTTGTAACATTGGGGCATCCATCTTCAGCCTATAGACCCATAATATCTGCAGACTTTTCAGTGAAGCAGGAAATGCGAACATCTATTTTGTCTTGTACTGGCAAAGTTTGTCAGTTGCTTTCTCTGTGTCCTGCAGAATGTCTGGCAGTTTCTTCTGTGAAGCAGAAACCCTGAAGGACCATTCTGTCTTTTGGAAAGTTCAGCAGTCACTTTTCTGGAGGTCCTGCATGTCAAGTTCACACAGCATACCATAAAGCCATCCAAGCAAGAGCAGCTTCTTGCCCAAATGGCTAGCCTTGTCACATTGAAGGCACATTTCATAATGAGTTTCTTCAATGCGCATCAACCTCTCTGAAGTAATTGGTGCTGCCAGAAGCAGATATGTCTCACTGTTGAGAAAAGTCTAAGTTCTTAAAACATTTAAAATAACATATTCTTTAGGTCTTTGAAAGATTTGATGAATACCTATCCATCTGAAATATATTTCTGTACATCTACAAAACCTAACTAACATGACAACGGTCTGACTATTATAGATGACTATCTTTTAGTCATAATTTTTAATTATACTTTACATTTTAAATGAGCTGTATAAACATAACACGTTAAACAATTTACATATAACAAAATTGATCTTAAATTATGAGAAATAATGTTTCTCTAATATTATGTGGAGGTGAAATCTGGCTCTCAAAAATTTATTTATCTAGTTAAAGTGTAGACTTAGGTCTGTGGAGGTGAAGTCCAGGACTGGGTCGAGACAGAAGGATAGGGGACCATTTGAGTAGAGCCTGCCAGCGCTGGAGAAACACACCTGAGAGCCATGTGGTTCCAACCTACTTTTCTATGTTTATAGGGGAGGACCCTTTTTATTTTTAGAGGTAAGCTATGTATTGGTCTTAGTTTCATCAGTGGTGTTGGGCAGGTGTCTACCAGTACATGGCCACCTGCCTTTGTGTTTGCACTCAAAGCCGAGTCAAATGATCCTTGAAAAAAATGGAGTTATCCAGGACAAGAGGCAGCCCGAAAACCAGCATTTCACAGAGTACCTTGTGACAGAGCATGGTGTGGTCTCAACACTTACTTAAGAGCGGGCTCTGTTTCCCTTCTCCTCCTACACCCACAACTGCAGCTGAGAGACAGGCATAGGAATATAGCGGTGGGGCTGGAGCCAAGCACCTTGTCTCACTAGGCAGTACTTCTGAACGACACTGCAGCCCCAGTCACCGAATTCTCAAGAGCAGACAGTCCCTTTCTCCCAACAGTAACCCCCACAGCACTATCCTGTCTAGCTCCCCCAATTTCGAGCATCTCAAGATGACTCCCATTGATAGCTGTCCTCAAATGTGCCTACGGTTTCCATGGATGAGCACTTCCGGAGCAGTTCCAGAACAGCAGCCAAGCATCTGGGCGGGTCTGGAGTGGGAAAGTGGGTTGTACCTCCTTTGGCCTCAGGAGAGAGGCCAAGAGCGGGCAATAATGATTAGATTATGCTGTAATGATTATGGCCAGTGAAGGGAAACTTTAATGAAAAAACAAGTCACGTGCTGAGTCAGAAGCTAAGCAAGTTGTCTAGAAAGATGAGAGCAAACGACAACTTGAAGTCTGTAGATCTTAGGATGCTTGATAAAGAAAGCCGAATGTTGTTTATTTTTACATCTATCTATCTATCTATCTATCTATCTATCTATCTATCTATCCATCCCTAGGGATCGCACATGTGTGCAAGTACACACGTGGAGGTCAGAAGACAACTTTCAGGAATTGGAATCTGTTCTCTCTTTCTACCACACGGGTCTAGGTGACGAAACTCAAGTCATCAGGTTTGTCACCGGTCATCTCTATCCACTGAACCATCTTGCTGACTCTTCATCATCATCATCATCATCATCATCATCATCATCATCAAGCAATTCTTACAGATGTTGAAATTTTGCCAGGCCCAGGAGTTAAATAGATGAGTTTACTTTTTCCTTAATCCATTCTCACAAAGCACTTTGTCTACTCCATTTTCATGCATGTGTGTGTGGATAATTTCCTATTTCATCTGCCAACGTGCTCACGCTGACCCTCTGCCCAGGATGACGCCGAGAAATGTGCATTTATCAAACACACCATAGACGCAGCATACTTTTACTGTTGGCTTCATTTTGCCCCCGAGGAAAGCTATTTTTTCCTTTTAAGGTGTTTGCAGCTACAGAATCGGGGCAAGAGGCAAGATGGACCACACATGAAGAATCTGCACGCTGGTTGGCTTGACCTCACTCTTAAGTGTCGAGCCAGGAAGTTTGAAACTAAACCAAACTGCAATGCGTTTGACTGTGTGGTTGGGAATGACCTTGCCTGTGCAGAAATCATAAACTAATGTACCATAAGAAATCCTTTTCGATGAGAAGTACTAGTCGTTGCAAATAATGTTTCATATTTTTAAAATGAGTTCCCAAGGTAATATCTCAAGATAGATTCTACATGTTAATCAGCAGGCTGCCCAGTCCTGTGGCAGAAGGCAAGAGCTCTTAGCCTAACACCCCCACGCTGGAATCAGAAGCCTGCTCACCCCAAGATGGAGAGCCTCTTACCCAGAAAAGAAGCAACTGAAGACTGGCTGGGAGAACCACAGGAGTTGATAATGTGTCAAATAAAGAAAGAGAAGAAAAGGACCACAAAGTGAGTCCTGAGGGCACAGAGGGAAGTGGAGGAGGAAATGCCAGTAAAAGTTGGAGTAGGAAGCTGGACCAAAACCAGAGAATAGACACGGTTACGTGGAGGCCACATACAGGCGTCAGACCGAAAGACCAAGTTAGAGATGGGCAATAATTGGGGCCACCCACCAACCTTGTGGACGTTCTCAGTGTCTGCCACAGAGGCTTGGCTGCAGAGAACTGAAACCCACAACAGGAGATGGAGGAGAAAATGAGAAAGTGGGACTACATGCGCATGAACTTCCTGGAGATTTTTTTTTTAACGGTGATGAAGTGTGACTGTGCATCTAGGCGAGAATGTCAAAGCAGAGTGGGGAAATGTTGCGGCTACTGTTTTGAGACAGGAGCTTCTCGAGCACATGGGATACAGTGAGTACAGGGCTTCAGGAGAGGGGACACTGACAATGCCAAAGGAGACAGTGCCAAGGCTGAAATGTTTAACTCTGTGAGTAGACAGGACAAGGAGCAGATGTCAATTCTAAAAGAGAAAAAAAAAAAAAGATGATGTCGCTCCACATGCAGATAGTTTGCAGAATCTGTTTGTTTGTAGAAAGATGAGCTAGCTTCTTCTGGAATTGCTTTCTCAACCCCCAAGGAAAGCATGAGCATTGTTAACTCAAGAGATAGCAATGGATGCTGTGTAGGGGGCCATTTTGACGGTCTAGGAAGAGACTGGCCAGTGTGAAGTAGAATAGCGGAGCAAACCTATGCAGGGGACAGCAGCTGGACAGACGTATTAGCTGCTCCCGAGGAGTGTGGCTTTGAGTTCAATGTAGTTGACTGCAGATTGGTGCAGGGTTTTCCTGTTTAACTCCAGTTAACGGGATCCAATGTACTCGTCTGGGCTCCCTGGGCAGGGCTGCATGAAGGACTAGTTGTGGAGCTGGGTTCGGTCCCTTCCGAAATTCAATCACATTGTTATAACGAAGCAGAATGAGCCATGAAGTTTATAATATGTGACCATAGAATTCATTCCTGGGGGCTGGAGAGATGATTCAACAATTTAGAGCAGTTGCTGCTTTTGCAGAGGTCCTAGGTTTGGATTCCAGCATCCAAATGGTAGCTCATAACTACTCTTTAACTCCAGTTCAGGGGATCCAATGTACTCGTCTGAATTCTGAGGGCACCAGGCACACAGTGTACATACATACATACATACATACATACATACATACAGCAAAATAACCCTCATAGATATAAAATAAAACAAATATAAACAATTTTCTTTTAGAGAATTACTTTCCGGTAAGGACAGAAGTGTAGATATAGCTGATAGCAAACAGTATAAGGCAAGCCAACAAACAAAAGCTTGGCTCATTGACACTGAAGCTGTCCTTTAATTCCTTTATTTGTTAGAGCACAGATATCAGAGCCCTTGAACAGAATGGTGCAAAAATGCATCAGAGAATGAAACAGAGATGCTTAGCGTGTCTGATTATCTAGCACAGCAGGATTAAGTTCAAAAGTGAACTTGGGAGCTGCACGTGGGAGCACATACCTGTCCCCTCAGCGTTCTGCCAATTAAGGAATTTCTTACTCAAGGCCATTAAGGAGGATATTTTGGTAATGTCGATACAACAAAAATATCAGAAACACAAAAGATGAAGTCACATCACAACCACCGGCCATCCATGACCCTCTGGTGGGTCCTGCACTGGAGAGCCAACAGTCCAGAAAATACTGGGTGTGGACTGTCGATTAGATTAACATTTTATCCTTACGTAAACTCACAACACTGATGACTGTCCTGTGATTAGGTAAGAATATGTCTCTAGTTTTCTTTAATTATATTTATTTATTTGTTTTTATTTGCTCAGTGTGTTTGTGTGTGTGTGTGTGTGCTCATACACGCCACACACGTGTGCAAGTGGAGCAGAGAGGAAAACATGAAGGACTTGTTCTCTCCTTCTGTTCTCCAGATCCTATGGAGTGAAATCAAGTTTCCGGAAGTCATCTTTCCCTGCCAAACCATCTTGTTGGCCCCAGAATACACCTGTTCTCGTGAAATGCACCCGGAAGGATTTGGAGATAAAGAACCCCAGTGTGTGTGACTTCCCATCAAAGGGATGAGGGAATGTGTTCTATATGTAGGTTAGCGTAGCCTGTCCTGTTTAAAGACAGCACAAGCGGCAAAGAAAATGGGATAAATGTCAACAAAGTGAATCCAGGTCTAAGGAATATGGAGATGTGTATTAGTTTTGTTTTTGCTTATACTTTGTAAATGATATTATTTTCAAATAAAGTTAGCAAAGACTGTAGAACAGATATAATTGATATAATCATAGAATGTAATAACAGAAAGCTCCTAGAGATGCCATCACTTGAATCCTTCCTTACATAGACAAGAAAACTAAAACCAGACAAGTGTAGTGGGTTTTTATCAGGAACACACCAAACTCCAGCTTAATTCTGCTTGTAAAGTTAATAGTGTACCTCTATCCTATGACCTGAACGTTATACTCTTGGATATTTACAATACCAGTCTAACATCCTGGTCTACCATTGTGAGAGGCTGAGGATCGCACCTACCAATTGTTGTAAAATCCGTGTAATGATTCCAGATACACAACACGACAAACACACGTCTCCAAACGTTAGAAACAATTCCCCCTTATCTGTAAAAGCTTGAATAATGGTAATATTTAGTCCTCAAAGGTTGTTGCCATTGTTATTTTAAATCAAATTCACAAGGGAAACTTTTTACTTGGAATTTGCATTGTGGAGAGGCTTTTTAATATGTTGACTTGGTTTAGCTCATTGTTTGAATAAATCTGATGGAAAGTTTTAAATGGCATTCTTTATTGCTGCAAGGGAAGATTGACGTGGGGCTATAATGCGGAAATCTCCTCAGGCAGTTCCACTGATGGTGATATTGTACAGAGCCAATGAAAAAAATCACAGTCAGAGTGTTTACATTAAAAGACCTCTAGTCTTTGTTAATATGCTTTATTTATTCAATATAGAAATTTCTTAATACTTGATTTTTGCTTTAGCAGTCATCTATGAAATAACTCGTGGGAAAGAGCCATACACTACCTTTAATCACATACGTGTTATTCTTCTGTTCCTCATGTCTTCCTAAAAATTCCCATCTCAGGGCTGGAGAAATGGCTCAACAGCTAAGAGATCTTCTTGCCCTTGCAGAGTTCCGTTCCCAGTACCCACATGGCAACTCACAATTGTCTGTGAATCCAATTTTAGGGGATCTAACATCCTTTTCTGGCCTCCAATGGCACTGCATGCACGTGGCACACATACAAACCAGTAGGCAAAACTTCATACACTCAAAAATAAGAGATATTTTTAAAGTAAGATTCGCCTCTCTGGGCAGAAGAGATCACTCAGTGGCTAACTAAACGCCTGTCCACTGCTTCTCTAAGGGACCTGAGCTTGGATCCCAGCACCCACATCCA
Source organism: Chionomys nivalis (assembly GCF_950005125.1). Classification (NCBI taxonomy): domain Eukaryota; kingdom Metazoa; phylum Chordata; class Mammalia; order Rodentia; family Cricetidae; genus Chionomys; species Chionomys nivalis. Next base: position 127,849,460 of record NC_080086.1, on the reverse strand, counting down.
GGCAGATCCCAATCAGCCAAATTCCAGGTCCAGGGGATCTGGCTTTCTTTTGCGGCACCTGCAGGCACCTGTACTCCCATGCGCATGCCCACAGACATACAAATTAGAAAAACAGAAAGGAGGCAATGCTGCATCACTCCACCTTAGTCAGAGGAATTCTCTTGAGCATTCTGTCTGCTGGGACATATTTTCTCAGTTGCTCATCGGGGTTCATTTTCACTTTGACTTAGTTTAATGAGATACTCCGGTTGACCTTAGACCCTAGATACTCTATACTTCACGACGTTCACCATGGGTCTGCTTGTGTCCAGTGTCTCTGATGACAAGACAAGGTTAATTTTTATCATAGTTTTCCTACACTTATGGTGCCCATTTTCCTCCTCAGCATGAATTTTAAGCAGCTTGACCTTACATTTCTAAATGTATTTTTCTTTATATCTATTCTACCAAGGATTTCTGGGACTGTGGCTTGAGAATTTTTGTTTTCTTGATTTTTCTTTAAGTGGAATATTTTAACCATTTTTCCTTTTTTTGTATGAGACTCTACTTTTATGCATGCTGGTCATTTGATGCTGTCCCAGAGGTCACTAATTTTCTCTTCAATAATATTACTGTCTGTTCTCTCAACTGCAGCTACAACAATTACTGTGGACATGCCCCCCGAACTGATAAACCTGCCATGTCCAGCATGTGCCGATCCTGTTCAATGCATTTGCTTTTTCAGATATTATTCCTTCATCTCCGGAACCTCTGTTGGTCCTGGTCTTTGAATTACAGTTTTCACATTGTCGTTATCTGTCTGCATGCTCTGTAGATGTTTTAGCATCTTTTAAAGTTATCTTATGGTCCTTGTCTTCTAATTCCAAAATTGAGTTGTCACTCAGTCTGCGGCTGCTGGACACGCTGCTCCATTCTCATCTATGGATGGCATTTTCCTATGTCAATCATGTCTACATCTGTAAAAACTGTGCAATGACACTGAAATACCACGGATTACACGCTGAAGAACTCTGGATTTCATTATTTTCTTCTGAGGGGTATTACATTTTACTCAAGCAAAAATCACGGATGGATCACCTATCTCTTGATGGCTTGATTAGGTTTTAACGGGGTCATCTGTGTAAGCCTGGTCATGAAACTTCTGGTGGTTTTCTTAATTTTTGGAAAGTGGCCTTTGCTCCTAGGTCATGGCCCCTCTATGGGCTCAGTGGAGAAGCCGAGATGATTACAAATCTCACCTAAGTCGGCAGGGCAGGAGCTGCAAGGTCCGAGTCCCCAGATGCAGTGTGTTATCGGCCCTCGTCCTTATGTTCTTTTCCCTCTCTGACTCCTCAACAACTCATCCCACACCATCGGCCACAAGTCTGGAAGATGTTTATAGATGGCCCAGCTCCCTGACTATGGGCTTCTTAACCTAGCATAGCTTTATATATGAGAATAAGTTCTATGTCATCACTGGAATTATTTCCTCAGTCTTTGCTTGTGCTAAGGTACGTAGGAAACAATTTTCAGAAGTTGAACGCTACAGTGATTTTGACAGAGACTAGAATTCTGTAGTAGCCTAATGGCTCACAGCCGGGCAGAAATCATTTGGCAACAAGCAAGTTTCCCTCTTGGTTAAGGCTCTGAAAACAAAGTTCCTTACAGAAACTCATTATCTCTTCTCTGCCTGCGAGCCTTCACTCTCCACAGGTTTGCCCAAAGGAAGCGTTTGAGAGAGCTGAGGGTAGTCTCAGTTTTTGGCAGTTGTTCAAATATGACTGCAGGGGGTGAGACTTCTAGGAAGTTCTAGAAAAAAAAAACAACATCCACAGGAAGGCCAAGAAGGCTGACCAGAAACCTCTGAAGCTGTTTGCTGCTGGGGAGACTGAAGTTGGGGCTCACGTCCTGCCTAGTCAGGTGCACTTTGTCATCATCTTAGCTGCTCCACAGAGCCCTCAGGTCAGGGTCAAAGGTCACGTTCCCCCATGAGAGCAATGTTGAAATATGTAGTAATTTATTCATCAGACCTCGAACTCTATGATCTAACTAGCTACTTGAAGTAATTTCCCAGGAAACAGAAATGAGAGAAAGACATGTGCGGTGTCCTTCACCTGTAACCCCAGCACTCAGGAGGCTGAGGTAGGAGTCGAGGGCAAACTAGACTACATAATAAGATCCTGAAACAAGTATGCGGTGCGGTGGTGCACACCTGTAACCCCAGCACTCAGGAGGCTGAAGTAGGTGGATGGTCACATATTTGAGGCCAAATGAGACTGCATACAAGGCCTTGTCTCAAAGTGAGTTGGGGATAGGCACAGGAGAAAAAGAGGAAGAATACTTGGGTAGATTTCGTGAAATTTTGCTAAATCCTGGTGTTTGGGACTTCCCCTCTACTTGGACTTCTCCTGTTCTTCCACGAATAGAAGATGGGATCTGACTGAATCTCACATATCCGATGAGCCTTTGGCCAAAGCCATAAACATTTACAATCCAGTCATCAACTCAGAGTTCCCAAAGAGCATTCCAGTACTACTGATAGATATTAAAGAGAGTCTGAGCTATGAAGAAGAAGCAAGTTTTTTTTTTTAATTCCTCAAATGACATTAAGCGCAAACCATTGGACTAGCTTCGCTATCAGAATGAGCTAAGGACACTGGTCAACAGGCCAAGCTCAGACTTCTTAAGGACAAACTCTGTTTGGTGCCTTAGGTTTCATATGCAGCGAAGTATTCCCTTGGCACCAGAACCTATTTGCTGTGCCTTGGTTCCAAGGATCACATGATCAGATTTCACCGAGTTTGAGTGGAAGGAGCTTTGTCTGGTGAAATTCAAAAGCAATTTTTTCCTTTAAGCCAGTTATTTACTGGGATATTTGAGTGATTAAGATGAAAGTAAAATAGTGTAATCAGTGAATTTTTGATCGGTAAATTAAACAAGGCAATAAAATAGCTGTGCTTTTATAGTAGTTTGGTTTTATGTTTGTTTGTTTTGTTTATTCTAGATAAGCCTGGTGTTTAGTAACCCATTTTCACATAAGTATTGAGAAGAAGTTCTTCAAATTATTTATTATTTTGTAGGCTATCCAAAGTATCTAAAATATTAGACTTTTTCTATATCTGACCATCTAACTTTGGGGGGGATTATAGAAAGGGCCATTTCTGTTTTTCATTTAAAGAATTCTTTTTCATTTTACACACCAATCCCAGTTTCCCCTCCCTCTGCTTCTACTGTCTCCCCTATCTCCTGCCCATCCATCCACTCCTCAAAGAGGGTAAGGCCTCCCTTGGGGAGTCAACACAGTCTGGCATACCAAGTTGAGGCAGGACCAAGCTCCTCCCCTGAATCAAGGCATCCAAGCTCCATATGAGACCTGGAGTTTAACGGGGATAAAACTTAACTTTGGGATTTACGGAGTTCATGAAGACTCCGTTATTATAGCAAGCATCTTGTGCCCTAGCAGGACTGTCCTTGGGTCTATTGGTCACAAAAGAGTGAGTAAGGAGAATAGAGAAGGACATGAAGAATGTTCTAGTCAGGTAGGAAGATGCCGTGCCATCCGGAACAAGCAAGAAGAGCCGGCAGTCCCCCAACTCTGCCAGAGGCACAACAGGATGGCAGAAAGGCGTGGCAGGCCAGACGAGACACCCAAGCACCGATAAAACTCATCCAGGAGATTAGATTCATGGAGAATAACAAACTGGAAGGACAAGCCTGGAAACAAAGGAATAAATGAGAAATTTCCACACCTATCCAGATAAAAAAAATTGTGGCAATGGAATATTTTTTAGCTATGGAAAGAAATAAAGGACTAGACCATGCTACAGTACAGATGAACCGTAAGGACACCTTGCTAACCAAAAGAAGATGACCACAAAGGCCCTGTAGTGTCTGATTGTGTTGCAGTGAAACGCTAGAACTGGGTAATTTATGGAGAAGAAGTTGATCTTGGATGGCTATGGGCTGGTAGTTAGACGGAAGTGAAAGATGGATATGGGAGGTTGGAACTCTTCCTGGAGGGATGAAATGTGGTGATAGATGTGCCGCTCCGTATCTGAGAGCCTTTGAGTGAGCTGCATGCTGCAGAGGGATGGATTTGATGGTAGTAGCTCCGTTTGGAAATGCTCCCACTAGATGCATAAGTCCCTGAATTTGCTCCCAAACACACAACATCAATCCCTGCCTCCACCTACCAGACATTTCTTTTAATAAAAAATAGTGAAATGGAAGCAGGAGAGGTCCCAATGCTCTGATCCTGTCCTGCTGATCTGTGTGAATGGACACCAGAGATAGACACAGAATATTTGCTCTGAGGTGTCTGCAGAGGGTATCAGTAAGCTAAGGATGCTATAACAATGACCATGGGCTGGATGCTTAAGTAACAGAAATTTATTTCTTACGGTTCTGAAAGTAGGTGAAAAAACAAGGTCAAACTGCCTACACATTAGGTGGAAGGTCCTTTCTCTCTGTATTCACACATTGGAGAGAGAGGGAGAGAGAGAGAGAGAGAGATCTACTATATGAGGACACTAATCCCATGATGGGAACTCCCCCCTCACCCCTTATAACTTCACCTAAATGTAATTGCCTCCCCAGGGCTCATCTTCAAATGCCATCACATGGGCCTTAGGGCTCCAATACACACATTTGAGGGTAGTCAAAACAAAAGCAAAAACATTCAATCTACAGGAGAATTATTGAGGTGATGATAAAAATAGTTAAGAGAAATTATGACATGTTCAGAAACAAGACAGATCCTCCATAATGGTCTAACTCCTGCCTTCTTCCATCCTGTGTCCTTAAACATGTTTATCTGAGGGAACAAGAAGGCTGGGGCAAGACACTCAGGAAAGATTAAGGAGCAGACTGAAGTATCTTTGAAGGTGAAAGACTGTCAGTAAGCAAACGCTGAATACATATCCTGAAACTCAACGAGTCCAGTGATGTCTTTGTCTGAATTTTGAGAAACCTCTCAAAGTTAAGCTTATGGAGAGAATGTGCTCCCGGTTCCCTGGATCCATGAGATTGGTATGGCATGGTGACAACACCCTCAAGCTGGCCACTGGCCACTAACTTTGGGGTTTCCAGGAAGTGTGCATCCTCTTCACCGCCTGCCCTGTGGCCATGACCATCTTGATCTGCTCATGGTGCCCGCTTTCTTGTTCATCTACTAATGAAGTGGTTATAATCAGCTCTCATCATAATTAGGGTTCGTTTAAGTTCAAGTGCTTTGTAATTAATCTCTTATGCTAACTTGTTTTTGAACACCAATACATCACAAAATATGCGAAAGCAAAACAGTTTTTCTTGCCAACAAATTGACTGAAGCTTCTTTGGTTTATGAGCAAGGCGGAAGAGTGGATCAGGCTCCAAAAGAACTCTCGTGGCTGAAAACTGGCTCTTAGGCTGACATTAATATTTGTACTTGGAGGTGCTGGAGAGATATCTCAGTGGTTAGGAGCTCTAGCGCTTGCAGAGGGCATGGGTTCAATTCCCACCATCCACATGACAGCTCACAACTGACTATAACTCCAGTTCCCAGAAAACCGACCTCTTCTTTTGACCTCCTCAGTACAAGTATGGATGTATATGCAGGTAAAACACCAATAAACACAAAATAAGATATTTTGCACTTGGAAACTAGGAAAAGCAAGCCGACCCCAAAATATACCTTTGCCCATGCTTCTCAGCTAGCAAAGTATGTTATCTCAATTAGCCTGTCGTTCTTAATGAGAGATCAGTGGGAAGGGGAAGGGATTGATGGCTCTCACCTGTAATCCCAGCATTCGGGAGGCTGAGGGAAGAACATTGCAGAGAATCTGAAACCAGCCTGAGCTATGTGGTAAATTATAGGCTAGGCTACAGAGTGAGACCCTATCTCAAAATGTAAACAAGCAAAAACCATGAGGGGGTTAAGAAAGGAGGGAAGTCGGACGGAGAGAAGGAGAGAGAGAGAGAGAGAGAGAGAGAGAGAGAGAGAGAGAGAGAGAGAGAGAGAGAGAGAGAGAGAACACAATGTTTTATTTTTGTACCCGGTTAGCATGTCTTTACTCGAATGAGGATTTATGCAGCAAACTCAAACATTGCTCTGGATAACGCCATTTATTAGCGTCATTTAATCAAGAGAGACCTTGGGTGACATGTTTTTATTGTCCTTTATTTTATTGTTGTCTTTCCTGGGACGGTGCCTGTGGCCTAGAGTGTCCTTGGCAGCTCAGGGAAAACTATAACTTTGTCTTCCTTTTTTTTTTTTAACATGAGGAGTTATTTTATTCAACTACATAATTAAGCCAAGTTCCTTATTTCAGATATTCATTTATTACTATAACTTTGGATAATTCACCCATGATCTTCTGTGTAGAAAGGATTTTTTAACTGTTTTTTTATTCAACTATATATTTTTCCACTACTCTCCTTTCCTCTCCACTCCTCTTCTCCCTTGATCCACATGCTCCATATTTATTCAGATATTGTTTTTCCCCTTGTCCTATGTAGGGTAGATCTATGTATGTCTCTTAGAGGCTCCTTTTTGTTGTCTGTGTTCTCTGGCATATCTTTAAAAAAAAACCAAAAAATAACAAAAAGAAAGAAGGAAAATAAGGTAACAACCTATCTCAAAAGACAGCAATGCCACTTTGGGGCATGTACCCAATGGATGCTCAACCATACTACAAGAACAAGTGCTCAACTACGTTCACAGCAACATTATTTTTCACAGCCAGAACCTGAAACAATCCCTCCACTGAAGAATTGATAAAGAAATCATGGTACATTTGCATAATGGAGTACTACACAGTGGATAAAAATAATGACATCTTGAAATTTATGGGCAAATTGCTGGATCTAGAAAACTTGATAAAAGAGTGAGTTAACTCAGACCCAGAAAGACAAATAAAATATGTTCTCACTCCTAAGTGGCTTTTAGATATAAAACAAAGGACAAACATATAACTTTGTCTTCCTAGCTGTTGTCATTAGCATATCGCTTCACGTTTTCTCATGTGTAATATTGTTGGCACTTTGGGGCGTTGCTTGAGGATTAAATTAATTTATACAGGAAATGCGCCTAGTACAGTACCTGACTTCTGAATGTAGATTGAAGCCCCAATCCAGACTGCCGAGGAGAGAGGGAGAACAAGCCAAAGATGCTCCAGAGAGTTGTCGTTGCACTTGGGCTGTTGAAACTGGTGATTTTCACTCTGCAGCCTTGTCAGTCATGACCAGGGCTATGGCACACAGCACAGCACCTTGGTGCAAGGCACCTAGGGGGACGGCGGTCGTCACCCCGTGGCAAGTGAGAGAAAACTCACCCTTGCCCTAACCTTAGGGTCTCCAGGCTCACAGTTCTCTTGAGCCAGGAGACTTCCAGTCCAGGAACTCTACACATGTATGCTAGGACTGTGATGGTTGGAATGTGTCCCGCAAAAACCACGTGTTGGAAGTTAAATCCCCAGTGAAACAGGGTTTGGGGGGGCGGTGTAACTTTTGTGACGTGATTAGACCACAGGGGAGCTACAGTGGGTTCATGTCAACTGAGCAGGGCTTGAATGGCGTGCAGTGGCGTGTACATGCAACCTTAGTTACTCCAGAAATGGAGGCAGGAGGATCTCTTGAACTTAGGAGTTTGAACAACACAAGAAAGGCCCTGTCTCAGTAAAAAACCAAATGAAATAAAATAAAAGAGCACAGACTCAAGGCTGCTCATCTGGTCTCTTGCTTTCTCATGCCCTCTCTCAACCTGCTGCCTTACACTGTAGGAAGACAGCCCATGGAGACCCTGGTTAGTGGCCACCACCTTGCTATTTCCTTCCTCCCCCAACCTCTGGACTTGTGAGAAATTCCATTAGATTATAGATTATGCAGTCTGAGGTGTTCTACCACAACACAAAGCAGTCAAAGGGTCAGAGATTAAAAACAGGTTTTGGCCTTTTGGGTTCGTGTTATTTTGTGGTTGGTGGTAGTGGTTGGAGGTGGTGGTTTTGGTGGTAGTTGTTGGTGGTCTCCATAATGCTTGTCTCCCAGTCACTTTGAGGGAAGCTGCAGTAATTTCACTGTCTGCTGCAAGTACACATAGCCAGGGACACTAATCTTCACCTTCTGGGTATTGAAAGTTTTCCTTAAAATATCAGTACCAGAGAGGCAGACTAGAAATGGCATTTCAATATCATTTTAAATTTGTATTTCTTTAATGTTCTCATATGATTAAATGCTTTTTTTCTACATGTTTATTATCCACTTATTTTGTGCATGTGTGCGTGTGTGTGTGCGTGTGTGTGTGTGTGTGTGTGTGCATATTTGTTCACATCATGCACAATGGGAGCACACACACACATACATTGGCCTCTTTTCTTCCTGGTAGTTCATTGAGGTTTTCTCATTGATTTTTAAGTATATATATTGTTAGTGTATTCATCTTTTCTTATAGTTATCGCAAGCATGTTCTCTAATTTGATCATCTGCCTATTGATTTCTCTATGGTGCATGTGCAGATTTCTTTTTCTTTCTGGAGCACATTGCAGTTCTAATGCTAATGTTGCTAAGCCTATTGCGCTTTTCTTTGTAGCCTCTTCTTGGCTTGTGTTGCAATTTCAGTCACGTCTCCTCTGGGGCTTTGCCCACCAAACAGAAATCCTATTCATTGTACTCCGATGGGAATTCTGAGTCTCCACAGTGTCACTGCCGCCCCCTGGCCACCTTCGCCCAGACACAGATGTCACCTATTGTACACTTCTTCCCAAAGAGTAGCCTTCTTTTTTTCCATTTTAACATTAACACTGAAACATTATAAGAAATATGTTGATGTATGTGACTGGGCTGAGTGTAGGCTTCGTTGAATCCCTTCTATAGAGAGACCTGGGCCCTCTTTTGTGCCGTTTAGAAAGCACTTGGAGGCCCTCATTTGTGCAAGTGACAGGGAATTTGTTTACCTCCAGACACATTCACGCCTTCGCTCCCACCAGAATGCAGCTCCCATTGCTTCTCATCCACGTAGACTTACAGGCCAAGAAAGTGGGTACCATTAGAAAACCTTAGGATTTACCGTGAACTTCGTCTCCACCATAGCAGGAAATGCTGAGGAAAAGATAGAACTTCTGGAACCTCTGATCGTCTCCAATAAAAAGGCACAGGAAATTGTCATTAGTAATAATCATTTGCATAGCCTTCCTGGTGAATGGGGTCCTTTCTTAGCCAACTTTATCCCATCTGACACTCAAAAGAGCAAATTACTTTTTTCCTTCTGTAAATAAAGAAGTTGAGTGTTCACGAGCCAAAAGTCATGAATACAGATCTCCTAAAACAAACCGAATGCTATTTCTTAGTTATTTTCTATTTCTCCTCCAATTTTCCATTCATGACATCATCTTTTTAATATATGTTTTTATATTGAAATAATTTCAGATTTATGTGGAAAAAGTCTTATAAACATAGTTCAGAGAAATTTTTGCTATTTCTCTGGCTCCCTCAAATATCACCATGTCCTGTGGCTACAACATTATCAAAATGGAAAGTTACCCTTGGTGCACTACCATCCCTAATCCATACACTTCATTTACATCTCACTGGTTTCTCGTTACTGCTGTTCCTCATTTTTCTGCTCTGGGGTTGAATTTAACATTGTGTTGTGCTTAGATGCCATAGTGTCTCAGTTTCTCTAATCAGTCCTAACCTTCCATGACTTTGGTAGTTTCGAGAGGTATCGACCAGGAAATCTGAAAATGACTCCTTTGTTTGGATTTTTCTGCTATTTACTCAGAATTAAAGCCATTTATCAATTTGGGGCAAGATGTAACCGAGGGAATACGTGTTCTCTGTGCCTCGGTTAGGTATGCACCGCCAACTGCTCTAATTATTCAGACTGCTAAGTGTGATCACTAAGTTAGAAGGGTTCTTCCAGGCTTCTCTGCTACACAGGTCCTATTTTGACAGGGTCTTACTATGTATCCCTGGCTGTCCTCGAGCTCACAGAAATCTGCCTGCCTCTGTTTCCCAAATATTAAAATTAAAGGTGTACATAACCCTTTAAAGAGTGAATTAAAGCAGTCTCATTTTGTGTTGTAAAAGAGTGGCACTAAAATTTTCAACAGAATGATAGGACAGAGAGGACAGAAGAGGCCTGAGAGTCTCAGCAGGCTGGAAAGGAAAGTAAATATAAGATGTAAATTGGACCAAAAAAAAAAAATGACATCTACAGACACAGTTTGAAATTTAGAGGGAAACCCTTGCATTTCTGTGACATAATATGCAATTCCAAAACAATGGTGAGGGAGTGATGCACATAAAAATGTCATCAATCTAACGGAAGACAGGAAATGCAAATCAGCAAAGACAGAAAGTTAATGAAAGATACAAATAAGGTACACATAAATAACCCCAACCATGGCAATGATCACAATAAATATAAATGGATCAAATTTTTTAAAAATGCAGAAACAACCTAGGAAAAATTAAAAATCTAACTGAATGCTGTTGACGAGATATATGATAAGCATAAGGACAAAGAAAGGTTAACAGTGAATGAATGGCATGCCAATTGAATTACTGGTCCTGATTCCTCCTCCTCTCATAAACATTCATTCACTCTTTTGCCAAAGTCTGTCCTCTCTCCCCCCTCCTCTACCAGTGCTGGACTAGAACTCAGGACCTAGAACAAACTACTTAAATTTTCAAACACCGAGCTGCAGGCCCTAGCCTTTGCCATTTCCTTTTCATGGGCAACTAGTCCAAGGCCCTTGACTTTGTCCTCATGATAGAATTTTAGCTGAAAGAATGGGTCAGACCCATCAGGCCACTTCTAAGAACCCTAACCTTCTTATTGCCCTCTTATAGCATTATCGTTACTATGAGAAGATCTCTCTGGTATACGCTGTCCCCCAAAACAGAAGGGGACACTATATAGCAGAGACTTTCCAGCTGGCCCAAGGCCCACAGAGAGAAACACACCGCAGAGCAGAACACAGCCTATGTCAGCAGAGCTCCAGTTAACCACGCTCTGTGAACCCGTCTTTTATTTTCGATTTGACTGCTCACTGGGCATAATGATGAGCCACAGGCCTATAATCTCCTGCTCCCCATTGTGTACCCTGGCTATGCACAAGGTGCTTTTGTGCTTGCAAGCCTGCCAGGTCAGCAGTGCTACGCATTTGCTAGGATGCACAGGCAACTTTCCAATTCCTGTCGTCGGTCACTAACTAGGTCTTTTAACCTCTTTTATATGCCATGACAGTCACGGTGACTTATCTGGATTTATTTTTTTTGTCTGTTTATCCTAGATTATTGTGAGTATTGCCCAGTATTTACAGTGGGTCCAACTTGTTGGCTTCTGGGCAGCATTTGAGAGTAGAAATCTTTCAACCTTTTTTTTTTTTTTTTTTTTTTTTGCAGTTGGCTTTAATGACCTGAAGAAGAAGATGCATTCAAATGTCCAACCATCTCCTTTCCTTCACTGAATTTACCTTTTGCTCACAATTAGTGGCTCATGGTTAGTATGTAATTAATTTTTCCTTTGCCATGCTCTCACCCTCTTTCTTTTAGTCTTACATTGCTTGGCAAAATTCTCTGTCCATCTGTTCCCAAACCCGTAAGTTGCCCCATTCTTCATTTGGCTCCTGTTCTTGGAAAGGTAAATTCTTCTCATAATAACCTCTTTGCTTCTGACAACCATGGAGATATAAATTTAACGAAGGCTAATTGGGCTGGTGGATTTTCCATTTTCCTCGATGCCGCAAAGGTGTGTGCTCGGCGCTGCTCAGCAGCCTCTGGGACACGGAACTATCATCTGATTCCAGCAGTGAATTCCAGCTGCACAGGGAGAGCATCCGAGCTGTTACAGAAGAGTTCAAGGCAAATTGTATTTCTATGAAAAATTGATGTAGCATCAAGCACGATAAAACCCGAGATATTTCAGTGCGTCTGTTTTATGAAGGCATTTCTTCATAAAACTCTTGTGTTTTCTACCTGCACAGAGCAAACGTATCAGGCGTGTTGGAAAAGGCTGCCTCATTACATAGACTCTTAACTGCCAGCCTGCATTTTTAAAAGTCACATAAAAGAACGGCTGTGCAATGTGGAGATCGCCTCATATGCTATGGAGCAAAAACGGGAGAAAATGAGACAGTATTTTCAAGAACCATCAAGCTCACTGCTTATGACAACAATAAAAAGTTTCAACAGGGAACAGTCTAAGGAGAGACTGAAGTTTTTGTGCTGAGTACAACATAAGTCTAGGACACCAAGCTTTAGTGTATGTCAAGCGATTTTTGAAAGAGCATGCGCTTACAAGCAAACAGGGGTGACTGACAAGCAGCACTTTTCTTGAGGAAACCATACAGCCCAGTTTTACTCTCTGTACCCTTTCTATCCACCCAGAAGAGCCTGCTGTAGCCCAGGTTGGCCTTGAACTCACTACTTGCTGAGATGTCCTTGAGTTTCTGGTCCTCCTACCTCCTCCCCCGGTGCTGATGCTGGTGCTACAGACCTGCTCCACCACAGCCAGTTCGGGCAGTGCTGAGCATGGACCCTGGGGCTTAACGCACACCAGACAGGCGCTCTACCAACTGAACTACATCCTCCTCCAACCCCACAATTTTGATCTCAATTATATATTTTACCCTATGCCAAGCAAGGAGCAACCTCAAGGCTCTTCACCAGGAACCTGTGATACTGTGGCTCTGAAAACCAAGTGAGGATTTCCTCACAGTCACCAAGTTAGCTGATTTAGTTGTAGGCATTACTGCTGTTGCAGAAGTCCAGGAATGGGGAGTGGACACCGTTGGCTTCCATGAGGCTCTAGATTTTTCTTGGATGATATTTATTCCACAGATCCTGATACTTCACCCTCCTCACTATAAGTCACCATTTCTTTTTCCAATCATGCATTTAGTTCGTATTTGCTGTATGCCGAGGTTGCGTTGGATTCAAGAGCCAAGAATGCGTCTGTGAACAAAACAGATAAAGCCTTTCATTCCAGGTCTATATTTATCCTATATTCATCACAAACAAAACCAAGTGGAAATATTATTAAAGTCGATAAATACTGTAAAAGAAAAATAAATCAGAGAAGAGGAAAAGGAAATGTTTGGAGTGGGTGGGGTGGCACATTAAACAGGACAGCTAGGACTAGCCTCACTTAGCTGATATTTGCACAAGCCAAGAAGAAAATGAACGTGAGATGTAGTAGGAGCTGTGGGCTGCGTTCCTGCCGCCCCAGCTCATGGTCGCCTGGCTAGCTTATGCCCCAAAATGACACTCAAACTGTATTCTTTTAAACACTGCTTGGCCCATTAGCTCTAGCCCTTACTGGCTAATTCTCATATCCCGATCAACCCATCTCTAATAATCTGTGTAGCATCAGTCTTACCAGGAAAGATTCAGCATGTCCGACCTGGCGGCTTGCTTCATCGCTTCTGGCTCTGAGAGGAGCTGCCCTGCATCTGAGCTCACTTCCTCTTCCTCCCAGCATTCTATTCTGTTTACTCCACCCACCTAAAGGCTGGCCAATCAAATGGGCCAAGGCAGTTTCTTTATTAGCCAATGACCTTCCTCCATCAGTGAGAGCCACAAAAAGTCCCGCAGGGAAGACTGTGGGGAGGGAGGTGCAAGGCGAGCTCTAGGCCCTTTCTTGGGGTGCTCGTCTCTCACCCTGTGCATCTCACATTTGCTTCTTGAGTTCTCCGTGTGTTCCTGAGCTCACTGCATCATGCACCAGAGTGCATGGTGGGCAATAGAATGCATGTATTCAACCGTGTGCTTTTGGATTTCTGTCCAGAGTAGCCACCTTGACCTGCTCTCAGCAGAGTGACAAGGCCACATGTCTGCCATGAAGTCTAGATTCCTTTTTTTTTTTCGGTCAATATTATTAAAATCAAACAATGTTTCACTACTCTTTAAAGGAATTACTCTCTTTTGTTACTTTTAATTCAGTAAAGCTATATTACATAAATTTTGCTATTACAAAATTTTTGTCATTTTCGTTCACAATTTGGTAACACCATTCACATCTGGCACACTGGGAAACCATCGCTTCTGTTTCCCAAAATTCTCTCAATCCACACATCATGATTTTCCAATTTCCTTTATCTCTGAGAAGCTCTTCACATATTTTCCCACGCATTTATATTTTACTTGTCCTTTATTCACCTTAAGAATTTAAATTTAAAAGTAGTGAAAAGGGCAGTTGTAAGCATTAAATCAGTCTCATTGATTGAGAGTAAGGAAGCCTTAAATAATAAATACAATATCTTGTTCCAGTACGTGAATGAGTTTTGGGGAAACTGCTCACACTTTCTGAGGCTGAGGTCCCTTATCTGTAAACTGAAGCTGACATTACTGGCCCTTAAAGTCTTCTAAGTATCAAGAACATGCTACAAGCTATATATGTCTATACACTTCTAAGTATCAAGAAACGTGTTACATGCAAATGATAAGCACCACTCCCAGGGAAAAGTGCCAGAAAATATGCACTCCAGCATTTTTATTAGCTCCATTCAGTTATGCTTCAGATGAAGCCACCCTATCACGAGAGCAGGACCACCCACCTTCCGCGGGGAAGCATCTCCTGTTGTCCTGCTGCCACCAGGATTTGTTGAGAGAAGAAACAAGATTGAAAAATAATTTCAGGGCACAAATGGGAAGGACAAAAGGAAGTCTAGTTGGCATGACAGCCGAAGTCGTGAGAAGAGAGTGTCCCCACCCAGTGCCGGCAGATGAGGACAGGGGCATGCCAGGAATGGGAGAAGTCCTCTTCTTCAGCTGCGCGAGTGCATCCTCCCCAGCAGGAGGAGGAATGGTTCTTTGCTGCCCTCTGCCCCGCTGGAGAAAAGGATGTCACACCACACTGCTAGCCAGTGCAGCTTCGACACTGCCGGGTGGGCTTTTACTTTACTTTTGGGTTGGTTTAATTTTTTAATATGCTTATGTATGTTTTGGCTCCTAATCCCTTTAGTTCAGTTGATGTCACTAATGTCCAAGTAACTAAAATGGGCAGTTTCCCTCAATGATATGAGATATGCAAGAGATCCAAGAAGAGGGTTTTGGGTTTTTTTTGGGGTGGTGGTGGTGGTTTTCGTTTTGGTTTGGTTTTATGTTCTGTGAAACATGAGTCGGAGTTCCCGCTATTATTATCATGTGTCCTGTTACCAGCAGCCTACACTGCAATTATTTCATGGAGCTCGCCCTAAGCAGCAAGGATGGAAACAAAGCAAAGCAAACAGTAGCTTCCACAGAAAGGAAAAATGTGTGTTCTCTATGCAAAAGGGAGAGGCCAGTAGAATAAGCTTGGCGTGGTTGCAGTTTTCTGTCTTCAAACAACTCAATTCAGCTACATTCATTAGTGCTGAGAGAAAGAGAGACAGAGGGGGGGGGGAGAAAAACAACTGCTCCGCTTGGATAGTTTTAAAAACATATATTTTAAAAAGAAATAACAATTCCTATCTAACTCCTCCATTTCTGTGTCTCAGAATACCTAACTGTAGAATTCGCTGACTGGATGTGTGCTTTGGGTAAGAAAAGACTATTTAGAAATCCTTCGCTCAAAACAGCAAGTGGGAGTGGAAATTTGAAAGAGGACCGCCTGCCTAATTCAGCACTAAACCCAGTATGAGAGGCGTGTGTGTGTGTGTGTGTGTGTGTGTGTGTGTGTGTGTATGTGTGACAAAATGTGCCTTCCAAAGGGCTGAGAGGTAGATGGGAATGTTGGCTTTGCTCGTCTAAGAAGCGAAAGGTTCCTGGACCTCCTCTTGCTTCTTCTTTAGAATAATTTGGATGGGATTTGTGATGCAGAAAATCTTAAAGAAAAAAGGATAAGCCTTCTTTGTGGTGGAAAGCTTAAGGGAAAAAAGTCACTGCTTTCTTCAAACAAGGTATGTCTGGCGAGGGCTAAAGGTGTACATGTACATATGGCTGCTTTCCATTCGTAGTTATAAAAACATTACAAAGTACTTTTCATTGATAAACAAGCATAAATGCCGAAACCAGCCGGTAAATTTCAGTTTAAAGAGGATTGTAATAGAAGTAGATGCTAGTTAGCTGTAATCACCATATTGTGTGTGTTATAAATAAACAACGCTAAGCTATTAATGTTAGAACAAGGTTTTTGCTGTGTCACTAAAGCAACTTAATTATGGTTAAAGTAAGTTAAAAATGCGATATTTGTGTGGAAACTTTAAGTGACTTACTTCTTTCTCGCTTTCTTTACAACTTGTTTCCCATAAGGAATATAGTAACACTAGAGCAGCTCCTTAACGTGTGAAAAGCCGTGTGAGGAGTGAGCACAGGGTTGCGAAGCCGACTCTCCATTGAGGCAGGTCTCCTGGAATGTGGCTAGATGAGCAATCTCTGACTGTTTACAATAGCAGGGTTTGCTTAGGCTGAATGCTTCTCTTATTGATAAGCCTGAGAAGGGGTTGGCATTGTTAGCCTTGCATTGTTCTGCTTTGCCTAAGAAGAAAGGATGTGCAATCTCTTTTAAGTACGATTGTGTGGAACCAGTACAAACATGAAATAAATGCCCAAAGCACAGGTTAAACAGGGAATCCGACTGAACAATTAGACAGGAACCTTTGCTCCAAGCAAGTCACAGAATTTCTAACCAGCCCCAAAGCAAGGGTGGAATTCAAGATTTTTCTTGGAGTTTATTATAAAAATAAAAGTAGGCATTCTTGGCCACGGTGGTTGTTTAGGGGGAAAAATGTGTTTCTGCTAAGAAAACAATATTTACCATTACGTTGTGTTTCAATAAATTTGGACGTTTTGGTGGTAAAGTTATGAGGTTGTTTTTCCCTGGTCCCTTGAAGGATGGAATGCCCTGAAGCAAAGAAGGATCAAACACTGTTTGTTTGGGTTGTTTTTTTCTTTGCTGAATGTGTGTGTGTGTGTGTGTGTGTGTGTGTGTGTGTGCCTGTGTGTGTGTGCCCACTAGTAAAAAGTTGCAAGGGTTCTTCTTTTACTTATTAAATTAAAATATCTTCTTTTATCAAAAACAAGCATTAGACCAGGACTCTTTAAGACTACAAGGAATGCGTTTCTATTGCAATATGCTAACTTACCAGGTTCAACTTCATTTAAATATACCTGCTACCTCCCTTGCAACGGGAAAGGCTGAAAAGGAAATACCTCAGGAAGGCTGAGAACTCCCGCTCCGCATCTCTGCTGAAATCGCATTTGTGGCTGTCCTTCAGCAGATCTAATTATCTTCCCAGCAAGTTACCAATCGCAGGGAGAATAGGTTCTTTCAGGGAAACTACAGCGGATGGTTTGAATAGTGCCACAAGAACAGTAAGGCTTGTGCTGTTCTCCACTGTAATTCCTGTAAGACACGTGGAACACAGGAAAGCTGTGTGGTCTGACCCACTGTGCCAAGCCAGGAGTCTTGAATAACTCTAGCAGCCCTGCCTGAGCACTGTGCTCCCTTGAGAAAGACGTGGTACACTGCTTGACTTTTGTTACCCCTTTTGAAAAATAGAAACGGCAGTGCAAGCATCTCCTCCTTCCCAGGGCCAGCATGAGGCTTAGTATTATTGGTTGGCAGCTACAACAGGGGTTTGAAGATGAGTGTTTTCTATAGGCTGGTATTTTTCTATACAGTCAGAGAAAAATTCTAGTGGGCAGAGTCACTGATTGATATCCTCCAGGAACGTCCTCTTGGTGTGTACCCACGTAGCATCTCCTCCCCAAACCATCCCCCAAAGTGAGCCCCGTATTAGAGTAGTGGGTGCTGGGCAGAACACAGTGTTCTGTTGATAGAGGTTTCTGTCCCACCAGGTCCTGCAGTCCTTCAGTCCCAAAGAAACACATAGAGGTCTACATTAATTATGAACTGGTTGGCCTATTCACTCAGGCTTTTTATTAACTCTTATAACTTACATTAACTCATAATTCTTGTCTGTGTTAATCATGTAGCTTGGTACCTTTTATCAGAAAGGCATTCTCATCTTGTTTCCTCTGCATCTGGGTGACGACTGCAGACTGAGTCTTTCCTCTTCCCAGAATTCTCCTGTTCTGGTCCCCCCCCACCTATACTTCCTGCCTGGCTACTGGCCAATCAGCATTTTATTAAACCAATGCAAGTGACAAATATTTACAGGGTACAAGACCCACAGCAGAGGTCTGCCAGTAGAAGGTTATCTAATGACCCCGGAGACCTAAGAAATAGGTGCCTTCATTTCCTCATA
Source organism: Chionomys nivalis (assembly GCF_950005125.1). NCBI lineage: Eukaryota > Metazoa > Chordata > Mammalia > Rodentia > Cricetidae > Chionomys > Chionomys nivalis. The sequence continues at coordinate 127,831,314 of NC_080086.1, read as the reverse complement.
TGAACTATAACACAGAAAAGGGAGAGAAGATGTTCTGTTTCATTGTGCAGACTCCATATACATTAAAATAAGAAGTATTAAAACAGACTTACAGAAACTGTATTTGAAATATTTGTATTTAAATGACTAAGTAAAAATTGTGTGTGTGCTCTATCAACTTGACCCAAGCTAGAGTTAATTGGGAGGAAGAAACTTCAGTTGGGAAAATGCCCTTCACCAGATTAGTTTATGAGCAAACCTGTGGGGTATTTTCTTGGTTGACGATTGAAGTGGGAAGACTAAGCCCACTGTGGTGGGGCCACCCCAGGCACTTGGTGCTGGATGGTATAAGGGAGCAGGCTGGTCAAACTATGAGGAGCAAGGCAGTAAGAGGCATTCCTTCATGGCCTTTGCTTCAGCTCCTGCCTGACCTCCTTCAGTGATGGAGTGTGACTTGAATTATCTGCTTTCTCCACACTTTGCTTTTGGTCATGGTATTTTTATCACAGAGATAGGAACCTTACTAAGACAATAACATATGAAAATGAAATTCAACTGTTCTTCACCAGATAATTAAAGGAAGTATGTGTGTGTGTCTGTGTTTATCCACAGTATACTTAGGACAGGATGGTCCAAGTCGTAAACCTATGTGTCCAAATTTTTTCCTATTCCCTGGCATATACATGTGACTATTTGCATGTGTTCGTGTGAAGATAGTTAGATGTCAGAGTTTAAAGACTCTGTGAGAGACCAAGGCTGAGGCCAAATGGCCTTGCAATGTTAGGGGGCGCTATGGAGACTGTTCAGTCAACAGGCTCTGACCCTTCAAACTTTGATAAGCCGTGGGTCCCAGTGTTCTTATCTGTGAATTAATCCGTACCTCACCCTGTTGGCACCCAAATGTTAGCAAGTATTTTCATTGAAGTGATGACTTAAACAAGAAACCAGAGCTTGAGTGGAGCCAGTCATGTGTGATTGTCTTCAAACTCTTAAACATTAACTCTTTGGGCGGGATTAGCAAATGACTTGTGAGTTTTTGTGTAATTCTTGTAGGTCTTAGAAATCAGTTGCCACTCAGAGAGTCTGAACTTGTCCCTCACTCAGCTAGACAACTTTTGGTGTCTGAGAAAGCTCTTTGTCTCCTCTTCAAGATGTGTTTTTTTTTCTTTCTTTTTCTTTTTCTTTTTTTTTTCTTGTGGTGGCCTGAAGACAGGGAAATTCTTGAGTCTCCAAGTACCAGGAGGACAGGAGAGGGAGAAGCTACACAAGGAAAATGCTGCTTTATAGAGGTATTGGAAGTACTTGGGCAATAGCACTCAGATTCCATTCTTACAGAAAATGCATCAAGAGAGAAATCAGACAATCACAATAGACACCAGAAATCACTTTTTGTTTGTACTCGTTGTTAGACAGTAAAATCTTCATTAAACACCACACGCACACACACATACACACACACACATCAGCCTGAAATCACCCAGGTGAGCTCCTATTTTGCAGACCACAAGTAGAAAAGCTGAAGGAAAGAAAATCTCCCATGCCAGCATGTCCATGGTCACATGTTCACCACGGAGCAAGGGCTATTTCTGTTTTGTTTATTGTGTTTTCCATGGTTACCTCATCCATAACACAAACAGTTGTGGATACCGGTCATAGAATTTGTTATTAATCAGCGAGGAGCTTTTTCGTAAGCCTTCCCGAGGTCCTTAGGGATGAGTAGAAACGTTTGGGCTTCCTGGAAAGTATCCAAAACAGGCACCATCTGATGCTTGATGGAACCATCCATAAAAATTGCGTCACATAGCAATGTGGAAATGGCAAGGTTCCACAAAGAGCAGATGTGACAAGGTAAAAATCCACTGCTGAGCGAGGGATGTCCAAACCCTGTCCTGAGTCAAGCCTGCAGCCGGCAACATGCAACACAGAAATGCTGATGTGCTTTGGACTCGGCTTGAGAAGTTTTTATAGTCATATTTTGTTCTGGTCTTAGAATTTATATAAAATTAAAATTAGCTCCATTTCTAGTTCATATTTTTTTTTTCATTTGAGGTTTTTTCCAATTCTTCTTGAGGATTGTCAGGAGTTGTTTCTTGGTCATTTGACTCGTCAGGTAACACAACCTTCTAGAAAACTTTTAAAAGAATCGGTGGAGGGGCCTTACAAACCCCAAGAGAGGATAAAGGAGGAAAAATACGGAATTGCTTCCTTTCTAGGCATTCCAGTCAATTGGCAGTATCATAACGAAACACTGTAGACTGACAGCAAACATCAATTTCCCGCAGTTCTGGAGAATAAAAAGCCATGATCAAAGTGCTCAAAGGCTGGAGTCTGACACAGACATGACTTTGGGTTCATAAGCAGCCATCCTTTCATTGAGTCACCCAATGGCAGAGAGTGGATTTTCTCTTGAGTCTGATGCCATTCATGATGGCTCCCTTTCTTGACTTACTTCCCATCACACTGAGTGCTGGTATTTCCAACTGTGAGTTTTGGAAGACACGTATATCCAGAGTCTCATGCTGGGACCCTCCAAGTACTTAGTCAAATGGAAGCCATGAGTCCTTCTTCTCCATCTTAGTCCATTGTGGCTGCTGTAAGAAATGCCACAGACTAAGTGGCCTACAAACAGAACATTTTATTTTGAGTTCTGGAGGCTGAAATGTCCAAGATCGAGGCACCCATGGAGTCCATGTGTGGTGAGAGCCAACTTTCTGCTTCGTACACAGCATGCTCTCACCATGTGGGCACATGGAGGAGGGCAAAGGAAGAGTTGGGTGCCGTGTTCAGTCATTCACCACTTCATCCTCTTGAGACAGGGTCTCTTGCTGACTCTGGAACGAGGCTAGCAGGCAGCAAGCCCCAGGGACGTTCTTGTCTCCACCTCCCACAGCACTGAAGTAATAGACATGTGTGAACCACACCCAATATTTTCCATGGGGGTTAGGGATTTGAACTTGTGTCCTCATGCTTACCCGGCTATACGCTTGCTGACAGTGTCATCATCCCAGCCCCTGGTGCCTCTTCTGATGATGGTTTTCCTCCTATTCATAAGGTCTCTAGTCGTCCCCAAAGGCCCCAACTCTCAAAACTACTGCCTGTGGGGCTGGAATTGTATGTGAGCTTTGAGAGATGCTAACATTCAGATCACACCAGTTTCCTTCACCAAAATACACAAGAATCAAGCCATAACTTGCTCCAGGAAGCATCCTATTGAGAGATTCAACTGCTTGCTCTGTTGGGTTCTAAACTAATATCTAAGTGGTCATATTTTGTAGATGTGGTAATAGTGACGATGGCAGTGTGGACAGAACAACCACTCATCACCCAATGAGAACACTCAGGAGGCAGAGGCAGCCCGATCTCTGAGTCCGAGGCCAGCCTGGTCTACAGAAACAGTTCCAGGACAGCCAGAACTGTTGCACAGAAAAACCCTGTCTGGAAAAACAAAAACCATATAAACAAACAAGTAAAAAACAATGACAGCAAAACCCAATAGTATTAACAGCCTTTCATTCATTAACTCATGTAACCCTTATAATAAGCAGACAAGGGTTGATGCCATCTCCTTACACAGATAAATAAACTAAGACTGAGAAGTCCTTAAAGTTTGAAGTCCTAGATAATAAGATCTCAGGCTCAAATCCAGAACGCCTAATGCCAGGCTCGCGTTCTCAACACACGGGGTCTGGTTTGTTGTGGTTACCGTTTAAAGTACTTTCAGAACAGTCTCTGCTATCCTGAACACCTAAATTTCAAGCCACACTTCGAGAACGGCTGTCCATGTTGCAGTTGAGTCCTCTCCATAATAATAAAGAAAGGGGAAGAGAATCACAGGAAGAGATTGGTGTGTTGGGTTGCGAGTGTTCTTGAACAATCTCCTGATTTAAGAATCGCTTTCCAGGTCCTGGGGTGGAGACATGGAAGCCTTCTGCATAGCCTGTGTCTCCAAAAGATTTCCTTTATCTTCACTGCGGTGAAGTTAGCAGTTTGTTATAGAAGGAAGAAATCACTGCTCCTTAGAGCACAGACTAAAGAAAACCACTCTTTACATTGGCAAAACTTCAGGAATGACATCTCAAATTCTTTCTGTTGGTTGGAAGAAAGCTAACGTTTCATGTAGCGATGCAACAGAACTTGGTGGGAAATCACCATTCAGGCTGTCACAAGAAGAAACCCTGGTTCCTCCTCCTCCTCCTTCTCAGTTTTTGAAAGGGTGGGTTCTATTCCTTGAGGAAGTATGTACAGCTTCCAGGGGATCAGGGTTCTTTGTGTCCCAGACAGAGAAAACACGCTTAAGAAATAAAGGTGCAAGCTGGTTTACCCAGACCAGCCCTGCTTGTGTAATACTCTGAGGATATCTGTATTCGAACAGGAACGAGCCACTCAGGAAGGCCGAGATAACAATGTTTGACAACAGCAATCACTATTATTTACTGGGCCGCCTCCAGTGTGCACCCCCAGTTCTCAGAACTGGGGAAGAAGAGTGAACAAAGGAGCTTCCATTTTTAGGAGCTGCCAATGTTGGGGCATGAACTAGAAAGTGTGTGTGTGTGTGTGTGTGTGTGTGTGTGTGTGTGTGTGTGTGTGTGTGTGTGTGTGTGTGTACTGCATAAAACACAAGCAAGGAGTTTGGGGGATGTAGGAGCAGTGAAATGGGAAATGATTTTCATTGCACGCCTATTCATGAGAATAATGGGAAGTGCCATAAAAAAAAAAATCTCTGGGGAGAGCATTTCAAACTGGCAGATGGATCTAAGAGTCATGACAGCATGACTGAGTGGGTCTTGGGTGGGTCCTGAGTGGGTCCTGAGTGGGTCCTGAGTGGGTTCAAGTTTGGTAGGTCAGGGTGGTATTTGGAGCTGAGTGAGGACAGGAGAAATCGCGGATACATTGTAAATAAGCAGAAAGAAGGTGTCCTCCTAGTGCCTTCAACATTCCATGAATACCCACACTGTGAACTCGTGCTTGGAATAGCTCTTGCCTCTGCTCTGAATAAAATCTGATTGGGTCCTTAATATTTCAAGCTGTGCCCCAGAGGTTATCAATCACCTTGGTCAAGTTTTAACTTAATCATGTGAGGTTCATCGGCATGTTTACAATACTCGGCAGCACTGAAAAATGACATTGCAAGTGTATAAGTTATACACCGCATTCATGTGGGCGCTAACCAAATTCTCACTTTTGCTGTGTTATGCTTACTCTTTTCCCATTGGCCACTAACAGCCATTTACAGTTGCTAGGCTGGTACTGTTACAGTCTGGTGTCCAGATTCCCCAAGCTATGAAGTATTTAACAACTGTTTTAGGTCCCAAAAGACAGCTATGGGTTTTTTAAAGATGCCCTCATTTTACTGGGGATCTCTTACCTACAGTCAGATGGTTGTAGGTGCTCTGGCTTGGGGCTGCAGCTTCCCCTCAGTCCCTGAAAGGCTGGCGTTTTGTGTGCGGTTTCTTCTGCCTTCCATGTTCCTGATTCCGTAGCATCCAGTGACCCGCCCACCCCAAGAAGACTGTCTCACAGAGGGAGTCTGTTTTCTTGACTTTAATTTTGTTTTTGTTTGTTTGTCAGCTTGGTGGGCTGGTTTTTGACACAGTGTCTTACTATGTCGTTTTAACTGGCCTGGAACTTGCTGTGTAGACCAAGCTGGCCATAGACTGGCGATGGTCCTTCTGCTTCTGCCTCCTGAATGCTGAGATTGTGGGCATGTGCCAGGTGCCATGATGTCCAGCTACACAGGAAGTCTTGGTGGTTGCGCATTCTTCCCTGTGTTGATAGACAAGTCGATCATAAGTCAAAATCAAGTCCGTTGTGTCCCGAGTCTGAAGGACAACTACTTCCCAGTGATGTCTCTGGGAAACTAAACTGGGTTTCCAAAGAGGTGCAGAAACTGGAACCCAAGCTTGTTCCCTCCTCCACTGTCCCCACAGACTGGGCCATGCCAAAGGACAGGGAAGCCAAGAGAAGCACTCAGAGACTGGAGGCAAGAATTTCTGTAACTGTTTTGGCATTTTGCTCCCCTCCAGCCCCTTCCAGACGCATGAAGGGAGCATTCAGCTCCTCCCTCCCACCCCACTTTAGGCAACAGTATGAGGAGACCACCTTGGGACACAAGAACAGTCAGATGCCGGCACGGAATCCTGAGTCCGAGAGTTCCTCATTTTGACATCCCATCATAGTCAACTATGATATACTCAAGTATCTTTTTATGTAGGGGTAACAAGCCATTTGGATTTAAAAATGATGCCTGTGTGTCATTTTAGCCCTTGTGAGGAAGAGAACATGAGTTCAGACCCCAGTATGATTCTAATTATGACAAGTTTTATTATTCAGCGCGTATGCTTTACAGCCTGAAGTTTAACTATTGTCAAGCAAGCATTTTAAACGCGTCCGACACATGAGTCGTGTGAAAGGAAAGTGGGGATCTTGCAGCGAGTCATGGGATGTGAGCCTCTGAAGGCCTGCGGGGTTTGGGCTCTGACATTCAAGTTCTGGAATAGTCGCACAATCCTCAATAATCTTGAACAATTTAATCACATTCTCTACATTTCAATTCCCTGAAAAGCAAACGAATATTTTCTTTAGAATATTGCCATGAGAAGTAAGTCCCAGTGAGTGTGGCATATAGCACCGAGTGAGCTCTGGAAGGACAGTTGTTACGGGGTATTCCTTAAACTTCTAGAACTCTCTGTGACAAACCAGCCCCAGTGTCACAGGCCTATAGTTCTAGATAGTCAAGGAGGCTGATACAGGAGGATTGAGGCTGTCCTGGGCAACATAGTAAGACATTATCAATCTGTGGGTCACAGTCCCTTTGGGAGGTGAATGATACCTTTACAGGGTTTGCATATCAGATATCCTGCATATCAGATATTTACATTATTATTCACAACAATAGCAAAATTACAGTTATGAAATAGCAACAAAAGTAATTTTATGGTCGGGGATCAGCACAACACGAGGGACCGTATTAAAGGTCACAGCATTAGGAAGGGTGAGAGTTACAGCCTTATCTCAATAAAAAAAATAATAATAAAAATAAACAAATGAATAAATAAATCATTCCGTGAAGAGGAATAAAAGGACAAAACTCATGTCACATAACAAAAATTATAAGAAGAGGCACGTGGGTGAGGATAAGAGCTCTTTAAGGGCTAAGAACAGTCTGGTGTGAGGCTGGGTGGGTTCCCTTAGAGAATTTAGTATCTTGCTTCTAAACGAGCTCTTTCTGTTTGTCCCTGGCAATTTCCAGAGTTTAATCCTCCACAGCCCTTAATTGTTCAGCCACAGTCACTCCTCCACACCCTCCAGTTTCCACAAGCCTCTCCTCAATGGGATTCAAGAATGTGCCTTGACTCTGCTCTGGGAGAGCCGAAGCCCTGTCATCTGAGACGAACCCATTCTTTATCAAGAGGCAGTCGGGAAAGCATGGGTCACACAAACACACCCTCCTATTCCCACCTCAGCTGGAAGGCCGACCCAGAACTGGACATGTTTTTCTGCTCCTCAGGACTAGGGCCACATGAGAAAGCACAGAGTGTTCACGCCAGGGAAGGCTCTGGGGATCCCAGTTGAATCGAAACAGATACTCAGCGCTCAATTCACAGTAGATAGCCCTTGGCAGTCACTAACCGCAAAAGTCCAAGAGATAATTCGCAAATAGGAGGCAGAGCTAATGTGGTGTCAAACGCATTAGGTAAAGCCATCTCTGATGGGAGAAGTTCATGTTTAAGAGCTGCATGCGATTCTTTATAAGCCTTTCTTGGTTTCCGGGGTAACCACGACGTACTCTCTTGGCCCACCTCATTTTAGAGGGTCTTGTTTCCTTCCCCAGATTTCGAATGGCTCTTGGGAGGAGTTCTGTAGAACTCGTTGGTGCGTGCCTGCACACCAGCGTATCCCCCACTGGCAATGTGAGACCTAAACTACCAGTCCGGAATGTAATTGCTATTTGCAGCTTCCCTGGAAGTCACTATTGCTGGGAGCCTTTGTGGATGTGGTAAGCATTGCCATATGGCAGGTTCTTAACGAGGTACAAAACGATCGTTTCAAACACATACCAAAAAAGGCTTTCCCTTTTAGGGTTTCTGAAATGTAAAAAAAAACGCCACATAGATGAGTGGCAAAGGCGTGTCTGTCATTGAAACACACATGAGCTGTTTAATCCAACCCGATGACCATGGATGGGTACCTCTGCTGGGGATTTTCTCAGTGATCAAGATTGATCTGCAGACTAAGGAGATGGCCCAGTGGTTAAAAGCCCCTACTATTTTTCCAGAAGACCTGAGTCCATTTCCTAGTCCCTGAGTCAAACAGCTCCTATAGACATCAGAGGACAGACACCTCCCTTCAGGTACCACCCCTTCCACACACACACTCACAGTTTCTTTTGAAAACCAGCCCTTAAGAAAAGACTGCACCCATAAGGAGTTCCCACCTTATCCATCCATGTGTATGTGAGACTTGAGGGGAATCCCCGGGTGGTAATATCAGCTCACGCAACATTTTCATAAACATCAGGAGAAACTGCCAGTTACAGAGATTAGACAATTCTGACTCTTTATTTGTGGGAGGATGGCTTGGTCATTGGGGGGTGTTTTAGCTACTTAACTAGCTACCAGCCATGAGGTGCCAAAAACAGGGGTATTTCCACCTAGCCCAATTGTAGTAACCAAAGGTCTTCAAAGTTGTAAACATCCCTTGCTGGTGCAGTACTATCATGACCTAGGGAAACTCCACAGCAATGTAGCAGCGATTTGGGGGCACCCATTTCCAGAGTCACTGTGTCCCTTCACCATGCATCTTTCCAGACCCTGGCTTCAGGCTTCCACGCAGCCTCTCTAGGAAGCACCTGCTCTGAGGCCAACAGAGAATTGCATGCATCCTTCTCATCTGAAGCCTCGGGGGAAAAGAGACCTAACTAAAAAATAAACACGAGGAAAGGTTTTAATCCAAGCCAGAAACAGAAACTAACTCAAAACTGGCTGGAGTAAAAGTGTCCAGAAATATGTGTGTCATGCCCGAAAGCCGAGTCCAGCTGGATCTCTCTCTGATGGAAATGCGACCTGGGAAGTGGCCAGAAATGAAAGCGCAGCTCCCTGCCTCCCTGCCCCCTGCCCGAGACTGTGCCCACTGTCACCTCCCTCATCTAGTCTTGTTTTGTCATTTTTTATGCAGGGTCCCACGAGGTCTGCAGTTCAGCAATCCCACACATCAAGGCTCTCAATGTCTCAATTCTTGGGGCCCAGGGAGATTTCCAAGGGTCTAAGGTGTCTTTTCTTGCTAGATTATCGGGGTTGACCAGGTGAGCCACTGAAATTCAAGTGAATGTTCTCAGAGACTGTGTTTGAACTGTTGACGTCCTTGATCTTACAAGACTGAAGCTATAGATGTCTCTGGACTTTGAAAGTGAACAGCATACCAATAAGAGTGGAAATTTAGCTGGGTGGTGGTGCACACCTCTAATCCCAGCACCCAGGAGGCAGAGGCAGGCAGGTCTCTGTGAGTTTGAGGCTAGCCTGCTCTACAAAGCAAGTTCCAGTACAGCCAGGGATACACAGAGAAACCTTGTCTCAGAAAAACAGAAGAGTTGAAATATTCCCTCATAATAATTAGCTAATAAGTTATGGCATAGTTTGAATTGTACAATAGTGGCTATTTGAGAAGTCTGATATAATTAATACCACGTGTACTAAACTGGGAAGTTGGCCTTCTCAGTAAAGTGATGTGCAAGCATGAAGGAAGGCTTCCATCCCAGCCCCAGAACCCACTTTTGAAGCTGAGCATCATGGTGGCACACTCCTGTAATCCCAACACCGAGCAGTCAGAATCACGAGAATCCACGAGGACACTGGTCACCCAGCCTATCCTATGCAATGAGGTCTAGGCCATGTCTCAGAAAACAAGGAGAAAGGACAGTGACTGAAAGATGACGTCTGAGGTTGTCTTCTGGTCTCTACATGCCCACACATACACATGCACCCCAACACATACATAGATACAATCAACACAACAAGATGAAGACCTGTGCTGTGTGACGTGTGACACTGGACACGTGAGCTCCACTGCTCTGAATTCTAAACATTTTAGTGCCCATTTTGCCTCTTCAAAGAATTTTTGTGGGTCCCAGAGAGAAACACTACATGGTTTATTGAGAAAACACTCTGGACTCTGTGGTATGACAGGTGGCGTTAGTCTTCTCTAATTAAAGCCACGGACAAGAATAGGGACTAATAATTACAGAGGTAGAAATAATCCCTCAGTTGTAACTGAACTGAATGGGAGATTTATTATCTCATATAACAGATGATCCAGAGTTGGGCCCAGGGGACAGGTGGTGCTGGCGCACGCCGTTAGTCCCAGCACTCGGGAGGCAGAGGCAGGCAGATCTCTGTGAGTTCAGGGCCAACCTGGTCTACAAGAGCCAATTCCAGACAAAGAAATCCTGTCCCAAAAAAACAATCAAATAAAATAAAAACAAAACAAAACAAAAGACAGAGTTGGGCCCAGGCTCCAATCTTCCAGTCTATTTCTCTGCAATACCTGAGGATGCCCAGAAATACCCAAGGTTACCCAATGTCTTCTTATGCTAACTTTTCCAGAAGTGTGGATTTTCTTATGATCACAAAATGACTGCCAGTAGACCTGGAACCTTCTGCCCCCTTCTTCATTTCCAATGAGAGAGGCAACTATTATTCCCAAAACATAAGATTAAACTGTTTCATTTCTGCCCGTTTTTCAGGATATAACCCACTTAAAGTAGTAATTACTACAGTGTGAGTATTCTTTAGCTGAAACTCCTGGGACCAGAGCCATTTTGAATCTGGGACTTTTTTTGGGAGTCTTGAACGCCTTGATAAAATGAGATATCCCAAGGACAGGACCCAAGTCCAAACTCAAGACTCACATGTTTTGTGCACATCTTGCATACATAGCCTGAAGGTCATTTTACACCATTTTAAAAGTACATGTGTGCATGAGATGAAGTTATGTGACATGGGCTCTTCTAGCCCTTCAAATCGGAAGACTCTGGTAGCCCCCTCACAGGGCCTGTTGGTATAAATCTACAGTGACTACAGCCATGGAGACCAAGCACCCAGATCTATAACCTGTGCAAAGGCCACCATCCACATTGAGGCGACCTCCACCTTGCAAAGGACCCTCCAAATGCCAACCTCCTTTTCCTTTCTTCTGATCATCTCATGTTCGTCAGTGACGAGTGGCTAAGGATTTCCAGGCAGGCAGAAGACTGCAGATGTGGCCTCTCTCCACACAGAGACCTCTGTCCCCTGGGAACTGCAGCATAGTGGAAGTAACATTCAAACTCTCCATAGCTGTTAAATGTTTCCAGATGGATGCTGGCTCCCTCCACCTCATGGACCGAGCATGGTCGGGTGCTCCTCCACACCATCCCTAGATCAGACCGACGCCACCATTATATCACCTCAAGATGTCCAATGGGGCAGATTTTTTTCCAAGTGAGTGGCTCAAGTAGACCTCCAAGGGGCTTATTAAAAATGATGAATGCAAAAAAAATTATTCTTAAGCCTTCCGTGTCTCCCTGTTGCCTACAGGAATGATCTCGCATTCTTTAGGCATGACATTCAAGGCTTATGCAGCCCCTTCCTCCCTCTGTAATAATCTCATTCCTCTTCCATGCCTGGCTGAGTCGCTCCCTGAAGTTCAGCGAAGTTGTTCAAGCTTATTCCAGTCCCCACACGCGAGCCATGTGCCATCCACTCAATCTTTCCTTGCCGGTAGCTCTGAGAGTAGATAGACTCACTGCCCAGTGAAATTCGTGTGGGTGCCTTCAAACAGTATGATTCTAGCTTAGACCAACTGAATCAGAATGCAGAGGTGGTTGGGGGCGTATAGGAGAAAGCAGGCACGACCTAGTGACCAGCCTTCTTGGCACACTGAGCGTCTAAGTAAGAAGCGTGGCCCCCCGTGCTCCTGAAGTGGGAACGCTGAGTTCTGAAGTATCGTGAGAAGGTGGTAGCTGGCCTGCAGAGGAGTCTTCCCTCTCCTTCAGTGTGCTTCTTCCACAGAAAGACCCTGGCGGTGCGAGCCCTCACTATCCAATCCGAGCCAGGCTTCCACTGTACAAGTGGTTACTCATGCGCAATAAAGCAGAGGCTGTTCCCTGGTACTGTCTCCAGAGTGATTTCTCTCTGTGCCCTTTACTAACCCACAGGCACTGCTGTCTCCTCTGGAGACTCCAGGTAATGGCAGTACAGAAGGCAGGGCCTTTGATCTGGGAGTTTAGTTCCTCTTCCTGTCAGCCATGTCACCTTGGGCGAAGTCACTGACTCCTGTGAACTTCCAGGGCCTTCCTAGGCTGTTGTAAAGATGAACCAGTTAATGCATCCTCTACACTTAGCATGTGCTCCCATAAACGTTAGCTATGACTAAGCACACGTCGGTCTCCCTCTGGAAGGCTCCCAGCAACTTGATACAGGAACATGCATTTTGTCTCTACCTGCTTAGACTTTCCTTTTTCTATCGTTCTTTTGTCTTTATTTCCTTTAAATCATGAACAGAAGTATGAATGAAGATGGGTTTTGACTTTAGGAAATCAGGACGATTTGTACAAAAGAGGTGGACCATGGGCTGAAGCCTGGACGATGGCTAGGTTTGTGAGGGGCCAGCGAAGGTGGTGAGGTGTTCCAAGGAGACCATACGAGTGAGCCATGGCGCTAACGTACATAGACAAATATAGAAAATCCACAGGTGCTGGAGGCAGAGGAAAGAGTTCTGAGAGAGAATTTCAGTTTGATGGTGTTTCAGGGTTACCTGGATCACATCTTCAGAGTCTCTCGTGACTCCCCAAGGAATTTAGGCTTTCTCTTTAGAGACTGATTGGGCTGTGAAGAGTCTGGCAGGTGAAGGCACTTCTAGATCTGTACTTCAGAAAGCTGCTGCTCCTTGCCGGGCAGTGGTGGCGCATTCCTTTAATTCCAGCACTCAGGAGGCAGGGGCAGGCGGATCTCTGTGAGTTCGAGACCAGCCTGGTCTACAAGAGCTAGTTCCAGGACAGGCTCCAAAGCCACAGAGAAACCCTGTCTCGAAAAACAAAAAAAAACAAAAAAAAAAAAAGAAAGAAAGAAAGAAAGAAAGAAAGAAAGAAAGAAAGAAAGAAAGCTGCTCCTTCCTAATCTTCCTAATTGGAGGGCGTGGGGAGTAAGGCGCAGGGAGGGCACGGGCAAGCAGGTCAGAGGTTGTGGCTGTCCTTGTCAGATGTTGGACATCATGGGAAGTAGGTAACTCCTCCCCAGAGGTCACATCTTATGACAGCCTGTGGCTTCAGCTTGGTCTCTAGTTATTGTAGAACTATTTAATCTGCTAGTGAAAATGTTGGTGATATGGGTGCATGTAACACACACATACACACACACACACACACACACACACACACACACACACGATAAGACAGTATCCTCTCCCAAACTAGAGGAGTTGATCATTGTTTTATCTTTATTTTCCTTACTAATTTCTGGTTTTGTCAGTTTCCGCACACAGGGAAACCTTGAACGAGGTGATTATGATACATTCTGCACGGGCCACGTGAGCTGTTTTCCTTCTGTTTGTCCTATCAGTCTCGTTCCGCCTTACCGAACAATATTCCTCTCCGACCTCTTTGGCTTAAGTAGCTTACCCTCTTACCTGTGAGCATCAAGCACGCTAGCAAAGAGACCTCAGGAAAAGTCAATTTGGCTTTTGTTTTTAAGTCTCAATAAAACACATTTTATGCACACCAAGGAGTAAACAATATGCAGAAACAAGAGCCATAAAACTGGACTTTGAGTATGTGACCTTAAAGAATTGTCCGGCCCATTGTAGACCTCATACTGCTTCCCTCTAAAGTTGGAACCACTAGGTCAGCCCCCACTTTCTAACCAAGGTCACGGTGTAAGAACAAGCCTTAGGCATTTTCTCAGCAAACGCAGATTGGGGCCCTCATTGACAACTCCCTCCAGAACTTAGGAACCAAATGATCAAGAGAGACAAAGGGAGGGGACAGAGATAGAGTTCAGTTCGTAAAGTGTTTGTCCAACGCACAAAACCCTGGTTTTCCTTAGTACCACAGAAACCTGTTGTGGTGGCAGGGAATTCAAGACCACTCTCAGCTACTAGTGAGCTGGATTTGAGAGGAAAGGAAGAGAGGGAGGGAAAGGAAGATGAAACAGCATAGGGAGCTCCTATTTTAGAAACACACGGGAAGTTTCTTAAGGACTGCAAAGAAAATACAAGGTATGACTAGTTAACCTTAACTGTCAACTTGACAAAGTCTTGAAAATAAAATCTCAGAGGTATCTCCCAGTTCAGATTGGCCTGTGGGTGTGTCTGTGGGAGATTGTTTTGATTGTTAAAAACATAGGGGAGCCCAATCCACGGTGGGCAGCACCATTCCCTGGGCAGGTGGTTCTGGGCTGTATGCAACCCAGAAAGCAACATTCCTCTTTGGTTTCTGCCTCAGTTCCTGCTCTAACTTCCCATGATGATGGATTCTGATCTGTAAGCTGAGATCAATTCGTTGTTCCCTAAGCTGTTTTGGGGCAGAGTGTTTGCTCACAGCCAGAGAGATGAAATTAGAACAAGGTGCTAGCATTATTTATTACAGATTTCTCCTTTTCTAGCTTCAGGCACTGATATCTAATTGAGCTGGCTGTGCTAATCTACTCACACTAGTGCATATTTTTCTTTCACAACCCAGACTTTATCTCCCTCAGCAGAACTCCAGATTGGGGAACTTTTAAATTATAGCTCACAGCACAATTCATAATTTATGCACAAGTAGCATTCTTTTGGAAGCTCTTCTTCAATTTTTGTCCACACTCCTGAGAGCACAGGAGGAGTTAAGGTTCCCAAGTTGCTGAGTACCCTCCCCGTAAATTCATGATACTGGCCCCCTTCCCTTCTGCAGAACCTGAGCGGGCTTCAGTCCTGGACTCTGGGGTACCAGAGAGACAAAGGCTTTAACACTTCCCCTCTCATTTAAAAAAACCATATTAACATTTAAGAGTGTGGAAAAAAAAAAAAACCAGACCAAGCAAGGAAGGAAAGCGCAGGGTTGAGGAAGAATCATCAACACACTCTCCAGAAGACCAGAGTTTCTGGTCGGTTCTATTGTTCATGAGTCGTATTTGGGTAATGCCATCATTAAGATGAGAAAGGTCATTTCTTGGATCTGGTTGGTGGCTATCCATGCAGCCCCATATGTGAAGGTAATGTATGTCCTTCATGACCTCTGTAGCTCTAGGACATGCCTGGGAGCATTCCCCTCTGCTCTCCCATTTCTCCCTTGGGTTTGTGTGTAGACTACCCTGGAAAATGTATGGTTTGCTGGGTTTGTGTATATCCGGATTGTCTTCCCTTTGTTTTGTTTCTTTGTTTTCTTTTCTAGGAAAAGGAAACAGTCCTTGGTACCCATTTATTTATATAACATGTATTTGCTGAGCATCTATAAACTCAAATAAAAAGTCTCATCCTCATGGAGTTAGCATTCTGTTGAAGGAACCCAACACTAAACAAATAAAATGAGTAAATTATAGAGTATGTCAAAAACGATAAGTAACTAGGAAAAAATATAGCAAGGTAAGAATAGGGCTTAGCAGTGGATAGAAAAGGAGATTATGACTCTAAATAGGACAATTGCATAATGTCCCTTAAAAAGGCAACATTCAAATAAAGATTTGGGAGAAAGATTGCTCATGTTGGGGAAGAGCAAACAATTAGTGGGACAGCAAATGTACAAGTGAGACCATGGGGTGAAAATCATGTTCTAGCAACAGTCAAGAGCCCAGAGTGCCCTGGACTGAATAAGTGAGGGGAAGAATAATGGGAAATTAGGGGGAAATGAGATCAGGAGGAAGAAAAGTGATAACATCCAGTAGAACCTCGGGCCTCCTGAGAAGAGTTTGGCTTTTCTTCTTAGGATGGTTGGAAGCCGCTGTTCAGGTCTGAACAGAGGGATGCCACAGATCAGTCTGGGTCAACAAGGGTCATGCCAGTTAACCTGCCGAGAAGGCTAACTAAAGTTATCTGGATGGACTAGGGTATGGCCTAGACCAGGTGCACTCATAGAGACAATAATTGGCTGATTCTGGATATAGTATGAATGTCGAGCCAGCGGGCCTAGCAGATGGAGATGTGAAATGTGAGAGAACAAGAAGGATGAGTCTCCAACACTGAGTAGTAATGGTAGTGCTGGCCATAGGCAGCCAGGAGGGACACTTCGCATCCTGCACCTGTCTCATAAGAACGCCCGCTATTTATGGCTGAACCCATGCCTACTGATCAGCAGTGTCTCACATTAGTAAAATTACTTACTGCACTAGTTCCAAAATATACTACAGCCATTTCAGAATTCAGTTAGCAAGAAGATTGTATGTCTTACTCTGAAATTAAAGACCGTTGCTCTACTGTTAACTGGTGGTCAACTATTCCGTTGGGAAACCTAATTCATCACAATTGTTGCTCAGAATGAACAAAGGGATGCCGGACTGTGAGGCTGTCACTCTTTGTAGCTAATACAATTGTTTAGAGCAATTCTTTCACACATCAAACCGTTTTAAATCCATTGATATTTGTATTGACATTTCATTCATAACTGAGAAGCACTTTGTGCTAACCCTTCACAGATCCATATCTAAATATTGACTATAAGCACAGACATTTCCCACCTAGGAACATCACTCTTGTGGCTTAAAAATGAGATTCTGTGAGCATCCATATCATAGAAACTGGCATACTGTGCAACTCAGGGTCATTTCCTTCCCAGTAAGCAGATTTACCAGAAAACTCCTGGGCCACAGCAGAGTATAGAGAGATGAATGCCAACTTCAGGCAGCCCTGTTGCATGGGGGATGCTGCTTGCCCAGAGAAAAGGAGTGTTTTGTTACCAGTGATACTGTTCAAACTTTTTAGGTGATAATGCTAACAAAACACAGGCCAATTTTATGTCT
Organism: Chionomys nivalis; assembly: GCF_950005125.1. Classification (NCBI taxonomy): domain Eukaryota; kingdom Metazoa; phylum Chordata; class Mammalia; order Rodentia; family Cricetidae; genus Chionomys; species Chionomys nivalis. Next base: position 127,814,374 of record NC_080086.1, on the reverse strand, counting down.
GTGTTCTCTGCCATATTCTTTTCTATTGAATGAATTGAAGGCAGATGCCTCCCTCCTACTCCTCTGTGTGTTCCACTCTCGTCCTCTCATGGCCCTGTGGACATAATTTGGAACTTCTTAAGTCTTTGTTTCTTGATCTATTCAATGATGACCTTCAAACTCACCATGCTGACTTGTCATAAGGATTCAAAACCAAATGAAGTATTGAACAAGTGCAGGGAATTGTAGTATTGGTGAACCTTCAAGGTCTCCTTACAACTTTAAGAGAACGGAGGTGTAGTCTTTATAGAGAACAACCTTCTCATGCCCACTGTGCTTTCCAGCTCCTAGAACTCTGTTTATGCTGATCCCTACATTGGGTTCCCTTTCTCCTATTTCTGTTTTGAAACTGTTCATTCCAGTCAGGTGGCCTAGCTGCTCCCAGAACTATGAAGCTTTTCCTTATTCTCACAGATGACATAATCCCCTTCCTTTCTCCCATCTAGGCACTAAACAGGACAGACCCTGCTTAGCCTCCTAGATCAGATGAGATTGGGCACATTCAAGGCAGTATACTTGTAGACTCTCCTTTCTTCCTTTAATGTGCCTGTTCCTAGGCCCAGACCAAGTGAACTAAAACTCAACATTTTAACAAGATACCAAAGGGATTAGTGTGCGCTGTGAATAGCAGCCCTGCTCAACAACTGCTTCTTGAATTTGGTTGCATGTTGAACTATCAGAGGAGTTTTAAAGCTTTCCTCCCAGAAAGTAGAATTACCAACAAACTCCCAGGCCACAACAGAGTGGCATATCTGTGCAGCTCCACCTGTGCAACTCCATCTGTGCAGCTCCATCTCTGCAGACTCTATCCTCAACAGACTCTAATTCAGGTGATATGGACATTGATAGTCTTTAAACTCCCAGTGACACCAGTATGAAGCAAGATCAGAGGCCCACTGCTCTGTAAACACCTCTTCCACTTCCTCATGAGGCCTTCGGCTCGCTCATGCTCTCTGATGCCATGGTTGTTTGCTTTCACAGATGTTTTTCCACCTCTGTTAAACTATGCATGTTAAGAGTGAGAACTGACTCTTTTTATTGATTTTATTGAGCTCTACATTTTTCTCTGCTCCCCCCCCCCGCCTCTTCTCTCCCCTTCAGCCCTCTCCCAAGGTCCCCATGCTCCCAATTTACTCACGAGATCTTGTCTTTTCTACTTCCCCTGTAGATTAGATTCATGTAAGTCTCTCTTAGTTGTCTAGGTTCTCTGGAATTGTGATTTGTAGGCTGGTTTCATTTGCTTTATTTCTAAAAGCCACTTATGAGTGAGTACATGTGATAATTGTCTTTCTGGGTCTGGGTTACCTCACTCAATATGATGTTTCCTAGCTCCATCCATTTGCCTCCAAATTTCAAGATGTCGTTATTTTTTCTGCTGTGTAGTACTCCATTGTGTAAATGTACCACATTTTCCTTATCCATTCTTGAGTCAAGGGGCATTTAAGTTATTTCCAGGTTATGGCTATGACAAACAAAGCTGCTATGAACATAGTTGAGCACATGTCCTTGTGGCACGATTGAGCATCCTTTGAATATATACCCAAAAGTGGTATTGCTGGGTCTTGAGAAAGGTTGTTTCCTAATTTTCTGAGAAATCACCGCATTGACTATGCATGTTAAGAGTGAGAACTGACTCCTTTTATTGATTTTATTGAGCTCTACATTTTTCTCTGCTCCCCCCCCCGCCTCTTCTCTCCCCTTCAGCCCTCTCCCAAGGTCCCCATGCTCCCAATTTACTCAAGAGATCTTGTCTTTTCTACTTCCCCTGTAGATTAGATTCATGTAAGTCTCTCTTAGTTGTCTAGGTTCTCTGGAATTGTGATTTGTAGGCTGGTTTCCTTTGCTTTATTTCTAAAACCCATGACATCCAAAGGGACTATACCAGTTTGCACTCCCACCAGCAATGAAGGTGTGAGAACTGAATTTTAATACAGTTTTATCACCTTTTTCTTTAAGAAGAGCCATATTATAGGAATTTCATATTTATTGAAGGGTTGATTTATTTGTAAACTTAAATTCTTCCTTTGATACCATAAATATGGCTGTTGGCCAAATCTGAGGACAATTGAGACACAGTCTCAAAATCGAGAGGTTGTTTGTCAGTCCTAAAAAAATCTCTAGAAAATCAGAGACAGATAACTAAAAAGGATTTTCTAACTGAGAATGGACTTTCTGGGTACCAGTGCAGCCATCCTGCTCCATCTATGCATCTTCCTGTAGAAAGCCAAAGCTTTGAATCCTGACTCAAGAGGGCAATGCAAAATGATGCAGAATGTCCCCAGATACTTCAGGCATCCGATTCAGAACTCCTGGCTGACGGTTGATGATATTTCTCTTTCTCTCCAGGGTGCCATTTTGATATTTATGGGCATCGTTGTCCCCATTATGAAGTCATCTGTTACTAAAGTCTTGCTCGGTGAGTACTAGTCTGTGTGGATCTGGATGCTCTTTGAATCTGGCCAAGAAAGGTTTTAAGCCAAGACAGAACACATGAACAATAACAGAAGTTTAAGTGGGAATGTTAAGAAAAGATCAAATTCAAGACGCCTCTGTGTGTGTGTTCATCTAAAGCAAATATTTATATCATATATGTGGTTTACATGCTACATTTACTATACACACATATCTCCGTGTTTTCTATCAACAAACACGTAAATATAGTTTGGATGTCTTTGAGGAACAGCAGACCTACTGGGCTCCAGACACTGCTGGTGTGTTTAGAACTAAGCCGGGGGGAATATTCTGTCTTTAGTACCCACTGTCTGGGGCTTTGCCAGCTGACATAAATCTGCATGCTATCCTGAAACAGAGGGGCACAAAGTCCGTATAGATAGTCTGTATTAACATGTTGAGGCTTTACCACAAGCTGGGTAACCTAGAGCAACAAAAATGTGTTGCCTTCCGGTTCTGGAGTCTTGAAATCCAAACTCAGTATGTCAGTGAGGATGGTTCTTTCAGTCAGTACTGAGGGAAAAGGTCTTCCCCAGGCTTCTTCCCTAACTTCTGGATGCTTTCTGGAAATCTCTGATGTTCTTGGTTTATTGGTACCACACTCTTGATCCCATCACCTTCACCTGGCGTCCCTGTGTGCCTGCCTGAGCCTGTCTTTTCCCTTTTGGTAATGACATCAGTTTTATTGGATCAAGAACTCCAGTATGACCTCATCCCATTCAACCAATTATCTGTGCCAGTCACCTATTTTCAGACCAGGTCATATTCTGAGAAACTGGGGATTCAGACTTCAGTGCATAAATTGCATGGGGGAAGAGATGACGTTTAGTGCATTCCAGAATGAACATGTTCAAGCCTGTTCAGAGGGAGTTGCCTGGATACAGTTGAGGACTGGGAAAAAAGGGTGACATAGTTTGAAAAGCAATGAAATCTCATCATGGTCGGATGATCACTGGGCAGAGAGAGGATATGGGTTCAAGTTCTGAGACACCATCAGTTTATTGTTAGCGGTGGTTCTCAACCCTCCTAATGCTGTGACCCTTTAATACTATCCTCATGTTGTAGTGACCCCAACCTTAAAATTATTTCATTGCTACTTCGTAACTGTAATTTTGTTTCTGTTACAAATCATAATGCAAATATCTAATGTGCAGGATAGCTGATATGTGACCTCTGTGAAAGGGTCATTCAGCCCTGGGGCTCATGACTCATTTTGAGAACCACTGTCTTAGAGCCACTGTCTATCTGTAAATGAAGTAATCGAGCCCGGGATCACCCAGCTCTGTGTCAAACGTTTGCAGGGTGTTAGGACCATTTCTGACCAAACCATTTGTTCCTTTCTCAGAGAGGAACATTAGGAGGTTAGAGAGGAACATTAGTAGGTCATTGCTCACCCCGGTGCCGCCATATGCTGTTTCTGTCACATGTTGGAGGGAAGACCAAATAGGCTTTAGGGTACCCATCCAGGAGCTCTCTCCCCAACTACTGATGTTCTCATCTGGTTGGGCAAGGTCCAAGAATCAACTACCCAACATGACCTGATGTGGGAATGATTTCTTTCTAATCTGTTGCTTTCATTGGTTAATTAATAAAGAAACTGCCTAGACCCATTTGATAGGCCAACCCTTAGGTGGGTGGATTAAACAGAACAGAATGCTGGGAGAAAGAAGCCGAGTCAGGTAGTCGCCATGATTCTCTCACTCCAGACAGACGCAGATGCAGGTTAAGATCTTCCCTGGTAAGCCACCTCATGGTGCTACACAGAATATTAGAAATGCATTAGATCAATATGTAATAGCTAGCCAATAAGAGGTTAAAACTAATGGGTCAAGCAGTGTTTAAAAGAATATAGTTTCCATATAATTATTTCGGGGCATAAGCTAGCTGGCGGCCAGGAGCCATGTGGCAGGAACGCGGCCCGCAGCTCCTTCTACAATGACCACAGTTACAAGGAGGTCATGGTCTAGACTGGATGTTTCCAGTCTCCTGGCATCTTGTTCAAAGAATTTAGGAAGCACATATAGGAAGCAAAGTGGCAAAAAAAAAATCATTCAGAAGCAATGTGACCAAACAGAGCAAACACTCTACACGAGAGCAGACGGCTCCTTGAGTCAAAACATTGAACGGTGTCTGGTTAATGCCTTGGGCATCTGGGGTCTATGACAAGGAGGAATTGGTTGCTAAGGGGTGTGCTGTGGGTGATTTAGTTTTAATTGAGTGGGCATACAGTCTTCTCTTTGAAAAGATTTATTAATTTTTAATTTTCTGCAGTATGAATGTGTGTGAACACGCACATATGAATGCAAGCACCCACATAGTTTAGAAATTAAGTCAGTCTCCCTAGAGCAGGAGCTACATGGGGCTATGCTCTTTGTGGATTCTGGGAACTGAATTCTCAACCTCTGATCCATCACCCCAGCCTCTGGTAAGCCCTTCTTTACCTGCGCATGCTGTATCATAATTTGCCTGATACTAATCATATACACACCCAGTTATGCAGGAGCATGCGATGATAAATAGGGGGTTGTCTGTAAGAGTTCACCCAGAAGACATAGTTTGGCTTACTTTGCATGCACACAAAACTGACCAGTTCAGGCTGGACCAGTCTTTTGTCTTTAACTACCTAATGTTACGGAACATTCTTGAATGGAAAATCACCCCAAAAGAGCGTTACCAAAAGGTTGTTGAGAGGAGCAATTAGACTGTTCAGAGCGGGTGTATGCATTGCCTAGCGCAGGTGGAGTCCCAGGTTGCTGAGGCATGATTAGAAGAGGGATTGGGGATAGCTCGAGCCAAGTGGAACTCGGCTCCGATGGTCTTTCCCTGCCCTAGGCTGCTTCATCAATGCAATTATTTCATATGCTGGGCCTGCTTTAGTAGTAAAGGGAGCGTGCACCTTGGGAGCACAGTCTTTCACTTCCTCATTACTTTGAGCTACAGGTTAACAAGTTTTTAACGTTAAAGAAGTGGAGGTGAGCTCCCTCCTGTTCTCCGTTGCGGTGCAAGGTCAAGGTGAAAAGGAGAACCGCATGCGGGAACCTCTCAACCTCAGGCCCTGTCTCAATACCTGCGTCCAGGAGAGCAGGGCAGCCAAGGGTTGGAGCAGCTCACAGGCCGGGGACCTGCATTTCTCAAAGCTAGATCCCTGTCAGGTCTTTCAGCATCAGAGGAAATAAAAAGATTGCTGCTCCCTGCACAGTCTGTGGAGCCAAGGCAGAAGAATCCTGGAGAAAGATTTGAGGCTGTGACAGTATAGGTTATGGGAAAATCACTTCTTGGATCCTGGAATTTTGGTTTGGGGATTCAGGAACACGGTGATCTGGACCTCAGATACCACCTACATTGGGATCTCCTGGATTTCCACGCGGTGTTGTTGAGTAGGTCGGGTTTAAGCATGGCAGACAGGAAGTGCAGGACAAGCTGCATTGGGGCCACAGAATCAGCAAGGGGGAGGCCATGGGCTGGTCTCAGCAGAAGTATAATGGGGTCATTCTTCCTAGAAAATAAACCTTATTCAAAAGGCCAATAAAATTCTCCTAGGGAAAAAAATGGAGGTGAGAATAAAAAGAATTTCCTAAAACAAAATGAAACAAATTTTAACAGGGTGATTCACACCCTGCCTTTTCTTATGTACCACAGAACCAAGAAGGGAGACTTAGCTACTCTGCTCCCTGCCTCTCATGGCCTGGCCTTTTCCTCACAAGGATGCTCATACAATGAAAGCAGAAATAGGGTACCCTGTACCTCAGCACAATGGAAACCACATATGACAATCCCACACTACATCATGGAAGCCACATTGACAATCTCATACTACATCATGGAAGCCAGATATGACAATCCCACACTATACCATGAAAGCCAGATATGACAATCCCACACTACATCATGGAAGCCACATTGACAATCTCATACTACATCATGGAAGCCAGATATGGCAATCCCACACTACACCGTGGAAGTCACATATGACAATCCCACACTACACTGTGGAAGTCACATATGACAATCCCACACTACACTGTGGAAGCCACATACGGCAATCCCACACTAAAAGTGCAAAGTCCTTCCTCTATGATAATAAATAAGATAAATATGTCTATTCTTGTGCTGAAATTCCTAGTCAGATCAGTTAGGTAAGGAAAAGGTTAAAAAATAAGTCACTGGGATCAAGCGATAACTTGGTGATTAAGGTATATTATTCCTACAGGTGAGCTGGCACCTACATAGGGCAGTTACCAACCCATTGTAACTCTAGCTCTGGGGAATCTGATGCCTCTGGCTTATAGAGACACCTAAACTCAACATCTCCCCAACACACACACAAAATTAAAATTAAGATTTAATTCAAAACTACTAATTAAATTTGGAAAAAACTCAGAAAATGTCTACGAGAATAGAACACATGACATGTAGAAAACACCCACCACCAACCCTTTAGAAGTAGTAAAGAAACTCAGTAAATGTACAGAATTTTGCTGCCTTTGTGTTGTTGTGCCAGAACAACATGACAGGAGGAAAAGATTAGACTGGGTTGGGGTTTCAGACCATAATGTCAAGAAGAGCCTGGTGGGACTGGGCTGTTAGGCTCATTGCAGAAGGTGTGGCAGGGGCTCTGTGGGTCACAGCAGACAGGGAAGCAGACAGAGAAACAGAACAAAGGGCCAGGCACAACCTTCCAAAGTCAGCCTAGGTGACCTGTGCCCTAATTCCATCAGCTAAGTCTGACCCTCCAAAGGTTCTCAGCCTCCTACATAACACCACCAACTGGGGAACAATCAGTCAAAGCAGGAACCTATGGGGCACATTTCAGATTCGAAATATATTTTGCCCTTGCCTCCAAAGCTCATGGTCATCTTATAATATAAACTGTATCTAATCCAAGTTAAAGAGGCCCCGAAGCTTTAACAGTAAGTTTGAAGTTCAAGGTCTCTTCTGAGGCACAAAGCAAACTATTAATTATGAGGTTCTGGAATAGCAGAAAGTCATGGCCATCCAGTATATAGTGATAGAGCATAGGTATGCCCATTCCCAAATGGACAGACGGAATATAGGTGGGAAAGAGGGGCCGAAGGGAGGCTGAAATCCATCATGAAAGCAGAAACTAGGTAGTTCTGTGCCAAACACCTGGTGCCCCGGTAGCTGGACTCCAACAGTCCTGGGCATGGCTGCAGCTATGGTCTGACACTTGTGGCTTCTTTTTGGACATCTCCACGGGCACCTGTCACTTTCCTTAGCGGGTATCCCACGTTCTTGGTGGTTCCAAAATCCCAGAAACTGGGCTTGAGCTGTGTGTCACTTGCTAAGGTCCCTGCAGAATATCCAACCTGTCTACGCGTTGCCTGACCTCCTAGGCTTGTCTCAAAAAGTGTGGTGGACACCTCCATGGCCCTGTGAGTCTCACATTTTGCATGTCTATAAAATGAGGAACATCCATACAACGAATGCTAGAATGCTCAACTACTGGGCCAGCTCAAGATGCAGCCAGGACCTCTTGGACCATGGCTTCAGTGACTTCTGAATGCCTCGGTGCCCGGGCCTATGAAAACACTGGCAGCCCTCCGTGCAATGCTCATTTCTTTAACAATTACTGTTTGTTTGTAACTTTAAAGGAACTATCTTTTTGGCTCCCAAACATCATGTTTTCTACTTTTCCTCTCCTGAGCTGAACTAAACAAAGTTGAAAGCATTTTGAAAACTTATTTCAATGTAGTTTTCAAAGTTACTGTATTTACTGCTTTTCTTGATGTTGTTACCAAGTACCTGAAATGAAGCAACTTAAAGGAACAAGTCTTTACTTTGGCTAAAGTTCAAGGGATACACTCCGTCAGAGCAAGGAATTATGGCAGTAGGAGTTTGAGGCGACTAATTACAGTGTGAGCTCAGTCCGGAAGCAGAGGGTAGTCAGAAAGTGGGGCTGACTAAAAAAATTCAAGACTCATTCAAATGATTCATTTCTTCCAGACAACCCCCATCACCCAAAAGTTCTCCACCTTCCAAAACAGCACTGCTAGCTAGGAACTAGGTGTCTAAACACATCAGCCTACCAGGGACATCTCACAGTCAAACCACAGTGGATATGCCAATCCAAGCAGCATGGTACTAGAAAAAGAATAACGGGAAGTAAAGATGGTCCAGGAATAAACTTATAGTCAGTTCATCTTTAGCAAAGATAACAGGAAAAGGATAATCTCCTAAATGCACTGCCCTGGAAAAATATGATATTCGTGTGCAGAAGAATGGAATTAGATACTGAGCTCTGATCCAATTCTTAAAATCAACCAAAAGTAAAAAAGTCTTGAACATAAGACTTGAAACTGGAGAGATCTTGAAAACAAGCCTAGAAAAATCTCCTTGAAATTGGTCCAGGCAAAAAAAAAAAAAAAAAAAAAAAAAAAAAAAAAAAAACCAGACTCATTAGACATAACCCCGAAAGCTCAGGCAACAGAAGCAAAACTGACATATGAGGTCACCTCAAACAACTTCTGCGCAGAGCGGGGAGTAATCAATAGAGTGCAGAGACAGCCTGTGCAGTGAGAAAGAATATTTGCAAGCCATGTATCTGATGACAGGTTAATATTAATATTATAGAGGATCTCAAAGATGTAAATAACAAGAAAATAATCTAATTTTAAAGATAGACCAAAACAGACATTTCTTAGAAGGACATAGACAAATAGCTAGTAAATAGATGTATTTTTTTTGAAAGTTGAGCATCACTAATCATTAGGTAAATATAAATCAAAGCCACCATGATATATCACTTTATATCTTTTGAATGGCCTTTATCAGATGGGTGCAATCTCATGAGTTGATGAACATTTGAAAAAGAGGCAGTCCTTTGTCATCTGAGTGGCGTGTGTGTGTGTGTGTGTGTGTGTGTGTGTGTGTGTGTGTATTACACTGCTAAGGACCTTCCTCCCTTCCTTGTTGGCTTCCCTTCTCCCTCATCCTCTATATCTTGTCTTTGTCTCTTATTCCTTGCTTTTGACTCTCTGGGGCAAATATATTTCCTTTGTGCTAAGAGCTTGGTCTTGGAGTGTCCTGAGTCAATACGGGTCCCTTTGGCAGATATATAAAATTGTACGCTTATGATGGCATTCATTATAAAAAGTGGTATGGAGGTTCCTCAAAAAATTAAAAATAAAACTACCCTGTGATTTTACAACCTTTCTTCTGGGTACATATCCAAAAGAAACAGAATTAGCGTGCTCCAAGACATTTGCACTTCTGTGTTTATGACTGCACTGTTCACAAGAGCCCAAGCACGGACTCAGCCCATGTGTCCTCTGGTGGATGGATGGGAACATTAAAGGAGAGCAGGTCGGGAGAAAACAGGAGCCAGATGGTGAGCAGGCACGATGAAAAGCTGTCTTTCTGGACATGTTATCAAACTCACAGCAGCTCTGGTTATGTGCACAAGACCTGAACAAGGTCAAGCCAGCCAAATTTCCAGCACAGGTTTGTTAGTCGGCTCCTTCACCCTCTGAGTCATCTCTCCAGCCTTCTCTCCTTTTTGTGTTCAGGCAGAATCTCTTGCTGAGCCCAGTGCTCCCTGATTCAGCTAATCTACTTAGACAGTTTGCCCAGGGGATCCTCTGTTGCTGTCTCCCCAGTGACGGGGTTACAGGCAGCACCACACTTGCCCAGTTTTTGGTAGAATGTGGGGATCTGAACTCCAGACATGGCACCTATGTAGAAAATGCTTTACCACTAACCCATCTTCCCAGCCCAGATGTCTTTCTACATCTGGCTTCTTTCAGTTAGGGTAATGTCTCCACACCATACACTTTGGCTGCAGGACAGAGAAATTAATCTCTAAACAATCCGGACACTTCCTCCGTGCTGGCTAGCTTTCATAGTGCCAGAGATATTGTGCCAGTTTGGGGAAGAAAAATGTCATAGTCTTACCCAACACTGTATCATGATACTACACCGCCAACGTGCAAGGCAAGATTACACACTGGTGTAGGAGTGTATACTGTCGTGGGGTAATCAACTTCTCTCTGATTGGCGTTGTGTCCTGTTCCAGAGGAAGGAATTCATGCCTGGTGCTATAAACCTGGTCAAAAGTCCATGGCTGAAGAGGTCATAGGCCCTAGGGTAGAACTTACCACTGTTAGTTAGTTAGATGACGATGATTTATGTTTATAATCGTAGACCTAAACTGTTCTCAGCCTTTGTCAGGAAACCTTTTTGCAGTGGTTAGTACTCAATCCCCAGGACCCACAGTTGGAAGTAAAGAATCCACTCACACAAATTCTCCTATGAGCTCCACATAGTACTAAGTTGTATGCAAGTGTGCTCTTCCCTGTACACACACACACACACACGAGGGAGGGGAGAGAGAGAGAGAGAGAGAAATAACTGTAATTTTTTAAGGTGGAGAACAACCAAGGAAGGAGGACACCTAACGTAAACGTCAAACCGCCACATACATGTATACATACCTGCACATACACACACATGTGCATCCCCACACATGAAAACAGGCATACACGGGCACACGCAGAAAGACAGACATAGACAGAGAGACAGAGAAATGATGCTGTATGAACTCACATAGAAAACCTAAACAGTCAAAGAAGAAGAGAGTAGAGGATGGGTTGCCTGGGTCTGGGGGATAAAAGCCATGAGGAGGTGTCATTCTTGGTGAGATTGGTAAATTCTGGGATTTTTTTATGCATACCATAGTGACCAGTTCCTGGTACTGTATTGTTCCAGAAGAATAGATCTGAAACATTCTCACAGTACAAATTTTAAAAGAAAGAAGAAATAGGTATGTAAATGAAGCGATAGATGCACCAATTAGCATGACTAATCATTTACACAGCACACCAAGATCAATGCATCAGATTGAGTGAGTGGTTGAATACTACAATTTTTATTAGTCATGATATACTAGAACCAGGGGAGGGAAGAGTAAATATGTCCATTATTGAAAAAAGAAAAGGACATTACTACCCCTGAGTTCCTCTGAGTCTTCAGGTGTCTTCATCCGCAGCATCTCCTTCTTCTGCTCACTGGTCAGGGCCATTTCCTATGTCTTCCTAGCACTCCGACCTCCCCCACTTCACCCCTAACTGGGTATCAGGACAGCCTCCCACCCAAACCCTTAGTCCTTCTTCACTTTCCACCGTGCCTTGCTGGTCTCCATGATGCCTATTCCTTCTTGTTCATTTGCTTTGCTTTGAGACAAGGTCTCACGGCCATTAGGGGGACTGGAGGTGTGAGCCGCCGCACATGGCTACGGAAGTTCATTTCTCAGGACCATTCTCTTAACTTAAGCTCCTTGGCGTTTCTCCTTTCCCTGCAGTGTAGAGTCCTGGGTCTTGAAGGTTTTGAGGATGAGGCCCTTGTGGTCCTTCCTGCTTCCATCTCTCACCACAGCTTTTACCTTGAACTTCCTGGAGGATAGCAGCATTTCTCATCCCCAGGCCTTTGAAGATGCTGTTCCCATTCTTGGAATTTGCTGACCCTCACTCCCACACTCAAAATCCTCATTTGGTCCTCCAAGAAGTTTCACTGCGAAACCCAGTCTCAAAGAGATGGGCTCACCTACCTTGGTGGCCTATTTATTCTCTTCTTTATTCTCTTGGTGGCCCATCTTTATTCCCGTTAGAGCTGCACCTTTGACCTTTTGGCATTCTGCCTCAAGCAAACATCCTTGAGACAGGAGCAGTCTTTCCCTGGTGCTCCACAATACCATAGCCATTCAACATCATAGTGATCCAGAAAAGGATTGTCGTTAGGGATACTGAATTCTGAAGGCATCAGAGCCATCCAACAATACTACCAAACTCCCAAAATTAACACCAGTTACTGAGTGTTAGAGTGGCGTTTCCTTTCCTAAGGTTTATTTTTATTACTTTTATTATGTGTACCATGTGTGGGAGGTCTGTGTGGAGGTATATGCACATGAATTCAAGTACCCACAGAGGTTCCAGGTCCCCCTGAAGCTGCGGTTACAGGGGTTGTTGTAAGCTGTCTGATGTGGGTGCAGGGAATCGAACTCAGGTCCTCAGGAAGAGCAGTAAGTGCTCTTAACCACTGAGCCATCTCTCCAGCCCATGTTTCTTTTAGATATCCTTAAGTGTACTACAGAATTGTGTGCTATTCATTGTCTTAGGAGCTCCAAGTAACGCCAACATTTCTACTGGAGGGAGGGGACAAATTAAGTCAAAAGCAGGTGTGGTTCCAGCCTCAGATTTAGGCAAGGTGTTAACTTTGACCTGGGTTTCATTTCCAAAAACAAAGGGCAGGGGATGAATTCCAAAGGTCCCCCTAAGTGTACCATTATATGATTTGAAGCCTGCCTTGATATTGCACAAAATTATAGAAAATAAAGTCCTGTGTTAGCTGTGAAACTCTGACTTATTTCATGCACCCTAAGGTTCCAAAGAGTAAATATATCACAAGTCAAACATTAGGGAACTTGAATGACTTTAAGATGGTCTGTTTTATAGATAAAGTTTCAGAAAGGTGCTGTGGACACTAACTGGATGGAGAGCCTAAAAGATCTAACAAGAAATTTCTGTGCAAAAAAATGAGTTGTTTCTGTGCAAAAATAAGGCATTTCTGTGAAAGTTCCAGGCACCTAGGTGCTTCCTGACTTGCTTATTGATGAGCTAGCCTGACATTTTATGTCTTCCCGGGAAATTAGATTATAATTCATAACTTACTAGAAAACACAGATACAGACTAATTATGCCAATAACTTCAGAATGAACTTTCATTATAAGTCCGTATGACTATAATATGACCAAATTAAAAATAATTTAAAGATAAACTCTGTTTTTAATTGTAAAAGAGACACATGTCACATGAAATTTATGTTTGTACATGTAAGTGATATGATACAGTAGGGAGAAATGCAGAACATAGAATATACATATAAATATATAAATCATGATTTCATCGTTATTAACATTTTGGCATATTGTTCCTGGTCTCTTTCCTCTGCCTCTATTTTAACTGTCAAAATCATTGCTCACATTCGAGCTGAGCACTTCACAGCTGATTTAGTCACCTCCTGCACATCATTTGTAACAAATGCTTACACATTCCCGATTGTTGGGACATTTCCAACATTCTGTTCTTTCCAGATAGCCATTAGAAATACTCTAATGAGAATCTTTACATAAATCTCTGTCTGGATCAAAGAAGATAACTTGAGATATAGTCCCAAGAGGGCAGTTTCTATGTCAGAGGAGATAATTTCCAAGGCTCTTGAAACCTATTATCAAATTGCTTTCCTATATGGTTCTGCCTGCACCAACAGAGCACAGGAATTCGCTAATCCCAGTTCCCCACCAGGATTAAATGTAATTTTGTGTTCTGTGCACAAGGACATGACACAGAAAAGCAGCCTCTCATCTTCTTTTAGCCTGAATTTTAAACCCTTGATGAAATTCCATGTTGTTTCCAGTTTAGTCTTTTGTGTTTTCTCTATTTATAAATTATTGGTACAATCAGTTATTTTTAATCGAGTTTTAAAACAATTATTCCTCAGGTGCCTTAATTTTGGTTAGTTTGCTCTCACACCAGTGAGGAAGTGAGAGCAGGAAGTAGCAGAACTTTTTAAATTAGAAAACATAATTTTAATATTTAACTTCCTTTAGATTTCAAGAGCTACTAAAAGAAAGACAAACAGGTTTAGGATTTCCAAAAACAGAACAGAACTTGTGGTTGCTTCAGAGCTTTTTATTCTTGCCTCAATTTCCTCCGGGTTGGTAGACAGGAATGGTCTCTGTGGGTAGGTAACTAAAACTACCATTTGAAAAGCCTTGGTTTGCAGATCTGCCTGTTTCTCTACATAGGCTTGTGTGGATGTCAGAGGGTGCTAGTCTTTCCTCTATGGCCCTCCACTTATTTTATTTATTTATTTTTTTTTTGAGACAGGGTCATTTTCAGCTCTGTGATTGGCTAGGTGCTAGCCAATGAGCTCCAGAGATCTTTCAGTCTCCGCCTCCAAGTACTGGTGCTAGAGATTCAAACCCCTGTACCAGTCTTTTACATGGATGCTCAAGACCCAAACTCTTCAGGTCTGCGTGTTTGTGCAGACGGCCCAAGTCATCTCCCCAGCTTCCCAGCGTGCTACTTAAAACATAGCAAGAGATAGCTTGCAAATAGGAAAGGAAACGTGCCCCTAGAGATGGAGCATGTACAGGCTGTACTGAACAGTCCCTCCCTGGAGGTCGGGATTCTAAGGTGTTTTAATTAAAAGCCTATATACTGAAGGGAAGGCAAGGAAAGGGTTGTGTGCATGGGACAGTAAGAACTTTGTTACTCTCTGTTGGTAAACCGGAACAAACATGCATGTGCTCACTCATTCTTGGGTCTTGGGTGACTAAACAAGTATTGGTGTGGTCTTGATGAAATATTTATGGTTCAAATGACACCAAGACTCCTAAAGACTTCCCAGTGAGCCACAGGCCCACGTGGCTAGTATTTAGCTTTCCCAAGAATTAACCCTCAAATTTATTTCACTTCATACCTTCAACTTCACTATTTATTTGTTTGCTTCTTTGTTTTTGTTTATATGCTTAGTATATCCTTTACAAAATGTTCCCAGATTCTGCCTGATTCTTTCTGCATAGAAGATGAAAGAGGGACCTTTATGCAGAACTAAGTGATACACAGGCAACTATAAAAATCAGACCGCCAGGAAACTAGCACACACCCAACCCCCAGAAGTAAATAACACCTCAAAAATGGCAGCCTTCATGCTTCTCGGCTGCCTTTTCTGCTCTCAATCAGCTCTCCTGCATGTCTCTGCTCCTGTATGGCCAAACAGGCAACTGCCCGCACTTCAACTAGCGCTCAGAGCCAATCGCAGGCTAACGTAGAAGCTGTGTCATCGGCACCGGTTACCGTGTCTTAGCGAGTTCAGGCTGCTGTAGCCAACTGTCATAGAGTAGTAGCCTACAAATGCTGGACGCTAATCTGTCGAGTTTCTGGAAGCTGGGAAGATAAAGACACCAGCAGTTGACACCCCTTTCCATGATCGGTGGATCTAAACAGCTGAGACCGCTTTTGTAAAGGCCCTAATTCCATTCCTTGTAAATTTTTATTTCTTGTGTGTAGGATACACGTGTATGTACGTGTGACCTGTGTGTGAGCGAGTGCAGGCCTGCCACAGTGCACTTGTAGAGGTCCAGGCACAACTTTGAAGATGGATTTTCTTTGAGACAGGGTCTCTTGGCTGCTTGCTGTTGCATACATACTACAGGCCAGCTGGATACGGAGTTTCTGGGAAAGTCTTCTGACTCCTCCCATTTCACCATAGCAACAAGGGTCCATGGGATTGCAGATTTAAGTTACTGTGTCTAGCTTTACTTGGGTTCTGTACATTAAAACTTAGGTGTTTTACCCATGGAACCATCTCTGCGGCCCCATTCATTCATGACAGGGCTATCTCCATCCCCTCCCAGATGCTTTGCTTTTAATACCATACCCTTAAGGGTTAAAATTTCAATTTAACAATTTTAAGGGGGCACAGTCATACTGTAGCAGCGACTGTATAATTTTCTCAAGTACTTGGTGATGTTACTACCCTTTCCTTCAAAACTAGCTGCCAATTTAAGGGTCCACTTGTACCTGAATTGAATATATCTTTGTCTATTGAGAGGGGAGGGAGAGGGACAGGAAGAGGGAGACAGAGAGGGAGACAGAGAGAGAGAGAGAGAGAGAGAGAGAGAGAGAGAGAGAGAGAGAGAGAGAGAGAGAGAGGGAGGGAGGGAGGGAGGGAGGGAGGGAGGGAGAGAGAGAGAGAGGGGGGGGGGGGAGGGATTATCTTGTGTGTTTTTTTAGACAGAGCCTCACTATGTAGCCTTGAACTTGTGATCCTCCTGCCTCAGCCTCCTGAGTGCTGATATAACAGGTGTGTGTCCCCAGTCTGGATTCAAGTGTCTGCTTAGATTGTTGTGTTTTTCTGTGCTCGCTTCCAGAGCCCCAACTCTATCCAGAAAGCAAGTCATCTCCAAATGTAGCTATAGTGAGGGTGAGATAAAAGCATACTTTCCTGGAGTGGGTGAGATGAAGGGATGCCTGGTGATATGGAGGTGCCTGGTGATATAGTGGGGTACCTGATGAGATGGGGGGTGCCTGGTGAGATGGGGGTGCCTGGTGAAGGAAGGAGCATGGAGGATTTAATGGCATTTTTGAAAGCAAGGAACTGCTTTTCTGGTTACAACACTAAGTGAACTTGTAGAAATGGAGAAGTGGGTGTTTTCATACATCGCTAATAAAAAAAAATACTATGAAAAATTGTTATAGTACATACCAAAATTTTAAGTGGATGTAAATTTCAAACAAAAATTCTATTTAGAAATTTGTTTTAATGAAATAATGAGAGATCTATGCAAAGATGAAGCTATTTACATTAAATGGAGGATCAGTTAAGTTGCAATACATGCATATAATGCAATACTCTGTAGACAGTTAAAATGATTGTGGGAGCCAGGTGGTGGTGACATACGCTTTTAATCCCAGCACTCTGGAGGCAGAGGCAGGCAGATCTCTGTGAGTACGAGATCAGCCTGGTCTACAAGACCTAGTTCCAGGACAGGCTCCAAAGCTACAGAGAAACCTTGTCTTGAAAAACAAAACAAAAACAAAAACAAACAAACAAAAAGATTGTGGTAAGAACATTTAATGACAAGGAAAATGTGTATATATGTGTGTGTGTTCATGGTGTGTGCATATATGTATATATGTATATTGAAATAATTTGTAAATGGTATGAGCAAGATCAAATGTTTTAAGTACTTATATAAATGTATGCAAAAATGCATGCATACAAAAAAACAAACTTCTGAGTTCATCCGTATCTTCTTTATTGCTTGTTGCATTTTTCTAGAAGGATCATGCATCACTTTTACAATAAAACATTATTTTTTGTTTATCATTATTTTTTAAAGTTAAAGGCTCAGGTTTATTCTGTATACTTGAAAAAGAGCCAGGAAATGTGGCTTTAAGTTCTTCGGTCCCCTGCTTCACTGGTTACAGAACCCATGAAGTCAGGCAGGCAGTGTCTAAATGCTGCTGTTTGAGGCTCTGTTTCTGGTTCTGAGGCAAGTACAGGGCCAGAGCTGCTAGATCACAACAATAGTGGTCCATCCTCAGATCTGATAGTCTCTCCTTCTCCCCTCCTTCCTGTTCCTTCTCCAGTGTCTTCTTTTCAATACATCCTCTGCTAAGGCTGTTTATAGGTCTCCGTTCAGCCTTCCTGTAGTCATTCTTATGTGCGCGCACGCATGCACACACACATCCACTCACACACACACATGACATGCATGCACACATTCACACAGGCAAACAGATGCATCCGTACACATGCTCTGCTCCGAGTGTGTAGCTCTATGGACGTGACAAACTGAACACTTGGAAGCCCATTGTGGACCTGAGGAATGGTCACAGAAAAAGGGTGGGTGCTCACCCTACACCCAGCTTTCATTCCTGGGACCAGGCCCCATACACACTCTGCTTTGGAAAAGGAGCTGCAGCCCTGGTGTGTTGAAATGAAAAGGGGGCAGACGTGGCAGATACTAAGAAGGTTTCCGGAAAGGTCTTTCAACAGGACTAAGACACTCTACCAACTGGATCTCTTACTTCTCCTAATACAAGAAAAGATTCATTTCATCAGTGAAAATGCCTCAATGCATTGCAAATATGGGAGACTGTAAAGAAACAGTGCTCAGGGGAAATGATACTAATTAGGTTCATTTTGTCTTTATTTTCATCACGTAGTTTTGCTGGTAACTGGAATACATTCAAATAAAGGCACGGCAAAGAAGATCAAGAAACCCAAATTCGGTGAGTAAAATCAAAGTCCATTTGTGGCACAGGCTGTGTGCCCCATGTGGAGAGTGGGCTCCCTTACATCACAGCAGTGGTTCTCAACCTTCCTAATGCCGTGACCCTTTAGTACAGTTCCTCATGGTGTTTTGACCCCAATCATAAAATTATTTCATTGCTACTTCATAACTGTAATTTGCTACTGTTATTAATCATAATGTAAATATCTGGTATGCAGGGTATCTGATCCGTGACACCCGTGAAAGGGTCATTTGCCCCCAAAGGAGTTGTGACCCACAGGTTGAGAACCATTGTATTAGCATCTGTGAGTGGCAATGTTTGCCCTTGGCCAGGGTTTTTCTTTCTATGTCGGTTGCTTTACATTTAAATGGAGATATGTCTTATTCAATATCTACCTCACCCCCCTCCCCCATTGCTATAAATCCTGATTTTCAAGTAAAACCAATGTGGTTCCACTGCAGCAGGAAAACTCAAAATTCACACATAGAGCCAGGCAACTCTGACCTTCTGTGGCTGGTGTCTCGATTCCCCATGACAGAAGACTCAGGATGGCTGGCGCAAAAGTTCATCGAAGCTTCCTGTCTACCAGCATGCCTGGAAGAAAAGAAAGACCAGGGAAATTAAGAAGACAAGAAAAAGGAAGTGTTCCCTCACACTCTCACCCAACACGGATCTGGTTACATTTCTCACTGGCTGCAATTTCAACACAACTGACAAAACCAAACCACTGGGAAGATTGCCACAGAACTCTGATTTGTGTGTGTGAAGGCAGTGTGGCCAGCAGCCTGACGCTCCTACCGCCATTGCTTTGATAAACCTGAGCTTGTGGTTTGTAGGTCTTTAGAGTTGGTTTGTAGAAAGAATGCAGAAGAGTTTGAGCCCATGAGCCAGAGAAGCACTATCATGCCATAAACGGAACTTAACAGGCTGTTCTGAGGGCTGCTTGCAAGATGGCAATGCTGAGAGAAATAAACGCAGTGGAGACCCAACTCTCGAGGTTTCAGAGGGAAATAAGATACTCAGCGGAGAACAGAATTAGAGTTCGTTCATGCATTTGAAGAACTTGACTGAGAACAAATTTGAAAGTGGTGAACCCAGTTTGGGCTGGAGAAACTTCAAGACAAGACAGTATTCAGGTGGTACTGAGGTCACTGCTCACTGCTCTGTAGTGAGCACAACAAGGGACACAGAAGGACCTGAAAGCTGCGCATTTGATAAGAAGAGCCTGAGTGAACTGGAAGTTGCAGAGAGGCAGTTGTAAGTGTTAAGCGATAAACACTATGAAACAGAACCCTCCTGCTCTGCATTGTGGGGACAGGGAAGGTGTGCCAAGGGCAAGAGGCCACGAAGTCTTCAGCTCATGAAAATGAAAATTCATCAGAAAAGAGTACACCTTCACTGAGGCACCTCTGAAGGGCTTCCCTGCTCCAGGCTTAGGAAATTGTCTTCTCAAATAGAGCCAGCAAGGCACACAGACGTGAGAGAGATAGCTGGAGTCGAACTCAGCAGCATTGTTTCCCTAGTGCTGGTTTTGCAGGGAAGTGAAATGCCAGAGTGTGGGCAGCAAGAGGGCTGTACCACCGGAGCTCCAGGGTCAGGCAGTGTGTGGCTGGGTTGGGGCCTCTACAGGGCAGCCCTAAAAAGCCATCGCATGAAATTGGCATGTGATGCCCCAGTGGCAGTGAAGACCCCGGTTGTTGGAGATCCCAAGGTCATGGAACATCTGCCAAGGAAAGCTGCAGGAATGGAGTGAGATTGGTTCAAGGAGGGTCTGAGTGTGCTGCAGGTGGCAGAACTGGAGGAGAGAGGCTCCCTAAGTATTTTGGAGATCAGATGAATTCATCACTAGTAACAGGGACTCAATGTGGAGCTGTCGAACTTGGTCCTATCTATTCCTTGTCACGCCTCCTCCATTCCTCCCTTTGGGGATGGGAATGCCTACTCCCAGACATTATATGCTAAAAGCATAGAACTTGATTTTGACTCTACAACGGCTCACAGCTAAGAGATGTCCTTGGTCTCAGAAGTAATTGGACTGTTGGGCAGTGTTGGAAGTATTAAAGAATATAAGGACTTTAAAATTTGGAATAATTATAGTTTGTGTTATGAGATGGCCATGAGCGTAGGGGTCAAGGGGCAGGGTGTACTGGTTTGAATGTGTAGTATCTCCCTTAGGTTGGCTGTTTGGATATTTTGTACTCAGTATTGGTGCTATTTTGGAAGGTTCGGGAATCCTTAGGAGATAGGCCCTCTCAGGGAAAGTAAGCCACTTTCAGAAAACCTTGAGGTTTTTTTTTTATGATAGATATGTAGGTAGGTACATAGGCAGGGAGGGAGGGAGGGAGTCTGGCACCAGTCTGTCTATTCACAGCTTCCTGAGTACAGATACAATGTAACCAGTCACTTCCTGAACAGATACAATATAACCAATCACTTCCTGACTACAGACACAATGTAACAGTCACCTCCTGATACAGACACAATGTAACCAGTCACCTCCTGATTACAGACACAATGTAACCAGTCCCCACTATTATGGATGGTCCACTCTGGAACTGCAAACCTTCACTCATGGGGAGAGTGTGGGTGGAGTGGGAGGTGAATTACTTACAGAGGGACAATGCTCCTTTTTCCAAAAACTATTTCAAACAAGTATTTAAACAGCTTAAGGCTAAAACCTACAGCACCTTCATGTTTAATCCCCTAAACACCCCCTCTCATCCATAATCCTAAGCAATATACATCTCACCCACCCCCAAAATATAAATTTTCATTTACAAAAGGAAATTGTTGAAGGTAAGAGAAATAAGCAAATGAATTCATGGTTCTTTTAACTTAATTTTTAGGCTTTGTTTAATCTTTGAACTTGTTTGTAAATTACATATTTTAAACAATCTAACTTCAAAAGACAGAGGACCATAGCTGCAAACAGCTCCTTTAAGACACATAAGTGGGACCCTGTCCTGAAGAATTTTACCCACCCCTTGGGCGTGCACTGTCTTCTGGACAAACCCCAGCTTGCTTCACCCCGACTCCTCCTGAAATTCTTTGCTATGCTGAAAATCAGGATTGTGATTTTATCTGAAAGAACTCGGCAGGCTGCACAGGCAGCAGCATTGGGACATTTTTCACTCCCACTGGATTCTGGGTTAAGGAGGTAAATCACAGAAATACCTGGCAGATAACACATGCAAACAACAAAAAGAAAAAATGAATTTCATTGTTGGTTAAGATAAGTTGACCAAAAAAGAAAAAAAAGTCCAAACTAATTACTACTCACGTGAGACCAAAGTCTTTCTCCCTTAAGCAAAATCAAGCTGTAATTTAGTGAAGCTCCAGGTCATTAGATTGTATGTACACCATTTTTGACTTGGCTCCTAGCTGTCCAAAACAGCCACCTCACCCCCATTCTTTCCACTCAATAAGAAAGGATGAAAAAAGCACATACTAGCTTACAATAATAATAATAATAATAATAATAATAATAATAATAACAGTAACATAACACCTCTACTTAAATACTGATTCGGTAAGTAACAATCAGATGGAAATGTCTTGATTGCCGCATACACATGCTTCACTGAGAGTAAGGGATCCTCTCACTGGGGAGGACGGACAGAGAGAATGATGGGAACTAACCAGCAGAACAAGACACAGATGGAAATTGTGCAGTCTGAGTGCGCTGGGATTTCTGGATCCAGAAGTGAAGGCATGATGGAGGTTTATAGGCAACTGTAAATAAAGGCTTCAGACAAAGCCAAGTCTTCTGTGCTCCCACAGCAAAGGCTTTCTTTACAGGCATTAAATTTAAGTGTCTTGAAATCAGCAGCATGGATAATTTGAAATAAAAGAGAGAAATTTGCTTCATACAACCACCCCCTTTTTGTCCATTTTCTTAAAAGCTACCATGTGGGATTTCCTGCTGGAATGAGACCGAAAGGGCAGCCATCCATAGACTCTTAGGTGGAAATACTCAAAAAGAAGCAGTTGTTTATTTATCCCATCAAGACCAAGAGCCAAGAGGGCCAGCACTGGGGCAGATGTGTGTTCAAAACAACGATTGGGTTAATAGAGAGACAAATGCACACCCAAGTATGGATTCCTTTGGGTTATTTCCAGTATCTTCATTAACTCTGATACAAAAAAAATCATGAAAATTTCCATGATTACCATGACAACAGTTCTCAGTGACTATGAAAGTCTGTGTTAAGTAACCCAAGGGCAAACCCCTTGGAGAGTTCTCAGATGGATTGAATTTCTGATATGCTAAATTCTAGTTGTGTTCTCCAAAGCTCCCTTGTGATGCAGCACATTTGAATCAATAAATGCCTGAAGTCTTTTCTCTAATTAGAAACTCTAGCACAAGCATTAAATAAGGGAGGGAAAAGACACGATAAATGTAATAGAATAGTCCCAAGCCAGGGGCTGATCTGATTCTTGACCTCAGGAGTATTTGCAAATTATAGTCTATAGCTTAAGGCCAGGGTAATTTTCATTCTTCCGATTCTTGTCTGCAGCTGGACTAGGTAACTTACGGCAGGGAAGGCACAGTGTTTAGGCATTCAGCAAGGATGTACCAGAGGCCAGCTCAGCACCAGGCCTGGTGTTAGACACCCAGATACAACTGAATCAAGACACACATTTCTCTTCACAGAGCTCACACACCAGTCAGGAAGGAAGAGGAGCAATACAGCAATCTATAACATATAAAGGACTAACATACTATGAGACTATGTGTGGAGGAATTGTGTGCCAACTCTGATAAAGCAAATGAGGGAGTGGCAATACAAAGGATCGGGTGAGGGTCGGAGGACATGCCCAAGGCCTGAAGATTTTTTAAAAGGCTTAAAAAATTGGTCAGGCATAGTGTTGCATGCTTATAATCTCAGTCTTTGGAAAATTGAGGTTGAAGGATCATGAGTTCAATGCTAACCTGGTCTACAAAACAAGATTCTGTCCCAATCTCCCCCCCCAACCTCCAAAAAATTTAAAAGGAAAGTTTCAACTTGGATGAAATACACAGAAGGAGTTGAAGGAGTCTGGGCAATGGTAGGGAGTTAGCTGTTCTGTGTGGTGAAGGGTTTTACACCTCTGTGGGAATCTGGACTTCATTATGAGGCCATGGGAGGCAGCGGGGAGTGGCTCAGAACAGGTTGTTTTCTTTGCAATTAGCTGAAATCCAAGCTCAATTTGTTTAAGTAGAAAAGAGGATTTGAACAGGACCTGGAGTAACTCACAGAAACCAAGGTAAGAAGCACAGCTGGAGTTCCCTGGGACTGGTGCCCAGATGGGAAGGTCACAAGAACCAAATCAAAGAGCCAGCACCTTTGCCTGTTTCTGAACATCCCCATGAATCTCCCTCCTACCCCTCCACCAGTCTCCCTTAATCTCCCTCCTGATCCCATCCAGAGAGAGAGAGAGAGAGAGAGAGAGAGAGAGATAGAGAGAGAGAAAACTGAATTACATCCTTCTAAACTGGTTGGGGTCTGACCTAATCAGGGCAGTGTCATTCTCTGAGGAGACAAGAATGAGGAAATTTGCATTAAGAAGATGAAGCAGCCCTGCCTACCACTATAACAGCCTTAAATACCAGAATATGAAGAGAGAAGACAGAACACAGCCAGTCAGTGAGCAGACATGATGTGTCCATGTGCCTGAATAGAAATACATGGATGCAGAAGACAGTTCCATGTTCTCACATTTCTTGGAGAAGTTACTAGATGAAGCTGTGCCTGTCTTCTGTGTACTTCTATGCAGAGCTAATTCTACAGGTATTGAAGGGTCCCAGTACTAAGGAGGCCTTGAACCATGAATTCAGAAGATCAGCCTTTCCCCTTGGCTGAAATATAGGGCAAGAATTGACCTACAATGGCCTATTTTGCTGGCCTATAATACATTCATATTCTCAAAGAGAAGGAAGGTAGATGTCTTCCTTGTCACTAAACAAAGAAATCTTGGCCACCTTATGTTTACAGTTGAGATCTCAGAATCTGTCTTATAGGGTCTTGGATTTTAAATGCAAAGCAATAGAAGCAGGTCCTTGAACAAACTATGTAGGGCCCAGTGGGAGAGCAGATGAGCTTCTCAAAGTTCCCAGACCAGCCATAGTCTTACTGACTTAGAACCTACGGGGGGACTGCAGCCATCCATTGTCTGATGAGCGAGGAGTTTCTGACACGCTTCAAAAAGTTGAGAGTCTGTGGATGAAAGGCTGAGACAAGACCTATGCTGTCTGTAGACATGATGTGAGACCTTCTAGAGAGATCCTCCGTAGTCCTCTGCCCCCCTTTCTTCTGGAAGCTTTCATGTTCCACCAGTGACTTTTTTTTTTTTAAGATCAAAAGTCTTCACAACCGGCAGAGATGAAATAGTGTTGGGGAGACAATTTGTTAGTGTTGCTCATCTGAAAAGTCTCAGAACCTTCCAGCACATCAGATGTTATCCGAGACTCCTGGAGGCTCGAGTGCTAAGGACTGCCACTGGTTGTCAAAGCCAGCCTTTAAACTCTAGCAGGTGGGGTAAGGCATGGCACAGGAAGTGGGAACAAGGGGAAGTGTCCCTTGGCAGTGTAAGAGGGATGGAAGAGCGAGCGCTGACGAAGTGGGAAGCAAAGTGAGGTAGAAGAGATGTAGGGAAGGCACAGGAAGGAGAAGAGCCTCTGTTGGTTCCTCTGGTTTGGCCTGAGAATGCTGGCATATCAGTGTATCCGTCTATTCTGCCTACTCATAGGGGTGACGCCATCTTCGGTAGGGAGCTCTTCTCTCTTCCTAACACCCTTGGTTTTTTATTTCTTTTCCTTCTCATCCTTTTTACCTTCTTTCCACATCTTTGGTTGGCCCATGGTCTCCAGTTGTCTCTATGGATCTGACTGAACTTTGCTGGGGACCCTTTGGATTTAGAACACAATACTAAGAGAGTGCTGGAGAAAATCTGATATGAAGGCACCGCAGAGAGGGATGTGGGGACGGAATAAGGAACAGCCATGCCACAGACCCTCCTCAGGCTTCTAGGTGACCATTCATTCCAAGTCAATGCTTTGCTTTCATATGAGTAACAGCATTCAGTATATAAACATTTTTTAATCCCACTGAGTTCGACTTTTTACTTGATTTTCTAAATCAAATCAAGTCTAACTCCAAACTGGCAGCCGTGGAGGTAAAGAGGGAGCTGGGAATTCAAATTCCTTACTTACAGTGGTTCCCCCACCCCACCCCACTGCTGCAGCCCCTAAAACGTTTGAGTGTTGTCTGGAAGATTCAGGGAGATTGTTCACGTGGTTTAGAGCCCAAGTCTGTCTTCCACAAAAGGTGGGCAACTCCGTTGTTTCCTGAACACCAGCTGTTGGCAGAGATGAGGAAACTTTGTGCTTAGGGCTTTCCCCTAGGAGACATGTATCACACTCCGGCTGCTCTGAGACAATGCTCCCCCAAAAGCTGCTGAAGACGAGGAACATTTCCCCCAGGGAAGCCTACTGACCCACTCCTATGCACCCAACCTAGAAGCACTATTTGTTTGTTTATTTGTTTGTTTTCTCTTCATGGCCTTTGAGCAGGAAAAAGCCAATTCCTTCAAGTAAGGGGGACTTAGAGATAGTAATTCCCAAAACACAGGGGGAGGGTTATCTTTGGGCCACTCTGTCCCCTGTGCTGCAACCTTGATGCCAGGGGGAAGAGCACACAAAAGTTTAGCCACTGTCTTAGAATACTAGAAAGAAAAAATTACATATAGAGAGAATTAGCATGTTGGTGACTTAATAAATTAACTTTCTGTATGCAGTCCAAGGTAAAGTTGACCCTGCTGTACTAATGGGAGTTTTAACACTTTCTTCTTAGAGGTGACTTTTTTTCAAGGCTCTCATTTTCTCGGTACATTTTGAAGCTATAAATCTAACCCTGCCCAGAGGCACCTTCGTGGTAGGTTCAGTCAGCATAAGCTTGCTCAAGCAGTTTTTAACAAATTTCCCAAATGCTGCTCCATTTCTCTTGACTGTCGAAGGCTCCGCATAATGACAGAATGGTTGTGGGTTGTGACCCTAACTTCGTTAACCAAAACAAGCCTACTTTTCAACTCATAGGCATTTCAGCCCAGACTGTAATAAACTCATCTTATGTTTCCACATAAGTTATGGCCACCAAAGACTCTAGAACAATCTCTACTTGACAGACTGTCTGTGTTAGGCAGAATAGTTTTTAAGTTGTAAAATCTCATCAGTAGACTTTTTCACACACAGGGGAGCCCCAGAAAACCTCTAGAAATGATCAGCTTGGGCAGAGCAGTGGCAAGAGGGACAACAGTATTGCCCAGGGGATAGCCACTGTGGTCAACATCACTGGCTGTCTATTTAGAAAGCTCAGACTTCAGCAAGCATCCAATCTTATACTAGACAAAGATGATAATAGTCCTTCTTGTCCCCAAAAAGCATGAGAAAAGACTTTCCTGGCCCCAGTGCCTTCCTTCAGCACACGCTTATAACTAGGTTGGATGCCTCCTGCGTGTGTCATACACCCTCTGAGTCCTACTACATATTATTTTAAGCATTCTAATGTAGTCTGCCTTGCCCAAAAAAGTCCCAAGTACCGAGAATCTATAATCAGTCCTCATTAGGTAATTGTTAGTTGGATACACAGAACAATGGACAACAAAAATCACCATAAAATAAAATGTGGTAAAGGTTACATGAGAATAACAAACAAGGAGTCTACAATAGGACTCATGGTGGTTTCGCAAAAGAAGATTCAAAACAAGACGTGAAAACCAAGAGTTTTACAGGCAGAAGTAGGCTGGGAAGCTGTCTACCACCACTGAACTGATTTTGTGGGGAGCAAAGGTGGGGTGAGGTCAGGAGACAGTGGAACGGCAGGGCAGGTTCTAGGTGTGGGGGAGTCTGGGGGTGCAAGTAGAAAGTGGGTCAAGGCCCATTAGGCAGGCTCTGCCTCAAGAAGTTGTCTTTTCTTTTTTGTGGCTGGAGGACGGGTACTCCTGAGGGACCCCTGAACAGGAAATGTACAGAGTGGAGACAGCAGTCAGCGAAGGGAGGAAGATGTTCTCCACAGGCGCAGGAGCCTCATTCTGAGGAGTTTCATTACACAGGAGTCTGCTGAAATGGGCTTAACTTGGGGTGAAGCGTACAGTCTTTAGTTTAGACATTCACGCCCATCAGTTAGTCCTATTACCTTGTAACAGGGTGTGGAAAAGCAACTTTGAGAGGATGGATTCTCTCCAGACACACTGCTTGGAGAATGAAGAAGTCATTGTTCTGGGTCTTGGTTATTGAGTGTGTTGAACACTGGCGAGGAAAAACAGCTCCTCGGGTGGAGGATTGCGTAGAAGAGGCACGTAGCTCTGTAGCTCCTTAGGGAGATTCACATCGAGCAACTTGTAGTTAATCTTCAGTACCTGCTCCTTCCTGAGACTGCTGGCCAGTGTTGGTTGTTTTCTACACAGATGGCCGCATGTACCTTTCCTCAGATTATGAGGAAGGCAAATTGTATTTCTAGACGTTCTTAGGATAGGCGGGTAAGAAAGAAAGCTGACACTCTGTGTGGCGGATTTTCAGGGAAGCACAAACTCTATAGTACCTGGATCTCGGAAATAACAGGAAGACAACAACAAAGGAAATTGCTCTAGTGAGTTGCTTTGCATGTGTTTGGGGGGAGCATACAGACGTATGTGTATGTCTGTGTATGCACACACACACACACACATACATACAACCTATTTATTGTACATATCCTGCATTCACTCAATAGTATCTGTTTGTGATGTTTGAATTTAGAAAGGCCCTGGAAGATTAGACTAGAGAAACAACGACTTATTTTAACTTCAGTTATGGAAGAGGCAACAGCCAGGCCGAACTAACAGAACCTTGACCTTAGGACCAGAAGGGTGAGTCATAAACATTGACAGACACCCCAAAGCTGGTGCCACAGGGAAATTATAGATATCTTGTCACACATTGTCCTTACTCATTGTCCTTCCATCCATCCTTCCTCATGGACAAAGGCATTTTCTCAACCTGGCAGGAAGCAATGATGAGGAAAGTTATACACTTTTTAAAGGGCTTAGAGCTTGAGCATGTCTTAGTGTATTGATAGGAGCACCTTTTGTTGAGCTTGGTGGTACACACCTCTAATCTCAGCTCTTGGGAGGCAGAGGCGGGAAGCCCTCTGAGTTCTAGGCCAGCCTCATTTACACAGTGAGACTGTATATTAAAAACAAACAAAAAATACAGGAGCTTTTTATTCAACTGTCTTTCTACTGATGTCTATTACATGTCTGTCTCTCCTCCGAGTGCCTCTTATGTAGATTCTTCTTGACAAATCTTTTATGACCAAGGGTTTCCCATGCTGCACACTCACAGTTAAATCCCAGCTCAGTAGAGTGTACGGTGGAATCAGATTCAGAATTACTGGATTCAGATTCAGCCCTACCATTGAGAAGCCGTAATTTCAAGGTTTGGAGTGACATCATCAGATATTATCCCTCAGACATTGAACAAAAGCAATGTTGTGCCCATTTTTAAAAAACAGTCTGGGATTCTTCCAGTGGCTTCTGTAGAATCTGAGGCTTATACCCTCATGAATGTCTCTGTCTAGCCATTCCTATCTTCTTGTGACCCTCCTGTCCCGTTCCCCCTGTGACACAGTACTATACTGCCTACAAAAAGGAACGTCCCTAGAAGTGACATTCTGTCATATTCTGACCCATTACTATAGATTTTCAAGGGCCAGAAATGGGTTTCTCCTCATGGAGGAAGATCTTCCAGGACTTTACTTCCTGCCCCTCTGTCTCTCTCATGTTCTGCGCTCGGATGCTCACCCCACAAACCACCCCACAGCATCTCTCTTCCTCGTCAGAACAGTACATCCCGTCCCCATAAGACTTCAATGGTTCAACTAACTTTTCAAGACATTATTTTCCCACTGAAAAGAGTATTCCGCAGTCCTAAAAGAGCTCTGATGAAGACACCCATGGCAGGCTTTGAACTTGTCAAGTTCCATGTGCTTTGGTCCCTGCTGATGTCTTCTCAATCACTTTGCTCTAAGACCACAGGCTTTGGCATGTTCTCCAAACCACAGAGACTATTCCTATATCAAAATCTTAACCCTGATGCTTCGTTCTCCTAGATCTTTGCTGTCTGGTACCTTGTCACCATCCATGTAACTGTGGTAAAAAATTAAGTGGAAGCCCAGGGATGAAACCCTTCAGTCCCTTGCAGCCAAGGAGGCTGAACATGAGTCCGAGGACAGGAGAAAGCCACCGAGGACTATTGAGCAGGGGAATGATAAAAATCCGATCACATTTTTTTTTCAAGACTCACCATGCTGTTCATGAAGAAAGGATTGGGACAAAGGGTGGGGCTAGCCCAAAAAGGCCGGGAAGTGGGCAATTATGTTAGCAGTCCAGACATGAAATGTGCCCTGAACCGGGGTTGCTATAAAGAGAAATTACAGAATCAGAAGTTAAAAAAAAAACAAACAAACAGGATTTTCAAATGGATTACTTCATTCATTCACTATTCCACTGAACACCAGTGAACAAAATAGACTCCCCCCCCCTCGCCAAAAAAGTCCCTGCCCTCTTGGAGTTTATGCTCTAGATAAATGATGATCCAACTGGAGCTAAGACCCTGAAAAACCTAGTAGCGATTAAACAGACGGAGCAGGAGGAATGGAGTTCAGGTGTGGGCAGTGATCCACGCCATGTTTCAAGATGGTACGCACTTAGGAAAGTGAAATATAGTATTGGGAAGCCCAGAAATCCTTTAGAAGGGATTGGGACAAGGGCTCAATGAGCTTCAAACTTTTCTTAAAGGCAGCAAAAAGCTACTGATGATAATTTTTGAGTAAACTCTATATAATAAAAAACTGCTCAAGAAAATTAAAAAGAATAATTTTAAAATCATCCCAAATAAAGAATGCACATGACCCATTCATGGAAGGTCAGGGCCAAGAAGGACACGCTTGTCTTCAAGTCAATGTTCTTTTTATTTCATTAAACTAATAACTCTCCATGTAATTTTCTTTAAAGTACAAATTTTAAACTAGTTGAATACTGCAGCCCAATGAAATGAAGCCTAATATGAAAACTTTTCACACAGGAGCTCTTCTATGTGGTAATTCTTCCTCGTTAGCAGCCACGGAGTGAGCTTACAAAGGCTTTCCCTAATTAATAAGGAATTCCATCCCAGAAGTAATGCAGTTTTTCTAAGATCACGGAAAAGATGAACAGTAAAATAAGAAGTCTATGTAGGTCTGATTTGACCTGCCAGAAACCTGGCTTATTGGTTATCACACCTGCCAAAAACCACCATTATTAGTTTAGACAGGAGGCCCACACAGCATGAACACTTGGAGCGCTCTCTCTCTCTCTCTCTCTCTCTCTCTCTCTCTCTCAAGATTTTTGCTTTATTTTGTTCTGCTTTTGAGACAGGGTCTCACTGTGTATGGTCTCTCACTGTGATCTACCTCTCTCTGCTTCTGAGTGTTTTGATTACAGATGTGTGCCACAATTCCTGGCTTCCTCCTTTAAGGTCATAATCATACATTAAAATATTGGCTCAGACCATCAATTCTCTGTTCTGAAATGGGACATCTGTGATAATATGGATGGCATACAGGAACCTGATTGCTCAATCCATTTGGTTTGCAAGCGATCGTCTTTCCCCTGTGGCTGTACTAGGTTCCCTGGGAAGGACTTCTCGGCTGCCACCGAGATGCTATAGTATGAACATGGTGGTGGCTTTAGGAAGAAAAGTAGCCTTAGGACCCGTCAGAAGGAGCTGGGGAAAAGTAAAGACAAAAGCAGAGCTTATAGCCGGGCCCAAACTGCCCGGTAAGCATCTTGGGATGCCCTGGGTTTCGGCGACTTCTGCCCTGTGTCTCCATGGCTTCCCCCGCCTCCGAAGCAGCAAGATGGGAGCGGCTTTGTCTTGCTTTCTTTGAATGTTCCTGGGAAGAAATCTTTCTAGAACTTATGTGTGTGTGTCTGGGGATAGCGACAGAGACACCTTTCACCCTGATGTCTGATGTTCCCTCACTCCTGAGCAGGATGCTGCCGGGGCTTCCTCGCTTATTCTTCTCTTTAAAGACACCTGTTTCATGTGTTTTGCGGATAAAATCCAAAACTAAGAATAGGAAAGTATAAAAATTAATGTAAATGGTGTATCGTAAAGGTTAAGCCCACTTACAAAGCAAAGAGAAGTCATTTCATCTGTCTCCAAGTAGAGACAGATAAGATTCATTACAAGAAAACAGATCTCTTCACAAGCAACTGGGGAAATACCACAAAAAAATTACAAAAATATATTTTCATATACTCAAAGAACTGCTGTCAGAAAAATACAAAACGCCTTATTTTTTCCTAGCTGGGCACTGACTACACTTTCCAATGATCTTGGCAATTACTCCGCAAAATTTAATTAATTCACTTTCTCTGGCTTCATTTTCGGTTAAAGTTTACCAAAGTTGTGTGGGCATCCACCCTTTATTTGTTTCATTCCCTGGGGCAAAGTTATTTCAGACACTCAACTTCGCTAATCAGTCCGGGGACAGACAATATATTGTGTTTGAAATATCTCCTAAGCGGGAGAGAGAGAGAGAGAGAGAGAGAGAGCCACACCAACTCCAGTGTCGTCTGTGTGACATGATATATGTCATTATACCGGACGGGAGCTACGTGTCCTATGGGACTAGGCTTCCTGGAGGTCAATGGCAGATAGCCTGGTATTGGCCGCCCTTGGGGCACAGATGGGTTTCTCAAGTAGCTGGCTATACGGAATATGAGCTTTGCACAATCTCTTTCATAATAATGAATAGACAAGGATCATTCTCTTCAGGAACAGCTCTGAGATAAGGAAGCACAGTATGGGAATGTATAAGACTACAGCAGAACCCTTGTCATACACGGGGTGTATGATGAGCAAGGGAATAGATGAGTTAATGTTGATGGACAAAGACTGTTATATTATACTTTAAACTTTATGGATAGGCTTGCTAGATCCCAACCCCCATGGTGTCTTCTGCATAAGAAGGTACTAAAAAGTATAGTTCAACAGGTGCAGAGAACTGATTAGGCATATTTGGTCACTAGATGAAATAAAGGGTTAGGAAGAGGAAGGGCCATGATAGCGATAATGAGACAGAAACTTTCTATTCATAAGATGAAACCACTTGTCTGAGGTTTACAATCCCAAGGACAAGATTTCCTCTTCTAAGGATGTTTTATGTCTAACACCTGTTCCTGATAATATGCTTTTCTTAAATATCGTTGATGTGACTAAAAGAAGCTTTCATACTGTGCCAACCAATGATACATGACCTTTTGATTTGTTCTTTGCTTGAATACTATATAATGAAAACATGAATTCAGTAAAATCGCAGCAGATTCCAACCACTCTCCTGTGTGTTGTGTCTGTCTGTCATTCGCCGAACTTGTGCCTTCCTGTTACCAGGACCTGCTTCTCTGACGGTCTGAGTGTGGCTCCTCTGAGCCGGTCCGTGGCAAGAGAGAGAGAAAGAGAGAAAGACAGGGAGACAGAGAGAAACACCAAAAATGTTCCTCAAAGAAAAAAGGAAGAAATTTATTAACTTGAGGCAAAATACTCCCATGGGGCATTTCCATCTGTCTTTCTAAGCACAGATTTCATGGTCAGTCCTACAGTATGCCCTATTTAAATACCCTGAGTATTCATTCAATACATTTCCAGATCTGGCTTCACTTATTCCACCCCCAAAAGATTGGGTTAGCCTTCCAGAAGATCCAAAATCTCAGAGTGTTACAGTGTAATCGGAATATGATCCCAATCCACAGGGTTTGCTATCTCTTCTTTCAGATAACTAAGACCCAGAAGTCTGCTGTTTTCTTCCCTTCCAAAGGAGACGTATTTAAGAGCAATCTGTGGAGGAAATGGGAATTGAGGGCCTCCGTTAGACCCTGGGACCAAGCAGTGGGGAGAGAACAGTGGCATCTTCTGTCCCCAAATTGTCTTTAAAAAAAAAAAAGTATAACTCTAAGACTCCAAATGGTAGACCCAGCCTTGCGTATCAAAGTTTAAAAGAACAGAAGGTTAAAAAGAAATAACTTCGGTGGGGGGGATGCGACTAAATGTTTTAAGCACGGAGCTGCCGTTCTTAATGTAGACCACAAATTGCTTAAGCCTGTGATCAAGCTCAACCCTGGCTCCCAGGAGGAGCGCCATGCTGGCCCAGCCCTGAGTGGCAAAGCCGGCGGGAGGGGGGCTCAGGAGGGAGCAGGAGTTCAACTTCCGATCTCCCTCCAACTTGAATGAAATGTAACTGCTCATTCGGTTCCACTAGGGTTAAGGAGGGGGAGGAGCATGCGCTTTGGGGTACAGCTGGAAAGCATTAACAACTCTGAGAGCATCTCAGTAACTCAGAGGGTGGGTGGCCTGGCAGAGCTCCTGGATCTCGGAGTGTAATCACAGGCTCTTAGCACTGGGAGGGGTTTAATTTCCACCTCCTACCCAGGATAGAAACCCCTTACAACTGCTCTGTTGCAGGCTTCCACCAAAGGCCCCTTCATTGCCTCGTGGGACGGCCCATTCCTACCAGGGTAACATCAGTTCCTAGAAAATTCTTGGCAAATTTACCTCTATGGCAAGTTTACCTTCCCAGTGCAGCCCCCCTCCTCGGGTGTCAGGGCTCACAACAGCGCTGCTAGGAGAGACAAAGGACCCCTTCCCTCTGAGTTCTTCCTCCTCAACGGCCCTTTCTGTCAATCCTGACTTCCACTCAATGTCCTCCAGCATCCGTGTGAGGATGAGCATCCTGGGCTGTACGTGTGGTTTAGAATCACGTTTGGAATCTCTTCTAAAAACAGGACCCAGACCTGAAGGCATTCCTACAGGTAGAGTCACCTGGAGCAGGTGTGCTTGTTTGTGGTGACTGTCGCACTATGTAGCCTTGTCGCACTATGGAAGCCGCTGTGGAGAACATGCTGGTCCTAAAGATCGCGTGCCTTTGCCTCCTGAACGGTGGGATTAAAGGTGCGCACCACCGCAGCAGATCTTCAGAGCACACTTCTTAAACTTCCGACTCACAACCCAGTTGTGAAATCTTTGTTACCTGAGTATGCAGGTGTATAAAAAGATACATAAATAAAATACTTATCAATAATTATAAAATTATCGTTTATTAATGACAGAAGCAATTTTGTGTTAATGAGATGGATATGCTTTTTTGTTTCTACAGTGAAAGAATTAAAACTTATCTAAATATCGGATACTATAGGAAATCTTTAATACTTCGCAAAGTTCATCAACATTTGAACTCTGTAGTCACCCACAGGGAGAGCTCTACTTCTTGTAGACATGTAGCATAGGGACTTGGAGAGATGGGTTGGCCTCTGCAAGCTTTTGCTGCTCCATCCTGTGGACCTGAGTTTGGTCCCCAGCCCTCACACAGCTCTAACCACATGCAAGGGATCCAGTACCTTCGCCGGCCTCCTCAGACGGTCTGAGAATGTGTCCATACACACACACACATGGACAAGTGCAGTCACGCACTCAAGAACAAAATAAAATTTCTATCATATTCTTTCTCCACTGCCATCCAACTTCATGTTCTTTCTCTCTTTCATTTTCTTTTCTTTTTTTTTAGAAAAGTTCTCACTGTGTAGACCAGACTGATCTTGAACTCACAGACCTGTATAAACCCACAATTTACAAAGCTGTGACTTGGGGGGGACCTTTCTATTTTGAGGGGAAAAATCTTTTCAGAGAAGCATCCAACCCTTTTTCAGACATCGCCAGCAAAACATTTTGTGAGTATTCTCAAGTAAACTTTCCAGTCCACAAGGCCTTCCTATGTGACAAAGAGGAAGGCACAGGAGACCAGAATGGATACACTCTGCTGGAGGCAAAGATGGATCCTATAGCAAGCCAACGTCTAGGCCAAGGAGATTCTCCAGGACCATAGCTTTCCCTGACCAAACACCTTCCATGTCTTCCCACATGGCTCACAGATGCCCTGAGGCTGGGCCAGCCTTGCTACTTCTCTCCCCCTCTTGGCTGCCCAAGCCACCTTATCTCTGCTATCTTTGGCTCTATAACCCCCACTCCTTTGTTTGTCTCCCGGAATGTCTTTCCTGCCTCCTTTAGGAGTTTTTTTCTTCCTGGGAAAATCACAGGGCTTCGAGAAAACCAGTAGTTCCCTCCTTCCACTGATTCCAGATCACATTCTGACGGCTGGAGGTGGCTCTTTTCTCCAAATTATTTTCAATGAACTGGTTGTCCAAACCAGAATAGGAGCTGGCCTTTATTATTTTTCTCTTTTAGCATAATTAAATACAACGGATGCCATCATTCTTTTGGTCTGAGGAACATCCTCGCTATGTCTTTACCCTCATCATATGGAAGGGATGGATACAGGGTTAATTCAGACTCAGACTTTCACAGATTAAGTAAACGAATACTTATGACCTAACATTTCACCTCGTATAGAAGCTGACACAGCAAGGGGGTAATTTTGACCTCATTTTGTGTTCCCAGCTGTACCGCAGATCAACTGTGATGTCAAAGCTGGAAAGATCATCAATTCTGAGTTCATGGTGAAATGCCCAGCAGGATGTCAGGATCCCAAATACCACGTTTTCGGTACTGGTGTCTACGCATCTTACTCCAGCGTGTGTGGCGCCGCGGTTCACAGGTGAGTGACTGCGACCTACTCAATGATCAGTGATCAAAGAGCTAGCGGGGACCCTCCGGTGCAGGGTTGCTGTCATTAGCACGCAAAAATGTACAAATCTGGCCGCGCCTCCTGCATTCCGTCTGGAAATTTGTCCGAGAAGTCATGCATGGTCCTGCGTCTCCTTTCACAGCGCTCTTACAGAATTTAACTGATTCCCCTGCCTTTCTTTAATTTTAAATTTCATAATTTTTAAAAAAATTGCAAATGAAAACAAAATCACACACCATAATTAATCAGACCCCAAAACTTTATGATTCTGTCAACATGTAGACAGTTAGGACAATCATTTGGAAATGAAGCTATGAAATGTCACATCAGAGTCTATACTGTCACTGCTAAGTGTATTTTTATGCATATATCAACCACCAAAAATAAAAAATCATATTCTGAATCCTGTCAATAACATATGGACATGTGGATACAACATAACATACAAAAAAGAGAACAGAAAGGGGGCTAAATATTAGGGGATAAGGGAGAACTGAATGCGGATGATAGAGACGAGCTATAGAAGCAGATAGAACACTGTTATACCCCCGCCCCCTTTGGTGAGGAAGGAAGAACTGTATTCTTTCATGACCACGGCAAAGAAAAGAAAGCTCTTGACCCTGTACAACACAGTTTCTCCTGCCTGCAATGTGCAAAGAAATGGTGGGCATGGCCAGAAGTTTGGGGGAGAAGCTACCAGAGCTATGGTGACAGACTGGGGACAGAGGAGGGTGACAGGTGGTTCCATTTGTCCAGGTGTCACTTTGGGATTGAGGGATAACAAGAGGCATGACATGCTTTGAACTCAGTCACAGCTTAAATGAAGAAAGGCAAAGTGATCATCACAGACTCCATAGACCTCTTTTCCCTATGTCGGGAGCCAAACACAGTGGAATGTGTGTTTGTTTAATATCTTTGGCAATCAAGTGAGCCTGCACATGGCCAACACTTTGCCCAGGTAACCTAACGTCCACACTCTTCACAGCAATTCCCCTCTGAAGTGTCTGCTGCTGTTAGGCAGACCTTCAAGATAAAGACAGGGCCAGATGTGGCTGTGCACACCTGTAATTCAGCATTTGGAAGTATAAGGCAGGAGAATCAGGGAGGACAAGGTTATTTTCTGTTGCATGGACTCCAAGGCCAGCCTGAGCTATGTGAGACCCTATCTCCAAAATGAAAAACACACAAAAAGACACCAGACGAATATAGCCTGTGTAGATCTTCTAAGGCTATATTCTTAAGCCTCGGAGTAAGGGATTGTAAGCCAGATTCACCCAGCTACTCATCACTGCTGCTGGCACAGCCTTGGATGCAAGGCCTGGATGCAAGATAATGTCTGAATCGTTCAGGTTTCTGGTTTCTTTTTTTTTCTTTTCTTTTCTTGATTTGCACAAACACTAATTGGTAGTTCTGCTGAATGACCTAAAAATCCCCTTTGATGGCAGCTATATTAGTCCACTATGAAATTTGGAATAAGCAAACAAAACAAACAACAAAACGCTGCACATAAGATACAGTTTAAGAATTACCAGGAGATCGTATTAGATATACTTATCCTTTGGACATAGCAATAGGAGGAAAAAGGTTTTGGTGGAAGGAGGACTACAAACACTCTATTGAAGATAAGCTGTAGAATATTCCAGAAAAGCAATGCTAACTTAATTCAAGAAAAGGTAATGAAAATAGTTTGCATCCCTCTAGAAATCAAGATCACACAGGAAACAAGCTTATATAGGAATCTACACAACAAGTACATAAACACACAAGTACATGCTCCCCAACATTTCATATAATATTCATCCCTGCACACATTTGTTCATGCATCCTATGCTGATACACAGACAAGAATGCTTGTGTGCATTCTTACATACATTTGCACACCCATCACACATCACCAGCATCAATAGTATTCTATGGTCCATACCTGCACAGACAGTGTGGTATCTGTGTAGGCAACGATATTTGCTACAGAAGCTGAGCCTGCCTTAAGTGGTTTTTGTTTGCTTGCTTGTTTGTTTTCCAGCTGTGATCCTGAATGGCTGATACCTCACTTTGTTTCTTTCTTTTCTTTTTTCTTCTTCTTTTTTCTTTCTTTGCACATTCTGGCTTCCTCTTACCCTTATCTTTTTTTGTTTTGCTTTTTGTTTGTTTTTAAGCAAAACAGAACCATATAGTAAATTTGGCCTCACCAAAGATGTCATCCAAATGAAGTGTAACCTTTCCATGGTCCTCTTTCCTCGCAGCTTCATTTCAATTCAAGACTACCACTAGCACCCATTTGTCAGAAGAGGAACTTGGGCACAGTGAAGTTAATGTCATTGCTAACTAGCTGCACAGAGAATTGCAGAGTCCCTGTGTCCCTGACTTCCAGCCCAGAGCTCCAGATCATACATTTACATAAGAACTACAGGGCCCAGCACCACCCAGTGTGTGGAGTGAGGGAGGCCCTATGTATACTCTGCAGGAGTCATGGACAGAGAAGGCTTTAAGAGGAATGGACACATGCCTAAGGAGTAAACCGAGAAGGATGTTTGGAGGAGCAGGGCTCTGCAAGCCCAGTGTGCAGAGCAGGACGTAAGAAGTCAGAACAAGACTCGCAGCTTGTTTGTGAGCAACCGAAAGTCATTGCGGTTTCCTTGGACCCGTGTCTGAGAGAGTAGCAAAAGATGAGGTATCACTACCCATTGGGAGGATGAATAGAAGTCTTCAGGGACTAACAAGAATTCAGATGCTATTAGCTTTGTTTTCTACAAACGGAGAGAATCTGTTTTTCAGGAAGCCAGATTTGAGACATACCACTCAGGTAGTGTGCTCTGGGGAAGCTCAGTTCCTCCCCTGCCAGAGTCTCTCTTCCAAAGGCAGAGCAGGCCGGGCGGCGGTGGCGCACGCCTTTAATCCCAGCACTTGGGAGGCAGAGGCAGGCGGATCTCTGTGAGTTCAAGACCAGCCTGGTCTCCAAAACCACAGAGAAACCCTGTCTGGAAAACCAAAAAAAAAAAAAAAAAAAAAACAACAAAAAAAAAAAAAACAAAGGCAGAGCAGGAGGCAGCCAAGAACAGACCTGGCCTCAGAAACCCAAGTTAGCTTGGATTAAAGGATTTGATATTCATACATCGTATCATGAACAACCGTTTTCTCGCAAGTGCCTTATTTTAGTCTTTCAAAACAAAGGTATATTGGTCACATTGAAGCATTATATCTGGGCTCAGGCTCATCTCAAACAGACCCTTCATTTATTTATTTGATAATTCATTCATTCATTCACTCACTCATTCATTCATTCATGGGGGAGGCACACATGGCATGTCCTGTGCGTGGAGCCCAGAAGACAATTTGGGGGAGCTCTGTCCTTCCACCTTACTGAGACGGGGTCTCTCTTGTTTCTGCCATGCCTCATAATTTGGGCTAGCTGGCGCATGAGCTACTCTGAAGGCTCCTCTTCAGTCTCCGCCTCCAGTCTCTCCATAGAAGTCCTACTACAAATACACACTGCCTCATGCAGCTTTTTCTTACGTGGGCTCTGGGTTCTATCTTGGGTCATCAGGCTAGGCTGGTGTTAGCAATGACACCAGTGCCATGCAAGGGAACACACAAACTAAGTGACAGTGTCGCAGCAAGTCAATTCCTACTGTAAAAAGGATGAACCAGAAGCCGAAATGGGCTGGCTACACACCGGGGCCCACGTGACTCTGGTGTTTTATGGAGTCATTGACTTGGGTTGTGACTGCATCTCATCCAACTGGCGGAGCGCGACTTCACCCTGACACAACAGGCTAATTCACACTCATGAAACATGAGTCCTTCCTGGGCTATCTTTGATTTGAAAGAGAGAGAGAGAACCCAGAGGGAAGGGAGGGAGGGAGAGAGGGAGGGAGGGAGGGAGGGAGGGAGGGAGGAAGGAAGGAAGGAAGGAAGGAAGGAAGGAAGGAAGGAAGGGAGAAAGGGAGAAAGGGAGAAAGGGAGAAAGGGAGAAAGGGAGAAAGGGAGAAAGGGAGAAAGGGAGAAAGGGAGAAAGGGAGAAAGGGAAGGAAGAACAGAGGGAAGGAAGGAAAGAAAGAAGGAACAGGGGGCTGGAGAGATGGCTCACTGGTTAAGAGCACTGGCTATTCTTCCAGAGATTCTGGGTTCACTTCCCAGCACCCACATGACAGCTCACACCTGTCTGTAATTCCAGTTTCAGGGGATCTGATTTGATACCTTTACACCAATGCACATAAAATAAAGTTAAATAAATTATTTTTTTAAAAGAAGGAAGGAAGGGAAGGGAAAAGAAGGGAAGGGAAGGGAAGGGAAGGGAAGGGAAGGGAAGGGAAGGGAAGGGAAGGGAAGGGAAGGGAAGGGAAGGGAAGGGAAGAAGAATTCTTCACAGCTGGCAAGTACCTTCACCCACTGAGTCATCTAGCAGGTTCTAACCCAAGTACGTAAAGGGGCAGAGGTGAAGAGAGCTCTTCCTGAGACAGAGCAATGGGGAGACCATTTTCCCCATGCAAAGCCTCTTCCTGAAGATTTTTGAGTGTGTGCCTATCCTCAGTACAGGGGCCACTCAACATTTCATTCAGTGGTCTACCCTCCCTCTAGGCCCTCAGTTTATCTCAGACCTCAGGCACCAGGGTCAGGAAGGAGGTGAATGTCGAGGCTGAGCACACAACTGTGCAGAGCTGAGGTGAACATCAAAGCCAGGCACACGTCTGTGCAGAGCTGAGGTCTGGTGATCTGGTGGTAAATATTTTACAGCCCATTCTCCAGAAAGGCGTCAGAAAGCAGACAGATCTCACTAGCCTGCTCTTAGGACGTTTGGTCTCAAACCCTCAATGTCAAGTCAACTGGGTCGTGAAATCCTAAAAGCTTAACAACTCGTTCCCCAGAGCTGGTGTAAGAGCTCCCTGTCCCAAACCACGGATAAGTCTTCTTACATAGAAAAATAAAATGTTATGGTTCCCACAAGAATTTTTCCCAGGGGCTGGAGAGAGAGAGTTCAATGGTTAAGAGCACTTGTTGCTCTTCCAAAGGACCCAGCACCTACACAAGGGTTATGAGTGTGTGGCTCACAAACACCTGTAACTTCAGTTCCAGGGTTTCCGATGCCCTCTTTTGGCTTCTGTAGGCATCAGGCAGGCATGTGGTATGCATATATGCAAGCGAAACATCTTTAAACACATAACGATAATTTGTAAATTTGCTTTTACATTTTTTTCACTTGTTTAAGAAACAAGCTTAATTCCAGAAATCTTTAGAGGTGACGGTAAATCACCAAGTATGTTTTGAGCACAAAAGTCTAAGATGGCAGCAGAAGCAAGATGGCGTCGGGCTCTCCGTGAGGAAGGGCACGGGCAATGAGGGGACCCAGAGAAGGCGGCAGCACAATGTAAGCCACGTGAATGGGATGGCGAAGGCGGCAGCAAGCAGAGGCTAGCCAGACTCCATGGTGGAGCAGTCAAGGCTACAGGAAGTGTCAAGGAATCAGAAGGGGAGATGTCTGTGCTCCTGAACCCTAAGAAGTACCACAACCAACAGGGACAAACTTAGAGTTTGAGATCAGCGAAACCGGCCCGCTTTCAAATCCCTCTTGCAATGTGCTGGTTACAAAACCTTGAGTGACTCATTCATTGGAGCAGCCTGCTTCTAGGGAACAGGAAATAACAGGGTTCCCTCCGCCGCAGGACTCTGGAGTTTGCTGGGAAGGGCGGTGAGACAAGTGTGAGATGATTTTAGAGCCATTAAGTGTTTTACACGTCAAGTGCTATTATCACTTTCTTCATGGCCATGGGGAATTGGAGTGTTGAAAGTTGTTGAGTCACTGTGGAGTGGGGAGGGCCGGAAATGGCAACCTTACCCCTGGAGTGAAGGGTCTGTGTTGATGGGAGCATCCTGGTACTTTTGATTCATACGTTATAACTTGCAGATACCCGAGAAGCCATGGTAGACTCCAGAGCAAGGTAACCACATTGCAAAGGTGCTGCTTAGGACCTGAGGTGGGCCTCCTGCCTCGCAGATAGCTATGCCAGTCCCTACACATCAGGGCATAAAACCTGGTAAAAATCCTACAAATCAAGGAACAATTATCAGCCTTGGGAAATCCGTTCCTTTCTTCCTTTCTCCTCATTTTTCCCTCTTCTTCTACCTCCTTCCTCCCCTCTTTCTCCTCCTTCTTCCTCCCCTTTTCCCTCAAAGAACTAGGTACCATTAATAATTTTATCCTGCTCCTTCAAGTGACTGAACTCATTCTGGAATATGTCAAAGTCAAATAAGAAATGGGCGCAAAGTCTTACTTCAAAGAACAAGGGGGAAGCTTAATGTGGTAGCACCTGTCATAGTCGCAGGTCCTCGGGAGTTCAGGAGCCCAAAGCCAACCCGAGCAACAAAGTGAGACCTACAAATACAGAGTCAATAAGAATACAGAAAGTCACTAGAAAGCCAGGATGGGTTGGTGGGGGAGGGAGTGCGGTGAGACAAGAAGGTTGAAACGTTAAGGCCAGCTTGGTCTACACAGTGAACTTTGAGGCTAACCTGGGACACATAGGGAAACCTTGTCTCCAAAAAAGCAGAAAAAGGAAGGAGGGAGGGAGAGAGGGAGAGAAGGAAGGAGGGAGTGGGTTCCTTGGACAAATGTCTGAGAGAACAGAAAAGTCTTCAGAAAGAGGTGTCACCACCACCCATTGGGACGCTGAATTCTTAAGGGTATTTGAGATGCTGTTAGCTTTGTTTTCCACAGAGATCTCTCTAAGGAAGCTCCATAGGATTAAAAACTAGGGAGCAGGGCAGGGGAAGGACTAAGTGTATAAGCATAGACCTTTAATCTCAGCACTCAGGAGGCAGAGGCAGGCAAATTTCTGCGTTTGAGGTTAACCTGGTCTGCAGAGTAAGCCAAATTTACCTAGCAAAACCCTGTCTAAAAAGAAAAAAAACAAGACTGAAAATACACAACCAAAGAGTAAGACTGGGAAAGCTAGGGGGCAAGAGAATTGTGTTGTAAGAGCCAAGAGAATGAGGACATTTGACCTGGAGACCAGGGGCCCAGGCCAAGGGTGGAAACACCGTCTTGGGGATTGAGCTGCAAGGTGAACCTTTCGTGCGTGGGGGCAAAGACAGAGACTGGCTGCTGTGCAGGTAACAGGCAGTATTTCTGTACCTTCTTCTGTGTAAGATTTTTTTTTTCTTTTCATAGTGGTGTGCTGGATAACTCAGGAGGCAAAATACTTGTTCGGAAAGTTGCTGGGCAGTCCGGGTACATAGGAAGCTATGCTCACGGCGTTAAGTCTTTATCGTTGCCCAGATGGAGAGAATCCTTCATCATCTCAGGTACGGTCCCACCCTGAAGACAGGATACAGGCATCCGAGGGGGCACCAGGATGAAATGCAGGCTTTCAGCTGCTTTTTAGTTTTTGCTTATAGCCACCTCACTTCAGAAATATAGAAAAAATTCATTCTAAAAACAAGAATTATGAAATAATTATGAAATCATATTTACATGATAAATCACTGCAAAGTCAAACCTGGAAATAATGCATCAGTTGCTCATCTTAGCTGCATCATAGCTGTCTGCAAATCCAATCCCACTTCACAAAAGTGAATCACATTTATTAAGTTGGGTTATTTAAAGAAAAAAAAAACTAGTCCTCAGGTGGGCCAAATGAACCCCATATCTAGAACATTCTTCCATGAGCTCTCTGGGACATGGAGAGGTGGCAGCATGGGAGAGAAAGAGCGAATCACAGCTTTATTTTAGATTGTTTTGAATTTTTGTTCAATTCATTGCTTCACCATTCAGCTCAACTTTCTAGCATCATGGAAGTCTTACAGATAATAAATTCTGACTCTCTCCCTCGCAAAACTCCTGGAGTGTAGTTTCTCAGTGGAAAGGCAACCAGCTCTCTCCAAGCCGTTACGAACGGTTTCTTCTATCTTTGTTATTCCTTCGAGCCAGGCTTTTATTTTGAAAACAAACTAACGGAAAACTGAAAGGTGACACAATGACCGCCCGTCTTTCTTTCACCCAGATTCCTTAATTGTTGACATTTTTGCTTTGCCTACTTGCATATCTACCATTTTAAGATAACTTTTCTGGAAAATGTTGTGAGTGTCCTTGACATTTTACGTGTAAGTGCGGCTCTGCATACGAGTCTCTAGGAGTGCAAATGCTTTCTGAGCAACTATCGTGGTACCACATCTGCAAGCGAACATTGATGCACCACTGGTAAAGAGTTCTTATTCACGTGCTCCAAATCGTCCTCAGAATAATTTATTCCCTTTTTGTGATCTGTACCATGATCAAAGATTAGACCTAGCATTTAGTTGCCAAATCTCTTCGGTCTCTTTTAATTCCCCCACCCATGTCACATCTTGTCATCGTGAATAATAAAGACATCTATGAAGTCTAGACCAGTTGTCTAGGAGTATGTCCTACAGGATGGACCCAAAATGGGGCCAGCTGCTTTTTTTGTCTTTGTTTTGGTTTTGTTTTGTTTTGTTTTGTGGGTGTGTGTGGGTGTGATTGGATTCTATTTCAATAGACATTTCTAACGGTATATTTATGTTTTATGTATATAAGTGTTTTGCCTGCATGTATATATGTGTGTGCCTGCTGCACACAGAGGCCAGAAGAGAAGATCAGAACCTCTGGAAATGGAGTCACAGGTAGTTATGAGCCATCATGTGGGTACTAAGAACCGAACCCAGATCCTCTGCAAGAGAAGCAAATGCTCTTAATCATTGAGCCATCATGCCAGCCCCCCAAATATTTTGAAAAGAATAGGTTATATGATCAAATCTTCATGGTGTCACAGTACAACGGCCATATCAAAGAGTTATACGGTCAGTTTCTTTCATTGTTACTGATGCCAAATTTGATTGCTTGCCTAGTATAATATACTTCTCCAGGGCCATAATGTGTGTAATTAGTTAGCAAGCA
Organism: Chionomys nivalis; assembly: GCF_950005125.1. Taxonomy (NCBI): domain Eukaryota; kingdom Metazoa; phylum Chordata; class Mammalia; order Rodentia; family Cricetidae; genus Chionomys; species Chionomys nivalis. The sequence continues at coordinate 127,769,461 of NC_080086.1, read as the reverse complement.
GGGTGATACTTCAAGAGCTTGAGGAACTCATTCCCCAGTAATGTTTACTCAGCAGTTTTTACACTCCTTGCCCATCCTGGCTTCATAATTAAGACATTAGTCAGTGGTTCTCCAGTATCCCCTCGGGGTACCAAAATCTGCAAGCTGCTCAAGCGCCCTCTGTACAAAGGTCTGCGCACAACCTATGTCCCTCTCTCCCGTCGCTGTGCCGACTCCGGATTCCTTCAGTACCTAACAGTGTGGTTGCTGTGTACATAGCTAGTCCACTCTATTGTTTAGGAAAGGATGATGCAAAAACAACCACCTGCAGCTCAGCGCAGCTGCAAATTGCTTCCAAGTATTTTAATTGCAGATGAGTTGAATCACAAATTCAGATGCTGTGCAAACAGGGCAGACTGTAGCTGCAGAATTACGATGTTTCCTAGTTGGGTCATTCCTTCCACAGTAGTGCTCCCCTTAAGCCCTCTGCATGACTGTGTTTAATGTAGACTACGGACTCACTCTTTCTCTTTTAAATATAATATGTTATTATCCACCACACCCAACAAACCTTCATTATATTGCTGTGTCTCACATCCCCTGAGATTGGCCAGTAAAAGCTGCTCATTCTGGTGCCCTGTCAAATCTGATTTGAAGCAGAGGATGACATCCTATGCTCACCTTACCCTCTCCTTGCACAAGACCCGGCCTCCTTGTTTTCTCTAAGGAAGTTCCATGGGATTTAAACCTAGATTCTTATTCAAAGCTGCCTGGCCTCCAGCAAGACTGGATGTGATGGGATTATCCTAAGGAGAAATTCCCCCACGGAAACAGAAATGCCTCATTATACCATTGCTCTTCCAGACAAGGTGGTTTTCTTATCCCCATCAGGCATCCCGGGTCCCAGCCCTTATTTCCTCCATCCATCAGAATTGTGACAAAAGAAAAAACAGATCCTTTAGGATTCTCCTCCAAATGGGCAGGCAACCCCTGTTTCCCCGAGCCTGTTAAGTCATACAGATGAGCCTGGTTTCTTTATCAAATCATGGAAGGCCGTCAGCCACAGAGTAAGTTATAACTAAGAACTCAGAGCAGAGACCAAATGACAGTGTCTAATTGAGAAGAGAGAACTATAACCTCCACATAGGAATGCACCAAGCAGTTCCCGCCTAAGCGAGAGAATTCAGGCTAACAACTCAGCCTGCCATCCACGACATTCCTAGAAAGGAGAAGCATTGAGTGTTACAGACGTTTGTGGTGGTTGTTGTTGGCTTTTTGTTTTCTCAATAAAATCAGTTTAACAAGTTTATTCCCTAGAAATCTCAGCTTCCATCTCCCTCGCTTAACAGAAAATGACTGTGGCCAAAGATAATAAGCGTGTGTGCTTACACAGTGACTAGGAGACCTCTTCAAAAAAGATGTTAGGGAGGTCACTGTCTTGTCACGCTGTTGCTAAGGACACCCTGTGAATCGCAAGTTCACGGCCGGTCGTGGCAGAGCCCTCTTCAGAAGGCTCAGGTGTGACCTTTCTCTGGGTTTTTATTTTTAATTTTCATAGGTCACTGTGCTTCTTTAATTAATCTGCCTTGGGTATCTGGGAGCTGTCAGGGAGAGATAGGGTGTGTGGTTTGGGTCCTGATAATCCCTGGATGGTGCCAGCTTGTGCGAGGCCAGCGTAGGTCCCCTAACAACTGCCCTCGGTGGATACTTTGATCCATACTTCAGACAGCTGAGCCCATGCTCTCTTGCCTTCTGAACAGAAATACTAAGAACGATCCAGTTTTAGTCACGAGAAGACTTAGAGGGTAGAGGCCTCTTTCTACCTAGGCCTCTCTATGTGTGAACTCATTGTGGCCCATAGCCAGGATGCCAGCAGGAGGTCTGAAGCAGCCTCAACCAGGGAGTGCTCAGAGCAGGCCAGGGCATGGCTGAGGGCTTGGAAATGGCCCCTTCTGCTCCCCGGCAGCTTTAATACGATGAAGTAAGAGGCACCTGTAAGCCAGATTGTTTGCCTTTGCGTGGAACGTACAGCTAATGTCTGAATAAAGTTTTGCATCTTTGTGGGCATATGCGGCTCTAAACACTTTCGAATTTCATTTTTCAATGCATCCCTGTAACTTTTTAGAGGTTGTGTCATTATTTATATTTTCTCAATGAAAAAAATAGAGTCTTGAAGATTATAGCAGCCAATTAAAAGTAAAAATAAGGGCTGGGGTATGGTTCAGTGGTAGAACCTAAGCACACGAAGGGCACTGGGTTTGATCCCCAGGACCATAAAAATAAAAATGATATGAAAAAGTAAAATATAAATAGAAAGCCAGTTTTTCTTAGGCTCAGGCACTTTCTGAGACCTCACAGTTCCTGAGTCAATAGGATGCTTGGCTCATTCCCGGGCCGTGTTCTGACCTACTTCACTCCAATCCCCATAATGACACCGCCCCTTACTATTGAGAGACGAACGCTTTCATATAAATATGATAGCAAGTGCCCACCCCCAACCCCCACTGAAGACAATGATAGGTAGCAAGACCCTAAACATTAAGATATTCCTGCACGGGGCTAGAGAAATGAATCAGTGGTTAAGAGCCCTTAATGTTCTTGCAAAGAACTGGCATTTGGTTCCCCATACCTACACAGAAGGCCTCATAAATGCCCATGGCTATAGTTCCAGGAGATCCAAAAGCTTTTACAGGTCTCAGCATGCACACTCACATGTGCATGTGCGTGCACGCACACACACACACAAATAAAATAAAATAAAATAAATCTTCAAAGGTATTTCCTCATGTCATAACTACATGAGATACTGCTTATGTCCTGGGACCTTAACAGCTATGCGGAGACAATTGAACTTGTAAGGGGGAGGGGAGACTGTGTGAATTCCGTTGGAACCTTCCATTTAATTGTAGAACAGGCCCACTGTCCGGCATCTCTTGGAAATGAGATGACTCGGCAGGAAATAGGCTTCTGGGCCCATTTCAGTCGTCCCAGGCTTGATGGCTGCTTACTTCTCTACCAGATCATTGCTGGTCCAGCTCTGATGGCCCGGTGTCTTTCCTTTCCTGTTTCTACTGTGTCCTTGTCAGACACGACTGCTCTTTCTCCTTGCCTTGTACCTGACGTCTCTCCTTAAGTGGCCACCAATGGTTGTTGTCAAGGAGGGCCCATATACAGCCGCTCTCGAATGTCCGTGATGCCCTGGAATTCAATGGGTCCCCCGGGTCTGTGAAAGTGAGAGGCGACCATCCATCCACAAAGGGCCAGTCCCAGACCTGAAAGAAGACTATGTGGAATGTTTTGCATCCATCTCCTGTTGCAATTGAACATCCAAAGCCCCGTAGATGAAATCATGTTAGCTTACATGTCACATCTTCGAGAGCAAAATAAGAAACTGCTAATGTTAAGCAGCTCTGAGTCATGGACATTTTATGACTTCCATTCTGTTATTAATAAAACAAATGCTCCGTGGGAAAACAAAATGCCACTTGACTTTCCTTTTGGAATCAACAACTCGGTGCAAGCACGGGTGACAGATGCTGCTGAGCTCAAGAGAGACAAATTGGAAAGAGATAATTCATTTATCGGCGCGGAAAGATCTAGAAACCAGCCCCGGAAATAAATTTCTCTTTCTTTTCTTTTGTAGAGAGTAAACCCCAAAAGGGTGTAACCTACCCATCGACTCTCACATACTTGTCATCCAAAACCCCAGCTGGCAAAGCAGGCAAGTGGTCACGAGTTCTTTCATCCACGCTGCGTGAGTGCATGAACGTGCCATGGTGTGCTTTAGGAGATGGTGTGGGAATTACCGTCTTACCGGGTCAAGCCCCGCTGACCCTGGAGATGCTTTCACCAATGCCAGGAACCTGGCACCAAAACCAACGGGGCCAGAGAGCTGTGGTTTGGGAGTGAGGGGTTTTTGTTATTTTCGCGACTGGAGCGTGTCTCTTTTCTGTGTCACTTTCATTCAGAATGACTGTCCTGGATGTCATTACTGTTACTTTAGATGATGATATGACCTTATGTCTAGAAATGTTTCCTGGCAACTAAAAGGGAAGAGGCTGCCTCTGCTTGGCTATAACGCAAAGGGAAGGAGTGAGAATGATGGGACCCACTCACTAGCAGCAAGCAAACATGCTGTGGATCTGAATCAGGACACAGGGCACTTCTGCGGGGCTCTCCTGAGCCAGCCTCCACAGGAATGGCAGAAACTAAGGAATCCCTTTCCCAGGTTTCTACACTAAATCAGACCTGTGCCCTCCATGATGCTGGCGTGGGAGGCACTTGGACTTCTCACTTAGGCAGGGGCTTTCTCACAGAATCTGGCATTCCAGAAAGAAGGCGGGTGGATGGATCTGGCTCATTCTACTGGTGGATGTAGGGAGGACATGGCTCTGGAATTTTAAGAGCTAGCATTTCTTGAATATTTGCTGTGCACAAGGCACTGTGACAAGACCTTTCCCTGATAGTTTTTAGTCAGCCCGCGTTGCTACCAATATGCCCTGTTCTTAGCCCTTAATGCACAGTTTGCAGGAAACACAGCTCGGGAAAGCTGGGTAGATTTTCATTGACCAACAGCAAGGAATTAGCAAAGTTGGGAGTCAAACTCTCAGACAGCCTGGCTCCAAGCATTTCTCCCTCGATCACTGTGCCAGATCTTCTCCACGGGTACAGACTCCTGCTCTGAGGAGCCTTCGCAGACACATTGGGAGTTGCCTGCCTTTCATCCACCTCTCCTATACTTTCTGTGATCTTTTAATCACTGAAGCAATCAAGACGCATTTGAGTTGCAAGAACACAGCCATCCCCGTTCACCACAGTGGGGTGATACCTTGTGGGCTGGACCTGAGATGTGTCCTCTCTTCCTCTGGTGGGGACAAGGGAAGGAGAGTGGCGGGAGCCTCCTAATAGTTTCTGTTTCATCTGGGTCTGCAACCTCTGCAGTCTGGTGATTTCCAAAGAGGTGAAGTGTGCATAACTGGGTTCTGTTTTATCTAGTCTGCTCTTGTCCGGTCCCTACCCTTTTTCTCCATTCCAAACATACTATCCCAGGAACCAGCAGCCCCTATGCTCAGAACTCTGGGCTTCTCTGTAGACTGCCCTGGGGCCTGAGTTGCTCTGAAGTGAGGTCACCTTCCTTTCCCTTCTCATTCGGTCTGGAGCTGTTGAGGGCCTTTGGCCAGGGATGTGCTAATGGCACCGATAACCTTAGAGATCTCAAGGGTAGAGAGAGTTGCCAGTGCCAAGTAATGCCTGGACTGTGTGCAGTACAAGTGCCAAGACCCTCTCTCCTTATACTCTGTGTGCTTCTAGCCTCCCAGAATACTCCCCTAGTATCTCTGCAAAACTCTTCAGGGGGTCCAGGGTGTGCGTGTGAAGATTCTGCCTCAGATAGACTGGCAGGACGTGGACAAGCCGCATCCACCGGCAGCTTCTATAGGCTTGGAAAGGCAGCAGGAGGGAAGGAAGGAACTCTCACCTGAAGACCCCTCGCACAGTGCACAGCGTGGCTCCCGGTCCCTCCCTTTTGTTGGTCCTTGCCCTCCCTCACTGCTCAGGGAGACTTGGGTCTAGTGACCACGCAGATTAACCTGGAATGGTCACAGGTGTGAGAAGCTCAGGAACGAATATTTTGTTATAGAAAGGAGTATTCAGGTACTTCTGGCTTCAACCCTCAGTCATAACCTGAAAAACGGGAAGGGTCCCCGCACAGCCATCTGGTGATCACAGCTAAGAGCCAAGTCCTCTCTCTGAGCCAGAGCCCTGGGTTACAACAGCCTGAGGCAGAGAGCGCCCCTATCTTCCCCCGCTTCAGATAAAGCTAACCAAAGAAGGGTTTAGCAATTTCCCCAAGGCTGTGATAGTAACTGGTTCCTTAGTGGCTGATGGATTGCATCATCCTAAAGCAGGAAACAGTTGTGGGCAAAGAGCAGAAAGAAGGCTCAGGTAAGAGACACTGCCTTGGGGTTTAGGAATCCATTAGCGCTCAAAGCCCCAGGCAGAGGTCTGTCCAAAGCTCCCCTTAGCTACACCAGCCATGGCCACACTGAACTGTCCCCGCCCACCACACACTTGCCTTTGTGCCTTCATGGTGGTTTGAAGTAGTGCAAGTGGGCCATGCGATGTCCCCTCCTACTTCTATTTAAATCTGTAGAGTACCCAGAAGTCTCACCATTAAAGCAGGACCATCACGGATGACACTTGTGCCCATTACCACATCACCTCAAGCTTCTGTGGTGTATCAGCAGGTGTTATTATCTGCCCCTCATTTCCAGATTGCCCACGCTTAACAGCATCTCAAAGAGTTGCATTTCTTCATTCACCCGTGCCCTCACTTACCACTGAGTACCTCCTGGGTCAACGACGAGTGTGCCAGTATCAAAGGGATGCTTGGGGTCTCGCTCTGTCTCTTTGAAAGGACATGCCTGCATGGAGTGAGTTCTTACTAATTAAAAAGTAATCGCAGTGATAATCATGAAAGAGCAGCCTCATTGCTACTCTTCCTACGTGATCAAATTCCTTCAGAAACTGGACAAAGCAGAAAAGAGGTTCTGCTTTTCAGGATTAACTATGGCTCAGGTCTCCACACGCTGCATAAAATGCTTACTAGGCTCTTAAAAGAATGAGCTAATAGGTAAATTGGGCTAGGATGGCCCCCCAAAGTATAGCCACCATCTTCAGTGGCCAGTTATCTCACTTGAATCCTGGAAGGTACCTGATTTGTCTTGCAGGGCTCCCACTGGGGACAGATATTCTCTGGCAATGTAAAAGGCTGCCTCTCCCAGGCAGTTAGCCACCCTAAAGTGGGCAGCCTGCCACCTCCACTTGCTCTGGGCTGGATCAAAACACGTAAGTGTTGATTTGTAGAAATACATCAAAAAAAAAAAAAAAAAAACTGGGGAGGCACATTCTTGGTATCATGGCCGAAGAAAGCTGAGGAAATCTGTTACTGAGAAAGAGAGACAAGACAACACTCTCCCACCTCCCCTTGTCTGTGACTTAGCCCTGCCTTGGAAGGAGGCCCTACGCTTTATGATATCACCTCCCAGGCATCCTCTGACCTCACGACTGTATCCACCCTGTTGTCACTGCTGACAGTAAGCTTTGGTGACCAAGGCCAGACTTCTACTTCATTCCCTGTTTAGGAGGGAATGAAAGAAAGAGCATGAATTTCGGTTCAACCACACATGAGTTCTAACCTTGCCTCTGCCTCCACGTGTCCCTGTAAACCGGAACTCTCCTCTTCACTGGGAATGCTTATAAAAAAAAATCCTCCAAGGCACCAACAGCTAGTGGTTGACCCGTGGGTCTTAGATCTCCTGCCCTGGTATGCAGCCCTGACGTTCAGAATGAGTTAGTGGTGAGAAAACCGAATCTTCCCCCAGCACTCAGACCTGTAGGCATCTTGACTTCTGTCCTCATCACGGCCCCCAAGGCACACTGCTGTCCCGTGCAGAGGGGAAGCATAAGGTAGTATGAAATGTCAGCTCCAACCACTTATTGGATCCTACATGTGCCAAGCACAGTATGGGTGACTTATACACTTCACCCAAATTATGGCAGGAGCCCTGCCAAGTAGGCATGACAGGCCCCACACATAAAGGACAGGTTCGGATAGCTTCAGAAGCAAAGCTGGCCACAGTGGGGCTAGGAGCCCAATCTGGCCCGGGCTGCAGTTCTTATATTAAAGCTCCATAGCCCATCTGAGATCCGGTGAATCAGCCTCTCGGGGAACAGTTCCTTGTGACTGCATCGGTAACTCTCCCTTGCTCTGGGGCTTTGTCTGCAGCTATGGAGAAGGTGGCCATACCTAAATCAGCACATACTGAGAGCCTGAGGCACGTCTGTGAGACCCTTTGGAAGGAAACTACACTTCCATCCATCTGACAGCACTGTCACTGAAACTGGCTGGGTGTTGTGTCCAGTTGTTCAAAATGAACCCAGGGTGTAATATTCAGTAAGGACCTGGGAGAAGTTAAGACCGGAAGAGTGGTATCCTCTTCCTCCATGGTAAAGATGGTTCTAAGCTGCTACAGAGAAGGAGTAAAACGCAGTCCACATAGCACAAGAGTTTTGTTTTTTTTTTCTCTTGGGTAAATTGATCAAGTGCTTGAAAGCAGCTGGGTCCTGCCAAGTAACCCACTGACTGCCCTCATGTTGTTTAATCTCTAGCTCTCTTGAAAAGGAATATTCACAGAGATAGCTGGGGTAATCTGGAGCCTAGGATCTGGCCAACTGGAAGGGATAATTGTGATTTTCAAACTATAATAAGCCTATGATGGGAAGATGTTCTAGCCAAAGCTTTATTTGCTGCATTATAGCTGAATTAATTTATTTGGGAGTAAAAATATATATGCTGCCTGATTATTTATATATGTCTTTCGACATGAATCATTGGATCCTGATCCTGTTCATTGAAATCAGAAGCAGTTCTACTCAGTGCTCCCCCCGATGAAGCAAAGCCATCCTGGGCCCACACCTCCCTCAAGAGGCGCCAAAGCCTTCTAGCAACAGCATACGGCAGAGGATCCCTCTTGAGAAATGAAACACTTCTCTAGGACTTACTATGAATGGTTGTCCTTTAAAGAAAATGTCATACATTGGGCAGGTTTGGCTTTGCCCCCTGATGGTACAGGTGCCAGCTGAAACCTGGAAGGCATCCATGCCTCTTTAACGATTGTCTGGCCTGGTCTTCTGACTGATTTAAAGATGGCTAACTGTTGGCAAGCAACAGGGTTAATGAAAATGAGAAATCTGCCACCAGCCCACAAAAGCAGATGGGATGGCTGGATCAAACCCTGGGGCTGGATTTGGTTTTTGTCTGGTTCACCCTCCAAATTAGTGGTGTGATTCACTCCGGAAGGTGACAGTGTCAGGATGCGTAAGGGAACAGGTGCCAGTGCAGGGCAGTGTGTCTGAACACCCACCAAATGTTGGTCCGCAGGGCCTGTAGCTCTAATACTGTTCTCCTAGGATGTCGACATGCACAGTGCTCTACCATATCAAAGAACAAGTTGGGAAGAGGAAGAGGCATCTTTTAACCTCAGGTGTTACCCCCTTGGCCTGCTTTTCCAGGTGCCTAAATGCATCAACCCTAATCACAGTGAATACTAGAGCCAGGGTTTTATGGTGGGCTGAAAAGCTCCCCTCAAAAAGATACCAAATATCCCAATCTGTAAGCCAAGCGCAACCTTATAGGGAGAGCAGCACTTTTTGCCAGTATGGTTAAGGGTCTTGACACTGGGTAATTATCATGGATTATCTGTGTGGGCCTAAAATACAACCACATACATCTCCACGAAGAAAAAGCAAAGGAAAATTATGTCACACCCTGAAGAAAGGAGGTTATATGAAGACAGGGCAGAGAAACCAAACAAGGATGCTAACTTCAGAGACAGCCACAGACCAATCCAGATGAACTTGACTGATGCGAGAAACACATTCAACCCTCGGGCTTCCTTGAGGAGGCTCGGTGCTACTGATCCCTTAAATCTGACTCTGTAGTCCTTGTTTTGGAATCCTGGCCTCTAGAAGCATAAGCAAAGGAATCACTGTTGCTTTAAGCCACTAAGTTTAGAGTTTGTATAACGGCAACACCAGAGCACAAGATTCCCAGTTAGAGAATTAATACTCCAATGGGTGCCCAGTAGCCAAAGGCAATAGACTTAGAGCTGAGGGGCCGGTAATGGGGCTGGGCGAGGGGGGGGGGCTATTAGGTCTCTCTACAGCCCTGGCCCAAGGTTCCCAAGATCGTTCCCAACTTGTGTGGAGTAGCCTCCTTTCCCTAAACTTTCATTGATATTCTTAGCAATTGGAACTTTAACAAACTTAGACTTGCTTTGCAAGAAGCAATTGGAACCTTGTATCAGCTCTCCATGCTCCTGGAAATGACTTCCCACTAGGGCTTGAGAGATGATGGTTCAGTGGTTAAAAGCACTTGTGCTTTTGCAGAGGACTGGGGTTCAATTCCCAGCACCCATGTAGAACAACTCCAGTTCAAAGAGATCTGACTTTCTGGTGAGCTTCACTGACACCACACTCAAATGCATACGCCCACACATAGACACACACATAAATACATGACTAAGAATAAAAATAAAATCTTAAAGGAATAACCTCGACTCATACTCATGCATGCAACCCAAATTAAACTCAGTGAAACAAATACAGAACATCAAGTTGGAGGGACCTTGTTGGGAAGAAAGGGATTTGGGGTGATGGGAGACGGTAACAGGAAGTGGAAATGCCCAAAAGTCAGTATATACACATAAGAAATTATCAAAGGATGAAAACATGTGAAGCAATCAAAATCTTCCCATGATCCTTGCTATTTACTTAGCTCCATTATCCCAGTTATTGGTAAGATGTCTGGGGCCAAGTGGAGTCAGCTGACTGGTTGTGAACCACTTTAAACAGAAATGCGTTCCCTAAGAGTGAGGCATAGAGGAGGCCCTGGAAGTACCATGTATCCATAGGCCAATTGCAATTGAGAGGGCAAAGCCATAGAAAGGGAAGAAGGGAGAAAGAGAAATGGAGGTTAGGAAGAAGAAAGAACCAAGACAAACCACTCCTTAGGGTGCCTGGCAAAGTAACTTAGCAACTAATCTTGTTCTGCCTTTCCTCTGTCGCTACGGTTTTGAAGTGTCACTAAAGTGCGTTGTTTAATATTTGGTTGCTTGTTGGCTCTGAAAATGCTCTAGATCCCACCTTCCACTATAACTAGTACAGGTCTCTTCTAAAAGCCCGTGGTGTTCAGTAAACATTTATTTGACTTCTGGTCCTAAATCCTACAAGCTTCTCAATCCTACAGGCTATTTTGTAGGCACCAATGCAATTCTGTTTCCTTACAGGTGAGGCCACAAAAGCCTATGAGAACCCGTCTGTTACAGGGACAACCACACAACCTGTCTCCCTGACACAGACTCTAGCCATCCCGGTAGCTGAGGGCGTCTACAGAGCCACATCAAAACCATTCACAGCATCTGTAACCAGCAGCCCCAAACCCCAACCCGTGGGCCGCAGGAACCAGGACATGGGTGAGTAGGTGGGTCATGGATTGTTGTGTGTTACAAGGGCGGGTAGCGTATCCCGAGTGGAACAACTTGGTGGGAGCCTGGTGTAGAGTGGCCATCCCTCGCCTTTTCAGCTAGAGATTAGGGAACCAGTGAGACCATCACAGGCGTGGAAGGCAGGCTGTATCTTTCAGGCTCAAAACACAACTACTGTTGTCGTACCCATAAAGACAGGACAGTATGCGAAGCACTATTTTTACAAGATCACGGTTCCCCCAAAAGCTCAGCTGAAAAAGACAGGAGGTTTAATTCTCAACATTATCGCATTGCTGGATTTTATTGGTCTCCGTAAATAATAAATGGTCCACACCCTAGAAGTCTTTAGATATTAGGAATAAAGCCAAAAGAATCCCTCTAGGAAGCCAGATAGCTGATGTGCTTCTTGTCACATAATTCAATTTCGAGTTTCTACCGGGTTTCCATCTTCACCACCCTGGGATAAAGAGCACCTGTGTCAGATCAAATAGTTTCCGGACAAAACGGGAGGGGAGGGGGATGGGAAATTGTGCAACAGGATCGCTATTATCGTGGAAGATTTATCTGAATAGTTCCTGTCTGGTGACACATTTTCCTGCTTGGAGGAAATTCCCAGGCCTTGTTTTCAGTCTCTCCCCTAATTGTAAGTCATTATTGCCATGCAGCAGGACCCTCCCCAGACACCCGTCTCCCTATCCTTTTATTTCCTGCAGGAGAACGTACACTTCCAAGGCACTGGGCCCTTTTCTAATCAACTGACACAGATTAGCTCACTAGATCACAGCAGCTCTGGAGGGCAGATCTATATGACTTCTAACTTGAGCGACCCCATTGTTGCGGTAAATAAACTAAGGAATAAGGGAACGGGAACAAGTCCTAGGTCCCACGAGTGAGCAAGCAGAGCAGGAATCCAAACACCAACACCTGGAACTCTTGCCATCAGCAAACACATCGGTAAAAATCTGAGCTGTGAAGTGGCAAGATCGGAGGCTTCTGGGCTTCCCTAACATAGTCAGTGACTAACGGTAACTCTCAGGCTGCACAGCACCCATGTGCTCCCTGGGCCTAGCATATCACATGCTTTATCATATTCTTGGCACTGACTCCACTGTAAATGTTCCATTTTATAGGTGCCTCATGGGGGAAGTTGTCACCTAAGGGTCCCAGATCAGAGAATCATAAAAAAATAATTTTGGAAGTTTGGAAATAAGTCAGACACGCTCCCCACCCCATCCCATTCTTGTTCAATTGCACTAATAGTAACACAAACTAATGACATGCTCCCCACCCCATCCCATTCTTGTTCAATTGCACTAATAGTAACACAAACTAATGATGCCCGGCAGCAACAGGAGAGAAGCAGCCTGCGGTGCTGGGTGACCAGGGTTCATAGGAGTCCCTGGAACTGGCGCTTTTTCTTTATGACATCCCAGGCTCTTCATTCTTTCAAATACACTCGAGTGTCTGAATCAGCTGTCGTCTCTCCCAGAGGGCTCCCGTTCTTATGAAACAGACAACAGTGACTTGTGGCTTGTTTACTTGGCTTCTTCGGGCAGCTTGGGAATCTTGATGCCAATTTGGCTGAAAACTCCTCAAAAAACCTGAAGTAGTGACTCCCAACCTGGCAAAGCTTTGCTATTCCTGGCTTTGGGACAGGGGCTTTGGACAGCAGCCTCCCAGCCCATCACTATTCCTGTTTCTTACTCACACAGCACCCGCTTCCACACAGCTCACACACTGTTGGGTGCATCCCTGGGGAGAGAGAAGCCTCTGTGCAGCAGGTGCCATAGATGCTAAGACGGGAGCCCAGGTAGGGAGAGAAGGAGGAGTTCTTAACCACTGCATGGCCCAGCCAAAGCCGTTCTGCATGCAGGGGAAAAAAAGCAGATTTGGATGTCCAAATGCCTTTGTCCTTTTAAAATAACAGCTGTATTGAGACACCCTTCACATCCCATACAATCCACCTCTCTAACGTTCTTATTCAGGGGGCTTAGTATATCCATAGTTATATGGCCATCATGACAATCACATTTCTAGAGCATCGTCATTGCTCCCAAAGAAACTCCATTCCTGTGAACCTGAACCTAAGTCATTACCCCTTTGTTCCTAGATCAGCAGTTCTAGGGTTGCGACCCCTTTGGGAGCCAAATGACCCTTTCATGTGAGTCACCTAAGACAGAAAACACAGACGTTTGCATTACTGTTTGTAACAGTAGCAAAACTACAGTTATGAAGTAGCAACAAAAATGTTATGATTTAGGGTCACCATACCATGAGGAACTTTATTAAAGGGTTGCAGCATTAGGAAGGTTGAGCACCACTGTCCTAGATAAACATCTATCTACATTTATGAATGACCCTCTTTAAAAAATTTATGTCAGCGTGAGATTGTTACTTTGTAATTTGAGTCCATAGTTCTCATGTGAACTTCGTAAGTGACACACGTGCTTGTAGCATCAAGGGATTGAAGCCCATGTCCTTGCTATTGCTCGGTAGGACCTCCAGGAAGATGGCCTATGAGCGTAACCATTAACAGTATTTTAGACTGCTTTGTGTCCTTTTATAAAATATACTTAACATAAGACTATATAATAAAGTAGGCTAGCGGTGTAAGTCGGTGAGGCCCCCAGGCTCCATTCCCAACATCATGGGTGCCTTTCTTGAAGCATAGCTGTGCATATTTGCTATGATATTTTAACCCAACTACATGAAATCATCTTTAGTAAACAAATAACTACTTTTAAGTTCAAACAGGCTGAAATATTCTGCCAACGACAAGAAAACACGGCTCACAGTGTTGAAAGACAGATCACTTGTTATTGTACTTGTGTGACTTAAACGAAGAGCTGAGAGAAGTGGGTGTGCCTGGGCGTTCAAGCAAAGCCTAATTCATTTAAGAAATATTTGTTGAATGTCTACTATGTGTTATTGGACAACATTCTAGGATACATCAGTGATCATCCCACCCCAATGCACTAAGATCCACAGTCAATCTGTTCCGCGCAGGACACCTGGTATATATACGTGGAGCCAGAATACAGACTGCCTGTGTTTTAGGCCGGACAGTCATCTTTGTCCTACACTGAAGACTAAGGCATCCTCTCAAGCAGGACACAACCCCTTAGACTCTAAGTGATTCTCAACCCTTAAACAGAGTTCCTCATGTTGGGGCGACCCCCAATCATAAAATTATTTCATTGCCACATCATAACTGCAATTTTGCTACTGTTAGGAATCATTGCAAGCATCTGATATGCCACCCCAAGGGCATTGCGACCCAAAGGTTGAGAACCACTGCCTTAGCAGGAGGCTAACAACAAACTATGTATATATTTAGATGCAGAAGAGACAAGAGTGCTCTCAGCACATGAAAGCAAGCTTAGGCGTGGGAGGACTCCCAGGCAGCGGGTGCTGGACACACTTCATGGCCCATTCACTGACCCATGAATATACAAGACAAGACATCAGGAAAGACCAAGCCAGAGTTGGGAGTAATGAGCCAAGACCCAGGGGCACAGGAATTTCTCTCACGGGGCAGGAATAAGGCTGTCCTCATGGGAGAAGCGCACCCAGCACCAGAGAAAGCCACCCAGAGGGCCAGATCCATAGCTATTCTTAGACGAGAGTTCTGCAAAGCTAGACAAGCCACAGGTCCAGCTGGCTCAGCTGGGCTCTCTCCATTTTAGCAGGCAGAGTGGCAGCTTGCAGCATTGTCTTCCCAGTCAGATTCACTTTGAGAAGCATTTTAGTGGCCACAGCTGGTGTAGCCTTAAATGTATGCACAGTACAGATAGACCAGAGGGGTAGAAGAAGAGCGCCGCCTAGTGACAAGACACAAAAATGGCAGGGCCATTCATTTGCCTTCCAGTCCTGTGCAGGGACTGGGTGGAGAGGGAGGAACTGGGGCAAGAGGTGACTGGTAACTACCAGCACACTCCCTTTGACACAGAGTGAGTTCCAGGACAGGCAGGGCTACGCAGAGAAACTCAGCCTTGAAAAACCAAAACCAAACCCAACAAACACACACAATTCCTACTGCAAACTGAAATACACAGTTTGGGTAAGACTGTGGAGAAATGACAGAAGTCACCAAGAAAGAGTCGTAAGGAAAGTGCTATCCAGGTCGTGGGACGTGTTCACGTGATGGGAAGTGAAGATTTACTTACCCGCCATTAGGAGTACGGTAAAGTCGCCATACAGCTGCTCAAATGCGTTACACGCACACAATGGAATGCTTGCTATTCAGCCGCAAAGAAAAATGCAGCTACGGCGTTTTCAAGAAAAATGGGGGGAAGTAGAGATTATTACTTTAAGCTAAGGCAGAGTGCAAAAGACAAACATCCCGTGTTTTCTCTCACAGGTGAAATATAGACTTGTGGGGGAGAGGGGAGGGGGTGGGTAGAGGGAGGGGGACAAGTAGAACAGGGACTAAGAGAGAAAGGGTCTAAAAGAACAAAGTGGAGGAGAACAGAAGAAAGAGGGTACGAGGGTGGTGGAATATGTGTGACCTGAAAATGGGGAGGATTATTTGGGGGTACAACAGAGGAAAGGCACCTCCAATAGGGGAAGGAGGCCTGGGGAAAGACAATGGGAAGGATGGAAATACATAGGAGCATAATATAATGCTGTGTATATATAAAATGTCATAATGAATAACAATTAATAAAAGTAAGTAAATGAAAAGCCGATATGCGTGGGCACTGGCTGGCGTGAGAAGATTGGCCTGTGGAAGATTGCTCAGTCAAGGAGGTGAGCTATAACAGGGGCTACCGGCCTGGTGCTGCGCTTGTGTGTTGTACTTGAGAACATGTGTGCAGAACGAGGGATGTATTTCTACATACCAAACCCAGGGAGCAGCCACTGCTGGATAAACAGCACATAATGGCTCCTCGTCACACAGTATGTAGAGAAGACTTCTTTACAGTGCGCCTGTGTCACTTTTAGGGATAGTGCGGATAATAAACCGCCTTGACACACAACTAAAGCAAAAGCAAAAGGAGAAAAAAAAATCCACCGTGGCTAGACCTAAAAGAAACTAGAATCTTCTTATTACCTCCTACGAAACATGGGTCTTTCCCTCAGCTAACTTCTTCCCCAAGGGGGCTCTGTGTTTCTCTTTGCAAACTCCTCCATCTCTTCAGAGAAACTGCCCAGGAAGGGATGAATGCTGAGCTCCACGTGACTCTCCCAGAGTCATCGAGGCTAACCCATTGGATGCTCCTAAAAAACGACTGAAAGCCAATGCTGTTTGTGCCGACTTCATGTTTGCGCAACTTAGGCAAATTGTTAAACGCTACGTGACATTTCTGTTGAAGGACTACTTTAACCACCCCACCGTGGCACAGTTGAGACGAATTATGTTTACGAACAAGGAAATTTAAGAAATATGGCCCTTACAAATAATAGATTTATTTTGCCAGTCATAAAATGCAAGGGTATTTAGTGTTTGGAATGTCCAGCCACTATTCTAAATTCAGTGTACTTTATTTGTTTATTTATTCATTTATTTATTTGCCTATCTACCTATCTATTTGTTTATTTATTTATTTTGCATTCCAATGCCTCCTTCAGGGCAGGTTCAGACAGCGCTGGGGCCTTGTCTTGGTTCTGACCTTGGTCCGGGCTTGCTAGGTTGACTCACGGAAAGAATGAGAACAGCCAGGTTCCCGTTCATGCTCTGACCAGGCCAGCTGCGATTTCAGGTCTGTGGTCCCCCACCGCCTACACAAGCAGCCGACACAGTCCTGGCTCCCGTCCAGGAGAGAGCTTCAGCGTCGTCTTCATTGCTACTCCGCATGGTTCTAACTGCCCAAGTCCTCCCCGTTTCAATTTGGCAAAGGTAGAGCCCTAAACCAGTTGGGCCAACAAAATGCCCGGCTCTCAGGTCCAAACCTGTGAGGAAACCTGTACAGGAAAAAAGGAAGACGGCAAGTAACCCAGGCCTTTGTCCTGTCTTCCTTTCCCAGAGGCGATTTTGTACAGGTTTAGAGATTCCTAAGGATTCAGTAACGAGGCTCTCAGAAGCCTGAAAACAGATATTCTCTGAAGTTCCTGCTTAGGGAAACTCATTCCAAAGATCAAGGGAAATCTTTATCATCTCCCGAGAAAGAGCAGAGCGCATCTTGCTTGGAGACATCTGTTGTGCTTGCGGGGGAGAGAAATGCATTCTCTCCCAGGAATGCGCTTCTGAATTGCGACATCCGGGCTCCTGTCTCTTCGCTGACTTCGATGACTTGGTGCTGCCACAGAAGCCGAATTGAATCACCCAACCCCGTTCCTCATCAAGAACAATGGGCGCTCCTGACCATTAAGCCGCGTTGTCAGCCCCACAGCTTCTGTTTTGTTTGATACCTGACAAGAGAGTAAGATTTAGTCCCCATCCCTCCCATCCCCATCAGGATGAACTGGGTTTCTGTAAACTACACAATGACACCTTTGCCCATGTATGCTCTGTAGTCTTGGCTTCAGAGCCAGAACTGACCAAGCCATGGGGCATTCTCTCCTCTTGTTCCCGTGGCCCAGATTTCTGCCTCCTCTGCAGTCCCCACCCCTCATGGTGGAGCCAAACACAGATGTTGGGGTTCAGTCTCAATGAAATTTGCATGTTTCAGGGTAGGAGCGTGAGGATTAGAATTATTGAGCAAAAGTAACAGAGATGTGAGAGAAATAAAAGGCAGAGACATGGGAACAGCATCAGAAGAGAAATTCAGTGAATAGTGAACCACCGTGAATTCTCCACACACTTAAACACTTCACTCCAAAAGGGGAGTGGGGAGGCAACAGACTTCATTAACAAGATATAAAGAATAGACCCAGTATCCCGCAGGCAGCTACTCCCCGGAACCCTGGCAATCTCCTTTGAAGGAGCAGGAATAGCAAGGTGGATCAGATCCACATCTACACTCCAAATACTAATTAACCAGACCCTAGGTCAGGATTGCTTGTCTGTCAACTTTGAAAGAGCAGAAACACGCTCAAAACTCTCTGCTCTTTACCCTAGTGGGGACAGGCTCACATCTGTGGGCCCCACACCCAGACTGCAGAAACTGTCTGAACCAGAGCCATTCTCAGCAAGGGACAAAATAAAAGAAGAAAGTAGTTGCTGGTTGTGTGTACATCTGCTGAGCCTGTAGAATGCCCAGAGGTCCCCAAAGATGCCTAGAAGCCTACAGGAGCAGGGGTCAGCCTAGACAAGCCGCTGCTGCTTCTAGCTATGCATCCTAGAAATGCATTTTCATGGTCACCCTTGGTTTCTCCAACTCAATGCCGGGTCAGCAGAGTTTGGCGTGCCAAGTCATTTCGACCTTCAAGAAATATCTTTGTTTAGTCTGCTCTCAACAAGACAAAAAGGGGGCTTTTATCAAGTTGGAGACTCAAGGACTTATACTATCTTATGTCCCCTCCAGAGAGTCCCACCTAAGCAATCTCCTCAGAATGGCCTCTGGGATAAAGTGTAAATACCGAGATGCACCATATGAATCAGCTGTGCACTGGGGGTGGCTGGCAACAAGGTCACATTCCCAGTCAACGGCTCCTGTCTCCTTTTTACTGTCTGACCACCTTCGGGTTGATCTGAGATTCTCTCCTACTGAACACATCTGGTCTCGTTCGTTTTTTCTAACCAAACCATCTTCCAGTTCTTTTGTTCCATGAGTTTCTACTTCCTTTCCCGTCTCTTTTACGTCTTTAGCTTCCTTTTAAGCCCACGTTCTGTCCATTTCTGCAGCTCTTTTCCTCTCTCCCATTACCCTCCTTAGCTTTAACTGTCAGCTTGACCCATCCTGGACCCACCTGAGCATCTCAGCTGAAGGAGTGCCCGGAGCAGATTACCTGTGAGCTTGTCTGTAGGAGGGTGTCTTGATTTTTAATTGATGTAGGAGGTCCCTGCCTACCATGGGCAGCACTGTTCCCTAGTCTTGTAGTCCTGGGCTATAAGACAGCTAGCTAAGCAGAAGGAAACTAGAAGCAAGCCAGCAAGCACCCGTCTTCCAAGGTTTCTGCCTTCAAGTTCCCACTTGAGTTCCTACCCTGACTTCCCTCGATGACAGTCTACAGCTAGAAAGTGTAAGATAAGCGAATTCTTTCCTCCCAAGAGTGGCTTTTGGTCAGAGTATTGTAGCATAGCAACAGAAAGGAAGTTGGAATGCTATCATTCCCACAGCTGGCCTGAGTCACTCAAACTGCCCCTCCCCCGGAAGAACTCTCAGCATGTCCTTGCCTGGGAAAGACTCACAGAAATGGATAGCCACGAAATCTCAGAAAAGATCCTGCTGGGATTGGGGGGGAGGGTGGCTGGGGAGCACCCCGAATAAAGGCAGGTGAGTACACCTGGGCTTGGTAGGTCTCCACCAGCTCTCACTTCCAGTGGGCTCACACTTGTCAGGCAAGCGCCCAATTTCTCAGCCCTAGAACTGTGAGATCCTGGAGTTACAACAAACGATTCTCTACCCAAACAAAAGCTTTTTGAGGTCCTCAGTAACCAGAGGAAAGCTGAGCGTCAACTCGAGAGATACTTTCAAGTCTACAAACCTCAACCTAACGTCTTGTTGTCTCTGGGATTAATTTCTCCCATTCCTGCAGCGGGTTCTTCTGTCAGTGCATGGTGGAACATTGCACCCAAAGCAGAACACCGGCCTTGTGTCTGGGAATTACTGCTCTTTTGAAAATAGTGCTGGCCCAGAAACGGGCAAGCTTTGCCTCACAGTTGACTCCTGTTTTACTGAGCCTGTAACTCTCAAGTCCTCACATCTTCTGTTCTTTTGCTTCTAGAATAAGTAGGTCACCTGAATCCTGACTATGCATACTTGAGTATGTGTACCCAGGTAAGATTATCAAGTGTGGCCTCTTGGGCTCTGTTTGAGTCAAATAAGCTTCTCCAGCCTGGAAACTTAAGCACAGAATTAGTGTTTCCATGAAAGAAAAAAAAAGGGTTTCCAGGTCCCAAATAAATAACTCTCAGTGTGTATTGGAGGGCATCCCGTTTGTAAACCTGGGGCCATTGATGCCTTGTTGGCATGAACTCATGCCCAGGGCTAGCAAATGTCCCCAGTGGTTTCTAAAAGTGCCTTTGCAGCAGGCGCTGGAGTGCCAAGGCCTTGGGCACAGCTGCTGGTCTCTGTTCTCTTCCTGTGTGGGTACAGCAAGAGAAAGCCTGAGGAAAGTGTGCCGCCCTCTTGCCCTAGGGACACACAACCAGGAAAGGGGACAGGAGGCCACTAGCATCGCCCAGCTCCGGGGGCCTGCTCACAGCCAAACTTCTACTTCCTCCTCAAAGCGCACCAGAGGCTCACCAGGGAGGAACATGGGGACTGTCAGGCCACCTGGGCTTCGGGCCCATAAAGCTTTATAGATCCGATGGCTATAAGTTGCAGCTCCCTCTCAGGTCCTACGCTAGTGACTTCCAGATGTTCAGGGAAACAGCAGGCTCTGAAAGCTGCCTCAGTACCACATTGAGTCAAAGAAGCAGGATCATTATCCCCGGTCTTTTTGATGATTTAACCACATTAGCAGGAGTTACAGTGCCAGGCCATGCCTTTCTGTGGTGCAATCAGATGTGTGGATGTTTGGATGGATGGATGGATGGATGGATGGATGGATGGATGGATGGATGGATAGACTAATGTGTGGATGTTGGGATGGATAGATGGGTGGATGGATGGATGGATGGATGGATGGATGGATGGATGGATGGACTGATGTGTGGATGTTGGGATAGATGGATGGATGGATGGATGGATGGATGGATGGATGGATGGATGGATATATAAAGAAAGATTAAAACTCAGTTTCAGGAGCCTACTGACCTGGGCTCAAAGTTCAACCAAGGAAATTTGTGTGTGTGTGTGTGTGTGTGTGTGTGTGTGTGTGTTCCAGTTTTCTCATGTGCAAATGGGGTCATAGGTGTACCTAATTCAGTTAATATTAATTACTACTTTCAAAGTGGTTCTGACTGCCATTGAGGGAGCTCTGGTCAAATATAGGTGGTTCCTGGGTGTTCTTCCTACTGGAATTCACTCAGAAGAGAATACTTCCCTTAGATCTAACTCTGTGAGATGGCCAAACAAATACTGTCATCAGAATAATTCCCCATTTTGTGGAGAGCCTTTCACTCTTCAGAGAGACTCCTCTGAGTCTTCCCTGTGGGAGTCAGGACAGGATAATTCCTCATGACGTCACAGGAGAAGACTGCAGGTGAACTGTGGACATGGTGAGTGGGGCATGCCCTGTCTCTTCTTGGCAGCCTCTGAGGGATGGTCTTCTGACTTCTTTCTTCCTGGGCCACCGTGTCCCTTTCTGACACCTGAACACAAATGTCCTTTGACACATTTACTTCTCACTGCCGTCAAGTCCAAAGCACACCAAGTCTCAGCTGTCCAAATATTTTTCAGGCCCTGGCTATTAAATGAATGGGAATTTTGTTCAGATTTGTCCCAAGCGAGACGAGAGTGGCACTGATGGACAGGCTTTAGGGACAAAATTAGGAACCTGGGGTCACAAAAGCCATAATGTGCTCAGCATTCTAGCCCTCATGCTGAGGGAAGTTTTAAATACTTAAAATAAAATAGCATTGTAAGAACTTTGGGGGAAAACCAGAGAAGCGACCAGTATCTTTTCAGAAAGGAAAATAGTGCAGTGTTGATTTCCACCAGCAGGTGGCACTAGAGTGATAAGGGTAGAGTAACAATATTTAAAGATAGTTTTGAAGGTCTTGGTGGTGGCAACAACCCCACCCAACCTAGTCAAAGCTTGGAGAGGGTGCTTCTGACTCACTCAGAACCAGTGATGCCCGCACCAGGTTAACCTAGGTCTTACCCCTCAAGGACGTACATAGAAGTTTAACCTTTTTAAAAGTTCTCTGGCCTCGTTACATGAAGAAAAAGATACTAAGTCACACTTGAGTGACTTAGTAGTTCCAACCTCAGCAGAAGAGACAGCCTTTAGAGAACAAAAACTGCTCATGCCCTCGAGACCTCTGGGAAGGGCATGAGGCTGGGGCAGGGGGCAGATAGATAGAGAAATAAGCCATTTTTGTCTTGTGAGGCTTCCCAACATGCTTGCACTGCCTCTGAGCCCCTCCTCACCTTCCAGATTTCCCAAATAAGAACAGAGTGTATTGGATGAAAATCCCCCTTCTCCACCACCCTTTCTACTTCACAGCATGTCCGTGCACTAGAACCCAAGCTCCATGCTTCTTTGCTCTGAGGCATGAAAGGAGAGGAAGCTCAGAAACTGGCGGAAGAGGCCAGCTTTGGAATATAAGCCAAGCAGATGGAATGGGTGTGATTTGAATGGTATTGGATGCATATTGGAAGGTTAATAAGTATGGGTGAATCAGTGGGTGGAAGGATGGATAGATGACTGGAAAAGTGGGGAAAATTTTTAACTCAAAATACTTCAGATGCCTAACAAGGAAAGCAA
Organism: Chionomys nivalis; assembly: GCF_950005125.1. NCBI lineage: Eukaryota > Metazoa > Chordata > Mammalia > Rodentia > Cricetidae > Chionomys > Chionomys nivalis. Next base: position 127,747,019 of record NC_080086.1, on the reverse strand, counting down.
TTCCACGTTCTCGGAAATCTAGAAGTATTGAAGTACAAACCAGCCACTAACACAGCAGGGACTATACAGAAGTATGTTGGGGTGTTTTTGACTGGATGAGCTTTTTGGGAGTCAGGGATTCCTTTTAGTCCTGTGTCCCTTGGTGAAGAGGGAACGAAGCACACGTCTTTGGTTTTAAGAGCTCCGTGTAGAAGGAACATCACTAAGATTTGTACTGCTTCCTCCAAAATCTTGATCCCGTCTTCCACCGCTGAACTCTCTGCCTGGGAGACCGGGAAACAACATCCCAGCACTTCCCTTCAGACCGTATCCTGGATCAGTTTTAGTAACTTTATTTCCTTTTCTGGAAATTCAGGGGAGACGGACCTGTGGAAGCCTGGACCAGTGCTTTTAGATTCAGGTAAGTACCCATTTGGCCTCTCGAGCCCATCCAGGCAGATGCCCAGCCCTGGAGAACGAGGATGGCCTAACAGTCCAGCTGCGGTTCGGGCGGCCCGGCTGTTTAAAAGCTTCCTCCTGGGACCTTCGGATCCTGGTTTGGGTCCATTCAGACTTTCCAAGGGATGTGTGGGGCGATACGGGTTCTTCAGAAGGGAGAGAGGAAACAGGAAAGCAAAGGCTGGCAGAAATGAGTTCCCAGTGAGATGGGCTTAGACCCTCATTTCTTGCGGCAGCGTGCACAGTTGTGCCCTAATTCAGTCCCCTTTGAAAGTGGTATTGAGGAGGGCTGCCTGGTGGTGGTGCACACCTCAGTCCCAGTGCTCAGGAGACTGAGGCAGGTGAATCTCTTGTGAGTCTGAGGCCAGGATCGTCTACATAGTGATCTCCAGGCCAGCCAAGGCTCTGTAGTGGGACCTTGTCTACAAAACAAACAAACAACAAACAAACAAGAAAGAAGAAAATGGCCTGAGGTTTTTCATTCTCATCAATGGATGTGTGTGTGTATGTGTGTGTGTGATGCATGTTTACCACATTAAATGCTTGACCCTCTAACAAAGTGTTCCTGTTCTTGGGAGGAAGATTTTACTGGCAAGGGGAGACAGGGATAGGAAGGTCAAGCCTCTGAACTTGCTCCCCCTCCACTCCCGACACAATGTAGAGCTTTGAGATGTGTCCCTGGGAGGCTTCTGGCTGAGAAACACTGTAGAGCACCAGAAACGAACTTTCCAGTGGTGTGAGGAAGTGGGGCAAGCTGGCTGACCTTTGGGGGAAGATGAAGTCATGTGCTTTGCAAACTGAAAAAAAAAAAAAGGAGGAGGATGCTCGCTACAGCAACAAAAGCAAGGAGGACAGAACCTCACACCTGCCTCCACTGCCAGAAATTTCCAGAACTGCCAGGCATGCTGAAAACAGGGAGACGTGCTTCCTGCACGTATTCACTGCCTCTGAGCACCCCAGTGGTTGCAGCCGTCCCAACAGAATGTGCACTGTGCCTGTGGCTTATCATCACGCTCTGCATCCATAGCCCTCACCAGACATCCCGCCCCCGCGCGCCCAGCTGAAGCCCCATGTCCACACAGCCTTTCCAAGCATCCTGTACCTCTGTCCCTAGCCTCAGAGTGCTGGGGGTGAGACCCTGTCTGCTCCTCTCTTCTGTTCGAGCTGTGCTCCACTCTGGCACACACACAACCTTCTCTAGATCGCCCTGCGTGTGTCTAATTCATCTTTGCTCAGTGCCTGTATCACCAAAATTTTGCCAAGGACCTACGTGTGCTGAACATAGTAGGGGTCTGAACGAGTCAGACTCATTCCCTGACGTCCACAATTTCAGAATTTCAGAGATAATAATGTACCCCAGCGTGCCTGTAACGTTTTCTCATAAATAAACCAGGACTTAGATAGAACGAGTTCAAACAAGAGCAGATCAAGGTCCTCCAAGCATCCAACAGAGTACTCTTGGGCATGCTGTCAGGACTTACTTTTCTCAGGATGGGGCCAGAAGGGAAAAGAGGTTGCTATGAGCCAAGCCGGCTATGAATGTCCACTCTGTCCCCTTCTCTGGGGTAAGGCCAGGTGTTCCTATGCTTGGAAGTCACAACAACTTTAACTTCTCTTTCCAGGATCTGTGCCCGAAGAAGAAGAAGAGTTCAGCACACAGTCTTCGGAGCCAGTGCCCCAGGGAGATCCAAGTGAGTTAGCTGGCAGCTAGAAAGCCAGGATGGTTTTAGCATCTGATTAGCGCTCTCTCCTCTACCTTCCATTGGGACCGACTTTTCTCCTACCACAGATCTATTTATCCCTTATCTTCTGTCGCTGTTGTAAAGAGAATGGAGAGCTTCTGAAGGATTTAAAGTATCTGCATGCGGGGGGAGGGGGGGAGAGGATTGAGTCCTTTTTAAGTTCACTATGGCAACAGGGTGAAGAATGGGAAGGGGTGGGGGAGCAAGGCGGATGAGAAGAATTGCCAGGCTGGTCGGCAGGGACAGGGGTACCGCGGAGGTAACAGAAGCTAGAGCTTGGAGCTAGAACCAGAAATGAGAGAAATAGGCAGATACAAGAAATATAAAAAAGGAAGAATCCATAGGATTGGAGTGGGGGAAGACAGTTAAACATGACATCCGCGGGACTCGAGGGCTGGAGTGGGGTAAGGCAGCTAGAAATGGCATCTGCAGGCAACTTAGCTGGTAAAGGCGCCTTCTGCAAAGCCTAATGTCCTGGGCTCTAGCCACAGTGGAAAGAAAAAGGCAACTCCCAACAGTTATGTGTGTGTGCTCTCCTCTCCCCTGCCCCCCTGCCACACTAAGTAAACACATAGATGTCATTTAAATTTTAAAAAAAAAAGACTTGTGCAACTGGATGAAGCAGGCTTGGGGACAGGAGATTGTCTATGTCTCTCGTTTGCTATGAGAGATTCAGTCCAACAGCAAGATCTGAGGCTTGGATGGGAGGGGACAGCCCAGACAGAGATTCAGAGTTGGAGACAAGGTGACAGCGCGGGTCATTCTTTATCACATTGAAAAGAAAAGGAATGTTAAGCGGATATTAAAACACTTCAGAATTTAAAAAATAAAAAGTTCAGAGTTGGGACATTAACTGTGGCTCAAAGCACAGACTACACTGTGGAGCAATAAATGTGCTGTAGATGAACCAGAGAAAGAGAGGACCCAGATATGATGAGCCACACTAGGCAGGCGAGAAGACACCCAGAAATACCACAAAGGAGGGGCTAGGGAACACAGGGAGGGTTCTATCTTCCAACATAGCAAAAGAAAGCACTTGTAAATCCCCTTAAGTGGTTGCCACAGCATCTATCCCAACGCTGCTGTAAGAAATGCCCGTGGTATGTTTTAGACTAACAATGCCCATCTCTTGCCTACTTCCTATTGCATCAGTCTCTCACTAGACTTGCTACTGCAGTAAGGTCAGAGGACCAAGAGCATCAGCAAGTTGCCCTGTTAACTTGGAAGAAATGAAGAGGCAGAGCCTGCACCCCAAACCTACTGAGTCCAGAGCCAAAGCCACTTGTGGCCCTTGAGAGTAGCTCGCAGACAGTTTTGTGGGAACTGCATAAGCACCTGTGACCTGTGCGTGGCTCTGATATTATCCAAGGTTACAAAATATGGACCTTATATTATATGTATTGTATAGCACAAAACATGAGTTCATCTATAGAATTGTACCACACGGAACTGTACTGAAGAATTAAGAAAAATTGATTCTCGTAGATGCTACATTTGACCTTCCTCCCTCACCCTGAACCTTCCCTGTGACCATGGATAAGACACTAACGCTGAGCTCCACATGGCATGACTCTACCTGTTAGTACTGATGTCATCTTCACATCAGCATGCTGTCATTTCCGTAGAAGCCCGCTGGGTCTTATCCTGTATATACCTTGAGGCAGAAGAGTAGCCATTAAGACGTCCTGTGAGTTTGGAGGCAGGGGCTTTTGCTTCAGTAATAGAGTGATTGCCTAGGATGTACAGTAAGACCTTGTTTTGGTCCCAGAGAGGATTAAATAATTAAAAAAAAAATCCTGGGAGACCTAACATAGGTGACTTCTGCATCAGCCGTCAGCAGTCAGGCCAGAGGTCCAAGAGAACGCACCGGACAAACTGCTTGCTGTAAAAATGAACACGGTGTTCCTGAACATAGCTCAAGATGTAAGAAATGAGTAAGAACTGTCCTTGAGGAACCAAAACAGATGCTACCAAATCCGTGTACTGTTTTCGTTGAAATAAGTGAACCAGGGAAACCCCGTTATTCCGTCCTAGAATGGGTTTTCCTCTATCTTAAAAGGCGATGTTGAACTAATCTGCTGGTGTCTTGAAGGAAAACCTTTATTCTGAGTGCTTCTCAAACTCGAGGGTCCTCTTTAAAGGCAAAACGAATTCTGTACCTCTGAGTGGATCCCAGGAGTCCATCCATGTTTCCCGAAAACTGTGTTAGTGGACCGAAAGCCCTGAAGAACATTACTGCCACCTGCTGGCAATAATTCACATTGCAAGGCAAGACCTAGAAAAACACCAGGTGGCCATTTGGGAGTGACATTATAGTAATTCTGCCAGTCTTCTGTTTCACCCCTGTCTTTAGCGGATTCTTTAAACCACATTTGGTTGGATTGCTTTCTTTCCTTCATCTTCATCTCAGCATTTCGCTTAGAATATAGGCAACTTGGGAGAAAGCCAGCGGGATAAGGAAGACTGGAAAGCACTTGGGGCAAAAGGCTGTGAGATTTGCTACACAGATAGATGGAGCAGAGGGAGACAAGCATCCCTCTGGTCGCCTCAGGACCTCCTCTAATTTCAGCAGCTACTTCAGCACGTTCTTCGATTCAACTTTTCTCCATCCACCAATTCTGCATCTTCACTCGTTCTAACTATTTCTATTCAGTGTTGCCTCCAACTTTGTTAGCTCACAAGCACTTAGTATTTTCAACAGTCTCTTCTTGTCTATGGCGCCTTTGTTAGTGGAGGGCAAGCAAAGCCAGCCCCAAAGAAACCATGCGTCCTTTATAGAGAACACGGCAGCCATTAGGAACATGCAGGCTTGTCTGCGCAGTTTCTCCCCCAGCCACAAGGGGGTGCTGGCTCTCCGGTGTTCTCGGATGCTCCAGATCAAAATTCTTTATTCTTCAGGTTCTCTGTAAAAGTGTTTTGTCAAAAATACTCTTGTCTCCCCAAATGCAATCATTCAATAATTCATTCCTCATTCGTTTTTTATTGATCTTAAGGCTATATGGACTCCCAATAAGGTCCTCAGCTCAGCAATGAACCGTTAGTTTTATCATACTGGGTTAGCACCACGGCAGAGGGTAACAAATACTGCTTTGTTAGTCCGATTAGCACTGAAAGCTGAAACTAACTTACAGCCCCACCTTCCCTGCCACCTTTCTCACAACCATCTCAAACAGCACATCTTCCTTTTCCGCAGTTTCGATTACCTGTCGTCACCTGCAATCTGAAAATATTAAATAGAAAGTTCCAGAAATAAATAACACTAAATTTTGAATATAATATATTCCTGTAATTATTCTGCTTTGTTATTAGTTATTATTAGTCTCTTAGTGTGGGTAACTATGAATTAAACTATATATATGGTTTACATATGAATGTATATGGTTTAATGCATATTATATATTCATAATATACTATATATAGTTTAATTCATAAATTATAAGTCTATATAAACTATTTATAATTTAATTTACAACAATGAATGTGTATCACATAAATACTTCCAGTATATGTATCATTCATACACATATACATATATACAGAAACAAAATGTATATATGGTTTTGTTGTGCCTGGGGATTCAGGCAAACTCTGTGTTCCTTAGACCCCAACCCCAGGAGACAAGGGAACATTGGTTTGTTTGAGGAGGTCAGACATCTATCCTGAACATCTACCTTACTCTTTCACAATAGAAACGGGAGGGATTCAGCAAAGTCACAAAACTGTCTTACAAATGTATGTGGATCACTCCCTCCACTCTCTCACCTAGGGAAGTGAGAAACATTAACTCTATAGTTCCTGTCCCCACCCTTTCCATTCTGGCCTTGTGGGTTCTTTCACACCCCACATATTTCACGAAGGGTGAGAATAAAAGGCGAGAAGTTCTTGACACTTGGTCATGGCAAATTCTCACATCTACGAGTCTGTACTTCTTTGCTTGTGTGGGCATGCGTGTGAGGGCTGGGGGATTAAGCACACATGTCTGTGTAGGCCCCCTCACCCATGTGCATGATGCCATGTACCTGCTCTGTTTTTCTCCACCTCGTTCCCTTAGACAGGCAGACAGGGTCTCTCACTGAGCCTAGGAATTGCTGTTTTGTCTAGCACGGCTGTCTGGCAGGCTCAAGCATCCTCCTGGCTCTATCCCACGCAGCACAGGCATCTACACAGCCACACCCAGCTTTTGATTTGGATGCTGGGGATCCCAACTCAGTTCCTCATGGTGCTCAGCAACGCCCTCACCCACTGAGCCTTTCCCATGGCTTCTAGGCGTTTGCGCTTCTGTGGTCTGACCCTGGGAATCCATCTTGAGGTTCTTCCCAAGTGACGTTGGGTGTCGCTGTCTTCTGAAGTCTACAGTGGTGACTGAGCCATGGAATTTTAAAGCAGGTGTAGAAACAAGAACAAGCCCAGGGATCCAGGACCCTGGTGTTCGGGGAAACGGAGTTTGCACCTCTTCTACCTCTTTTCACTTTCTTCTCAGTGAATTCTCTGGGCTTGTAGTGAACGAAAGCCACAAGATGCCTAGAAGGGAGCCGTGCAAGCCTTAGGCAGGAACACAGAGAGAGAAGATGCCTAGGTAGAAGCCCTCAGACCCAAACAGAATCACAGCATCTTTTTCCATCCCGCAGACTGCAGAGTTGACTTGTCCTTCTTAATTGACGGGAGCGCCAACATCGGCAAGCGCCGCTTCCAGATCCAGAAGCAGTTCTTAGCGGACGTTGTCCAGGCTCTTGACGTTGGCCCTGACGGTCCTCTCATGGGTGTTGTTCAGTACGGGTAAGTGCAGCTAATGCTCTGAGCCCGGTTTGCCAATGGCACTGCACAGCTAACTTCAACCACAAATATCAATGTGTTCTGAATCTCTCATTCATTCTCTTCTCTAATGCAAATGTAATTTAAAAACCAACAATGGAAGCGATCCATCTGCCACTGAAGAAATATGAGCCTTCCCAAAGGGAAGAAAAGGCTAAAGGTACAGGCTTGGGAGTAAATGCCATTTGCACTCATGGTTGATGCAGAGAGTGTTATGTGTAGGAATCAAGAGTGTCGGGTGCAAGTAACAAATAACCTAGTTATGCTACCACCAGTCTCTCTATCTCTAGACAACAAAAGCTAAGTCCCCTTTTAGCCCTGACTGTGAAAACATTTGTCTGAGGGGTTGCAACTTTGGCTGCACTTACCTGAAGGAAAGACTCCAGCTGCCATGGAGCTTCAGGTTTTGTGTTCTCTTTCCTCCAAACAACCGTGGGCTGCTACACTGTCCACTGGGTGACAGAGAGTTTCGTAGTAGAGCGGGGGGCTCCACCAGTCTTGAACGTGGAGATTACTGACCCCATCCGTCTAATTATTTCATTAAGGGTAACATTTAAGAGGCCATAGTAACATTCCAAACTCAACCTTCTTTTCTCTGAATTTGGAATAATAACTCAATCTTAGTTTAGGTATGGATGGGGTCCTCCTTACAACAGATTATAGATATATGGCTGATCACCATCAAAAGAAAAAGCAGGCATAAATTTCCTATTTGTAAGCACATTTCACACAGCTATGAGGGGCAAGGTCATGATCATGCTATCCACAAAGGGGCGTCGCGTACCCATGAGGCATTTCTTCCATACGTACCTGTCATCTAGCCCTCGGAACTCAAAAGAAACAGAGTTCGACTATCTTGCTTCACAGCTGCGCTGACCGCGTGGCCATTCCTTCTAAAAATTATGAGCATTCCAACGTTCCAATACCTCCATACGTTCCCTAGCTGGCAAGCAGCCCGGGGACGACCTGGGGCAGCACATTAGTTACAAACGTCATATGGAGGTGTTAGCAGGTTCTTCTTTGAGTTACTAGAAAAATAAGTGAAAATGCTTTCTTTCCCAAATAACTTATAACAAGTACTCAAGTCTAATACACTTATTCCCATCTTCTATTTCTGTCAGGGAGAAGTTAGGAGCTTGGCTAACTGGCACCTGCAAATAGGATCCAGTCAGAGATAATCAGTTGCTGCTAAGTCACCAGTGTCCTGTCACCTTGTAAGGTTTTGACTTGAAATCAGGGGGGAAAAAAAAACCAACAACAGCAAAACAGAAAAAAAAAGTGGCTTTTTGGTTATTGTTCTCTTGTTCTCAAAACATCACCCCATTTTCTCTCCTATGTTACTTTTGAAGACAGCAAGCGCAGGGCCTACGAAGAGCCAATACCAGTATTTACTGGTAGATGGTCTAGTCAGTTTTACCGGAGGAGTCAAAGCTTGCTGTGTTGTCTTGCGTCAACAATAGCTGGGTAAAAAGCTGGCCGTACCTGGGTTTCCGGTATGATATGAATAGGTCAAGGGGGAAAAAAATGGCCCCAGATGTTGTGTGTTGATAAGAATGAGAATTAAATAATAAATGTAGCAGCAAAGCAAAATCCATAGAAGTCCCTTCCACCCTGCTGAGGCGCGAATGTGGCCCCAGAGTTTATGAGTTGGAAGTTTCACTCTCAGAGCGATAGTGGTGCAAGGTGGGGACAGCCAGGGTGCTTAGCAATGGACTCGCGTCATAATCAAGGGACCACGTTAATTATCAAGAAGGTGGCTTTGTTATAAAAATGCCTCTGGCCCTCCTTGCCCTTGCTCCTGCCTCCCACAGTCTGCTATGGGAAGGCAGAGCACTAAACCCTCCCCAGAAATGGGGTCTTTAACCACCAGAAATACAAGAAATACAATTATTCCTAATATGACACCCAGTCTGTAGCATTATGATATAGTAACACAAAGCAGAGAAACACAGCCCCTCCTGCAACATTCTCCTGTGTTTCCCCGAACACGGTCACCATTTGGAAGAAACTGTTTACATCCTTGTTTTCCAATTCCACTCGCTAAACACTGTCCGGTGCCTGCCTTTTCTCCGTCTAGGGTGCTTATTGTTTAATTTAAAGCATTTAGGGCAAATGTGTGTCTATCTTTCCATTTTAATGCCCATATAAGCCAATCTGTCATCTTCGCCTTGCCCATAGCAGGGTGTGGAGGAGAGCATGGTGAACTGGCTGACAGGGACCTGAGTTCTGACCTTAGCCTCGTTGGGGGGCTTTATGCAAGCATTTAACCTCTCTGTGTAAATGCCAACACCTGTAAAATATGGGGTCAGCGGATGATTTATTAGGGCTCCGCCAGCCCTAGCATTGTATAATTCAACGGCTGCCTCAGAAGATAGCCAATAAATGAACGCTGGGCTAGCAGGCCAGCAAGCTGCTGTTCTTGCATGCAGTCCCGAGACCCTATTAGCTGTGATCCATGATGAAATGAAGGACTGCCAGGGCTGGACAACCGCTGTGGACTGAGAGCAACAAAATGGAGGGCGTCCTGACAGGGTTGAAGGGGATCACGTTATCCAGCTGAAATTGCTCTTGATTGCAGGTGCACAATAATCCCACCTCCCAGCTCTCTTCAATTCTTCATCACTAAGTAGCGTTAGTGCAGACTGAGAAAGGGAGTGACTAGGAGACTGGACAGACTGGGCTGTGACTTTGAAAAAGGAAAAGCTTGTCCGGTGGGGAATCTGATTCCCCTCACAGTCTTGAGAATCTCACCAGGTCCAATTGCCTTTTGTGTGAGTCAAGGGTCTCCAGAGGAACAGAACCAGCAGGAAATAGGATTGTCTGACTCGGTTTATTTGATTGGCTTACACAATTAGAGCCTAGATAGTCCCACAGAAGCTGTCTGCATGCTGAAGAGCTGAAGAAGTTGGTTACTGCTCCAGTCAAGGAGCTGCAGCCTGAGAGCCAGAGAAACCAACGATAGAGACTCCATCCGAGGCCAAATGGATCAGAAAAATGCACCTCATGAAAGAGTAGACACCAGCCCCTTCTGCTTGAAGACTTTAATTATTTGTTATTTATGTGTGTGAAAGAGAGAAAGAAGATGCAGGCAAACACATGCTGCGGCATGTGGGTAGAAGTAAAAAGACAACTTGCAAGAGATGGTTCTGGATTCTACCAACGTGGTCCTAGGGACCAAATACTAGGATGCACAGCGAGCATCTTTACTAAACATCCAGAAATCCTTCCACCCCTTTCTCTGCTTTTCCATTCCATCCCAACCTCATCCTGCCCAACCAATAACACACCCTGGCTGGGTCTTCCTAAGTCAATTCATACCCACATACCGATATTCTCTGGGAACACCCCCTGTCAAGGCACACCCAGACATTTGTCATGTGTTTTACTATGGATCCCTCAGGTAAAACTAATTGCCCCACTCTCTGCTCACACACAGCGAAAATCATCCCTTTATCTTGGAATCATGGAGCCTAAAGGCTCCTGGTTTTGCCTTGCCGTAGTGCCGTGAGATCTCCAGCCTTTTCCTAAGAAATTCCTACCCTGTCAAGAACAGCTGCAGAGGAAGGAGGGGAGGTTGAGGAAGACCTGAGGAAACCGAGTGACTAAATGTCTCCACCTCTCAGGCTCCCATCTCCATGTCCACTCTTGCCGCTCCACGCTCCCTTAGAGGAGTTCCTCAGGTCAGAGGACTCAGAATTCAGACTTTTAGATTTAGACTCTGCAAAATTAAGAACTTCAAAGACTTATGCCAAGTAGTAAGGGGAAGTAAGAAGTAAAAGCCCTCAATGTATAAATCTGTGAACTGTAATATGTTGGATTCCTCGGGAGTCCTAACTGAAAGTTTCCTTGGGCACCAAGAGCAGACCCACGGGTAGCCCTAGCGAAGTGTTGTGGTGTGCTCACAAAACTGATGTGTAACTGCTTTTGCTTGCTCTCTCCCTCCCTCTCCTTCCTCTCTCTCTCTCCCTCCCTCCCTCCCTCCTTCCCTCCATTCCTTTCCCTCCAGCCCTCCCCCTCCTCCTCCTCCTCCTCCTCCTCCTCCTTTTCTCTCTCTCTCTCTCTCTCTCTCTCTCTCTCTCTCTCTCTCTCTCTCTCTCTCTCTCTCTCTCTCTCTGATTGTCCATTCTCCTCTTGGAGAGCAGCATCCTCTCCCAACCTCTCACTTTCTGCTTCTCCAGTCTTTCACCTCGCACTTCTTTCCTGTGGTCCCGGCTGACAGAAGGTCTGGCCCTCCACAGCACTGGAATGTTCTCTCTCCCCTCTTCTCTGCCTGCAGAGTTCATAACCCACGACTGTGACATCCTGTCAGCAACCGTGACATTCCTCCCACAGTCATCCTCCCAAACCTCCACTAGGACGGTGGTATTTGGTGCAGACTCAGAAATCCCACATGGCTTTCCTAAGAACACCCACTAAACGCGCAACCATGGGAAGAGGGCAAATATCAGACGAGATAACCCTCCAAATGTCAAACAAAATAGACTTCAAAGGGAGACTTGCTCATCCACCAGGGAAACTATTCATGACTGATGCTTCCCACCAGCCCAAAGGCAGAGACTCAGTGCTGGAACCCAAGGTCAAGGGTCAAGGCCCTGACTTGCACGTGTATTCTAAAATTAAAATTATGCAACTTGACAGGAGTGTGATTGAACTTAATACCAAGGGGTGCACTAACCGAGGAAAGCCCAGTCAGAGCTAATTGCTATAGATGAAATCCAACAGGCAGGGTGACTGCAAACAGCAGGAAGCCTGCTTTGTAGCTCAGTCTACATCCACAGGGAGCTACCCGATCCCTAGACTTCTGATAATTGTTCATTTCAGTCCTGTAAATGGAAAGGAATTATGCATGTTCTCTTGGACTTCATTGCCAACACTAGTGCCTCAAAATAGGAAAAAAAAAAAAAGGCTTTGGAATACAGCAAGATGCTAGTTTTCTTTTTTTTTTTTTTTTTTTTTTTTTTTGGTTTTTCGAGACAGGGTTTCTCTATGGCTTTGGAGCCTGTCCTGGAACTAGCTCTTGTAGACCAGGCTGGTCTCGAACTCACAGAGATCCGCCTGCCTCTGCCTCCCGAGTGCTGGGATTAAAGGCGTGCGCCACCACCGCCCGGCGCTAGTTTTCTTCATTTAAAAATAAATGTGCCTTTGCCCTGAGGTTTACAGCAGCTACCTCTTTGATGGGGTGTGACTTGGGCTACACCTCCTGTATCATCTTGCAGCCTTGGAGATGTTCAGTCACAGACAGTGAAGCAGTAGGCAAGCTGAAGCCATCTGTGGATCCGTGGCGCCACCTATCCGTGGACAGTCAGAGTGCAGAGAGGAAGTGAAGACGGCATTGCATGTGCAGCAGAATAAAGGCCCTTACAGCTGTCCACATGCAAATGTTTGAAGTGTGTGAGCCAAAAGGACCCCGCTGACATGATCAGAGATGGTCACCTTGCTGGCCTGTCTAATAACAAGTCTGTGAAAGCCAAAAGCCTTTCCCAGCTGTTGTCCACCAAAAGGGCACGGACTGGAAGAAGAGAGATGCCTATTGCAGGTTTGAGGACAGAGGAGGCTGTCAGAAGATGGAAAGACTGAGACTCCGATATTTGTTGGGTCCATGAGGCTGAGTGTTTCAGTAGTCCTAATGTGCTTTAGAGACAGCCATTGAGGACTACCTGAGCCACCTCCTACGAGCCAGTCTAATAAATCCCCATACATACATCTATGTGTGTGTACAATACATGATATATAATGTATGGCACTTGATATATAATATATAATTTATGCAATATATTGTATTTAATATATTGTATATGTATTATTATACCATGTGTTATGGTGTATAATAATGGTATATGATAATTATATATAACTATATAATTGAATACTGTATAGCATATATTATATACTATATAGCATGTACCTTGTGTTGTATATTAATTTCATATATTTTATATTATATATATTAAAAGGGGATTTATTAGACTGGCCCTTATATAGTATATACATATACTATATATTTTATATAAATATATAGTATATGCATATACTATATTTTATATAATATAGTATATACATATACTATATATTTTATATAATATATAGTATATACATGTACTATATATTTTATTTTATATATATATATATATATATATATATATATAGTGGCTGGGCAGTGGTGGCACACGCCTTCAATCCTAGCACTCAGGAGGCAGAGGCAGGTGGATCTCTATGAGTTTAAAGCCAGCCTGGTCTACAGCGTGAGTTCCAGACTGAGAAACTCTGTCTTGAAAGAAAATATGGTTTAGTATATATACTATATTTAGTTTACAATATAGTTTATAGGATATATATGATATAATATGATTATATAGCATATATACTATGTTATATATAATATACATTCACCCAATCAATTTTGTTCCTTTAGCTAATCCTAATACACCTTCCTGTGTGGTTCTCTTGAGGTACGAACAAAACAAACGCACTTGGCTTCGCCAATGATTACCCGTGAAGTCCTATCTCACATTGGCTGGGCTTGTGGGGGATCCTCTGAGATCACCCTCCCTCCTGAAAGCAGATAGCCATCTTGGTGTGCACATCAGAACCACTTAGGGAGTCCTTAAAACTCCTGACGCCCAAATCAGACATCAGTTCAGTGACATCACTTTCTGCATGTGGAACCATGGATCCCCAGCTTCTCAGTCGTTCTTCATACAACTGGAGAGAGAAGGCGTGACTATTCCCATGGGCCTGTGTTGCGCTCATGTGCGGCTCATGCTACTGACTCTCATGCCTCCTTCTCGGTGGCCTAGACAGGGCTGTGGAGCTCCATACCACGCCCCTCTCAGACTTTCTCTTCCCTTTCTAGATTTCTTCCTTTGAAGACTTAGCTTTATTTCTAACTATGTGTGTGTGTGTGTGAGGACAGTTATCCATGCAGGGCAGCAGAGGGGGTCAGATCCTCATGGAGCTGCAGTTACAGATGATTATGAGCTGCTGGGCATGAACACTGGAACCGAATTTGGGACCTCTGCAAGATCAATACACGCTCTCAACCGCTGAGACATATCTAAAGTTCCCGTTATGTAGACTTATTTATTCTCCTCCCTTCCGTGCCTCTGGAGACCTCGTTGAGGATCGTCTGGAATTTTAAATCATTCACTAAGTCGCTGCTACAAGAAGAGTGATCCACCGCATCACCACAACATCACAGGACAGTTCTCAGCCTGTGGGTCACACATCAGATATTTGCACTACAACTCATAACAGTAGCAAAATTACAGCTATGAAGTAGAAACAAAATAATTTTACGATTGAGGGCCACCACCACATGATGAACCAGAGGAAAGGGTCACAGCATTAGGAAGGTTGACAATCACTGACCTAGGAGGTTAGACATGCATGACCTCAGACCTTATGCTGGTTTTCCAGCAGCAAATCTGCATTTTTAACATGACTCAATGTGACAAGAGATCGCTTTAGCTGCCTAAACATCCCACCTCTCACTGAGAGAGGCCCCCAGTGTGGTTACAGATTAACATCTGGTATGCAGGTTGCTTCTGTAGGGACTCCGGGGTCATTAGTTGGAATGTCCCATTTCCTCCAGCAGAAAGTGGTTGAGACAAATCTATTTGCTATTCTCTGGGAAATACTGCTATTAATTACATAAAACCTCATCTAAAAGCTCAATTCTGGAAGACCCTATTTCCTCTTTTCTGCTGTTAGGAAATTAAAAGACCAGTGACCACTTATAAGGTTTGTTGCACGAAGTCCCTCAGCAGGTTGGACCAGGCCACTTCCAGTCAGGCTGGCAGTAGCTGTTCCAGTGAAGCTCAGAGCTATTGAGAGGCTGGAGCCAGAATCATTTTCAATAAGAGCCCTCAAGGGGCAAGTCTGCCACATCCCCTGCGGCCACCAGCATGTTCCCTAGGACCTCTTCCTGATCTCATAGGCATGCCTTATTTCAGTGGCCAAGTTCACACCATGTCCATTTCAACCCACAATGAAAATTAAATGGATAAATATAGATTATTTTATAGTAAACTTCAGACACTGTCTGATTAGAGAAAACCACTTTCAAAGATTCTTGCTGGAGGAAATATTAGCTAATTTCTCGACTGGCATAACATTATTTTGAGAGGCTCATCTATTTGTTGAAAGTATAGGGAGGTAGACCAGTAGACTCTGGGACACCAACAGAGCAGTAGGGTTAGGACATTAGCAGAAGTCCTCCAAACTCCACGGCTTCCTAAATCTCCCTGAGAAGGAATCAATAGATTCTTTATTATAGAAACTCCAAGGCCAATGTTTGATTTTCTTCTGGAAGATATCAAGTAACCAACATGGTTTAACAAAAGCCCCTAGTGAGTTTTACCACCAAGGAAATGAGGACAATCTGTTATACCAATCTACCTGCCCCTGACCCAAATCCTTCAGAAACCACCTCTTCTCACCTCTGACAGGTGTTCTTGTTCCCAAAACCCTCTCCCAGGAGCCATTTGCAGGCATGCAAATTAACCTCTGCTGTGTACAGCAATCTTGCTAGCTCTGAATCATTCACTTTGCATTGAGCCTAGTTCTTCTTCCAAATGTAGAACGATTACATGTTTTGCCCTTAAAGTACAAACTTTATTATTTTTCTCTCATTTTCAAAGTAAATCTCTAATCTGCTGAGACAGAAAATGGGGCTTCATTTGATGATAACTTGTAATAAAATTAAAAATTCAAAGATTGCCTACACAAAACTATTAGGGGCATAATCTTTTAAACTTTATTTAAATGAATTCTGTCTGCTCCTGTTTTCTGTTTTTATTTTTTAGAAGTACCTGATGGTTGTTAACTTATAAGGAAGATAATTTTATTTAGCTCACATTTCCAGGGGTTTGAATGCATCACTAGGTTTTGCCTAATTTGGATGAGGAGCTCATGGAGGGTGTTAACCCAGGGCAGGAATTGCAGAAAGAATGGTGACGATGAACACTAAAAAACACCACACTTGTTTCAGAACTGAGTGTACTAGAGGGTTATTTATTTAGGGGTAGACTCGCAGATCACAGTCCTCTCCTCGAACTGTCCAGCAACCGAATCCAGCAGCCAGAAGAGGGAACAAGCGTGCACTTTACATAGGCATTTATAGTGTAAGAGACCACGCCCAAGTGGGCAGGTAACTTAAAAGCTACTGGATGAAGGATTTCCTGCAGCAGGAGGGCAGAAGTACAAATGAGACAAATTTTGAAGAACTATGGAGAGGTGTCAGGATCCTCATAACAACCCATTCTTGTGGGAACTGATCCAGTCCCTAAAGGTCCACGTTAATTCCTTCCAAAGATGCTTCTCCCATCACTTAGTTACCCTCTGCTAGGGTCGAGTCGGCCACCTATCTATTTTGAAGAATCTGCCATGTCAACTCCATCACTCTGAAGACCATGCCCCCAACACATTAACTACTCCAGAAAAGCAGCATCGAAACCCTCGTAGCCCTGTCTGAAGAATAACGGGGTGACTGTGTCAGGCAAACAACCCATGCACCCTAGAAAAGAATAAACACACCCACAGCCTCCTATGCACTGTCCTAAGAGTCGCCATAGCTTGCAGGTTAACAACACACCCCTCCCCTAATGCACTCAGAATGAAATTTCGTAAGCATATTTTTGTTTACCATGTACTAAACTTGTCTGCCCTGTGCCATTGGAAAATATTATTCATGTAAGCTTCATCTAAGTGATTTGATTACATTTTTCTGGGAAACCCTTAGTGGTTCCATGTCTTTGCCCATAATCATAATTATCATTGATTCAGCCTTTGGGAAGGGTGTCAGAGGTCCCCAGTCCAGCCTTTTAATCCACTAAGATAACAAATGTATGTAATAGAGTTTCTCCTCTTCAGGATTCCACAGTCTAGTTAACGAGGCAATATTTTTAAAGAAATGACATTAAATAAAATGAAAAGCAACTTTTATCAAGTGTATGACGGGCTGGACTACATGCCTCTGAAGATGCATTTGCGTATATGATGGAATGCCGGCAGGTGTAGGGTGGGTTTAGCACAATATTGAGGAGAAGTCAAGGCGAGAATTCAGGGAGAGAGAATAGATGAATGAATGCCTCCTACTCAGCTAACCTTCCCTACTCTTACACGGTCCAGCACTCCAAATCAGGGAATGGTGCCATCCACTTTTAGGCTGTGCCTTCCCTCACCAATTACAGCATCCAAAATAATCCCAAACAGACATGCTCATAGCCAAGATGATCTAGACAGTCCTTCACCAAGGCTCTATTCCCAGGTTGTCCTAGCTTGTACCAAGTCAACAATTAGAGCTGCCATAGTACTGTATAGCAGTGTGACTCCCCCACAGAGGAGAAAAACAACAGGCCCCTGCATTGCTGTAAGACCAAAAGTCCAAGAAATTTTTTTTTATTTATTTATTATGCATACAACATTCTGCCTCATGTATGCCCGCATGCCAGAAGAGGGCGCCAGATCTCATTACAGATGGTTGTGAGCCACCATGTGGTTGCTGGGAATTGAACTCAGGACCTCTGGAAGAGCAGCCAGTGCTCTTAACCACTGAGCCATCTCTCCAGCCCCAAGTCCAAGAAATTTAAGTCACATCACAGACCCATGAGAAAACGTTCCACATTTTTAACTACTTTAGTGTGACATTCTAGTGTCACGCTTGCTTCAAAGGCACGCCCCCAGTAGCCTAGCTCCTCCCACCTCACGTTTTCACCACCTCCTCGTAACACCATGTTGGGGGGGGGGCTGCTTGTTCGTCCTGGCTGCTCAGAACCAAAATAATCACACATAAACTATATTATTTAAACATATATGTATATAAATATACACTGCTTGGCCCATTAGCTCTGCTTCTTATTGGCTAACTTTTACATCTTAATTTAACCCATTTCTATTAATCTGTGTATCGCCACTTAGCTGTGGCTTACCTGGTAAAATTTTGGGCATCTGTCTCTGGCAGGGCTACATGGCTTCTCCCTAACTCCCCCTTCTTTCTCCCAGCATTCAGTTTAGTTTTCCCTGCCTAGCTAAGTTCTGCCCTATCAACAGGCCAAGGCAGTTTTCTTTATTAATTAACCAATCGTATTCGCAGTGTACAGAGGGAAATCCCACATCAACACCAGGAAATGAGAGTCAGTCTCAACACAGGAACCTTTGAAAGACAGTCCAGATCCAAACAGAATCTTAGTCATTTAGTAAAAAGATCAAAGGCCAAAGCTGGGAATAGAAAGGATGGAAAGGAGCCAGGCGGTGGTGGCGCACTCCTTTAATCCCAGAATTTGGGAGGCAGAGGCAGGCAGATCTCTGTGAGTTCAAGGCCAGCCTGGTCTACAAGAGCTAGTTCCAGGACACCTAGGGCTGTTACACAGAGACTCCCCACTCCAAAAAAAAAAAAAAAAAAAAAAAACCCAAAAAACAAAAAGGATGGAAATAGCCAGGAGACAGGCAAGAGATGGGTCTGACTGGGTGTAGCATTTGGCATTTTTCTTAGCCTGATAACACTGCTCATCTTTGAGAAAAAGATCTCACAGTTCTAGGGTTCAAGGGCAGGGCACCAGCATCAACTCAGGTCTGCTAGATCTCTTGGTAGGCTGCAACAGTACGTGCCAGTGGGGCATCGCATCGCCAGTCAGCATGGCAGAGAGCAGTTCAGTCTCGTGCTTGCCGTGACTCACAGGCGCTCAAGGCTCCCAGCATTGTCACCATCATCCCTTCCCAGTGCTGCTCCCCAGTGACCTCAGCTCTCTTACCACTAAACTCCCAACACGTGGACTCAAAACAATATCCAAATCACAGCAAGGAACTTGATTCACTCACTAATTCGTTCATTCATTCATTCATTCATTCATCTCCATTCATTCTTGATGCTGGGGATTGAACCCAGAGCCTAACACATGCTAACCAACCATGAGCTAACACAAGCTAACCAGGCATGAGCTGACACATGCTAACCGGGCACGAGCTAACACATACTAACCAGGCACGAGCTAATACATGCTAACCAGGAACGAGCTGACACATGCTAACCAGGCACAAGCTGACACACACTAACCAGGCACGAGCTAACACATGCTAACCAGGCACGAGCTAACACATGCTAACCAGGCACGAGCTAACACATGCTAACCAGGCACGAGCTAACACATGCTAACCAGGCACGAGCTGACACATGCTAACCAGGCATGAGCTAACTTTGATGCTGTGGCTCCAACCTCGGGTCTTGCACCTGCTAAGCACATTCCTTACTCTATATCCAGAGCCCCTGAGGATTTTTTGAACAGCACGGTCTTCCAGGCCGAGTTAGAACAGAAGAAAGAACCCTCTGGCAGATGCTACTGCTGGCACTGCCACAACTAATAGAATTTCATAATAGAACCAAGAATAAAGTTAAGGCCAGCAGAACTGCTGGGACGTGAGGAATGGGGACACGGGGGTTTTGTGAATAAGTACAGGGCTTGAGGTCAGTGGCTGGAGGCGAAAACAGCCCTACCTGGACGACTGTGGGACAGAGAGCCCTTCAGCCTGCTGTCGCCAGCCACTCAGATAAGCACACTTTCTGGGCGTAGCTGAGATTGGCCTGAGCCGTGGAGGAAGGCTGGGAATAAGGAAGGTAAAGGGGTAGGAAGAAAGGAGAGGATGCCTCTACCAGTCTGAAGTCCTAATGGCTTATTCCCTGTGGGCCACACTGGGCTTTCAAGGACAAGCTAAGAACGCACTTCCACACACTTTACCCAAGCAGCTGCTCAGTGCTGGGCTTCTGTTGTTTGTGGAAAGGCTTTTTGTTTGTTTGTTTATTGTGTATACAGTGTTCTGCCTACAAGTATGCTTGCAGGCCAGATGAGGGCACCAGATCTCATTACAGATGGCTGTGAGCCAGTTTGTGGTTGCTGGGAATTGAACTCGGGACCTCTGGAATAGTAGGCAGTGCTCTTAACCGCTGAGCTATCTCTCTAGCCCCCATGGAAAGTCTTTTCAAAAGATTCCCCACCTCTTTAAGACTTGGTCCCACAGCCCACACCAGTTCTGTAAGTACGGGCTCCCCTGTTCAAAAACTGAGAGTTTCAAGACGACAGCATCCTTGAGCCAAGCGAGGGCTCCTTCGAAGCATGCAGCCTTGTGTGGCTGCACAGGAGATGCTGTCCTGGGGCTCTTCCCTGCCTGTGAGTGATCTCATCTCACATCCTTGCTGCACCATGACTGAGGGTGTGCACACACCTGGAAGAAACTTCACCCTTCTGGCACTCCTCCACACCCCCCGCTTGACAGTTTCAAGCCTGTTCTCATCACCCTCCCCCCACACCTGCGTGCTAGTCTCCAGAGAAGGGTCCCAATTCCATCTCCTTGCTCCTTCCGGCTCCAGCTGTCTTGAGATTGCATCAACCTTCTGATGAGATTTCAGTCATGTCACCTACTTGTAGAAGTCACAAGAAGAGACAGGTACAATGGTCTTCCTGGCACCACTATTCCTAATTGGTTTCAGCATTGGGGGCACCCAGGGCATGGCTAGCAGGTCTCTGGTCACCCACGGAGGGTCTAACGTCTGGCACACTTATTGCAGAGGATCTGAGCAATCCGGAGACACTGAGAGCTCATTGCTACCTTCCTATGGTGGAACCCCACTGGACTACAGTAGCAATGTGATTGTTGTGTTATGGGGTTGCGTATGGTATGTTATGATGATGCTTCTACCTCTGAGGAAGCTGAACCTGCAGCCCAAAAGTCAATTGATTCCTCAAGACTACACAGCTAGATTGATAGATTTTTGTAAGTGGAGAAATCATTGTCTTGAGTTGTATACTCCCTGATGACCCTACCATGCTCATAGACATTTCAATCCAATGGTCGCACAGTGGCCCTAGTTAAGCCAAAAAGGATCACAAAACCAAACCAAAAGTCATAAATCTGGGAGATTAACTAGTAAAGATCGGACAGGGGATGTGGGTAGAACCGAGAGGGATAGGAAGAAAATAAGAGGGGGCAGAGGAGGGCAGATGGTCAGAATGCATTAGGTACCCATATACATGTAAGATTGTGTCAAAGAAAATCAATAAAAGAAAAGGAAATTCATTACTGAGGAGATAAACTAAAGAGGACTTTCCTCTGTGCTCCGAGAAGAAACAAAAAGACATCAGAGCTATGACACGGCACAGCTAAAAATATAACTCAAACCTTCCATTCCTGTCCCAAGCCACCTGCTGTCCCTATGGTCCCTGTGGAGGACCCCAGCCTCCGTGTGTCATCATCACCTTGTCCGCCGAGGAACACTTCATGAACACAGCCTCAGGCCTTGTCCCAGCAACCATTTTATTTGTACAGGAAGGCATCAACCATGATTTCTGCTTTCCTCCAAAGGGAATAACTTTCTAGCTAACTTTTCTTTCTTGTTCTCTTTAGAGACAACCCCACTACCCAGTTTAACCTCAAAACTCACATGAATTCTCAAGATCTGAAGACAGCTATAGAGAAAATTACCCAGAGAGGAGGCCTTTCTAATGTAGGTATGTGACCCAGATTCGGGTAATTCTACCTTGTTACCATGGTGCGCCTTCTATGTGGTTGTCTTATAATATTCTATATTGGAGGAGGAGGGAAAAAATAATCCATCAAGAAATGACACGCAGCCTCTGTATCTTTCCGAAAGTGTCTCCATGTATTCGGGTGCAGGGATGTTCAGACACCAGTGCCTCAGAGGCCCTTGCTTCTTGCTTGCAGCCACATTCCTCGGGACTAACAGGACAGCTGTAATGACCATGCCATAGCTGACCTATAAATACCAACCAGTTAGCACGAGGTCTGTCACTATCCCACTAAGGAGGTCCCTTCAGGAGCCTTGTTCCCATCAAAGTTGTTGTAACGGTGACTATGCCAAGAGACGCAAGTCCTGTGTCTGAAGATGAGTTCTCTGTGGCATCTGAACCTTCAGATGGGCGAGTGGCCCTAGAAGTCCAAGCCTAGCTCTCCATGGGGCAGCTCCAGAAGTCCCACTGTACCTGTTCACTCAGAAGAGACTAGAAGGGGAGGGGGGTTACACCAACCATCTTCAAAGGCTGCGGGGAAGGCCGGTTCTACTTTAGGGACACTTCCAAGCATTTAAGGCCAAGGGAAGTCAGATGCCAGTTACGGTGGCATAACTGTATGGAGCATGGAGAAAAACAGCAAGCAGAACTAATATCCACAGAGCATCCTTGATGTGGGAATGATTTCTTTCTAATCTGTTGCTTTCATTGGTTAATTAATAAAGAAACTGCCTAGGCCCATTTGATAGGCCAACCCTTAGGCGGGTGGAGTAGACAGAACAGAATGCTGGGAGAAAGAAGCCAAGTCAGGCAGTCACCATGATTCTCCCACCGGACACAGATGCAGGTTAAGATCTCCCTGGTAAGCCACCTCGTGGGGCTACACAGAATATCAGAAATGGGTTAGATCAATACGTAAGAGGTAGCCAATAAGACGTTAAAACTAATGGGCCAGGCAGTGTTTAAAAGAATACCGTTTCCGTGTAATTATTTCGGGTAAAGCCATGCGGGCAGCCGGGTGCCAGGAACACAGCCCTGCCGCTCCTATTACTACACATCCTTGGAATTATAAAAAGTCTGAATAATGAGTTCCCTCCATCTCATATCTCTCTAGTGACCAGAACATTAATATCTGGTAAGTGCAGAACCCTTCACAGCAGTGCAATGCAAATAACCACTAGCCGAGTCACTGAATCCTTGTCTGCAAAGCCACGCTATCTGCATCGTAAGCATGACAGAGGAGACTGCATATTGTGTTCAATTTATTGTTTATACAAGCAAAATTCCAATGAGAAAACCTAGCAAGGCTCTCAATTCCTGATGATGTCACAGAGGTGTCCTAACCCAGTGGTAGACATTTGCAGAGAACGATATGTTCTTAGTCTGCTTCTGCATCATCCGGGAATTCAGGGATGACTGAGGCCCGTGGGGGTTGGTTCATAGAGGAGCATAGGAAGGGCTGAAGAGGCACAGTGTGGTTCAGGTGTTGAGAATGATTTCTCAAGGTGCTGTGCAGAGCAAGCGACAGTAAGGGAGCTACTACTTCTTCCAGTGTCAGGAAAGCTGTTCTCAAATCCTGACAACAAGGACTTTTCATGAACCTGCTGCAACCAGAGTGCAGCCATGACGAGGGAGCTGTATGCACAGCTCACAGCACCAGTGCCATGCCCTACCCTCCCCATTCACACACACACACACACACAAACAAGTTCCACCCTCACTCCTCAACACCATCAAAGCTGCCAAACAAACACAGCACCAAGAAGCCAAATATACCACAATTCCACAAAGTCACAGCCCCTGCCTCCCTTTCATTTCCTAAACCTCCTTCAAGGAAATCAACTTAGTGAACTAAGATGAAACCAGAAGTACAGGCCCAAGGGACTATGGGTACTGTAGTTTTCAGATTTCAGCCTCTCATTTCCAGGTGGAGAGAATGGGTGTTGAGCACTGGCCCACTTAGGCCACCATATTTAAGACTGGATTGAATCAGAGATCTTATGGCATCTTACAACTCATGCACTTGGCTAAGGGTGCTTACTATTATGCTGGAAGGGACTGCTGGGCACTTTAAGCCTCGAATTCTCAAAAGCCATGTTTTTCCTTTACGACGGGGTCTCTGCAGCCAGTTCACAAAGGGTAGTCTAAGGCATTTCTCCAGCAGTGTTGGATGCAACCACCTGTTGCTTTCAATTGACAGGTAAGACTTTAAGCTAGGGGAGCCAGGATGCTGAGCAAACCCAGGAGAGCACTGAGTACAACTGTGTTGACTCTAGAGTCTAAACAAGGCAACTGTTACTGAAATGAGAACCTGTTTGGGAATCTCCTAGCAACTGTGGCCTTTTATATATCATATACACAAGGACTCCCTTTGGGGAACACACACAGAAGATCCATAGGATCTAAGTTGAGAGCTATGCTATATGCTATGTGCAGCTAGGCTAACTCAAAATCAGCCAGCCGTCTCAATATACACAGAAGGGCCTTTGGCTTTCCATGATAAAACTAGGAAAATTCTGGAAAGCAGGGAAAGTGGGCTGGATTAGTTGAAAAGTCCCGAGGCTCTGGCCCAGTGTGAAATATGCATGTGAGAAAAGCGTGCCACAGACTCCATCATTCCTCACGATTGTGGGGCTCAGCTGAAGCAGATGTTGATCTGGAAATCTAGGCCCCAGGACATCACTAACCATGGAAGACAACGGGCCACACAACAGCTGGAGCACTGGGCCCACTCAGGCTGCAAGAGGCCAGGATGAGGCTAATGTCACTCCAAGTTGACCCCTCTCATCCGGTGTTCTCAGACACAACAGGGACTGTTAGGGGCCTGTAAGAGTCTAATAATGTTATTCCACCAAGGCAGAAAAGGGGCTCTTTGACCTCATGGAAGTCTGCCTCCTCTGCTTGTTAGACCCGAAAACTTTCTCTTTTCCAACGGGAGACAGAAGTTCTGGGTTTTAAAGTGAAGCTAAGGAGAAACTATACAACATTGGAAAGGAGCTGCTGCTGCTGCACAGGACACCTAAAAATAAACTGATTTTTTTAATGTATAAAAAGAAGAAACAGCCAGATGGTGGTGGCATATGTCTTTAATTCCAGAACTCGAGAGGCAGGACAAGAGGATCTCTGTGAGTTCGAGGCCAGCCTGGTTTACAGAGAGAGTTCCAGGACAGATAGGGCTACTCAGAGAAACCCTGTCTTAGATAGATGATAGATAGATAGATAGATAGATAGATAGATAGATAGATAGATAGATAGATAGATAGATAATAGATAGATAGATAGATGATAGATAGATAGATAGATAGATAGATAGATAGATAGATAGATGATAGATGATAGATAGATAGATAGATAGATAGATGATAGATAGATGATAGATAGATAGATAGATAGATAGATAGATAGATAGATAGATAGATAGATAGATAGATGATAGATGGATGATAGATAGATGATAGATAGATAGATAGATAGATAGATAGATAGATAGATAGATAGATAGATAGATAGATAGATAGATAGATAGATAGATATAGTAGATAGACAGACAGATAGATGGAAGAACAAACAAACAACTGAAGTGGGAGTGAGCTTGTCTCCTAGCCCTCTTTGTGCTGCTGTGATCCATTCCTATTTTTGCAGTTACCACAATCACTCCAAGCACAAATTTTCCTTTTCTTCCAGGTCGTGCCATCTCCTTTGTAACTAAGAACTTCTTTTCCAAAGCAAATGGGAACAGAGGCAGCGCTCCCAATGTGGCTGTGGTCATGGTGGACGGCTGGCCCACAGACAAAGTGGAAGAGGTGTCGCGTGTCGCGAGAGAGTCCGGGATCAATGTCTTCTTCATCACTGTCGAGGGGGCTGCGGAAAGGGAGAAGCACTATGTGACGGAGCCCAACTTTGCCAGCAAGGTACGTAACTGCCCGGGGGCCCACCCAAGGGCAGGAGCCTCTGCACTCTGAAAAGCTCTGATGACCTCAGAACTGTTTGCTAGAGCCTTCAAATGGGCATGAAACCCATGAGTAAGGAATGGGACGTCCCACGGAGGAACTGGAATTGTCTTTTCAAAGCCAACACTTACTCTCACTGCGTACTCAGAAGCTTGCGAGCAGAGGGAAAGAACAGCGTCCTCAGTGTCTCACTTAAAATGTCCCCTTGCTCCTCTCATGGCGCCGGGGAGCTTGGTAGACTTCAAATACCCACGAACTCGCACGCATGCACGCACGCAGGCATGCAAAGCGCGAGCTTCATAGTACAACTGAATCCATCTGATAAAGAAAACAAAGGATGTCTACACTTCCCAGATCAGAATGATCATGTTCCTGTGATTCTCTTGGGTGGCCCCACGCTTGCCCCAGGGCCTTGGCATATCAGAATTACACCTTGATACCCACACCACATCTCTCACCCTCTGCTATTTCCAGCCCGAAACCAGCTCCCAAGCCTCAGATAATGCTGCATCACTGGTTCATTCCCCTTTTGAGTTTCCCCAGTTTACTCCGAAACATCTTGCCTGTCTGGGGTCCATGCTCCAAGTCCTTCGCCATTATCCATTGCTGCTGGGGTGCCTTGGAATGACGCCCTAACCTCCCTTCCTGGCCATGCCTGCTATGACCTCCACATACACACACTGTGTCCCCGCCAAAACCTTTCTCCTCCAGAGCCAGCACCACCACTGTCTCCTGCCATGATTTCCCACCGGCTGTCTCGTGGGATTCCTCCTCTCCACACACGAGCCAGCCCTCAGCTCCGTCCCAGCATTCATGTGCCTAGGCTGTGGAAAGTTTCATGAACCTCTTTTCGGTTTTTATACATCAATAAGAAAATATTTTCTAGGAAAAAGTTTAGTTATTTCTTGCTTAAAATAATTTTGTCGTTAATACCAGTTCATTTGTAGTCATGATGTCGGACCCTGCCAGATCCCCAGAAGTCTGTAGGCTCGACGATTGATGACCATTCTCAGGACACAAGCCTCCTCACTTCTAAGAACATACTAACCAACTCGCTCAGGCTTTATTTGACATTCCCTTCCATTTTTTTTTTCTTTTTCTGGAACAAGCTTGGGCACAGACAAATAAACACTCATCTGCCTGGAGGCAGGGTTGTGTGGCAGGCAGAGCTTGGAGTTTAATGACAGATAAAACTGATACTCCCATCTCAGGGACTCAAGGATGTCCCTGCACAGCTGGCCTTTTGTTTCATGATGAGGGGGTCCCACATAGTCCCACAATGTAGGAGTGTCGTGTGACTCCAACCCATGTGGCCACTTAGCAACTGTGAATCTCCTCCCTCGGGGTGCAGGGCTGCCCTGGGAACATCTCTGTTCGTGTGTCAGAACAAAAGCTTTCTTTAGTCCTCCCCTGTGATGGTTGGTACCCATAAACACCCCACTTCTGGCTGGTTTCCAGTACCAATGATTTGAGGAGCCAGCAAAGGCATAAATATGAAGCTAAAGTCAACAATGCACATCTCCCTATGAGTTTGCTCATCCCACCCTTTTCCACTAAGGTAGGGACCCAGCAAAGGGGACTGGAGTGAGCCCAGAGGTTACTGGAGGGGTCTTGACCTCAGTAGTACCCAGACAGAAAACTGGAATAAAGTGTACTCTAAAGTCGAACACAGGAAGTGTGACTGTAAAACCTGCCTGGTGGTGAAGAGTAATGGTGGCAGGCTGAAGGACTTGACCCCTGACCTGGACCACATCTTTCCTTTCTGCCTTCCAGGCCGTGTGCAGGACGAATGGCTTCTACTCCTTCAAAGTGCAGAGCTGGCTCAGCCTTCACAAGACCGTGCAGCCCCTGGTGAAGCGGATCTGTGACACAGACCGCCTGGCCTGCAGCAAGACCTGTTTAAACTCTGCCGACATCGGCTTTGTTATTGATGGCTCGAGCAGTGTGGGGACAAGCAACTTCCACACTGTTCTGCAGTTCGTGGCCAACCTCAGCAAGGAGTTTGAGATTTCAGACACCGACACGCGCATTGGGGCCGTGCAGTACACCTACGAGCAGAGGCTGGAATTTGGGTTCGACAAATATAACAGCAAAAACGACATCCTTAGTGCCATCAAGAGGGTGGGGTACTGGAGCGGGGGCACCAGCACAGGGGCTGCTATCCAGTATGCCCTCGAACAACTCTTCAAGAAGTCCAAACCCAACAAGAGGAAGATAATGATCCTTATCACTGACGGCAGGTCCTACGATGATGTGCGGATCCCGGCCATGGCTGCCTACCAGAAGGGTGAGCACTCCTGATATAAGCGTGGGCACAGCGGCGTTTCTGGAGGGGTAGAGGACCAGGGTCCTTGATACACAGGGAGGAACTGTCTTTGTATGCATTGGCTCTGTCTATGGTTTAAGGAAATGTGAACAGGGAGCTGGAGAGGCGGCCCAGTGGTTAGCTTTTGCTGCTCTTGCAGAGAACCCGGTCTCAGTTCCCAGCACCACATGGTGGCCCACACCCACATTGATCTCTATGGTCACTTCACATGCAGATGTACACAAACATACATTTATTTATTTATTTGTTTGTTTATTTATTTATTTATTTATCTTAATGTTCATGATCAAGGAGAGAGTGTTAGGGAGAGAACAGTGTAGGCATCTCTGAGAAGGGTTCACAGACTCAAATGGAGTCAGCCTATTGGTTCAAGTATCCTTGAAAACCCAAAGCCTGCAGGCAATGAAATAGTAACCCTTTCTTTTATACCCTGTGGTCTAAAACTCCTTCCACATGGGCATAAAGTAGCAGGGGGGAGGGGCGGGATTTGATTCTGTTCTCTGAAAGATTACAAACCTCTAACTTTATTAACTCCAAATCATGTTTGTACATCTTACAGAATAATGATGCTTTTAAAGAAATGTAATATTGCAGGTGGCTATTCATTTTTGCTTTGATTTTTTTCTGGGGGATATATATATATATATTTATATTTATATTTATATTTATATTTATATATATAAATTCAGGCTGGCCTCAAACACAAAATCCTCCTTTCTCAGCCTCCCAAATGCTAGGATTATTAGGACATGCTGCCATACCTAGATGCAAAGTACTATTTTGGCAATGACAGTTAACCAGATCTTGGTCCTTTGGGGGAAATCTTGATTCAAAATATTTTAAAAGGTTTCCATGCCAAATTTCCTGAGGCTTAGTGGGTAAAACCACTTACTGTGCAAGCCTGAGCATAAATTCGATCCCCCAAACCTACATAAAGGTGGAAGGAGAGAACTGACTCCTTTGCCCACATGCTCAGGGTGTGGCACATACATGAGCTGGGTCACATGCATCCCCAGGCATACCCACACTAATAAAAAAAACAAATAAATAATTTAAAGCCTTAAGAAGCCAAAAAAGGTTTTAAAAACATGGAAGATGAACAAAATTTTTTATAAAATTTACAAGAATCAATTGCATGGAAACATCTCCTGTACAGTCAGTCCGTGGATATAAAGTTCTCGTTCTGAGAAACGCTGTGAAATCAGAGCAGGCTTGAAGGAAGCCTCAAGTAATGGAGGTAAGCCAAGAGCCAGACATGGTGGCTCACGCATCCCAGAATTCCAGAGGCAGAAGCAAACAGATCTCTGTGAGTCAAGGCTAGCCTAGCCTGCATTGCAAGTTATGGGCCAGTCAAGGCTACATAGTGAAACCTTGTCTCAAAACACTGACAGACAAAACAAAGGAAACTGAGTGGTTAGCAATTGCTAGAGACCTAAGCAAGGGCACAGAACTCCATACCACGGTTGGCTTTGTTGTTCTGTGCCTATGTGTAATTGAGTTGCCTTCTAGAATATTCTATGTACTTTTATAGATTTATTTATGTATTATTTTATATGAATGGATGTTTTTGTCTGCATGTGTGTCTGTACATCATGTGCATGCAGTGCCCTTGGACACCAGAAGATGGCGCTATATACTCCAGAACTGGAGTTGCAGACCTCTGTTAAGGGCTTTAATGACATGGGGTTTCCTGTCTTAGTGCCCAACTCTGAGATTCAATATGAAAATGCAATAAGGACTATGTCCCCTGGAGTACCAAATCCAGCCAGAGTGACCATCTTCCCGTATTGCTGGTGGAAATTTACCCCAAAACAGTGGTCCTGGGGTCTAGAAAGCCCAGCTTCTATTGCTATTGTGTAGTTTTTTATTGAATCACAATTAATAAAAACTCAGAGAAAGTGGGGCTCAGCCTGAATGTCAAAAAAGCAAAATAGCCAGCCACTGGCTTTTACCTCAACCTCAGTCTGAAAATGGTGATCCTGCCTCCTGGAATCTCAGAATGAGACTGAGGTTGAGAGCTGTCTCCTACCGTTTTATATTCCTCTCTAATTCTGGGATTAAAGGCATGCACCACTGGGATTAAAGACGTGCACCACCCAGTTTCTGTGGCAACTCGTGTGGCTGCTGGGATTAAAAGTGTGGGTACTGCTTCCTGGTCTATAAGGCTGGCCAGTGGGGCTGTTTATTCTCTGATCTTCACGAAAACTTTATTTATTAAAATACATCTGAAATGCCACTATAGTTTTGACTGCATAAAGTCTTTCTGTCTTTAATCAAAGGCCAACAAACAGCAAAGCTGTTCTTGCTGCTCTTTGACAATATTGTAAAACCCACAGCTGGCTCCTTGCATCTGAGACAATAGAGAGAAGAAAAATGGGAACCAGCGCAAACCTGGAGTGAAGCAGTCATTTCTCTTTGCTCCATTCTGTAGCTGAGATGCCCAGTATCAAGTCATCAGGAAGAGCATGCTCTCTGAGACCCTGGGTAGCATCGTCCTTACCTCTTCCTGTCTTTTGGGTTCCTCAGTCTGACCTCCATCTATTGACACTCAATGTCTGTGTCGGGCTCCATCTCTCCTTCCTTTTATAAGGACCTAGTGGTATTGAATTAGGAGCACATTCTCTTCCAGCATGACCTCATTGCCACTTACTTCCTCATTATGTCTGCAAAAGATCCTATGCTCAAATAGGGTCAAAAGACTATAAGCTCTAAAGACAACAGCTATGACTTTTGTTGCTTTGTATAGAGTGATGTTCAAATTGCTTGTTGAATGAAAAGTCACACTTAGCTTATTTCTAGAAATCAGAGCTTCACTGGCATTCTCTCGTTTGTTTTCTTTGGCATATTTCTGATTTGGGAAATCCAGAGGGAAAATATTCATTGCTGTCCCTTTGCTCAGGACATTGTTTCATCCCGTCTTTGTGTCCGCAGGGGTGATCACATATGCAGTAGGCATTGCATGGGCTGCTCAGGACGAGCTGGAGGTGATTGCCACTCACCCTGCCAGGGACCACTCCTTCTTTGTGGATGAGTTTGACAATCTCTACAAATTAATCCCCAGGATCGTCAAGAATATTTGTACAGAGTTCAACTCACAGCCTCGGAACTGAGTTCAGGGCAGACAGTTGGCCGTCTTACTGAATCTTGGGACTATCCGCCAGCATTGCCCCTCTTGCTGGGGCATAAGAAGGGGGCAGAGCTTGGGTAGGGCTGGGAGAAATACATGCATTGTTACTATTTTTTGCCATTTGGTGGATTAAATGCTTCAAAACCTGCCTGTTAAAAAGCTGGCCATTGAGTTCAAGGTTGGGTTCAAATGCTGCACTGTTTGGCGTGTGCTGAAGAGTTCACAATTTGACAGCCGTTTATATCCAGAAGACAGCTGTCATGACAGGTTTGAATTGAGCTTTTCTGAGACATTTGTTTTTATTTCTCATTAGAACCATGTAATCTTCCATACGTTTCTTTTTTCTTTTTGTCTTGAGGTGGTAGGAGTGGTTTAAATAAATGTTTAAAAAATTACATGGACATTTTCTGATAGTGTGATGAGAAATCTCTAGGTGTGGGGGGCATCCTCTGCTATTTCTTTTTGAAAAGAAAGAAAGAAAGAAAGAAAGAAAGAAAGAAAGAAAGAAGAAAGAAAGAAAGAAAGAAAGAAAGAAAGAAAGAAAGAAAGAAAGAAAGAGGTACTAGAGCTGGGTATGCACTAAAACAAAGAGGGAGGAGCTTTACTGAGCTTCTTCTCCTCCACCAAGGACTGGTCTATCGGCTTGTGAAATACACATACAATTCATGCAAAGGAATGTTCAGTGATGAACAGGGAAGCACATGTGTGCTGTCGGATAATGCTCTTGTACACTGTAAAGATTTATCACTCGTATTGGTTTAATAAAATGTTGATTGGCCTGTAGCCAGGCAGGAAGTATTTGTGGGGTGACCAGATTAGGAGAATTCTGGAAAATGGAAAGGCAGAGATATCACAAGCAAGACGCAGAGGAAGTAAGATAAAAATGCCTTACTGAGAAAAGGTACCGAACCATGTAACTAAACATAGATAAGAATTATGGGTTAATTTAAGCTGTAAGAGCTAGTTAGTAATAAGTCTGAGCAATAGGCCAAACAGTTTATAATTACTATAAGCCTCTGTGTGTTTATTTGGGACTGAACGACTACAGGACCAGGTAGGACAGAAACTTCCGTCAACACATGTCTATAATCCTAGCTACTCAAGAGGCTGGGGCAGAAGGATCACAAGTTCAAGATCTGATTAGTCAACTTAATGATATCCTGTCTCAAAATATATAAACATATAAACAAAAAGGATCAGGGTAGAGTACTTGACCAGCATGCACAGAGTGCTTGATTCTAACCCCAGCACTTAAAAAAATATTAAGAAGTTTCCTAAATAAAGATGACTACTTACTAACGCTTTATTTTATGAAAATATGTGGTGGCATGGAGAGATGGTTCAGCCATTATGGGCACTGACTGATTTTTCAGAGGACCAGAGTTCATTCCCAAGACCTATAAGGCAGCTCACAACCATCTGTAACTCCACTTCAAGGGGATCCATTGCCCTCTGTCACCTCATGGGTACCAGGCATGCATGTAGTGAACAGCTATACATGCATGCAAAACACGTGTACACATAAAATATAAATAAATAAATCTTTTTTAAAAGATGTGTTGAATGCTGTTCTGGCTGGAAGCAAAAATAAGAAATCTTGCAAATAAATAAAAACATATCAGACTTTTGGTCTGGTAAATTTTGGTCTGGAATGTTTTTATTTTAAAAAATTGAGGCTATTTTCCTGTGAGAAGAATTTATACTAAGCTTACAAGATGTCTTAATACCCACAAACAATACAGTACTAATTAAAAACATTATAGCCTGGGTTGGGAGCGGCTCAGTGGATAGGGTACTTACTGTACAAGCATAAGGATCTGAGTTCGGTTTCCCAGCAACCACTTAAGAGATGGATGGATGGCAACACATCTCTACTCTTAGCAATGGAAACAGTCAGATCCTAGGGGCTCACTAGTCTGCCAATCTAGCCAAAACAGGTCCAGATTCAAAGAGAGACCATCTCAATAAAATATGTTGGCAAGGAAACTGAGGAAGAGATCATAATGTCAATCTCTGCTTTTATGTGTGTCTACATGACCAAAGACATGGTCAACAAATGTACCTCTCTCTCTCTCTCTCTCTCTCTCTCTCTCTCTCTCTCTCTCTCTCTCTCACACACACACACACACACACACACACACACACACACACACACTTTCTGGTTTACAGTAAAGATTAAAGGAGACGGCAATTTCAAATTTCTTAATCATAAAATTTGATTTGCAATCAAATTGCAAACATTCTTGCTACTAAATTTGAAAACATGATAGCAATGTTTACAGAGGATGTCCTCCATGAAGTTGCAGCTACTCTCTGTGAGCGACAGACTCAGGTAAGAAACTAATTAGACTAAAAAGAAGGACCGGGGAGCAACCACTCTGCTGTTTTTGACTTTGAAGATCATATACACAAAGGCTTGCTTTCCATGTTGCTTGGGTGTTTGTAAATATGTTATTTTAATTTTTCAAAATCATACTTTGGAAGATGTTCTTGAAATGTAATTACAGTTGTCCTTGAGAATCCAAGGGGGGTTGGTTCCAGCCACACACACACTCATGAATCCCAAATCCTCAGATGCTAAGTCCTTTATATGAAACCATATAGTATTTGCATATGATTTCTGTACACTCTCCCTCCTACATATTTACATTGGATCTAGATTACTTATAATACCTAATAAGATGTAAATATATATTTCCCTGGGCTGGGAAGATAGCTTAGTGGGTAAATAGTTGCCACACAATCATGAAGACTAGTGTTCAGGTCCCCGGCACCAACATAAAGGCCTTGTGAGCGTGGTGACAGGTTTCTAACCCCAGGCAGACTGGCTACTCTAGCTGATTTAGTCAGCTCTGGGTTCAAACAGCAGACTCTATCTCAACAAATAAGGTGGAATTTAATCCAGGCAGACACACATTAGCCTCTGGCCTCTATGCACACATGTGTGCACATGTGCATGCATCCATACGTACATGTGAATACACATACATAAACACAAAGCATACATTTTAAAACTATATATTATTGTATTGTTTTGAAAAATAACAAGCCTTGCATTCAGTGCTGATAGTTTTTAAAATAAATTTATTTATTTAACATTTCAGCTGCAGTTTCCCCTCTCTCCTCTCCTCTCACCCCCTTCCCATCTCCACACCCCCTATGTTCCCACCCCCCCACACTCCCCTTCTGTGGTGGTTTGAAAGAACTTGGCCCCCAAAGGGAGTGGCACTATTAGGAGGTGTGGCCTTGTTGGAAGAAGTGTGTCACCGTAGGGGTGGGCTTTGAGGTTTCTTCTGCTCAAGCTTCCCTCAGTGTGACTGCCAGTTGACTTCCTGATGCCTGCAAGATGTAGGACTCTTAGCTCCTCCAGCACCACACCTGCCTGAATGCCGCCATGCCCCTTGCTATGATGATAATGGGCTGAACCTCTAAAACTGTAAGCGAGTCCTCTTAATTGTTTTCCTTATGAGAGTTGCCGAGGTCATGGTGTCTGTTCACAGCAATAGAAACCTGAACTAAGACACCCTCTTTTTATGTTTTAGAAAGCGCAATTCTCCCATGAGTATTAAAAGAAAGAATGGCACATCAAGCTGCAGTGAGGATAAGCTCCTCCCCACTTATTAATGCTGGCAGGCAATGCAGTATGAGGAGTAGGGTCCCGAAATACAGTACAAGAATGAGAGACAGCCTCCATTCCCACTGTTAGGAGTCCCACAAGAAGACCAAGCTACACAACTGTAACATATATGCAGAGGGCCTAGGTCAGTCCCATGCAAGCTCCCTGGTTGTTTGTTCAGTCTCTGTGAGCCTCTATTAGTCCAGGCTAGTTAAAATTCTGTGAGTTTTCTTGTGCTGTCCTTGACCCCTCTGGCTCCTACCATCCTTCCTCCCCCTCTTCTGCAGGATTCCCTGAATTCCACCTAATGTTTGGCGGTGGGTCTGCATCTGTTTCCATCAGTTGCCGGATGAAGCTTCTCTGATGACAATTGAGCTAGGCACCAATCTGGTCACAGGAGATGGCCAGTTCAGGCTACATATCCACAATTGCTAGGAGTCTTGGCTGGGGTCGTCCTTATAGATTCCTGGGAGATTCCCTTGTACCAGGTTTTTACCTGACCCGAAATGCCCCCCTTTCCAGTAGTCTCTTCCAGTACTCTCTCCCTCATCCCCAACCTGATTGCTCATATTCCCAGCCTGCTTTCTCCTTTTTTCTTTTTATTCAGTCTGGACCCCAATCCATGGGACGATGCCATCTGCATTCATGGTGAGCCATCCCTCCTACTCCAAGGTGTGTCTCCTAGGTGATTCCAAGTCCAGGCAAGATGA
The DNA here is from genome assembly GCF_950005125.1 of Chionomys nivalis. Taxonomy (NCBI): domain Eukaryota; kingdom Metazoa; phylum Chordata; class Mammalia; order Rodentia; family Cricetidae; genus Chionomys; species Chionomys nivalis. Next base: position 127,711,782 of record NC_080086.1, on the reverse strand, counting down.
CAGCAAAGTTGAACCATGACAGTCACCCGAGTAAAGGGTATTGTAACTGGGAAGGAAAGCGACACTTCTCCCAATGGGGCACTGACTGCAGGACGCCCACAGTGATGTGTGGGTGCTGGAGGGAGGAAAGCGCTTCAGGTGCGGGAGGTGCTATGAAGCCAGGATATCCTCAGACTTGTCTGGCGTGTGTTCAAATTAGCAGAAATAATGACAGGACTCAGAGGGAAAGAAAAATAGTGATGAAAGCTAAGTTGACTCGGAGACGGGCTGAAGTCAACGGTCACAGCACCAGACAACAGCCAAGAGAGCTACAGGAAGCTTGGAGGCAGGGGCGGGGACAAATGAAGTGAGGGGCCAGGTCCTCTGCAAGCTTACCCAGGACGAGGCTTATGGAGAGTGGGGTCGTGTATACACAGAGCGGCTTGCAGATCCAAACATGGGAGGCTTGGCTGCAACTTCACCATGGCCACTGAAGTCACACCCAGAGCGGCAGAAGCAGGATGGCAGTGGAACCCCTAGAAACAGTCATCCAGACACATTTAGACCCAAGCCAGAACATTGTGCAGACATGGAGACAGGCAGGTCAGGGGGGCTCATTCAGTCACGCTTTGGTGGGAGTTCGGAAACCTTCCTTCCCCTGCTCCGGGTCTGCACACTCCTGCACTCTGGACTGCATTTCACAGTGCTCTCTAGATACCTCAAGCTCTGCAGCCAGTCTCCTGAAGCAACTCTGCCTTTCATAATGTGCTTTCATAGAAAAAAACCTCTTCCCTGCCCTCTCCTCTCAGAAATGAGCACTGATGGACAGAAGAGAAGCGCTCACTGAACCTCTCTGGGTACCCATGCCGTCTCAACTCCACTCAACCTGATTTTCCCACTTCTGAGAATTTGATGGCTTGTGGCAGAAGTTTCTTTGCTAAGGCTGCAAGCTTTGCAGCAAGGATCTGAAAAAAAAATCTTTTGGCCACACTGGCAAGGTTCAGATATTTCTTGTTTCTCTTGGCTTTTTAAATAACCCTTTTTGAACAGGGCAAGCCCTTCATAAAGCAACTTCCCCAGCTGCTGTCTCAGGGGCCAGCATGAGTTTATAGAAAATACAATCCTCCTGTGTTCAAGGAATTTTTTCACCTTAAAAGAAGTTTCCAAATAATGTTATTTTTCCAGTCAAAGTCCCAAGAAGGCCTCCCCTTAGATTACAATATAAAAATGAATAAGTAGGAAATATTCTTGGAAGCATGAATTAAATTACTTTGGAAAAAGACATTTTTTCAGCCAGAGTCTTTGGGGAATTCATAGTCTGGTGGGAAGCAGAGACAAATGAATTAAAATCTATAATTACTATCATAGGGTTATGCACTGAATGCATGACTAGAGATTACAAACAATCTCGTGAGAAATGAAAGTGTAGTTATGGCTGACCGTGACAGTTGTAAACCAAGTATAATGCCGAGACTGCATGCATTAACTTGCCTCGACCGTTTGCTGGGGAAGTCTTCTTATTTGGATCTCACAGTTCATTCCTTTAAGGTGCTGGTTTTCAACCTTCTTAATGCTGCAACCCTTTAATACAATTCCTCATGTTGTGGTAGCCAACCATAAATTTGTATAATTGCTACTTCAGAACTATAATTTTGTTATTGTTACGATCATAGTGTAAAAATCCAGGATGCAGGACATCTGATATGGGACCCCTGTGAAAGGGTTGTTCAACAGCCCCCTCAAAGGGGTTAAAGTAGTGGTTGAGAGCCACTACTTTAAGCCATGGAGATGTCTAAGGCCATAGACTTGGGAAAGGCAGATTGGAAAATCAAGCCTAGGGGCGCTGTTATGGTTTGGGTATGAACAGTTCCCACCAAGGACTCCTGTGTGAAAGGCTCGGTCCCCAGCTCCTGGATCCAATCAAGGAAAAATGATTGGATCACAAGGTCTCTAAACTGATCAGTAGGTTACTCCACTGATGGATTTATAATTTAGTGTCACTGTTTGGTCCTAACTGGAGGAAGTAGATTGTGCAGTGTGACTTGAAGGCTGTCTTGTTCCCATTCCCTTTTCTGTCTCTTTGCTCCGTCACACTCTTGTGTCGTGATGCTCCGCCTCACCATAGACCAGAGACAAGAGAGAGGGCTGATAATGGGCTGAAACTTGGAAATTAGGAAACTAAGACCCTTAGCCCCTGTGCTTCTATTGACAGAGACATAAAGATGACCAACGTGACTGCATTGGACATTTTCCAGTAAGCTTGAAACCTCAAAATGTACATAGGATTCCATCAAGTATACTCTCAGGGGCTATTAAATGTACACCGTGAAGAGTCTGTGAAATGTCTATGAAATGTGAAACGCCACTTTCTCCATCACTCTCCCTGATTCTGTGAACAGCCAGTCTGCTCACGTCAGGTGAATGGTACCAATCTATTACCCACAGCCCCATGGCATCCCCATGCACACAGGGTTCATAAACTCTTACATACATGCCCTTCAAGGGTCAGACCAAATGCCAGCTCCCCTTCAGAGCCTCCTCTGGCTTGCTCAGAGGGACTACGGCTCTCTCTCCTGATCCACCCTCTCCTAACCCACAGGTGTCCGTGATCCCCTCCCATTGGACACAACCCACACACATTTCCATAGACACAGAATCCAGGAAATGAAATCTTTGCATCTGATGATGGTACCCAACACAAGAGGCAGATGCTTCTTCTAGGAACAGGATGGCTACGAGAGAGTCTCTAATTCTACCCCAGTTTCTTTTTTCCATTGTCTTCATGTGCAACTCAGGTCCCTTACCACATGGTACAATTACTGCGTTTCTAGGACCAAAGTCCCCTATGAGATGACTCTATCACAGGGCTACCCTGGTTCTTCTTTTTGTTTTCATTACCCTAAAGCTGAACATCCTTTATTGTGTTTAGTTTTTGCTTGTTTGACTGGCTTTTGAGACAGGGTTTCACTGTGTAACAGCTCTGACTATGCTGGAATTTGCTCTGTAGACCAGGCTGGCCTCGAACTCACAGAGACCCACCTGCCTCTGCCTCGCAAGTGCTGGGATTAAAGGCGTGTGCCACCACTGCCCAACTTGTGTTTAGTTTTATAACTTTCATTTAATAGACATTACTAAGTATCCATTATAAGCCAGGCAACAGGACCAGTATTAGGCTAAAAAGATGAATGAGACCTGGTGTTTGTCTTGGAAGCTTATGAGTTCATGTGAGAGACACTCAACACACAGATCGCATCTTGCTAACGTGACAGCAGGCTGGTGAACATGGAGAAATTTTGCCAGCTGGGTTTTACGGAAAGAACCCATTGCATTTGGCTGAATAAAAATGGAAGGAAATGACAGGACAAAGAGAAGACCATGTGAACGGTGTGACACGGTGTGAACCGTAGGCAAGGGTGTGAAGAGACTGGAGAGAGAAGAGCCAGTGCAAGGCTGTGGGGGCTGAGGCTCTCCGTTGCACAGACAAAGCCCGTGCAAGACTGTGGGGGCTGAGTCTCCATTGCACAGACAGAACCCGTGCAAGGCTGTGGGGGCCAAGTCTCCATTGCACAAACAGAGCCTGTGCAAGGCTGTGGGGGCTGAGTCTCCATTGCACAGACAGAGCCTGCACAAGGCTGTGAGGGCTGAATCTTTTTCCATTGCACAAAACAGAAGCTCAGTTCAGTCTAAAACTGGAGTAACTCACCGTATCAAAAGCCAAACACAGCAAAGTCTCATAAATAGGATGAGGGATGGGAGAAAAACAGGAAACCAGGTCACCTTCCTGTCACACCTTTCTCCGCAATGGTTCTCATCTGGACACTGACACACAGCTCTGCTGAGAACCAACAGAGGACACGTCCCTCCACTTAGGGACCAACTTCAAGACCCAGGGCCCCCGTGCTAGCTGGTGCTCATTTTACATAATCACTATTTTGTATTTATTTACTTAAGACAGGGCCTCCCAGTGCAGGTCTGGTTGACCTAGAACAACCATGTAGACCACGCTGGCCTTGAACTCACAGAGATTTGCCTGCCTCTGTCTCCTGAGTGCTGGGATTAAAGGCACGCATGACAACCATATCCAGTTACTAATTTAACAAAATTTAATAAGCCTGATTTGTTTCATTTTGAGGTGGTCCTATGACGTAGCCCAGGTTGGTCTCAAATACCTGATCCTCCCGCTTTAACCTTCCACGTGCCTAGCCTCCAGCTCGCACCAAGGGGCCTGCTTCTTTAGAAGTTCTGTGAGGCAGCAAGCTGAATCACAGTGGGTGTGTCCAGAAAGCCCTGAACTGGGACATCTGAGAGCTGCCTTGTGAGTTAACCAAGGAAAAAGCCAATGCTTGTCGCTTCCCTTAGCCCCTAGGACGGCAAACTCCTGCTGGCTGCATACTATTATCCAGGGAAAAGCTCTTCATACGGCCAGGGGGACGGACGTCACAGTTTAGGACCCACTTCTATTTCTCTAGGCCGGTCCCACTAAGGAAAACTACTCAAATGACCATTGGCATGGAAAACAAATACGGTCGAAAGATCACGCTTTCGAGATAGAATTTCCTTTCTCCCTTCTTCATTCCCTCCTCCTCCCTCTTTCTTGTCTTTTAATTGAAAAAATACTGAGCTGAGCTTTCTCTCTGCCCTGTACTTACACAGACGGCGCCTGTAAGCAGGAGCTGCCCACGCAAGCAAATACTGTCCTTGGCTGCCAGCCAAGACGTTGCTACCAAATCCACCCCATGAATAGCTCCTTTCTGGGACTCCCCCAGCCTCACACTTGCTTGAGGTGAGCACAGTGTATTCAGGTTAATGGCAAAGAGGAATCTGGGTTCCCTACAAAGACTTTTTACATAACCGCCCTGGGCACAGATACTTATGGGGGCCAGAAGCCATAGGAACCACACAGACTGTAATGAGACCCAAGATCAATTTAATTGTCATTGCTCTGACATCCTCAGGCATCTGTAAAGCTGTGTCCTGACATCACACTATTGATTTTTACCCATGGCCTTGATACTCCACAAGGAACCCGTAGAGCTGAGGAAAGGGAGTTGCTTTCCCAACTCAATAGGCCTGTGCCACATTTTTTTTTTATTTATTAAGTATACAACGTTCTGCCTCCATGTATAACCACATACCAGAAGAGGGCGCCAGATCTCATTACAGAGAGCCACCATGTGGTTGCTGGGAATTGAACTCAGGACCTCTGGAAGAGCAGCCAGTGCTCTTAACCACTGAGCCTTCTCTCCAGCCCGCCTGTGCCACATTTTTAAAGCAGAGATGGGACATTTAGTAGAAAGGTTTCAAATCACTGTGGGAATGGCAAGTTAAGAAATGCCTTTCTAAGATATGCAAGGTGATTTGTTTCCTCCAACAAACAAACAAACAAACCCCACTGTTGACCTGTGGGACAACTTCAACATGGAAATCTCAGGAGTAGCTTCTCAGCCCTGTGACCCAAGGGAACATCCACAGTCTTGCTTTTGGAGTGGGTGCTCTCCTACAGTGGAAAAGCCACCTGTCCTAGAGACCTCAAGTCCTCAGCAGTCAGCAAGGAACACCACCAGCAAAACACTGGTGGCACATGGCAGTTTCCGGGGGAGTTGCCCATGTGGGCAGCAGCCAAGGTTGCCCTGGCAGGGTCAGCTGGGGTGTTCATGAGCAGATCTGGGACACACCCAAGTCCCGCAGCGTGCCAGTGGTTACTTTGTATCTGCCTTCACACCCACACCTGCAGGCTGGAGAGACCTCGGGCCATTTTGGTGACAATGATATCCAACCACTGGAGTAACTTGCAAAGTTCACCTGTGGGCTCAACAAGTGGCTTTATCCTCGTCGTGCCATGGGACCCACGCCACATTGGAGCTACTGAATGACGGGTTTTCCAAAGCCATCTTGCTTCCATGAGTCTTCTAGAAGAGAAGTTGCATGTCTATCAGCCGTAGCTGGAGTCTACCATGGGCCAAAATCTTTTCATAGCTCATTATATCTTCAGTGAGTATTCCTTTCTTTCCAAGACACAGGGTGAGGAGTTGCCTGTGTTCATACAAGTATGAAGGAAAACTCTGCTACAAACCCACATTTCCCGAGTGCCCACCCTGCCAATGCAACCATTTCCTTTTTCTTCCTGCCAAACTTGCGCTCAGCCCCTTTCCTTTCCCACATCCCTTCAGCTCCCCACCACATCTCTGTGTGTCCCTTCAGACAAGCTTGGTCCATTTGCTGATGGGTTCTTTTAGAAAGTTGTTCATAAAATCATTGCCAGTGACCATGCACTCTGAGGAGCTGAGGTGCGGGGGTCAGGAAAGGCAGGAATCTTCATGTAGAAGGGCCTTTAAGGAAGACATATTTTATTAATGAATAATTGTCTTTGAATCTCAAGGAACTCTGAACATTTGCAAAAACAAAGTATATTAAAAGCAGGTTGTTCTGAGGAATTTTTTCTTGACATAACTCTTAACAGTGTCTTAGGCAAATTTCCTTGGGTGTAAGACAGCCAGGACTCTGAGGGACCTTTCCCTCCATAGAGGATGAGGGCAAATGGTTCTGCCTCAGAAGCCCGAAGGCTTTGCACCTCCACATAGGCCACAGGGGCAGCTGTGGTCTGACCCTAGCCTCGTGGGACCAGCAGAGATGATCTGAGGATCACAGCAGGGGAGGAGCTGGGAGGAGGGGTCCCACAATCCTTTCTCATCAGGCATCTTATTGGCAGTCTCCCTGGTTTCGGTGATAGTGGGGTCTTCCCATCGGCCCTTGTCAACAAATGGCCACAGGTTTTCAGATGGATGTTCTGCCTTCTCCGACTGGTGCCCCAGCACGCCTATGCCTGTCGCCTGACTCCTTTGGTGTAAGCATTGTTCCATGGAGCTGGCATTATGCTTACTATGAAAGAAAGAACCCATTTGAGATTCCTCGAGTGCCCTCTGTCTTACCCTGCCTAGCCTGCAGCAGCGTGGCAAGCCCACCCAGTGACAGGAGTCGCTGGCAGCCAAAGCGTAGCCACTCAGCAGCCACTGCTGCTCCAGCAGCCCTAGGGAGTGCTGGAGGCCACATGGGGTAGTCTCTGGGGGTTTCTGAGGGTATCCAAATCCACTGTGTTCACCCATTCCAACAGCAAGTGACCTGCCAGCGACTGTCAATGAGTCTCTCTCCTTGGACCTGTGACTTGACAATCACACTGACTTTCTCACACTAGGGGGACCCCCACCCCTGGTCTAGGACTAAATTTACCTTAGGAGACCAAAGTGGTAGAGACTGTGAAGGACCAAACAAAGACTCTGAGAACACAGCTCACTCTGAAAGGAAGAGGTGTGCAACGGTCCACGTCTGCCCAGGAGCCAGTTCTCACAGTTAGTGGCTACCCATTTTCACAAACACCGTATTAAAGAAGTGCACTCGGGATTAAAAGGCAGCTTTCTTGTCTTTCCTGAATGAGGCACTATCCGTAAACACTCCTCCTTTTCTGGAAAAACACCGGGAATGGGAAAAGTCAGCTTTCCTTTGGTGTGATTTCTTTTCCAGGGAGGAGTCTAAATAAATCACCTGGGAGTGCCCACGGCCTGGGTGTTCTGAACCAAGGAGCCTTTGTAACATGTTGCTTTCGGTCAGCTGGCTGAGACCCTCATTGAAGTTTCCCACCAAGAGCCGGGCCCTGTTAACTGTCCCGGGCTTCAGGCGGTCAAGACAAGGAAGAAGGAACTGAGCAACAGGCCCCTCCTGAGCGGTCATCAGACACCTGGCAATCTCATGATTGCTTTCACATATATTATCCCAATGAATTCCCACACTAACGCTCCAGGCACTGTTTTACAAAGGAGAAAATAGAGACTTAGAAAGATCACGAAACCTTGTTAAATATTAGATTCAAAACCAATTCTATCTCAGGAATTATTAAGTATTGTGAAAAACACCAAAAACGGACAAATTTAGCAACTTTTAATTGAACAAAAAATAGTTTGAGAATTGGGTAGCCCTCAGAACCAGAACTGGGTCTTCTAGGCTACGATGTGGTCAGAACCAGGGCAGAAGAGAGAAACACAAACACAGGTGTGTCCAACCTTTGGCTTGCGGGCCACATGTGGCCAAGAATTCATATATGGACATTTCCTCGGACCAAGTGTGTCAACAGTAAATACAACAAAAATCATTTACCAATATTTTTAGAAAAATATCCAATGTTCACCCTTTAATAAATAAGCTAAAACGTTATATAACTAAGTCACATTCTGAGGGCTAATTTATAAATTCTGATTAGCAAGGAGTGAAATGGGCCTAAAAGGGACCTCACTTATGTTTGAAGGGTAGAAAACACAAAGCATATTTCAAAATCTGTCCCAGTCATGGTATTCTCAAATCACTAATTAAAAAGAACGTTTCTGGAAGAAGCCAGAACCCCCCGTGTTCTTCCTGCAATGAAGGATGCTCGCCTTCCTTTGGTCCTGGAAGCAGAGCACTCCCGACGTCTAGGGAAGGGCTAGGTGTTTCTCATCAGCCACAGATTCTTCCTGGATGGGAGGGGCACTGCTGTCCCACATTGGTCATCTACTTCAGCAGATGAAGAAGCTGCCAGAACAGACTGCAGGATTCACAACAGCACAAGTGGATCCTGCCCACTCTCATACTCTTAGAAGCAAAAGCATCCCAAGTTTTCCACGCTTGATCAGCTTGAGATGCACCACTGGTTACTGCAGATAGAAACCGTTCATCCTCCTTGTTTCATAGCTCAAGTTGAACACACAAAAGTGTTGTTCCATCCTATGGCTGAACACTTAAGCAATCTTTGATGTGAGCTCAAGACTGTTGCCATTCTAGAACATGACTCCCAGTGAACCTAGGTTCATACGCCCTCTATAGGGTGTACACCAAAAGCAGAATTTCTAGATGCCATGTGGGACTATGTCAGTTTTAGCAGATTATGGCAAACGGTTTTCTGTGTGTTTGAATGTTCTGATTACTCCAGTTAAATTGTAGCATGTGTTCTCTCAGAATAGACCCAGGGCCTTACACATATTACATATTACACAGGATATTACACATATCACATATCGACACTGGCCATATCCTCAGGAAATGGCAGGCTAATGTGACTTATGAATATGTATATTAAAACTCCAGGGGCTGGAGAGATGGTTCTGAGGTGAAGAGCACTTGTCGCTCTTGTAGAGGATCCATGTTCGGTTCCCAGCACCCCACATTGGCTCACAACCATCCTTCATTCTTGTTCCGGGGATCTGGGGCTTTCTTCTGACCTCAGACACTAGATGTGCACACAGCGCACATACACACACACACAGTAAAACACTCCTATACATACAACAAATCTGAGACAATTTAAAGCTCTAACTAAAACAACCAAAACATGGGTTTTTAGGAAAACACATTGAGTTGGCTAGTCTTATGTCAACTTGACACACGAACCAGTTTTCTGAAAGGGAGCCTCAACTGAGAAAATGCCTTCATAAGATCCAACTGTAAGGCATTTTCTTAATTAGGAATTGATGGGGGAGGGCCCAGACCATGGTGGTGCCATTCCTGGGCTCTATAAGAAAGCATGCTGAGCAAGCCGTGGGGAGCAAGACAGTAAGCAGTATTCCTCCATGGCATTTGCATCCGTTCCTGCCTCCAGGTTGCTGCCCTGTTTGAGTTCCTTCCTGACTTTCTTCAGTGATGAACAGTGATATGGAAGTGTAAGCCAAATAAATCCTTCCTTTCACAACCTGCTTATTGGTTATGATGTTTCATCATAGCAACGGAAACCCTAAGTAAGACAATACATTGTGCTCAGGGGGCTTTATTCTGAAAGGTGCTCTGGTGTCAGAACTCTATATAATCCAGCTGGTCAGCAACTTTTGTTTTGTTTTGTTTTGTTTTGTTTTGTTTTTTGAGACAGGGTTTCTCTGTGGTTTTGGAGCCTGTCCTGGAACTAGCTCTTGTAGACCAGGCTGGTCTCGAACTCACAGAGATCCGCCTGTCTCTGCCTCCCGAGTGCTGGGATTAAAGGCGTGCGCCACCACCGCCCGGCTAGTCAGCAACTTTTAAGATTGGTTTTTACTTCTCTCTCTCTCTCTCTCTCTCTCTCTCTCTCTCTCTCTGTGTGTGTGTGTGTGTAGATACAAGCATATGAATGCAGGTGCCTTAGGAAGCAGCAGATTACCTGGAGCTGGGGTACAGGCAACTGTGGGTTCTGGGACCCAAACTTGCATCTTCTGCAAGAGCAGTGTGAGCTCATAACACCTGAGCCACCACTTCAGCCCTGGCCAGCAACTTCTGAAGGGACGTGACTCACGGTCCTATCAGAAGATGCTGGGAAGGCACCTGGCAAAGTCCAGCAGCCACTCCTAAGCAAACAGCTGAGTGAAACTGGAGAAATCCCACTTGGATATATCAACGATTACTGACCAAGTGGCAACACAAATATGCTAAATAAGTTTTGAAGCCATTTTGACTATGGTCAGTTGTAGATTGGGAAACATCATTGTCATCATTACTTAACACTAGATAGAGTCCCCGGGCAATTAAGGCTTCAGTAAAGAAAATCTGTCAATCATCCAAAAAGATCGGAGTATTCTTATGAAATATTATTCTGAAAACCCCCAAGATAACTAGGAAAAAACTACTAGGATTAATGAAATTTAGTATTATGTTTATTGTACACAACATATATTTATGCAGAAGCAATAGGCCTTAAAAAAAGAAATGGTGAAATTCATTCATAATGACTAATAAAAAACATAGGTGATGGAGGAAGGTCATTGGTTAAAAAATAAACTGCTTGGCCCTCATAGGTTAGAACATAGGTGGGTGGAGTAAACAGAACAGAATGCTGGGAGGAAGAGGAAATGAGCTCATACGCCTTAGCTCTGCTCTTTGGGGCAGATGCGATGAAGCTCCGACCCAGGATGGAAGTAGACTAGAATCTTCCCGGTAAGCGCACCTTGGGGTGCTACACAGATTATTAGAAATGGGCTAAATTAATACGTGAGAATTAGCCTAGAAGAGGCTAGATATAATGGGCCAGGCAGTGTTTAAAAGAATGCAGTTTGTGTGTTGTTATTTCGGGGCATAAGCTAGCCAGGCAACCAGGAGCTGGGGCGGCAGGAACACAGCCTGCAGCTCCCACTACACATAGGAGTCAGTTAAAGAAAATTCTTAATATTATTAGTTATTAATAGATATAAACAAAGTAGGTTTTTCTTCACTGAGAAAATGATATTCTATGCCAAACTTCCCAAAATAATTTCAACTGTAATTAGATAAAGTTGGAGTAAATAACAAATTTCAAATGCCTAAGAATATGCAAAAAGGTACTGACAGGAACAGGTTGTAAGATGCGATGAGACTATGCTGTGCTGTGCTATAAACCACTGTAAATAAGAACAAAGGAGAATATGCTGTGCTGTGCTATAAACCACTGTAAATAAACACAAAGGAGGCTATGCTGTGCTATAAACCACTGTAAATAAACACAAAGGAGGCTATGCTGTACCATGCTATAAACCACTGTAAATAAACACAAAGCCACTGTAGTTAGATCCATTTGTTGACACCTATAAAGAGAGATTATATGTGATAATTTCTCTATACTGGTATTTCAATTCATTGAGAAAAAAGTATTTAATAAGAGGGTACCGAGGCCGGCGCACTCCTTTAATGCCAGCATTCATGAGGCAGAGGCAGGAGGATCTCTGAGTTTGAGTCCAACCTGGTCTAGAGTGAGTTCAAGGACAGCCAGGGCTACAGAGAGAAATTCTGTCTTGAAAAAAAAAATAAGAAAAAAGAAAGAAAGGAAGGAAGAAAGGAAAAGTATATATACTCATATCCTAATATAAAGTTTTGAAGAGCAAAAAGGTATAAATACCAACGGACACATCATAGACTGGCAGAAAAACATGCAAATAAAATAGATTTACACAATATGAAAGGAGATGCCGGAAAGGACAAATGTTCGTAAAGTAGATGGCTGAGCAAACAAGTCTGAGAAGTGACAGTGAGGGCACAAACAGCTGGAGAGAGACCCGGCGGTCAAGGCTATGGGGAAAGGGCTCCTCTGTGTGCTCAGCAGGCAAGGGACTTAGAGAAATGGGTTTCCAATCATAGGAAACATTAGAAAATACCTAAAATACAGCATTTACAAATTAGCTAAATAAACAGGCAAACACAGTAGAATCTGGATAGGAGTGGAGATGAGAAACCACTGTAAAAGAGCAGCTGTGGACATTTGTCGCAGGGGAACCTGAAAGGCACAGAACTCTGCCCCGTGGCTACTGGGCAGAGGGACGTAACTCATCAGCTGACCTTGAGACTTCTGGGTCACAAGTACCCCTTAAAGAAGAGCAGAACAAAAAGTGAGGTCAGAGTTTGGGGGGCATTCGTGTACCCTTGCCAGAGCTGAAGCTGCGGAAACCATGAGCATGGAGCAATCGCAAGCATGGAAAGTGACTGCCAGCTGGGAAATGTGGATTCCACCCATAACCTCGAGAGAGTGGGTTCTTCTGCACATGGGCCCTGAGCTAAGAATCCACTCGCGTGAGCTTGGAATTCTAACCTCCAGAACTAGGAAATAACAGATTAAGCTGTTAAACTTGTGGTAATTTGTTATGCCAATTGTTAACTATATGAGGTAATTCAAATCAAGAAACGCAAGATAATTCAAATCATCAAGAAACGCAAGATGACCAGAGGTTTAGGTGTCAGTTAACTAAAAATGAATACAAACCACTACAGTTACTAGGATCCTTCTTCCTACTTCCTTCCTTCCCTTTCTTTTCTCTCTTTGGTTATTTAGCATCGCTTACCAAAGGGTATAAAGAAGAAAGTGTTTTTACTCACTTACTGTTAGACTTAAGCACAGTCTGTCAACATGCATTAAAAACAATTAAGTACATACATCCTTCTGTACATGTTCTGTACATCAGTGCACTCCAGGGAACCTATTCCACAGAAGTAAGCCATCAAATTCACAAATATACGCACAGGAATGTTTATTATAGAAGTGAAACATAACAAAGTGAATATCCATCAACATGGGAAGAGGGTTAATAAGGGACAGTGGGTCAGCGCCATGGAGTAAGACAGTCATTAAAAGAATGAAGACCTGTGGGGTGTAAAAGGACACCCACCTGTTGCTGGGTGAAAACGGTGAGTGCAGAGAACACATGATTTCATTTTCTTAAGGCAAACTGGCTTACCAAAAGATCCTCTCGTTTTGCTCATAAAAGGCTTCATGTGAGTGTTAAGAAATTTAGAATTGGCACAGTGGCTCACACTTTTAATCCCAGTATGTGGGAGGCAGAAGCAGGAATATCTCTGCGAATCAAGGCCAGCCTGGTCTACATAGTGAGTTCCAGGACACCCAGGCTATATACCAAGACCCTGTCTGATAAAAAGGAAAATGGATAACAAAGAGAAATTTAGCACTGATCCATGTGTACAGATTTTGAAGGAGCTCATTGTGTACAGGAAATCTGAAAAGGTCAAGTGCAGAAATGTATAGACTGAGTTGATGTATGCACTGGGGCATGCACATCTAGATGACCTGCTAGAGGTGACGCATGCACTGGGGCATGCACATCTGGATGACTTGCTCGATCTCGATCAGGAAGGAAGGAAGGAGTGAAGGGGCATGGTGGAAGTTGCACATCTTTAATTCCTCTATTACTTTAAATTAATTATATGGGCTATTGGTCTTCCATTCGCATCACAGTAAGAGATACACTAAACTAACCCCTTTCTTGTGACACTTTCTTCCAGCACCTACCTCTAATAGTCTGTGTATTTTGCTTATTGTGCCTCTGGCTAGAATGTACGTTGTGGCAGGCAAAGAATTTGCTCACTCTCAGGCTCCTAGATTGGCACATAGCAGGCACTCAACTACAGGGGAGTGCAGAAAGAAGGGACACCTTTGACAGGATTAGACAGCTTTTCTCCCCCAAAAAGGGCCCAGCCCCAGATGGGCAGGATGAGGAGAGTAAGGGGTAAAGAGGACCTTCAGTTGTCTGTTGCTATTCAGGAGGTAAGACCCAAGCTCCTTCCAAATCAGGGCACAGACCTCAATCTCAGGGTCACATCCACATACCTAAATGCATTTGAGCACTACCAAATGACTGGTAAGGTATGTACACATGCCCATACACGTGGAGGCCAACCTCAGCTGGTGTTTCTTGGGAGCGATCCGCATTGTTCTTTGCAACAGGGCTTCTCATTGCGCTAGAGCTTGCCAATTATCGCAGAATGGCTGCCAGCAAGCCCAAAGCATCCGATTGTCTCTGCCTCCCCAGAACCATAGCCCGGCGTTTTCTGTGGGTTTGGAGGATGGAATTCAGGTCGTCTCCATGCTTATAAGGCAAGCACTTTACAGGATTAGACATTTTCCCAGCACCCCCCCCCCAACCTCCTGGCCCTTTGTTTTGAAAATGTGTATGTGGATCTTTATGTGGCGAGAGGATAGTCCTTGAGGAGGACAGGTGGGCAGACGTGGGTGCTGGGAACCACACGAGGGTCCTTGCAAGAGTGGCAAGTGAATACATGCTTTCAACTGCTGGACTTCTCTCCAGCCTCTTTCCTTTGGAGGATCTATACGGATTTGGATTTTGAAATAGGAACTGTTTATTCAGCCAACAAATATCTGAATCCTTTCTGGATAGAACATCATCAACAAAGTGTTACGGGGTAACAAAGTGTTACCCTGCCCTATGGAGCTTATGAACACAGAAGCAAATCCCTGTTTTATTTTGTTAGATGGCAAACAGGCAGTTCTTAACATACAAAATGTGAGCTGATAACAGGAGAATCAAGACACTGAGTACAATCCGCCATCACTATATTCACGGTGCCACACAAAGTTCCCAATGCTTTCCAGGACGACGTACAAATGTATCACAAGTTTCTTGCTAATCTTTGTACTTCCAACATAAGTTTTAAATCACACAAAATAAAACCTTAATATGTTTATCAGAAGAAGCCAAGATGTAGGTAAACTACATAACTGAGGGTATAACATTGCTTGCACCTACAATCAAGTTCAAACATAGAACAAAACACCTGCAGTGAGGTGTGTACTTAAGCAGCCTACACAAATAAGAGTTCACGGCTTAATTTAGAATTTTTTTTAGTATTTTATTAGTGCACAGGGTTGCACTAATTTACAATCCCACCAGTAATATTGATTTCTATTTACTTGTTCTTCTCTGCATCCTTGCCAGCACAATGGGATTCTGTTCAATCACGAAATACTGTCATCTGCAACAGCATGTACAGGCTAAAGCGCATGACAGAGGAAATATGTCAGCTATATAATAGAGACACGGCACCATCTCACAGATGCAGAAAATCATCCAAGCAACTCAATGAAGACCTCACAGGTGTTATCAGAAACTGACAGGAGTCGTAATAAATTCTGGTGCTCTGCCACACAGCAGGCTGAAATAACAATAACATACTAATATCAGAGAGGGCCTCAATAGTAGTCACCACAATTAAGTTTAAAGTGACATATGGTACGTAATTACCGTGAGTTGATCACTATCAGATATAGACATGAATACAAACACCACACTGTGCTTCATAAATATGCACAAATTTTATGCCAATTAAAAAGGAGGGTAGAGCTAGGGAGATGGCTCCATGGTTAAGAGCACCGACTGCTCTCCAGAGGATGTATATTCAACACCCAGCACTCACAGGGCAACTCACAACTGCCTGTACCTCTAGTTCTAGGGATCTAATGCCCTCTTCTGGCCTCCACGGGCACAAGGCATGCTTAACATGCACATGCATACTTATAGGCAAAACATTCATACACAGAAAATAAGAAAATCTAAGAAAGGGCAAGAGGAAAGGAACGAAAGGAAGCTTGGATGTTTGAGTTGGGAGCAAGTCTGGCTCCTTCTGAGATGCATCAGGAAGCTGAACAGGTAGTTTCAATGAAGAACAGCTTCCACTTAAGTGGACTGAGATTAAACGCTGCTTTAGCTGAATCTGTGTGCTTTGAAAGTCTGTAAACAGCAACTGGCAGAGCCCAACTCTACCTCTGTTGGCTCCGTGAGATGACGCGGCTATTAAAGAGTACTAGCATATCATACATTGGGTCAGCTTCATGCTCATTTTAACTTGTATCCGGGGGCCAACGATCCTCAGTAACCTACAAGCTGAACATGACCACTGGCTTCTCGGTCAGCAGATACTATCTAGTGAATGGACAGCACTGTCAGAACATACACGTGACCACTGGGTTTCCTTTTCCTAAACTGTGCACTGAAAGGATTTTATCAATAGGATTCTCTGAAGGGTATGGGGAGCAGCTGGAACCATTCAAAACAGTGCCCATCCTTTGAAAAGGATTTCCTCCACGAGACTGCCTCTCAGTTAACATTACTTAAACGTCTTCATCCTGACATATGCAAATGACACAACAGACTCATTAAAATGGCTCCCTATGCTATAGTAAAATCTGCTGGCTGCTATTTTACCAGCCAGAAGGTCCTACATTTGGTATTATTCCTTTGAAGTCTTTCATTACATAGGATGAATGTAAAACAAAACTGGAGCGTTTGACTTTTTTGGAATTAAGGGAGATCATCTATCAGAAGGAGTAGAAGGCTCACTGTCCAGGCCACAGGCCTGGCCGCTTTTCTTCCTTTCCCGTTATCATCCAAGTTACTCAGCAAATAAACTGCCACTGAAACAATTGTTTACACATGAAAACGAACTTGCTTGGTCGCACTCAGACAGGAGACAGGTAGAAGCCGTGTTAGTATTCCAGCACACTGCATGAAAAGGCACAGGATGTGTTTTCTCTAACTCATGAGTGACACACAAGTTTGCTTTCTGTGGAGTTTTTCTTCTTTAATGAAAGCAAGTCTTCTCACTTGGGGAAGGTGGAGCTTTATAATGTCACCTTTAATTTAATGATGCCGTTATGTAAATATCTGTTCTTTTTTAGGTGATTGGGAACCTGGAACACTAAAGCTCTGGCACATGGATTGACATTACCATCTCTAGCATCCTGAGTGCCGCTTAAGAGACGTCTTGCTGGCAGCTCTACATCACTGGGCTACTTCGCTTTCTGGAGTGTACAGCGTAAGTCAATGTGGCGTTAGCGTCTGGGCCATTCGCTAAGTAAGCTGAGTGACTGGAACCGACTACGGAAAGGAGAATTTTCTGTGAGGACACTAGCAGACTTTCTCACAAAAGCCACCAGACCATTATTCAAGCTCAACCACAGCTGCCACGACCTTTAATCTAGAATCAACTCAAGACCAGACTGCGCGAGCTTCAAGTAAGCTGTTCTCTTTGGCAGAGTTGTGTGGTCTTAAGGCTCTGAAGTCTTAGAGACACGGTCTGGTGACAGTGCCAGGCTAGTGCACAAGACACCCTGGCTGGGCTTGGTGCCCAGCACTGAAAACACGCGATAAATGCCACCACTACCACCATCACCCCCTGAAATCCACCCCTGAAAAATAAGGATTCAGAATTTTCAGAGCTTCATGCAGTGTCGCTTTTCCGAACTGCGGGTCCTAGCACATGAAAACCGAATTTACAACCAGATGTTTCATTGGCATTGAAAGGAAAACCAGACTCCCAGGTGCTCCTGAGAATACCTTAAGTCCCGGACAGAGCTGGGATCTCTCAAAACCTCAGTGGTCTTGGGAAACCCAGTGCATCTCATACTATTACTCTGATCCCAGGCTGACCCAGAGAACTCAGCAATTCACCAGTAATTCTGAGTTCTCTTGACCTTTCAAGGTAGATTATTCCAAAATGACTCCAGCAAAAGCATGTTTCAGCTCCCATTTAAAAAGACATATGGGAATTTCTGACAACACTGAAAAATACATTCCTCATTACCAGGCCAACATATACAAAGAGTGGACATACTGGAGGGTGCCGAAGAGGTCTCTTTTAGATTCCATACTGTATTGTGGTCTGACATCATACGTCCTGGGCAAAGAATGGTGACTTGTGGGTCCGAGGATGTAGAATATTTTGGGTTGGTAAGTAGCCCAACAAAGGGGGAAAGAATATTAAATTTATACATGTCTACAATTTAAAACAATTATTTGAACACTTGAAAATATGAAATACTAGGTCAGTACACTGAACTGGTCTCACAAGGCGTCTGAATTGTACTGGCTTACCTCAGGCCCAAAGTCTTCATAATAAGCATTTCCGCCTTCCTCACAGTCTTGCAGCCGCTAGGGTTTGTTACTTTGCACTGTATGTACTGTGTCTTATACTCCAGGCTCTCTGAATCCCTGTTAGTCCACTAGCAAAGACCTGAGACATTAGAGCATTTCAGTTGGTTCACTGCAAAGTGATGACTAGGTTCCAAAGTTGACAAGCAGTCCAATTCACGACACACCTATGAGCACATTAACTATTTTGTACACTTTATTTAAAAACAAATAATACACTTAGAGCCACCAAAACTGGATATCATTATTAGCTTATCCATACCCTGAATTTACAAAAGGAACTTCTTGCACCACAAAAATTAGCATTTGGATTTACATTAATTGATATTATAACTAAAATTTAAGACACCTGAATATCAAACAATCTGGCCCAGGGATCACCAGTTGGGGGTTTGGGGTATGGAGAGAAAGGGTTATTTAGGGTTCTGAACTGATGACACCTGAGGTTCACTCCGGTAAACCGATATTGAGAAGACATAAAGTAAGTGGTAGATTTTTAGTATTACAAAGAAGTGGTTCTTCCTAAAAACAGGCATTGGATCATATAGTGGGGGCGGGATAGGGTTACTCCTTAATCTGGAATGGGAAAAAAAAAAGTGTGGAGGGGGCTATATTAGTTTTCTCACAAGAGGCCAACATCAGCCAATGAAGAGGAAGCAGGAAGAGTGGGACATGGTAGACCAAAGACTTCCTAATACTGTGTTGCCAACTCAGCAGCTTTCCACAAGTCACTTCAAACCCCAGTCTCTGAGACCCTTTCAGAAAGAGCTAACGTGCAACAGGGAAAATCATTCTACATTAACAAGGCACTCACTGGTTCACAGCCTGGAAACAACCCAGGCAGACATTAAAGTTAATTTAAATTAACATGAACTTTCTAATTTGCACCAGAGGGGTGATGAACATGTGGTCCCAGTTAAATGAAATCTAAAGCTTGACTAGTCAAGATCCAGAAAAACTCCTCAGCACCACTTCAGAGACGTTGTTAGAATAAATAATGGGATCTAAAGATCTCTTTTGGTCTAACATAAAACTTTTCTAAATTAAACACCTAACAACAAAACTGATGTAAAGGTTCTGTTAAATACTTGTTCAATGTGGAGTCCTTCCCACTGACACGGAGACCTAGACGCATGCTTGATAAGGACAATTACAAAGCTTCCAGTGGCAAAGGCAAAACTGATTCAAATCGCTTACCTGCTAAACAGAGAAATATTCATTTTCTGACTTTAGGAAATGACACATTACACACACACATACACACACGCACACACGCACACAATTAACTCCATCAGATATTACTTTTGTATGACCAGAATCCCGGTGTCAAACACTCTGAGCACTGCAATATAAACAAACAAGTAACACAGTCATGGAGGCAACTTCTAAGCCGGTCAAGTGAGTGATGATACACCTACGAGTGCGGTATTAACTTTCAAAGGATAAAGTAAGCCAAATAAGATCATACTTTTTTTTTTCCAGGTAAACTTTTTGTTGTTTTCAGACAAGGGCTCATGTAGCCCAGGCTGGCCTTGAACTCCCTATATAACTGAGGATAATCTTGAACTTGAGATCCTCTTGCCTCCACCTCTCAGTGTGCTACTGTGCCTGGAGTTTCAGGAAAATTCATAACAATTTGATTCCTGGTTTAAATATCACACAGAACAACCAGAGACTAACTCGCTCCACTCACTAAGCACACTGGTGGTGTTTTAAGCCGTCCTTCAGGAAAACAAAACAAAGAAGCAGAATCCTAGAAGCGATCCTGGGCGTTTCACCTGTGTGGCAGCACGCTGAGACGGCCACGCCAGACGCAGCACCAGCACAGACGTTCCAACCGCATCAGCCACCGTTCGACTGAGAATGGCAGCAATGACAGTGAGGTAGATATGAGAGAGACCACTGAAGTTCTTTAAGACTATTCTTAGGTGGAACTGTAATTAGTTCAAGTGTTTCATCTAAAAACTATTTTTACTCGCCCGATCCTCATCATATAAGAATTTCATGGCATACTCTTGCGAACAGGGGGGAATATATGAAGTACTAAAAGAAGCAAGCTTTAAAAAATTACATCAGTGAGAATCCCGTAAATCTGGGGAACCAATAATTTGTTATCAGAAGTTGATTTTAATTCAAAAACAGCTATTTGTTCTTTACTGAATTTTCTAGGAATTCACATTCAAAACACTTGGAAAGCATTTAAGGTGCTCCAAAGAGCACAAAGATTATGCATGAAATGTCCCTTCAAGTCCTAGAAGTTGAGCAGTTACATTAAAAGACACTGACTGTCACAAAATCAGGATCTTCACAGACTGGCACACTGGCACACACACGCACACACACACACGCTCTCTCACGCTCTCTCTTCCCCCTCCCACCCCAACACAGATTCAGTCTTCACCCTCGCTATAAGGCTGCATTTGAAGGTTTTAAAGGCACCTCTCCTTTCTAGCTATTGCCTTCTCAATGACACATTTTGTCAAAAAGCTTGAATGTTCAATGGAAACAGCTCAGTGCTGAGAATGGAATTTTTTTCAATTCACATTTGAATAGCCAGGTTTTCTTACATTCAGATTTTAATAAACTAGAATGACAGTCTTTAAAACAAGCATGCTAGCCTATAGTGAGTATAGTATATACAGTAATTTAAACACTTAGAGCTCTATATTATACTGTGAAAGCAAACAGCACAACACTCGCCATACTCATCAGCCTCTGAGTATACGACCTACAAACGGGAGAACACAAACAGTAAAATGCACCCATGGTTTAGATATATATATATATAGTCTATATATTATATATATCCATATAATATATATTTATAAAATATACATACATTTTTAGACATCTTTCAAATAAAGAATCATTATCTCCAAAAGAAATTTATAGCAAGAATACTGAAGGAATGGAAGTTAGATAAACAAATAATTTCTCACAAAGTTCATTATCAGTGATACAGTTCAATTTTCCCCTTTTAGTTATAACTAAATGATTACAAAAAGCTAAATACTTTGCATAACTAATTATCTGTTTAATGGCAAAAATTGATAAATTTGTTCAATAGAAAAATACTGAAGGTCATTATATCACTTATTTGTCTATGGTTTGAGTAGCAAATGAGCTCCATGTGGCAGCTGCGTTTTGAGAAGGGTACTAGAAGCTCCCAGAGACGTATCCACAGCACATGAAAATAAGGCAGGAGCCTAACCCACCTGCTGATTTTCATACTATTCCCAAACAGCTGACTCACAATATTTACAATCCGGTAAATATTTATGAAAGCATTTCGGTGATTTTGAATCTTGAAATTTTCATTTTGTGAATGTTCATTAGGACGGGGAAAGTCAGACAAATGTCCATGCTACCATCGGCTGGAAGACAGCTTTGGCTCACGTCCAGGCTGAGAGCAAACAGGGCTAGTTTAGAAGAATCCCTCTCTATGGACAGTTTTCAATGGCACAACGCACACTTCCTAAAACCCTTCAGCAGTCCTATCATTTGCATTACACTTCGTCTATCTTAGGATTGTTTCCCACCCAATCACGAGGCACAGAATGAACAGGACAGCCTCTCCTGGACTCCAGAATGTTGGTGACAAGAGTAAGACACACTGCAGACTTCGGGAAGCATGAAAGCAGTAGCTGTGGTCATAAATACACTGCTTCTAACTGGAACCTCCTAACAGTCTACAAATGTCGGGTTAGAACACCCTTTTGTGAAGGATGGAGAGATTTACCCATCACAGTGTAAAATTTTGTATCTGGATAAAACATAACCATTTAATTCTGTTCACTCGTGCATATTAATTTATCTTGGTTTGGTAACCAAAGCACAAACATAAAATGTAGTTGTGTTAAATACTACAGCATGTCTATAGAACAACCAGGGAAATTTAGCATGGGTCTTATAATGTTAATGAAAATTTGCCTGCACACTAGAGAATTCTAAAGGCATCTGCCTTTAGAGCAGAAAAACTTTAAGCCAATTATTACCCATATCACCATGAGAATGCTACTTCAAA
Source organism: Chionomys nivalis (assembly GCF_950005125.1). Taxonomy (NCBI): domain Eukaryota; kingdom Metazoa; phylum Chordata; class Mammalia; order Rodentia; family Cricetidae; genus Chionomys; species Chionomys nivalis. The sequence continues at coordinate 127,689,591 of NC_080086.1, read as the reverse complement.
GAACAGGTCACTAGAAATGCCACAGCTATGGCAATGGAATCATTATAACGGGTTATAACATTTATAGGTATAATATTTTTAAGACCTAGAGCCTATGATGTATACATTTTGGTGAAAAGGTGGACATTAATTTACTTTAAATAATTATATTGGTCTCTGTCACTTCACAGAGGAATGTGAGGGGCATGAAGGGTGCCCGACAGTTACAGGAAGGAGGTCTGCACGGAAGGGCACTAGGCAGGTCAGTAGGATTCTGAGTCTCCCAAAAGCTGACTACATATGGGTCACAGATAAATGTGAAATCTGCCATTTGAAGACATGGCTTTATTAGATAGAGCACTGAATCACTGTTCATTAATAGGTGTGTTCCAATTAAACAATAGGTGCAGGTAGGAGGAGGACTCTCACAGACATCACAGGCATCAATAACGACTTCCATCCAGGTCTCCATGAAGTTCTCAGAGACGCTGGTGGTGGACTCAGGTGCACTGCTCTATTAGCAGAGCTGCAAAAGCAGCTGCCCGAGAACCATGCGCTCTGGACGAGGCAACATAATAATTATAACTGCTCGTGGCAGCGGTCAGAAAACATGAGTGTGAACGGCTGGGAAGAAACAGTGAGCATTATCTGAACCAGTTACACGGGTGTCAAGAAATGGATGCTAATCAATAGCTTCCTCCTCTTTCAGTCAACATGAAATGATCACTCCCGTGCTATAAATACCACACAAATGAGGCAAACTTTCAAAACAAATTATCATAGAGATAGTCCCTGTTTGCCCTTAAAAATAAACAAGATCTCAAACCTGGGTAAGTTAAACCCTTTAGTAAACGCCGACCCTATTAACTGCTGTTCATAATGGGTGCTTGACAGCTGGACTTTAGAATGGTACCACATCTACTTCCAAACTAAATATCTATTTAGCATTTCTGAATAATATTCTTAACGTATTAGTGCATCTTTTCCTCCTACTATGAGAAATGTTTTGCCTCGTGCTTTATGAGAACAGCTGAAAGGAGAGCTATGTTAGAAACTCACTTGAACACTGGTCATTACACAATGGGGTTAGGAGAGCAGACACAGCACAGTGTGACTACTCAGCATGTGTAGCAGGTGTCTAAGCTCCTGCTCTACATTCCCAGCCACACAACTGTTAACTGCCCAGCAGAGCGGGCCCTGTTGACTCAGGAAGGGAGATGCTAAACCTGTTTCGCTCAGGCCTGCCTAGCGAATGACAACTCAGCAATGAAAGTGCCTCTTTGCGGGGAGTTTGAAAGTTTTCAGGCTCACAGATTCAGCTGAGCTTGCAGCAACCTGAACAAACCTTAATTTTAGAAAACAGTTCACAAATTGCAAAACTATACTTTAACAAATGTTCTCTGTGCTCCTTCAGCAGAACAAAAGGGCAGGATGCGTTGGTGCTTGCCCTGGTCTTCTGTGTCTCTGTTGTGCAGTTGACTAATAAAGGGCTAGAAGGTGAAGCTGATGAGTCACATCATACGAAGACCTTAGCCAGGGCATCGGCTCCAGCACTGGCTATATAGCATTTGGAAGGATGGAATGCTACATCATGGATCGATTCTTCAAATTTTTTCCGATGAGCTGTGAACTCTTGGATACATGTCTTACTTTCTAAATTCCATAAGCGTATTGAACAGTCATGACCTATTCCAAAAGAAAGGAGATTGAAAGGAGTAACTGTCTCAATACGAAGATGATAAGGACAAAAAAAAAAAAAAAAAAAATCCACAGCTAATGTACTTACTGCCAGACATCAAGTACAGGCCATTCGGATCAACTGCCAAACTTGTAACAGCTTCTAGGTGGGCTACCATCGAGTGGATGAGTTTGCCTTTGGAGAAAGACGTTGTTACTCTTTAGTGATGATTTCTTTGGTTTGACCATACGCCAGCTCCCACACTACACTGGTTCCCCGGTCTTCCTCGTCTGTGTACTTCTTGGATCAACTTCTTCCCAACCTATCTCCCCCTCCTGCCTCGGTCATGCTAATTAGAAAAAATAAAAATAGCTTAAATTTCAGATGAGACTTTTTAAAGCCACAATAAATTCAGTGAGTCTTACTAGCCAGAGGTCACTAATCTTGTATACCCTTTAGTTACAAACTACATGGGTTTAGGACAGACAGTTCAAATTCAAAGAGACAAAGGAAAAGAGAAAACATGGCCACAGTTTTGGTGGAAACAATATACAGAAAAGAACTTTAAAAATTAAATTTCTAGCAACTAAACACAACTGCAGGTGACAATATTAAAAGGCAGACAGCCTAAGAAATAAGGCTGCTCAGGTAAAGCTCTGTGCATTTCTGTAGACTGCTGAAAACTGAGGAAGTCCCACCCCCATTCAGTCAGGACTCAAATTTTAATATTATACAACAAGAATCAGTCTGTGGAAAAACACACAAAACAAATGACCTGAGGGTTTTCCTATACAACACTGAATCAAGCTGTGTAATATTGAACAGAACATAGCTATTCGATAACAGAACAATTTAAAACAAAATGTAATAACCAGCCTCTGCTTCCAACCTGTTTCTATTAATACTCCTTATGGATTGCAACAGATCATTTTTATTGGTACTTAGGTTTGTGGCTTTAGAATATGCTATCTGCTCACTATTAAACAAACTAAAAATTATATTCTATAACACAGTCTCAGCAGATATGAGTGGAGAAAGTGTTTCAGGGCCTATTCTGTGACTATAAAGCTTCCATTAGACACCACAATTAGCATATTAGTAGGTGTTTATTGTTTTAGTTTCTTGCTGCTGTTGCTGGTTTCGCTTCAGCACGACACAGTGCTTGGGAGGCTCTTACCTGTATTGTTATCATAGAACTTGATGTGCCTGTCTTCATGAGCAGTGATGCTGATCGGGAGAGTGGGATGGCTGATGACTCTGTTTATTTGGCAGGAAGAATTGGCTGCTAAAAAGGAAAAATTAAAAATCAATACAAATTGGTCCAAGTAATTTTTTTTCATACAAGGAAGATATAAATACCTAAACAGACAAGAAAAAATAAATAAAATGCAACTTTAGTCTGGCTGTGGTTCAGTTATTCTCTAACCACTTCTCCAGCTTCAGTGTTGTAAAACGAGCGAGCATTGCCTAAACTAAACCACACTGGCATATTTACAGCTAATTAAAAGTCAGAAGTTCCTTTTCTACAGCCTGCTATGCATGGATGTCACCTAAGACTTGACCTAGAGTCACTGAAGACATCTACGTCTACAGATTCTGTGATGTTTGCTATCATAACAGAGTTCTATTGGCTGGGCATGGTGGTCCACACCTTTAATCCCAACACTTGGGAGGCAGAGGCAGGAGGATCTCTCAGAGTTCAAGAGCAGTCTGCCTCATCTACATCTAGGTCAACTAGAAATTCACATTGAGATCCTATCTCAAAATAAAAACAAACACCACCAATATGCAAATAATCTTCAAAGTTAAATCTCAGTTCCTTCTAATACGGAGTTCTTTTCATAGAAGCGTCAGAATGAGGGCTCTGGACTTGTTCCTCTTTGCATCATAAGGGAAAAGACCATTATCTTGCAGCCCACCAGATTCTGAGCTTTTAAGGAGCATACTAATAATTGTTGTATACTATTTAAGAGTTTTCAAAGAGGTTAATTACTATATTCAGCTTGTTATTTCGATATACATACAGAAAAATGTCACATGGTTACGTGGAATAAGTTCTTAGGGTGCAGTTTTTCTGTTGTTTGTTTTGTTTCAGTGGCTTAGATTGATGAAGTTTAAAACAAAGTAAGTTTTTTTTTTAAGTAAATGTGTTCTCAGGTTTGGGCTATAGAACACTTTATAATTCAAGTATTCTTCATAGTGACTTGGGCAGTTATGCTTCTGATTAAGTTTAAAAATGAATAGAGAGACTTTTAAAAGTTCGTATACATACTTGAATCTATATTGGATTCTAAAGTGAGAATTCGCTGCTGTGTTTCCATGTTAAAGATGCTTGTGTATCCTTTGCTGAATGATGCTACCATATGGCTCGGGTCACTGCTCACTAGATCCACAGAAGCAGGGATTCCCAGTTCTAAGACAGAGATATTCAAAGAGAATGACAATTAAGTTTTACTTGAGAATGTACTCAAAATGCAGCAAAACAAAGTATGATTTACTTAAGTAAATCAGACTTAACATTAGATTAAGTTATTTTACAACTGTTCAGTAAAGAGCATTTCTTTTGTGACATTTAGCCTCAGTCTATTATCCTTACCTGTTAAATGCTTTCTACCCATTATCCTGCTAATCCATTCATAGAATGCAAACTTATTTAGAAAGAAAATGAAAACATATGGACCATGAGTTTTATAGCTTCCACTTCCATTTCAGGCACAGAATAACACAGTGGGAACTCCGTATTTTAAAAACTCATCTTGAAGAAAAGAAAACAACAATAACAAATCCATTTCAGGCTGGAGTGCAATAACAAATCCATTTCAGGCTGGAGTGCAGCTCGGAAATACCACGCTTGCCAAGCATGGAGTTAAGATTTCAAAGTCTAAGTGCACATTATGACTTTGCTGAAGAATAAAGGTGTTCTGTGGCCTAGAGTGCAACTCAATGGTGGAATATTTCTCTACCACACAAATATAAAACGGTATTATCAGGGGACTAAACCTGGAACTCATTTATACGGAAAACAGAATGATAAAGCCACTGTGACAGCATATTCCTTATACCCAAGCACTTGGAAGTAGAGGCCTTTGAGGTCGGCCTGGACAACAGATTCAAGGTGAATCTGGGTTATATAGCCAGGCACTGCCACAAGAAAACAAACAAATAGAATGGTAAATATAAAATAATCTGTTTCAACACCTAACTAAAGCAAGGTAGTAATTCAAAACTGTCTAACAGTCAAAAAGCGAAAAGCAAGAAAACAGTACACAATCAAATGATCAACACTGAAACAGAAGGGACCCACTTCCACTCGCCCACAGGAGGCTAAAACAACGCAGAATGACACCATCAAGAGCGAGTGAGGATGCAGTGCGCATGGACCTTGCACCGCTTCAGCCCAGCCTATAAAGTGCCATGAGCACTCTGGGAACAATGTTGGTTATTTCACATAAGTCACCAACAAAACACCCATCCTAAAACACAGCAATTTTACTGAAAGGTCTCTGCTTCCCATGATGAAACTTTATGAATGTTTATAATAAATTATTCCGAATAGCCCCACACTGGAACAACCTAAGTAAATACCAAGAGAGAAATAAATGAAAACTATAAATTTGTACAGCAACTTTGCTCATAACAGCCTCAGTGTCTGTCTGTCAGGAGATAGATGAGTAGACAAACTGCAACTTAATATGATACTTAATATAATACTGTCACATAATAGAGGAAAGAAACGGGCACTGGATCGCACAAACGTTACACTGTTGAAAAGCCAGACTGCTATTTTATTGTGGTTCAGAATAGACAAAACTAATCTATAATGAAAGTAATCCTGACCAAGAGGAGCCACTGGCTGGGAATGTGTAACAGGGACTGACTAAGGACACAGAGCAGCTGAGAAGAAAGGGTCCAGCTCCAGACCTATACCAGCTCCGGGACTACACTCGCTCCCCAGCCGCATGAGAACACATCCTTAACATCGGTAATCATCACTGAAAATAAGTTATGTCTCAGTTTTTTAAATTTAAACCCCATTTTCTCATCAAATGTAGTTTTAAGAATTATATGTGCATTGAAATGTCAAACAATAATGTTGCTACATTAAAAACCTTAGAAATTTATAAAGTCAAGTTTATAGAATCATTTGTTTGCTTTTTCAGAGTAGGATATTTTACAAAATATCTGGAAGTGTTCGATTTGAAGGACTGTACCTTGGTTATCATTAAACACACTCAGTGCTGGAGCAGCCTCGGCTGTATTCCATAAACGAAGAGTGCCATCTGCTGAACAGGACAACAGGCGCTGGTGTGCCGCACTGTAGGCCAGCCCCCACACGGCATCTGTGTGGCCCAGCAGAGGGCCTCTCAGAACAGAAGGATCTGTGTAAAACAAAGTGCAAAACCAGGAAGAAAAAGCGCAAAAGCATTTAGGTTCCACTGTAAACATTAAATAGAGCACCCAAAAATAGTATAATACAATCTTCCTAGTTTCATTATTCTTCTGAAATACTGTCGGAATTACAAGTAGTTTTCGAAATATACAAATAAGGTTTGGAAATACTAAATTAGAATGAGGAAGCCAGGTATGCTTTCTTAAGAAAGCTCTATTTTAATGCTTATTAAATAAAATAAGAAGAGATTTCTGTTTACTTTAGTTTGGTAGTGAAATTAAAATGTTTTTGATGGCAAACATGACATGTTAAATCATTCTGCATTAACTCAAAACTTAAAGCAGCCAATTTCTAAAGAATTTTACAAGAGAATTTACGGTAACATCTAGAAACACAGTATAATATGAATTCATGGCAAAAAAAAAAAAACTGCTCTTAAAACCAAAGGGCCTGTGTGCATGCGTGCATGTGTGTGTGTTGAGGGTGGAGAGAGGACAGATAGACAGCTTGGGTTTATTCTGGAACTCAGACTGACCTGGAACTCATTAAATAGACCACACTGGTTTAAATTCACAGCAATTCTCCTACTTCTCCCTGCCAAATTCAGGGATTATAGACCTATGCCACTAAACCTAGCCGAAAGGCCATTCCTTAACCTTTGAGGCCCTTTATAAAAAATATTTTGGAGGCTTGGACTTTAAAACTAATTAGCTTCTTCTATTTTCCTCTAATAACTGAGCAAGGGAATAATGCTAGCATTCATTCACCTTTAAAGTTGTTTGCCAAAAAACAGTAATGAAATATGACTACAGATGAGTTGCAATGTTTCAAGTAAGAGACAGATGTCTAAACATGAAGATAGCAAGTGTCAACCAAGCCGTTATTTCTGTCAATAAGACTGCATAAATGAACTCTTTTCTCAAGAACAGCATGTTTTTTTCCTTTAGCATTAGGATCTGTTTCCTGTATTTACAGGAGTCCTTCTGAATGAGATAAAGACATGCTTCTCTCTTTATTAGTTTTTTAAATACATAATTTTACCCTTAATATATACTGTGAAAAAAAAAGACAACATTGTTTCAGAGCTTTGGTGAAGCACCTACCATAAGAGTCATAGGGATCGATATTGGGGTTGGTGGTGTTCCAGCCCTGAATCAGTCCGTCCGTACCCCCACTGTAACACTGCTCGCCATTGCTACTCATCACCACACACAGTACCGGACCTCTGGGACACCAAAGGAATCAACAGGCAGTTAACTGCTATCCTCACACATTAACTCTACAATGTAACTTGTCAAAATTTACAATGTACTATTCATTTTTCTTTGTTTGCCAGACCAAAGGTTAGGAAATTGAGGCCAAATTCATCTAGTAGTCCTAGTATAGTTCTCAAGCTATGAATGCTTTTTACATATTTAAAAATTAAAATAGCAACACACACAGCAAAAACAAAACCAAGAATATTACATGAATTAATAACCTTAGTTCAATCCCCAACAAAAACCAAACCAAAAGCCAATAGAGGAAAAAAAAAAGAAAAAGCTCAACAGAATATGGTCTGCTAAACCTGAAAAAATATTTACTTTTTCATCCTTTACATTTTGTCAATTTCTGTGACAAATGAAGTGAAGACATGCCTCTCACACGCAAGTGAAAATGAAGAAAATACATAATAACTAGAGAAAAATTCTTGGTTAAAAATACAAGTGCCAAACCAGGTGGTGGTGGCACACACCTTTAATCCTAGTACAGGCAGAGGCAGGCGGATCTCTCTGAGTTCAAGGCTAACCTGGTCTGCAGAGTGAGTTCCAGGACAGTCAGGACTATTACAGAGAAACCCTGTCTTGAAAAACAAAACAAAACAAAAATACAAGAGGCATGTGTGTGAGCATACATTACTCAGGAGGAAATCCAGGGCCTCATGCAGAATGGGCAAGCCTTCTATCTTTAAGCTGTGCCCCCGCCTCAACTTTGAATATTTTTACGTAGACTATGTTTAAGATTTCTTTTTTAAATGATTTTTACTTTTTATTTGTATGTGTGGCTGTATGTCACTTCTGCACAGGTGCCCACAGAGGCCACAAGAGTGGTGTCGGATCACAGGAGCTGGGGTTACAAGCTGCTGTGAACCAGGAGGAGCAGCAGGTGCCCAGTGCTAGCTTTTCTAATACTCAAACCAAAACACCTTGGCTTCAGTTTATAATGCACATGCACACCAGGATCCCTACTTGGTATTTACATTATCTGCACATGCATACCAGGATCCCTGCTTGGTATTTACATTATCTGCACATGCACACCAGGATCCCTACTTGGTATTTACATTATCTGCCAGTTTCTTTCACATTTATAAAAAAAAAAAAAAAAAAAAAAAAAAAATTAGCAAATAAAAGGGCCCCAGTACTAAACAGAAAAATTATTAAAACATTTAACTGAAAGAACGTATAATATTCCAATCAAACCGCATTATAAAGATGGTGGCTTAAAATAAAGAAATCACAAACTTACTTGTGAGCCCTAAACGTATAGATAGGCTCCACATCGAGAGAAGTACTCCTAAACCAGAGAGAGAAGATGTTTAGGTGTCGCACATTTCAGTAGTGAGCAGCATGACTAAGTCACAGCACAGTGGTCAGAAATAGACCCCATGACAGTAACATCCTCAGCCTCAGCACAGGGACTCTTCTGACCCAATTATACCTTTATGTAGACAAACTCCCACCTCAGCAGGGGCACTTTGTTAAACAGCCTCCTCACACTGTTACAACTCGTCCACTAGTGTTACACGGCCTCCTCACACTGTTACAACTTATCCACTAGTGTTACACGGCCTCCTCACACTGTTACAACTCGTCCACTAGTGTTACACAGTCTCCTCACATTGTTACAATCATCCACCCCCTCATCCAGCCTCCATCAGCAAGGATCCTTTCACTGTGTGACTCACAAGACTACTACTAAGTACAACAGATGTAACACAGCCACCACAGAAGCTATACTGCTTGTACAAGAAATTGCTGCCCGGTTTCAAAGGCACCAGTAGGTAGCATCAGTGCTGAGACTCACATAGGACAGGCAGAATGCTGGATGCAGTCTGAGCATGGGAATGGGAATGAAGTCAGCAGAGGGGTTATTTACTTCTTGAATGTGCTGTATCTTTGCCTTTCTGATTCTCAGGTCACAATATGCTGGTTATGATAGCTCTGGTTCCAGCTTAGTCACATGGACTTAAATGTAAATGTCTGATTTAGCAAAGTAGCAAAAACAAATTAGTAAAATATCTACACAATAAATAATAACCTAGTTACCTCTGAACTGAATGACTTGAAAAAGATAATGTATACCTAAAATTCCTGTATACCTAAAATGATGTAGAAAATGGTGAGTTCTTGCTTTTAAGCAATGTCTATGATGAATCTCGGCTATTAGGTAATGCAGTGCACTCAGAGTCTGATGATGTGGGCAGTTTCCACAGAATCAAGGACAGACATATTAACCTTCATGAAAACACAGGGAAGTTAAAGTACTATTTGCTGAAATCCTGCCATGTGGATTGTTCTGGCCTTGACTTTTTTTTTTTTTTAATATTTAGATTCTCAACTCATGTTGAATATTTGATACTATCTAGAGTTTTCTGTTTTATTTTAAATATGAAATGATTTGAAGTTCTGAAATGATAAAAATTTCCCTGCATTATATGATATAACTGGAAATTTTCACATTCTGAAAATTACCCTTTACAGCCCATGTTTTCTCTCCCATTGGAGAAATTGCAACAGTGTGAGGAGGCCTCATCAAGTACACCTGGTCAAGCTTGGGGACTAAGGAAACAGTTTATAGGACAGTGTGTCTATTGACATTCATACACCAAGACAAGAATGAACAACTAAGCAAAGACAACAGTAGCCCTTAGTTCATACAAACCCCTTAGAACAGAAAACTTGCTGTCAAAAAAAAAAAAAAAAAAAACACCTAGCCAGGCGGTGGTGGCGCATGCCTTTAATCCCAGCACTCGGGAGGCAGAGGCAGGCAGATCTCTGTGAGTTCGAGGCCAGCCTAGTCTACAAGAGCTAGTTCCAGGACAGGAACCAAAAAAGCTACGGAGAAACCCTGTCTCGAAAATTAAAAAAAAAAAAAAAAAAAAAAAAAGCTAAGGTCATAGAAAAATCCCTAACCACATCTTCACTTTGTAAATCCAAACTCTGTAAATAATGGACCAGAGTGAAGTCAAAGTTTTGATAATTCTGATGTTCCTACTTATATCTCTTTACATTGACAGAATCTTCATTACAGGCAAGAGGCCCCACTTATAAATAAAAGCCACTTAAAACACTTATGCATAAGGACTGTGATCAGCAGTCACAAACCCTTGGGAACCATCAGAGATTTACCTGGTAAAAAATAAAGAACCTGAAGAGAGATATGGAAAATATAACAGAAAATTATTTTAAAATATTATGTCTTTTCCTATTAATAATTTAACTTAACCTTAAAGTAAGTAAAATTAGAATACTCTCACTTTTTGGCTGGGGCTGTTTTCTGCAGATTCCACATTTTCAGTGTATGGTCTTCTGACGCCGTTATTAAAACAGGCTCGATGGGGTGGAAAGCAAGGGCTCGGATGCCATCAAAGTGACTTCTTAATGTAAACTTAGGATTCCACGTCTTCCTCAAGGCATCTTTATTATTTGCTATCTATTAAAGAAACAAAAAATCAGGTTGGGATAGCTGATTCTCAAAACAATATATCCTTTTTTTTTAAAGACGTATTTATTATGTATACAGTGTTCTGCCTGCATGTATCCACCAGATCTCACTACAGATTGTAGTGAGCCACCATGTAGTTGTTGGGAACACATAACAGCGATTTTTCTTGAGGGGAAAAAGTGAGTTTGCATTAGAAGGAAGTCAAAGTCCCATTAGCTACTGGGTAAAGTCTTCATGGTTTAGGCAGACAGGGCAAAAATATGTAATGGGAACTTCTAGTCATTATAAACTAGGTAATTTGGACAACCTCTGTTGGAAGGATAAGTAGAAAAGAGGTAAGCATACATATGTGAAGAAATTAGGGCTACCGAGCGGAGCCCGCACTGCAGGATGAACTAAGAGGCAGGACAAATGCTGTTGGTAAGACATAACTTATCACAGGTGCCTAAACAAAAAACACAGCTCACACTTTGCAATGGGAAAGAGAATTCCAATGCACATGCTATACTGACCCCCAGATCTAGGTAAAGCCTCCAACTTTAATCTCCAGGTTATTTAGAAAATGCCAGCTAATTTTTATATCTATCTTTGAAAAATCGGAAATTAAAACTAAACCAAGATCCATACTTGTGAAAAAGTTCTTAACCTCTGACATCTTTTTCTATAAATTTAGCTATTAATTTTCAAACATAGTAACGGCATAAAAAAGAAAACTGCTACTTACATCATAAGCTAGTGAGTCTGCTTCATTGGCCACTGTAAGGCCTGCCAATTCTCCAAGCCCCAGTTCACTTTCAAGGGCTTCATCCGCTCCCATGATAAATGACTTCCCAGAAGAAGGCGGAAATGTCAGTGCTTCCACTGAGGGGAGACAAAGCCGAGTTACACATACACACTTCACAGCTATTCTTGCTTGCTTGTATTACCTTTCTGATAAGAGAACATGGACATCTTAGTTTGTTCTACTTTTGTTTTCGGAGCCTAGGCTGGCCCAGAACGAAGGCAATTCTCTTGCCTTGGCCTCCTAAGTGCTGGAATTACAGGCCTGAGGGCTACGTACCTAACAGTAATCTTACATTACTGTTAGGCAATTCTCTAAACAGTGGAATTATGTGAGTAGAAAAATCCTAAAGACTGCTTTTTCATATATTATCCTGCTAACAGCATCATCTAATTAGAAAAGTAAAACAGAAACAAATTTGATAATTTATTGTCCTTTCCTTGATCATTATATAGAAAATGGCATAATTATAGTAAATTTTCTATTTGATATTTCAAGCTAATTACTCAAATAATGCCTATCAATGACAAAGTATATTAAGAAGTAGTACTTGCTATACGTTGAACACTACTGATTTCATTCAAAACAAAACGGTAATTCTGTAACCTCAAATACTGCAGACATTTCAAAATGAAAACTATACAATGTGCTTATCTGAGAAAAATTAATACACAATGTTAGAAGTTGCGATGACCTCTGAGAGTGAGACAAGTGACCAGTGGTCAAAGAGGTCACATAGGAGGCTACACCTTGGTAACGCTCTCGCTCCTGATCTGGGGGTGATGGCTAATTCTGATGTGATGACTCAATGAGCTGCTCCCATTTGTACACATGCCTTCCGAAATCATTTAAAGATGTTTTAAAGTCCATTTCAGAACTTTAATAGATGCCTACTGTGCTCTGAGACGGAGCTGTACTGTGTAAACAACTCGAACTTCTTAGTTTGTAACTCTGAACATGGCACTTCAATCTTTCCAACAAGTATCACTGAAGGGCAAGTAAAAAGCAAAATGCTAAATTAAGACTTTATGAAAGAAAACTATTCCAAAAAGGCTCCAGAGCTTGCCTTTCTTCATTGATGAGAAACATTTAAGATGAATTTAGCAAGTCAAAGGATTTGCTAAAGAGATGTTATCTTTTAACAAAGAAGCGAGTTAATTATATCAAGTACAGCAGACTTAAAAGTTGTTTTTCAGTGCTACAGTTAATCATGTTTATTAATAGGTACTTGTTGAACATATTAAATCATTGTTATTTGCTGTTAAAAACAGAAGTGGTCTGGGTGTGGTGGTGCACACCTTTAATCCCAGCACTCTGGAGGCAGAGGCAGGCGGACCTCAAGGCCAGCCTGGTCTACACAATGAGCTCATTAGCCAGGGATAAACAGTGACAAAGAAAATCACTGTCAGAATAAAACAATACAAATTAAACCATTATCGAGCCACATGTACATAGAAGTGGCATTAATAAAAATGGGCTTCAGCTGCATATTACCTATGTGTGTCTAGGTATTCAGCAGGTGTTCTTTGTTTCTTATGTTTTTCATTCCTAACATTTTCACACAAATGACCTTGTCCCTGAAACAGAGGCTCCTGAGACTGATCACAGCATGGGTTAGTGGTAACTAATATTCTAGAAAGTCTAGTCAGTGGTCAGAAGAGAAAGCAACAGGGACATCACATCTCTAAGTGGGCGGGCATCCTGTTCTCTCTGGCCTCAGAAGTTAAGAAACAGGTTACAGTGCTTTGGGTAACTAAACACTGCTGCCCCTAATTAGATTTTAGAAAACTAACTGGAATTCAAATACTACACCAAGTATGGAAGCTTTTCTTGAGAGCTGGGTAAAGATTCTTTAGTGACAGGCAATTAAATATTTAAGCAATACTCTCTCCCACACTCTTCAACCCTAAAGCAGGGACAGAATTTAGCTCTGTTTGATAGGGAAATGCTCTATCACCAAGTGACATTCCAACCGTGGACTTTTTTCATATTTATATGCCATAGAATTGTACTGTGGAAAAGCTAGTAACATCCAAAAAACTCAGGAGAAAGGATTTTATTTTAAATCTAAAGTATAATATATAGCATTAAGGCTGAGCTTGAAAATGATCAATATATGATTTTATACTAAAACAAGATAGAACTATTCTACACGATGGCTGTAACTATCATGTTAAAAATACATGCAAGTGGATAAGGACTTTTAAAAGGAAACAAGGAAACAGGGGAAGCAGAAAATATGAAAGCGGGAGGTTTTCCTTCCATTTTGTTGTTGCTTTGAGACAGGGTCTCACTATGCAGCCCTTAGCTGCACAGAACTTGCTCTGTAGATTAGGCTGACCTCAAACTCTCAGGAAACTGGTTTTCTCTGCCTCTGAGTACTAGGACTAAAGCATGTTGTCACCATGATATCCGGGGTCCCTTCATTTTTTAAATCAATGACAAATTAAGCATGCTGACTTTTTCCTCACCTTCATTTCTGTTTATTCAGAATATCTAATACATCATAACATCAAGTTCATTATCTAAAAACGATAAGGCACATTATTGTGAATTATTTTATTAAATTATAACTATAGGTTTTGACAAGGATAGTCCAAGAAAATCTCATAAACTGTTGTCATCCTGAGACTCCTTCAACCATAGTAAACCAGATGACCATGTCAAAAGATGTTTTTTATTTATTCACGGTTCGTGAGTTTAAGGAAAGAAGCATCAAAATCCAAAAAAAAGTAATGATTAAGTAATGAAAAAAATGGGAGCAGGCATGTTTAAGGCTTTTAAAAGTCAATGCAAGATCACACAATTTTTTTTAGCTTGGTGTAAACTTTGTAACAAAAAATACAATTGAATTACTATTCTGTGGGGATTGCATTAAAAATATAATTACTTAACAAAATCTTGTACAATGGTGTTAAGTTTAAAATAAATGTATTGGTCACATATTAGGGACAAACTCGTGAAAATAACATGAACTTTGGTACCAGCTTTCAAATGCAAAGGCAGTAATAACTATAAACTTAAGCTTGGGCAAATTGCTGTTCAGGTAACTGGTTATCTTTAAGCTCTACCTTAAAACTGCATGCCATCCATCATAGGTGTGAGTGGACAGAACTTCAGACTTGCAGCATTATGTTGCCTTTCAAAGTGAACATTTAGTACCAATTTTCAGACTCAATTTTCTCAGCCTTGGAAGGGGGCAAGTCTGTTACCTCTCTGTTATCAGTGAATATTCTAAACCAGAAACTAAGTCGACCCTTCCCCCAAATCACAGACGAAGCTGGAGTCAATCCCCACTGACTGAAGAAAGTGGCTGTGTGCAGACAGAGTGAACTCTAAAGCGCAGATCCTGGCTATGGTCCAGGTGCTCACCTTCATCAGCCCTGCTGATCTCCTGCTCAGGAAGCCTGGAGCTGCTGGGTCTGGAAGGGGAGCCAACAGATGGCTGCAATGAGGGAAGTTCATCAACATCTCTCAAATTAGCAAGCATATCTTGTAGTTTTGACCTATTGGGCCCTAGCCAAAAAAGGGAGGGTAGAGGAGAAAAAAAGAGAAAACAGAATCACTCATTTCATAAAAATTGTATAGGAAGCTTTTTCACATCTGTCAACAGTCACCTTTAAAACGTCCTACTAGATTATCAATTAGGAGCAGCTATTTTCGAAATTTTCAAATTTTAAGAGTTTATTATTTCTGGAAAAGAGTTATACTTAACTACATATTTTTTGTAAATTAAGTTAATAGAATCACTACATGAAAAAAGAATGTCATGTCCAGTATGTATCATTAAAAGTCATACTTATCTACAACAAAACCAGTGACTATTGGTCTAAATGAAGACAGACAAGCAGAGATCAGGAACCAAATGTGAGCTCAACTGAACAATAGCACTCCTGCTGTTTACATTAAGTTACATTCATCGCCTTACATTCTGCAGCTATGGACCCCAAAGTGACGTCTCATGCCCTGTTGGTCACTTACCTGGGCTTTGACTCTTCATTCTCCCACATCCCTGTTTTGACTGTTTTATATAGGATAGAGGCTGAAACAGATCTTCGGTAGTTTTTCCTGTTACAAGTTTAATTAAGAATGGGAAAATCTTACCCATAGTCCGTTATGGAATTTGCTATACCAGCAAAGAATACAACTATTTCTAAGCAATTCTAACGAATTCCTAGAAAAGTTTAAGACAGTATGACTGGAGTACACCATTTGACTGGATATACTTACACTAGACCAATTAAAAACAACTACAAGTTTACAGTGGGTAGCAGCTCAATTAAAAAGTGTATCTGGTAGCTTATAAATTAATGTTCTGTATAACAATTCACAGCTTTACTTCATTCTTCTCATCATAGCTCTTCACTTGTCCTCACACTACTGTTTTAACATAATAACAAGTGAGAACGGTAAAATGTGGGGGCCTTAGTCTACATGCCTTATCTTCATGTAAGACATTCGAATTTCTCCCCCATATAATTAACACTTCTTTACTTAAAAAGCCCATGTGCTATATATTTAAATATGTATCTCAATCCCTAGGTGTAAAGAATCCAATTGCTTCTGTTAAAAGGAATACTATTCCAGTCAAATGGTGCAAATTCTACCCACAATGTAAGAGTAGATGAGTTGGCAACCCTTTTTATATTGATCTTTTTATATTGCAAGACACTCATTTTATATCATAATGTCCCAAAGAAATATACCAACACTGATTTAATCTGGAAACCATTTCTAATGTATGATATACAAATTTTCCTCAACATTTTAGTTTAACTGGCTCAGAAATGGTTCTAAAAGTCATAGCAATTCATGTCAATATATTTTTTAAGTTTAAAGTTTTTAGAATATTTGAAAAAAGGGATGAAGCGGTTTTGTTTTAATGTTAATCTTTCTTGTTCTGATTTTATCTAGTTTGAGGTAACACTAAGTGATCTCATCTTTCAGTAATTGTCAAAACTGTGTTAACATCAGTAACGGACATAGACTTTTCATTGAATTAACAATTTAAAAATTCTAAGATTTTCAATAAGTATCTAACGGTTTTAATGATAATTATCAGATTGTAAAGCAATGTCTGCCAGGAATGACTGGTCTTGATATGTTTTGCCATAATTAAAAAGTAACAAGGGAATGCAGTATTTCCTTCCAGTCTTTTGCTAACTTATAAATCCATTTCTCACTAAATTTAGATTTTAATCTCATTTTGTACTATTTTCACATCTCAAAGAATGAAATTCCTATTGTGGTGTAGGAGGTCCTTCTGTTTATGTGTTGCTTTCGTTGGTTAATGAATAAAGAAACTGTCTTGGCCTTTTGATAGGGCAGAATTTAGGTAGGCAGGGGAAATAGAACTGAATGCTGGTAGGAAGAAGGGCAGAGTCAGAGATGCCATGGATCCTCCGCTGGAGACGGACGCCTGTTAGAATCTTGCAGGTAAGCCACAGCCGTGTGGCGATACACAGATTAATAGAAATGGGTTAAATTAAGATGTAAGAGTTAGCCAATAAGAAACTAGGGCTAATGGGCCAAGCAGTGTTTTAATGAATACAGTTTCTGTGATTGTTTTGTGTATAAGCTAGCCAGGTGGACGGGATGAACAAGCAGGCCCTCTCCTTGCAACACTACTGCCATGAAAGAGAAAAGCCATGTTTATCATCTCAGTGAGTAGAAGCACAAGAATAGTTTAATCTTACTCTCCCACAAACATGCTTTGTTGTGGTTTTGAAATGAGGTCTCCTATACCCTGGGGCGGCCTCTAACTCTTTAGTAGCTAAATACGACCTTGAACTCCTGGGCCTCCTGCCTCTACCTTGAGTGCTGGGACTACAGACACAAGTCACTACACCCAGTTCAGGAAGTTCCAGTGATGAGCCCAAGGCTTTGTGCATGCAATCTAGGGAAACACTCTGCCAACTGAGCTACACTGCAGCCACTAAAAAGCTGTTGAAGAATATTTTTATCAAGGTTTTGTGAGGATTTATATTTCCATTTTATATACTTAACTAGATCTATTGAAAAGTTTTTCATTTGCATAATGAGTTATATGATCCACAGGGCTATAAATTTAATTCTGGCTTTTGCTTCTGATGTAGTATACATTTTATTGAAAAGGGAAAAAAAGGTAATTGGTAATACTGCTATTAATTAAGCTGGGTAAAACATTTACATTAGAAAACAGACTCATTTAAGTTATATGTCTGACTGTGTGCCCTGTACAGCATATAGAGACAAGAGCAAATGAATTTCATGTTGTGAACACATACTATTCAGGGGCAGAAATTAACTTCTTTTTGTCTCAAGATCTGAAAGTATAAGCAGGAACTTTGGTGGACTGCCGGCAAATCGAGTTTAAATAAGATTTATAAATTGGCACTGGAAATAAACACCCTTGTGACTGAGCACACAGACCTTCAAAGGCCAACTCATCCCTATGTTCAAATTCACAGGCCGGCATTCGCATGAGGTTTTACACTTTTGTTAAAATTCCATATTCACATATGATTTTTGTTTAATTCACAGTCACCGCCACTTAATTTCAACCCCTGAGTGATGGCAAAAGGAAAGTAATCAGGAGCAGAAAAGAAAAGAGTAAGTAGTTTTAGGAAAACATTGAAAAAAAAAAAAAGAAACCTTGGAAGACAAAGATGCAGACTTTGAGTTTATAGATACAATGTTTTCCACTTACTCTTCACCCCTTTCTTCCCCTTTCTCTCCTTTTTGTACTGCTCCTTCAGTTTGGTAATTACTCCCTGGTCCACATTCCAGGCTTCAGGCACGAGACACTGATCTTCCTTTTCTAAACAAAGTGAGACAAACAATCTTTCTTCAATAAAATACCAAATACTCTAAATCAATGTCTGAAAGACACAACGATTTTCTTCATAATACTCAGATAGGTGACAGACAAAATGTAACAAAGGTCAATTCAATTTTCTAACTGACAAAACATTTCCCTTAAGAAAGACAGAAAAAAATAAATCTAGATATTTCATTAAGTCCAGGCATGTTATAATCATTTTCAATGTATTTCATATCATATGCATACAGTGATAGAAGATTATTATTAAAAGACTACACGGAATCATCTTAAATGGTCTTTTCCAGAGTTCCAGCCAGGGAAATAGTTATTAGTCATCGACAGAGAGGCTTCCTCCTGCAGCAGCTGGGAACAAATACAGAGACCCACAGCCAGACATAAGCAGAGAGTGAGAGCCTTGAAACACTCAGCCCTAAATAGGATGTTTCCATCAAATCCCTCCCCTCCAGGCTGAGGGAACCCTGCATAAGAGGAGGCTGAAAGAGTGTAAGAGCCAGAGGGGATGGAGAACACCAAGAAAACAAGGTCCTCCACACCAACAGATCAAAGTTCATACGAACTCACACAAGCACAGGGTCTGCACAGGTCTGCACCAGGTCCTCTGCCTTTAGTGTTTCTATAGGACTCCTGAGTGTATGAGCAATCACTATGCCTTCTTTGGGCTCTTTTCCTTCTCTTTGTCTTGTCTGACCCAGATGTGTTAGTTTTGTTTTATATTATTATATTTTATTAAGATATAAATCCTTTTTAGAAAGATAATTATCCAAAACAAGAAAAGAAAGAAAAAAGAGGTTTATGTTTTGGGCAGGTGCTACTGATTTGTTGAACAATGCTAGATCCACCAGTGAGTACCAGAGGAGCAGAAGTCTTTACCTACAAGACCCAGGACATGGAAAGTACTTGATCAATCTATTTGCTGAATTAACATTGGGATTACCTGAAATAAACCAGAATAAAAAAAAATCTATTTTTAAAGTAATTTAAGTTTCAATCCAGTTTAGTAAAGTGTCTGATTAGAGAGCTGATGTAATATTAATCAGCAGTAGGAAGAGTCTATTCTTCCAGAAGGACTAGCCAATTTAAAAAATGCTGATTTTGGGGGGGCCAAAGACATGGCTCAGAGGTCAAGAGCACTGGTTGCTTTTCCAGAGGTCCTGAGTTCAATTCC